>NC_134354.1:65078703-66513703 GCF_048569485.1 Anomaloglossus baeobatrachus
TGCTTGTTTGTGTTCTGCCTGAGGCCAGGGCAGCTCCGTGCACCAACACTGATCCTGATCTGGACTTTAGGAAGGCGAGCTGAACTAATTTTTCTATTTTCTGCATAAAGGGACCTTTAGCGTGCCCCCGACCCGTGTGTGTGTGTGTATAATAGATATAGAGATATGGGGGGTGCGTCTTATAATTCGAATATAGCGGTACCTGGGGGTCCTGTCTGTGCGGCGATCGGGCGTCCGGGTGCCTGTGGCTGCGTGCAACCGGCTGGGTACCTATGCTTGCGTGCGGTGGCAGCCGGGTACCCGTGGCTGTGTGAGGGCGGCAGCCGGGTGCCTGTGTGAGGGCGGCAGCCGGGTGCCTGTGTGAGGGTGGCAGCCGGGTGCCCGTGCGGGCAGCAGCCGGCTGCCGCCCGCACACAAGCACAGGTACCCGGCCGCTTGCACGCAGGGTTGGGCGGGTAGCCTGCTGGCTGCCACTCTGTGCGTGTGGGGTGGGCGGCTGTGCAGCAAGTTACCCAGTTTGTCCGCAGTCCCAGTTTCAAATGATGGCGTCGGGAGTGGGCGCAGATGGAGCTCTTGGATGAGAGCTCCATCTGCGCACGTGCTGCTCCGGGAGTCAGCGCCTGCGCAGATGGAGCCCTTGGATGAGAGCTCCATCTGCGCATGCGCCGCTCCATTTGAACTGGGATCGCGGACACCACTGGGACACTCACTGCACCGGCCTGCTGCACGACTCACCCGCCGCCGCTGCCACCACGGACCCTGCGGCACCTGCCGCCACGGCACCTGACGCCACGGCACCTGCCACCACGGACCCCGCTGCCACTGACCCGCTGTGCCTGCCAGCACAACCTCTGCCTCCTGTGACCCCGCTTCACCACCAATGCTGCCCCACTCCGGTAAGAGAACACCGGAGTATAAGACGGACCCCATGTGTCTTTTTTTTTTTTACCTGTGTATGTTTGGGGTGCGTCTTATAATCAGGTGCGTCTTATAAATCGAAAAATACGGTACACACACACACACACACATTATATACTTTATCCTATGTGATAAAGGGACCTTTGACGCACCACCTACCCACCTGGGTCCACAGGAGACTGTGACTCTTTTACCCACTATCCCTATGTTGAGTTTGTAGCCTGGTATCTTCACATACATCTTACCGGAATCACTTCTGTGTTTGAGAATATGAAGTACTGGCACGAGAGACTGCAGACAGGAAAGACTGAGAAAAAACATCTGAGGATGCGGTGGTGCAGGCTGCCATGTCACACGGTGCGCCCACTTTCTCACAAGCCATCTGCTCGGAGCTGCTTTTTCCCAGTAGCTCACACCCTTTTACCACCGCTCTCTTTTATGCTCTTGACACATAGTAAACTTTTGTTATATTGAACTTGAACTTTTCCCCCCTTCCCCTGGTTTTTACACATGTCCCCTCTTCAGACCATCTACGTTTTAAACTACTTGATTGATATATAGGAATAAAAAACCTAAGTTTAAGAAATTCTACCTTGTGAGCGGAGCTGAGCGTGCCGGCAAGCTTCATGGTGCACTCTGAGAGATGTGTGACGGGAAGTGAATGAAGGAGACCGTTCACAGGGACTTGCTAGTTTATCAGATTTGTCTATATTTATTAATACCCAGGCAGTCATGCATATGTATTGACAATTAGATGGACATTTTGGCTGTTCCACACTGCACCAGATTGTTTTTTGTATGTTTTTATGGGGTAGAATTTTAATTTTTTGTGAGTACCAGCAATAAATAAACTTTGTATTGTAAATATGATGGAATAAAATATGATAAATTTTCTAACCATAACGAATGCTTTATGAATTATTGAATGGTTATACCTGCAGAACACACCTTTTTTTTCGGTTGTATATTTGACAAATATGGTGGGATTTGCGCTGTCAAATTTCTAGATTGATATGGATCTTTATCTCTCTTTTTTTGGTTTAAAACGTTCTCAGGAGATGCGATGCAAAATATTCTCGAGTTTCTCGCGAGTGGAATCCTACCCTAAGAGTCTCTCTACAATGAGAGGGATGAAGGTTCTCTCACTGGTGAATTGCTAATAAAATCTTTATCCATCAGGAATATGTTGAATAGGTCTTTACTAGAGATCAGTAGATCGTTTCTCGGGACCCCGGACTATGATCTCTGTTAGTGCTTTCTGGCCATGGGCAAGAACAGCACAAATTTCCCTACCCTCCAGGATCCCAGGCTTGGCTCATGATTAGCCAGGCTGGCTACTCCACAAGCTGCACATATGATAACCTGTCAATCAAATGCCGCGTCGGGGAGCCTAGAAGCATAGGGAACTTGCACAATTCCTGACTGTGGCCACAGACCTGGACCATGGAAAGAGATCACACAAAGTGATGCTATCATCTCTAGACTTCTCCCCTATATAGCTAGGCTGTATAGATCTCCCATACACATCAGATAAAAGTTTAACCAATTTAGTGTTATCGCCCATCTAATATGTGCCTTCCAATTCTCCTCAAAAGATGACGTCAAGGGAGGTAAGGATTTGCCAATTTTAACTTTTTTTACCTAATTATTTCTTTTGCCCTGGTGCCAGATGAGTCGAAGCTGAAGGAGAAGCTAATGGCTCACATGCAGCCAATCAGTTGTGCGTCAGACCATTCCTATGGACCATCAAATCCTTAACTTGGTAGGTTAAGGAAATGTTAAAAAAAATAAACACTGGGCTTGCACAAAGTGGCAAATGGTTTGCCGAATTTGGCCAATCATGTATTTCTAGCTAAGGACGCGTGCATATGATCAGTGTTTTGGACGCAGCATTCTTTTGCTGCTTCCAAAACGTTGCATTGCACAGTGTATGGGATTTATACAAATTCTATGATCGCTGTGTTTTTTTTTTTTTGTTTTTGTTTTTTTTCTATCATAGACGCTCTGTAAACTGACCCGCAACACAAATTTTCCAAGCCACAGCATATCCATTTATTCTTGTAGAGACGCTAATGCTCTTAGAGGGACAATACAGCAAAAAGCTGCATCCGTAATCCTAATTGTGTGCACTAGCATCTCCGCAAGAGAAAACACGCTGCGTCCAGAATGCTCCAACATTCGGATCGTGTGCACGTACCCTTATAACGGTCTCAAAATTCCAACCTGACCCATCACATTACTGCCAGACAGTAGGCCATTGTTACTAATTTTGAATAGTCATTCGCATAGCGTCAAAATCTGCCATTTCTGCCTATTTTTATCTTTCTGGCCGACTGAAAGGACTAAACAGATAAAAATAAAACTGGGAATTTACAAAACAAATGTTGAGTTCTATCTCATAGACGGCGGCGGAATATCTCCCTCCTACACATGATTAATTAATAGGTAAACCTGAGGGTTCGAGAACAAGTTAATAATTGATGCTTATTTGCCAAAACTTGTCTTAGGCCTAAGCCACACGGCGAGAAAATTGGTGCGAGTGGAGTGCGATAAAACATCGCATTGCACTCGGACTAATTTTAGCCTGTCAGTGCACGAGCGATTATTTTCTCAGCCCTAATCGGACCGAGAAAACAATCGCAACATGCTGCGATTGTAATGGGAGACTCTTTTCTCTCGCACCTATTCAAGTGAATGGGGCGAGAGAAAAATCGCACTGCTCTCGCGGTACACCGGTGTAACGCAAGTGCAGAGCGAGAATCGCAATAGCCGGCTATGGAGGAGAGAGGGAGAGAAATCTCTCCTGCCCCTCCTCAGTGCTGGCCTGCACCTCTTCAGCGCTGGCTTACCCCTCCTCAGCGCTGGCTTACCCCTCCTCAGCGCTGGCTCGCCCCTCCTCAGCGCTGGCTTACCCCTCCTCAGCGCTGGCTCGCCCCTCCTCAGCGCTGGCTTACCCCTCCTCAGCGCTGGCTCGCCCCTCCTCAGCGCTCTCTCGCCCCTCCTCAGCGCCGGCTCGCCCCTCCTCAGCGCCGGCTCGCCCCTCCTCAGCGCCGGCTCGCCCCTCCTCAGCGCCGGCTCGCCCCTCCTCAGCGCCGGCTCGCCCCTCCTCAGCGCCGGCTCGCCCCTCCTCAGCGCCGGCTCGCCCCTCCTCAGCGCCGGCTCGCCCCTCCTCAGTGCTGGCTCGCCCCTCCTCAGCGCGGGTTCGCCCCTCCTCAGCACCGGCCTGCCCCTCCTCAGTGCCAGCCCGCCCCCCGCAGCTGAGGTCCACTCGCACAGTCGGACCGCGGTCGCAGGAATACTAGCATGACACTCAGCTCCTGTTGTGATGCCAGCGGGAGCCGAGTGTCATGCGAGCATCACACTAGTGCCCTGTGTGGCCCCAGCCTTACGATATTAGAAGCATTGAAACGTCCCACAATATCTTAGTGATCATCATGTAATCCTCATGCCATAACTTGCAAAAATTGTTTTTCCACATTTTGGTGCCGGTGGGTTGACATCCTCTCTGATTCCACATTGAAGTCGTAGCTCTGCATCATCCTTGCATCTTATTGTTTGCTAAAAATCTATCCAAGCTAAAGTTGTGAGCTTTGTCTTGGTTCCAGGCTGATGTCTTCTTTTTTGTGTACCTGTAGCGTTGTCACTCACTGTCTCCGAACTCTCATTGCACTGTCCTTAATGACTCTGGATAAATGACTAATGATTACCCTTTGGCCTCTAATGAGCTCAGGATGACATCATGCAGATTAGTGCATCATGCCCTTCATCTTAAAATGGTAGCATTTATACGTCCCGATAATCTCTTACGAGTGACCTAGACACTGCATAATCCATACCGTCTAACATGTTACTGTAACTACTGTCATTTTATTGGCTGCTCGGAACCTGCCCTTTTGTTGCCTGATGAAGGATTTGGGGAATTGTGTCTTCAGCTCTACATCCAGACATATAAGCCGCTTAGTGAACAAGGCTTATGATGTCAGCGTTCTGTTGAAGTCTGTAGTTGGAATTTTTGAGAATGGCGTTCCATCTCGACCTTTCCTTTCAATGTCATGAACTTGAACATTTTTATGTAAAAGCTTGTGCTTTAGGCTGAATTCAGAGCTACATATTTCACCGTCTGCGTACAAATCGACCAAGGGTCACCTACCCCCGGACTCGCCGGCCTCATTTATGCCTACTATACTTTCGAGTCTAGATCAGGAGGCACAGGGCCAGTCCATACGTCTTGGCCGTGAACCTAGACTAAAAGATAGTTATGGGAAACCAATGTCTGGAATTAGGACATGGCTGAAATTTTCTATTACACACACACACTTGTGTCTGTGGAGCTGGTGGCTTTCGGGGATGGAGTGCAGCTATGTCCAAAGAGTACATTTACGCTGTGGGATGCACAAAGTTAAACCTCTGCCGACCACTAACATACCTGCTGATCCACTAACGTTTAATAGCCTGTTTTCACCGGCAGACTGGACATCAGACGCACGCTGAAAAATTTGTAATAGATCTTTCTGTGCACATAGGCTGCCATTGCTTTCACTGCACAGATCCTGTTTACATAAGATGGTGCGCTGCCGAGAATGGGGATCTTTGGTGTCGCCCAAAAGACCATTTCAACCATTGAACAAGCGTTTTACTAATTTGAGTGGTGATCGTGCAGTGTAAGTGTGCCTTAATGGGAATCTGCCACCAGGTTTCCGCTACCTCATCTAAGAGCGGCAAGATGTAGATAGAGAAATCCTGAATCCAACGATATAACACTTAAGGGTGCTTTACACGCTGCGACATCACTAGTTATCTCGTTAGCGATGTGACACGCCATATCGCAGATAAGATTTGCCGAGATCGCACATAGGTCATGGTATTAGCGCCAGTCACATGTGCGATCTCGGCAAATCATATGTGCGATCTAGCGTGCTACATCGCTAACGAGATCGCTAGCGATGTCGCAGCGTGTAAAGCACCCTTTAGATTACTGGCTGCAGCCGTTCTGGCACAATCACAATTCTTAGATTTAGCCATGTAGCAGAGCTGAAAGCGCTGCCCCCGTTCATACCAGGCTCTGAATAGAGCTTCACCTCCCTGTCAATCAGAGAAGGGCGTGTGCCGGACTGTCGTCCGCATGACATTGTAGTTTGAGCAATGAGACGTCCTGCTGATTATATAAACAGATTGGATCGTGACAAGACAGGCATTCCTAAATTCTATGTCTAAACCCTTGCAGCCTGCTGTATTCAGGTTACATAGCAAAAACCTACTGACAGATTCCCTTTACTAGGACAGTAAAGGGGGCTTTACATGCTACGACATCGCTAATACGAA
This sequence comes from Anomaloglossus baeobatrachus, assembly GCF_048569485.1. NCBI lineage: Eukaryota > Metazoa > Chordata > Amphibia > Anura > Aromobatidae > Anomaloglossus > Anomaloglossus baeobatrachus. The sequence continues at coordinate 65,084,944 of NC_134354.1, forward strand.
CTCGTTGGGGTCACGGAATTGGTCACGCACATCCGGCCGCATTAGCGATGCCGTTGCATGTGACACCGATGAGCGATTTTGCATCGTTGCAAAAACATGCAAAATCGCTCATCGGTGACATGGGGGTCCATTCTCAAATATCGTTACTGCAGCAGTAATGATGTTGTTCCTCGTTCATCGCTATGTGTGACGCCACAGTAATGAGGAAGCTCTCCTTACCTGCCTCCCGGCCGCTATGCGGAAGGAAGGAGGTGGGCGGGATGATACGTCCCGCTCATCTCCGCCCCTCCGCTTCTATTGGGCGGCCGCTCAGTGACGTCGCTGTGACGCCACACGGACCGCCCCCTTAGAAAGGAGGCGGTTCGCCGGTCACGGCGACGTCGCCGGGCAGGTAAGTATGTGTGACGTGTCTGGGCGATGTTGTGCGGCACGGGCAGCGATTTGCCTGTGTCGCGCAACAGATGGGGGCGGGTACCCACACTAGCGATATCGGGACCGATATCGCAGTGTGTAAAGCCCGCTTTAGACTATCTGACCTGCAGTCGTTAAACGATCTTTGATAGTTTTTGTTGAAGCTGATCAGAAAACATTTTGTTTATAGGGGCCAAACCGTTTTCAAGTACACAGAACGATGTGCTGCCGAGATAATTGCTTTTTTTTCAGTAGCAAGCAGTTTCTACATTCATCCTTTGATCGGCAGCTGGTTTATTTTCTGGAAACAAACGTCCCAATGATCATCCAATGTAAAAGACCCCAGATCGGTCAGATCTGCTATACTAAATGAGGGAAGCATAGGTCAGCGGAAGAGCTGCTGAGCTCTACCATATACAGTGGAACCTTGGTTTAAGAGTAACTTGGTTTGAGAGCGTTTTGCAAGACAAGCAAAGCTTTTTACAAGTTTGTAACTTGCTTTAAGAGCAATGCTTTGCAGTAAGAGCAAATCTTCACCGTACACACGTCTGGTTCTGTCCTTTCACCATGCCCTGACCCGCTCTGAAAGTAACTTTCTATACATATGTACTGTATACAGTATACCATTGTAGAGCACGGTATATACTATATAGCATGTCTATCAATTTGCATTTGTGGATATAGTATTGTACTTTCTGCTAACCAGTGCAGAACATTATTTATACTGTACGTCTCACACACCAACAATTCTATTGTAAGCTAAAGTGCAGATTAATTTGCTTTGTTTTACTGTACAGTATTTTGTATTAGTATACTGTAATAATTTTATATGAATACAGGACATTATATTACTGTAATAAATTTGTATAAATACAGTAAATATTTTTGGGTTGTGGAACGAATTGTCTACGTTTCAATTATTTCCTATGGGAAAATTCGCTTTGATATAAGAGTAACTTGGTTTAAGAGCACACTCCCGGAACCAATTATGCTCGTAATCCAAGGTTACACTGTATATAATTTCTGTGATTTTGTCCCATACTTTAAAAGCCAAGACTTGGAGAACATTCTTGTGATTTCTGCTAATTGTGGCTGGTATTAGCAGGATTTACAGGCTTTTTTCTGAGTCCTGGTTGCATGGTCACAGGATTTATATAGAAATATTTAGCCAAAAATATAAAAACTATATATCTCAGAGTTCAACAGATTGGCCTTAGAGTGGAGAAACTTGATGGACACGTTAATTATCCATCTAACAACTAATCCGGTAGGAGTCCTCCATGAACATTAAAACCCTTCGCCTGGTTATTTTGTATTGATCTTTGTAGAGAATTTTCAAGAAATGTAAAATTCTGCATCAGATTTTGCATTCCTAAATGGACTTTAGAGGGTTCAACGATTTTTTTCCAAATAAATTTTCTCTGCTTAAGCGAGTAAGGATTCTAGGCAGGCAGGCAGGCAGGCATTCTTGTAAAGAGCACACAAAGAATCGGAGCCATCATAGGTGTATGAAGGAAGCGTGCAATATTCTTCTTTATAATCCACTTTCTGCCTGAACTGTAACCTACATGACATGGCAAACAAAGCTTTTCCTATGCTCCTCCAGTCACCGCTTGCTGCACATTCCCCAATTAAGTTTATTTTTCTTAAGCATTTGAACTTCTGCTTGGTAGGGATAATAGAGAGGAACAAAAGGTCACAACGTGAAGACATGGCGTTAATTAGAAGAGTGCAGGAGTGTCTTCGCTGTGTGACAATTAAGTAGATTTCCCACAGTCCTCTTACCCTTCTGCCATTTTTCAAGCTGAATGACTAGCTTGGAGTAAAGGGCAAAGGAATCTACCAGGTTGACACGTGAAGCGTCCTTTGTCATTTTCATGAGGATAGTTGTGTCCGTGTTGTTGGTTGGCTGAGAATTTTATAATTTCAGCGAACTACAGTTTTGTTTTTTTATTATTCCATTGTCATTATATACAATATAAACGGTTTATGAAAACTCATTTTTTTATTTTTTAAAGAGGTGTGGGTTGTATTGTGTCAAAGCCTGGAACAGAATGTGCTTAGACATTTCATATATTATTTTCTATTGTCTGTGAAAATCAGTTTTTGACTATTGGATCTGTACACATGCATGGCAACTAGAGGATGAGCTGATGGCTTTGCTCATCCCTCGGTCAATGGACAAAACCGTTCTCTCTGCCCATGGATAGGGGCTGTGTGAATTTTTTAACTTCTTGGTCTGGGATCCCAGGCTTGACGGAGGTTTAGCCGGGTTGGTGAGACGTCACCTCTGGGTTGTAGGCTGCACAGAGGTTTAGCCGGGTTGGTGAGACGTCACCTCTGGGTTGTAGGCTGCACAGAGGTTTAGCCAGGTTGGTGAGATGTCTCCTCTGGGTTGAAGGCTGCACAGAGGTTTAGCCGGGTTGGTGAGACGTCACCTCTGGGTTGTAGGCTGCACAGAGGTTTAGCCAGGTTGGTGAGATGTCTCCTCTGGGTTGAAGGCTGCACAGAGGTTTAACCGGGTTGGTGAGACTTCACCTCTGGGTTGAACGCTGCACGGAGGTTTAGCCGGGTTGATGAGATGTCACCTCTGGGTTGTACGCTGCACGGATGATGTCAAACCAGACTGGCAAATTAAATACTGCTTCGGAGAACCCAGGAACTCAGGAAATTAGTGCAGCTCCTGTCCACCGTCACAGAGCAATGACCTGGACTTTGGATGATGAGGTTGCATGAATCGATCAGATCAACTGTATGGCAAGCTCAAAGTTAGGATGCAGCATCCCCTTTTTTTGGGCCCCCGATTTTCACATATGGATATGCCCACAATCCCAAGCTGAGTTTATATAACTAGTGATGAGCGAGCACTATCGTGCTCGGTGTTCTTAACAAGTAGAGGGTGCTCGAATGGGCGCTACTCGAGTGCCCGAATATAAAAGAAGTCAAAGGCGAACGCAAGCATTTTTCCTCACAGATAACCTGGAAAAATTCTCGAGTCCTCCATTGACTTCCATCATACTCGAGTTGTGCCCATCCAAGTACCAACTGCTCGTTAAGAGTACCGAGCACTTGAGCATGGAAGTGCTCACTCATCACTATATTTAACTATGCGAATTGTCTCTTCAGGGATGAAGAAGACGAACTCTAGTGCAACCTATTGGAGGTAGCAATCCTAAAAGTCAAAAGTGACCCATTTAACGAGCTTTGTTATATGTCTTAGGATTTATGCCAGATCAGAACCTCAATTTGCAGATACGGTGTTTCTGGATGGTTGCACCTCATCAGTGCAAAGTATGAGATCTAATCTGGCTGTATGAGAGGCTAAGACAGGGTCTAATGGGAAAGCTATTCTGCTTGTGGAGACTGACACACCAGTCCAGCAGTCCAGTGGTGAGGAGACTTTAAGCCGCAATGTTCCTCTGAGAAATATGTAACCAGTCACACTGCCTATTTAATGTGCTCTATGCTATAAAATGAAGAATCACTCCATTCTTGAGAAGTGAGAGGATTTTTAATAAAGGGTTAAATGCAAAGTTGCTCGTTTTCACAAGCGCTTTGTAATCTTACCCATTTATGAACTTGAGACAGCCCCTGTAATACTGATGTTATCACACGTGTTCTTTGTTTATTGATATATGGCTAATAGCTAGAATGTGGCTAGAAAACTAGCGGTCTTTGACCTTTCCCCGCACTTGCGTATTAGAGTGCTTTGCTCTCTAGAAGAGAGAAGTGTGCATGCGCAGGAACGCAATAGACGTCTCTGTGTGGATGACATAGGAGGCATCATCCACACGGAGCTAGGATGGACGATGCTGAAAGAAAAAGAGGAGGCAGCGGAAAGACACCAGTGACGCCCATCAGACCTGACCGCCCAACAGGTGAGTATAAGAAAAGATGTTTTTACACCTAGGATGGAGTAATCCTATAACTGCATATAGATTAAATGGAAGTAAGCTCAGGACTACAGAACAGGAGAAGGACTTGGGTATTCTCATTACAAATAAGCTGAGCAGCAGCACAATGTCAAGCAGCAGCTGCTAAAGCAAACAACATTTTAGGGTGTATAAAAAGAGAGATTAGATCCCGTGATCCCAACTTATTACCCCTCTATAAATCACTTGTATGGCCACATCTGGAATATGAGATCCAGTTTTGAGCTACACATTTTAAAAAGGACATTCAGAAGTTCGTCAATTTAAAGGCAGGCAACTAGACTACTACAAGCAATGGAAGACCTCACATCTGGTGACAGGTTAAAAAAGTTAGATTTGTTTAGCTTAGAAAAAAGACGTCTCAGAGGAGATCTCATTTATATGTATAAATACATGTGTGGTCAATACAAAGGACTGGCACCTGACTTATTTCTTCCAAAGACAATACTAAGGACCAGAGGGCACTCACTGCGAGTGGAAGAAAAGAGATTCCGGCAGCTAAATAGGAAAGGGTTCTTTACAGTTACAGCAGTCAGATGTGGAATGCCCTACCACAAGAGGTAGTAATGGCAGATACTATAACAGCTTTTAAAAAGGGGCTGGATGATTTCCTCAGTACACAAAACATTGTTGGTTATAAATGATTTAATGACGAATGTATAGTTGGTGGAGGAAGGAGGAACCAGATGGACCTAGGTCTTTTTTTACCTTATGTAACGTTATACAGAATGTCCTGGGCTCTTATGTACAGTATTATAGAACGCTATATATAAGGGCTTGGTTGTAGTGCCCGCAGCTTATCAGGGACAAATCTGGTGACAGGTTCCCTATAACACATCACCACCATCTGCTGTCTATTCAAGATGGTCCCTCCACAGCACAAGTCTGCAGCTGTACAGTATAATCCAATGGTTGAAGGCTGCAGATATCTAGGTGTATTGGCTATGTTTGATTAGGTCTTTCCTAATTGTGTTCTGGATGTATGTGTGTGCACACTGTGTGTAGTTGCTCCTGTGATATTTCTGCATTGAGCTCACTTTGAGTACATAAAATGGGATGGGTTTATATTTTTTAAACTGACAGATAACGTTATCGTATGATGATATACTGCTATGTCGGTGTATATGGCGGGTTTATTGGTATTATGGATCATATCTAAAGGCTGCTTTACACGGTACGACCGATTGTGCAATTTCACAATCAATCGTACCCGCCCCCGTCCTTTTTGCGTCACGGGCAAATCGCTGCCTGTGGCGCACAAAGTCGTTAACCCCCGTCACACGTACTTACCTCCCGTCCGACCTCGCTGTGGGCGGCAAATGTCCACTTCCTGGAGTGGGAGGGATGTTCGGCGTCACAGCGATGTCACACGGCCGCCGGCCAATAGAAGCGGAGGGGCGGAGATGAGCGGGATGTAAACATCCCGCCCACGTCCTTCCTTCCACATAGCCAGCGGGTGCCGCGGGAGGCAGGTAAGCGATGTTCATCGTTCCCGGGGTGTCACACGGAGCGGCGTGTGCTACCCCGGGAACGATGAACAATTAAATTAAACGATATTATGAAACCTAACGAGCAGTACACGACTCATGATTTGTGAGCGATACTGCGTCGCTAGCAGGTGTCACACAGCCCGAGGTCGCAAGCGATGCCGGATGTGCATCACAAAAACCGTGACCCCGACGATCTATCGCACGATAGATCTTCTGGTGTAAAGCAGCCTTTACACTTGGCATGGTCTTTGTTATGCCGTCACATCTTTCGCTTCTACATCCCATTAAGTGTGTGTTTTTGTTTTTTTTTCGTCCACCGTGTGACTTTGTAAAGTTAAGAGTCGAATTATCTCGCGCAATTCAATACTATTAATAAAATGTTGATGAGCGAAAAAGCTGCGGAGGATAAGGCTTGTAGTTCATTTACAGTTCAAGGTTGTTCTCCGGTTTAATGTCAAGCGGAGGTCGGGCTGTGTTGTCTAATATTAACACAGTCTCAAGGACGTGTGATTGACTTGGCAACGAAAGGAAAAAAAATATGTTGACTGTGAACATCAGACGAGGTTGTTTCTTTTTTTTTTTTTTCTTTCTCTCTCTTCTTTTTCCGCCGCGCTGGATATAAGCGGGCACACCTCTTTGGAAAACAGATCATTGACTTTGCTTGCACCCCTTGCCCCATACTTATTGTTAACAGCGAGGCGTTGTTCGGTATATGGCTCGCTTTAAAACAACATTGACATCTGTTACCTCAGAGTCACCTCGGTGAGAGGCTTTTATGAGGTTCTTGGTTATTGTGCTGACGTTTCTACGGAACTTGTCCTGGGCAATATATCGGTAAATCTGATGACAGGAAATAGGCGCAGATATCGGGAGACATCTTATATTGCCTTCTGTTTACTTTCTATAACAGATTTACTGGATAATTACTTAAAGCGAATCTGTCCTTTTAGGCCATGTTCACACCTTGAGTATCCAGTGAAGTTTTTACCTCAGTATTTGTTAGATAAAACCAGGAATGATATAACACAAACACAGGCACCACTTCTGCATTTTTCACCCACTTCTGGTTTTGGCTACAAATTCTGAGGTAAAAATCTCACCAAATACTCAACGAGTGCACATGGCCTTACGCAAAACCTAAAGAAATGCATGGTCTTCCTTCCCTCGAGCCCCATCATGGATAAATCCCACTTCTGGTGCATATATCCAATACGTCAAAGAACTGTCCCATTCCTCATGCACTGTAAGGCCTCATTCTCACATCCGTGTCTCCAGTACATGTGATGTGATGTCCATTTTCACACATACCGGGGACATTGACACAGGTAGACCTATTGATATCAATGGGTTTGCACACACATCGGTGTTTTAACATGGACCGTGTGTCTGTGTGCTCCATACGACGACATGTTTGTTTTCTGACAGCAGCACGGGTGTCACACGGACCGCACACTGATGTGATCCGTGTGACACATGCCGGAGAAAATACAGGTGACCTAAAAATAAAGAATTTTTATACTTACCTGTCTCCGGCGCTGCTGCCTCTGCAGTTACTTCTGGGTCCCATTTATTATGCTCATGCATATTCACTGCACTCAGCATGGCCCGGAAGTAACAGGAGCCCTGGAGACAGGTAGGTATACCAGCTCATGCTGTCCGTGTGCTATCTCGATGTCACACGGATAGCACAGGGACAGGATACTTAAAACACTCAAACGGATACACAGACACACATGCATACCTTCACCACGGACCATGCAAAACATTAGTTATCCACTTGTTATCCATTTTTTGTTCTTAAGTGCACCATTCTGTTTTATCAGTATTCTATCAGCACTATAGGTGCTGCAACATCCTTTCTATCACTTCACAGCATGCATTGCTTTCTGACAATGTCCAATAGCTTGAACTGAAAGCTTGCCTCTCTGTTATGCCAGTATGCAATTGGACCGGCATGAGAGCAGGACCAGAGAGACAAAGACCCCATATTAGCTTCCTGTGAAGTGGATTACTCTTGACAACAGGCAACAAACAGAGGGGAGATACTTTGTAATTGGCGCCAAGGAGTGTATTTTCTTTTTCTCCCTGGGTAAGGCTACTTTCACACTTGCGTTGAACGGTATCCGTTGCATTGCGTTGTGTAACGGATGCAACGGATGTGTTGCATATAGTGACACAACGGATGCAACGGATGCTGCAAAACAACGCAATTCGTTTTGATTTTTTTTTTTTTTTTTTTCCCGGTTTTACCAGCGGCAGACTATAGTGAACGATCAGCTGATCGTTCCCTGCAGCCGGCCGCTGGGTGATCAGCTGATTGCTCCCAGTAGCCGGCCGCCGGGTGATCAGCTGATCGCTCCCGCCCGCCGGGTGATCAGCTGATCGCTCCCGGCTGCCGGGTGATCAGCTGATCGCTCCCTGCAGCCGGCTGCCGGGTGATCAGCTGATCGCTCCCGGCCGCCGGGTGATCAGCTGATCGCTCCCTGCAGCCGGCCGCCGGGTGATCAGCTGATCGCTGTCACTTGCCGGCGCCCGGGCATGCCGGCGGGCGGGCGCTCAGCTGAGCGCTGTGACTTGCCGGCGGCCGGGCATGCTGGTGGCCGGTCATTCAGCTGAGCGCTGTCGCTTGCCGACGGCCGGGCGCTCAGCTGAACGTTCGGCCACCGCGAGCCAAAATAAAGTTTGATTTAAAAAAAAAAAAAAAAAAAAAAAAAAAAAAGAGCATGCGCAGTGAAATCCAGAGGATTCCGCTGCTCAAAATAACGTTACATGCTGCGTTCCTCCCGCTGGGCGGAAGCAACGGAGCGTCGCCCAGCGGAAGCAACGCAGCTCCTTTTGGTACAATCCGTCAACCATACAAGTCTATGGGAAACAGCGGAATCCGTTAACGGATTCCGCTGTTTCCCAAAAGGGCGGATTGTAACGGAAGGAAAATAACGCAAGTGTGAAAGTACCCTAAGACAACATAATGTTTAATGAAGTGATTGACAGATTGTCTATTGCTTGAGATCCACATGTCTGAAAGTGCAGTGACTATTTATAAGCTGAAATTTGCACATTTTTAGCTGCACGCTTGATATTTGGACATAGGCAAACTATACATTTCCCCATCATTCCCCTACACATGTCGCAGCGGGCAGACTAGATATATTTGTCCACGGACCCATTCAGTCCTCTAGATTTTTGCATGCTTACTGGCTAAGGTCACCTACTCTCAAAATGGTAAATGTAGTATATAAGCTGTTTTTTGCAAAGACAAAAACCAATATGGCCCCCACTATAACGTTTAGTGTGATTATCAGGAGGGTGCAGGTGCAGAGTGTCTGAGGGGTGCAAACCAGCTGCTCTGCCTTGGTTTGGGTACTTATGTCTACAATAGTGGAAATGTTTTTTTTTTTTTTTTTTTTTGTGTTAATAACAAGAAAACCCTAGTTATGACTCTGATTTCCCAGGCTGTCTAGTTATGCAAAATGTTTGTGTTGATGAGCTGATTGTGAATTTTTAGAAGTACAAGGCTATGTTCACACAGTTTGCTGCGTTTTTTTTTTAGCATGGGTTTTGCTTTGGTTTTATGCAAATCCATGCTAATAAAATTCTACCTGCGTTTTTTTTCCTGACTGTTTTGTCAACCAACTTTGGTTTTTGCTGCTTATTTGAAAGAATTAGCATGTCAATTCTTTCAGCGTTTTTGTGGCAATTATACCACGTTTTGTTTACCTATACAAATTAACGAGGAAGTGCAAATACGCGGCAAAAAAAAACCGCAGGTTATTTTCTGGAAAACCTGAGTTTTTGTAGCAGAATAAAATCTGAGCAAAAACACCCTGTGTGAACAATGCCTAAACAATGCCTAAATGCCGCTTTACACACTGCGATATCGGTACCGATATCGCCAGCGTGCGTACCCGCCCCCATCAGTTGTGCGACACGGGCCAATCGCTGCCCATGTCGCACATCATCGCCCGGACCCGTCACACGGACTTACCTTTCCTGCGACGTCGCTGTGACCGGCGAACCGCCTCCTTTCTAAGGGGGTGGTTTGTTCAGCGTCATAGCGACGTCACAGCAGCGTCACTGAACCGCCGCCCAATGGAAGCGGAGGTGCAGCGATGAGTGGGACGTAACATCCCGCCCACCTCCTTCCTTCCTCATTGTGGCCGGGACGCAGGTAAGGTGAGGTTCCTCGTTCCTGCGGTGTCACACGGAGCGATGTGTGCTGCCGCAGGAACGAGGAACAACTTCGTTACTGCTGCAATAATGATATTTGAGAATGGACCCCCATGTCACCGATGAGCGATTTTGCACGTTTTTGCGACGATGCAAAATCGCTCAAAGTTGTCACATGCAACAGCATCGCTACAGCGGCCGGATGTGCGTCACGAAATCCGTGACCCCCAACGAGATCACTTGAGCGATGTCGTAGCGTGTAAAGCCTGCTTAAGGCTATGTGCGCACGCTGCAGATTTGGTGCAAATATTTTCTGCAATAAATCTGCATTTTCTGGCCAAAAATGCACCAAAAAATGCATAGTTTTTGGTACGTTTTTGTGCCATGCTTTATTTTTTAAGTGACGTCAATGGCTGGAAGGGCTAAAAAAACGCAGGGAAAAAAACACCCCAACAATTGACACGCTGCAGATTATTTTCCGCATCAAATCTGCATGTAAAAAATAAGCAATGTGTGCACAGCACTTTAGAATACTCATTGACATCAAGCAGGAAAAAATAAGATGTGGTCCCGCAGCACTGTTATCACCAGATCCTGCGCCATGTGTGAGTAGGTGGAACCGGATACACGTAGGGAACGCTATCAGGTGGTGCTCACTCCAATCTAAAATTTGGATTTTATGCTATGGAGAGTGCCACTTTTTTTTTTACTCAAGTTCTTGGACTTGTGCTCATTGACATTGCTGGTATGAAGATAGACCTTCAGATTGGGGCCACAAACCGCACCAAATCTGCAACAAAAAAAACGCACTATGCGCATGCTGCCTAAAAAGTTCTGATACCCAACTTTCCAAAAAATTGATATAAGCAAGAAGAACATCTGGCATTTTAGGACAAACTTACTCCTACTTCCCAAAATAGTCAGATCGGATCGTTCTTGTCTATAACTCTAGAAGATGAACCATTATGAAGTGCAGGGATTTTTGCGGCTAAGTACTCCGCGCACTGGAGGATTATTTGATATGGGAAGCCGCCAGTTATTTTCTTTTCCTTTTGTTCCTTATAAAGGTTCGGTAACATTTATTTTGCACACAGATTGTTTACCTCTGCCCGTGTGACCTTCCAGATTGGAGAGGTTATTTGAGGTTAATAGAGGTTAGTTTTCCACCTCTAATATTTTTCCAGTTCTGGAGGTCATGGGAGAATGTGCGATAAGGGAGTAACCTGACCTCTGTTCCACGACCCGGTAATTATTGCTTCTGCTGCAGACATATGACCCATGCCGAACGTGACCATAGTAAGGTCTTTTTCATGTCTAGTAAATCTGTTTTTGAAGAATTATATATAAGCGCTCATGGTTAGACATATGCAACATTACTACCCCAGGGCTGTACAGCCGAAGGTATCACTGCAAACAAAGACTGTATTCAAGACCTACTAATGAAATTACCGGAGATGTGGTTGTAGAAATAGCAAAAGGATTTCGAGGAACTGTGCTGATAGTTCTGTAGAAAGTCTGATAACAGGCTGTTCCCATCTTAGACATTGATGGCATAGCAATAGGATATGCAATTAATGTCTTATCGGTAGGCGTCCAACTTCTGTGACCCTTACAGACAGCGAGGATTTGTTTTCTTATCTGTTATTTTATGTAATGGACAGAGACTGAGCCTCTATTCGGCCGGCCATGCATACGTTCTTGTTTAGGAGAGAGCCAGCCATTGCCAGACACTTCTCAGTGGTTTATTTCCCCGCACGAGAGCCATTCGTGACATGGTCGGTGGATGGAGGTTGGGATGCTCCCACTCACGTAGTCCTCCTTTTCTGCTGATATTGGTGGGTTCACTACACTTTGCTCCAGGGCTGTGGAGTCGGAGTCGGAGTCGTGGAGTCGGAGTCGGAGTCGGAGCTCATTTTGGTGGAGTCGGAGTCGGAGTCGGTATAAAATGCACCGACTCCGACTCCTAAAATATATAATAAATTGGGGACAGGAGTGCAATGCAGAATGTGCTGAATATTTTACTAAATAATAACATTTAGTATAATGCTTATATTTAAGTGAAAAATGTATTGTAGTACAATGTGAACATCAGACATTTAATTGTTTTTATGATACAATAATCAAGATATTTGGATAGAACATAAAATATATTTATTGGAATACAACTTTAGAACACAAAAAACTGTAATAAATTGTAAATATGTAATACACTATGTAATATACAGTAGATTACATATATATCTTGTGTGTGTATATACACTGTATATACATATATATATATATATACAGTGTATATACACACACAAGATATATATGTAATCTACTGTATATTACATAGTGTATTACATATTTACAATTTATTACAGTTTTTTGTGTTCTAAAGTTGTATTCCAATAAATATATTTTATGTTCTATCCAAATATCTTGATTATTGTATCATAAAAATTATTAAATGTCTGATGTTCACATACACATATTCATGTACTACAATAAATTTTTCACCTAACTATAAGCAATATATGTAGGAGTCGGAGTCGGAGCCGGAGTCGGAGTCGGAGCCGGAGTCGGAGTCGGTGCAAGAGAATTTGAGGAGTCTGAGTCGGAGTCGGAGTCGAAGGTTTGGCTTACCGACTCCACAGCCCTGCTTTGCTCTTATGTGTATGGAGTAGTCTTAAAAGTTAAACCCTGTACTGAGACATTTATGACCGGTCTTATCATTGTGATAGGAAATCTAGAAGTTTTCTGACTTGGGTGTCCTATTTTCTTATATTTCACTATAGGTACTGTAGTGGTGACCGGAAGTTCTTTGTGCTACACAGTAGTCTGTGATCTTCAACCACCCACATGGACTTAGGCCGGTTTCACTGTCCAACATTCGTGGTATGCGAACGGACTGTATTGTCTGGGCCAGACACAGGTCTGCTGACCAAAAGTCTAAAGCCTCATATGCATTTCTGGTCCCCAGTAGAAAGATATTGGACCGGTTCAGCACATTCGATATTGGTTGCCTGACTACGTACTGGCTGTAGATCTGCTGACCGCAAGTGGGTAGTTACATATACATGAGGCAGGTAATTCTGGTCAGGAGATCCATGGCTAGTTTGGACATCGTGGTGCATCTTCGAACAGTGAATGTCAAATGTGTGAAACCAGCTTTTGTTCATTCCTACTAGAGACCAGAAATCAAAATGGTTTGCAGTAGTGTTCCAGGGCCAACTGGAAAACATTTTGGATGTTGTTGACGACGACCTCGACCGATCATCCTGTTTATAGGAAGTGTTTAATAATCCTTTACAACTGTTCTGTTTAAGGACACTTAGGGGACCCATACACAATAGATGGCTGTTGGCTGAAGGACTCCTTTTTATATATTAGTACACGCTCTGCCGAGTGCTCCTGTGTTTTCTGACAGGGAGCAGGTGTGAGACTCCTCTGACGACAGCTTATTGATTATCAGCAGACCTAGATCGGGCATGCCGGATCATTATCTTCCCTGTCACATCATCTGGCAGAGGAAAGTAGAGGGGCCGCCATACACATTACACCGTTGGCTGAATCCGCTGATATTGGTACTTTTGGATGAAGTTAGTCTAATGTATATGGAAGCCTTTAATTCAAGGGGTAATGTTTCTCCTTGTGGAGCGTGACATGCTTTGGTGAGGAGTAGAGATGAGCGGACTCATGGAAGGTCGGTTCAGTGGATTCAGACGAACTTTAGATAAAGTTCGGTTTGGGTCCTGGATTTGACCTCAACCCCAATGGAAGTCACTATATGGACAGTTCAGGTCTCTGCTCACATGTAGCCAGCCATTAACAGTTCACTTCCGGGGGTGGAGTTTTTCCAATACATCCGATCACGCTGAGGGATTTGCATACATAAAGTGCCCAAACTCCGATCGCGAATTGTGTTTGGTATCATCACTAATGAGGAGGCTTATAAGCCTTGCAATGTTCCTCTGGGAAATTCATTATGCAAATTGCCCCTTTAGAGAGGAAGAGAACTTGAACTCAAGTGCCACCTATTGGTAGTAGCACTAACGAAGGGCAATACCCCTAAACACCTTGTCTACAAATTGAGATTCTGGATTGGCTTTTATCCTAAGTCATACGGAAAGGCTCATTAAAGGGTCAATATTGAATTTTAGAAATTGCTACTTAAAATAGGTAGCGCTAGAGTTCGTGTCTTCTTTCTGACTAGGCAATTTGTATGTAGGAGCCTTTCGAAGCATTTTGTGCTGCCATATGGTGCTTCGTCACATACTATGATGTGGCAGCAATAAATCTAAGATATATTTTGAGACTATAATAGCTTATTCATTCATAATTTGGAGCCATACAACATAGAGCCGTAATATGGTCATAGCCCTGATGTAAGCTGAAAAGATAACCAGTGGTTTTGTTTTTTTAACTTGGGTTGCTCCCGGGTTCCAGCATATTCCTCCTGCTTATAGCTCATTATAATTTCCTTTGTATAAAGGCATTTCGGGGGTGAGATTCTCTCTTTTGGTTATCGTTATTTATGTGAAGGACGGAGGTGCTGGTATGTGAAGGTCAGTGCTAAGATCGGTCTCAGTCTATGGAGGCAATTTTACATTTTGAAAGAGTTTCAGCGAGACCTTGAAATCTCTGCGCTCTTCTCCTTGCCAAGTAACATTTTCTGCTCTAGCTTTGGATATATTTTATCAACCTTGCCAGGAGCAAAATGTTTCAGCGTTTCCATAACTTATAAACAAAAATCGTTGATCTTAAGATTTTTTTTTTTGATTTTTTTTTTTTTTTTTTTGTTGCTTTCCATTGTTTTTAACTTTGAAATATTAATTGCTTATTTGCGGAATGTCGCCGTGTATGACACCTTCATTGTATTTATTCACAAAAGCCGTGTACTGAAGAGTTCATGGGATTGTTTCTCTGCAGCCACGTAGTACAGAGTGCAGCAAATATTCTGCTCTGTTCAACCTGGGTTCGGGTTACAATACCCAAAACAAAGTCATAGTTGGGTTTATCGGCTTCCTCTAAAGGAACTGATTCTAGTTTGTGGATCTTGTTTGTGGCATATTGAATATGACGACCCACTGTTTGAATTCACACAGGAAGTTTTTGCTGCGTTTTTAGTGCATTTTTGCAGTGGTTTTTTAGCATTGTTTTTGCTTTTTTTTTTCCCGCTCTGTCTCTCGCTCTGTCTCTCGCTCTGTCTCTCGCTCTGTCTCTCGCCCCCCCCTTCCTTCCTTCCTCTCCCCCTCTCCCTCCTTGGTTTTTGCTGCGTTTTTAAAAGAATGATCATGTCCATTCTTTTCAGCGTTTTTATTGTGGTTTTTCACCCTGGTGATGGGCAGACTCGCAGATGCCCTGGATTGGTTGGTCTAACCGAGTTAATTGAAAGCCCAGTTCCGGCACGGAATTGATCCAGTGTATTTAGCTGGATGCTGGTCCCCATGTAACTGTATGGGGACCAGAATCCAGCGCTTAAAAATGGTGGTGGAAAGCATAGGGGAATTGGAGCAGGCACCGTGGCTGTAACTCCATGTCTCTTTCTATTTCTGGGGCCACTCATTAGCCTCAAACATATTCACTGCTTTCCCCACCCACTGGCGTCTGTGATTGGTTGCAGTCAGACAATGCTCCCAACCTGAGTGACAGCGTGTCTGATAGCTTCCAATCACGGATCCTGCCTGTGGGTCTATATCGTACAGTAAAAATAAATTAATAAAATTGGCATAGGATCCCCATATTATGATACCTAGCACATATAAGGCCTACGACTACAGGCTGCTGCCCCCAGCTGTGTACTTGTCTTGGCTGTGTATCAAAACAGCGCATGTGGCTTTTTTTTTAAAAAAAACAAATATTTCATTTTAAGAATCCGGCGTGTGGTCCCCCCCCCCCCCAATTTTAATACACAGCCAAGATAAAGCCTTAAAGCTGTGGGCTGGTATTCTCAGGCTGGGGAGACCCAGGCTTATTGGGTCTCCCAGCCTGAAAATAGCAGCCTGCAGTCGCGCTGTACCTAAAGATCTCCTGGGTGCTGCCAGAGAACATGGGCAAAGTATGGGGGCATGGTGAAGTAAGAGTGTGACCACATAGAAACATTTTTAACTATGCACTTTGTACACCAACCTCTATTTCCATCCAGTTACGAACTCAAGAAAGTTGGCTAGTATGATTCTAATGCATACTTTTGTAAAACTACTGCTCCATTATTCAGGACAACCTCTTCTCCATCCCCCCCCCCTTCCCCAATAAAATGATGACCTCTATCCTCCTCTCCGGTGCCCGCTCTGTTTCAGCGGTGTAGAACTTCGAAACCCTAGCTATAACACGCCTTAAAATTCAAGTTGAGGCCACGAATATACAGAATAGATTGTATCATCACATCCTGTCATTGTATGTAATGGCCTCGGGGAGTTCAAGCTTTTTTTTTTTCTCCGTATGACATTGACTGTATTGGCATAGGTTGGTTGGCCCTGTGCACTTTGTTGTTAGTAAAGCCTGTGCACTTATTCAGTATTTGTACAGTTTGTGCACGGAGGCGTTCACTCTTTTCACATTAATAGAACTGCATTATCTTTTGCGTGGGAAGAGTTCTTTGCAGAATATGAAATAATATTTCTTTAATGATAGCGGTCTCTTAAGTAACAGTGTTTTTTTTGTATGGCAAGAGAAGAGGTCGCATGGGAATATGGTACACAGTGCACCCGAAAATACCATTCATGATTAGTCCTAAGTCATATTTAGGAATGACAATAAGAATCAAGATGCCCTATGTGTTCTGGAATATAGACTTGCAACTATTGTACAAGGAGAAAATATATTGTAAATGCACTTTGGAGAATTTGGATTGATCATTTGGACTTTAGAGTAGAGCTTGTGCAACCATATTGATGATGGGGGAGTTCAGGCCCCTGGATAAGACATACTTTAGGGTACCGTATGTATGTCACCAGATTTTAAAGGGAAGCTGTCACCAGGTTTTTCCCTTATGAGCTGTGGCCACCCCCAGTAACCTCTTATATACAGCATTCTAGAATACTATATATAAGAGCACAGGCCGCTCTGTATAACAAAAAAACACATTTATTATACTCACCTAGGGGGCGGTCCAGTCTGCTGGTTCGTAATCCGTACGCCTCCACATAGGGTTAAAATCAGGAAAATCCATGGCATAATAGCTCTGTAATCCCTTTTATTATGATAAGCGTTTTTTGAGTCCCACTATAGAGTAAAATAGTACATGAGTCTAAGGCTGGGTTCACACTAAGCGACAGCGACAACGACGTCGCTGTTACGTCACGATTTTCGGTGACGTAACAGCGACCTTGTAAGTCGCTGTTATGATCACTGCTTATTTGTCAAACACAGCAGAAGCAGCGATCATAACGTCGCTGTGCTACATGTGCAGAGAGCAGGGAGCCGCGCTTAGCGCTGGCTCCTTGCTCTCCTAGGTACAGTACACATCGGGTTAATTAACCCGATGTGTGCTGCAGCTACATGTCACAGTGCAGAGAGCAGGGAGCCGCGCGCACTGCTTAGCGCTGGCTCCTTGCTCTCCTTGCTACAGTATACATCGGGTTAATTACCCGATGCGTACTGCAGCCACATGTGCACAGAGCAGGAGCCGGCACTGGCAGCAAGAGCGGAGGCTGGTAACGAAGGTAAATATCAGGTAACCAGGAAAGGTCTTCCCTTGGTTACCCGATGTTTACGCTGGTTACAGCTTACCGCAGCTGCCAGACGCCGGCTCCTGCTCCCTGCTCGCTTCATTTCGTCGCTCTCTCGCTGTCACACACAGCGATGTGTGTGTCACAGCGGGAGAGTGACGACCAAAAAATGAAGCTGGACATTCAGCAACGACCGGCGACCTCACAGCAGGGGCCAGGTCGTTGCTGGATGTCACACACAGCGACAGCAACGGGACGTCGCTGCAACGTCACAGAAAATGGTGATGTAGCAGCGACGTCGTTGTCGCTGTGTGTGACACCAGCTTAAGTGTATTCACCCTGTGCCCACCCAATCTGACAGCTGCAGCTTGTACTGAGCAGTGTGAGATCTCAGCATGGAGGAGGGACACTGAGGAGATGTCAGTCAGACTAGGTGGGTGGAGATTGCATAATCCGTTATGACAGTTTAGCTCAGACATTTTGACATGTATTTTTAAAGCGAATAGAGCATCAATATTGTGTCTAATGAGCTATGTCTTAAAGGGCCAGGTTTTTCCCTTATGAGCTGCGCCCACCACCCGTGAGCTCTTATCTACAGTATTTTAGAATACTAGATATAAGAGCCCAGGCTGCTCTTTTTAGAACCTAAAAAAACTATATACTATACTCGCCTAGGGGGTGGTCCGGTCCGATGGGTGTCGCTGGTCTCAGTCCGGCACCTCCTCCATCTTGTGCTATCGCCGTCCTCCTTCCTAGCCCCGTGTGCATGACGCGTCCTGCATCATTCACACAGAGGCTGCCATTACGCTCCTGCATATGCACATTTTGATCTGCCTGGCTGAGGGCAGAGCAAAGTACTGTAATGCGCATGCACAGGCGTTCTTTGACCTTTCCTCGTGCATGCGCATTACAGTACTTTGATCTACTTTGCTGCAATGGCAGCCTCTGGGTGGATGACACAGGACGCGTCATGCACATGGGGCTGGGAATGAGTTCAGCGACTGCACAAGATGGAGGAGGCATCGGACCGAGAGCAGTGACATCCATCGGACAGGACCGCCCCGCAGGTGAGTATAACAAAGCTGTTTTTTACATTCTACAGAGGGCTCTTATATACAGTATTCTAGAATGCTCTATATTGGGGCTCACTGGTGGTGGCCGCAGCTCATAGGGGAAAAACCTGGTGACAGGTTCCCTGTTAAGAAATCGCTCATTAGACACAATATTGATGCTCTATTTGCTTTAAAAATCCATGTCAGCATGTCTGTATAATCCATTATGAAAGTTTAGCTCAATCCATGTCAAAATATCTGAGCTAAACTTCCATAATGGATTATAGAATCTCCGCCCACCTAATCTGATTGACAGCTCCTCAGTGTCCCTCCTCCCTGCTGAGATCTCACACTACTCCGTACAAGCTGCAGCTGACAGATTGGGGGTGTAGACTGAATACACTTGGATTCATGAGCTATTTTATTCTATAATGGGCTTGAAAAAATGCTCAACCTAATAACCGAGATTACGGCACTATTATGCTATGGATTTTCAGAGTAACCACATCAGCCTCATCAGATGTAAGAAATTTATTTCATAATGAATACAACTTGTGTTATGAATTTTGGTGACAGATGCACTTTAGAATTCTAATTTCAGAGCCCTGATATTAACCCTACGTGGAGCAGTACGCATTACTAGCCATGCGGGAGATGTGACTGTGACCATATGATAAACGAAACTGATTGATACACAGATGGATGATGGAACCGCATGCGTAATATACCGGTTGGTGACCAGAGGAGTCGCCTTCATTACTCCATATTGCTAAAAAATAGAGAAGAAACACACATTAGGAGACGCTTGCTTATAAACACATTTAAAGGGGTACCCAATATGAACATTTTAGTTTAAAAAAAGCCCATATTGGGATAAAATAGTAAAAAATGAACACATTAATATGAATAAAGTTATCGATTTTCCCCCTCACGGTTTCCTCTCTGATGCTTTCATTTTCCAACCAGTCCCTACTTCCTTCTGCAGCATTGATCTTCTGACTTGGTCATGTGACCACTGTTGGCTGCTTACCAGTTTTATTTTTTAGACATATTGCCCTTATTGTGGTGCTTTTTTGTCCAGATATTCCTGACAATTGCCAGCTGTGAACATTTGCACGTTTTCTGAATTTCCTAATAATATTGTGGGCTTCTATGCGGAACATTCTGTTACTTTATGTCTGGGTGATGTCATGGCATTAATATTTAGGCCCCCCGCTCTGCCTTTTGGACACAGGGAGTACTTTTATCTTGGATTAACCCCAACCACCCCATTATAATGGAGGAAGGTCCGTATTGCAGAGCTATAAACTTTGGGCTTTGCCAGAAGGCTCGGAGAGCCAAACTTTGGATGCTTGGCCTCAGACAACCTTTCAACTCTGCTTTTAATAAAATAGTTGTGGGTTCCAGTCACTGGTTGAGCTGTGCTATTCTGCTTTGTTACTGGGTTGGCAGCAGTGCTAGTATCTGAATGTCCTCATATCCTTCCATAAACCGGGGATGGATTTTACTCCAAGCCTTCGAGGCATGGTCTACATATTTGACCTTCAACACCATGGTATTGAAGGTCCGCCGGTTACGACCTTCCACCGCACAGAACTTTCAGTATGTTCTCAGTTCTTTTTTTTTTTTTCCTTAATACTGATTCTCTTTGCTATATACAGTACAGACCAAAAGTTTGGACACACCTCATTCAAAGAGTTTTCTTTATTTTCAGGACTCTGAAAACTGTAGATTCACATTGAAGGCATCAAAACTATGAATTAACACATGTGGAATGAAATGCTTAAAACAGTGTGAAACTACTGAAAATATGTCTTATATTCTAGGTTCTTCAAAGTAGCCACCTTTTGCTTTGATTACTGCTTTGCACACTCTTGGCATTCTCTTGATTAGCTGCAAGAGGTAGTCACTGGAAATGGTTTTCCAACAGTCTTGAAGGAGTTCCCAGAGATACTTGGCACTTGTTGGTCCTTTTGCCTTCACTCTGCGGTCCGGCTCACCCCAAACCATCTCGATTGGGTTCAGGTCTGGTGACTGTGGAGACCAGGTCATTTGGCGTAGTACCCCATCACTCTCCCTTCTTAGTCAAATAGCCCTTACACAGCCTGGAGGGGTGTGTGGGGTCTTTGTCCTGTTGAAAAATAAATGATGGTCCAACTAAACGCAAACCGGGTGGAATAGCATGCCACTGCAAGATGCTATGGTAGGCATGCAGGTTCTGTATACCTTCAATTTTTGCATAAATCCCCAACAGTGTCACCACTAAAGCACTTCCACACCATCACACCTCCTCCTCCATGCTTCACGGTGGGAACCAGCCATGTAGAGTCCATCCGTTCACCTTTTCTACAAAGACACGGTGGTTGGATCCAAAGATCTCAAATTTGGACTCATCAGACCAAAGGACAGATTTCCACTGGTCTAATGTCCATTCCTTGTGTTCTTTAGCCCAAACAAGTCTCTTCTGCTTGTTGCCTGTCCTTAGCAGTGGTTTCCTAGCAGCTATTTTACCATGAAGGCCTGCTGCACAAAGTCTCCTCTTAACAGTTGTTCTACAGATGAGAAGGTGTGTCCAAACCAGGGCTGTGGAGTCGGAGTCGTGGAGTCGGAGTCGGAGTCGGAGCTCATTTTGGTGGAGTCGGAGTCGGAGTCGGTATAAAATGCACCGACTCCGACTCCTAAAATATATAATAAATTGGGGACAGGAGTGCAATGCAGAATGTGCTGAATATTTTACTAAATAATAACATTTAGTATAATGCTTATATTTAAGTGAAAAATTAATTGTAGTACAATGTGAACATCAGACATTTAATTGTTTTTATGATACAATAATCAAGATATTTGGATAGAACATAAAATATTTATTGGAATACAACTTTAGAACACAAAAAACTAATAAATTGTAAATATGTAATATATATATATATATATATATATATATATATATACACACAGTGTATATACACACACAAGATATATATGTAATCTACTGTATATTACATAGTGTATTACATATTTACAATTTATTACAGTTTTTTGTGTTCTAAAGTTGTATCCAATAAATATATTTTATGTTCTATCCAAATATCTTGATTATTGTATCATAAAAATTATTAAATGTCTGATGTTCACATACACATATTCATGTACTACAATAAATTTTTCACCTAACTAAGCAATATATGTCGGAGTCGGAGTCGGAGTCGGAGTCGGAGTCGGAGCAAGAGAATTTGAGGAGTCGGAGTCGGAGTCGAAGGTTTGGCTTACCGACTCCACAGCCCTGGTCCAAACGTTTGGTCTGTACTGTACGTCTACTTTTCCTTGTTTTTCGTTGCGTATCAATCGTGGATCTAAACATCACGTTCTACAATTCTTACGAGGCCGAATATAATTCCAGGCGATGATCGGATGAAGCTTCTTGACTTGAGATCACTGCGGAGCGTTTTCTTGACTTCAGAGTACAAAGATGTTTCTGGAGCCATCCTGCTGATAAATGAATAATGAAACTCAATTACTCGAGGAGGAAGCCCGCTCATTAAGTATTCTGTAAAAGCTGTTGCTCTGTTGGCGATGGAAATGTTTCAAGCATTTTTTTTTTTTTTCTCCCTTATGAAACCTGTTAATAAATTACTTATTGCATGTCTGAAGCCGTTTGTGACAGGCAATAAGGAGTCGGCCAACAAAGAACTGCGTGTTTCTAGTTTCCTGTTTCTAGTGATTCACTTCTGTGGGGTTTTCAAGATTATATCAAGTCACCTACTGCAAAAGGAAGCGATTTCGTTAATAGTGCAACATGGTGCACTCACAATATGCTTTATGCAGTTTTTCAAAAGTGATGACTCATTCTTAAAGCGTGACCATCGTTTTAATTTCATAAATTGATAGTAAATAAGCAGCTTTGTAATATGTCTTATCAGACAAAGTTGCTTCTTTCTTCTCCTGGACCGATCTTTCATTCTCAAAATTCTCAATTCTCAGATAAAATCTGTATTAATTAAATAGAGATTATTATTCCCGAGATGGATGGCAGTTAGTGTCTATAAGATTCTTTTCAAAAAGGAGGAAAGAGGCAAATGGCAAAGCTCTGCCTGTAGCTCCTCCCTCTGCCTGTAGCTCTTCCCTCTGCCTGTAGCTCCTCCCTCTGCCTGTAGCTCTTCCCTCTGCCTGTAGCTCCTCCCTCTGCCTGTAGCTCCTCCCTCTGCCTGTAGCTCCTCCCTCTGCCTGTAGCTCCTCCCTCTGCCTGTAGCTCCTCCCTTTGCCTAGTGCCCCTCCCTCTGCCTGGTGACCCTCCCTCTGTCTGGTGCCCCTCCCTCTGCCTGGTGACCCTCCCTCTGCCTGGTGCCCCTCCCTCTGGCTTCTCCCCTCTGCCTCAGGCTTCTCCCCTCTGCCTCTCGCTTCTCCCCTCTGCCTCTCGCTCTCTCCCCTCGGCCTCTCGCTCTCTCCCCTCGGCCTCTCGCTCTCTCCCCTCGGCCTCTCGCTCTCTCCCCTCGGCCTCTCGCTCTCTCCCCTCGGCCTCTCGCTCTCTCCCCTCGGCCTCTCGCTCTCTCTCCCCTCGGCCTCTTGATCCTCACTCTGCAGATATTGAAATTCCACTCTGTATGCCCCCTACAAGGTCATTAACACATGTTCTAAAGATAAGAGCCCATTACTGACCCCTGTGGACAGTGGCCAATTTCAGCACTGAACAAAAGGCTGAGCCATTGAAGTTCAACAGACTGGATCCTTCTCTTCCATACTGTCATCTGCCCAGAAAGAGGAAGAGTCAGGAGGCCACCATACACATTAAATGGTCAGCCTGTCCTGCTGAAATTGTCAGGCTAGGACTTTTATCTAATGTGTATGGTGGCCTTAATTTGTGGCATCTTTACGATCAGCTTTTTAAAATGCCATATACTCCTGTGGAAGTAAAAACTTTTAGCGAATTGATACCAGGCCTGGCTGTTACTAAAAATTTAGCATTGTGCCATACAAACTTGAGTAGAATATGAAGGAGCTCACCGCAACCCCTTTAAACTGGTCATCTCGGGTGCTGAGATGTGGCCCCTATCTATTTGATTGGATTAGTCACCAAATTTTACAGAACTGAATTTACTCCTTAACACCAGTAAATATTCCATTTATCTAGTCCTAACGTCCTTTTGCTCCGCACGACTATTGTGCAGGAACATTCCTAGAAAAGCTCATTCAGATATTTGTGTAGTCTAAATAGGCTGCCGGTCACAAAGGAGCCAAACGCTTGTTCAAAATGGAGGCACGGTGGGGCATGTTCACGGGACTCTGCAATTCCCCAGTGTTTTAATTTGATGCAATTTTGCAGTATAGCGACTTCAGTTCACATTTCAATCAATGTTCCTGACTACAGATGAGCGGACTCGCAGATAACAGGGAGCGGCGGGTCCGTGCAACATTTTTGTAAAAATCCGGTTTTGGTCCGGAATACAGTACCCATATAAGTCTATGGCGATCAGAATCCAGAGATTAAAAATGTTGGTGGAAGAGATGGGGGGATAGGAGCGTGCATGGTGTGCTTACTGAAGCTCCATGTCATGGCGGCAAGCTGCTTCCATGTCACGCATTCACTTCCGGAGCTGCGTGCGTCTAGATCGTGCACGAAAAATAAAGGTAGATGCTAGAATGTATGGGCTCCTTCCAGGTATGACATAATTTGTCATGTTATAGGGGGGCATGTTCAAAATGCAGCCCAATGTTTTCCAGACGGAATAAACATTCTTTTTCTAAGTCCACGTGGGCATGGAGTTGTTTATAAGAGAAGCGTGGGTCTGGGGGTAAGACCCATAGATGAAGGGGGTGGGGGTGGGGTATGAGCAGATCTCTGTGCCCACGATGTTTCTCCCCTTTGCTCATTCTGAGCCTCCTGGATCATGATTCATGAACCAGGATGCTGAGGATGAGCAGATTGCACCTGCAATGTTTCCTCCTGTCCACTATAATCAAGCAAGAGGGGAAAGGTGGGGGGGGGGGCTCAAAGCCTCCCCTTGCATAATGATAGTGTACAGGAGGAAGCATCGCAGGCACAGAGATCTGCTGGTTCTGAGCCTCCTGGTTCATGATTCATGAACCAGGAGGCTCGGGATGAGCAGATCTCTGCACCCGCGATGCTTCCAAATGTCCACTATCATTATGCAAGGGGAGGCTTTGTGTTTTTTGCGACAAATTAGTTGCTGATGACTCTCAATGTGTATATATCAGGATGTAATTTTGTATATTTCACAGATTTTCACAGTACCGGGTCCTTTTAGAAGATGGACCTTTGCATGACACCACTTGACACTTTTAGTGGCCGGGTAATCTAGACCTCTAAAGGAAGCAACATATAAAGTTGGCTTCATTGGCAAATTTCTAGGTCTCCCCGGACTCGCCCCGCTTTGATATCATATTTTCCATGTTTGTGTCAATACCTGTGCCCTTTAGCACTGCCCTTAATCTATTTTCTGCTGCCGTTTCCCCTTACGCTGACCTTGGAGTCAGGTTTGAACAATGTAATGAGTCATGTAACTAAAAGTAATTATGGCACTTCTTATCCAAGGTGTCCGCTGTTCTATCCAAGGGGGGTATGTCTTATGTGACTGGATCAATGTCACCTGCCCTTCCCGTTAAGAAGACTTCTTGCTCCTTTGCGCGATAACAAGAAAATTTGTGTGATTGCAATTAGATAAATACAACTAATGCCAGATTCAATAGCCCAATGTGGTCTCTGAAATCAGATTCTCCTAGCGGCTTTATCTGTAACTGATGGGGCCAGATTATTAGATTTTAATCTTGGATCTGATTTTGAACCGAAATATATTTGGATTTTCTTTCCATAACCTTTTTAGCTCATTTTTAAATGCGGCGTTTCCAGATTTTATAGTGGCATATACTATGTGTTGTAAGATTCAATGTATCTTAACTGGAGTAGATGCTAAAATAATAGGATTGGTGAGAAGAGGTCCACAAAAATCCTTGGCTCCTGGTGATGAACATCTCATATGTCGCCATTTCGGAAAAACCTTCCTCATATTTAGCTAAATTTTATAAGTGGTTCATTCTTTAATCTTAACTTATATCAGTTTGTTTATTTTCTCTCGGTTTACTAGATTTTTTTATCTCAAATACCCTATTGCAATTCCTAATGGATGAAATCAATCGAAAGTCAACTTGACTGTACCATATGGGTGCCACATCGAGACGACCTTCCAAGACAGCTGTTCATGTATGGTCTCTTTGGCCGCTTTCACACTGGGTTCCCCTCCCCGTTCAGTAGTCCCGTCGGGGTTTCTGTCGAAACCTCCCCACAAAACTGGTTTTAGACGTATGCGCTGATGGGGCTGTTGAATATAATGGTGCAGAAGGAGTCACCGTGCGCTCTGTCCTGCACCTTTTTTGCCAGAATACGTCTATTGGAGGCGGACACTCAGATGTAGTATACTGCAAAAGTTTTCTCGAATCCTCCACATCTTCCTAGTACTTGGACAACCCCTTCTCAATCTGAATGTTTCCCAAAATTGAAATAAGAACACTTCTGTTCCCCTCCGGTGCCAGCGCCATACCAGCGGTGTTGGCACTCGCGCTTCCAACAATCAAGTAACAGTCTTATGTCCTGCAAGTCGTGCGGCTAATCAGTCACTTCACTCTCCCCGCCTTCATACTAGTGGCTTATATCTAGAGGGAATGAGCACTGCTGTTCTCGCTCTTTCGCGCTCTTTTTTCGCGCTCTTTTTTTCTCGCTCTTTTTTTCGTACGCGCTCTTTTTCTTTCTTTTTCTCTTTCTTTTTCTCTTTCTTTTTCTTTCTTTTTCTCTTTCTTTTTCTCTTTCTTTCTTTCTTTCTTTCTCTCTTTTTCTCTCTTTTTCTTTCTTTCTTTCTCTTTTTCTCTTTTTCTCTATTTTTCTTTCTTTTTCTTTCTCTTTTTCTCTTTTTTCTCTTTTTCTCTCTTTTTCTCTCTTTTTCTCTCTTTTTCTCTCTTTTTCTCTCTTTTTCTCTCTTTTTCTCTCTTTTTCTCTCTTTTTCTCTCTTTTTCTCTCTTTTTCTCTCTTTTTCTCTCTTTTTCTCTCTTTTTCTTTCTTTTTCTCTTTTTTTCTCTTTTTTTCTCTTTTTTTCTCTTTTTTTCTCTTTTTTTCTCTTTTTTTCTCTTTTTCTCTCTTTTTCTCTCTTTTTCTCTCTTTTTCTCTCTTTTTCGCTCTTTTTCGCTCTTTTTCGCTCTTTTTCGCTCTTTTTCGCTCTTTTTCGCTCTTTTTCGCTCTTTTTCGCTCTTTTTCGCTCTTTTTCGCTCTTTTTCGCTCTTTTTCGCTCTTTTTCGCTCTTTTTCGCTCTTTTTCGCTCTTTTTCGCTCTTTTTCGCTCTTTCGCTCTCTTTTTCGCTCTCTTTTTCGCTCTCTTTTTCGCTCTCTCTCTCTTCCAAAGGCGTGAAGACTGAAGCATCCGCTGGAATGGTACCAGAAGGGAGTATGTGTTATTCTACAAGGGGAAAACATACGGCTTTAAAAGGGGTTATCAGAGTTGTGCAACGCTTATTAAATTCTTTTTACCAGAGCAAAAAGAATTGTTCACCTTCTACTAAAATGACTTCCAACTGTAAAAACCAATATGAGACCAAAATGTTTGGGCATTTCCAGAAAATAAGACCGGACTCCAAACAAAGGTAGAAGCAAAAAAAAAAAAGAAAACCCATATAAAAGTTACAACCTTTACTAGTTACACTATGAAATCACAAACCTAATAAAATAAGATAAAAGCATGAAGAAACAGAGATCCCTGACTCATGTGAGGATCACGTCGCCCGGACCGGCCGCGGTGCTCCTGAAAGGAGCGTGTCAGCTGTATAGAAATACTCGCTCCTATCAGGAGAGCCATGGTTAATTCTGATGATCCTTGTGTGAGTCACACTCAATTGTGACTCCAGCCTTAGTGAGAACCTCTCCTTTTGCCAAGATGATCCAACCACCTCGCACTGGTGGCATATCAGGATGCTGATTAGACAGCATGATTATTGCACAGGTGTGCCTTAGGCTGGCCAGAATAAAAGTCCACTCTAAAATGTACAATTTTATCACACAGCACAATGCCACACATATCCCGCTTTAAGGGAGCGTGCAGTTGTCATGCTGCCTGCAGGAATGTCCACCATAACTGTCGCTCGTGAAGTGAAGATTTTATCATGTTTGTGATTTCATAGCGTAACTAATAAAGGTTGTATCTTTTATATGGGTTTTTTTGCTTCCATGTTTGTTTGGAGATTTTTTTTGTTTGTTTGTTTTTGCCTTCCAATTTCAGTGCTAAATTTTCTTGACCATAGCTAGAATTATAGAAGATGCTGACCCTTTGCAGATATGAAGTGGTCTCACTACTCTACGTGACCATGACTTATTGAATTTTTAAAGATTCGGGTCAACAAAAGTAGATACAAACCGGTGGTCAAAGAGGACAGGCAAGCTCCCTTTAAAATATCAAGGGCCATATATGGTACCTGATGGGTATTGGGGGGCACCACCAAGTCACCTGGGGTACATGTTGAGAGCAGTATTCTGAACGTTTTTCTAGCTCCACCTTTACATTAAGGCAGGATCACACTACTGTATAAATTGGTGAGCAAACTGGTTAAAAGGGATTTTACTCAGGCCTATGTTATTCCATGGGGTGCTGAACGTTTTGGGGTCTGTTTTTGTTTTTTTTTTTTTTTTCCTCATACCGCAAATGTAGCACCCAGGGATATGGGGTACTCGGTTCCGGGCAGTGTCTGTACGGGGAATGTCCGTTACCGTTATGTGGGATTACCTGGGTTCTTGTTGGTACCGGCACTGGGGTTCTGGGTACCTAAGGGGGTAGGCCCTACATCCTGGTGGGGATGCAGATCCTTGTAGCAACCTGAGGGTCTCAGGGGTGCTACACATAGCATGCTGCGATTGGACTCTTAAATCGAAAGAGACCAACCCATTCAACTCTATGGGTCGGAGACGAAAATCGAATGCCACATAGAGCCACAGTAAAGCATCCGATTTTCACGGATACATTAATGTTCTGTAGAATGGGAAACTAAATTATTAACCGCTGCTGAGCAAGAAAAAGGATTGCACGCGGATGACAAGTGAGAAAAAAGTCCCTTTTTTCTGAATGAGAATGGGACCAATTTTTTTTTATTTATTTTTTTTAATAGTGTTGTGTGACCCCAGCCGGAGGATGTACAGTACCTTACAGCAATGGGGGTATGTGTTCATAGAAGGTCTTGTACCTGCGACTCCTTTTCCCATAGAGTGAGGTAGTTACACTTTTACTGATAGTTACATGGGGTTTTGCGGAACGGCTTCCAGTTCCATACTTCGTCTTTTGTTATTTATTTAGAAGAACAGACTGACTGGTCACAATGACCGGCTTATCACTGTGCTTTCCATTCTTCTGCCTCACATGCTCGTGTTTATATAAAACAACCTGATAATGGACAGATTAAAAAAGAAAAAGAAAAAAAGACAAGTTGTTTGTTTCCTTTTATTCATTTTCTGCATATCGAAGAATCTGAGGGCTTTCTTGTGCCATAGGCGGCTGTCCATGATTTAGTTCTTCTATTGGTAAATGGAATTTTGGATACTTCAGGCTTCATTTTTAAGTTATTTTTAAACCAGTCACTTTTGGCTCCGGGATGTACTTTTGGGCCAAATTTATTTATTTTAGTTTTTTTATTGTACAAAAATTGCTGGAGATCATGCTGTCAAGTCAACCTGAAGGACAGATTTCACACTGAATAGCATTATGCAGCCTGCTGTGCATTTGAATACATGCAAGCTTTTTCGGATGTGATTTTATCCAGTGTTTGGTCAGTGTTTATTTTTTTGCGATCAGTGTTTTATCAGTGATTTTCTTGTCTGGAAAATTAAATAAATTGCAAAGCTTCTGCTACCTATTGGATAAAAAAAGGATTTCTATTTTGCTGTTCACACTGTGCATCTTTTTTTGGCTGCGTTTTGCAGCATATCAATTCTTTTTGTGTTGTTAGCGTTTTTTGAGCCCTTCCAGTCATTAGATTTGACTTAATTTTTTTGGACAAAATGCGGTAAAAACGCTTCAAAAACGCATGCATTTTTATGCATTTTTGCCGCGGGTGCGTTTTTTTGAGGCCAAAAACGCTGCATTTTTGTGCTTAAGAAAAGATGCCGTGTGTGAACATAGCCTAATGGGTTCTATCCGTAAAAAAACATGGGTAGAACATCTGCATTATTCATAGATGTCTGAATGAGGCCTAATAAAACTAAATTAAATTGTTTTAGACCAAAATTTAAAAAGTTGCCCCAAAATTGCCCTAAATACCCTCAAAGGGTATATCTGGGGCTTTAAAAAAACAAATGTACCAAAGCACGAACAGGCAGGTAGTTGCCATCTACCTCCTGCCGGTTGTGCCTGGCATTTTTCTTCAGCGGCACAGTTTGGTCACAGACCGCTTCTGCCGGGATGTAGCCTTTTAGAGGGATTGTCCACTACTCAACCCTTTTGCGCTTTTGTAAAATAACTGCCGTTACTCCCCTCGTAAGTTACAGAGCAGTAGCAGGTCTCACTTCTTCCAGATGTCCGGTTTGTTTGAAGCAAGTGAGAATTATGCGGCCACTGATTGGCTGCAGCGCTCATGTGATGTACTAACATCATGCGAGCTGCGGGAAACCCGGCCCGATATCAGAGATAACAACAGAGGACTTGACTTGTAATCATAGGAAAACCCGTCAGCAAATAATCTATTTTCCTTACAGCGTCTCTGCAGAGGAAATGAACCATTACATGGGGCCTCTCCAATAGATCCGCCAATCGGGTATTCCCACAGGCATAGTTCATTTTAATCAATAGATCTTGGATTATTAATAATTTCCACAATTGGATGTGTTCTAAAAAAATGTTCCTGTGCTGAGATCTTATATATGTCTCCCTGCTGTGTACTGTGTAATGGCCGTGTCTGACAGTACAGGAACATAGTCTGATCATACCACAGCTCCTGAGCAGGGGAGGACGCAAAAGAGATTATACAGCACAGGATCGCAAATTATTCTTTCCTTGAGTTAAAACATACTTTTTTTTTATTAAACAGGCAGAGAAATGTTTTACCTCACAGAAAGAATCGCCTATGATCCCATGCTGTAATGTCTGTATACATTATTACTTTCTCCCCAGCCCAGGAGCTGCGGTATGATCAGACCATGTCCCTGTACAGTCAGACACGGCCATTACACAGTACACAGCAGGGACACAGATATAAGATTATCTCAGCACAGGAACATTTTTTTTTTAAAACACATCCAATTGTGGAAATTATTATTATTCCAAGATCTATTGATTAGACTGATCCTTGTTCATTGGGGAAAAAAACATACCTGATTATTCAGAATGTAGCTGCTAAGATGTAAGGGTACCGTCACACTTTAGCGACGCAGCAGCGATCCCACCAGCGATCTGACCTGGTCAGGATCACTGCTGCATCGCTACATGGTCGCTGGTGAGCTGTCAAACAGGCAGATCTCACCAGCGACCAGTGACCAGCCCCCAGCCAGCAGCAGCGTGCAAGCGACGCTGCGCTTGCACGGAGCCGGCGTCTGGAAGCTGCGGACACTGGTAACTAAGGTAAACATCGGGTATGATTACCCGATGTTTACCTTAGTTACCAGCGCACACCGCTTAGCTTAGCGTGTGCAGGGAGCAGGAGCCGGCACTGGCAGCGTGAGAGCTGCGGAGGCTGGTAACAAAGGTAGATATCGGGTAACCACCTTGGTTACCCGATGTTTACCTTGGTTACAGCTTACCGCAGGCTGTCTACAGCTTACCGCAGGCTGTCAGACGCCGGCTCCTGCTCCCTGCACATTCAGGATTGTTGCTCTCTCGCTGTCACACACAGCGATGTGTGCTTATCAGCGGGAGAGCAACAATAAAAAAACGAACCAGGGCTGTGTGTAACGAGCAGCGATCTCACAGCAGGGGCCAGATCACTGCTCAATCACACACAGCGAGATCGCTAATGAGGTCACAAAAAACGTGACTCAGCAGCGATCTCAGTAGCGATCTCGCTGTGTGTGAAGTACCCCTTAGACATTTCGGTATGTGATGATTGTAGTCACAGTGAGATTGTTGGCGTCTGTTTCTGCCTCCGCAGACAGCGGTGTCGGCCTGATTTACCATTTCCTATATAGCTAACCTGATTATTTGCTGTGAGACATCTCTCATTTATAGTGACTCCAGATAGGTGTCTAGACTGTGGTTTAGTAATCGGTCTTCAGATAAAGGTTCTTGCACGATGAACATGTGGCCATATTCTGCACAAAATGTCAGATGTCTATTAATGACCTGCAATAATTACATGAAGCAGTAAATGCAAGGACAGCACAACTGGCAGCGCTCAACAAAAACCCGCCCTGCTACCTGTGTATGGTCTATTCTCCAACTGTACAGCTTGTACTCTACTGTACTGTGCTGTGTACTGTCTATACTGCCCTGTGCTGCGTGTACTGTCTATACTGCCCTGTGCTGCGTGTACTGTCTATACTGCTCTGTGCTGCGTGTACTGTATTGCCCTGTGCTACATGTATGGTACTGCGTGTACTGTACTGCGTGTACTGTACTGCATGTACTGTCTATACTGCCCTGTGCTGCGTGTACTGTACTGCCCTGTGCTACATGTATGGTACTGCGTGTACTGTACTGCGTGTACTGTCTATACTGCCCTGTGCTGCGTGTACTGTACTGCCCTGTGCTACATGTATGGTACTGCGTGTACTGTACTGCGTGTACTGTCTATACTGCCCTGTGCTGCGTGTACTGTACTGCCCTGTGCTACATGTATGGTACTGCGTGTACTGTACTGCGTGTACTGTCTATACTGCCCTGTGCTGCGTGTACTGTACTGCCCTGTGCTACATGTATGGTACTGCGTGTACTGTACTGCGTGTACTGTCTATACTGCCCTGTGCTGCGTGTACTGTATTGCCCTGTGCTACATGTATGGTACTGCGTGTACTGTACTGCGTGTACTGTCTATACTGCCCTGTGCTGCGTGTACTGTACTGCCCTGTGCTACATGTATGGTACTGCGTGTACTGTACTGCGTGTACTGTCTATACTGCCCTGTGCTGCGTGTACTGTACTGCCCTGTGCTACATGTATTTTACTGTGTGTACTGTACTGCGTGTACTGTCTATACTGCCCTGTGCTACATGTATGGTACTGCGTGTACTGTACTGTCTGTACTGCGTGTACTGTACTGCCCTGTGCTACGTAGACCTCACTGTTCTGGACCTACAAGTACTGATTGTTCTCTACTTCAGGTGCTGTCGGTCCTGCATGTACAGCACTGCTTAGGACCTGGACTACTTGTAACATTATTGTATCTGTACTTCATGTGCTTTACTATTCTATATCTAAACTACTGTATATGTATTGTTCTGCTCTCTATTTGAACTACTGCACATGTACTGTACTGCTCTCTACCTGTACTACATGTACTGTACTGCTCTCTACCTGTACTACATGTACTGTACTGCTCTCTACCTGTACTACATGTACTGTACTGCTCTCTACCTGTACTACATGTACTGTACTGCTCTCTACCTGTACTACATGTACTGTACTGTTCTCTACCTGTACTACATGTACTGTACTGCTTTCTACCTGTACTGTATGTACTGTACTGCTCTCTACCTGTACTACATGTACTGTACTGCACTCTACCTGTACTGTATGTACTGTACTGCTCTCTACCTGTACTACATGTACTGTACTGCTTTCTACCTGTACTGTATGTACTGTACTGTTCTCTACCTGTACTACATGTACTGTACTGCTTTCTACCTGTACTGTATGTACTGTACTGCTCTCTACCTGTACTGTATGTACTGTACTGCTCTCTACCTATACTGTATGTACTGTACTGCACTCTACCTGTACTGTATGTACTGTACTGCTCTCTACCTGTACTGCTCTCTACCTGTACTGTATGTACTGTACTCTCTATCTGAAATACTCTACCTGTACTATATGTACTGTAGTGTTCTCTACACAAGCGGAAACAGGCAAGAACAATATATAGACCCTTTGCAGCCCAAGAACTTATCATAATGCACCAAATGGGCCCCTTTTGCTCTTGGGCCCATGTATGGCCGCGAAGGTTGCACCTATGATATGGTTGTCTACCTGTTTAACATATACTGTACTTCTCGCTTCCTTTTTTACATGTGCAGTACTGCTATTTACCTGCACTACATGTACAGCACTGCTCTCTACTTGTTCTTCATATATTGCTCTGCTTTCTACATGTACTGCATGTGCTGTGCTGCTCTCTAACTTCACTACATATATTATACTGCTTTATAACTTTACTACATATACTGAACTCCATACACCGCACTGCTTTCTACCTGTATTACATGTGCTGTGCTGTTCTTTATCTGCACTTCTTGTACCTTGCTGCTCTCTATATGTAGTGCATATACTGCATTGCTCCCTACCAGTACTACATGTACTGTACTGATCTCTACATAAATGCTCTAAGGAGTTGAGTATCTGTTTTTTGTTGCCTCCTTGGTAATGATGGTGGTTTAGGTAATACGATGGTTTTGGTTATATTTGGGTTGTTGTTGCTTTCACGTTACTATTGCTACGTTTGGCCACTATTGGTACAAAATTGTGCTTTAATATTACAGGGTTGTTTTTTTTTGTTTTTTTTTTTGTTTTGCAAAATCCTAGTATTTGTATTTTTCCTACTACTCAAAACCTGATGCTATTTGTATAGAGGTCACAGCGTGTAATAAGATGCCTCTTGACCTCTTTCTTCATTTTGACTTTTCCTTTTTCCTAGTGATGAAATGGCTGTATCTCTGTACAGTAGGTCATTCTCACAGTCCGGCTTCCTGCACTTGTTTGTCTTTCAATGGTTTGGGTTTTTTTGGCGGTCACTAGTATCACTTTAGTTATATAAAAAATCTTCTCCTGACCTTTAACCCGGCTGCGGAGTGCCAAGAGCGTGCACAGTTTGCAACGAAAAAAAAAACCATGCACATGTATCTCTGCGTGTCAGAGGAATACAGTAAATAGAGGCTAAAAATGTACTGGTACTAAAAGGTCCCTTAGGAGCAGGCGAGTATGAACCTGTTCAACACATCAGCTGATAATAATATCCTCATGGCCCCCATACAAATAATCTGTGTATGATGAATATTTCCCCAGACTCCCCCCATACACAAACACTAGGCTCAGTCAAGCTTTCTTTTGTTCTCTATGAGAACACCCATCCTCTGCGGTCCTCCCTTGTCCTCTGCGGTCCTCCCTTGTCCTCTGTGGTCCTCCCTTGTCCTCTGTGGTCCTCCCTTGTCCTCTGCGGTCCTCCCTTGTCCTCTGCGGTCCTCCCTTGTCCTCTGCGGGGCTCCTCGCCCCTATGAAGCTCCCTTTTTCCCCTTTGCCCCCCCCCCCCCCCTACATGATCAGAGCCTAACCCTAACAAGATGCCGACCTCAGACTGTGGACAATCCCACTGATATCAGTAGGTTCAGCTGATTTTAATCCAATGTGTACTGGGACCTATCGATAGGTAAAACCGGGTATATCTGGCAGCCTCCTCCATGTTTGCTTTATAGATAAGAATCTGCCAAACAGTTTTGATACTGCTTATCTCAAGAGAAACATGACTGCTTAAAACCGTTGGCAGGACGTTTGGAAATTCCCTATAGATTTACACAGTTTGTGGTCCTTCTAGTATTAAGTGAAGTTCCTATAAAACCATATGTAATGTGCAGAGCAAACTATATGTCTATCCATACATAGGAAATGGGTACATAAAGACTGCCCTAGTAAAGGCCCATTTACCCTGGCCGAAAATCCAAGGAACGCTGATTATTGACCTGTCTAAAAAGACCAGCCAACACCTGATAAATGAGCAAACCCTCATTTGGTGGGTGAATGATTTTTAGTCAATTAATCTTGGAATAATAATAATTTCCACAATTGGATGTGTTTCAAAAAAATGTTCCTGTGCTGAGATAATCTTATATATGTGTCCCTGCTGTGTACTGTGTAATGGCCGTGTCTGACTGTACAGGGACATGGTCTGATCATACCACAGCTCCTGGGCAGCAGAGTATACAGACATGACAGCATGGGATCACAAATTTATTCTTTCTTTGAGGTAAAACATTTTTTAAAAACAGACAGGGAAATGTTTTGCCTCACAAAAAGAATCTTCTGTGACCTTCCCATCTTGACCTTTCTGTATACTCTCTTTTGCATCCTCCACTTCCCAGGAGATGTGATTATACTACAGCTCCTGGGCCGGGGTAGAAAGTAAAAAAAATAGTATACAGACATTACAGTATAGGATCACAAA
Organism: Anomaloglossus baeobatrachus; assembly: GCF_048569485.1. Taxonomy (NCBI): domain Eukaryota; kingdom Metazoa; phylum Chordata; class Amphibia; order Anura; family Aromobatidae; genus Anomaloglossus; species Anomaloglossus baeobatrachus. Next base: position 65,120,990 of record NC_134354.1, read on the forward strand.
TTACTCTTTCTTTGAGGTAAAACATTTTTTTAACAGAGCCAGGAAAATGTTTTACCTCACAAAAAGAATTTGCTGCCATTTCATGTTTTGTAAAGTCTATATACTCTCTTTTTTTTTTTTTTTGCATCCTCCCCTACCCAGGAGATGTGGTAAGATCAGATCATGTTCCTGAACGGTTAGCCACTTGAGTGTGCAGCAACCTCTCCTTTCAGCCTCCACTTAGATGGAGGGTGGTCGGGACCAGGTAATCCCGATAATTGATGGTCCTAAAAGTGAGTCCCGAATCATTTAGACATGTTTGACACTTCTTGTAGATCTGGAGTAATGTAACTTGAAGCTTGACCTAAAGCAAAATCTTCAACAGGGCCCCCAACTACCACAGGTCATTAATTGGTCTTCTCATATGGACCAAAAGGGACATTTTGGACCTCCCTAAGCTTCAAGGCAAAACAGCCACTATTGTTGCACCCTTGTCAATATGGGTCCTAGTTTTCTTCATCTTTTGGAATGATTATTTGGAATCTTTTGGATATTTTTGTCTTTAGAAACCATGAGTAGATGTCTATAGAAAGAAACTACCGTAATCAACCCAGAATAAATGTAGTATCTTGACGGACACCATAACCTGAATGAGACTTCTGTATGCCCCACTTGTGTGGAAGTCTTCATATTTCTCCCATGTAAGGCTGCTTTCACACATCCGGCTTGAGCTCTGCGGCTCAATCCGGATGCGCAAGCTATGCAACGGATGCGGTGAACACACCGCATCCTTTGCATACGTTTTTCCTTTGCGGCCAGTCCGGTTTTTGCCACTTGCGGCATGCTACTGAGCATGCGCAGTGGCAAAAACCGTATGCGGCGGCCAGATGCGGTTATTGCCGCATCCGGCCGCCAATAGGCATGCATTGAAAAATGCGCCGCATCGGCCGAATGCGGCGCGATGCGTTTTTTTTTTTTGCCGCACGAAAAAACGTGCCAGGCAACGTTCCATCCGGCCACCGCATCGGCTAAATCTGCCGCATGCGGCAAATACCGGATGGAACGCAAGGCCTTGCAGCACAATGCGGCACTAATTAAAGTCTATGCAGAAAAAACGCAACCGGCAGCAAAAAAAAAAACGGTTGCGATTTTCCTGCAAAGTGCCAAATTGTGTGCCGCATTGCAGAAACCGGAGGTGTGAAAGCAGCCTAAGGTAGATAAAAATGAAGGGGAAACAGATCACACCAGACCAAAGGGTGATACCTTAATAACGAGACATATTAGATCCAGGTAATAAGGAGTTATGTACACAAGGAAAAGAAAGTCCAGCTCACCCATCAAACTTGCTGATGCATATAGAAGTCCTGCGCACGGAGTAGTTTGGCCACCATCAATATAAATAAAGGAAAGTCCAGCGCTGGGCCGATAAATAAAAAGTCCAAAATTTATTGTGGAAATTATTAAAATCCAGCAAGTAAAGGCTACATCATGTGGAAGCAGACGGAACAACGCGTTTCGACGCTCAGGTTTTAATCATGTTCAACTAGTAAATAATTGCCGGCTTTCCTTCTTGCAAGAGGCGGGGGGTTCTTTCAAAAGGAAGCCGGCAATTATTTACTAGTAGAACATGATTAAGACCTGAGCGTCGAAACGCGTTGTTCCGTCTGCTTCCACATGATATAGCCTTTACTTGCTGGATTTTAATAATTTCCACAATAAATTTTGGACTTTTTATTTATCTGCCCAGCGCTGGACTTTCCTTTTTTTATAAGGAGTTATGTAGGTACAAATCCTGTGGAAGCTCAATAATGGTTACTGTTACCCCATGGCTGGTGGATGAGCTCTACAAGGATGCTTGGAAAAAAAAAAGATGGATCACGGTTTTGGGCTCTGCTAACCGAAATGAAGATCCTTGATCCAATAATATGAAAGTGTTTTTTATTCCACAACGTATTTCCATCCTGGACTGGATTCTTTCTCAAGTCCAAAAACCAACCAACTCCAGTCTGGTGTGGAAACGCGTTGGTGGAGTAATAAACGCTTTTTTATATTATTGGATTGTGAGAGAATAGAATCCATTTTGTTCCTATAGTGTCCATCTTGTCTTATAGCTAATGTTGTCAAAGGGTTCGGCTAACACTGATGGTCAGAGAAGTGTCACATTTCTTTTCACGCCCCTAGTGCTCTTTTTGGTGCATAGTTCAGATGGACAAGGCCTTTGTCTGTGACCTTATATTAGCCTGGTCACATCTACTAATAAAGGACAATTCTTGGAGAACACCACAAAGCATATCTGTGCTGTATTGATTTCCCGAGCGCTCGTAAAACAAATGTTACTAATTTGGAGTTCCAGAGGCATAGAGGAGTGTATTTCGCTCACAGGATCAAGGATCATCTTCATTTTGATTAGCGCAGCCCATAACTGTGATCAATCTTTTCCTTTACGACATTCCAAACTAAAGGGTCTCTTTAAATATGGTAACTAAAATAGCAGTGTAATTATAATATTACCACAATCCCTAATACGAGTGGGGAGGCTGATGTTTCAGTCATACATTAGTGTTCCGGGAAGATAATCTGCCCCTGGAGGGGGTCAGCTCGGTATTAGCTTTCCTGACCGGTCGTTCGCAGGTACTTTGTAAGGTTATTTCACCACCCGGTGTTTACATCAGCGAAGAGTTATTTTTAACAGTATCCGTTGGGTGCTGCACGGCATCCTCCTGGGCTTTGTACATTGCTAATAGCCGCTTTCTAAGTATATACCTCAACAGCAGTATGTTTTGGACAAGGCCATGACAACTAATGCATATGTAAGTGTATTACATGTATAATTTATGTGGATCATTCCTATATACAGTATAACAATGGCCTAAAGGTATAAAAAATAATACCCCTGGCCCAGCAGGGCCTTTATTGGTGACCTATGGATCTATAACATAGGCAGGTTGTCATGTTCGGTAGTCGAATCCTTTAATAATGACTGGTTACATCTATTTTCTGAAAGGAAGCGACTTATCTGAGTAGTTACCTGCGGGGAGGTGAGCGATAAATGTCATAGGTTGTGAAATTGTACTTTTTCTATTTTAGGCCGCGCGTTTCAGGACAGTTTTGACACCACACATAATTCTTCTATGACTCTGCATGATCGGCGGTGCTTTTACAAAATGCTTAAAGGGGTTTTCCATGACTAAGGCTACTTTCACACTTGCGTTGAACGGCATCCGTTGCATTGCGTTGTGTGACGGATGCAACGGATCGTACAAAACAACGGAATCTTTATTTTTTTTATTTTTTATTCTTTCATTTTACCGGCGGCAGACTATTGTGAACGATCAGCTGATCGCTCACAGCAGCCGATCGCCGGGTGATCAGCTGATCGCTCACAGCAGCCGATCGCCGGGTGATCAGCTGATCGCTCACAGCAGCCGGTCGCCAGGTGATCAGCCGATCGTACGGCCGCCGAAAATGTGTGAGGGGGGCGGAGTGCGGGGTTTGTGGAGCCGCGGGGCCATGGCACTGAGGACGTCAGTGCAGCGAGGAATGCAAGGCTGGGGACAGATGAGTGTGAGTGTGTGTGTGTGTGTGTGTGCGTGCGTGTGAACACGTGGAGTGAAGTGCAGGAGTGGGCGGAGCCGAGCGGGAAAGTGTCGGGCTCCCTGCACCAGTAGCCAGGGTAAATATCAGGTAACTAGGGAAAGCGCATTGTTTAGTAACTTGATGTCTACCCTGGTTACGAGTGCAGGGAGCCAGAGAGAGCATGTGCAGCGAAATCCTATTGATTGCGCTGCTCAAAAAACGTTACATGCAGCGTTCCCTCCACCTGACGCTGCGTCGTGCAGCGGATACAACGCAAGACCATCCGTTGCTATCCGTAGCTAATAGAAGTCTATGAGGAATATAACGGTTTCCTGCAACGGTTACCGTAATTCCTCAAGGCTGCGGATAGCAACGGTAGCCGTCCAACGCAAGTGTGAAAGTAGCCTAAAACATTGATGACCTATCCTTCCAATAGACAATCCGTATTTGACCGGTGGGAGCCTGACTGTCATGACCCCCCACCAGTCACCAGAATAGCCTCTTTGTTTATCCCGAGACAACGGCTTGTCTGCACATACTTCCATGGCTGGTACTGCGGCTCAGCTTCAGTCACATAAGTGGAGATGCAGTACCAGGCATAGCCACTGTGAGGCAAATCTTGGGATATGAAGAGGAATTATGATTTCCAGTCATAATCGCTCTCATCACTCCCTGGCAGTGCCCCCTCCCTTCTTGTTCTCAATGTCCACCATCTGGGAAGGTGTCACATCCCAGCAACACATCCCATGGCCATCTCCTGTGATATGGAGATTAGATGATGTGGGAACAATGGACACAGGATGACTCCCTGCCGTGACCCTGTGGTAGGGGCTGCTATCTAATTAGCAAGGCTATGGAAGTATCCAGACAGAACGACTCCAGTAAAATATGGTTCATATCTCGCAAGCCATATTTCCGATAAAAATGGCAACCATAAAAATGGTGTCTCCGCATGCGGACGATGCTGGCACACCTTTTTTATGGGAGCGGGAGCTTGGGAAGTACCCCAGGCGTGATATCAGCCAATGGGGAACTAGTAGACAAGTCATGAGTCCTCTCGTTCTGTAGCTAAATTCATAACTGTCACAATGAGAGCGTTGGCGTCCGCCTACGACGCTCCCAGGCAAAGTTATGGCCCATATTCCATGTTGTGGATATTGTCCATAACTCCAGCCAGGGGTGGAGCAGTGCTCCCTCTGAGGTCACTAAGGTAGGAGGGGACCTGGATTTGCCCAGGTTGATAACCCTACTTCGGCCATTTTCCAGGGTTCTTTCGCCGGGGGTCACGTGTAGGAAACATCTGTGGGAAAGATCCTGGAAACCTGGTCTACAGCGCCCCCCTGTGGCCAGACGCACAAGGTAACTGCTGGAACTGTGTATGCCTGTTTGTAAACCATGCTTTATCTGTAACTGTACTCTGACATAACTGTATATTCTGTAGATTCCCTATTGTATATATTGTAGTTCTAGTGTGGCTTTAGGCTGATTAAATTATATAATTAATCTTGGGCTGTTCTGTTATCTCGATCTTGAATCCCACGTCCGTGTGTTCGGCTAATAGTTACCGTGAAGCGGTTGGTGGCAGCGAGTTTGTGCCAAGGATTATTGTGGGGAGGCCAGTGAGACTCGGGGAGATTTTATATATTCCGCCCGCGGAGGTCGGGGGAATATATACCCTACTCTCACCGGGGACCCTTCAATAATCGGCATAAGTAGTATAGCGGCCTCCTTGCTTATTGTCGGGCAATTCCATAATTGGCCTGACTATAAGAGGGGCGCTAGAGAGCGCATCACGTGCTCTGTCTGTCGGTCGGGAGGTATAAAGGAGGGGTGACCCCCACTTGTTACCCACCCGATTGTGACGTACTGGTAGCCAGCACGGGGGATTTCTGAGTGACCCCCCCGGTGGTTCGTGACAGCCACACTTACAGAAGAGTCGCTGTGTCTTTAGAAAAAAAAAAATGGGGGCTGCTATGCTCCTGTGTTTCGTGATGAATCTCTGAGATAAGAAACCTTCACCAACTCGAAATAAACCACATTTGTCCCCACCCCCTTCCCCACCACGCACAAAAAAATAATCTGTCAACAAGATTTTGGAACCTAAAATGTTGATGTTGGGGCAAAGACCCTGATTCCTGCGATGTTTCACTTACTGGTCTCTTCTTAGTGTAGTTTTTTTTTATAAAATCACTGTTTATCAGCAGGAGTTTATAAGTAGAGGACTACTTGGTGCGCTGCCATGTAGTCCAGCCACGCCCCCATCAATGATTGGTAGCTTTCTGCCTATGCACAGTTTACACTAAAACCTTCCAGTAATTCAGTGGGGTTATATGGAGCTCAGCATTTAGAAAATCAGGAGATCTTCAGCAGATAAAGCAGGTGTTTTTTTTGGGGGGGGTGGGGTGGGGTGGGGGTGTTTTAACTAAAGTGCAGTATCCATTAAAGTGATATTTCCTGGAATCTGGCTTTCTGCTTCTACATTAAAAGCGCTCAGATCGGGTAGCAACAACCTGATGACTGATTTCATATAAGACCACTTATCTTGTTGGAAGTATTTCTCAAAAATCAGCGGATCACATCTGTAATTTTCAGGAGTGTTTAGTGGCAAATGTTCCGTATCTCTGCAGCGCCTCCGCAGGCAATATGAAGCATTACATAGTGGGATGTTTACACAATATGCAGATGTTCCTGCTACCCCAGAGAAAGACTTCTTTTTTTTGTAGCAATTTTACATTGGCTAAATTGAGGGCCCCAAAATCCGACCACCACGCTATCAACTCAGATAATAGGGTTTTTTAATTTAAGAGGTTGTACACTACTTTTACATTGATGGTCTATGCTCGGGATAGGTCATCAATGTCTGATTGGTGGGGGTCGGACACCCCGCACCCCCCTATCATCTGTTCTTCGGTCCCAGCATTGTCAGCAGACAGCCGGAAATGCTCTGTTTTGGAGCTGCCCCGTCTTCTGATAGCAGCCATAGATGGATACTGCACATCTGCCTCCAACTGATTTCAATAGGAGGCTGATATGCACTACCCGCTCGTTATCAGAAGACTGGTAGCTTCGTAATTGAGCCTTTTAAGATTGCCCAATAATAGAATGTTTGTATCAATAAATACAGTCTTGTGTGCTTTCATCATCTTTAAAGGGAAGCTGTCACCAGATTTGGGGCCTATAAGCTGCAGCCACCACCAGTGGGCTCTTATATACAGCATTCTAACATGCTGTATATAAGAGCCCAGGCCGCTGTGTAGAACGTAAAAATCATCTAAACGGTCGCTGCGGTGGAGTTGGCTCATATGGGTGTCTCCATTCTCCGCTGCCGGCGCCTCCTCTTTCAGCCATCTTTGTCATTCTTCTTCTGAAGCCGGGATGCATGGCGCGTCCTATGTCATCCACACTCGCCGGCATTGAGGTCCTGCGCAGGCGCACTTTGATCTTCCCTGAGCAGGGCAAATCAAAGTATTGTAGTGCGCATGCGCGGAACTTGCGAGTGTGTATGATGTAGGACGCGTCATGCACACAGGCCGCAGCAGGAGGGCGAAGATGGACGAAAGAGGAGACACCGGCAGCGGAGAACGAAGACACCCATATGACCCAACTCCACCGCAGCGCCTGTTTAGGTGACTATTATAAAGCGATTTTTACATTCCACACAGCGGCCTGGGCTCTTATATACAGCATGCTAGAATACTGTATATAAGAGTCCATATAGGCCCCAAATCTGCTGACAGGTTCCCTTTAATTAGCCAAAGTTGTGAGGTTACGCGAGCCTGGCACCCAATCAGCGCCGGCTTCTGTCTCCCCGCCTTTGGACCAAACGAGCAATCAACAGGAAGTGAGTTCAGCCGCAGCACTCCCTTCCTGTTGATTAACTAGTTTGGTCCAAAAGCGGGAAGACAGAAGCCGGCTCTGATTGGATGCAGGGTCGCGTGACATCATAGCCCCATATGAGCCCTGGCACCGCGATCCCGGACATCGCTGGAACAGCGCCAGTATGGGATGTGAATATAGTCTTTATTTTATGTGGGGGAAACATGTAGAAACAGCAGGGGATGTCCTAGTAGTGGACAATCCCTTTAAATGTTTGTTCCATGTCTTTTATTTGACTTTAGCATGGCAGTATGCTGACTTTTTCCACCACTGTTGGGTGTTACTCCCGTCCTACTACGCAGAGGTGTTCAAAATAGATTGTGTGATGCGGAGTGAGTGAATCTGATCACTCTGGAAGGTATTGGTCTCCCTTTCACCTCTTCTGTCTTCCCCCAAGGACATCTGTGACCTATACGCTACAGATGCTTGGAGGCATTGTCATAGTGAGCCTCACTAGCAGGAATTCACCCGCTCTGACCAAACATAACCACAGTCACTGATGCTAGACGTGCGAGATATGATCAGCTTCTTCCTGCCGCACAAATGTATTCCGTCTTATTTACTTTATACATTCGCTCAGCCCTATTATTTCCATCTGTTTGATGCAATCTAAGTCAATATTGGCCCTTGCTGAAGATTTAAAGGTGAATTCCCGAAGGTCAAAATAATAATTTCTTTCAGATTCCTAGTTTACATTTCAATTTTTTTTTCTGTTTTTACAAGCTTAAATCCGGGGTCACACTGGCATGTAGCATCGGAGGGGATTTGGTAAAGACACTTGGCTCAGACCCTGCGGCGAGCGTGACCCGAGCGTCATTCACAGTGATCAGATCCTCTTCAATGCGAGAATCAGATCCCAGGTACGGAGAAGGAGAGACTAATTTCTCCATCTTCTCCATGACATCTCTGCGTCCGATGTTTCACACGCACCCATAGATTTGTAAAGGTGCATGTGATCCGATATCTGCTGACAATCAAAGATTGTGATTTCTCAGTTTGATAAGAGCTGAGGAAAAAACTCACAGATCTGACCTGCATCGTTGAATAACATTGGTCCGACATATTTTCTCACATTGCACTCTCCCTATTTATATGCTCATGTGAGCGAACCCTAAAGGGTGCTTTACACGCTGCGACATCGCTAACGATATATCTTCGGGGTCACGGTGGTTGTGACGCACATCCGGCGTCGTTAGCGACATCGCAGCGTGTGACAGCTAGTAGCGACGATCAACGATCGCAAAATCGTTGATCGTTGACACGTCGCTCCTTTTCATAATATCGTTGGTGGTGCATTCCGCTGGTTGTTCGTCGTTCCTGCGGCATCACACATCGCTATATGTGACACCGCAGGAACGACGAACATCTCCTTACCTGCGTCCACCGGCAATGAGGAAGGAGGTAGGCGGCATGTTCTGGCCGCTCATCTCCGCCCCTCTCTGCTATTGGGCGGCCGCTTAGTGACGCCGCTGTGACGCCAAATGAACCCCCTTAAAGGAGAGATTGTTCGGTGTCTCCAGAGACGTCGCTAAGCAGGTATGTGCGTGTGACGCTGCCGTAGCGATATTGTTTGCTACAGCAGCGATCACCCCCATGATGAAACAGCGACGTGGGCGGGTGCTATCCCTAGCGATGTCGTAAAAAAAACTGAACAGTCTTCCCTCCCTGGTGTCAGTGCTCTTAGAGGACCAACCACCAGGATTTTCCTATATAAACTAAAGCCAGTGCTATACTGGCGCTATCACGCTGATTCTATACATACCTTTAGTTGTGAGATCAGATGTATAGTTTCTGAAATACAGGCAAGTAAAGTTTGTGAAATGCACTGTTATTTGATTGATAGCAGCTACAGAATATCTAATTGGTGCGTGGAGTTTTGCTAGTTATTCCTGCCTCTGTCTTCCCCTGTCTCAGTTATTACAGGGGGAGGAGGGAGGGAGGGAGGAAGGACAGGCAGACAGGGGCGGGAATAACTAGCAAAACCCAACACATCTATTAGATATTCTGTAGCTGCTATCAATCAAATAACAGAGCATTTCACAAACTTTACTTGCCTGTATTTCAGAAAGTATACATCTGATCTCACAACTAAAGGTATATATAGTAACAGCATGATAGCGCCAGTATAGCACTGGCTTTAGTTTATATTGGAAAATCCTGGTGGTTGGTCCTCTTTAAATCGTACCAGTCTGTATCAGGAAATTGCTTAAATAACAATCACTTTTTTTTGTAATATTGCAGACAAAGTATCCTCCAATTTTCCTGAGCATCAGCCTTATAGATATTCGAGCCAATAAGCCTTATCTTGTAGACTGTGAGCCCTCGTGGGCAGGGACCTCTCTCCTCCAGTAGACTGAGCGCCCTCGTGGGCAGGGTCCTCTCTCCTCCTGTAGACTGTGAGCCCTCGTGGGCAGGGTCCTCTCCCCTCCTGTATCTGTCTGTACCTTGTATTGTTTGATTATTGTACTTGTCCCTATTGTGTGTACCCCTTTCCACATGGAAAGCACCATGGAATAAATGGTGCTATAAGCCTATAATAATCAGCTCGGCTACATTTGAGGATTGGGAGGTCTAACCCCTGACCTCCATACCTGCACACCAAAACCACAGAGAACAGTTGTGTGAAGCCGGAGTTGAGCGTGAGCCGTTTCCTCCATACGACTATGGGTAGGAAAGAAGCTACGTAGACTGGAGTCCAGCGGTCAGACCCCTACTGATCAAACCTTATGCTACCTACACATCTCTTTTGGAGGTTGATCGATTTTGCCAAAAATGGTGGATAAAATAGTGCGGCATGCTTTGCTTTTTTGTCAAGAAAAATGAAACCTGACTGACTACTATAGTGTAAAGGGTTTGTATGTTCATCACCAATATTTTGCACTAATGATAATATACTGCATGTCCGACCCCAAAAATGCAGACGTTGACACGTTGACGTTGAGCATAGTAATAGACGTTGGTGCCGTAATGTCATCTATTTCCAATGAGAATATATGAGGTTATTCATAGGTGTGTTGTGTTGTGTTGCGTTGCTACATGAGAGGTTGTCTGTGCCCATGTTTTTGTGAAACGAATATCACAACAAAGGGAAATTATGACCGCCCGAAAGGGTTAAGAGGAGACCACATGCCTGTCGAAGACCTTGTTTTTCATTTTGCCTTTCATACTGGCACAGATCCGGCTAAGAGCAGCCCAGATTAGTTCAGAAAACCTTTGAAGAGATTTAAGATGTCCTTCAGCCAGTTTGAAGGTTTTTGTCTTGTAAATCCAGTACAAGGACGCCTGCAGGCATCTCGACCCTTGCTGTGTTGCTGATGCATCTCAAGGTCAAGCTAACCCGCCCTGTGACATTCAGCACACACAAAATTATGCAGTGAAACTGCTACAGCATCCAGCCAACCAAAACTTCTCCGCTCATCAGTAAACGAGGTGCTTATTTTATTTCTTATCCCTTTTTTTTTTTTTCTTTTTTTCATTTTTTTATTTTTCTGCTGTAAGACATAATCCAGGATTTCTGCTGTGTGTGATGACAAGGTCATTTCTTACTTAATTAGAACACATGTAAAGAACAAAGCTAAACTGCTTCAAAACAGCTTTGTAGTAGATAGAGGATTTCAATTATTTAAAGGGATCTTCTCCCATTGTAGAGCCGAGCATTAATTCTAGACTTTTTTGATCTTCCTTGTGTTATAGGGGGGTTGTATACCCATAGATAATTTTACTCATTTTTACCAATTATGAATTGTTGATGCGTCTCTTGTGATCAAATTCTCCATGAAGACAGAAAGCTCTCTTCCATTTGGCAGAAAAGGTAATGGACCGTTATTTTCCTTCTGAATGGATGCTAATTTGCGTACTTTTGCCAAGAAGCATTTCCAGTATGACTCCTGACACCAACTGGATCTCCACAGGAAAAAACAGTTCCTTTCTAAAAGCTTTATCCCATCATGCACCCAACCAGAACCTTGTCCTGTGCTGATGAGGAGCAAAAATGCTGAAACAATGTTGTCTCCAGATGGGCGTCTCTTGGCCGGTCATGTTTTAAAGAGGACCAACCACCAGGTTTTTCCTATATAGGCTAAAGCCAGTGCTATACTTGTGCTATCATGCTGATTCTATACATACCTTTAGTTGTGAGATCGGATGTATACTTTCTGAAATATAGGCAAGTAAAGTTTGTGAAGTGCACTGTTATTTGATTGATGGCAGCTACAGAATATCTAATAGCTAGTTATTCCCGCCCGGCCTGCTTGTCCTTCCTTCCTCCCTTATTCCCCTGTAATAATAGAGACAGGGAGGAAGGACAAGCAGGCAGGCAGGGGCAGGAATAACTAGCAAAACCTGACCCACCTATTATATATTCTATAGCTGCTATCAATCAACTAACAGTGGATTTCACAAACTTTACTTGCCTGTATTTTAGAAAGTATACATCCGATCTCACAACTAAAGGTATGTATGGAATCAGCATGATAGTGCCAGTATAGCACTGGCTTTAGTTTATATAGGAAAATCCTGGTGGTGGTTCCCTTTAAGGGTTGGACATTGACATGCAAGGAGAGTCAATAGAGATGGCTGACATTCCTTATGTGTATTGCCAGCTTTATACTTCTTACACCAGTTGAATCTCCCCAAGGAGAACAAGTACCATTTATGAGAATCTTCTCACAGTGAAACGCTTACTGTCTAGATCTTTATTGATCCTTCCTCCTAAACAAATTCTCATAGATCTACAGTACTTTTAATTCTGGGGAACTTGGTGTTATAGTTTTAAGTCCCTTCTCAAAAGCTAGAAATGCCACATTTATGGAAATACTCATCTTTTTCTTGGCTGCTATTTGCAGAGTGGTGCTGCAATGTACAAGACTGTTGGATGTTGTGATGGCCAGAACTGAAGCATCATGGCAGATGTCTACAAAGCAGAGGAGATCCTGGTACTTCACCTGGCTGTGAATTATACTGGACTTGTGACTTAAAGGAGTATTCCCATCTTCAAAATCCTATCCCAATATGTAGTAGGTATAATAATGTTAGCAAATATCTCCAATTAGAAATGTAGTATAGTTCTCCTGATTCACTGTTACCTCATGTGCAGGACATTGCAGTAGCTTAGGTATCCATGGTTACGCATAGTGAAAGTTAATTGCTCGTGGTCGGAACCATGGATATCTAAGGTCCTGCAATGCCCTGCACATGAGCTTAGTGATAAGGTGAATCAGAAGAACTATACTACATTTCTAATTGGAGGTATTTGCTAATATTATTATGTAGTATTTGTAGTAATAATAATAGGAGAGGATCTTAGAGATGGGAATACATGTTTAAGCACTGCTGGTATAATCAAGTGAGAATCCGCCATTTATATCTTAGACTTATGTCTACTAAGTCGAGTTAGTGCAAAATGATTGGCAGGACCTGGTCCATTAGCCACGTCAGTCACTTCTGGCCACTGAACAGGAGCTCGGAGAACCACTTCTTATGTACCAACATCCGAGGCTTCTTATCTAACAGCATCCAAGGCTCTTCTTTTGGTTATCCTGCTTGGCATGATGTGTGCGTCACGCTGCACTGAGAACGATGGAGAAAATCCTGCAAAATCGACTCACCAACTTTACTACTATGTGAACATGGTTCCAATCTTTGGAGAAAATTGACCACGTCTAGGCATCATACATTCAAATTATATTTTATACCTATGAGCAGCACGGTGGCTCAGGGGTTGGCACTGTGCGGTGGCTCAGGGGTTGGCACTGTGCGGTGGCTCAGGGGTTGGCACTGTGCGGTGGCTCAGGGGTTGGCACTGTGCGGTGGCTCAGGGGTTGGCACTGTGCGGTGGCTCAGGGGTTGGCACTGTGCGGTGGCTCAGGGGTTGGCACTGTGCGGTGGCTCTGGGGTTGGCCCTGTGCGCTGGCTCTGGGGTTGGCCCTGTGCGCTGGCTCTGGGGTTGGCCCTGTGCGCTGGCTCTGGGGTTGGCCCTGTGCGCTGGCTCTGGGGTTGGCCCTGTGCGCTGGCTCTGGGGTTGGCCCTGTGCGCTGGCTCTGGGGTTGGCCCTGTGCGCTGGCTCTGGGGTTGGCCCTGTGCGCTGGCTCTGGGGTTGGCCCTGTGCGCTGGCTCTGGGGTTGGCCCTGTGCGCTGGCTCTGGGGTTGGCCCTGTGCGCTGGCTCTGGGGTTGGCCCTGTGCGCTGGCTCTGGGGTTGGCCCTGTGCGCTGGCTCTGGGGTTGGCCCTGTGCGCTGGCTCTGGGGTTGGCCCTGTGCGCTGGCTCTGGGGTTGGCCCTGTGCGCTGGCTCTGGGGTTGGCCCTGTGCGCTGGCTCTGGGGTTGGCACTGTTGCTTTTCGGCGCTGGAGTCCTGGGTTCAAATCCCAGCAATCACAACATCTGCAAGGAGTTTATATGTTCTCCCCGTGTTTTGGTGGGTTTCCTCCGGGCTCTCTGGTTTCCTTCCACACTCCAAAGACATACAGATAGGGAATGTAGATTGTGAGCCCCGATGGGGACAGTCAGGGCTGTATTTTGCCTTCGTGCTGCCCTAGGCACTTTAAGTGGTCGCGCCCCTTAGTGACAACGTAAAACTGAGTTTTCGCACACGACATCTGTTTAAGGCAGATCTACTCTGTAAAACACTTTAAAAAGTATCAATAAGAAACTAACCCCCCCCCCCAATGGGAATCACCACAGGCACATCAAAACATAGCATGTGTATAAAATATTCCCACCACACCGTCCCCACTTATATACTGTGACTGTCACACTGCCCCTAATAAACTAAAACACCACTCTGCCCTCCCTTATAAACTACTGTATATCCACCACACCTTCCTCGATTATGAAATATGATCTGTACATTGTGAGGAGGGAGCAGCATGATGTGAGGACAATGTCCCATGCATGCTGCCCCCTGCTCACAATGTCCCATGCATGCTGCCCCCTCCTCACAGTGTCACATGCATGCTGCCCCCTCCTCACAATGTCCCATGCATGCTGCCCCCTCCTCACAATGTCCCATGCATGCTGCCCCCTGCTCACAATGTCCCATGCATGCTGCCCCCTCCTCACAATGTCCCATGCATGCTGCCCCCTCCTCACAATGTCCCATGCATGCTGCCCCCTGCTCACAATGTCCCATGCATGCTGCCCCCTCCTCACAGTGTCACATGCATGCTGCCCCCTCCTCACAATGTCCCATGCATGCTGCCCCCTCCTCACAATGTCCCATGCATGCTGCCCCCTCCTCACAATGTCCCATGCATGCTGCCCCCTGCTCACAATGTCCCATGCATGCTGCCCCCTCCTCACAATGTCCCATGCATGCTGCCCCCTCCTCACAATGTCCCATGCATGCTGCCCCCTCCTCACAATGTCCCATGCATGCTGCCCCCTCCTCACAGTGTCACATGCATGCTGCCCCCTCCTCACAATGTCCCATGCATGCTGCCCCCTCCTCACAATGTCCCATGCATGCTGCCCCCTCCTCACAATGTCCCATGCATGCTGCCCCCTGCTCACAATGTCCCATGCATGCTGCCCCCTCCTCACAATGTCCCATGCATGCTGCCCCCTCCTCACAATGTCCCATGCATGCTGCCCCCTCCTCACAGTGTCACATGCATGCTGCCCCCTCCTCACAATGTCCCATGCATGCTGCCCCCTCCTCACAATGTCCCATGCATGCTGCCCCCTGCTCACAATGTCCCATGCATGCTGCCCCCTCCTCACAATGTCCCATGCATGCTGCCCCCTCTTCACAATGTCCCATGCATGCTGCTCCCTCCTCACAATGTCCCATGCATGCTGCTCCCTCCTCACAATGTCTCATGCATGCTGCTCCCGCCTCACAATGTCCCATGCATGCTGCCCCCTCCTCACAATGTCCCTCGCATGCTGCTCTCTCCTCACAATGTCCCATGCATGCTGCCCCCTCCTCACAATGTCCCATGCATGCTGCCCCCTCCTCACAATGTCCCATGCATGCTGCCCCTCTCCATGAGCTCCTAATGCTGCCTTCCTCTTTTCCATAATGAGACCTTCATGTTGCCCCACTCATGCTAAGACCACCACACTAACGCTTATGCTGAGACCCCCCCACACACACTACCCCACTCTTGATATTGACTCCCCTACATTGCTCCACTCCATACTGATCTCACACATGCTGCCCCTTCTTCATAATGAGCTCCCAATGCTGCCCCCCTCTTATTCTGAGTCCTTACACTCCCCCCACCCAATCGATTTTGTCATTGCACTATCCCTCATCCCTTGTCCTCGGTCTCTAGCATTAGCCCCTCTCTCCCACTCCCCCAGCCAGCATCAGCCTCTCTCCCCCAGCATCAGCCTCTATCTTCCCTCAGCATCAGCCTCTCTCCCCCAGTCTCAGCCTTTGCCTCCCCCCAGCCTCAGCCTGCCCCAGTCTCCGCCTCAGCCTCCCTCCAGCCTCCCCCCAGTCTCCGCCTCAGCCTCCCTCCAGTCTCCTCCTCAGCCTCCCTCCAGCCTCCCCCAGTCTCCGCCTCAGCCCCCCTCCAGTCTCAGCCTCCCTCCAGCCTTCCCCCAGTCTCAGCCTCAGTTTCCCTCCAGCCTCCCCCCAGTCTCAGCCTCTACCTACCCCCAGTCTTAGCCTCTGCCTCCATCCAGCCTCCCCCCAGTCTCAGCCTCTGCCTCCCTCCAGCCTCCCCCCAGTCTCAGCCTCTGCCTCCCTCCAGCCTCCCCCAGATTCAGCCTCTGCCTCCCTCCAGCCTTCCCCCAGTCTCAGCCTCTGCCTCCCTCCAGCCTCCCCCCAGTCTCAGCCTCTGCCTCCCTCCAGCCTCCCTCCAGTCTCAGCCTCAGCCTCCCTCAAGTCTCAGCCTCAGCCTCCCTCCAGTCTCAGCCTCCCTCCAGCCTCCCCCCAGTCTCAGCCTCAGCCTCCCTCCAGCCTCCCCCCAGTCTCAGCCTCCCTCCGGTCTCAGCTTCTGCCTCCCTCCAGCCTCCCCCCAGTCTCAGCCTCCCTCCAGCCTCCCCCCAGTCTCAGCCTCCCTCCAGCCTCCCCCCAGTCTCAGCCTCCCTCCAGTCTCAGCCTCCCTCCAGCCTCCTTCCAGTCTCAGCCTCTCTCCAGCCTCCCTCCAGTCTCAGCCTCAGCCCCCCTCCAGCCTCCCCCCAGTCCCAGCCTCTGCCTCCCTCCAGCCTCCCCCCAGTCTCAGCCTCTGCCTCCCTCCAGCCTCCCCCCAGTCTCTGCCTCTGCCTCCCTCCAGCCTCCCCCCAGTCTCTGCCTCCCTCCAGCCTCCCCCCAGTCTCTGCTTCTGCCTCCCTCCAGCCTCCCCCAGATTCAGCCTCTGCCTCCCTCCAGCCTTCCCCTAGTCTCAGCCTCTGCCTCCCTCCAGCCTCCCCCCAGTCTCAGCCTCTGCCTCCCTCCAGCCTCCCTCCAGTCTCAGCCTCAGCCTCCCTCAAGTCTCAGCCTCAGCCTCCCTCCAGTCTCAGCCTCCCTCCAGCCTCCCCCCAGTCTCAGCCTCAGCCTCCCTCCAGCCTCCCCCCAGTCTCAGCCTCCCTCCGGTCTCAGCTTCTGCCTCCCTCCAGCCTCCCCCCAGTCTCAGCCTCCCTCCAGCCTCCCCCCAGTCTCAGCCTCCCTCCAGCCTCCCCCCAGTCTCAGCCTCCCTCCAGCCTCCCTCCAGTCTCAGCCTCCCTCCAGCCTCCTTCCAGTCTCAGCCTCTCTCCAGCCTCCCTCCAGTCTCAGCCTCAGCCCCCCTCCAGCCTCCCCCCAGTCCCAGCCTCTGCCTCCCTCCAGCCTCCCCCCAGTCTCAGCCTCTGCCTCCCTCCAGCCTCCCCCCAGTCTCTGCCTCTGCCTCCCTCCAGCCTCCCCCCAGTCTCTGCCTCCCTCCAGGCCTCCCCCCAGTCTCTGCTTCTGCCTCCCTCCAGCCTCCCCCCAGTCTCTGCTTCTGCCTCCCTCCAGCCTCCCCCCAGTCTCTGCCTCTGCCTCCCTCCAGCCTCCCCCCAGTCTCTGCCTCTGCCTCCCTCCAGCCTCCCCCCAGTCTCAGCCTCTGCCTCCCTCCAGCCTCCCCCCAGTCTCTGCCTCTGCCTCCCTCCAGCCTCCCCCCAGTCTCTGTCTCTGCCTCCCTCCAGCCTCCCCTCAGTCTCTGTCTCTGCCTCTGCCTCCCTCCAGCCTCCCCCCAGTCTCTGCCTCCCTCCAGCCTCCCCCCAGTCTTTGCCTCTGCCTCCCTCCAGCCTCCCCCCAGTCTCTGCCTCTGCCTCCCTCCAGCCTCCCCCCAGTCTGCCTCTGCCTCCCTCCAGCCTCCCCCCAGTCTCTGCCTCCCTCCAGCCTCCCCCCAGTCCCTGCCTCCCTCCAGCCTCCCCCCAGTCTCTGCCTCTGCCTCCCTCCAGCCTTCCCCCAGTCTCTGCCTCCCTCCAGCCTTCCCCCAGTTTCAGCCGCTGCCTCCCTCCAGTCTCAGCCTCTGCCTCCCCCCAGTCTCAGCCTCTGCCTCCCTCCAGTCTCAGCCTCCCTCCAGCCTCCCCCCAGTCTCAGCCTCTGCCTCCCTCCAGCCTCCCCCCAGTCTCAGCCTCTGCCTCCCCCCAGTATCAGCCTTGGCCGCCTCCCCCCCCCCCCCCGCATGCGCAGATCTCCGGTCTGCATTAGAGACACTCCCACGCTCCTTATGAATCCATTTACTTGCTCCAGTGCCCGCCGCCATCTTCCTGGCTCACATGAGTATCCTCTTCTGACACCGGCTTCCATCACGGCGTCCTCCGCGGCGTCCTGCTGTGCTGTCCTCTGCATGTGACGTCCACACAGCAGTGGACGCAGCACAGAGGAAGGAGCTGATTGGCGCGCGCCTGTGACCCCGGAAGTGCAGGCGTCGGCAGTTCCTGTGACCCCGGAAGTGCAGGTGCCGGCAGTTCCGGGGTCAATCAGCTCCCTGTGCTCGGCGGCCGCAGAAAAAAAAAAGTAAAAAAAAAAAAAAAAAAAAAAAAAATTTTTTTTTTTTTTTTTTCTTTGCTGCCAGAAGGTGCCGCCCCTCACAACCTGCCGCCCTAGGCACCGGACCACGGGTGCCTAATGGTAAATACGGCCCTGGGGACAGTGATGATGATCATGTCTGTAAAGCATTATACGTGAGTAAAATAAATACCTACATCTATGGCTACATGTAGCGCTATAGTACCCGGCATTCTTGATTGGTTGGTAAAATATTTAGACCTTTTACATGAAAACGTATGTTGCGGAGCAGATACACAATACAATATGATCTGCCCAGTCCTATGCTATCTTCCCAGTACATTACCAGTGACATATAATCTGCTCACTCTGATATATTCTGCTTTGTGGCACAGTCGTCTCTTTGCTCCAGGTCACAGATTTTAGGCTGCTCGCACACACTGGGATGTGTCACCATGTTTTGGGATCAGTCGTTCGCTGTTGGACACCGGCAGTTATCACATTGGACGAGTGTCTCCCAATCTGACATGTGTCTCACGGGGAGCATCTGTCAGACATTGTGAAAAGTCATTTTAACAGACGTCTGCTCTTGTGATCAGTGGCAGCGGTCATTCACACTCGCGTACAGTGATTGACAGTGCTCGGCGGCACGCCTTACAAAATTAGTGCAAAATGCAATTGGCGATTTTATATGTTAACATATTTTAAGTACAGATTAGGGAATTCTGGAATCCCATGATGTATTCATGCAATTTATTTTTTATTAAATGAATGTATTTGGAGTTAAAATTATTTTTTTTCCATTTGGTTTTCATTAAAAATGTTACATTGTTTGGCTTCTAAGGCAACTGACCATTGTTGACTGCAAAATGAGATCAACTAAGAAACAGTCCGTGAGCTTGTTCTGGTGGGAATTTATATTTCTTCTATATCCTCTGCTGAGTATCTTTTACCATGAATCACGTGAGAAGAGAATTGAAATTTCCATATGATCGGGAATACGTTAAAGGCAGCTTCCTAAACATAATTACGGACTCATTTTTGAACAAGCTCACTGATGGATTCTTCGTTAACTCATTCTGCAGCCAGCAATGGACAGTGCAGTACATGATAAACATAGTTATTAATTCTATTTTCAGAATGAGCTCACTGATGGATTCTTAGTTAACTCATTCTGCAGCCAGCAATAGACAGTGCAATAAGGGGTAAACCTAGTTACCAACTCTTTTCTTAACAAGCTCACTGATGAATTCTTCGTTAACTCATTGTGCAGCAAGCAATAGACAGTGCAGTACAAGATAAACATAGTTACTAATTCTCTTTTCAGAATGAGCTCGCTGATGGATTCTTCGTTAACTCATTCTGCAGAGAGCAATAGACAGTGCAGTATGGAATAAACCTAGTTACTAATTCTCTTTTCAGAATGAGCTCACTGACGGATTTTTAGTTAACTCATTCTGCAGCCAGCAATAGGCAGTACAAAAAAGGGGATATAGAGGGCAAATGGTGCAACATTTTTAATGAAACCCAATTGCAAAAATTAACCCAAAATGCATGCAATTAGGTTAAAAAATGGCCCTAAAGGTTTCCATATTCTTTGTAACATGTACACTAATAAGCAGTAATGTGAATTTCCGCACGTCTGTCCACAATGGCCGTGCCTCTCTGGGAATGTAGCTTGGCTGTCAGGAAGAGGAAACGATAGTCTGTGTATCTCCATGCAGCCAAAGTTTTTTCCAGCATCTCCTCGCTGTAAGCGGAAAGTTTGCTCCTTCTGCCAGTTCTTTGCTTTCTTTGCCTCCTACTTCAGCCGGTCTTGCCAAGCGGTGTCAGATGTGTCACTCATTTGACTGACGGCTAATTGGATGCGAGTTCATTGACCCATTTATTGACTAAGTGACATGACTGTGATTGGTTTCTTGCTTTGCTTTAAGTTTCCCCATCAAATAAATAGAGCGAAAATTAAATTATAAATATGAGTTTATGAATTGTCAGTGACTGTCTGCAGTGTAAGAACCTCTAAATCTTCTGTATATATATAATATATATACACACACACACATACAGTGTCTGTGTGTATATACTATATATGGTGCCTGTGTATAGATTATAGATATATATATATATATAGATATATATATATAATATTAGTGCCTGTGTGTGTGTGTATATAATATATATATATATATATATATATATATATATATATATATATATTCTATATATAATCTATATGTAATATACACACACACATTTTATTTATATATATATATATATATATATATATATATATATATATATACATATATACATATATATATATATATATATATATATATATATATATATATATATATATATATAAAGGTGCGTGTATGTATATATGTGTGTATATATATATATATATATATATATATATATATATATATATATATATATAGGTATATATATGTATATATATATAGGTATATATATATGTATATATATATAGGTGTATATATATATGTGTATATATATATATATATATATATATATATATATACACATACATATATATATATATATATATATATATATATATATATATATATATATATATATACACACATATATATGTACATATATATATATACACATATATATATACCTATATATATATATATATATATATATATATATATATATATATATATATATATATATATATATATATATATATATATATAGGTATATATATATATATATATATAGGTATATATATATATATATAGGTATATATATATATATATATATAGGTATATATATATATATATATATATATATAGGTGTGTATATATATATATATATATATATATATATATATATATATATATATAGGTATATATATATGTAATTTTTGTATTTATTTTTTTTTCCTTCTACACAGCCACCATGTTTCACAAATCAATCTTAATAAATAGCTATTTTACCTGGTGATGCAGGTGTACTTATTTTAAAAATCCATTTCAGAAATCGCTGCTCAATAAAGTTTGAAAGCTTCCCTGTGTCATACTAATATGGACATTTAATTTCAATATTACTATGGCTATTCTGATATAGATTATGAAAGTAAGTTTACCAGCCTCATCAGGTCTAACATCTCTATTTAATGATGTATGCAATCTGAATTGGGAAATCTTATGGCATTTCTGCCTTTTAACACCTTCACGACCTATGATGTATATTTTTGGGGTCGCTAAGGGCTGCATAAAGCAGGTTTAAGAATGGGAACACCATTTTTTTTCCCCAAAAAGTTCTGAATTTTTTTTTCAAGTATTTACAGTAAATGTAAAAAAAATACTTACGTTTTTTGAATTGCCATAATCATACAGACCTGAATAATCCTACTGCTAGAATGAACGCTTTAAAAACAAAACCTGAAAAATGCTTGTGGAATTGTGAGGGGGGGATGAAGGAGTGGAGGGAGGATGAAGGAGTGGGGGGGGTGGAGGTTGGGAGGGGAAGGAGTTGGGGACAGGGAGGGGGTGTTTATCATTGCACCCTACTTGGATTTTTTTTTCCAGTGGTAAATTGATGTTGTTCACAACTAAACTTCATGTCACAAAAAAATAAACCCACAGAGCTATTTTTGTTGGAAAAATAAAACAAAATAGTCATACCTCTTGGAAGAAAGGGAAGGAAAAATTGAAAGTGGGAGAAAAAAGGATAAATGCCTGGATCCTTAAGGCTCTGTGCGCACTAGTGCGTTTTACCCGCGGATTTGCCGCGGAAATTTCTTGAGAAATGTCTCCAATCTTTGTGCAGACATTTCCCAGCAAATTCTATGAGAAAAAAAAATAGCTGTGCGCACTGTGCGGATTTTTCTCAAGAAATTTCCTTGAGAAGAATTTCTCGAGAAAATTTCTTGAGAAAATGAGCATGTCAATTTTTTTCCGCAGGTACCCTGCGGATTTCGGCAGTACAGCCTGCGAAATCCGCAGGGAACCACTCGCGGAAAAATCGCGGCAAATCCGCGGCAAATCCGCATGCGGATTTGGTGCGGATTTTTTCCGGAGGTCTGGAAATCTTTCACTCCCAGAAGTTTCTCAAGAAATTTTCTTGAGAAACTTCACATTTCTAGTGCGCACATAGCCTAAAGGGGTTTTTCCCTGCTAACAAAGTCAATTTTAATCAATAGTTCTTGGAATAATAATAATTTCCACAATTGGATGTGTTTTAAAAAAAAAAAAATCTTCCTATACTGAGATCTTATATCTGTGTCCCTGCTGTGTAATGGCCGTGTCTGACCGTACAGGGACATGGTCTGATCATACCACAGCCACTGGGCAGCAGAATATACAGACATGACAGCATGGGATCACAAATTATTCTTTCTTTGAGGTAGGACATTTTTTAAAAACGGACAGGGAAAAGAATCTGCTGTGACCTTCCCATCTTAACCTTTCTGTATACTCTCTTTTGCATCCTCCACTTCTCAGGAGCTGTGGTATGATCAGACCATGTTCCTGTACAGTCAGACACGGCCATTACACAGTACACAGCAGGGACACAGATATAAGATTCTCAGCACAGGAACATTTTTTTAAAACACATCCAATTGTGGAAATTATTATTCAAAAATCTATTGATTAGAATCCGTTTTAAAGTGGACTTTTGATTATGGGGAAACTCCTTTAAGGGCTTATAGTCCCACTTCCTGAGTCACTCCGACGTTTTGGGGACCTTCTGTCTGCCAGGTAATAGTGAAACCCCTCCAGTTCCTTGGACGGCATGGGCAGCTTTTCATCTGAATGTCCGCCTTGTAATACTACATTTCCCTGCAAAGGTTGCTGCGGAAAAATGCCCTAATTAGCGAGGCACGTAATCTCCACTGTGGCCACATTCTTAAAGGGGTGATCGCTCTGAGAGAGTGATGGTTTCCAAGGGTCCTTCTTGAGACTTCTTTCGGTCAACTTTCTCTAGTGAAAATAAACATGGAAAGTTGTAGAAACTTGGCAGTAGTTGATATTTTGCTTTTATATATTAGTTTTTTATTTTTTGTACTATATACCTGACCTCTCAGAGCTGGCATTCTCTTCCTGGCCCCATCATTACACATGTCCTACTTTCCTAACCTTGTTCTTGTATGGAATGCCATTGAGGTCACTGGTATACTCATTGGATTATCACGTTGCTGCCAGTAATGTAGGAGGTGAACCTTTCCCATACTGGTCTGTGATGGGGATACTGGTACTATGAGTAATCTGCATGACCAGGTACAATACACTCTGTAAGGCCTTATTCACACATTGCAGTTTTTTTTTAATGCAAAGTAAAATCTGCTTTTTACAGTGCCAGCAAAAACTAAGATTTTAGAAATCCCAAGCACCTGACTGATCTGCATTGAAAACTGCAGCGTGTCAATTTCTTCAGACTTCTTTTTTTTAACCATAGAAGGCAACAAAAGTACTAAAATTCTGCAAAAAAAAAAACAACACAAATTGGTGAATGAATCTAAGTATATTAACCATGTACTGTAGACAAATGACACCTACCGTATATTCTACAGGAAAAACGCAGCAAAATCTGATTTTTGTAAGCAGCTTATAATATATAATAATAATATTTATTCATTTATATATATATAGCGTTATTAATTCCACAGCGCTTTACATACATTGGCAACACTGTCCCCATTGGGGCTCACAATCAAAGTTCACTATAAGGCCATGTGTCCACGCTGCGGATTTCTCGCGGATTTACCGCGGATTTCCTGAAAATCTGCAGCAGCAGCACTTCCCAGCCATTTCAATGGCATTTTGGAAATGCTGTGTCCATGCTGCGGATTTTTCCGTGGCAGATTTGCCGCGGATTTTGATCCGGAAAAATCTGCAGCATGTCAATTATTGTTGCGGATTTTGGTGCGGATTTTGGCTATAGAATTGGGGGAAAAAAAAAAAATCCGCGGCAAAAAAAAGGTGCGGATTTGCCGCGAAAGTCGCGGATTTTCATGCAGAAAAATCCGCAGGTACATTCTACCATGGACACACAGCCTAAGGCTGCTTTCACACATCCGGTTTTTGCTGTGCGGCACAATCCGGCTCTTTGCAAAAAAAACGCAACCGTTTTTATTTTGTTTGTTTTTTGCCGCTGGTTGCGTTTTTTTCCGCATAGACTTTCATTAGTGCCGGATTGTGCCGCATGGGCTTGCGTTCGGTCTGGTTTTTGCCGGATACGGCATATTTAGCCCATGCGACGGCCGGTTGGAACGTTGCCTGGCACGTTTTTTTTGTCCGGCAAAAAAAAACGCACCGTGCCGCATCCGGCCGATGCGGCGCTTTTTCCAATGCATGCCTATGGATGCCGGATGCGGCGCATTGCGGCAAAAACCGCGTCCGGCCGCCGCATGCGTGTTTTTGCACTGCGCATGCTGAATAGCATGCCGCAACCGGCAAAAAACTGAAGGGCCGCATGTAAAAACTTATGCAAAGGATGCGTTTTTTTCGCCGCATCCGTTGCATAGGTTTTAGAGCCAGATTTAGCCGCACTGCTCAAACCGGATGTGTGAAAGCGGCCTAAGTATGTTTTTGGAGTGTGGGAGGAAACTGGAGTACCTGGAGGAAACCCGCGCAATCACGGGGAGAACATACAAACTCCTTGCAGATGGTGTCCTTAGTGGGATTTGAACCCAGAACCCCAGCGCTACAAGACTGCAGTGCTAACCACTGAACTACCGTGCCGCTCATTTTTTTTTCCATTTGTTTTATACACAGCCTGCAGCTTTTATTAGGATGTATGTGTATAAAACCAATGGAAAAAAATGCACAAAAAAGCTGCAAAAATGCCCCATGTGATTACAGCGTAAAGAAGCTGTTTACAAAAATCAGATTTTGCTGCATTTTTGCGCATGTTTTTTTCCCATTGGTTTTATACACATACATGCTAATAAAAGCTGCTTTCTAGGCTGTGTGCCCATGTTGCGTTTTTCTTGCGTTTTTGCTTACAGATTTTCACAAATCTGCAAAGATATCCTTAGGCCAGCAAAGTCCATGAAAATCCTGAAGTCTTGTGCCCACATTCAGGATTTTTTCATTGCAAAAAAAATCTGCAGCGTGTCAAATCTTTTATGCGATTTTGGCTGTCTTTTCACCATTGAAAACTATGGGGAAAAAAAACAACAAATCGTTGCACAAATGCTCGTTTTTGCTGCAGTGGTTTTCCTCCCGGAAGATGCAGATTTGGTGCAGAAATTTCAGCATCATGGGCACATAGCTTTTGTTGGCACTGTTAGGCTATGCTCGCACACTGCAGATTTTGTGCTGAAAATGTCTGCATGAAATCTGCACCTAGTTGCAGAAAAGGGCACCTAAAAACTCATGTGATTTTGGTGCGTTTTTGATGCGTTTTTGCAGTATTTTTTTATGTGTTTTTACAGCGTTTTTCATGCGTTTTTGAAGCTTTTTTTTTATGCGTTTTTGATGCATTTTTTATGCGTTTTTGCAGCGGTTTTTGATGCGGTTTTGGGGTGCATTTTATTTGCATGCAAAAAGGAAAAGACTATCAATAAATCTAGGTTGATAAAAAGAACAAAAAAACCTTTCTTGATGCAATTTCCTTTTTCAACCATTCTTCTGTTTAATTTTACATTGCCTGCTGACATTTTTTTTTTTTTTTTTTGTCGTGACATATTGCAATAGTACTCGGTATTTGGTAAGCCTTATCTGAACACAAATAGTTACTATTCACCCATCACTCTGTAGATAAACCACACACGAAAAATGCAGCGGAAACGCTGCAAGAAAACAGCCCCAAATGACGCTTTTTTTTATTGTAAAAAGATCAGATTTTGCTGCAGAAAACAATGCCTTGTGTGAACATAGCCTTATTGCCAAGAGCTAACGTTTTGCCGGCAGATAAAAAAAAAATAGCAGCAAAAAAGCAATGTCTGAACATAGCCGAATTGTCGTGTGTGTGCTTAAATAAGGATCCAAGTTCATGGGGGTGAATCGGGGGACTCTGTGACTTTTAGTGACCCCCTGGGCATGTAACATGACTGCGCTAGTTCAATGCCATGTTGTGATAAATTCCACCCCCCCATCTTGATGTTCCTGTGCCGTTTCCGGCACCCAAAGGGTGGAAAGATTGTTGTAATTGGCACCCGCAGCTGCTCTTTCTTTTGACAGGGGATAATTTTGCATCCAATGCTTTGTGTGACAGCTGCCTAATTGGGCATTCTCTCCTTGTAGCAAGCATGCCTCCTTCAAGCCTCCCCGCTGACAAATGGTGGCGGATTATAGATGGGGACATGCTGACCCGTTCGACCTTGCTGAGACAGCAGGGGAGGAGTCTCCTGCCTCATTGCAAGAGGCTTCGGGTCACGTAAAGGACAAGGTCACAAGCCAGGTGGGGAAGCGGCTCCCGTAACACATGACCGCCATCCAATGTCACCGTGTCAAGGGCGATGGCTGCGTTATTGATTGTCGTCCCTTTCATGATGTCTCATTGCGGCCGCTTATATATTGGATGTCGGTGATTAAAGTACGGTGCAGTGAGCAAGCCATGGAGACTGGAAATGATCACAGTGAAAGCCCGGGACATTGATCTACGTCCTCGTCATTGGAATTAGTCAAAATGCGTGATATTGTCACCGTCTCCGACTTGTAAAAAGTTCGGTCTTACTTCTTTTTATTTCGTGACCTTTTTGTATTCCGTCCAGCCGTTTTATGTATCGCAAAAGTATCCGAGATGGAGCGTCGTGTTTGTCGTTAGACGTTAACTCTTTTTTTTCTTTTCTTCGTCTTCCTCCTTTCTTGTGAAAGGGTAATAAGATGTTTCATGGCTGAGTGCTCCTCTCTCACTGGGTTTTTGTAGAAGTAGGTGCTCAGTGGAGGGGAATATCTTGGCAGATATTTTGTGTCTTGCCCTCAGACGTCTCTGGACAAAGAGGTCACCTGCTGTTTGATGCTACAGCGGCATAACAAACTGCGCGGCGCGGACCGTTCCGGTTTTACCCAAGTGTAGTGACACGAATCGAATAAAAAAAAATATATTTTTTTGCAAACTGACTTCTCAATCTGCAATCCTTAGAATGCATTTCTTTTTTTTTTTTTTGCAATGAATGGAACCGCGATCCCTGGAGGAGGTAGAAGCCAGTCAATGCTGAATTAGTGCCCTCGCCTACTTGCTTGTGTGCCCTCGTCTACTTGCTTGTGTGCGTGTGTGTATACGTGTTTAATGCTGACCTTGTCCTGCATACGCTTAGCTGCTCCGAATGATTCGAGCGTAGTAAAGGTTTTAATCCTATGCCCTGACACGCATACTGTTGATTAGTGCCAGTAGGTGTCTTAGAGGATATTCTCTCCTCCTTTCGTACTGGTCAGGACCTGGGCACTGGGGAGTCAAGACGAAGGAGAGCGAAGGATGTGTTTTCATTAGTATTCTAAGGAAGCCGTTCTGTCTGCAGAACAAATTGATTGCCACACCGTACCTGCGCCGGGCACCAGCGCTTGCAGAGAGAGAGAGAGAAACATCGAGGTAGGCTTGTAATCTGTTGTTACCGGATCGCAAATTGAAGCATTCCTAGATTATTTTATGTCGCTTACGGTGGGAAGATTGAATTATAATTAAGGATAATCTAAGTACAGTTCTCTTGTCTCTAATGATGGGTTTGAACTCGTCTCGAGCACTCTTTAACCTTTCTCGAGCACCCTTCGCCCTTCTTGCGCACCCTTCGCCCTTCTTGCGCACCCCTCGCCCTTCTTGCGCACCCCTTGCCCTTCTTGCGCACCCCTTGCCCTTCTTGCGCACCCCTCGCCCTTCTTGCGCACCCCTCGCCCTTCTTGCGCACCCCTCGCCCTTCTTGCGCACCCCTCGCCCTTCTTGCGCACCCCTCGCCCTTCTTGCGCACCCCTCGCCCTTCTTGCGCACCCCTCGCCCTTCTTGCGCACCCCTCGCCCTTCTTGCGCACCCCTCGCCCTTCTTGCGCACCCCTCGCCCTTCTTGGTCACCCCTCGCCCTTCTTGGTCACCCCTCGCCCTTCTTGGTCACCCCTCGCCCTTCTTGGTCACCCGTCGCCCTTCTTGGTCACCCGTCGCCCTTCTTGGTCACCCGTCGCCCTTCTTGGTCACCCCTCGCCCTTCTTGGTCACCCGTCGCCCTTCTTGGTCACCCGTCGCCCTTCTTGGTCACCCGTCGTTCCAACCTTATCCTTCCAAGTACAATCTTTGTTTACGGCATTAGGTCTATCATCGCCGTAGTATATAAAAGTCAATGTGGGAATCTATTGAATGTGAAATATCAGCACTTGTTAGAATGCTTTGGCTGGAAACTCCCAAATCCGACATCTTCAGCGAAAGTGTCCGGAGATGGTCTCTCGCCTTTTGATGTGGACGACGCGCTGTTTACATTGACAGCGGAGGCAGCTCAAGCATTTTTTTTTCCTTTCCACTTTCGCAGAACAGTCCGTGTCATTAACATTACTGAGCAGGTGGCAGACGTACATGAGTTTTAAACCTGCGTGGCGGCTTATCGTATAATATGTGGCAGGGGGGCTGGTGGAAAAGGTGTCTTTGAGGGGAAAGACCTTAGAAGACCTTTCACCAATGTCGTGCAGAAAGCTCTCAATATTTGATGTATACTTATATAATTATATATATATATATATATATATATATATATATATATATATATAAATATGTGGTTTGTGGATTTTTTGCTCGTCCCCTGCATTCTGGAGATTTCACGTTTTTTTACATATCTATAAGACGTCTGGTTACAGGTTTCCCTCCAAATCTTGAAGGAATCAATCAAGAAGACAACCAAATTAAAACGCAAGGCGGCTGTCATGGATATTATTAAGGAAGGAACTTTCCATTTCCACCACGGAATTCTTATTTATACGAGTATTGTCTATTAATAAGGCGCTTTTATACTATTTTTGTTAGTTTTGCAACTTTTTAACCTATAATAGACCCCACTGTTTGCAGTAAGAGGCCAAGCAGTAAATTGTTACAAATCCCCTTCAGTATTACATGTTGAGTATTTGCACCATTTCTGCATCTGTTGGCAGAAAAAACGCAGTGCAACAATGCCGCATCTGCAAATTTGACGCATCTGTGATGCTTTTTTGTGTGTTTTGGATGCATTTTTGTTGTGTTTTTAAGGAATTTTGCCACATTTGAGATGCATTTTTGCTATGGTTTTTATGTATTTCTGCAGTGGGTTTTATGCAATTTGTGCTGTTTTTTTTATGTATTTTGCCACATTTTCTATACATTTTGCCACCTTTTTTTTTATTCTTTTTCAACGTTTTGATGTATTTTGCGGCGTTTTGAAGCATTTTTGCTGCAGTTTTTATCTATTTTTATTTATTTTTGCCACGTTTCAGATGCATGTTTGCTGTGTGTGTGCATTTTTGCCACAGGTTTTAGGCATTTTTGCCACGGGTTTTAGGCATTTTTTGCCACGGGTTTTAGGCATTTTTTGCCACGGGTTTTAGGCATTTTTTGCCACGGGTTTTAGGCATTTTTTTGCCACGGGTTTTAGGCATTTTTTTTGCCACGGGTTTTAGGCATTTTTTTGCCACGGGTTTTAGGCATTTTTTGCCACGGGTTTTAGGCATTTTTTTGCCACGGGTTTTAGGCATTTTTTGCCACGGGTTTTAGGCATTTTTTTGCCACGGGTTTTAGGCATTTTTTTGCCACGGGTTTTAGGCATTTTTTTGCCACGGGTTTTAGGCATTTTTTTACCATGGGTTTTAGGCATTTTTTTGCCACGGGTTTTAGGCATTTTTGCCACGGGTTTTAAGCATGTTTGACATGTTTTTGATGCATGTTTGACACTGCTTTTATGCATTTTTGCCATAGGCTTTATGCATTTTTTTTCCCACGTTTTGATGCATTTGCCATGTTTTAGATACATTTTGGCCACTTTTTGATGCACTTTTGTGATGCATTTTTGCATGCATTTTTCAATTTAATTCAATGGGTGGAAAAAAAGCAGTGAAAAACGGACTTGCTGCAGATTATTCTCTGCACCAAATCTGCAAAGAAAAAAACCTCAACATGTGTACAAAACTTCAAATGTGTTTTTATATGGGAAGCCGAGAACAGGGTGTCTAAGTGTAGTAGTCACAACAGGCAGATTCCCACTGGCTTCTCCTCGCCCACCTCTTTTTGATTGACAGGTCTCTCCCTATGTGTGTACGGTGATTTTACTACCGAGTGAAGCCAAAACTACATCCACACACCGCAATAGATCACTAGTTAAGATCTTCCAATTGTGTTATTTTGGGCTCTTTTTTATGTTGTCGCATACCATTGTATTATTTATTTATTTATTTTTTTAACAAAACTAAAAAAAAAAGCTTTGTGTGCACTTCTTGTGATTTGTTATACTAACTAGAGACTCTGGTTATAACTGTGCCCATGGTCAAATTAAGAAATGTGCAAATTTTGCAAAATGTAAATTTGGCAGACTGATCAAATTAAGCCGGGAAATTTTTTGATTTCCATCAATTTATTTTATTTTATAAAATTGAATGTGTTTTTAGATCCAGGAACATAATAGGGAAGAAAAAAAAGGTCCTCGCAGCTCCATGCCCAGTCCTCCAGTTTTCTCCATCTCTCCCTGGCCCTCACTTGTACATCCTTACAGCTCCATGCCCAGTCCTCCAGTTTTCTTCATCTCTCCCTGGCCCTCACATGTACCTTCTCGCAGCTCCATGCCCAGTTTTCTTCATCTTTCCTTAGCCCTCACTTGTACCTCCTTGCAGCTCCATGCCCAGTCCTTCAGATTTCTTCATCTACCCTGGCCCAGCCGTCTTGTAGCTCCATGTCTAGTTTTCTAGTTTTCTTCATCTCTCCCTAGCCCTCACTTGTACCTCCTCACAGCATTTCTCCCTGGCCCTCAGCTGTACCTCCTCGCAGCTCCATGCCCAGTCCTCCAGTTTTCTCGATCTCTCCCTGGCCCTCACCTGTACCTTCTCGCAGCTCTATGCCCAGTTTTCTTCATCTTTCCCTAGCCCTCACTTGTACCTCCTCACAGCTCCATGCCCAGTACTTCAGATTTCTTCATCTACCCTGGCCCAGCCTTCTCATAGCTCCATGCCTAGTTTTCTTCATCTCTCCCTAGCCCTCACTTGTACCTCCTCACAGCATTTCTCCCTGGCCCTCGTCTGTACCTCCTCGCAGCTCCATGCCCAGTCCTTCAGTTTTCGTCATCTACCCTGGCCCAACCTTCTCGCAGCTCCATGCCTAGTTCTCCAGTTTTCTTCATCTTTCCTTAGCCCTCACCTGTACTTCTTTGCAGTTCCATGTCCAGTCCTCCATCTTTCTTCTATGTGCCCTGGTCCTCTTCGGCACCTTTGACACGGATTACGCCTTGATATGTCGTGACAGCATGGGGTGACACACATTTTGACATCATGAACCCTAGTTAGGACGTGCAGAAGACCACTTCCAAGGACTGGAGACACGTAGCAGCTCTTTTTAAACTTAGGAGGGATCATTTTTCTAAATTGAAAAATAAAGTTAGAGAAGCTTAATATAAAGTGTTAAAAAAAACAAAACGCAAAAACGGTGATAAATATCAAAATCTGAAGACCTATAAAATGTGATTTCTTTGTAATTTGGAGGACTCTACAGTCCCCATGACTATTTTTCGTCATATCACACAAATATTTACGCACTAAAACATATAATGATGTAATATTGTCGAAAGTTTCTGCTAAGACATCACCAGATAAAAATGTACAAAGCACAAAGGCAAAATAAGTTGTTGATTCAGTGACATGGCCGGTACATTGAGCGTATTGTCTTTAGCCGAGAGTTCATTTATCGGGTCATTTAGCTGCTGTAAGTAGGTACGGCATTGTACTGAATGTCTTTATGCCAAATTAGCCGAGTGGCTAGAGTTTAGCGTGAGGTCATGGACTTTAAATAAATGTATGCTTTGTTCAATGCTAAGGCTGCGTGTCAGGTTTATGCAAATTGCCTTTTTAGCAAACACTATGAGATTTGCTTAGAGCTCCTTAATAAGTTACTGTACCTACGGGCGCTCGTCTTATTTGCAATCTGAAGCGTTTTATTGAAAACCAAAGGAAATAAAGTTCTTCACAATAACGGAAAGGTCATTGGCGCAGTTTTAAAATAGTGCAATACCCCAAAGGAGCAACGTGACAAAAGACCCTCAGATTCAGTACAAACAGGCGTTCCACTGACTTGACCAAGGCTAAGAGCAGAAGCCAGGGTGCCGGGACTTTCTGAAGGGTTTCAGCAGGTATCGCCTTGTATGCAGGCACATGGAGTACAGTGCCATACTATGGGGACATAGGTACGCCGGTGTCTGGTACATATTACGAAGATCGTCAGCCATGGCTCTAGAGATGACTGTCACTTACTTGGCATCTGACGTTGCACCCCACAACTTCTGATGCCCGTGTATGAAATAAGGCATAATGACTAGGGATGATTGAATACCTCAAATATTCGGATTTGCGAATAGGTCGCCGCTATTCGACTATTCGCGAATATTCGATGCACAATGTAAGTCTATGGGAAACCCGAATAACAACTATTCTGGCTTCCCATAGACTTGCATTGCGCATTGAATCTTCGCATAGCGGCGACGTATTCGTCGGATATTCGCGAAGCCGAATATTTGAGGTATTCGATCATCCCTAATAATGACCCATAATATAGCCCCATAGACTCCTGTGCCAAGCTATATGCATAAGCCCTAAAGGCCCTTTTACATGTGTCTATGAAGGCCCCCCCCCAAAAAAAATTCCCGGTCCCAATCATTGCCCTTTATGTCCATGGCAATGATTGATCGAAAAACGAGCGATTTCACCAAGGACATCTTATAAGAGGTGTATAGTTTGCATGGACACCAGTAAAAGTCCTTTAAACGGTCGGTGATTGGCTGTTTAGCTGATTTGATGCTTGTTGTGGGCAGAAATCTTACCTGAAAGAAGTTGGCCACTACTTTAACATTGATGGCAAATTAGCTGTTTTCAGTGCCGGCGGTGGCAGCATACAGCCGAAAATGCTCAGTTCTGGCGCTGCCCCGTCTTCTAAGGTTGAGCTAGATGAACCTAGGTCTTTTTTCAACCTATGTAACTGACAGCGGCTTCTGCCGGGTACTGCAGCTCCGGGGAGGAGGATGTGCAGTACCCGCTATCGGATGACCCTGCAGATCCAGAACCTAGCATTTCCTGCCGGGACTGAGAACAGCTGATCAGCAGGGAAGCGGCGTGTTGGACCCCGGCTGATCAGACATTGATGACCTATTCTATTCTAGGGATAGGCACTAATGTTAAAGTAGTGGCCAGCCCCTTTAAGGGGAGTCTGTTAGCACAAAAGGACTGTATAAACCAAGCACAGTCCCTCAGTGCAACCTTTGCGTGCCCGACCATACTCAGGGCTCCAGGAGCTGTCAATCAAAGAAGGGAAGGCACAGATAGAAAACAAGTAGGTGGGAAGGTGCACTGGACTGTTTTTATTTGCCGGGCTGCACTGAGCCGCCTGTGCTTGGTTTGAACAGTCATTGTGTGCTTCCAGATTCCCTTTTAAGGGTGCATTCAGATGATGGTATAAATCGGTCCAATCGTGGGGTTTGTGGACATTAATAGACCACAATCTTCATTTTCAATACTCCAAGTGTCGTATTGAAGAATTTGGATTCGGCGCTGGTTAGATCAGCAGTCATGTGATATAGCAGTCACGTATTAGTGATCAGTCTTGCAACCCGAGCTTCTATATCTCTATGCAGCAGTCACACTTGGGTGCATTGTTGACCAATCTCAGACCGATATATATGGTCGCTTAAGTGTACCCTAAGGGTGCGTGCCCACGATCAGTGTCTGCAGCATTTTGGACGCAGCAAGTTTTTGCTGCGTCCAAAGCGCTGCGATGTACAGTACAAGCACAGTGGATGGGATTTCTAGAAATTCTGTGCCCACTGTGTGTGGATGGCCCCTAGTGAACACTAACCTGAGGTGCGACTTTCCGAGCTGGAGCATGTCAATTCTTTGCTGCGGAGTGGCAAGCATTTTCTGTAGGGAGAACAGAAAAGACTACAGCGCCCCGAACCCTAATCTCGGGCAGCTGCATTCTACTGTGAAGGAGACTCGCGGACCTACAGATCAGGACCCGCCGCCTCCAGGTTGTAGCGGGTCCTGATCGTGGGCACATACCCTAAGGCCCCTTTCACACGTCAGTGATTCTGGTACGTTTGTGCTTTTTTTTTTTTATACGTGCCAGAATCACTGACATACGCAGACCCATTATAATCAATGGGTCTGCGCACACATCAGTGATTTTTCACTGAACATGTCTCCGTGCAGCGTGCACCCTTGGCCGTGATTCTGCACGGAGACATGTCAGTTTTTGTCTGGCATCGCTGATGACCCACGGACCACACTATGGTGTGATCCGTGTGTGATCAGTGAAACCCGTACCAGAAAATCACGGACATATTAAATATTAAAAATTTTCAACTTACCTTGCCTGCAATTCGCTGTGCAGCCTCTGCTTTCGGCAGCTCCTGCCTGGCTCATGAATATTCATGAGGGGCAGAAAAACCCGACCAGGAAGTAGGTGCAGAGAACGGTGGGCGGACGCTGCAGAGCCAGAGACTTCAGCACCATGGACAGCAGCAGTGAAGGCAGGTGAGTAATGTCCATGTGCAATCACGGAGGGACATGTGCGTGTTTTACACGTCAATGAAGAACGTCAGTATTTTTCACTGACTTGTGAAACTGACCTAAGACTGAAATTTAGGCCTCCGACACACATCCGTGTCGCCGGTATGTGTTTGGTATGTTTTTGCACGTACCGGCGGCATGGAGACATGTACACCAATGCTACCCTATGGTAGCAGGCGCACACACGTAAAACCACACAGAACGTGTCTGTGTCAGTTTTGTACGTGTGTGCATTTTCCAACACGTTGACATGTCCGTTTTTCTCCGGCAGCACGGGTGTCACACGGCCTGCACCCATACCACACGGATGTAGCGTGGAGGCGGTCCCGTGTGACACGTGTCAGAGAAAAAATAATAACAAATCTTTACTCACCTTCTCCAGCCCTCCTGTCTCTGCCGCTGCTGTCACTTGCTGCCGACCGCCGCTCATTATGCTCATTTAATATTCACTTCACTGCGGCCGGAAGCAGCAGCAGCGGGGAGTCTGCAGGACTGGAGACCGAAGATCAGCACCACGGACAGCAGGAAGGACCACGTGAGTATGCAAATTACCGGTTCTCCGTGTGTTATCGCGGATAGCACACGTAGAACACACGTGGCATGTGCGTGATTTTCACGTGAGTGTGGCAGAGACCTAAAGGCCGCTTTACACGCTGCAACATCGCTCAAGCGATCTCGTTGGGGTTACGGAATTTGTGCCGCACATCTGGTCGCTTTAGCGATGCCGTTGCGTGTGACACCTTTAGACAATTTTGCATCGTTGCAAAAACGTGCAAAATCGCTCATCTGTGACATGGGGGTCCATTCTCGAATATCGTTACTGCAGCAGTAACGATGTTGTTCCCCGTTCCTGCGGCAGCACGCATCGCTCCGTGTGACACCGCAGGAACGAGGAAGCTCTCCTTACCTGCCTCCCGCCCGCAATGCGGAAGGAAGGAGGTGGGCAGGATGTTCGTCCCGCTCATCTCCGCCCCTCCTCTGCTATTGGGCGGCGGTTCAGTGACGTCGCTGTGACGCTGAACGAACCGCCCCCTTAGAAAGGAGGCGGTTCGCCGGTCAAAGCGACGTCGCAGGGCAGGTAAGTTGTGTGACGGTCTGGGTGATGTTGTGTGCCACGGGCAGCGATTTGCCCATGTCGCACAACTGATGGGGGCGGGTACCCACACTAGCGATATCGGGACCGATATCACAGTGTGTAAAGCGGCCTTTAGATAGTGTTACTGCTAATCTAATAAGCGCTGAGTCAGAGTTCTTCAATACAGCACTCGGAAAAGGAAGATTGTCTTCTATTTATGTCCACAAACCCTGCAGGATTAAGTGGTACCTATGTATGCATATACTGTATGTATGTGTGTATTTACTGCTGTGTTTTTGTTTGTTTTTATAAGGGAGTGTAGTAGTAATATCTCTGTAAACTTCTGACAGCCAATATTTTGTCTATTAATAAAATATTAAAAATTACAGCAAGACTTGTCAAAATTTTCTCCATCCAGTGTTGCAGCAGTGGGAACGTCTGCTGCTTCTTCCTAGGCGGCGAAACCTTCCACGGGGCAGAGGGAAAGTTGCTCCTTTTCGGTTGTGATGTGCTTTATAGCCCATTCTGAGTACGATACAGGCAGGAGGTTTCCTGGTGTATGGACGCATTAGACTCGGGAGATTCAGATGGCAGAAATGCAGAATGTAAAGGCGTAGTGTGCTGGAAACCTATCATTACAGGGGCCGGGAACAAGGGAATGGCCAAATAATTCTTTGCAATCATATTTAATTACACCCTGTCCTGTAGCGATTCCTCAGTAGCACGGAGGCCGACATTGGGCACAGACTCCATATTGTCTTTTCATTGAAGGAAGTAGAAGAAATTGAATTTTCTGTTGTATATTCTGCGATGGAGACGTCAGGATTATTAGACAAGTTTTGCATTTGTTGACCAGAAAGTCTTTAACTTTCTTAAATGATTAGAAGAACTTTGATAATTACATTCCTCCAGAAATCCGTCTGCATGAGAAAAGCCGAGCTGTTTTCTGGAATTTGTGTGTGGCATCAATTACTGTAGACGGGAGGGAGCCTGGACTTTATTCTTTATCAATCAATAGGGTCACATCCAGCAAGCCAGAAAGACTCGGTGTAAAGGGAAAACTGGGATCCATAGCAAACAAGTCATCACTGTCACTTACACTATGGGAAATTAACGGTGTGGAGCCTGTCAGCAAGCAAGACATGCCACATATATTTCATTTATAAAATACCCTTACACCTAGTCTACTATACGAAAGAACCTATATATAAGCAAGGATATATATGGGGTGCAGGAGCGGTTGCAGTCCTCACTATATGTGAGAGCAGAATGATGTAGGGTCAGACTCCCAATTCCAGCGATGTGTCACTTACTCTACTGCTTGCTGCAGTTTTGATAAAATCACAGTTTTATCTGCTGGAGTTCTCTAAACACTAAGCTCAATATATCCCTCCCACACCACTGATCGCCAGCTTTCTCCCTATGCATAGTGTACGCACAAAGCTTGTAGGGGTGGGGTTATACAGGGCTCATGAATATAGAGGACTACCTGGCAGCAGCTTTATTAGTCCTCTAGTGATAATCTCCTTGTGATAAAACAATGGTTTTATCAAATCTACAGCAAGCAGCCCTGGAAGTGACACATTCCTGGATGAATATAGAGGACTACCTGGCAGCAGCTTTATTAGTTCTCTAGTGATAATCTCCTTGTGATAAAACAATGATTTTATCAAACCTACAGCAAGGATCCCAAGAAGTGACACATTCCGGGATGAATAAAAAAAAACAAAAAAGCCAGCTCAACTCAAAATGGCATGTATTATAAGATGTGCGCTGTACTAAAAATTCCAATCTGCACTATTTTAAAATTTGACATTTTTGGCAAAAAATTGCAATTTCTTGAGCTATCCCGCCACGCCATGATTCAGTCATGGGTACAGGATTGAAAAGCACCAGGTAAGTGCTGCTATAAACAGTTCTACTTTTTCATATGTGAGGCCGTATGGCACATTTCAAATAAAAATATTTTAGAGTAGGACTGCCTCAAATAGATTTGTCGTGACGTGGCGAGGCAGCTCAAGAAATTGTAGAATTTAGGCAAAAAAATTGCAATTTAAAATAGTGCAGGTTGGAATTTTTAGTGCGGTAGTGCACATCTTATAATACATGACATTTTGAGTTGAGCTGGCTTTTTTGTTTTTACATCCCTGCATGAATATAGGACTACCTGGCAGAAGCTTTATTAGTCCTCTAGTGATCATCTCCTTGTGATAAAACAATGATTTTATCAAATCTACAGCGAGCAGCCCGAGAAGTGACTCATTGCTTATAACAAGGTCTATATCCCTATAATATGCTGCACTCATATTAGGTGGCCAAAATCTGGCGACAGATTCCTTTTACGTGTCCCAGTTTCTCATTAGAGTACACCAAAACTTTATATAGCACATAATAATTTCTGACCCTTTCATAGAGCCCTATGTCTACCTTTTAGTCTTTCAGACAGAGTTAAAGGGAATCTGTCATCAGGTTTTTGCTCCCGCATCTGAGAGCAGCATAATGTAGAGACAGAGACCCTGATTCCAGCGATGTGTCACTTACTGAGCTGTTTACTGTCATTTTGATAAAATCAAATGTTTTCTCTGCTGCAGATCTAGTAGTTATACAAAGCTCATGAATATGCTGGACTACCTGGCAGCACGCCAAGTAGTCCTGTAATGATAATCTACTGCTGATTAATCAGTGATTTTTTTCAAAACTACACTGAGTAACCCAGTAAGTGACACATTGCTGGAATAAGGATCTCTGCCCCTTCAATATGCTGCTAATTAGGTGGCAAAAACCTGGTGACAGATTCCCTTTAAAAAGGTTTTCCCATTGCCAAGATCCTATCCTAATAAGTAGTAGGTGTAATAGTAATAATATTAGCAAATACTTCCAATTAGTAATGTAGTATAGTTCTCCTGATTCACTATGTCACTTGCCTCATGTGCAGGGCATTGCAGCAGCTGAGGTATTCATGGTTACGACCATGAGCAACTAACTGTCACTATATAAGTGGCCTTAACAATGGATACGTAAGCAACATAACTTATCAGGACTATACAAGTGGAACCTTGGATTACGAGCATAATTGGTTCCGGGAGTCTGCTCTTAAACCAAGTTACTCCTTATATCAAAGCAAATTTTCCCATAGGAAATAATTGAAACGTAGACAATTCGTTCCACAGCCCAAAAATATTTACAGTATTTATACACACTTGTTACAGTAATACAAAATAATGTACTATATTTAGATAAAATTATTACAGTATACTAATACAAAATACTGTACAGTACAGTAAAAAAACATGTAAAACAAATGAATCTGCACTTTAGCTTACAATAGAATTGTTGGTGTGTGAGACGTACAGTATAAGCAATGTGCTGCACTGGTTAGCCGAAAGAGTACAGTACTGTATCCACAAATGCAAATTGATAGACTTGCTGTATAGTATACACTATACTGTACAATGGTATACGGTATACAGTACATATGTACAGAAAGTTACCTCCAGAGCGGGTCAGAGCGTGGTGAAAGGACAGAACCAGACGTGTGCACGGTGAGTATTTGCTCTTCTTGCAAATCATTGCTCTTAAACCAAATTACAAATTTTTAAAAAGCTTTACTTGTCTTGCAAAACGCTCTCAAACCAAGTTACTCTTACACCAAGGTTCCACTGTATTTATTTCTAATTGGA
The DNA here is from genome assembly GCF_048569485.1 of Anomaloglossus baeobatrachus. Lineage (NCBI taxonomy): Eukaryota > Metazoa > Chordata > Amphibia > Anura > Aromobatidae > Anomaloglossus > Anomaloglossus baeobatrachus. The sequence continues at coordinate 65,160,756 of NC_134354.1, forward strand.
AGTATTTGCTAATATTGTTATTATTATACGTACTACATATTGGGATTGGATCTTAGAGATGGGATTACCCCTTTACATTATGATTGTGGAACAGCCCCTGTAACACATATATGTGATAAGTACAGTATATGATCTCTGGAGGAGCCATCGATCATGAGAACAGGACTCCATTATTCCCCTTTTTGATGACCATGTGTACTGTACTGTCTTATCATTCACAATCCCAATCATTGATGGAGATACCCCACACTTGTGCCTGGCTATCTCTGTCCTCCGCATAGATTTTCTATTGATTGATCACATCTGTGCTCAGCTGCTTCAGGCTAGAGACACTGGTGGACACCATTGTTATATTCAGTTGTAGACTTGTCATACAGTCACCTGCGGATAAACAATAAGTTATCATGGGACGCCCCTTTAAGCCGTGTCAAAGGTGTCATCTTAAATGTGTATCTATAACGAGTTGTGACATAATTTGCTATTTCATAGTGAAGTAGATGCAACTTCTGATGTGTGGTGGCAGGGCGCAATACTCTGCTGCTGCGTTATACATCTTAAAGAGATTTTTCCTATCTTCCTGCATGGGTAAAATTGTAAAGTGCTTCTAAAACCAAGCGACTAAGCAATTTATTTCTTATTAAAATTCCTCATTTTTTATTGAATTGTTTTAATGCTCATTTCCTAGGCTGCAATGGTCATCAAACAGGTGCAGCACTTACAAGCTCTAATGGAAACAGCTTGTAAGCACTACATTGAGGCTGGTCAGGATCACATACTCCTAGATCTGGGTTCCCAGCCAGCCTTAGTGCTACTTTATTACTCTGATGCTGTAGAGGCAAAGCTGCCTGAATAAAGCAGCGAAGTAAGAAAAAAAGTGTTTTCAGCTCACCTAGTATAAAGTTGTCCCAGGACTTCAGCCGGAGTACACGCGGTCCACTGAACAGGCCAGTCCAGAGGTAGAGTGAAACAAGGAGCAGAAGGGAAGGACCCAGCACTGATGCACGTAAAAATAAAATCCAATGCTTTATTAGGTCATCTTAAAAACATTATTTGGGTAAAGGCTCCTGGGTCCTTCTCTTCTACTCTTTGCTTCTAACTCAATAAAGCAGCATCGGGAGTAATAATGCCGCTAATCAGAACTGTCAATCAAGCAAGAATGCATCGCCCCCCCTATGAACTAGAAACCCAGAATGGTGGCGAGTAATTCATCCTTAAAGCACCACTCCGAATGTTTTTTTTCTTTTTATTGCACTGCTAGAGTAATGCTTTAACTCTAAGGGGTACTTTACATGCTGCGACATCGCCAGCGATGATGTGGTGATGCTGCCGTAGCGAACATTATCGCTACGGCAGCGTCACATGCACATACCTTGTCAGCGATGTCGCTGTGACCGCCGAACAATCCCTCCCTCAAGGGGGAGGTGCGTTCGGCGTCATAGCGATGTCACTGCGGCGTCACTAAGCGACCGCCCAATAGAAGCGGAGGGGCGGAGATGAGTAACCTCCCGCCCACCTCCTTCCTTCCGCATTGCCGGCGGGCGCAGGTAAGGAGATGATCGTCGCTCCTGCGGTGTCACACATAGCGATTTGTGCTGCCGCAGGAATGAGGAACAACATCGCTACGTACGAGACAACGATTTTTGGTGTTTGGACGACCTCTCCAAAACCAACGATTTTTGTCTCTTTTTGCGATCGTTTAAGGTCGCTCGTATGTATCACACGCTGCGATGCCACTGACGCCGGATGTGCGTCACAAACACCGTGACTCCGACGATAAATCTTTAGCGATATCGCAGCGTGTAAATGGCCCTTAGTCCCCTGTCTTATACTCCCCTTCTGACAGCTTCATACTCTGTCGCCGGCCGCTCTTCTGTGATTTGTGACCTGCTGGCTGACCAGTGTTTCATGAAGTGCATCAGAGATCACTTTTCAGTATGTCTATGGGAACCTCATCCTGGCTCTCATAGACATGTATTGAGCGCTTTTGATGTAACATCTCACTTCCGGCCAGTCAGATGCTATGGGCACAAGATGGTGCCACGGAATCGGAGTGGCGTAGTTGAAAGGTGAAGCCATTGGATAGTGAGTATATGGTGGGATAAGGGGCTTACATTTAGAGCGCTACTATAGCGTTACAAAAAACCTGCTGGAGTGCTGCTTTTAAAAGTGGTTGTGGAATAAACAATTTATTTGCAGTTCTGTAATCTAATATATAAAGGTGTGTGTGTGTGTGTGTGTCCGCTAAAGGAATCCGCACCGTCGCATTTACAATCACAAAATTTTGCACAGACGCCCCATGTGACTCAGAGAACATCATAGACTATGTTTGGGCGGGAAAATTTAACCCTGCGCTTTACACTTAATCTCCAAAAATCCTGCCTTTATTAAACTGAATGGAGGTAGGAGCTACAGGCTATAAATAGCAACTGTCAGTGGTTGCTATAGGAACAAAATAAACTGTTAGTATAAGAAGCTTATGTGTGAGGTAATAAGATGTCAGTGGGGAGACTGATAGAGAGAGACAGAAAAAGACAGACAGAGAGACACAGACCGAGACAGACTGGGAAAGAGACAGAGATTGACGGCTAAAGAGACATGGAAAGAGACAACCCGGGCAAAGAGAGAAACAGACAGACACACACACAGAGACAGACACAGATATAGAGAGAGACAGACAGACAAGGTAAGAGACAGACAGAGAGACAGAGACTGGGAGAGAGACAGAGAGACAGTTACTATCGCCGGGTACTACAGCTAGTCAACAATAGATTTGATCTTTTTTCCATCTATTATTTGTAAGGCAAATAACCTTATAACTATATTTTTAGCTTTTTATTATATGGGTAAATCTGAGTAGTGCAATGATGGACATGATCTCGTGCTGTAATTCACTTTAGAGCTTTTTTTTTTTTGGTTGTTGTATTTCCATTGGGTTAGACAGAATGTCATGCAAGGCTAAATATTTGGTCATTCTTAAGCGTGCTAAACACTTGTGATACAATGTACAGTATGCGTAAATTGAGTGTGTGTATGTTAAGTGTATTCTAAACCCCAGGAGCCTGGATCAAATGCCAGCTGTTACATCAGTCCTGCTGGTAATCTTACTGCTCGTCTGTGACCTTGACATTGCAGTTGTGCGCTTACCCTGCGTAACATCTATTTTTAAGGGCGATTTGAGTATGATGTGGAGCGTTTAACCTGTTTTTAAAATACTTTTATTAGTACAAATATCTACAATTAAATAATAAAGCTCACAATAATTGTTAGTTTCTAATTGTAGAGTTTTCTGGAACCAAAATTTGATGATCTATACTTAACATAGCGATCATCAATTATCGCTATTCACTTGTAGGTAACCAGCAAAACCTACAGGAAAGCGTCCATGTTTTTGTATCTGATACAGCCCCTATAAAGAGGACAGTCACCTCTCTTGATATGACTATTTTAGTAAATAATTGTATTCCCGAAGACAAAAGTTTGAAAGAACGTCTTCTTAGAACTGTGTTGTGCCTTTCCACTGATACTTCTCCTAAATACTTCTGAATAAATAGACAACTGGGTGTTACTTTTTGGGGGGGTGTCCCTGCACATTCACACTATCCAATAAGTGTAGAATATTTCAGACTCTCAAGGACACATCCTTTTAACAAGGGCAAGAATAACGACTGATTGTGAATTTATGCATAAACTTCTAGGTAGCATGACAAACATCAAAACAGAGAATTCGGAAAAACAAAAAGATTACCCACAATTATTATTACATAGATAAAAAAAAAATATTAAAATAGCTAAATCAACAGAAGTGACCCTCCTTCTTCCTTCCTCCTCCCTCCTCCTTCCTCCTTCCTTCCTCCTCCCTCCTTCCTCGTTCCTCCCTCCTTCCTCGTTCCTCCCTCCTTCCTCGTTCCTCCCTCCTTCCTCGTTCCTCCCTCCTTCCTCGTTCCTCCCTCCTTCCTCGTTCCTCCCTCCTTCCTCGTTCCTCCCTCCTTCCTCGTTCCTCCCTCCTTCCTCGTTCCTCCCTCCTTCCTCGTTCCTCCCTCCTTCCTCGTTCCTCCCTCCTTCCTCGTTCCTCCCTCCTTCCTCGTTCCTCCCTCCTTCCTTGTTCCTCTCTTCCTTCTTCCTCCCTCTTCCTCTCTCTTCCTTCTTCCTCTCTTCCTTCTTCCTCTCTCTTCCTTCTTCCTCTCTTCCTTCTTCCTCTCTTCCTTCTTCCTCTCTTCCTTCTTCCTCCTTCTTCCTCTCTCTTCCTTCTTCCTCCTTCTTCCTCTCTCTTCCTTCTTCCTCCCTCTTCCTTCTTCCTCCCTCTTCCTTCTTCCTCCCTCTTCCTTCTTCCTCCCTCTTCCTTCTTCCTCCCTCTTCCTTCTTCCTCCCTCTTCCTTCTTTCTCCCTCTTCCTTCTTTCTCCCTCTTCCTTCTTCCTCCCTCTTCCTTCTTCCTCCCTCTTCCTTCTTCCTCCCTCTTCCTTCTTCCTCCCTCTTCCTTCTTCCTCCCTCTTCCTTCTTCCTCCCTCTTCCTTCTTCCTCTCTCTTCCTTCTTCCTCCCTCTTCCTTCTTCCTCCCTCTTCCTTCTTCCTCCCTCTTCCTTCTTCCTCCCTCTTCCTTCTTCCTCCCTCTTCCTTCTTCCTCCCTCTTCCTTCTTCCTCCCTCTTCCTTCTTTCTCCCTCTTCCTTCTTTCTCCCTCTTCCTTCTTCCTCCCTCTTCCTTCTTCCTCCCTCTTCCTTCTTCCTCCCTCTTCCTTCTTCCTCCCTCTTCCTTCTTCCTCCCTCTTCCTTCTTCCTCCCTCTTCCTTCTTCCTCCCTCTTCCTTCTTCCTCCCTCTTCCCTCTTCCGCCTCAGTCTTCCTTCTTTCTCCTTTTTCTTCCTCTTCCCGCCTTCCTCTTCCCGCCTCCCTCTTCCCGCCTCCCTCTTTCTTCTTCTGCCTCCCTCTTTCTTCTTCCGCCTCCCTCTTTCTTCTTCCGCCTCCCTCTTCTTCTGCCTCCCTCTTTCTTCTTTCGCCTCCCTCTTCCGCCTCCTTCTTCTGCCTCCCTCTTTCTCCTGACTACCACCTCCTCCTTCTTCCTCCCACTTCCTCCTCCTTCTACCTCCCTCCCTCCTCCTTTTACCTCCCTCCCTCCTCCTTCTACCTCCCTCCCTCCTCCTTCTACCTCCCTCCCTCCTCCTTCTACCTCCCTCCCTCCTCCTTCTACCTCCCTCCCTCCTCCTTCTACCTCCCTCCCTCCTCCTTCTTCCTCCCTCCCTCCTTTTTCTTCCTCCCTCCCTCCCTCCTCCTTCTTCCTTCCTTTCTCCCTCCTCCTTCCTTCCTCCCTCCCTCCTTTTTCCTCCCTCCCTCCTTTTTCCTCCCTCCTCCTTTTTCCTCCCTCCTCCTTTTTCCTCCCTCCTCCTTTTTCCTCCCTCCTCCTTTTTCCTCCCTCCTCCTTTTTCCTCCCTCCTCCTTTTTCCTCCCTCCTCCTTTTTCCTCCCTCCTCCTTTTTCCTCCCTCCTCCTTTTTCCTCCCTCCTCCTTTTTCCTCCCTCCTCCTTTTTCCTCCCTCCTCCTTTTTCCTCCCTCCTCCTTTTTCCTCCCTCCCCTCCTCCTTTTTCCTCCCTCCCCTCCTCCTTTTTCCTCCCTCCCCTCCTCCTTTTTCCTCCCTCCCCTCCCTCCCTCCCTCCCTCCCTCCCTCCTCCTTTTTCCTCCCTCCCTCCCTCCCTCCCTCCCTCCTCCTTTTTCCTCCTCCGTTTTTTTCCCTGCTTTCCAATCACATTATCTCTGCTGCAGTCATTTGTTGATGAGGGAAGACAACCAATGTTAAAGATAGGCCATGAATGTTTTAATTGGAAGGTAACAATCAAAAATGTAAGGCATATGACTTTCTGAATGTAAATGCTAGATGTTTAACTTTCCATAAAGGAGTTTACTTTTTAGATTTATTATGTCACTAATGTCTTTATTCTGACAGTAAAGAATAAAGAGAGAGTAGAGATTATTTTTATTCTTTAGAAGGAATTAAAAGTTCTTCATGCAATAAGACTATCTTTGATATTTTAATACTTACTTGTATTTTCTTTTCTCTTTTAAGGTGATTGCGAATAGAAGAATTACAGCACGGTTTCCATGGATAAACTGAGAAGATTGTCTTATGTGAACGGAGTTCTGACAGATTGATACACACCATTTCAACATGTTGCCTCAACACTAATTTGATGGAACATTCATATACTTGGCAAAGATTCTTCAGGGGACATCTGCTTGGAAAAATATTCTGTAAAATGATTTAAAAGAACATAAACCTCTATGAAATTTAGCCCGAGTCTTCAGTGTTCTCTAAAGTAGGTAAAGACAGAGCTTCTACGCATACGTTTGTTGAACATGACTCATGGAGAAGAGCTTAGCTCTGAAATGCAACAGGATCCCATTGTTTTAACGTATCTAGAAGGATTACTAATGCATCAGGCAGCAGGCGGTTCTATAACAGCGGTTGACAAACTCTCAAGCCGTGTAAAAGCCGATGACAACTTCAACATTTCTGGGAATGTCTTTACGAACTGTAAGAATAATGCCCCAGTGCACAACAGTAGTAGTCAGTCATCTGGCATGTTGCATCTCAAGAAGGCTAGACTTCTGCAGTCTTCAGAGGACTGGCATGCTGCAAAGAGAAGGCGTTTATCTGATTCGATCAATGGAAATGGCAAAAATGAATCTCTCTTAGCTGGAATGGTTGAAAATGTTCCAAAAGGGAAACAAGATAGCACGTTACTGGCTTCTTTGCTGCAGTCATTTAGCTCCAGGCTGCAAAGTGTTGCACTGTCTCAACAGATTAAACAAAGTCTTAAAGACCAAGGATTTTCACTTAGCCAGCAGGGAAACCTGGATGAAAAGGATAACCAGTGCTATGGCTTGGCTTCAAATCACCTAAAGACTCTCTTAAACAAAAGCAGATCAAAAGATAACACAGTGGACGGTAACCTGACCGGTGTGGCTAAAAGTTCAGTTCAGGAAAAGTTTGTTGAACCTTCTCTTTCAGCACAAAGTAGCACTAAAGTGGTTGGTGAGCCAATTTCTTGTGCTGCAAGACTTCAAGCTGTTGCTAACATGGTGGAGAAAAGGTCAAGTCCCACCGCTTCGCCTAAACCAAGTGTGGCCTGTAGTCAGCTTGCTCTCCTGCTTTCCAGTGAAGCACACTTGCAGCAGTACTCTAGGGAACATGCCCTTAAAGCACAGAGCGCAAGTCAGTTAGCAAGTGAAAGGCTGGCAGCAATGGCGAGATTGAAGGAGAGTTCGGAGAAAGATCTTGGCCAAATTCACTTGTCATCAAATGTGCCAGCTAATCTCAATACTCAAGCAAGGACAGTAACCAATGGTTTAACTAATGCAGGCAATATTTCTCCTTTTCCAAACACGCTTTGTGTTCCAAATTCTCCTCTGAAAACAGTTGGGTATAAGAATCAGTTGGAAAGGACCCATGGAAAGCCATCGCCCAACAACAGTTTACTTTTGCACCTTCTGAAAAGCCAAAATGGGGCAAGTGTTGGAAAAAAACTTTCACAAAATGGAAAATATTCTGCGTTTGAAGGAAGTGCTACACCTACAACTACAGATGATTGTTCCGATAATAATCCTAGCTTTACCGAAGAAGAAAGCAGTGATGATGAAAGCACCCACTCCAACTGCGTCCCTATAGATTTGTCTTTTAAGACTAGACCAGACCAGCCGAAGATGTTACACTCTGCAGCCTCTATTGAAAATTTAACTGAATCGTTGCTTCACAACTGGGATCCAAAAGTCAATGAAATGGAAATCAGCAAAGAAAATAAAGACCTATCCATCGACTCTACACTAAAACCATATCAGAAAGTAACACTTTTACAACTTTTGCTTGGACATAAAACTGAAGATGTCCCATCAGCAATTGAAGATCTCCAGACCCAACAGAAAGCTACAGATTTGTCAAAGTTCAATTTCTCAGCACCTGCTCCTCTCTCAGAAAGCCCAAGAATACACAATACCTCTCCATTAAATGCACTTTCTTTGCACTCTTCTTCAAAAGCGGATTCTCCGATGAACCTAACTCACCAGCCATTTCCAGTCAAACCTCCGTTCAACTCATTCGTAAACAACATCCAACCAGAAAGGGTCATGAACCCTGCATCTACTCATTTGATAGAGCTTACCAGAAACAAAGGACTTCAACCAACTGTCCCACTAGCCAATGAAAATACAGCACAAAATTCATCTTTCAGTGCCAGCAAGTTGTTACAGAATTTAGCTCAATGTGGCATGCCATCTCCTGCTCCAAATGAACAGGGGCAATCAAAACCAATGGGTCTGGCAAATCCAAAATCTTTAGGGTTAATTGAAAGACTGAACAGTCCGCTTGTTACAAATCAACTACGGACCTACGAAGAAGGTAGAGGATTTAGTAGTCCGTCAACTCCAGTGGATTCCACGTTCCCTGGCTCTGAGATTGAAAACCTTCTAGAACGACGCACTGTGCTTCAACTGCTGCTAGCCACACCTAACAACAAGTGCAAAAATGAAAAAGTTCAGAAAGCAATCATAAAGGAAGAAGTTAACATAGACAGGACTGAAAGGCCTCCTAGTGAACAAATTGTGGGTTTCAGAGTTAAAAAAGAACCGGAGGATAACAGGGCTGCTGATCAAGAGGCAAGTGCTCCAAGCCCCTTAGCCGCCTCGTTGCACAAAATGGCAAGACCGGCTCCAGAGGATGTCCGATCTCCACACTCTTCGCCACAGGACTTTTCACTTTCAAAAAATGGCCTTTTAAGTCGTTTGCTACGTCAGAACCATGACGGATATGATACCGGTGATCTGGAGGTCAATAATAAACATCCTGAATCCAAGCAGATAGATTCAAAAATATCTTGTATTGTGCCTAAAAAAAGGAAAATGCACCACAATGACTCTGTAGAAAGCCAAGTAAAAATGGCAAAAATTAATTCGCCAGAGGCTGCTAATTTGCAGTTCTGCACTTCACCATCTCCATGTGAGGTTCCTTTTCTTCACGAGGACACGTTCAATCTTGCAAAGACTGATTATGATAACAAGAACCTTCCGGGTCACAATTCATTCAACGGAAATAAAAACTTGAGTTGGTCAAGAGAGAGTAAAGGTTTTAATGTGCTGAAGCAGCTGTTGCTTTCCGAAAATTGTGTCAGGGACTCTCAGCATAGGAACAATATGCCAGTTGATGAACTTCTAAGAGGAAACAGAAGTAACTTGACAGGAAACTCCGAATTTATGCTTCCTTCTCTAAATATGTTTATGGGAAAGCATTCTCACCAAAATAATTTAGGTCAAATGTCATTTCAATATCCATCTCCTTTAAAGAACTCTCCTCATTCTTCCCCAGATATTTTAAGAAATAACCCTCCGCGAACTGATTCCGGACATATGAATATGTGCCCTCCCCCCAGCGATAAAGGTCCCATTAAATGGGTAATCGCAGACATGGAAAAAAATGACTTTGGGAAAGATTCTCCTAGACTGACAAAAACCAATCCAATATTGTACTACATGCTACAAAAGGGGGCGCATACGGCTGCTAGTCAGGACTTACGAGATCGAACCAGCTGGACTGAGTCACTGTTGGGACAAGCGGCAGAGATGACGTTTAAAAGAGAATCTGCCCATAGTAGAGGCGCAAACAGGATTGCGTTCAACAAACCGCCCAACGTTGTAAATAACTCTTTGTATAATTCCAATAGCAGTAAATATGGGCTTCTCGATATGCTAACAATAAAAAAGGAGCCTGAATAAAGTAATAATAAAAAAAAAAAATGTAACATTGTTTAAAAAAAAATAATTTTTTTCATTGTATCATGCATGACGTAATAAATGGCATGATCTTATGGACATGTTATTTTATGAACTTAGGTTGATCTTGCTTGTGGTTCTAGTAAATGTACACGTATTGTTATTAAAACTTCTTTTTTTTTTATACCTTTTAATATCTTATTTTGCTCCTAATTTAGCAGCTAGGTGTATCGGCTTCGAATACTCGTTAAGGATAATGTCAGCAGTTTCACATATATTCTGGTAAAATGGGAGTTTGAACTTTAAGGGGAAAAGAAAGGGCAATTAGTGACTTTTTCGAAAAAAATGAAAAACTTTTATTACGGGTAATAGATTACATTACACCTCTAGCGCTACATAACTCATGCCCTCCAAAAATCCACAAATTATTTACAAAAATATCCTCAATTTAATGACTTTTTTTTTTTTTAATGCAATTTAATTTTTTTTAAATTAAATTCTTTGGGTATTTTAACACTGGAAATATCTCAAAAGTGGCATTTAAGCTTTCTCGGTATTTTTAAGCACATAAGTGACCAGGTAGCGACAAAAACAGGAATGTTTTTTATTCTGGATATTATGGTTTTCCTTTGGATATTTTTATGCTCCCGGCAGATTCTCTTTAATGTAAAATCAATGCAGCAAGCACAGTGAACCTGGCCGGTTACCACAAGGTCACAGCGGTGTAACCCGGTGGTAAATGGAATGCTTAAAGTCTTTTTCCCAAGGTAACAACATCACCGTTTGAATTTACACATGACTTTCCATTTCTACAAGGAGGACATTGTGACCGCACCTCATATGTGTGACTATCCATTTTGACATTTTGTTTTGTCCATAAATAATGGTATTTGTTATATTCTCGATCAATAATTTGTTGCATTTTTTTGTTTTGTTTTTTTTAAAATCCCCCATATTTGAATATTTTTTTATTTTTTTTTAATCTAAGAAGAACACTTTTACATTAAAGAGATTGAACAAGTTTACTTTTAGTAGGATTGTGAAACACACATTTACCATCCCTTCAATGATCAAGTTACAAGTGGAAAGGTTTTGGTACTGTGTTAGCCAACATGTTAGAAACATTCAATGATCAAAGCATTGACGATTAACGATGTGGCCAATCCTGGTACTGCAGCTTTTCCAGTGTCACTTAGTTTGACCACTAGTTTTACATTGTTGATCTATGGTAGGCTATCCATGTTTGATTGGCCGCGGTGTGAAACCCCAAATTCCCGTTGACCAGTAACTCTTGGTAGCGGCAGCGCGAGCCAGAAATGCTCAGTTACTGAGCTGCTCTGTCATCTAATTGCGACCAGGTACTGCAAATCCGCCTCCCATTTAAATCAATTGGAGTCGGACATGCAGTATCCGACCATGGCCGACATCAGAAGACGGGCAGCTCCATAACTGAGCATTTCCAGCTACTGCTTCCACCGCCGGCACCAAAAACAGCTGATCGGCGGGGGTGCCAGGTGTCGTACCCCGGCCAATCAGACATTGATGACCTATCCTAAGGAAAGGCATCAATGGCAAAGTAGTGGACAATCTCTTTAAATGGAGCCAGGCTTTAGTACCAGACATAGTGACCTATAAGGAGTCTGTGTATGGAAAAGTAATAAATGAGCCATGGTACCTCCTATGGATCAGCAGAGGTTCTGGAGGCTAAAGTGAAGTATTATTTTAAAGGGATTATCCAGGTTGGCTCACTTGCACATCATAGGTGAGTGATGCCAATGACATTGTGACCACATTCACCTGCTGAGACACTTGTATGATCAGGAAGTGTTGAGAACATGTCCTGTTCATTGAAAAGTCATAATGTCATAGGCACCACTCAACCTCGATGAAGATGTGAGCAGCACGGGTTGACCCCTTTAAAGGTGAGTTATAGGTATCAATTTTTATTCTTTGGCCATTTTACATTAAGTAACAGAATATCCTATAATATCATAGTAATTATAGCACTTTTGATGCAAATGAGTACACTCCAGTTCCCTTCTGGTCCTCACTTCCTTGTGTTTACTTCCTGGACAACAGGAAGTGACTGCTTAGCAAATCACAGTCCACAGCAGTGTCCCACCCCGGCCAGTGATTGGCTGAGGAGTAATTTTCCTGTACGTAGAGATTGACCATGAAGTAGAGATGGCAGTAGCGGGGTCGGTTAGGTCACTTTTATTCTATTCATTTTTATTTATTTTTTTTAAGCCATTCTGACCCTTTTAAAACAAATATTGGCTAGACAGAATTAAAATGGGGATTACAATCCATTCTGCTACACCTCTCATGGCTATGTAATTGGAACCGAAAAAAAATATATACTTTCTAACAAACTATATTGTCAATTGCATAAAAATACTGTATAGAAGAATATATATTGGACGATCCTTCTCTTAGACCTACACCCTGCTATTTACTTGTTTTAATATTTGGTATGTTTTCTTTTACATCTACACATGTTTTCTGTTTAAATTGACTAACCTAAACCTGATTTTAGGTATTAAAGAGTAAATGTAATTATTTCAGAAATCAATAATACATATAAAAAAAAGTAATATATCTTATTAGAGAGATCTGCTTTTTTTTTTTCTCCTTTTGGACTGATCGATCAATCTCAAAATTCCCAATTCATAGGTAAAATCTGTCTTCAGTAAACTCAGATTGTCCTGTTACTAAGATAGGAAATAACAGTTGGTGCTCATAAGGTTCTGTGGAGATATGTAAGGCTATGTGCCCATGTTGCTTTTTTATGGTTTTTTTTCTGCCATAAAAAAAACATGTTTTGGCAGGAAAAAAGCAGCAAAAAATGTACTTTTGTAGCGCTTTTTTTTTTGTCCTGACTATCGCGGGGGTTCAGGCTCTGTAACCCCGCGATCGCCACTGGGTCTCCAGCTGATGTTACAGCTGGGATCTGGCTCTCGCAGCCCGGAGCGGTCCCCGTGCCGCTCTCAGCAGTTTAACCCACTGAATGCTATGATCAGTGCGATCGTAGCATTCAGAAGGCAGGGAGAAAAAAATGCTCATCTCTCCCTGGCAATAGGGTCCCTGTAATGCAATCACAGTGACTCTATCGCTGCCACAGTAACCCTGGGTTGTCACCATGATGACCCCGGGTTACTGAGCTACAGAGAGCCTCACACACCATGCTGTATGCACGGTGTGTGAGGCGAACTGCTGCGCTATAATCCCCTGTAGTGATAAAGCTCTGCAGGGGATTATAGAAGCGCAGAAAAAAACGCAGAAACAATTGATATGCTGCTTCTTTTTTCAGCAACAAAATCTCCAATAAAATGAAGAAGCAGCGTGTGCACAGCAAGTCACGATTCTCATAGACTTTGCTGGGATGCTTGCTGTCTTTGATTAAGTAAGGAAAAATGCATAAAAAAATGCCACATGTGCACATAGCCTGACTGTCTATTCAGAAGAAATTGAACAGAATGTCTGTGTCGGCCTCTAGCTCCTCCCTCCTCCATAGAATCTTAAAAGCACTAACTGTCATCTATCTCAGTAATGGAAAAATCAGTTGTTACTGAACACATTTTACCTATGAATAAGAGTGAAAGAATCAATCCAGGATGAGAAAGAAGCAGATTTTTCAGATAAGATATATTAAAAAGTTGCTTATTTTCATGTGTTCTGTTAAATTATTAATTACAAATTAGGTATAACAATGGGTACTTTTAAAGTTGAATGCTGACCTAGCCGTTATTAAAATTACCTGAAGCTAAAGTTTTATTATTTGATTTTTCCCAAAATTATTTAAAGATAATATCCCATAAAATATATTTTCAGTCTGCCCAAAATTTTGCATCTAATGCCCCACATTTTCCACAATTACTGATTTATGATACATCTAGCGCTTTAGCTACAGCCCATGTGAATATTCAACTGATCAATGCTTTATTTTATACACTTTTTTTTTTTTATTTACTTCTTTAAGAGGCAGCTAACAAAGTTTACATGTTAAATAGTGAAAATACCATTTTACTACATGAGTATCTACGTGACATGCCCTCACTTGTTGTGTGCCTAAAATATGTAAATAGATATTGTATATGCTATGTATGTATATAGAAACGATATGTGGGGTAAGACATTAAGAAAAAATGTTATTTTGCTGTTCTATAATGTATCTTTTTTTTTTTTATTATTTTACAAAAAATATTAAATGGATAAATTGTTCTCTAATGTATCTTCTTTTTTTATTTTTTATTTTATTTTTTTCAAAAATTAAAATTTTGGGGACTGTATGAAACAAATTGACTTTTGTGTTCAGTTGAAAATTTTGGAGAAAGAAAAATAAACTATTATGTTTTAAAGAAAATTTTATTTAAGGTCTAATGCAAAAAGTTGTCGGTGTGATGTAATGTTAAAGTTCCAAACATCAGTGTATCAAAAAAAAATAGGCACCTAAAGCGGGCTTTACACGCTATAATATACCTAACGATGTGTCGGCGGGGTCACGTAAGTGACGCACATCCGACATCGTTAGTGACGTAGTAGCGTGTGACAGCTATGTGCGATTGCGATTGAACGTAAAACCGTTCATCGCATACACGTCGTTCATTTGCTAAAAATTGCACGTCGGGTTGTTAAATGTTCCCAAGGCAGCACACATCGCAGTGTATGACACCCCGGGAACGATGAACACATCTTACCTGCGTCACGCCGGCAATGCGGAAGGAAGGAAGTGGGCGGGATGTTTACGTCCCGCTCATCTCCGCCCCTCCACTTCTAGTGGCCGGCTGCCGTGTGACGTCGCTGTGACGCTGAACGTCCCTCCCACTCCAGGAAGTGGATGTTCGCCGCCCACATCGAGGTCGTATGGAAGGGTAAGTACGTGTGACGGCAAATAATCGTTTGTGCGACACGGTCAACAAATTGAACGTGTCGCACATACAATGGAGGCGTGTCACATCTCATACGATATCGTATGCTTAATTGTAAGTTGTAAAGCAGGCTTTAGGTGTCACAATTGGGTATCTCCATCAGGCACTGTGTTATGGAGATATCTTCACCTAGAAGCAATAATTCCCTAATACACCATGTCTTTTGTAACCGCTTAGTGACCACCAAAACGACTTAGAACTGACCTGATTTATAAGGGAATAGCATCCCCCAATGGGTGAAAATGCAACACAATACACTGTGTACAATATAGCTGATACCTGGACCTGCTACATCGGTCACGATTGTTGTTGACTCCGACCATGGGCGTTGAACCCCCTTAGATGTTGCTGTCAGTAGTGACTACGGCAGCTAGATGGCTAACAGAGTATGGGCGGTCCCTATTTAACCACATTAGCATCCTGAGTAGAGATGAGCGTACCCATTGAAGTTTGGATTGGTGGGTGCAGCCGGACTTTTGATAAAAGTTGGTTTGGGATCTGGACTTGACCTGAACCCCAATGGAAGTGACTAATTGGGCAATTCGGGTCTCTGCTCACATGCACCCAGTCATAAACAACACTTCCGGGGGAGGGGAGGCGGGGTTTTTCAATTTTTGTTTGGTGACACACTACATCAGATCATGCTGTTGCTACAACCATTGAGAGCCGTTCAAACACTACGAGCAACTTATACTGGGCCGAGCACTGATTGTACCCAAGCAAAGTGATGCTCACACCATTGGTTTGCATATGTGAAGCATCCAAGCTCTGTTCTTTGGGAATAGTCTGTGTTCGGTCTGAACACCAAACTTATACTAATGACACTGATCGAGTTCTGATCAGAGTGTCCACTTAGTGCGATCTGATTCTCTCACATGATAGAATCATAGCCCACTGCAGAAGAATATGGTTTACAACATTTCTCCATTCTGAGTGCACGGAAATTGGACTGCACTCCAATTTATTCAAGTGCAGTCTGATGAATTCCTGCACCCACAGCTGTTGGAATGGGTGCACGCCATCTGCTATATGCTGCCAATAGCAATATGTTGCAAAGTTTTTCTCATGCTGCATCAGAAAAAAATGAGCTGATCAGTACTGCTCCATAGTGTAACATTGGTCTGAGGGCTACCCGATAAAAAATCGGATAGCACTCTTCCAACGTATATGCTCATTTAAGCTCCGCTTTACAATCTTCCAGCTATAGTGACCTGTTCAGAAGTTTAGGTGGTAAAAATGACATTTTTCATTCCGGGCATGCCACTTTTTATTAATTCCTGAAAAGCAGCTGAAGGGTTAATAAACTACCCGACAGCAGTTTTGAATATGTTGAGGTGCGCTGTTTTCAAAATGCTGTTACTTTTGGGGGGTTTCCAATAAATAGGCCGCAAAGTCACTTCCAAATTGAAAAGGTCCTTTAATAAAATGTTTTGTAAATTTCCTTAAAAAAATGAAAAATTACTGCTACAATTTTAAAGCTTCTAAGATCCTCACAAAAGAAAATTTTTACAGATGGTGCTGATATAAAGCAGACATGGGGGAAATGTTAGTCACATCACACAAAATAGTTAATATCTGGATTGCAGTTGTTGCCACCATAAAGTGACACATCAGATTTGTAATATTTGGTTCGGTCACTGAGCGGTTATTTGGATCCTATGTACCATTGACGATATCAGGGGTTGCGCTGACTCCTAATATAGTCATGCATATGAGGCCATTTTGGTGCGTGCACAGTCACACAAAGTATACATTTGTAATTTTGGAATATTTACATCTGAATTGTTGGCCAATTCTTTTTAGTACGAATCGAGAGCAGGGATGCGGGGTATCTGACCCCGGCCGATCGGACATTGATGACCTATCCTAAGGATAGTCCATCAATGTAAAAGTAGTGATCAACCTCTTTAATGCATACTACTCGATATAAAAACAATTTGCAGAGAAGTGATTTCCATCCCTAAAATTTTTAATGATCATGAAGAAATCTGATATCTGCGTTAAAGATACCTTAAGAATTCGATCAGCACAGAATCTGTATAAAGAAATGTGATCCCTGAATCTTAAAAAAATATGAATCCAAACTTGTATAGTGATACCATTTTTTTTATAATCAGAGTGGTCGAGCTTTGTTTTTCTAAGCCTCAAATTTATATAGACAGGAAAAATATGTATCTTTCTATCTATTGGCTAGTACGGTACAAAAATATTGAAAATTGAAGTCCTCATCCACTGAAGGTTCTAAATTTTTACGATTTTTCTACGTAGACATATTACATTAATTTTCCAGGGGAAGCTGACCTTTAAGAGGTTGGCCACAAGTTTCACATTGATGACTTTGCCTTAGGTTAGCCAGTGTTCCTCAACTCCAGTTCTCATGGCCCACCAACACATCAGAATTTCTAATTTCCTTAGTATTGCACAGGTGATGGTATTATTCCCTGTGCAATACTGTGAAAATCTTGAAAACATGATCTGTTGGTGGGCCCTAAGGACTGGCGTGAAAAAGCATTTGGTTAGGAAATCACTTCTCTGCAAATTGTTTTTATATTGAGTAGTATGCATTAAAGAGGTTGACCACTACTTTTACAATGATAGCCTATCCTTAGGATAGGTCATCAATGTCTGATCTGCTGGAGTCTGACACCTGGCACCCCCGGAAAATCAGCCGTTCTCCGTGTCAGTGGTGGCAGCAGGCTGCTGGAAATGCTCAGTTCCGGAGCTGCCCTGTCAACTGATAGTGGCCATGGCCGAGTACTGCACAACTGCATTGTTGAATCGGAGGCAGCTATGCAGTACCCAGCCGCAGCCGCTATCAGATAAGACTGGGCAGCTCCAGAAATGAACATTTGCGGCTGCCACCACCGGTGCTGAAAACAGCTGATCAGCAGGGATGCAGGGTGTCTGACCCTGGCCGATCGGACATTGATGACCTATCGTAAGGATAGTCAATCAATGTAAAAGTAGTGGTCAACCTCTTTAATGCATCATACTCAATATAACAACAATTTGCAGAGAAGTGATTTCCGTCACTAACATTTTTAATGATCATGAAGAAATCTGATACCTGCGTTAAAGATACCTTAAGAATTCGATCAGCACAGAATATTGGACCTCAAAAGGACATGATGTTAGAACGTGGCCATTCACATATGATGGCTGTTCAGGTCATTAATCCGCGTTCTTGAAACAATCTGTGCTCGTTATGTAATCCTGTAGTGACCTAAAATGTTCTATCAATAATTAGAATTGTTCGCTTTTTTTATTGTTTTCTTTTAAGTTTATTTTCTCCAAAAGAAAATTTGAAACAAAAAGTATTTTAAATTCAAAAATTGTTCAATTTATTAGAAATTGTAAAAATTTTTTGTTGCAAAACAATATTTAAATAAAAAAAAGAAAAGAAAAAAAGATAAAAAGCTCATTTGGAGATAACATTTTCAAATATATTGTATTTTCTATTACAAAACGATAAAAAAAAGATTTTGTTCCCATGTAAATTGGACTGTAAATAATGTAATAATGTTATGCCTTGGTATGATGGCATATTTTTTTTTTTTTAAGAAATTGGTTGTAAATATTGTATACCTTTTTTGTATTGTTTTAATGAAACCCGATTTGGGGTTCTATATACAGTCTGTGAATATATGTGTACATAGAAGCAGATGCGTTCTCAGCCTTCTTGTTTTGCATGTTTGCATATCATTGTACCTTAGGGAAAAATGTACAGAAATGTAATTCTATTTAAAAAAAAAAAAAAAGTGATTACATTTTGCATGTGCGATGCATGGGAAGACGTCCTGTGCGTTACGACTTGAGTCAGGTCGGAGATTAATCAGAAATAACAGTGTTGTGGGTTTTTTCATAGTCCCCCTGCTGTAGTTTAGTAAGTGGAGGATCCCATTTAATAATATGGTATACTGGATTCCAGCGGGGAGCCCACAATTGTATTGTGACTGATATATTTTCATTTTATTTAAAAAAACATAAAATAAAAATTGAAGTAATTTGGTATTGCAATAGGGACCCTTCTTTTTTTTGCCATTCAGTTCTGGATTCTGAGGTTTACAGAAAATTGTTTAATTGTGTTATTTTAATGGAAAATCTCTAGTTTTCCGGTTGTGTCACAAGCCTTGTATATAATGCCGTGTGATTCTTTTATTATTTTATTTTTTATCTTAGTGTTCATTTCCTGATAAGGATTTGAATAAATATTAAAATTAAATTTGTTTTATGTTTTTTGTTTGTTTTTGTTTTTTATCTCTCAGGGAATAATCTACAATGCCATAATTTCACCTCGGTAGCTAATCTATAAAAGAACATGCTTCTTAGTTTGCTGTGATTGGCTTCTGATTTTGTAGAAGTCCAACTTATTCCAAGTTCCCCGTCATTGTGCTAGTTTTCGGTCCTGCTGCTCCTAAGCCCTATATTTGTATCATGTTTACCCGAATATAAGACACTGTCTTATTTTTTTATTATTTTGCCCTGAAAAATGTGCTAGGGCTTATTTTCGGGGAAAACACAGGTTGGAAGGAAGTTTACTCCCCAAAAAAGGCAGACCCCCTTCTAGGAGAACCATTCTTCCCAGACCCCGGACATTGGCGTCGCTCCCAGGCTCTCAGCGTGCGCTCTTGTGTTTTCCACAGCGGTCCTTCACTGCCTTCAGCCGGCAATCACACACACCCATCAAAGACAAACACACACACACATATACATCCGGTGATACTGCACTTCTGATAGATGGGAACCTGGGATGCTATGAAAGTGAGGACCTGCAGTGGTTCATATCAAGGACTTGCTGTGGAACGCATTGATGCATTCCACCGCAGGTCCTCAATGCGTTCCACTGCAGGTTCTCACTTTCCACCGCAGTCCAGGTCACTGTAGCAGTACGGTATTACTAGGTGTGTGTGTGTGTGTGCGCACGCTCATTCCACCGCAGGTCCTCAAAGCGTTTCATTGCAGGTCCTCATGTTACACAGTGTCCCAGGTCATTTGAGCAGTATGGTATCACCAGGTGTGTGTGTGTGTGTGTGTGTGTGTGTGTGTGTGTGTGTGTGTGTGCGCGCGCTTTCCACCGCATCGATGTGTTAGATTGCAGGTTCTCACGTTCCACAGCATCCCTGTCTGGTGAGTCTTCTCTCGTTTGGGGGTGTCTGCTTTCTATAATGAAGTGTCCTGCAGTATTCTTTAACTTTTTTTAGATGCATGAACACTTCATTATTAAACCGCAACTAGGGCTTAGTTTTGGTATAGGGCATATATTTAAGCCTTAGGCTGAAAATTCCTGCTTGGGCTTATATTTCGGACTAAGGCTTATTTTTGGAGAAGCACTGTACTACTGTGCAGCTGTTCCTCCTTTTATACTTCCTGGCATCACAGTTATTCTTTACATAAACGGATTTTTGAACTTTTAGAGACCAATGTGAGCCACAGCGATTCAAGGTGAAGATGGCGGCGGGTAAGTATAAGACTTAGTGAGGGGATCTTAAGGGGTGTTTTACACGCTGCGACATTGCTACCGATATATCGTCGGGGTCACGTCGTTAGTGACGCACATCCGGGGCCGGTAGCGACATCGCAGCGTGTGACACCAAGGAGTGACGATCAACGATCGCAAAAGCGTTCAAAAACTGGGATCGTTGACACGTCGTTCATTTCCTTAATATCGCTGCTGCCACAGGTACGATGTTGTTCGTCATTCCTGCGGCATCACACATCGCTGTGTGTGACACCACAGGAACAGCGAACATCTCCTTACCTGCGTCCACCGGCAATGAGGAAGGAAGGAGGTGGGCGGCATGTTCCGGCCACTCATCTCTGCCCCTCCGCTTCTATTGGCCGGTTGCTTAGTGACGCCGCAGTGACGTCGCTATGATGCCGAACGCCCCTCCCCTTTGAAGGAGGGATTGTTCAGCGGTCACAGCGACGTTGCTGTCAAGGTATGTGCGTGTGACGCTGTCGTAGGGATAATGTTCGCTACGGCAGCGAGCACCAAATGTCACACGGGCGCCGGGGTTGGGTGCTATTGCGCTCGACATTGCTAGCAATCGCTAGCGATGTCGCAGCATGTAAAGCACCCTTTACAGTAGAATTGGTAAAAAAAAATGAAAAATAAAAACGCTGCCGTGGTGCTTTAAGTGCAGGTATTTGGGGTTAAAAATAATTTTTGCAATTGGGTTTCATTAAAAATGTTGCACGGTTTGGCTCTTGTAAGCTTTGTTTTTCTCCAATTTGATATGGTCCATACTTAATGAAACCCCATTAAATGTATTTTAAAAAAAAAATTACCTCTATAGATAAACCCAGCTGACCATACTGTTTGGTCAACGACTATCCCTAAGAGCCTGTTACATATGTATGCTCGGATCATTCAAGTGTACGTGTGTGGCGCCCCTGACCTGGTCAGGCACCACTGAGTACTGCACTCAGGCTGGGTTAGTACAAACAGGTAATCCTGATGGCTGATTAGGGTGTGGACACACAGACACATAGTGACCAGGTCTCACACACACCATAGAGGGGGGGGACCGCTGGGCAGACCCAGGAGGGGGCGTGGCTTCCACATCTCAGCTAGTGATGGGGTGGGGAAGCTGGTTGCTAGGTTGCAGTGGCAGGCACAGTGGGGAGGCAGTAGTGAACTAGTCTGAAGTGAGGAAGCGCAGTGTGCAGTCGCAGAAGGAGGACGTGTGCAGAGTTACTAGCCAGACCCTGCACGTGTAGTGGCTGTCGGCGTGGGAGTTCGGTTACCACACTGTCAGACTGAAAGGCACCTCAGGGAGAAGCGAGTTGACTGAGTAAGGGGACTTCTGGTAGACCAGGCCCGCACGGGGAAACAGGTCCCTAGAGCAACAAACCAAGTATTCAGTCTGCTAAACCTGCTGGTGAGGGTGCTGAATGTGCCTCAACAAACAATACAGAGTCTGCAGCATCAGCAGCAACGAGGGGGCCCATAAGTGAGACAAGGCAAGAAGCCATCTCTACTTGGTCCACTCTGCCAGCAAACGGGCCAGAAAGGGGAGAACGGCAGTTGCGACTTCCCTGGGTGATTCCCGCAGTACTACAAGTCAGGGGTCACCCCAAACAAGAAGGGCTAGGAAGGCAAGTTGACAGTCACCCCTGGATCAGCCTGAAGGATACCTGGTTCCACCTTGTTCATCATAGCATCGCCCGGGTTGCCTCTCTCTACCATTTGAATGTGAGTAAAAACCCTGAAAGACATTGCTGCCTGTGTGTGAGTTCTTCTGCAACTTGTGGTACTACACACCTACACCCAAGCCCCTGGGGCCAGCCTCACTCTCGCAAGGCCACAACACCAGACTGCATTTACCATCAGCCCCAAACGCTCCCTGAACTGCAGTGGCGGTCACCCCCTGACCGTAATTACCGAGAGTGGCGTCACGATTCCTATTGAAGTTAACCCGACGTACCTGTTGCCGGAAGATTTCCAGCACGTGAAGACCCTGAGGCGACCTGAAGGTGAGAAGGGGCTTCACACATGTATTATCAATAAGAAGAGGTGAGTAAACCATTGGTGGCTTATCTTCATTGAGTGGAAAGTAGCGGGCAGGTTGAATTATTTAACATGTCCAAACCACTTATACATTAACAAACATTGGCCATACATGTCATACTCGGTAATTTGGCTGATCTAAGATCTTGAAGGTGGACCCACTGGGTTCATAAAGGACTTTATGTGGGCTACAGCAGAGAATAAAGTCTTAAGGATTCCCAGGTTTTCATCCTTTAAGATTTTCACTGAGATATTGACTTCACTGCAGAGAATCCACAGGTCACT
The DNA here is from genome assembly GCF_048569485.1 of Anomaloglossus baeobatrachus. Classification (NCBI taxonomy): domain Eukaryota; kingdom Metazoa; phylum Chordata; class Amphibia; order Anura; family Aromobatidae; genus Anomaloglossus; species Anomaloglossus baeobatrachus. The sequence continues at coordinate 65,183,223 of NC_134354.1, forward strand.
TTCTATAGAGCAGTATGTTAGCAACAACTGGAAAAAAGAAGACTTCACTTCAAGGTTCCGTAGTCAATCTGGTACAGATCATAACCGGTAAATTTTAAATGTATATGGTGGAATTTTAGAGGTCTAGATGGGCAGTTAGAAGGCTAGGCCAGGAACAACCCAAAAACAACAATAGCAGAATACATCATTAGAAAATAAATTCAACAAACCCATTGGCCCTAACTATCAGACAGTTGACCCAGTCGTGAAGGCTAGTAGATTAACAGTAAAGTAAGACACACAAAGGGGATGATGATTCAACCTCTGATTCAACCAAAGTGTCATTGGAGGGCAAAGAAGCAAGACTTGACCATAATGTGTTTGGCACTCTAGTGATGAGCGAGCACTAAAACACTCAAATCTTCCGTATATGAATCAAGCAGGTCAGACGCTCATAACTGGCTTGACTCGAGTACCAAGCATAATGGAAGTCAATGGAATCTTGTGCATTTTTCCAGAACCACCCCACCAGGATGGATGGGGGGGGCGGAAGCAAACTCACTTAAATAGATGAGAATGGCGCTGAAATGGATTGGTAGCATCATGGAGAAGACACTTGGATGCATCTTTGACTCCCAGGTTGCTGTTGCAAAAAAATATAGAAAATTCAGTATTAATGGGCGCTTAAAGCAGAGAGGCTAGAAAAAATATTGAACTATCATTTCACACATTTCTGAGGCTGCTACCTAACATGTTGTGTGAAATGATAGTTCAATATTTTTTCTAGCCTTTCTGCTTTCAGCGTCCGTTAATACTGCATTTTTTTAATTTTTTTTGCTATACCTGTTCAATCCTTGTCTCTGACAAGGTTGTGGTAGGTGCAGCGGTCAGCACTGAAGGACTAATAGTTATCTGCCTAGAGGATCGGCTGTGACTTACCTAGTGCTCAGTCACATTCAAACAGTCCTCCTAACCTGCCAGTAGGAGAGCCCCACGGACCTGATCTTGGAGCCTAACACCAGTGTTGTGCGGGAGTGCACAACCCCTTCCGGTGAGTATAGTCCTTGTGGGGCACCCAGTACACCTTGAATTGAATAATCAGCAGCACTTCTTTTCTCCTCTCCCTTCCTTATACTCATGTAAACCAGGAGTGTGTTGAAGAGGAGTTGTCTCCCTGAGTATCTGGACCGAGTGACCTGCCAGTTGCCAGCAAGCTGAATACTGGGGTTGTGCAGGGGTGCACAACCCTATCTGCTGGTGAGTCCGGTCCAATAAGGGCCTTATTGTATGTCATTGATCATTGTCACAGGAGCGCTGTTTTGTCTCTATTTTTTTGTTTCCTCATTCCAGGTTGCTGTTGGGAACAATGTTATCAGAATATTGATACTGACAAAAAAAACATACAAAACCAAAGATAAAATGGATTTTACAGGAGAAAATGTTAAGAAACATTCTTTCCTGTATAATGACTTGTATATTCGTATAAGGCAAAAAAAAAAAGCTTGCTCCCCTTAGGCTATGTTCACATGTAGCATTTTTGCTGCTTTTTTCCACTTTCATATTGCCTTCAATGTTGGAAAAAACCCTGCAAAAAAAGCTGATAGTGTTGACATGCTACTGTATTCAAGAATGCAGCAGTTTTCCAATTCATTCAGAAAAATCTAAATTGTGCATTAGATTTGACATCTCCTAGCTTTTGCTGTTATTGCAAGGGCTGCCAAAATTTAGAAGGGACTCAAATACTCCCTGGAAGACACGAAGAGGAAGGTCTCAGCATTTTTTTTCCATTATTAAGAGTGGGACTTCTAGAACAGTAAAACCTATTCACTATCTTTTCTTTAAAAAAAAATGCCAGACTGTCAAACACCTAAAGCCTGCTTTACACGCTGCAATATATCTTACAATGTGTCGGCGGGGTCATGTCGTAAGTGACGCACATCCGGCATCGTAAGGTACATTGCAGTGTGTGACAGGTACGTGCGATTGCGATTGAACGGTAAAACGTTCATCGCATACACATCGTACCTGTCTCTAGAATTGCACGTCAGATTGTTCATCGTACCCGGGGTAGCACACATTGTAGTGTGTGACACCCCGGGAACGATGAACAGATCTTACCTACGTCCTGCAGCTCCCGGCCCACAATGCGGAAGGAAGGAGGTGGGCGGGATGTTTACGTCCCGCTCAGCTACGCCCCTCTGCTTCTATTGGACGGCTGGCATGTGACGTCGATGTGACGCCGAACGTCCCTCCCACTCCAGGAAGTGTACGTTCGCCGCCCACATCGAGGTTGTATGGACGGGTAAGTGCGTGTGACGGGGGGTTACTCGTATGTGCGGCACATTCAACAAATTGATCGTGCCACACATATGATGGGGGCATTGCAAATCGCATACGAAATCGTATGCGAAATTGCAACGTGTAAAGCAGGCTTTACCTTTGCAATATGAACTTGAAGCATATGTGTATTATGGGGAACAGTATAACACCTACTCCTCCTGGTCCTCCCCACTGCTTCTTCCTGCCTGTTTGTGTGCACATCACACTCCCTCTGCACTGATTTCCTCGCTCTTCATGCCACTTTCCCAGATTGGGTCAGCGACTTTATCGTTCACCACCTCGTCTTCCACTTCTGCACTCTGATCCTCCTGACTTATAATAACTTATTGGCAACTGTGTCTCCTCATCATCCACCTCTTGAGACATTGATGTTCCACACCATTGTCTTCTGATTGTGACTGTTCAAATATTTAAGTATCATTGCACACGATCTCCTCATGTCCCTCTTGAAATGTGCAAAAATTACTTCTGTTCTTAACTGCATACCTAATAAAGATTAGAATAGTATAGATGGAGGACTAATAAGTTTTGATTTTACATTGCAGCAGCAAGGACTGTAAGACAGTAATCCCTACCTACATGCCTTTAATGATAAACCTATACACTATCGCTGCTTCAGAAATTCTCCCTACATTAAATGTAGCTATGAGTGGTATTAATAAGGACTAGAATAGAACATGTAGCCCTAAAAAGGACTTTTGGTATTGGGGTACAGAAGCAAGTATTGATTGAAAATAATCCCTGCCTATATACTTTTAATGCTAAACATACACTATTCCAGCAGCTCTCTCTAAACTGTTTCTGGAGTAGAGTGTACCTTATGTAGACCTGATGACTCTATGCAGCCGACCAATCAGAGTAATGCAAGTAGCCAATATAACTATGGCATTACCGTAATTGCCTGCCTATCACTGCACATTTAGTTGCTGATAAACCGCCTCAAAATATGCAGGGTGGGGACTTGAGCGTGGCGTCCGAGCAGCAGCATACTCAATCGAGTACGGATAATGCCCAAGTACCCTGATGCTTGATCGAGTATTGAGAAGGGCGAGCACTTTTGGCCATCACTGATGCCCACCTTTATGGTTGTCACCCAGCAATGAGTGGCCATCTTTTTTTTTTTTTTTTACTAGCAACAGCAATTTAATAGGTCTCATCTGACTATGATCTACCCATCAGAGATCTCTACTGTTGGTCAATCCCATCTGCTCGGTGCTCTTTATGAATCTCATCTGATCTGTTTAATCGATGCAGGGAATTATCAGGAAGCCGAACATGAATAACACCAGAGCCCATGAAGACAGGTAATCCACTGTACTGCAAAAATTGATTATCCCCTTCTGCACACTACACTATCAGGAATGATATTAACTCTCTGCTCTATACCACTTGTGATACTGACATTAACACTAGAACTACTGAGGTAGTCATTTTGACTACTTTGCACCATGTATTCCTATATAGGTGTCAGAGTCCAGTAGTTCTAGTGTCAAAGGGGTATTCCCATCTCCAAGCTCCTATCTCAGTATGAAGTAGGTATAATAATAATAATAATAATAATATTACCAAATACCTCCATTTAGAAATATAGTATAGTTCTTTGACTCACTATGTCACTTACCACATGTATAGGGCATTGCAGGATCTTAGGTATCCATGGTTACAACTACTCATATAGTCACAATTGGCTAGTTGAATTGCATGAGTTAGGGCAAAATGTGACACCATATCAGACAATTGTTAGACTACATCCTAGACTGAGAATTACATAACAAGAGGACTAAAGGGTAATGTAGTCATGGTCCTATGAGTGGCCAAAATACATCAAAAGCAAGTCAGAAGCAAATTTCTTGCAAAAATATAAAAAGTGTTTATTACATAATCTAATTGCAAGAAGTGACATACAAAAAATATCAAATTACAATTATCAGGCTTTTTTAAAGGGTGTCACTGATGACAAATCACATAGGGCCAACAAACCACATATGGCAAAGGTTTACATTAGTAAATATGTACTCAATAGTTATGTAAGTAGACCCAATATAAATAGAATTAGGTTTCTAAGGTATAGGAAAATAAAGAACCATACACGTCTATTACTTTATTTTTACCATATATTGAAGTGCAGCCACAGGCTGGGTTAGGGACTAAATAAGGAAGCTCCCACTCAGAGTTATCACAGTGTTCATTTTCTAAGCCTATAAGCCAGACCATTACAATCATTCACTTACCCATAGTGGTTAGTGGTGCCCAAGAAAAATGTGCCCCGACGTGCATGTTTCGATCTCTTCTTCCGGGGCCGTAGTGTTAATTGTAATTTGATATTTTGATATTTTTTGTATGTCACTTCTTGTAATTAGATTATGTAATAAACACTTTTTATATTCTTGCAAGAAGTTTGCTTCTGACTTGTTTTTGATGTATTTTGGTCACTCATAGGACCATGACTACGTTACCCCTTAGTACTCTTATGTAATTCACAGTTAGCTAGTTGCCAGGGGTCATAACCATGGATACCTAAGGTCCTGCAATGCCCTGCCCTGACCTGTCACAGGTCATAAGTAGCCAGTTGTTGCCCTTAAGCTTTGTTTTCTGTTTTAAAAACTTGCCATATGGTTGTAGAGGTGAGGGGTTTTCCTTTAGCATAACTATAGTATATAACTATGGTATTTAACAGGGGTGTTTCTCACGGGTAATTATGCAAAGTAGTCTAAATACACGCCCCCAGAGTCTTGTCAGCCACGCCCCCTTGCACTGCATTATGGTGTCATCTAAGAAATTAAAATTCATGCTGTGTCCCTTTAAGATGACCTGCGATGTGTTACATTGAGTGTTTGCTGTGTTTTTTATTGTTCTTGGCTATCGGTTTCATTATTTTTATACTGACAGCTGCAGTGTCCTTCAGAAGAAGACTGTCGGGAAGTATCTGGGGTTAAGGCCCCGTCACACTAAGCAACATCGCTAGCAACATCGCTGCTAACGAACAACTTTTGTGACGTAGCAGCGATGTTGCTAGTGATGTCGCTGTGTGTGACATCCAGCAACAACCTGGCCCCTGCTGTGAGGTCGTTGGTTGTTGCTGAATGTCCTGGGCCATTTTTTAGTTGTTGCTGTCCCGCTGTGAAGCACAGATCGCTGTGTGTGACAGCGAGACAGCAACAACTAAATGTGCAGGCAGCAGGAGCCGGCTTCTGCGGAGGCTGGTAACCACGGTAAACATCGGGTAACCAAGAAGCCCTGTCCTTGGTTACCCGATATTTACCTTTGTTACCAGCCTCCGCCGCTCTCACTGTCAGTGCCGGCTCCTGCTCTGTGCACATGTAGCTGCAGGACACATCGGGTTAATTAACCCGATGTGTGCTGTAGCTAGGAGAGCAGGGAGCCAGCGCTAAGCATTGTGCGCTGCGCCCTGCTCTCTGCACATTTAGCTACAGTACACATCGGGTAATTAACCCGATGTGTGCTGTAACTAGGAGAGCAGGGAGCCAGCGCTCAGTGTGCGCTGCTCCCTGCTCTCTGCACGTTTAGCTGCGTGCGCTGGTAACCAAGGTAAATATCGGGTTGGTTACCCGATACTTACCTTAGTTACCAAGCGCAGCATCTTCCACACGGCGCTGAGGGCTGGTCACTGGTTGCTGGCGAGCTCACCAGCAACTCGTGTAGCGACGCTCCAGCGATCCCTGCCAGGTCAGGTTGCTGGTGGGATCGCTGGAGCGTCGCAGTGTGACATCTCACCAGCAACCTCCAAGCAACTTAACAGCGATCCCTATCATTGGTGGGATCGCTGGTAAGTTGTTTAGTGTGACTGGACCTTTAGGAGCACGACCTTATCTCAAATATTTACTATTGTGATAAGCTCTGGAAAAGTTTTATTTCATATCTGTAGATGTAATTAGCAGTTCCTTTTTACAATCGAACTTGGAAGTTTAGTTACAGATGTTGAAGATGACAAAATAGCAGCTGCTAACAAGGCTGGCATCGTGCCATTGGTGCCTTGAACAATTAACTCAGTGGCACGGGTTGTGATGGAGGTCACCCTGGATAGCCTGGCAGATTCTGTGACGTGGTGTCACAGTAAAGCTTTGTGCACATGTTGAGTATATGGTTGCAGATTTTTGCATGTGTTTTTTCATTTTTCATTGCTTTCAATGTTAACAAAGGTAAAAACACTGAAAGAATCGACATTGCGTAGATTATTTAAAAAATGCAATAAAAAAGCGATACAAATATATCAAAAAGACTGGCGTGCACATCGAACAGGTGTACCACCCTGAGAGGGGCTCGGTCGCTCCTCTCGCCGGGCCGAGCCGCTCGAGGTTTGTGCTCGGGTTGTCGGTGGCTCGAGCGCCTCCGGACCGGGGGCCACGTCGCTCTGTTAAGGGGAGGCAGTGGGGTGGTGGTGTGGGACGAGGTGCGCAGCCGGGGGCCGTGTTGTCGTCGGACGGGTCGTGACGCCACCCCCGGGTCGTGGTGAGGGGATGCACCACCGCTGTGGCTGGAGTGAAGGGGGCTCCCGGGAGCGGTGTTGTGGCCGCAGCCTAGATGTTAGCCCCTCCGTGGGAAGGGGCGGTGTGTCCCGGGGACCGGTGGGGACTGGCGATGGTTTTATTGTCGGGGTGCAAGGTGTCGTCCACAGATGGCACTGGTGTACTCACGATTAATTCACACTCAGAGTCACTGGTAAACCAAAGTTCGGGTATGGTCGGGTCCCGCAGCCGGCTGCTTGTGTCCCTTGTGAGGTTGATGGTGGCCCCTTTTTCCTTGCACCTCTTGTTGTGGTTTTCGGCTCCCCCTGCCTGGACAGTGGTAGCCAGCTCCCCGGCGTTTAACTGCCGGAGGAGCCCTCGGTTGCCCGCTGGCGCTGGCCCGTCGGATGTTTGGCTCTCACCCGGTATCGGTGGGCTTTTGCCTTCTTTCGGGACTTTGGGTGAGGATGAACCCGTGAGGTCCAGACTGCAATCAGTTAATTTTCCTAAACTCAGTTGCTTCTAAGGTAGGACGGGGTCTGAGTACCTGGTTTCTGGTGCTCCGGTAAACTGTTGACTTCCCGGTTCAGGACCGGCGAGCTCCAACCCTGCCCCGGTCCCTATGGTTCTGCCGGTTGCTGTACCGGTACTCCTGAAGGTGGCCACCACCGTCTGTCTGCCTGACGTTATGGGGATCCCAGGCTCCAACCCGGGTCCCTGACAGCTCTGCTCCTCTACACCTCCTGTCACTGCCACTCTACAACTTGAACTCCAAAACTCGACTGTTTGTATTTCCTGCCTCAGTACAGTAGTCTCCTCGGTGGGCGTGCCTTTCCGCCTGACTCCGCCCACCTGGTGTGCTCTACTGCCCCTGAGGAAGGCATCAGGTCTCCCTTTCGGGTGACTGGTGTGTCCTCACAAGGGATGGGGGTGTGTGTGTGTGTGTAATGTGGTAGGTGTTGTTACCTGTGACCCCTGGGGTCCAGGGTTCACACTGAAAACACAATAGAAGTTCAAAACACATATAGCTGCACTCTAAAATGCTAACAATGAATAAGGGAACTCTGGTATTGTATTACTGCTATAGGAATATTTGAAAAAGGCTATACTTAGCTTATGTATTGGCCAATGCATGTAAGCCCGGTAACCAACAGCAAGGTGATCTCAATGTACCAGGACCCTAACGCAAATGCCTCTGTCTGGGTTTAAAAAAATAAATGTCTGGGCAGCTGGGATCCAGATATAAAGAAGAATGAATGCAGCCTGGTTACAGGGCGGAGTGCTCAATCAGAAATAACCACTACAAATATATTAAAAAGACTGACCCACACATCCGGCAGGTGCTAGCTGAAAACACAGTACAACTACAAAACACATATTTTGAATGTGCGGGTCAGTCTTTCAGTCAGTCGTGGTCTGTTCTTTGATTGCAGCGATGACATAAAAAACAGAGCTGCAGCCAATTGGCAAGCTCAGCAACACATGCACTCTACGCAGAGGTCACTGATTGACTGCAGCACTGTCCACTGCAAACAAACACAGACTGGGGCAGTGAGGTAAAGCCAATGCTAGACCCAAGGAAGGTAATACATGGTTTGTTTTTTAATAGCTACTGCAGACTATGAAAAAAGTTAATTATGATAACCAGCCAAGGTAAAGCAGACAGCTAACGGTTGAAGCCTGCAGCTGTCTGCTTTACCTGTGCTGGTTATCAAAAATAGGGGGGACACTACATCATTTTTTTTTATTATTTTGTTCATAGAATCATAGAATGGTAGAGTTGGAAGGGACCTCAAGGGCCATCGGGTCTAACCCCCTGCGAGTGCAGGTTTTCCTATATCATCCCAGCTATGTTTATCCGTTTCCGCTTGAAGATTTCCATTGATGTTTGGCTCACCACCTCCCGTGGTCTCCTGTTCCATTCCCTGACTGCCCTCACAGCAGCGTACAGGTATCTTGCCTATACCGAAAAGCTTGATGATTGGCTGCCTTTCAACAAACTTTATTCAGTATCTGAACAGCACTTGAACTCGGACACAGACGTCTGTGGAAAGTCCATGTTCGAGTTCAAGCCCAGAACACCAGATATCTAGTACGAACCCTGAACTTTACCGCTTGAGTTCGCTCATTCCTACATATACATATCACATCATTCAGTAATGCACTTGTCTACATTTTAAAGTGCACAAATAAGTACGTATGAATAACCTAACATCTGAGATTCCAATATAGCATCACATTGATATCTAACTAAAGATACCAGCAGAAATCAGACTCCTCCAGTTCCTGACACGCCATTATTACGACAATTACTGGAATAAGCCATGACTTCTGGATATGGGATGGACCCTGATTTATTAGCGCATGACCTAAACTATATAGCCCTATAAAATAAAATACATACGGTAATACATTATTTTTAATGTAAAAAAACCCCACAGCTTTATATTTAAAATTCCGAGTATAGTGAGAGTCAGATGAAATGCTAGGCAAGTATATTCTGAGATTCACGTATACCGTGAGATCCCCAAGCTGCCTGCCATACAGCAATCAGCATAATAAATACATTCACTGCACACAGATTGTGATGCAAAAACATATTTAAATTTATTGAAGCGACTGTGAAGTCATTCGACGTTTCTACCCCGCCTGGGTCTTAGTCAAGAGTCGCTTAAAGATGGGTGCCTGGGATATGGAAATTTGAGTGGATTATAGTGTTGGTAGAGAATACCTTGAGGATAAAGATCGTGGGTTTAGCCAGCGCAGCAGCGCTGTGGCTGGTGACATGGTGTATATACATATGTATTTTCCAATTTGGGAGGAAAATGAGGGGTGTGTCTTATAATCCAAATATAGCTTACCGGGAGGTGGAGAATTGGCGGGGGGGCTGTCTGTACAGGCAGCCGGGTGCCTGTCTGTGTGAGCGGCCAGGTACCTGTCGGTGTGTGTGGGCAGCCGGCTTCCTCTCTGTGCGGGTGGGTGGGTGACCTGCTGGCTGCCATTCTGTGCGAGCGGCCGGCTGGCTGTGCTGGCAGCGGAAGGTGCGGTGGCTGTGCAACGGGTGTCCCAGATGGTCTGTCCGTGTCTGGGCTTCAAATGATGGAGCCCAGAGTCAGTGTGTCCCAGAGGAGTTGGATGAGAGCGCCATCTGCTAACGCGGCGCTTCAGGCACCATTTCTTTGAAGCCCGGACCGATGATGGAGCATCTGGGACACTCACCGCACCGACCTGCTCCACCATACAACCACCGTAGCTTTCGCTGCCAGCACTGACCCTCTGCCAGCAAAGCCTCTACCTCCTGTGACTTCGCTCCACCACCTCCAGTAAGACAACACCGGAGAATAAGACTGACTCCATTATTTTTTTTTAAACTTTTTTTTATCTCTAAATTTAGGGTGCGTCTTATAAAATGAAGTTTTTAAAAAAAAAACAAAACAAGCTAAACTCTTTAAAAATACACTAAGCCCCCAACACATGAAAATTAGATTCATCCTTCAGCACTGAGGCCCTGTGCGCACGCTGCGGATTTACCACGGATTTTAATTCCAAAAATGCCAATTAACATGTTTTTCTTTATTTGTTACAGTTGTGCTCAAAAGTTTACATACCCTGGCAGATTTTTTTCCCTTATTGGCTTTTTTCCAGAGAATATGAATGATAACACAAAATCTTTTTTTCCACTCGTGGTTGGGTGAAGCCATTTATTGTCAAACTACTGTGTTTTCTCTTTTTAAATCATAATGACAACGAAAAACACCTAATGACCCTGATCAAAAGTTCACACACCCTGGTGATTTTGGCCTGATAACATGCACAGTAGTCGACACAAATAGGTTTGAATGGCTTAAAAAGGGTAACTTCCTCACCTGCGACCGGTTTGCTTCACCCATCCACTAACCATGAGTGGAAAGAAATGTGGCGCCCTAGGACCTGGTCGCCACAGCAGCATTGCCCTCCCAAAGGGTTAATGCTGAGCCTGGAGGTAGTTGGGAGATCCATTGGCCAGCAGGTTTAACACCCAACACAGTTCTCCCTCCGGCCAGCAGGGGGAGCTCTGAACCTGGAATTCCAGGGAGCCTTCCTCTACCTGACCAGAGGGAGGAAGTGCAGCCAGTCTGTAGGGAGTAGTGGAAGTGAACAGACGCAGAGTGAGCTGTCCTGTGAATCTGGGGCCTAGAGCTGGAGCAGCTTGGCCCAGAGAAGCAGGAATAGCTGAGAGGCAGCAGAGAGACTCAGACATCGGAGTCTGTGGTTGCCAGGGTATAAAATCCGCCCCTGGTATCAGAGTCCGAAGGGCAGGAGAGCTGCAAGCCCCTGGCCCAGAAACATCCAAGGTACAGCTGCAGCATCAGGGCCCGGTGTGGACTCCAGCGGAGAAGCACCAGAGAGAGGGTCTGCGCAGCCACCTACAGAAAGAAGGGACGTGCCATCGGTCCCAGCAGCAAAGAGGGCCATTGCTGGATTCAGAGAAGCAGGGTCCTATCATCACAAAGCAAAGTACAGGAGTAGGCCTCATACTCAGCTGGCCAGAAAGATCATCCCAAGTACTTCCAGGCCGACCGGATCCCCATCACCACCTGTAACGGTCTCCCAGGACTGGACTGTTCCCAGAGTAAAAGAGGAGAAGGTAAAGAGACTGTTGTTTGTGCCTGGTTCTTTCCTCGCCTGTCGGCCCTGCACCGTGTTAGCCACACAACACCATAGACTTTCACGGGCACCAACTGTATCCCGGGGCATCGCTCCACCTGTGGGGAGCAGTAACATCATAGCTGCCATAACCTCACCCCGGAGTTCTCCCATAGCAGCGGCGGCTTAATAGCCGCATACCACAGGTGGCGTCACGAACATTAACTTCAACTCATCAGCCACATATTCAACTGACACCCACCAGGGCCACGGAGCCGGGCCCAGCCACCACTGACTACCACCGGATTAGTCCGGCCCGGCACCGGGTGTCCCCTAGCCCTGGGGTGGGCGAGTCAACTTTTGGCGTCACGAACAGGATTTCGTGCCCGGTTCCACCGGGTACTGTGCGCCTGAATAATTGCGCTTTAAAGACTGTATTACTGCGTGTTTCACTGTTTGAAAACTGCCGCTGCCATTATCCTCACTGAGCGCAGGAAGAAGGGGGGGCGTGCCTGACAAAGAGCGCGAAGGGAGCGCGCCATCAGAGCAGAGCGCTGTTAACCCCGCGCGACCCGGAAGGAAATTTGAAAAGTGAACGGAGCCTGGTAAGGTTCACTAAGGGGGAGGAAGATGTCCGACGCAGAGGGAGGGCAGGTGGCTGCCATAGCCCGAGACGCCGCAGCGCCCGCCGAAGCGATCCCTGTCGCCGTCGCCCCATCCCCCGCTGTAGCGCCGGTAATGCCGATCACCATGCCGTACATACCGGGCGCAGAATGGCTGCCGCAGTATTCCGGGGAGTCCCATACCTTGAGCGACTTCAGAGAAAGCCTGCACAGCTTATTCCGGGTGTATCCGCTGACTGAGAGCCAGAAGGTGGGCATATTAATGGGACAGCTAGCCGGCGCAGCCCAGCGTGAAGTGAAGTCCTGGCCTGATACAGATAAAGGGACAGTAACCCAGATACTGGCCAAGCTAAAGAGTACTTTTGACACCCGCACCGCAGCAGAGATAAAGATGAGATTCTTTGGGTGCAAGCAGCGGCCCACAGACAGCATAAGGGACTATGCCTTAAACCTGCAGGAGGCCCTGAAAGCGGTTAAACAAGTGGACCCAGAGAGTGTACGTGAAGAACACAAACTCCTAACTGAGCAGTTCATAGAGGGGCTCCTGTCAGATGCCCACAGGACCCAGCTGCGTATCATGGTCCTGCAGAACCCTGCTCTGGACTTTGCAAAGTTTAAGGACCAGGCCATCCGGGTACTGAGAGAATCTACACCGAATGACCCAGTGCCCCTCCGGCCTCTTGCTATCACGTACCCCGGGGTGGTGCCTGCAACACGAGCCACTGCAGGGGCTGAGGCGCAGTCCCTGGATAAGGATCCCACTGCAGAGCTCAGACAGCAGTTCCAGGAGCTGACCAAGACTGTAGCTGCCCTTGCCAAGATCGTGCAGTCCCTACAAGTGACCCCATCGCCTGCAAAAATCGAGTTGGCCTCCAGCCCAGATGACGTCCCATGGATGCGACAGAGGAGGGTTCCGCCGACCCGAGGCAGAGACACAGACCGGTATGATTCAACGGGACAACCGATTTGCCGCCGCTGCAGCCAGGCGGGCCACATTGCACGATACTGTCCTTTAAATGGGCCGAGCCTGGGGCCAGGAGCCGACCCCCAGGTGTAAGGAAGCCCGGCTCAACCCCCAGCCGCAGCAAGTATGTGGGAGGACGACCGGTCCTTCCTATTGTGCTGGATGGGATCCCTTTGAATGCCCTCCTGGATACTGGGTCCCAGGTAACGACCATCCCCTATAAACTGTACAAAAGATATTGGGCTGATTCAGACATTGACCATGGCCCAGATGATGATTTAACAATTGTGGCCAGTAATGGTCAGCCCTTACCTCAAATTGGGTATAAAGAAGTAACCATTAAAGTGGGGCGGGTGGAATTGCCATGTCAGGGGATGATAATTGTAGATATTGATCGCAAAGAATCTGACCCGCTGGTAACCATTGGTACAAATGTGATAGAAAATTGTATTGCCGAAGTGATAATTTTGTTGCAGCAGGCGTCTGAAACTGCCAGCTCCGGGCAGCAGCGTGCCCTACAGAGGGAGATCAGAGCCCTGATGAGGAGGCAGCAGGTGGAGCTGGCCGGAGGAGAAATTGGCAGTGTGAGGGTAAGTGACCCCCTACCCATTGCAATACCCCCAAGAAGTGAAATGTTGATATGGTGTCGGGCAGCAATAGGCCTCAAGGGTCAGGATTACCATGCCTTGGTAGAACCGGTGTATTCAGACAGTAGGCCTGGAGTCCTGATAGCCAGAGGGGTAGCAGACGTCCGCAAGGGGAGAGTGCCCATCCGTGTCCTGAATTGTGGGGAGGAGGAAGCCAAATTGCCCCGGTACGCCACTGTAGCAAAACTGTACACTGTCAGCAACAACACCATCAAAGCAGTGGAACCCTTGATCCCGTCCGACCAGGCGGAAGACAAGGGCTCCAAGGGGCAGCTGGAAGACTGGTGCCAAAACTTACATGTGGGCACCGACTCCACCCCCTCACACCAAAAGAATGGGGTTTACCGGGTGGTACAGGAGTACGAGCGGGTCTTCAGCAAACACCCCCTAGATTTTGGGCAGGTGAAAGGGGTTAAACATCAAATCCCCACGGGTGATCATCCTCCCGTTAAAGAGAGATACCGCCCTGTACCCCCCGCACAGTATCAGCGTGCCAAAGAAATGTTACGGGAAATGAAGGAGGCTGGGGTTATCAGAGATAGTTGTAGCCCCTGGGCAGCTCCACTAGTGCTCGTAAAGAAAAAGGATGGTACAATGAGAATGTGTGTAGATTACAGGCAAATTAACCGCATTACACATAAAGATGCTTATCCCCTACCCAGAATAGAGGAGTCACTAACAGCCTTAAAGTCAGCTAACTATTTCTCCACCTTGGATCTCACCAGTGGGTATTGGCAGGTTCCCGTGGCAGAGGCGGACAAGGAGAAGACTGCATTCACGACGCCGATGGGCCTCTGCGAGTTCAACTGCATGCCATTCGGGCTCTGCAACGCCCCAGGGACATTCCAACGGTTGATGGAGTGCTGCTTGGGCCACCACAACTTCGAAACCGTGCTGTTGTACCTGGATGACGTCATAGTCTACTCCAAGACTTATGAAGACCACCTGAAGCACTTAGCAGAAGTGTTCGAGTCTTTGTCAAAATATGGCCTGAAGATCAAGCCGTCCAAATGTCACCTCTTGAAGCCAAAGGTACAGTACCTGGGTCATGTGGTCAGCGCAGAAGGTGTGGCACCTGATCCGGAGAAAGTCACCGTAATCAAGGACTGGCCAAGACCCACCACGGTAAAGGAGGTGCGGCAGTTCCTTGGGCTGGTGGGCTACTACCGAAGGTTCATTGATGGTTTCACCAAGATAGCAGCGCCCCTTCAAGATCTCCTGGTGGGCCAGCCAAAGCAGGCTAAGAAGCAGAGCCCTCCATTTGAATGGAGCAGCCAACTAGAAACCTCCTTTGTCCAGCTGAAAGGGGCTCTCACGGGAGAAGAAATTCTGGCCTACCCTGACTACAGCCAGCCGTTTGTACTGTATACAGACGCCAGCAACGTGGGCCTGGGAGCCGTTTTGTCCCAGGTGCAGGGAGGCAGGGAGAAGGTGATAGCGTACGCCAGTAGGAAGCTTCGGCCCACAGAAAGGAATCCAGAAAATTACAGTTCCTTCAAGCTGGAGTTCCTCGCTATTGTTTGGGCAGTGACTGAACGCTTCAAACACTATCTGGCGTCGGCCAAGTTCACCATCTTCACGGACAACAATCCGTTGACACACCTGGCAACAGCCAAGTTAGGGGCGTTGGAACAGCGATGGATGGCCCGGCTGTCTAACTTTGACTTTACCATCAAGTACCGGGCTGGCAAGAAGAATAACAATGCTGATGCGCTGTCCAGAATGCCTCACTTACCCGAATCTGGAGAAGACCTGGATGAACTCGAAGAGATAGAGTTACCGGCTTTCCATCATCAGGGCGTTTCCCAGTGTGAGCATGCTGTGGGAGTGAAGCGCTCGAGCCAACACGAGGTCCCGGTTAACCCATTACTCCACCATAATTGGGAAGAGACACAGAACGGTGACCCGGCGGTGCGATTGGTCAAAGAAAAGCTAGCACAAGCTGAGACTCATCTTGGTCCAGATGCTCCAGAAGAAGCCCAGCAGTTGTGGAAAGAGAGGGGACGACTGTTCACCTACCAAGGCAAGCTCTGCAAGAGACACGTCAACTGGCGAACAAATGAACTTGTCTGGCAGATCGTGGTTCCGCAGAGGGATGCTCCAATGGTCCTAGCAGCTTATCATGATAACGCAGGCCACTTTGGGTGGAAGAAGTTGGAGGCCCTACTCCGTGATCGGTTCTATTGGGTGCACATGAGAAAGGTGATCGAGAAGTGGTGCCGAGACTGTGGCCCGTGTAACCTGAGGCGGAAGGATGATGCCAGCCAAAGGTCTCCCCTACAGCCAATTGTTACGAAGCAGCCCCTGGAGTTGGTGGCCCTGGACCACGTGAAGTTAACACCAAGCCGGTCAGGCTATGTGTACGCCCTCACAATTGTGGACCATTACTCTCGTTTCCTGGTAGTAGTGCCTGTGAAGGACCAGACAGCCAGAACAGCAGCTAAAGCGTTCCAGGCATCCTTTTGCCGGCCTCACGGCTATCCGGAAAGGGTACTGACCGATCAAGGCCCTGCGTTCGAGGCGGAGGTGTTCCAAGAGTTTTGTAACATGTACGGTTGTAAGAAAATCAGAACAACACCGTACCACCCCCAAACCAATGGACTGTGCGAGAAAATGAACCATGTGGTTATTGATATGCTGAAGACTCTACCTCTGGAAGAAAGGAACCAATGGCCAGAGAAGCTGCCAGATCTGGTCGACCTGTACAACCATATCCCAGTAA
This sequence comes from Anomaloglossus baeobatrachus, assembly GCF_048569485.1. Lineage (NCBI taxonomy): Eukaryota > Metazoa > Chordata > Amphibia > Anura > Aromobatidae > Anomaloglossus > Anomaloglossus baeobatrachus. The sequence continues at coordinate 65,199,590 of NC_134354.1, forward strand.
ATTCGACCAACTGCAGCCCCGCTTACCTGATGCGAGCCAGACCTGGCAGGTTGCCTGTAGACTTTGAGATGGGGACTGTGTCGCCTGAGGCGGTTCAAGAAATAGAGGATTGGGATACAGAACGGCAGCAGCAGTACCGTAAGGTCCAGGAATGCGTAGAGAGGAGCCTGTCTCAAGCCAGAACAAGACAAGAGCAGCAGTACAATCAAACGGCCCCAGCAACTCCCTTAGCACCTGGAGAACAAGTCCTCAAGAAGAAGCGGAGGACGCATAAATTGGATGATCAGTGGGAGAACGAGCCCTACACCATTATCCCCTCCAACTTTGACAACAGTAAGGTGTGCCTCATAAGCAAGGACGAAGGCAAGACTTGTCAAGCAATATCCAGAGACCGCCTGAAGACGTGCCCTGAGCGGTGCAAAGTTCAAAGGGAAGTGGAGGAAGTTCGAGAAGAAGGGGAAGAGATGATACAAACGATCCTCGGCAAATTCCCCAAGACTTGGACCCGCATAAATGGTGCCGTAGTGGTACCGGTCCTGACGTTCCCACAGTTGGTCGAGCCAGAAACAGAACAGGTTCCGGATCCACCCAAAGAACCGTCCGCCCCGACACGCGGTGACACGCCAGCAGTGGAACAGGAGGATCAACCCCCTGTCAGTGGTGAACCTGTCATACCCTTGGCGACTCCTAGACCACATAGGCAATCATCATGCATACCTATTGGGGTTAGGCCTACCGGTAGTGCTGAGATAGGAGACACACTAAGTAGTCAGGGACAAACACCAGAGCTACGCAGGTCTCAACGCAGCACTCGGGGACAACCCCCTCTAAGGTATAGGGAATCAACTATATAAAGAAAGAGTATTTATTAGAATGTAAATAGTTATGTGAAAAGTCTGTAATGTCGTGTACAAAATGTTTTTTTTGTGATTGCGAAAATGGACAATTGGGCCACTGGACTATGGGTGGCCAACACCTAAATTGTTTATAGTTAGCACCAGTGTGCTCAACACCCCTGAAGAAAAACCCGTCCGGCGTGCATAGAGTGGGGTCATCAATGCTCTGACGCACGCCCAGAGCCTACGTTGGGGGTTTGATCGCGGCGGGTCCCCCATGGAGCAGTGTAATGGACACCCGGCAGGGAGCCACACTGGACTCTTATAGTACTGTCTGAAGTTGTAACGTTAAAAATAATGTGCCTCCCATATTGGGATGAAATGTATGACATGTTATGTTTTGTTTCCACAGTCCGGGAGTACTGAATTTAACTAAGGGGGAGTGTGGCGCCCTAGGACCTGGTCGCCACAGCAGCATTGCCCTCCCAAAGGGTTAATGCTGAGCCTGGAGGTAGTTGGGAGATCCATTGGCCAGCAGGTTTAACACCCAACACAGTTCTCCCTCCGGCCAGCAGGGGGAGCTCTGAACCTGGAATTCCAGGGAGCCTTCCTCTACCTGACCAGAGGGAGGAAGTGCAGCCAGTCTGTAGGGAGTAGTGGAAGTGAACAGACGCAGAGTGAGCTGTCCTGTGAATCTGGGGCCTAGAGCTGGAGCAGCTTGGCCCAGAGAAGCAGGAATAGCTGAGAGGCAGCAGAGAGACTCAGACATCGGAGTCTGTGGTTGCCAGGGTATAAAATCCGCCCCTGGTATCCGAGTCCGAAGGGCAGGAGAGCTGCAAGCCCCTGGCCCAGAAACATCCAAGGTACAGCTGCAGCATCAGGGCCCGGTGTGGACTCCAGCGGAGAAGCACCAGAGAGAGGGTCTGCGCAGCCACCTACAGAAAGAAGGGACGTGCCATCGGTCCCAGCAGCAAAGAGGGCCATTGCTGGATTCAGAGAAGCAGGGTCCTATCATCACAAAGCAAAGTACAGGAGTAGGCCTCATACTCAGCTGGCCAGAAAGATCATCCCAAGTACTTCCAGGCCGACCGGATCCCCATCACCACCTGTAACGGTCTCCCAGGACTGGACTGTTCCCAGAGTAAAAGAGGAGAAGGTAAAGAGACTGTTGTTTGTGCCTGGTTCTTTCCTCGCCTGTCGGCCCTGCACCGTGTTAGCCACACAACACCATAGACTTTCACGGGCACCAACTGTATCCCGGGGCATCGCTCCACCTGTGGGGAGCAGTAACATCATAGCTGCCATAACCTCACCCCGGAGTTCTCCCATAGCAGCGGCGGCTTAATAGCCGCATACCACAGGTGGCGTCACGAACATTAACTTCAACTCATCAGCCACATATTCAACTGACACCCACCAGGGCCACGGAGCCGGGCCCAGCCACCACTGACTACCACCGGATTAGTCCGGCCCGGCACCGGGTGTCCCCTAGCCCTGGGGTGGGCGAGTCAGAAAGGTTTTGTGTTATCTTTCATATTCTCTGAAAAAAGGCCAAGAAAACAAAAAAATCTGGACTGTAAACTTTTAAGCACAACTGTATATGATAACATGTACATAGAAAGGTTACAAATACAATATATAAAGTAAATCTACAGAGGGGTAAGCAGTAAAGTAATTTATGAAATACAGTGGAACCTCCGTTAACGAGTAACCAAGTTAGCGAGTATTTCGCTTTACGAGAAAAGCTTGCTGTAAATTTGTAACTCAGTTTATGAGCAAGCTTTGCCATACAAGCAAATACTCACCGCACACACTTCCGGTTCCGTACTTTCACCGCGCTCTAACCTGCTCTTGCAGTCCACACAAACACGCACTTATTATGCTCACCTTACCTTCTGTTCCCTCGCCGGCCTCCCAGTTCTTATAGTTTGCCACTACAGGATGTATATCTAGTAACCATCGCGATGAGGGAGGAACTTCCGCTGTCAGCCACTACTCAAAGGTAGCGCGCTGACCAATCAGGGGCAAGCGGCTCCTGCCTTTGTCGTCAGCGCTCTGGCAGCGGACGTTCCGGCATCGGTCGCGATGGTTACCTGATACACATCCTGTACCGGCAAACTGCAAGAACCAGGAGGCCGGCGATGGAACTGAAGGTAAGGTGCGCATAATACGTGTGTGCATGTGTATTTGTGCATGCATGGAATGGGACATTAAACAAGTTGTGGAATGAATTGTCAGCATTCCAATGATTTCTTATGGGAAATCTTGCTTTGCTCGATGACTAACTTGGTTTACAAGCACACTCCCAAAACGGATTGTTCTCATTAACCAAGGTTTCACTATATATAATTGCACAGAAAAAGAAAGAAAAATGTGGTGGGTAGGCGGGAAATGCTTCTGGCATCTCTTGTGGTAGGAGAAAGAAGAAGAGAAAGTGAGACAGGAAGTTATATATTCCTAAACTCCTCCCTCCTAACAGTAATAAAAACCAGGCACACAAACAGACTCCTGTTCCGAAAAGGGGAAAACTTAGTCTAGTACAAGCATTATAAATATAGACTAAAAAATCTCAAGTCGTTCAGGGTCCCCCCTTCTTGCAGTCATGTGCCCCCTTCACCTAGTACTTTGAGGAGTTTATTTACCAACTATAAAAGTTGTTTGGATCAGGTGAGATAATGATCAGTGTATTTTCTCTATATAAGGCTGGATTCACACGATGATATGACATGCGATATGCTAATGACCTTTGGCTCCCACTGCACTGCCAGCTGAGCCGAGTGTCATACAACTGAGATCCGATCCTGCGATCGGATCACAGCTGCAGAAGAGAGGGAGGGATTATTCTCCCCATCTACTCCATTGTTAGCTGATGTGATTATCGCACTGCACTCTGACGTCATCCGAGTACAGTCCGATGTTTCACTTTCACCCATAGACTTGTATGGGTGCGAGTGACACGTCTCTCGATGACAATCGCAGCATGCTGTGACTTTTCTCTCATCCAGAATCTGGATGAGAGAAAAGCTGACCATCTCCTTCACCTTCACTGAATAACATTGGTCCGAGTGCAATGCAAGATTTTCTCGCATTGCACTCATCCGATTCATACACTCATGTTAGCGTACTCTAAGACTAAAAAATGGCTAGCCACTATGATTGTTTATAGTTTGCCAAGTATTAGGAAAACATGTCTGCTTTCTCCCTATTACGCTATGTGCACACGATACAGAAATTTTCTGCATCAATTCTCGACCTTCTGGCAGAAAAAAAGCACCAAAAAATGCGTGCGGTTTTGGTGCAGTTTTTTTTTCTGTCTTTTTGTTATTGAAGTCTATGAAGGGCTAAAAAAAAAACACAGGAAAAAAGCCCCAACAATTGACATGCTGCAGATTTTTTTTTGCACGGAAAAAAACCCCAACATGCGCACAGCACTTCAGAGTTCTTATTGACTTTGCTGGCTTCAGGATAAGCATGCAGATTTTGGTGCAGATTTCTCAAAAAAACACATAAAAAACGGCATAAAAAAATACTGTGTGCACAGGCCCTTACAGTGCCACATTTGTCTATAGGTTTAGTCTAGATTTGAATAAGGATGTTACACTACCAGAAACAAACTTTGGACAATGATGGGGTCAATTCTTGAAGAAAGCTGTGACTCTTTTCAGATACTAAACATTCCCTTTAAACCTTCGAGTTTGAGTTGATGGAACATGTAAATTGCACCATGGTGAGGGCTGAATGCAGTATCCTGCACGGGTCAGCCGCTTGTGATCTGCTCATAAAACATGGTTGTGACAAGTCATATTAATCTGTGTTCCAGATGCTTCTGCCAGTAGTCACTATAAAATCAGCCATGGGTAAAACAGTCTTCGGCAGATCCAACATCTCAGTTATTTCGGCCTAGTTTTTTTATATAATTTCTTCTGTGAAAACTCTTAGGCCGGTTTCAGACGTCTGTGTGTCAGGTATGTGTGACATCCGTTTTTAACACGGATACCACACGTACCCATGTTATTCTATGGTATTACTCACATGGTTGTGTGACCCCCTCGTGGCCCCGCATGCACACACAGAGATAAGTCTGTTTTTTCTCCAGCGGTACGGGTGTCACACGGAGCGTACACTGATGTGGTCCGTGTGACACATACCGGAGAAAACACGGGTCTTTGAAATGAAAAGATTTTCTAGTCACCTGTATCCAGCACTGTTTTATTCGGCTCTGCTGCCTCCACTCATTATATTCATTGATTATTCACTGCACCTAGGACCTGGAAGCCGGAGCATCGGGGACAGTGCCGAGGACAGCATTGCCAGTGACAGGTGTGTATTCAGCAGCAGTGTGTGCAGTGACGTCCAGGAGGTCATTGCAGTTCCCAATGAATGCTTGGATTTTCCCTATAGACTTGAATGAGATGAGGAAAATACCCAGATAACAGACACATAAATGTATATAATGCATTTCCACAGTGGAAACATCCTAAAAGCACATGTAATCTGCACATGACTAAAGGTGGTGTCACACATAGCGACAATGATGTCGCTGCTACGTCACCATTTTCTGTGACGTTGCAGCGACGTCCCGTCGCTGTCGCTGTGTGTGACATCCAGCAACGAGCTGGCCCCTGCTCTGAGGTCGCCGCTCGTTGCTGAATATCCAGCTTAATTTTTTGGTCATCGCTCTCCCGCTGTGACGCACGGATCGCTGTGTGTGACAGCGAGAGAGCGCCGAAATGAAGCGAGCAGGAGCCGGCGTCTGGCAGCTGCGGTAAGCTGTAACCAAGGTAAACATCGGGTAACCAAGGTGGTTACCCGATATTTACCTTCGTTACCAGCCTCCGCCGCTCTCACGGTGCCAGTGCCAGCTCCTGCTCTCTGCACATGTAGCTGCAGTACACATCGTGTAATTAACCCGATGTGTACTGTAGCTAGGAGAGTAGGGAGCCAGCGCTAAGCAGTGTGCGCGGCTCCCTGCTCTCTGCACATGTAGCTGCAGTACACATCGTGTAATTAACCCGATGTGTACTGTAGCTAGGAGGAGAGCAGGGAGCTAGCGCTCAGTGTGCGCGGTTCCCTGCTCTCTGCACATGTTGCAGCACTGTCGTTATGATCGCTGCTTCGGCTGCTGTTTGACAGCTAAGCAGCGATCATAACAGCGACTTACAAGGTCGCTGCTACGTCACAGAAAATGGTGACGTAACAGCGACGTCGTTGTCGCTGTCATTTAGTGTAACCCCAGCTTAACAATAGAGCTAAGTAATGGGAAGTTTGCAAAACAAAGTAGTTTTATCTAACTCCTTCCTGACATTGAACGTACTGGTACGCCCTATTTTGCAGTGCGTTCCGACAAATTAATATCCCATAGAGGGACTAAAACGGTAAAAAAATATTGTAAATATATATAGATATAGATATATATATATATATATATATATAACAAATATATAAAAAGTGAAAAAATATTATTCCACCCAAAAAAACCCAGAAATAAACGTATTTGTTATAGTCTCATCCAGAGCAATGAGATCTATAAATCTGTCACATTAGTTAATGCCTATAGTGAATACTACAACACGTCTTTGTTACGCATCTTCTTGTGTGCTAATGTTAAATCTGGGGCTAAAACAACATTTTTGCGGTACAAATGTAATTATTTATTTTTCACCACTCAATGGTATAAAATTCTGTGACACACAGTTAATATCAATCTGATCGCTGCATCCCTGGATGAATTCATTGAGAGGTGCATTTTGTAAAATGAGGTCACTTATAGGGGTGTTTGGCAGAGCCCCTGAGGTGCCATAACAGCAATGTGACAAGGCACCCGCAAACTATAACAGCAAAATCTGTACTATAATATGGCGCTTCTTCCCTTCTGAGCTTTACACTGTGTCTGAAAAGTAGTTCCCAATTACATGAAGGGGAATGGAAAAACTCAGTTGCACAACAAGCTATGTGGTCAATTTATTTTCCTTTTAGCCATTATAAAAATTAAAAACTTGGGGTAAAACATTTGAGTGGTAAAAATATAATTGTTCTTATTCACCACCCAGTGGTATAAACCTCTGACACACCTATGGTGTCAATATGCTCTCTGCACCCCTAGATGAATTCATTGAGGGGTTCATTTTGTAAAATGGGGTCATTTGTGGGGCGGTGGGATTTTCCTAGCACTCCATGGGCTTCGCCAGTGTGACATGGCACCTTCAGACCATTCCTGCAAAATCTGAACTGCAATATGTTGCTCCTTCCCTTGTGAGCTTTGCACTTTTTCTCAAAAGTAATTTTTGACCACATATAGAGCACTAGTGAACTCAGGAGAAATTGTGTAACAAATTGTACCATTCATTTTTTCCTACTACACTTTTAAAAATTTAAAATTTGGGGCTATCGTTAACCTGGCCAAGTGATTATTACAACCCACAACCTCAGATATTCAGCCAATTTTGGATTCCAAAAGTCAAATGATGCTTTAGAGCTCTGCCATGTGCCCAAACAGTAGTTTTTGACCACTAATGGGGTATTGGTGTACTCGGGAGAAATTGCACAACAAATTTTTTGAAGTACCTAAAATGTTATTACACTTCTTGGATGTGGTTTCGAGCACTTTGAGAGGTGAATGTTACGCTCACCGAGGAGCGGCGAGCGTCCGGAGGTGGACCCACTGGACCGTGCACCGGACTCCCCTGAGAAGGCAACCAGCAGCGAACCCCTATACAGGGACTGTGCGGCGCCTCCCCAGAAGGCCTAAATGCACGGCAGTCAGGAACCGGTGGTAGGAGTCTCTGTACAGCCAGGCGTAGCTCGGGTACAATGTCCGCAGCAGGCAGGACACGGGTGTGGCACCGGAGATGATCACAGAAGGTGCGCCGGAGACGTTCACTGCGGGTATGGCCGGTGACGTCCACTGCAGGTATGGCCGGTGACGTCCACTGCGGGTATGTATAGATAGTGTCCACGGCAGGTATGGCACGGTGACGTCCACGGTAGGTATAAGTGGTGACGTCCACAGCCGGAATGGTATAGATGGCACTACGGTGAGACAAAGGATTAGAACCAGGTATCAAATGCACGGATATCAAATAATAGCACAAACGGGTCTGGACACTGGCAATGCACTAATAGAGGCGTTGCTCGGGCGCCTGCTGCTGGGGGAGGTGAACCTAAATACCCATTAGGTAACAGGTGACCTCTGAGGTCACTTCCAGAAAACGGGGCATACCGCTTTAAGAAAGGGGGCGTGGCCTCGCGCACAGCCTAGAGTCACTTACTGCAGTTCTGTGTAAGGACGGGAGACAGGAAGAGGCTGCAGCATGCCTGGGAGCAGGACGTACAGCAGGACCTGGAGCAGGGGCAGCGCCTGCAGAGCCATGGGACCGGTAAGAGGAAGGCCGTCGCTGCCTGGGGCTATGACTGGGAGTGCAAGTGGAAGCCATGCTGGGACTGGGCAAATGTGAGGGAGCGCGCCCTCCACGGGGTCTGGTGGGACCAGGCGTTACAGTGAAGTTGTTAAAATGGTGTCACTTTTGGGTATTTTCTATCATATTGTTCCCTTAAAGTCACTTAAAATGTGATGTGGTCCATAAAAAAATTGTTTTTTTAAATTTTGTTGGAAAAATTAGAAATTGCTGATAATCTTTTAAATCTTATAACTTACCAACCAAAAGGAAATTATGTTTCAAATATGGTGCTGATGTAAAGTAGATATGTGAGAAATTACTGAGTTACTTATTAATTATTTTGTGTGACATAAAACTTTTAAATTTTATAACCTTAAATCAAAGTTTGAAAATTCCGAAATTTTCTCCAAAAATTCCAATATTGTCAAAAATAAACTTAAAAAAAATTCAAAACATTTACCACTATCATGAAGTACAATGTGTCACAAAAAAATAATCTCCGAATCAATGGGATTCTTAGAAGCTTTCCAGAGTTGTTATGACATTTTGTGACAAGTGTTAGAATTGTAAAATTTGGCCTTGTCGGGAAGGTGAAAATAGGCTTCGGCGGCAAGGCCTCTTTCACACATCAGTTTTTTGCCATCAGTTACAATCCGTCGTTTTGTGAAAAAAACGGATTCAGCGCTGGATCACTTGTTTTGTCTGGCCGACGTAGCCAACGTCCACATTTTTTGTCTGTTACGAAAAAACGCACAGCAACGCATCCGTCAGCGTCCATCGTTTGTTATAATGGAAGTATATGGGCGCAAGATCCATCGCAATCTGTCAAACAATGGATTCCGGCGATGGATTCTCTCTCTCTCTCTTTCTCTTTCTGTCTTTTTCTTTCTCTCTTTCTTTTTTTCTTTCTTTTTCTTTCTTTTTCTTTCTTTTTCTTTCTTTTTCTTTCTTTTTCTTTCTTTTTCTTTCTTTTTCTTTCTTTTTCTTTTTTTCTTTCTCTCTTTCTCTCTCGCACTCTCTCTCTTTCTCTCTCTCCCTCTTTCTCTTTCTTTTTCTCTCACTCTCCCTGTCTCTTTCTCTTTCTTTCTTTCTTTCTCCCTTTCTCTTTCTGTCTCTTTCTTTCTCTCTTTCGCCCTCTTTCTATTTTGCTCTCTTTCGCTCTTTCTCCCTCTCTTTCTCTCTCTCTTTCTCTCTCTTTCTCTCTCTCCCTTTCTCTCTCTCCCTTTCTCTCTCTCCCTTTCTCTCTCTCCCTTTCTCTCTCTCCCTTTCTCTTTCCCCCTCTCTTTCCCCCTCTCTTTCCCCCTCTCTTTCCCCCCCTCTTTCCCCCCCTCTTTCACCCCCTCCTTCCCCCCTCTCTTTCACCCCCTCTTTCCCCCCTCTCTTTCCCCCTCTCTTTCACCCTCTCTCTCTTTCCCTCTCTCTTTTTCTCTCTCTCTTTTTTCTCTCTCTCTTTTTCTCTCTCTCTTTTTCTCTCTCTTTTTCTCTCTCTTTTTTTCTCTCTCTTTTTCTCTCTCTCTTTTTCGCTCTCTTTTTCTCTCTCTCTTTTTCTCTCTCTCTTTTTCTCTCTCTCTCTTTTTCTCTCTTTTTCTCTTTTTCTCTCTCTCTCTTTCCCTCTCTTTCTCTCTCTTTCTTTCTCTTTCTCTCTCCATTAAAATGGTGCCGAAGTCCGTGCTTGTGCGTACCACGATCTCTGGCATCCTTTTATTAAACACACTGCAGTGAAGACTATAAGAAGCATTGGCGCATGTGCAGTTTTTTTATATTTTTTTTTACATCTGCGCACACGCTGATACTCATAATTTTTACCGCAGTATGTTCATTAAAATGGCGCTGGAGATCGTGCGTGCATGCACGGACTATTTTAATGAAGACCTGAGTACTGTGGCAAGGTGCACTCGCCACCAACAGCAGGAATGGCCGTGCAGCGCAATATTCAAATAAAGAAAAGGGGGCTTGCTAGAGGAAGCCGGAGAAGGAAAAATGAGAACCCGCCCATGTTGCACCCACCAATCAAAGTGCAGTGCTTTTCTGCAACTTTGATTAAATATATTTAATCAGCCAAGCATCCGATCTTTCTATAACAGGTATGTCTGGATTCAGCATCTTAGTGCCTGTATGGCACTGCCTTTACCTAATGTACAAAAATCCTGCTGGTTGGTCCTCTTTAAGCATGAGCATAGACTTATAAACTTATTGTACAAATGTTAGTTATTGCCCAGCCTGTCCAGTACCAATGTTATTTTGTACAAAAAAAAACAGCTGCTCTTGTCCATGCACTGTGTTCCATATTTCCCCATGCTCGAAAGAAAATTAATGGGAAAAAGATCAGTTCCGTTATGGACAGGTCTTGTACAAATTGACTCAACAGAGTATTCTATCACGTGGTGATTTTTTTTTCAGGTTTTTTTTTAACCTTTCTTTTTTCTTATTACATTTCTTAAAGCTGTATATAGAAGAAAATATGTTAATTACTTTGTATTCTTTATAATGGCTGCATTTTCATTCCATCAGTGACAAAAAAGAACACTAATTGTTAGAAATGTTGAGTTCAAAGTGTCCTATAAAATTGGCCAACTATGTACATTAAGGTTCTGCCTGGAGACAAGCACTTATCTTATGATGACTGAAGAGCTTGTTTGCATCCCGGGAAGTCAATATTTCACCAATTTAACTTCTGTCTTGCATACGTTAATTAAGAAATATTGCACGCTTGGTTTTGCTCATGAATGGACCCGTTTGCCCTTCGGCTATGTAGTTCAGATGCTAGAGTGCTGTTCTCTCGCTTTCTAAGTGATCCTTTACGTCCCAGAAGCCTGTAAAACTGTGGCTAGAGAAGTAGGGACACCTCTTGTCTCCTTTCCTAAGGCACTCCATCACTGCCTTGAACTGCAGAGTAAGGATCTTAATTAGATTCAGATGCAGCTCATTAACTTTTTACCCGGCCCCCCTTCATCAAGATCGTCTTCTGAGATTAAGTCAACGGTTTGGTTAAGAATGCAGCTTCTATGACAGTTACCGCTAAAGGCCATTGCTATGTCCTTCTCTAGAAGGCAGAAATATTAGTAATCTAATTAATCAAAAATGTACAGCTACAGCATATTGTATAGCGCGCTACAAAAAAACTCAATATGATACTCAATACGGTTTATAAAAAGTTATGTCGTTATAAACTGGAGTTGAAGAACCATTAAAAGGGTCATCAAGTGTACAAAAGTCTACCGAAACCTGTTAAAATGCCAGGTTTTTGTCACGTAAAAAAAAATCCTACCAAGAAGAGTAATGTTATAACTTTTCCACCTTTAATTTGTCACTTATAATCTGCACAAATGAACTGAGAAACAAATTGAAATCTTTTTAGGGGAACATAAAAGTACCAAAACTAAAATATGTGGGAACACCCTTTAATTGGTGGATGTTTTTGTGTTCATAATAAATCACATATAAACTCATGTTATAAAAGTAGTGAGTACACATTTGCCATCATTTACTGTAATTTTGATCATATAAAGTTTAGCTGTTCTAGTAGGATTTTCTTGACATAGCTGCATTTTATCAAAAAAGCAATGGTCTGTAAACAGCTTACAACACAGCAAAGGAATCTCATTGTTGAAAGTTAACCGTCAGGTTAAAAGTACAAAAAGAATTAACCATTTATCAAAGAACATTGTGAAGATGTCTCTCAAAAATTGACGCAAAGACAAGAAGCAGATTGGTTCGGGAGACTGTTAAGTAAGAGACCTAAGGCAACATTAAAGGAGCTACGGGAATTTTTGTTAAGTATTGGTTATGTTTTGCATGTGACAAGAATCTCCTGTATTCTTCATATGTTTTGTCTGTGGAGTACTGTGCCACGACGAAAGCCTTTTCTTATAGTGTGAATCCAAATGACCATATTTACAGTCTTCTTTTTGTGTATCAGTTGCCTGTTAATAATTTTTTTTTGTTCTTTGGCTTAGTTGCTTGTTGTTTTCAGTCATTTCTAGAAATGTGTGGTGCACAGCAGCTAAAACAAATAAGTAACAGCGAGTATGGCTGACAGTCTAATATCTATGAGCATAGGCGAATTATATAAGAAGGGTAATTAGGGCTATCGCATGTGGCCCGAAGCCCCGGGTGGGCCCATGGCCAAATTACACTCATTATAAAGTTTTATATGGTAACACATACTCACCTCCCTCCCATTCCTCTGGTGCAGATCTCCGAGCAGGGAGATTACCTGGAACTACGTAGCTGGCAATACAATACGGCAGGACCGCTCCAGGGGAGCTTCCATCACTGGCGTCATGACAACATCAGCCGGAATGAGCATGTGTGTGTCGACCAAGAAGTGAAGCCGCTGGGAAATGGAATCAAGGTATGTGTCTTGTTTTGTTTTTGAAATATGTGTATGTGATGAATTCGGAGAGCAAGGGACAGGGGCTCCTAGACTGGCCCTCAAACTAGGCTAGCCCCAGGTATCCCTTATCTCAGAGTTACCTCTGAAGGTGAAGATGTTTGAACCGCCAAACTAACCTTACCTAACCAGCCATGATCTTATACCCCCTCCATTTATTGTATATAGGAGGCTATGTGGGGGCTTGTGCTTTATAATAGGAGGGTATGCGAGTGCCTATGCTGTATATATCTTGACCTCCACTGTTCCTGTTAACTGCCATTTAGAACTGAGAAAAGGGCAACTTGAAAACGCTTTGCTATCTTCATATAGCTTTCTCTTGCTTTGTGGGCCATCACCATTTTCATTTTCAGAGTGCTAGGCAGCTACATAAAATAACCCAAGGCTGCTGTTTTTGGCACAAGGTTAGACGAGGCTGGGTTTATGTAAAACTGTGGGATTTACATCACCTGGCCTTTCCTAACGATGATAGTGAACAAACTATAACCCTAACAGATGAATTAAGGTCTAAAACCTTGGTCAAAATTATCTGAGCACACAAGTGTCCAAACTTTTGCATTGGCCCTTTTTCCTTTTTTATAATTTTTAAAATGTAAAAGCTAAATGTACAGTACAGACCAAAACTTTGGACACACCTTCTCATTCAAAGAGTTTTCTTTATTTTCAGGACTGTGAAAATTGTAGATTCACATTGAAGGCATCAAAACTATGAATTAAAACAAGTGGAATGAAATACTTAAAGTGTGAAACAACTGAAAATATGTCATATATTCTAGGTTCTTCAAAGCAGCCATCTTTTGCTTTGATTACTGCTTCCACAGTCTTGGCATTCTCTTGATGAGCTTCAAGAGGTAGTCACCGGAAATGGTTTTCCAACAGTCTTGAAGGAGTTCCCAGAGATGCTTAGCACTTGTTGGCCCTTTTGCCTTCACTCTGCGGTCCAGCTCACCCCAAACCATCTCGATTGGGTTCAGGTCTGGTGACTGTGGAGACCAAGTCATCTGGCGTAGCACCCCATCACTTTCCTTCTTAGACAAATAGCCCTTACAGAGCCTGGAGGTGTGTTTCGGGTCATTGTCCTGTTGAAAAATAAATGATGGTCCAACTAAACGCAAAGCAGATGGAATAGCACGCCAATGCAAGATGCTGTGGTAGGCATGCTGGTTATGTATGCCTTCAATTTTGAATAACTCCCCAACAGTGACACCAGCAAAGCACCCCCACACCATCACACCTCCTCTTCCATGCTTCACAGTGGGAACAGGCATGTAGAGTCCATCCGTTCACCTTTTCTGCGTCGCACAAAGACACGGTGGTTGGATCCAAAGATCTTAAATTTGGACTCATCAAACCAAAGCACAGATTTCCACTGGTCTAATGTCCATTCCTTGTGTTCTTTAGCCCAAACAAGTATCTTCTGCCTGTTGCCTGTCCTTAGCAGTTGTTTTCTAGCAGCTATATTACCATGAAGGCCTGCTGCACAAAGTCTCCTCTCAACAGTTGTTCTACAGATGAGAAGGTGTGTCCAAACTTTTGGTCTGTACTGTATATATGTGTGTGTATGTACATGTATGTATGTATGTATGTATGCGTGTGTGTGTATATATATATATATAGATATATATATATATATATATATACATATATATATATATATATATACATATATATATATATTACTACAGACCAAAAGTTTGGACACACCTTCTCATTCAAGAGTTTTCTTTATTTTCATGACTCTGAAAATTGTAGATTTACATTGAAGGCATCCAAACTATGAATTAACAAATGTGGTATGAAATACTTAACAAAAAAGTGTGAAACAACTGAAAATATGTCTTATATTCTAGGTTCTTCAAAGTAGCCACCTTTTGCTTTGATTACTGCTTTGCACACTCTTGGCATTCTCTTCATGATCTTCAAGAGGTAGTCACTAGAAATGGTTTTCAATGCACAGGTGTGCCCTGTCAGGTTTAATAAGTGGGATTTCTTGCCTTATAAATGGGGTTGGGACCATCAGTTGTGTTGTGCAGAAGTCTGGTGGATACACAGCTGATAGTCCTACTGAATAGACTGTTAGCTGCTTTTTTCTTGCCATAATACAATTCTAAGTAAAGAAAAATGAGTGGCCATCATTACTTTAGGAAATGAAGGTCAGTTGTGATGCCCTGGCAAAACCAGGTAGTCACACAGTATTGGCCCCCGCATAACACCTATCCCACACAGGGTTAAACCAGCCGACCAAAATCCTAGTCAGCCCCTCAGGGAAGGACGGACACACCAGTGGGAGGGACCAGGCTGAAGGAGAACGCCCACCTAGGGGTCTGGAGAGCCCGGGCGGGAAAACAGTGAGATAAGTTTGGAGTTGAAGCCGACAGGTGTCAGGGTCGGAGCCCTGACACATTGACTAGGTGGCAGACAGTGGTCAGTGCCAGCAGGAGGCGGGAAGATAGCTGCTGGAGATCCGAGGTGGACCGGGGCAGGGTTGTAGCTTGCCGGTACCGACACCGGAGTACCGACCCGTAAACTGTGCACAAAAGGGGGTACTTGGACCCTGAAGCCAGGACAGGCACCAACGGCCTAGCTAATTAACCAATTGAGGATAGGATTTTAGGTCCTGTCCCAACCTAAGTCCCGAAAAGTAGACAACCACCCACCGAGAGGGATAGGGCATCTGCCAGGGCCCTGTAGATCCCACAGGTCAGCATCTGACAGGCACGGCTCCCAACCAAAGAACCGGGAGTGGACTCCAGCGTTACACACCGGGAAGTCTATCACAGAAAACACTGAGTGCAGAGGAAAGGGGCATTGACCACCGGCTTGGGTGTGGGACCAGAAATACACCCCCGGCCGCGGCAGCCGGCCACCATCACCTTGGTTTACCAAAGGACATGTATGATTTATTCAACAGTGAGTAACATCCCTGGCTTGTCCGGGTGCGCCGGCCCCTGCCGTTACCATCTCCTGCACAGAGACATTGGGCCCCGGGGCAACCATCCATGCCCACGGAGGGGTTAACATGCAGCTGCTAGCCCATCGCCCCTGGAAGTCCCACAACAGCAGCGGTGGTGCTACACTTCACCACACACCTTGGGTGGCGTCACAGACAGTTTTCAATAATACCCGTACAAATACGTCCCCATTTATTCGAAGTGACCGCGCGACCCCCGGGTCCGGTAGAGTCCCTCGAGCCATACCGACTATCCGGATCCGAGCAGCACCGGCTGCTGGCGTGGGGGTGACACACAGTCAGTCCGAAAAATTGGGAAAACTTTGAAAGTGTCCTCAAGTGCAGATTAGAGACCAGGTCAATGCCACACAGAGTTCTAGCAGCAGACACATCTCTAGAACAACTGTTAAGAGGAGACTTTGTGCAGCAGGCCTTCATGGTAAAATATCTGCTAGGAAACCACTGCTAAGAACAGACAACAAGCAGAAGAGACTTGTTTGGGCTAAAGAACACAAGGAATGGACATTAGACCAGTGGAAATCTGTGCTTTGGTTTGATGAGTCCAAATTTAAGATCTTTGGATCCAACCACCGTGTCTTTGTGCGACGCAGAAAAGGTGAACGGATGGACTCTACATGCCTGTTCCCACCGTGAAGCATGGAAAAGGAGGTGTGATGGTGTGGGGGTGCTTTGCTGGTGGCACTGTTGGGGATTTATTCAAAATTGAAGGCATCTACTGAACCAGCATGCCTACCACAGCATCTTGCAGTGGCATCCTATTGCATCCGGTTTGCGTTTAGTTGGACCATCATTTATTTTTCAACAGGACTATGACCCCAAACACACCTCCAGGCTGTGTAAGGGTTATTTGACTAAGAAGGAGAGTGATGGGGTGCTACGCCAGATGACCTGGCCTCCACAGTCACCAGACCTGAACCCAATCGAGATGGTTTGTGGTGAGCTGGATCGCAGAGTGAAGGCAAAAGGGCCAACAAGTGCTAAGCATCTCTGGGAACTCCTTTAAGACTGTTGGAAGACCATTTCCAGTGACTACCTCTTGAACTCATCAAGAGAATGCCAAGAGTGTGCAAAGCAGTAATCAAAGCAAAAGGTGGCTACTTTGAAGAACCTAGAATACGAGACATATTTTCAGTTGTTTCACACTTTTTTGTTAAGTATTTCATTCCACATGTGTTAATTCATAGTTTTGATGCCTTCAATGTGAATCTACAATTTTCAGAGTCATGAAAATAAAGAAAACTCTTTGAATGAGGTGTGTCCAAACTGTTGGTCTATACAATATATATTTATATATATATATATATATATATATATATATATATATATATATATATATATATATAAATGCCTAAAATACAAAGGAAATGTGTAATTTTTAACTTTATGCCTTTTAGAGATCATTTCATCTTCAACTTGCTTAACTGTTCATAACAATAGTAATTTAGACGAGGGGTGCCCAAACTTTTGCATGTCACTGTAATATGTTAAAAGTAATAATGAGTAGAATTTATTTTAGTATTTTGGTTCATTAATCCCCAGTAGTCACAGTCTCTCATGTGGCTCCTTGGGAAAATACATATGTCACCCCTGCTCTATTATATATAGCGCTATACATAAGGGGAAAAAAAATGCGCACCACTGTCTTTCTCAGTTTATATCTGCAGATTTCTGGTGTAATTAGTGCCACAGTTCTTCATTCAGTGGAGAAAGAAAGGTTAACACTGCACTAATTTAGAAAGAAAACTTCAAATAGTATCGTGGATAGTGATTTTATTATAGACGTTTTGGAGACAAACTCCTTCCAAGTTTCGAAGGGATCGACCTACTATCTAATATGTACGGGGGCTTCCTGGAAATTGTCAGGAAAAAGAACTACTGGTCAAGTTGGATCTCAACATGCTCAATTGTTGGCTCCTGTTGGAAATACGCAATCATTACAAGAATAAACATACAAGCTTTGCCAAACTGAGCTAACATGTTTATGGAGGATTAAGAAGGAATTGCTGTTGGCTGATAGGAAAGTCATGTGTATCTCCAGTCTTAATTGCCAGTATCTACTGTGACATTTGAGGGCCATCAGATTCAAGCAGATTTTGAAGTTTATGGCTCCGGTTCATTAATTTGCTTTTCTTGTCACTTTTTTTAAGTTTTGAAGTATTCCCTGACATTTATTGCACAGAATTCATGAAAATGGCACACACGGTTCATGAATTTGGTGCAAAGTCAATTTTGTATGTTCTCCCCGTGTTTGTATGGGTTTCCTCCGGGTACTCCAGTTTCCTCCCACACTTGAAAGACATACAGATAGGGACTCTAGATTGTGAGCCCCAATGAGGACAGTGTTGCCAATGTATGTAAAGCGCTGTGGAATTAATAGCGCTATATAAATTAATAAAATTATTATTATGTTTATTATTATTATTAATAATAATTATTATTAAAAGGGCTTCTTTTTGGCAAAAACTATTTTTTGTGACTTTTGAGCAAAAAGTCGTATTTTTCCCAAACTGTCACAAGTAGACATGAGCAGACCTGTGGAAGTTCGGTTCGGCTGATTCAGGAGAACTTTAGATGAAGTTCGGTTTGGGACTTGAACCTCATTGGAAGTCACTAATTGGGCAGTTCCGGTCTCCACCCAGATACAGCCAGACATAAACAGAACACTTCTGGGGGTGGGAGGGTTTTCCATTTTTCTCTGTTAACGCACGCTACATTCGATCACGCTGTTGTTACCCCCAGTGCGAGCTGTTCAAGCTCTTCAAGTGGCTCGCACAGGGCTGAGCACCGAGTGTACCCAAGCACAGTGATGCTTGCATGAGTGAAGTTCATACATAAAGCACCCAAACATTGAACACAAACTTTGGGTTCATTCATCTCTAGTCACAAGCAGAGATGAACCCAATTTTGTGACACTTGAAAGGCTGCTTTACATGTTGCAATTTCTCGTTCGATCGCATTAGCGATCGCACCCGCCTCCATTGTTTGTGTGGCACGGGCAATTTCTTGCCAGTGTCGCACAATGTTGTAACCCCCCGTCACACGTACTTACCTTCCAAACGACCTTGCTGTGGGCGGCGAACATCCACTTCCTGAAGGGGGAGGGACGTTTGGCGTCACAGCGACGTCACACAGCGTCCGGCCAATAGAAGCGGAGGGGCGGAGATGAGCGGGACGTAAACATCCCGCCCACCTCTTTCCTTCAACATTGCCGGCGGGACGCAGGTAAGTTGCAGTTCATCGTTCCCGGGGTGTCACACGGAGCGATGTGTGCTGCCCCGGGTACGATTAACAACAGGATGTGCAATTTTTTTAAAATGAGCAACGTGTCAGCGATGAACGAGAAGGTGAGTATTTCTGCTCGTTCATAGCTGTCACACGCTACGATATCACTAACGATGCCGGATGTGCGTCACTTATGACGTGACCCCACTGACATCTCGTTAGATATATCGTAGCGTGTAAAGCCCGCTTAAAAATTTGCGATTGATCAATCAGCCAAAAACATCAGGAATAATTCAACTCTGCCCACAAAGCGGAACACAAAAATTTAGAATCAAACACATATAAAACAGACTTTTTAAAAAAGGCGTAAAGAGAATAGTGAATTGGGTGAAATTAAAAAAATGGCGCAAAACACACAAAAGTAGGCAAAAAATTATGCGTAAAGGCAATGATGAAGACTACATATTTTTTCTGTGCAGTGGCTTGGCTTTGGGATAACTGTAATTAATACTTTGCCCTTTGTTTATTTGTACTTTTTAAAAAAACTCCACACAATCTAGCAGCTCGGGTGTAAATCAGAACATTCCAAAATAAAAGACCCGAAAGCACAAAATAATTCTCCACCGCCAACAAAGACACAAGACGGATTATCAAAGTTTCAAAACACAGTGAGCTTAAGATGCTGCTTAATGTATTTAACAGGATTTAACCTAAAAATACAACTTAAGACTGTAGCGTGGTTTCTGGGTTAACTCTGCCTGATTTAGACAGCTTCATTAAACGTTCAATGACATAAAACCAGGTGGCAGTTGACACACTAAACCAGTGTAAGCAGGTCACAGTCTGCCTCCGCGTTAGTCACTTGCCTTGGGTCAGGAAGGAGAAGTAGGTCATGACTTATTTTTGAAACCATACGCCGAGTTTTTTGAGCCTTGCTCTTTGCATGCCATTGTACAACTAAACTGGGGCACCCAAATATATACTTCAGCACCAAAATGGAAACCACTGAGCAGACGTTGTGTTACAGTGGTTTGCGGCTGAAAAAATAGACTATAATTTCAGAATTCTACATTTTATCTAATCCACAATAAAGAGATCATACACTTCAGAAAAAAAACAATGATTGCCAGTTTACAAATGACTGTAAACTCAGTTTGCATTCTACATTGATGATGCTTTATGGCAGCAGTCTGACATTGAGTGTCCATTATTATTATGTAGATAACTAAAGAAGACCACTGCGGTAATGAACACAATTGGATGTCTATGACAATACATATGTTTTTGTTATTTCACGTTAAAGAAGTGGTCCGAAACTGTTTCTTCCACTTGGCTCGGGTACAGTGGCGTAACTAGAGTTTGATGGGCCCCTCTGCAAAATTTGGACCTGGCTCCCTCCATCCCAGCATGTTAATCAGTTGCATGTATATGTATCTATACATTTAGTGTTCTGAATCCTATAAAAACATACGAGTTGTCCTCCCCCCTCCCATTATGTATTAATGTCCCCCATCCTGTTCCAATGTACCCCATCCTTGGCTCCTTCCTGGTAAATATGTCCCACATCCCGGTATATATGTTCCTCATCCTGGTATATATCCCCCCATCCTGGTATATACTGTCTCCTTCCTGTTATATACTGCGCCCCTCCTGGGCCCCTTCTGGTATATACTGTCCTCCTTCTGGTGTATATGTTCATCTCCTGGACCCCTCCTGGTATATACTGTCCCTCTCCTGGTATATATGTTCCTCTCCTGGGCTTTTCCTGGAATACACTGTACCCTTTCTGGTATATAATGTCCCCCTCCTAGTATATACTGTCCCCCTCCTGCTATCTATGTTCCTCTCCTGGGCCCCTCCTGGTATAAACTGTCACCACTGTCCCGGCTCCCACACTGTGTTGCATCCTCCTCTATAACTGGCCCGCAGTGGCCGGGATCTTTCATTGGTATTCGTGCTATGATAATGTGCCGTCTCAGTCACAGGAACGCCGATGAAAGCTGCCAGCTTCTGTTTGACTGGCAGCGAGTATCACAGTGTAGGGACCCGACGGGTCTCTGCATCAAGATGCATTTCAAGTGTATGTGTGGCTTCAGACAAACATCCAGCTGGGCAGCTGGCCCCCTGCAACTCCAGGCCCGGCCGGGGTCGCGATCCCTGTGACCCAGATCATTCCGCCCCTGCTTGGACAAATAGTAAATGTTGCAGCCAATTAATATCCTTAGTGCACATGTGTTGCCCCTACTGAATGTTGATGCCAATAGACCAGCAGGGAACACAGCACTAACTATAGCGGAACAAGGTCGGTGTGAGAAGTGAGTATCAACTCATTAACTAGGGGTTGTCCAGTAGTGAACAATCCCTTTATGTTTTATGACGTAAATAATTATCAATGGAAAACCATCATTGAAGACATTTAGGTAAGTCACAAGAGTTTATTCTTTCTCGCGAGAAGGATATCCAGCTCCTTGTAAATAATAGTAGTACTCCGTGTCTGATATATTTGTAAACTCATATGGTTGATTCAAGTATATTTCAATAGATCCGACATGTAAATAACATATTGTGCATCCAACATTTCGATCACTTAGCTCTCTATCAGGGTTATCTGTACAATGACAAAAACAACATATAATAAAAGAGGTTGTAGTAGTAGAGGAACAAAGAGTATACAAAAGTGCTGTCATTCTTCTTGAATATGTGCCAGAAAATACTGTACTGACGGAATATTCCAGTGAAATAAATATCATTGAGTAGGTTATGATCTCTCTATATCTCTTTTTATCCAAAAAGGGGATCAAGGATGACTGCTAAGAGAGAACACTAAGTTTCATGGGAGACATACAGAGAAGTATGAATATATACAGTATATCACAAAAGTTAGTACACCCCTCACATTTTTGTAATTTTTTATTATATATTTTCATGTGAGAACACTAAAGGTATGACACTGATCCAATGTAAAGTAGTCAGTGTATACCTTGTATAACAGTGTAAATTTGGTGTCCTTAAATAACACACATCAATTAAAGGGAACCGGTCAGGTGCAATACGCACCCAGAACCACGAGCAGTTTTGGGTGCATATTTCTAATCCCTTTCTAACCGTCCAAGCATCTAGTACCAGATAAAAAGATCTTTAGAAAAAGTATTTCTAAAGATCCCATATGATATGTTAATGAGGTCATGGACTTGTCACAAGGGCATTACTTCCTCTGGCTAGTCTGCCCCCTTAGCATGTAAGCACACCCCTGTGGGCGTGCTAACATGCTAATGAATGCACCGTGTTCATTGTAGCGCCCCTGAAGCCATCAGGGAGGTACAAGGTACTGCATCCCTCACCAGGATGCAGGGCCTACCCCCTAGAGACCCAGAAGACCAGTGACTGCAACACACAAACACTCCAGATAATCCCTGTTTTCCCCAACATCCCCCATAGAAGGGTACCAGGCTAGGGTCGGACCAATGGATGGCCGTCTAGAGGTGGAGCCAATCCAGTCCACTAGACAACCAGGTAGGAGGGGCAGACAGTTGGACAGTGAAAGTGAGCAGACAGACTGACAGGAGTGAACAGTGACCTGAGGGCCTAGGCGGTTAGTTGCCGGTGGAGTACTCCCGGAACTACGCACCAACGGGGTACAGAATCCTAGATCAGGCAAAAGCTCCAGACAGACCTGATAAAATCTTCACAGTGAGGGGACCATCAAGGACCTCACTCACATTGACGTTCGGGACTCAGTAGCAAAGGGAGAACTGGGGAACAGGACCAGAGGAACCGACCCCACAGGGTTCACGCTACCATCATACGGACTACTGAACACAACCAGGAGGGAACCCCAGCTGCTCTACGCCATGGGGACCCACCAACCAAAGACAGGTGCAGGGGAAAGAAGCCACCAGGTCACTAAACCGGCACTGGGACTACAGGGACCTGCGGAAGACTAGCCAGCCTGGATGTCCAGTTACCAACTGGCAGTGAGTAAAAGAACCAGTTACACTGAAACTCCCGTTGTGGTCTACTTTCTTACATCACCTATCCTCTGAGGCCTGGCCCTGCTTGCGGAGGGCCTATTATCTGGGCTGCCACTAATACCAGCCCCAGTAGTGAAAACTGTGCAGCAGCGGCTCCATCCACATAGCCGCAAAACCGCAAGTGGTGTCACGTGTGAACATTATTCAAATCCCCTGTAAATATTCCCCTTTTAAAAAGCATCCAGGGCACGGAACCGGGCAACGGCCACCAAAGTGACATTCCCCAGTTATACACCTCCCGGGACCGAGTACCCCATAACCCTGGGTGACACATTCATGATACTGACATATAGATAAATTTACTTATTGGAGTTGTAATTATGATAATTGATCATCAAATATATTGGGTTGTCTGCATCAAAATATAATATTCATAGAATTATCTGTATCATTTTTACGTTTATTAACCTTGTGATTGCTGTGTGCATTGTCTTTACATGTCTCACTATTCAGCCCTGTGATTGATGCACACCACTGTCTGATCCTCGCTGTGTCCTTGACGACATCTGTTAACCCTTGTGTGCACTGGTGACCTTGCTGGCCGCTTTGCGCATGCGTGGGCATTTGATGCTGGCTCAGGACATACGCGATGGCTGCCACCGGAGCGCATGTGCCGATTACTCACTCACATAGGTTAGATGACTGGTCACATGACCCGTCGCCTTGGATATTTAAGGACCTGCACTGTTTGCAGAAACTATCCCCATGGTTAAGCGGTAATACAGACATGCGAAACACGCATCGGGGATCCTATCCAGGGTTCCAGATCTGTCTCTCTTTGGGCTGGCACTTGCACTTTGACTGGGTATGTTTATCCATTTATTTGCATATTCTCATTATTGTCTATTGTGATGCCTGAAGGTATCTGATTAGTTAATCACAATCAGGCATTGCTATATAGACCTTGCAGTCCTCAGTATTGACAAACTTTTTTACCCACTACTCTTTCTGTCATGTTCTATTGCTGTACCATCAGATGATTATGCCTTGTCACATCTTTTTTAAATATACATTTTTTTTATTCAATAAAATTTGTTCTATAATGACCAACAAAAACTCCTGGTTCTACTGTTTAAATGTCACAGTACATGTTGGCATTCATGGTTCCCTCAATGAACTGTAGCTTCCCAAAGCTGACAGCGCTTATGCATCCCCAAACCATGACTCTCCCACCACCATGCTTGACTGTAGGCAAGACACACTTATCTCTGTACTCCTCACCTGGTTGCCGCCACACATGCTTGACACCATAAGTTTATTTTGGTCTCATCAGACCACAGGACACGGTTTCAGTAATCCATGGGCTTAGTCAGCTTTTCTTCAGCAAAATGTTTGCAGGCCCTCTTATGCATTATCTTTAGAAAAGGCTTCCTTCTTGGACGACAGCCATGCAGACCTATTTTGAAAAGACAACCTCTGGATATGATGCTGTGCATGTGTACTCATCTTCTTTATTTGACCATAACAGTGTCTGTTCTGAGTAGAACCTGTCTTGTTAAACCTCTGTATGGTCTTGGCCACCATGCTGCAGGTCAGTTTCAGGGTGTTGGCAATCTCCTTATAGCCTCGGCCATCTTTATGTATAACAATAATTCTTTTTTTCAGATCTTCAGAGAATCCTTTGCCATGAGGCGCCAAGTTGAACCGCCCGTGACCAGTATGAGAGAGTATGCGAAAACACCAAATATAACACCCCTGCTCTCTATTCATGCCTGAGACCTTGTAACACTAAGGAGTCACATGACACCGGGGATAGAAAATGGCTAGTTGGGCCCAATTTGGCCATTTTCACATAGTGGTATGCTCACTTTGGTTGTCAGCCGTTTTGACTTTTTTTTATACATATCAACCAAACACATTGTTTTTACCCTCAGTAAGAGCTATTCAGAGATTATAAGTGGTTACTGGGACGCCGGCTCTCATTATTCACTGAAGTCAGCCAACTCTTTGTGTCCGAGCACCCGCAATACTCAGCCGAGTACCAAGTGTATCCTAGCACCCCGATGCTCGATCGAGTATCCAGCAGTGGAGAGGATGCTCGTTCATCACTAGTAAAGATATACTTCTATGTATAAATGTTCAGATTAATACCTACTATATCAAATTTGATCCATTGGAATTCTCCATCAGCAAAGTGTTATCTATCACATATCCAAGCAGGATGGCAGTACTTTTGATATTTTTCCATTGGTGGGATTTCTCAAACTAAGTGGGCCTTAATTTCTTGGCCAATTTTCAACCTTGTACCATCTTATTTGTATTTTGTTCATTTTCTAAGCCATGTTTGACAAAGGGGTCTGCCTTCCATTAAAAGGGTAAATTTTATCAGAAAAAGCGTGTGTCCTGATGTACAACAATCTGCGCCAAAACTGTGGTGCACATGTCTGGCACAAAGTAGACCAGGTGTAAAATAAAATTTGCCACATTTACCAAACAGTAAGAACCACCATGATAATTCTGGTTCATTTTAAGAACATATTGGCTGAGGGTGCACTTACACTGACTGATAATTGTGGAACAAGCATTCCTTGGCACGCTTGTTTACTGGGTATCCACCGGGCTGAAGCAAAATGCTTGTTTGTCAGGTGAAAAGCTTAGTTAAAAATTTTAGTAAACAGGACATGGGGTGCTGAGAACAATGACAGTCTATGAGCAAAGAACGATCGTATCAATGATCTATCTAAGCATATGGGAATGTGGTCAGTCTATTTAAACTGGCTACTAAACAACTACTGATTGACTTACAAGCAACTGATCATTTAAAGAGGACCAACCACCAGGATTTTCTTATATACACCAGTCCTGACAAACCATTTGCTGGGAAAACCAGAAGGTAAGAGATTTTCAGACCACTGACCTAGACACTGCACCAGAGTCTTGCAAACTGATCTGCTCATCTCTATTTGCTCTGTTTGATAAATGCTCAGGCACTCATGGATGCTTAAAGAGGACCAGCCACCACGATTGTCATATATAAACTAAAGCCAGTGCTATACTGGTGCTATCATGCTGATTCTATACATATCTTTACTTGTCAGATCGGATGTATAGTTTCTGAAACATAGGAAAGTAAAGTTTGTGAAATGCACTGTTATTTGATTGATAGCAGCTGCAAAATATCTAAATATGTGGGTAAGGTTTTATTTTGCTAGTTTTTCCCACCTGCCTGCCCTTCTTCCCCTTGTCTCTGCTATTACAGGGGGATGAGGGAGGGAGGAAGGACAGGCAGACAGGGGCGGTAATAACTAGCAAAACCCAACCTATCTATTAGATATTCTGTAGCTGCTATCACTTAATAAAAATAATAATAATATTAATAATTAATAATAGAAAAGAAATATATAATTATAGATGACAGCTTATCTGGCATTTATCAAATGGATATTCCCTCCAAGAATGATCTGGGTTTTGATAACTAATTTCCCTAAATATTCTGTCTAATTTAAAATATGTAGCCTTCAGAAATGAATCGTATATTGATGGCTATTTTCCTTATAAATTGAAATTAATAACTAAAATGGTCTGTGTATATATATTCTTTATTACTTGAATTTGGACTATAGCCACTATAAATACCCCTGATGAACCTCTGTGAGAGGAGAGAGGCTTTGGGTTGTCTGCTATATTTGGGTTGTCTTCTTTATTATCTTCTCTAGAGGACACCCATAATTACCGTTTGGGTTATTTGCTATATACAGGCTATATACACTTGCTGGGGAGAAGTATATCTGTTCCCCTTAGAACTGGACTAGGGGTTATTTTCCAGCTCAGTGAATGCCTATATTATGTGCATATCCCATAACCCAATGTGATGTGACTATGTTTGATTTGGAGTCCCTTAGATATGACTCAGGTGAGACTATGGAGACCAGAGACGTACGGTTATAGGGATAGTCTGACATTCTGATTTGATGGTAATGAATATACATTTGGACTTCTAGTTATTCTCTGTATGTTTGTATAATGTGTATTCACCATTTTTGATGTTTTGCACTGGATTACTTATTTGATGCATATTTTTAATAGACTTTAATAAAAATTGTAGTTTTAGAGTGTCTTTTCATGGTCACTTAGTTTTGTTTGACACGCTAGATATTATATGTATTTTTGGTGACTCTCCATCCATGAAATAACACTGCATTTCACAAGCTTTACTTGCCTATATTTAAGAAAGAATACATATTTAGAGTAAGCATGATAGTGACAGTATAGCACTGGCTTTACTTTATATATGAAAATCCTGGTGGTTGGGTCCTCTTTAACATCGATGACCAGTCTGTCTAGCCTATCATAATAGGGCGTCACGGTGGCTCAGTGGTTAGCACTGCAGTCTTGCAGTGCTGGGGTCCTGGGTTCAAATCTCACCAAGGACAACATCTGCAAGGAGTTTGTATGTTCTCCCCGTGTTTGCGTTGGTTTCCTCCGGGTACTCGGATTTCCTCCCACACTCCAAAGACATACAGATAGGGACACTAGATTGTGAGCCCCAATGGGGACAGTGTTGCCAATGTATATAAAGCGCTGTGGAATTAATAGTGCTATATAAATGAATAAAATTATTATTATTATTATTATTATTATGACCTTTTCAAAACTTTGTCTCAAGTGTCCTGGAGTGACTGGTGCTAAAGGCCCTCCATACACATTAGATCTCCTTCTCTGCTCCCTTCTCATCTCCTCTTCCCACCATTGCATCCATGATTTCTCCCGTGCCCCCATATGTCTCCCCCATACTCTGGAATGCTCTGCCACAACATATCAGACTCTCACCTACCTTGACAAGCTTCAAAAGGAACCTGAAGACCCACCTCTTCCGACAAGCCTACAACCTCAGTCTGATATAGCACTGCACGAGCATCTCGACCCTCACTTACTGTATCCTCACCCATCCCTTGTAGACTGTGAGCCTTCGGGGGCAGGGACCTCTATCCTCCTGTACCAGTCTGTGCCTTGTATTGTTTATGATTATTGTACTGGTCCCTATTATGTACACCCCTTTCACATGTAAAGTGCCGTGGAATAAATGGCGCTATAATGATAAATAATAATAATAATACACATTAGTTAGGCTGATGTCTATTCCCTTTGTTACCCCTTTATACAGTAGCCCTCAGCTCTATGAGAGAGCCACTGGAATAAGTTGGTGGAAAATCAGGAGATCCTCAGACACATTAATCTATCAGTTGATCCTTCCGATTTTGCAGGTGTTTGTGGTATGAGGTCCTATGGACATTAGCAGATCCTTAAGTCCTGCAAGATGACGACTCCATGGTTCAGATATATATCTTTGATCTTTGGCAGGAATTTATTAAGTGATCTGAATGAGAACGTTTTATATCAAATTGTTTTCATTTATGTATTTTTTCTTTTATGTAAAATTCCATTAAAACATTAAGGAAACGTCAAAATTCAATATGGATTTGGCAAAGAACGGTAGAAATCCAAGGCCATAGCTTGCATACTCATGTGGAATTGTACCATTGTCATGTTGTTTAAAGGCAACATTTTTCTTGTTGTTTTTTTTTTCCAAAATCTGTGTTATTATTTCAGTCTGTGACCACTGACACTAAGAACGACTTTTTCCAAAACTATCAAACTATCAGCCTTTGTGTAAAGTTATTGTATTTTTGTGCTTGTTACGCAGTTGTTTCAAATGATTCTTTAATTGCTTTTTGTTATCGCCAAATTGGGGTCAAAGTCATCGGCTCTTGCAATTAATCAACAATTAATTACACGCTATTAGTGTTAACGCATGTGCTGTGTCCATGAATGAGAACTTCATAGCAAATTATTTTCATTTATGCATTATTTTCTCAAATATAGAAACATTCTGATAGAGAAATTAACTGGTTATCGCTTCGTAGTTATAGTTATAGGTGTTACATATCCAAAAACTTATTACTAATTATTATGTAACTGTTCCTTTTAGGAACAAAAATCTAAATTTCACTATCCACAGAACCATATACACATGACATTAAACTAAAGTTGGCCAAAACCACTGATATCAGCGGGATCATCCGACAGTCTAATGTGTATGGATTGCCCTACATATGGAATCATGAGTGATTTTGGACTGCCGATCCTTTTGTTTTCCTTGAGAGAAGCCACCAGACGAGTTTGACAGTAGCTCTATCATATAGACTAGAGGAGTTGAGTGTGCATCTAAGTGGCGGCACTGGTTTGATTGACAGTAGTGATGAGCGAACACTACTATGCTCGGTACTCATAACTAGTGATGAACGAGCACTAGCATGCTCACATGCGTGGTACTCATAACGAGCAATTGGATGTTCAGATGGGCATAAATTGAGTACCTGAGTATAATGGAAGTCAAAGGGGGACTCGGGCATTTTCCAGGAAATATTGTGGAAAAATCCTCGAGTTCTCCATTGACTTCCATTATACTCGGGTACTTGAGTCGCGCCTATCCAAGCATCAACTGCTCATTATGAGTGCCGAACTCCTGAGAATGGTAGTGTCCGCTCATCACTAGTTGTGAGTACCGAGCACCTGAGCATGGTAGTGTTCGCTCATCACTAATTATGAGTACAGAGCACCCAAGCATAGTAGTGTTCGCTCATCACTACTGTCAATCAAACCAGTGCTGCAACTTAAATGCAAGCTCAACTACTCTAGTCTATATGATAGCGCTACTGCCAAACAGCACCCGAGCATGGTAGTGCTCGCTCATCACTAGTTACGAGTACCGAGCACCTGAGGATGGTAGTGCCCGCTCATCATTAGTTACAAATACCAAACACCCAAGCATGGTAGTGCTCGCTCATCACTAGTTACGAGTACCGAGCACCTGAGGATGGTAGTGCCCGCTCATCATTAGTTACGAATACCAAACACCCAAGCATGGTAGTGCTCGCTCATCACTAGTTACGAGAACCGAGCACCTGGGCATGGTAGTGCTCGCTCATCACTAGTTTCGAGAGCCGAGCACCTGAGAATGGTACTGCTCGCTCATCACTAACTGACAGCTATCGTATCTGTTCTCAGGTCTCCTACCTATCTGACGCTAATTCCCTTCAGCCGCAGATTTGAAGTGCAATCCAAAGCTGTGTTCATGCATTCTGGATGTGCTGCAGACATGGGCTGCAGATTTACAGCAATTTACAGTGCAGTGTAAATGAATGAGATATGCAAAATCCTATCCACATCTAGCAAAAAAATAAATAAACTACAAATAAATCTGCAGGAGGTTCAAATTTTCACCATGGAATTCACCTTACGACATGTTTTGTAATGCAAGAGGGTGAAATCCAGTGAAAAATCTGCCCCTAGAAGAGGTGGATATAAGGAGCAAATGCCCAAAATATGGTGTTATCTGGTAAAAAAAAAAAAGCGTAATAAAAGAGAAAGAGGAAACTTCACTTTTTTATATTGTATAACACACAAGACATGCGCTTAATAATGGAGAAGCTGCTGCAGATACACATGTGGACAGGACAATGCAGAAAAAGGACAGAAGAAAAGTCCTCTCCGTGCTGCTGCTGAAGACTTTCCAAGGGAAGATCCAAGACACACCAATAAAGAAGAAGAAGCTTGTAATGGTTTTGAAATGCATTGAATGAAAACCACTTATCTCCACCGGTGTGTCCTGGATCTTCCCTTGGAACGTCTTCAGTAGCAGCACGGAGTGAACACGTCTTCTGTCAACCCTTTTTTTACAGTTTTTCTTGTAGCTTTTTTTAACGCATTTTTGATGAATAAATCAATTTCTAAAACATGTATGCAATCTGCACAAAAAAAAAGCTGTGAAAACACAGTGACAATGCAGCAAAATGGGCATTTTTAATGCAATATATTTACTGCTAAGAGAGCAGGTTTTAGCTGCAGTAAAAACTGTGTGTGAACCCAGCCATAGGCTATATTTACACAGGGCTTTTTTGGTAGCTGCAGATTTGCCTTGGTTTTATGCAAATCCATGCTAATAAAAAGCTGACAGTTCCAGCAAAGTCTGAGATTTCTAAAATCTCATGCACACCAGGTTTTTTCCTGACGGTTTTGTCAAATGCCTGCGTTTTTGGTCAGGTTTTTAAAGAATGAGCATGTCAATTCTTTTCTGCAGATATGCTACGTTTTTTCATTGATGCAACCCATTTTGTAGAAAAAAGCAGCAAATTCACACCAAATCTGCAGCAAAAACGCCACTAAAAAACGCATAAAAATCGCAACAAAAACACATGACTCAAAGGAGATTTCCTGCCACAAGATCAGGTTTTGGTCAGGAAAAAATTTACCAAAAAAGCCCTGTGTGAACATAGCCTTATGCTACAGTGATGGAGCCTGTAAGGCTAGTTTCACACTTGTGTTGTGCGGCATCCGTCGCAATGCGTTGTGTGACGGATGTAACGGATGCGTTGAACAACTGATTCAATGGATACTGCAAAACAACGGAATCTGTTGTAGCTTTTTTTTCATCAATTTACTCAACCGAGCATGCGCAGTTGTGTAAAAATGGATCGTTCACAGGAATCTGTCAAATGACAGATTCCGACGGATTCCGCCACCATAGGCTTCCATTATAAAAATGACGGATGCCGGCAGAATCCAGCACATTGCGTTTTTTTGATGCTCTGGGAAGCGCAGAAAAACGCTACATGCTGTGCTCTTTCCGCCCGGCGGATGCAACGCAGGACCATCAGTCGCAATGCGTCGTCCATACGTCCATACAAGGAATCCGATAACGACTTGCGCTGTTTTCCAAAATGGCAGATTGCGACTGAAGGAAAAAAATGCAAGTGTGAAAGTACCTTAAAGCGCTGTGGAATATGATAGCGCCATATAAGCAACACATAATAAATAACAGTTGAGCCTGACGAGTATGGCTGCACTTTTTTATGTTTAGGATGGCAATATTCTTTACTTTTCTTTAGGAGTTATCTGGAGCAATTACAAATTGAGTGATAAACCAGAAATCCATTGATGAGTCAGTACAGTAATGCTTATCTAGCAAGTGAAAACTGAAGCCTGTGCGGCAAGCTTTATGGGAGAAGGGGAAATATTGGTCAGAGACTATTTACAAAGGTTTTAAGTTAATGAGCTGTAAAATCTAAACATTGGATTTCAGACTGGGTACATTATCTTAATGAGATAACACAGAGGTGACAGTTCTCACACGAAAATCTAACATGAAGGTGATAAAATCAATACTTATTTATAGTCAGTCATAGACAACTATTAGCACCTCGCTAACAGATAGCACATCCCTGTAGAAAGAGCCAGAATCTGGAGACTCCCATAATGGATGGGTGATATCATTAGTCACACAACCTCTAATTATGATGACATTGTCAGATTTGTGTACAGATTTAGCAGCGATAACACAGTTGTGACCAGGGGCGTAATGACCGCGGTCGCAGACGACGCCACCACGACCGGACCCGGTAGGTTTGGTGGCCCGGCGCTCGCCCTGCAGAGAAAAAGCTGGCTTTTCTCAGTGAGAAATGAGCTGCGCTGTTCTTTTAGTTTCAATCAGTAGCTTAGCTACCGGAGGGGCAGAGGGTGCAGTCGCGAGGGGCCCATTGCTCAGAGGGGCCCCACCTGGAGCTACGCTGGTTGTGACATTCAGATTCTGGGGTCTTACATGGGAATTTAGGTTATAATAATGCAGAATTCCTAACAACCCTCGTTTCCCGACAATCGGACAGTATAAACTGGCTGCCGATCACATGACAAGCTAGCAAACGACTAATTCATCTTGTGAAATCATCTTTCGAATGGCTTAAAAGATCATCGTTCTTGGCAGCACATTGTCCTATGTAAGCAGGAAATATGCTTTTGATAACAATGGCAAACTATACACACAGAACAGTCACGTTACCGATCGTTCTGTGCGCATATTAAATAAGGTCTGCCTCTCTAAACAGACTATACAGACATATATGTACTGAATAGTGTTCGTTAAAGTCATCAGATCACATGATGTAAGCACAGAATAACTAGACGAGAGCGAATTGATTTTATGCAAATCGATTTCAAGTCAAATTTAATGAAATTTGCAGGTCTCTTGAATTGAAAGAAATTTGGGCTCAATTTGCACACCTCACTAAAAAAATCCCCAACACCATTTTGCAGATTCTTCCTTTCCTTGTACGAATACGACGCTACCTGTATCTCACCTCTACTTAGACCTGAACTAGATTTAGACTTAAAGAGGTCGTCCATTACTCTGACTCATTTATTGGTTTTGCCATAAATGCTAAGGGATAATGTCCATAAAAATCCCATATTTTTTCTGGCAAAGTTTGTTGTTTCATGCTTTCCTGCTTCGCTTCCTGTGTCCTGGTACCACAGCGATCACTTCCTCTTCAGACTCCCTTTTTACTACATTTCCCATCATTCCCTTGGTTGGGCTGTAAGCCAGAAGTGAGCACAGACCTGTAAGTCCGCTTACAAACCTCACACTACACCAGGGATGTCAAACTCCAATACACAGACAGCCAAAGTTAAAAACTTGGACAAAATCCTTAGAAAATCTAGTAGCATGCCCCAAATAGTCCTCCATACAAAATAATGGGCCCCATGGTTATCCATACAGAATAATGGGCACCACATGGTCATCCATACAGAATAATGAGCGCACATAGTCCTCCATACAGAATAATGGACCCACATAGTCCTCCATACAGAATAATGGGCCCCACATGGTCATCCATACAGAATAATGGGCCCCACATGGTCATCCATACAGAATAATGGGCCTCACATAGCCACCCATACAGCATAATGGGCCCCACATAGTCCTTCATACAGAATAATGAGCCCACATTGTCCTCCATATAGATTGTGCCCCACATAGCCCTCCATACAGAATAATGGGCCCCACATGGTCATCCATACAGAATAATGGGCCCCACATGGTCATCCATACAGAATGGGCCCCACATAGCTCTCCATACAGCATAATGGGCCCCACATAGTCCTCTATGCAGAATATTTGGCCCCACATAGTCCTCTATGTAGAATAATTGGCCCCACAAAGTCCTCCATAAAGAATAATGGGCCCACATAGTCCTCCATACAGAATAATGGGTCCCAGATAGTCCTCTATACAGAATAATTGGCCCCACATAGTCCTCCATACAAAATGATGGTCCCCACATACCCTCCATACAGAATATTGGTCCCCACATAGTCCTCCATACAGAATATTGGGCTCCACATAGTCCTCCATCCAGAATAATATGCCCCACATAGTTTTCCATACAGAATAATGGGACCCACATAGTCCTCCATACAGAATAATGGGCCTCACATAGCCCTCCATACAGAATAATGGGCTCTACATAGCCCTCCATACAGAATAATGGGCTCTACATAGCCCTCCATACAGAATAATGGGCTCTACATAGCCCTTCATACAGAATAATGGGCTCTACATAGCCCTCCATACAGAATAATGGGCTCTACATAGCCCTCCATACAGAATAATGGGCTCCTGGCATCAATTGCCAAATACAATCAGCCAGAGGGCCAGAGTTTGACATACAGTGCTCCTCACCATTATTGGCACCCCTAAAAATTTTTTCAGAGACTTTACAATATCTTCAGAAATAAATTGAAATGTAGCAAAGTTATATACTAAGGACTTTTTAATTAGTGGTCCAAAGTAATACAATAATAAAACATTGTTAGTCAACTTACATGTTGCGATTTAAAAAAAGAAACAATAAATAAGCTTCTTGCGCTTCTCAGCTGGTATTTTCTCCCACTTTTCCTTTGCAGATTGTTCAAGCTCTTGAATGTTTGAAGGGTTCTTTCCTTCAAATGGGAGATTTCAGCTCACCCCAAAGATTTTTAATGGGATTGAGGTCAGGACTCATTTTACTCTAAAATCTCTTGTTAATGCTCTGGTTTCATGATTCCTGTGATACAGTCAAGGCCTTCAGTACTAGATGCACAAAGCAAGCCCACAGTATTATGGCTCTTCCACCATGCTTAACTGTTGGTGTGGTGTTCTTTTCCTTATAAGCTTCATTGCGTCATCTGTAAACTAACTGTTGCATTGCATTGCCAAAAAGTCTAATTTTGTGTAATTTGTCGACAGAACATTTTCCCAGAATGATTGTGGTTTGTCAAGGTACTCTTTGGCAAAGATCAGTCATTCCTTTTTAATTCTTTTCTTCAGAAATGGTTACTTCCTTGGCATTCGCCCATACATTTGCAGCATATGGGATTTGTTGAAATCATGACCTCAGACTGATCCATGTTGGCTTCAGGTCTTTGGATAGTTGACATAGTGTTTTTTTCCAACATTCATCAACTCATTATTGAAACTGGGACACCAAGGTTTCTGGAAATGGCCTTATACCCTTTGGAAGTCTTGTGTTTTAATAATAGTGTGACGCCCTGGAAAACCAGTCACAGAAAGAGTTAATCCTCCTTGGCAGCTACACAATTCCCACACAGATGTACACCAGCCAATCAGGCCCTACTCACCTCCTCCCAAGGAAAAGGGAGGGGGGCGAGAGGAGCTAAGGAAGTGGAGTTTTAGTGTCAGTTGTGCAGTAGTCAGTGAAGCATTGACAGGGGA
Organism: Anomaloglossus baeobatrachus; assembly: GCF_048569485.1. NCBI lineage: Eukaryota > Metazoa > Chordata > Amphibia > Anura > Aromobatidae > Anomaloglossus > Anomaloglossus baeobatrachus. The sequence continues at coordinate 65,234,987 of NC_134354.1, forward strand.
AGCTTGGAGCTCCCTGTGAGAAGGTGGTAGCCAGGGTTGGAGCCCTGGCCTACCGAACTAGGTGGCTGTGAGGGCCACAGACGACGGAGATCCGGTCGCGGAGATCCTGAGGCGACCGGGACAGGGTTGTAGCCCGCCGGTGCTGGGAGAGGGACTCGATCCGTAGGCCGTTCAAACGAACTAGTCCAGACAAGAAAGAGATATACAGAGAGTGTGGAAAGAAGGGCCCTGGCTGTACATCTGGGTGTGGGACCCGAAGACACCCGCCAAAGGTGATCGGCCATTTGGCAAGTTGGTTGACAAAACAGACTCTGTGTTTCCTGACCCTACACATGAAAGCAGCCTCATCCAACACCAGGACAACCAAACTGTAAGTGTGCTGATCCCTGCAAGCCCTGCCACCACCACAACTCCCAATTGGGCCCCGGGACTACAACTCCCCTACCCGTGGAGGGGATCCCACCTTGCTGCCCCCACACTATCAGTTCTGGGCACGGTCCCCAGAGGCAGCGGCGGTGCCACCATCTCATCACAGCAACCCACGGGTGGTGTCACAGACAATCTCCCTTTACATATTCCCCTTTTTCCTTTCGTCATGACAGCACCCACGAGAGAGGGATCCGCCCCCTTCAGGACATGAAACCTACAGATAAAAAGGGGCGGTCCCCCTCCCTCATCAGTTGGTTTCCTGTCTTGCTGGGATCGGAACCTACAGTGCCTGGGTCCTGTTGAGTCCGTGCAGTCTCTAAGGGAACGGCGGAGCTCTGGATCTGGAAGCACGGTCGGTGGAGCTCCCCTCGTGGACTCCGTCCTCCGGCTGCACCTCGTCCTCTTTCTCCTGGTCCGGCTTTGCCTCCAGGGATATGACGCCTGCAGCAGGGTGTGCTTCTACCGGATGTGCACGGCGGGGGGGCCCTGCCGCGTCGACAGTGCACGCTTCCCTGCTGCAGTGACCCGGAAGTATGCAGGAGCGCTTCCGGGGGAGCGGCCGGGAAGGTTCCTAGTGAAGCCCGTGATCCCCTCCATCCTGGCCGGATGCTGCCGTGCGGGTGAGTCTGTGGCGGTCGGGCCGGAGCCTCTCCTTGACGCGTGCCTGCGTCTTCGCTGCTGCACGGCGTGTGCACGTGGGGGGGGTGTCCTGGGCCTGCCGCGTCCGCGGTCTGTCTCAGCGTCGGTGGCCCAAAAGCTGTGCTCCTGCTTCTGCGGTTCAGGGGGGGCTCGGCTGTCGATCTCTGCCAGCCCTTCCCCCTGCCCTTCTGTCCAGGGTTGCTCCCCTTCTAGGTCAGTCCCTCTGCCGTCAGCGTCCCTCCTGCTGTGGGCCCTGGGGTGTGAGCCGGGGTGCCCTCTTGGTCTGTGCTCGGTGGCCTCTGTGCCTCCTGCCTCTGAGCTCCTGGGCCCCTGTGGCCTCCTGGCCCCTATGACCTCCTGGCCTCGGTGGAACCTGGCCCCTGTGGCCTCCTGACCCCTGTGGCCACCTGACCTCTGTGGCCTCCTGGCCACTGTATCCTCCTGGCCTATGTGGACTTCTGGCCTTGTAGCCTCCTGCCCTCTGTGGCCTCCTGTGTCCTCTGTGGTCGTCTGTGGCCTCTGTGTCCTCCGGGCCTCTGTGTCCTCTGGGCCCCTGTGGCCTCCGGGCCTCTGTGTCCTCCGGGCCTCTGTGTCCTCCGGGCCTCTGTGGCCTCCGGGCCTGTGTGGCCTCCGGGACTCTTGGATTCTGTGGCTCCGGGCCTCTTGGCTTCTGTGGCCTCTGGGCTTCTGTGGCTTCGGGCCTCCTGGCTTCTGTGGCCTCCGGGCCTACTGGCTTCTGAGGCCTCCTGGCCTCCTGGCTTCTGTGGCCTCCTGGCCTCCTGGCTTTTGTGACCTCGGAGCCTCCTGGCTTCTGTGGCCCTCATGCCTGTTGGCCTCGGTGCCTGTTTGCCTCGGTGCCTGTTTACCTCGGTGCCTGTTTGCCTCGGTGCCTGTTTGCCTCGGTGCCGGTTTGGCCTCTGTGCCAGTTTGGCCTCTGTGCCGGTTTGGCCTCTGTGCCGGGTTAGCCTCTGTGCCGGTTTGGCCTTTGTGCCGGTTTGGCCTCTGTGCCGGTTTGGCCTTTGTGCCGGTTTGGCCTCTGTGCCGGTTTGGCCTCTGTGCCTGTTTGGCCTCTGTGCCTGTTTGGCCTCTGTGCCTGTTGGCCTCTGTGCCTGTTTGGCCTCTGCGCATGTTTGGCCTCTGCGCCTGTTTTTCCTCTGCGCCTGTGTGGCCTCTGCGCCTGTGTGGCCTCTGCGCCTGTGTGGCCTCTGCGCCTGTGTGGCCGCTGCGCCTGTGTGGCCTCTGCGCCTGTGTGGCCTCTGCGCCTGTGTGGCCTCGGCGCCTCTGGGCCTCTGTGCCTCCGGGCTTTTGTGCTTCGGGGCCTCGGTCCTCGGTGCCTCCGGGTCTCGTGCTCCTTGACTTCGTGCTTCCTGGCCTCGTGCTCCGGGCCTCGTGATTCTTGGCCTCGTACTTCCTGTCCTTGTGCCTCTGTCCCTCGGTGCCTCTTGGCCTTGGGCCTCTGTGCCTCCTGGCCTTGGGCCTCTGTGCCTCCTGGCCTCGGGTTTCTGTGCCTCCTGGCCTCGGGTTTCTCTGCCTCCTGGCCTCGGTGCCTCCTGGCCTCGGTGCCTCCTGGCCTCGGGCCTCTGTGCCTTGTGCTTCCTGGCCACATGCCTCTGTTGCCTCCTGGCCTCTGTGCTTCCTTGCCTCCTGGCCTCCGGCCTTCCCGGTCTCTGGGCCTCCTGACCTTTGTGGCCCTTGTGGCTTCTGGGCCTCTGTGGCTTCCTGGCCTCTGGCCCTCCCGGCCTTGGGCCCCGGGGCCCCGTGCCTCTGTGCCTCCGGGCCTCCTGCTTCTGGGCCTCCTGGCCTCGGGCCTCTGTGTCTCCTGCCCTCTATGTCTACTGGCCTCCGGCCCTCTGTGCCTCTTGGCCTCTGTGCCTCTTGGCCTCTGTGTCTCTTGCCCTCTGTGCCTCTGGGCCTCTGTGTCTCCTGCCTCGGGGCCTCTTGGCCTCTGGGCTTCTGGGCTTCTGGACTTCTGTGCCTCTGAGTTTCTGTGCCTCTGGGCTTCTGTGCCTCTGGGCCTCTGTGCGTCTGGGCTTCTGTGCCTCTGAGCTTCTGTGCCTCTGGACTTCTGGACTTCTGGGCTTCTGTGCCTCTGGGCTTCTGTGCCTCTGGGCTTCTGTGCCTCTGGGCTTGTGTGCCTCTGGCCCTCTGGGTCTCTGGCCCTCTGGGTCTCTGGCCCTCTGTGTCTCTGGCCCTCTGTGCCTCTTGGCCTCTGTGCCTCTTGGCATCTGTGTCTCTTGGCCTCGGGGTCTCTTGGCCTCTGTGCCTCCGGGCCTCGATGGCCTTTGGCCCACAGGGGCCTGTGTTCTGGCTTCCGCCTCTGCCGCCTTGCGCCTCCTGGGCCTTGCGCCGGCCTTGACGCCTTGGGCTTCGTGATTCGCTTCTGGTGTTCCTTTCTGCTCCCTTCCAGCCCTGCCGTCCCTGGTTCTCCCTCCTGGTGGCGTGCTTGTTCGGGGCCCCTGGGTTCTTCCGTCCCAGCCGGCCCTCCTGTCGCGGAGTCCCTTCCCTCCCCCCCCCCCCCCCGCGTCGCAGGACTCCCCTTGCTGGTGTGTTTTTGTCGGGGCGTTGCTGATGCTGCGATGTAGGCCGCCTGTCTGCACTCGCCCTTGTGGTCGGCTGTGGTTGCTCTTCCTGGCCTCTCTTCCTTCCTCCTCGTCTGCTGTATTCAGTTGTCCTCTGTTCTGCCATTCTCCTGTCGGGGGGGTTTTGGGTCTCTCGGTCGGTCCCCTCCGGGTGACAGTTTCTGCCCTGGGCGCCCTGTTTACATCCCGTCTTGCGGGTTCTGTGGGGTTATGCGCTTCCTTCCGACTGGGGGCCACTGCCAGCCAGTCCGTCTACCGGCTCTCCTCCCGGGGGTCTTGCTCTGGGGTTGGGCGCCCTCCTTTGCACTCTTCTTGCCCCTCTCTGTCGTGTGCTCTTTCTCCCTTCCTTCCTTTTGCGTCCTTGCTTGGGGGGGCGCTGTCCCCTCCCCGGGTCGGTCGGCGGCCCCTTGGCGGCTGGATGCGTCCTTTGTTTTTGTCTGTCAGGGTTCCGGCTGTGCTCCTCTGGTGTCGTGCCGTCCTTTGCCCCGGTGACTGTGGGCTTCGGTTTCCCTCGCGTCGGTGGTGCAGCCTGTTCTCCTGTCCTCCCTGGTGACGGATCGTCTCCTGCGAGGTGGCCTCCTACTGGGTGGCTGTGGCGGATGTCTCCTCAACGGTTTGGTAGGACTGTGACCTGGTCTTCTCCTTCCGCTTTCCGGGCTCTGCCGGCTGACCTTTGGTTCTTCCACTGGCCTTCTGTTTGGCAGCTTGGCTCTTCCCGTGGTTGTCCCGCACTCAGTGTGTCTTCTCTCTAAGTCTCTCATGGGTGCTGTCGTGACGAAAGGAAAAGACTATATTACGTACCGGTAATGGGATTTTCCTGAGTCGACGACAGCACCCTTTACACCCCTGCCCTTTCTTTGTTTGTTTTTTCTCACGCTTCGGATATCCTGGGCTTCATCTGTGTTATTTACTAATTCTTTGGCGGTTCCTCTCCCGGTCTCTGCAACCAACTGATGAGGGAGGGGGACCGCCCCTTTTTATCTGTAGGTTTCCTGTCCTGAAGGGGGCGGATCCCTCTCTCGTGGGTGCTGTCGTCGACTCAGGAAAATCCCATTACCGGTACGTAATATAGTCTTTGTTGTGGGGCCTGGGATCACAGACCGGGTCACGCCACCGTGATACCTCTAGAAGCGACCCCATTGGCCCAGTTCTGAGTACCCCCTATCCCTGGGCAACACAATAGCAGTTCTGATGTCCTTAGACAGCTCCTTTGTCTTCAATATTGTAACAAAGGAACAGAGCCTACCATGTGGCTTTTTAAAACACTGAAGTCATCATTCATGGGCTCATTCTTGTCCCATGGGTACTGACAATTTATCACAGGTGGGAGGTCATTGAATCTCTTAGATTCTGGTGACCTTGGTATAGGTTTTGATTATTCAAGGCTGGTGTGACATCATCAGTATATCACATCACATAGATAACGTTACACCAGCCCTGAGAAATCAAATGCTGGGAAAACCGGAAGGTAAGAGATTTTCAGACCACTGACCTAAACACTGCACCAGAGTCCTGTCAATTAATCTGCTCATCTCTATTTCTCTGTAAATGCTCAGGCACTCATGGGTGCTTTAAGAGGACCACCATGATTTTCATATATAAACTAAACCCAGGGCTATTCTAGCGCTATCATGCTGAATCTATACATACCTTTAGTTGTGTGATCGGATGTATACTTTCTGAAATATAGGCAAGTAAAGTTTCTGAAATACACTTTTACTTGATTGATAGCTGCTGCAGAATATCTAATAGGTCAGGTTTTGCTAGTTATTCCCGCCCCTGTCTGCCTACCTGTACTTCCTCCCCATCTCTGTTATTACAGGGGAAAGAAGGAGGGAGCTAGGACAGGCAGCAAACAGGGGTGAGAATAACTACCAAAACCTGACCCACCTATTAGATATTTTGCAGCAGCTATCAATCAACTAATAGTGTATTTCACAAACTTTACTTGCCCATATTTCAGAAAGTATACATCCCATCTCACAACTAAAGGTATGTATAGAATCAGCATGATAGCACCAGTATAGCACTGGCTTTAGTTTATATAGGAAAATCCTGGTGGCTGGTCATCTTTAAGTCAGCCCTAAAAAGCCTTGGATGTGACATTAATAGTACTGTGTTTTACCAACGTAAGACACTAATACTTTTTTTTGCCCCCCAAAAAAACACTACGGCTTATTTTTGGAGGAGGTCTTATTCTTGGGGAAAAACTTACCCCACAAAAAAGCAGACACCCCCCCCCCCAGTTCCCAGGAGACTCATACTTACCAGACCCGATCATCTGTGTGGCTCCCAGGTCCTCTTGTGATCTCTGGTGGGTGCTACACACCGTCCTCCCCTGCTGCTGGCTGACACACACATACACACACACACGCACACACACGCACACACACACACACACACACACACACATCATATTACATCCAGCGCTTCCGGCAGCAGGGAATGATGGGAGGAAGTCACGTTTGTCCGCAGGTCCTGTTGCGGCAGGTCCTTGCGCTCCACTGCAAAGCCTCTCAGGATTCTGCCGGCGAGAAGAAATCGGTGTCGATGGATGTGGTGAGTGTGGGTGCGATACGATGTGTGTGTGATGCAATGTTTATGTGTGTGATCTGATGTTTGTGTGTGCGATCTGATTGTGTGTGCGATCTGATTATGTGTGCAATCTGATTGGGTGTGCGATCTTATTGGGTGTGCGATCCGAAGTGTGTGTGTGAGATTGGATGTGTGTGTGTGAGATCTGATTGTGTGTGTGTGAGATCTGATTGTGTGTGTGAGAGAGCTGATGAGTGCGGGGGTGCGATCACTGCAGAGCCTCTGCTCAGCGTCTGGTCAGTGTGACTGCGGGGTGCTAGCTGTCTATAATGAAGTGTCCTGCAGTATCCGGGCTGCTCGGATCCGGATCCGCAGGGTGGCTCGAGGGATCTTCCGGACTCGGGGGTTTCGTAGACACTTCGAATAAAAGGGGACGTATTTGTATGGGATTTACCATAATCACTCTGTGACACCACCCATGGTGTGTGGTGAGATGTGGCACCACTGCTGCTGTTATGCGGTACCCGGGGGCGATGGGATGGCAGCTGGATATAAACCCCTCCATGGGTAGGGATGGATGCCCCAGGGCCCAGAGTCTCTGTGCTGAGAATGGTGATTGCAGGGGCCAGTGCGCCCGGTCAGACCAGGGGATATTGGTGTACTCACAGTCAATGAATCACACAAGTCCAATCGGTAAACCAAGGTGTCGGTGGCCGGCCGCCGCGGCCGGGTGTATTCTGGTCCCTCACCCGGGGTGATGGTCTGTGTCACTTTCCTCTGCACTGTTTTGGGTGTTTGTGGATTTCCCGGTATGGAACACCGGAGTCCGCTCCCGGTACTTTTGTTGGGAGTCTTGCCCGCTGATGCTGGCCCTTGGGATCTACCGGGCCCTGGCGGATGCCCTAACCCCTGCGGTGGGCTGTTGTCTACTTTTGGGACTTTGGTTGGCACAGGACCTATAATCCTGCCCTCAATTGGTTAATTAGCGAGGCCGTTGGTTCCGGTCCTGGCTTCAGGGACCAAGTACCCCCTCTGTGCACGGTTTCCAGGTCAGTTCTCCGGTGTTGGTACCGGTGGGCTCCTAACCTGTCCCGGTCCACCTCGGATCTCCGGCTGCCATCTTCCCGTCTCCTGTCAGACACTGACCACCATCTTCCACCTAGCCAGTACGCCAGGGCTCCTACCCCGATGCCTTTCCTTTCTGTCTTTGCCCTTGAGCTTCACTTTCTCCTCTCCTCCTGCTCCACTCCACTCAACTCCTTTCACTTTGAACTCAGAACTTAACTGAACTGACTCTTTTCCGGCTCCGGGTTCTCCAGACTCCTAGGTGGGCATTCTCCATCCACCTGGTGCCGCCTACTGGTGTGCCTTTCCTTCCCTGGGGGGGGTGACTAGGGTTTTTGTTGGCATGATGTAACCTGGTGAGGGATGGAGTTATGCGGGGGCCTATTCTATGTGTGACCACCTGACGGTGCCAGGGCGTCACACGGACACTTCATTATTGGTCCGCGACTAGGGTTTATTTTCGGGGGAGGGCTTATATTTAAGCCTTGCTCCGAAAATGCTGAAAATCCCTGCTAGGGCTTATTTTTGGGGGAAGGCTTATTTTTGGAAAAACACGGTAGTTTGTGAGATATCAGAGTAACTCAATGCGGAATGGCAAAGAGTTATCCAGCTACAGGAAAAATAAACAAGACCCAGCGCTGGAGACGGGACAGATTAGTTCAACCAACTTTAAGTTCAGACAATGACAGTATGGGATCAGTCAGCTAAAACAATTGTTTGATCTTCAGTTTTACCAAACAAATAATAATTCTGGCTGATATTGTTCAATCTTAACCAAACTCTAATGTCCATAGGCATCTTTATGATAGCAGTCACTGTTGAGCGAGGACCACTGATGGAAGGAACCCTGGTGGCAATCACATCTTTAATTTACCCCTCATATTTGTACTTTCTCTTTGTAAAAGTTAAAATATATGAAACCTCTATAAATCAGATTTTTCAGGACACCTGCCAACATCTTTGATGAAAAATAAAACTTATTTCCAGGCTTTAACCCGTCCACCCAGTCTGCCAATCTCTCATTCGTAGCAGACACCTATTGAGAGATCTCATCATAGCTGGAGCAGCTTCTTCATATCTTGGCTGTGTATAAGTGAGATAAACAGAACGCTTATATCAGCAGATCACAATGTGTGACACGGCATATAAGGTGCCAACTGCTCACTTTAATATTTTTGGTCTTAGCAGATTTACCTCTTTAAAGGCCAACAGTGTAATTATTCTGTAAAATAAGAGCTGTATGTGAAGCCTCTGAACAGATAGATCATTTTGGATGTATAGATATGAATCTGAAGCAGCTAGGGGCATCCATTTAGGTAATGTAACCTTGAAGAAAGCAGATGCCGCAAAGTGACAAGAATATATAGAGTTTTTTTCTAAATAATTTGAAGGTTACGAGTGTAAAGTCATAGTAGACCTTGAAAAAGTTTGTGTAAAGAAGTTTACTTTTTATATGCAGGGCTAACAACAATTTTAGAGGCTTGTCATTTTAGAATTTAGAGGTCATTAAAGAGGTTGCCTCCAGCAATTAGCTTTAATCTGCCGAGTAATTTGGCAGCTAGTGGTAGGTTTCCCTGCAGCACCTTCACAGGGGAAATTAAGTATTACATACTTTCCAATTAAATCAGTTGTGCTGGTCCTATAGTGCTGGGTCCTCAAAAGATAAAATACTCTTTGTAGCCAAACGCTGACTATTTAAATAAGAAGTAGACTGAGACAGAGCAAGTAAACGTTGGGATTAAAATAGGCGCTACGACTATTGAGTTGAAATGGGGGAAATGTATGTTGGCGGCTCTCCTCCTTTCCGATTGACCACATCCTTGTGCACACTTAAAGGGAATATGTCAGCAGATTTTTGCTACCTCATCTGAGATCAGCATGATGTAGACAAAGAGACTCTGAATCCAACAATGTATCATTTAAGGCCGCTTTACACGCTGCGACATCGTTACCGATATAGCTAGCGTGCGTTCCCGCCCCCGTCGGTTGTGCGTCACGGGGAAATCGCTGCCCCCCGTGGCGCACAACATCGCTCGTGTCAAGCTGTACTCTAAGATGTACAATAGCAGTACAGCGCAGTAATGTGGGACTGAGAGGATTCCTGAAACTATCTGAGAAGGTAGTTAGCTGGTAAACCACTAGGGGGCGTAAAAGTGGAGGAAACGTATGAGCAGGGAATTCCCTAGCAGAGGTTATACTAGTCAAGCCCACCAGATGGCAGTAGAATCGTCAGAAAGCCGTGTCACAACATGAGGTCTTGTAAGTACACAAGGGCAAAGTCTAAACGTAGTCAGAGGGAAGCAAATAGTCAGTAGCCGGGAAATCAGAGCCTAGGAGCGAGGGGGAGTGGGAAGACAAGACAGAATTAAGGTAAACAGATAAGGAACGAACAGGGAGACAGCGGGAGAGACACTGATGGAAACAGACAACAGAGGAGGTTAACAGGTCAGGTGAACACGGAGGTCAGGAGGGGGCAGAGCAGACAACAGAGGAGGTTAACAGGTCAGGTGAACACGGAGGTCAGAAGGGGGCAGGGCAGACAACAGGTCACTCAAGAGCAGAACACAGCAGAGCCAGAAGTATCACTAGCGAAGTCCAAGAGAAACAGTGCCCTAATAAAGCAGCCTGACCTCCAGAACGAGGCAGAAAGGATTAACCCCTAACGTGACTTGCATCAGAAGTGAAACTAAAAAAAGGCTCAGCTCCAGCTGAGCCAGGAGTCAATCATGACAGCTCGGACCCGTCACATTACTTACCTGCCTAGCGACGTCGCTGTGACCGGCGAACCGCCTCCTTTCTAAGGGGGGCGGTTCATTCGGCGTCAGAGCGACGTCACTAAGTGGCCGCCCAATAGAAGCGGAGGGGGCGGAGATGAGCGGGACGAACATCCCGCCAACCTCCTTCCTTCCTCATTGCAGGCGGCCGCAGGTACGGTGAGGTTCCTCATTCCTGCGGTGTCACACATAGCTATGTGTGCTGCCGCAGGAACGACGAACAACCTGCGTCCCGCAACTGCAACGATATTTGGGAACTGGACAGCGTGTCAACAAGCAACGATATGGTGAGTATTATCACTCGTTAACGGTCGCTCCTGCGTGTCACACGCAACGACGTCACTAACAAGGCCGGATGTGCGTCTCCAATTCCGTGACACCAACGACATCTCTTTAGCGATGTCGTTGCGTGTAAAGCGGCCTTTAGAATACTGGATGCAGCCATTCCTACACAATCAGTTTTTAGATTTAGCAATGCAACAGAGCTGAGAGAGCTGTCCCCACCTACACCAGGCTCTCTATAGCGATTGTACATTGACAGTGAGGTGACAATCAGAGAAGGGTGTGTTTGGACTGCCATGAGTGTGACATTGTAGTCTGAGCAATGATAATCGCTAGTTGATAAAACCTTTAGTTTAAGTAAACAGCACACAGCCTGATAAGAAAGTCATAGTTGATTTTTGTTTTTTAACCCCTACATCATGCTGTCATCAGATTACATAGCAAACACCTGCTGACAGATTCCCTTTAAGTTGCATGCTGCACCATTTTTGCCATTGAATACATATAACTACTGTTATATCTCCTCTGGGACTTGCTCCAGAGATGTCTGTTCTGTCACCCTTCACTGTTGTGTTCTTTCTTCTAGCAGCACTGCTGATGGGGAAGATGATGGGAACACAAGCTCTGTGTGGTGCAGACTTTGTCCATTTTTTGAGACCTGTACTGCTATCCATGGAGGGGTGGTTATGCTGTCCAGCTAAAGTAATCAGCTCCCTGCTTTAGAGACGAAACCACACCCTACTGGTACTCCCATCTTGCTGCTGAGAGCTGCCAGATATCGTTTTAATAGCCTTGATTCAACTCTCCAATCCAGTTCCTATTAGCCTTAGATATCGTTTTGTTCTTGGCCTTTTAATGTCCTTTTTTTGTTCCTTGTCTGTCCTGGTTTCACCTCAGGTTGATAACTGAATATGCTCCTTTTCCCCTGGTTCTGACAATGCTACCTTACTAGTGATGAGCGAGTACTAAAAAGCTCGGGTGCTCGAAGCTCGGGCCGAGCCTCCCAAGATACTCGTGTACTCGGGCCGAGCAATGAGCCCAATGTTATCCTATGGGAGACCCGAGTATTTTTGTGAAATGACCCCCCGGCAGCATGGAGAAACCCTAAAAATGTCACAAAAGTCTCAGAAGAGTGCTCAAATGACATGGCAACAGCATGGGGAAGACCCCTTGAAGCATTTATCACTGAAAAGTCATAGCTGTGAACAATTTTGTCCGCGTTTTACGCCATTTTTACAGACTCACCAGAAAACCTTCCAAAATGACCCCAAAATGATTTTTCATGGCGGAAATGTTAAGGGCACATACCCAATAGTGAGATAGAGCTGGTGTATGTTACTTTTTGAGATTAATACATGAAAGATTTTACGTGAAAACATTGTGTGGCACTCCGATGTCCCTGAGAAGAGACGTACATGAAGGCCTCTTGAGTCTAATGTGCCCATTTTGAGGAAGTGAGTCTTTGTAGTATTTTCCTTTGCCAGGGCAGTCCAAAATTGTGAGGTTCACCAATGCCCCTGCATACAGACGTGCATGAGGGCCTCAAAACATTAAGTGTCCATTGTCAGGAAGTGGGTGTATTATAGTATAGCCCTTAGGCAGGGCAGCCAAAAATTGGGAGGCTCCACGTTGTCCCTGGATAGAGACGTGCATGATGGCCTGTAAACCTGAAGTGCCCATTGTAAGGAAGTGGGTGTATTATAGTATAGCCCTTAGGCAGGGCAGCCAAAAATTGGGAGGCTCCACATTGTCCCTGGATAGAGACGTGCATGAGGGCCTGTAAACCTGAAGTGCCCATTGTAAGGAAGTGGGTGTATTATAGTATAGCCCTTAGGCAGGGCAGCCAAAAATTGGGAGGCTCCACGTTGTCCCTGGATAGAGACGTGCATGAGGGCCTGTAAACCTGAAGTGCCCATTGTAAGGAAGTGGGTGTATTATAGTATAGCCCTTAGGCAGGGCAGCCAAAAATTGGGAGGCTCCACATTGTCCCTGGATAGAGACGTACATGAGGGCCTGTAAACCTGAAGTGCCCATTGTAAGGAAGTGGGTCTATTGTAGTATAGCCCTTAGGCAGGGCAGCCAAAAATTGGGAGGCTCCACGTTGTCCCTGGATAGAGACGTGCATGAGGGCCTGTAAACCTGAAGTGCCCATTGTAAGGAAGTGGGTCTATTGTAGTATAGCCCTTAGGCAGGGCAGCCAAAAATTGGGAGGCTCCACATTGTCCCTGGATAGAGACGTGCATGAGGGCCTGTAAACCTGAAGTGCCCATTGTAAGGAAGTGGGTGTATTATAGTATAGCCCTTAGGCAGGGCAGCCAAAAATTGGGAGGCTCCACGTTGTCCCTGGATAGAGACCTGTTAGGTTCTTAGTGCCTCCGTGCTTGCATTTAAAAACCGCACGTGTGTGCCTGTTGGTGGCAGCTTTCCGCTGCATTTGTGTGAGTTTTGCAAAAACTTGGATATAACGCACAAGTCTAGTGAATACACATCAGCACAGCATTGCAAAATGCGCAAGGGCGTTGTCAACGAACAAGGAAGTGGACGTGATGGTGGTGCAGGCAGAGACCGAGGTTGTGTGCAAGCTCTAATTTCGCCACAACAAAGGGCCACATCTAGTCGCTCGCACGTCCTGTCCCAAATTCTTGGGGACCGCAGCAGTACACCGCTCTTGAACCAAGACCAGTGTCAACAGGTTGTTAGTTGGATAGCGGATAATGCTTCCAGTCAGATTGGCACCACCACAAACACTCTGTCTTCCACACGGTCAAGTGTCAGTAGCCGTGATACTGCACCGCACATTTCAGAACCTGATCCTCCTTCCTACCACCAGGCCGAGTACACGTCCACGGACATTACTGATCCCACACTTGGACACTCGGAAGAGCTGTTCGTTCACGTTTCCATTCACAAATTCTGGCCTCTCGCCAGCTCCTGTTGAAGTGGGCCATGACGAGATTGTATGTACAGATGCCCAAATATTTGAGCAGCTACGTTCTCACGAAGTTGGCAACGTGTCTCAACAAGGGGTGGACGATGATGAGACACAATTGTCAGGAAGTCAGGAGGAGGAGCAGGGTGCGGAAGAGGAAGACGACGTGGTGGATGATCCAGTAACTGACCCAACCTGGCAGGAGGATATGCAGAGCGAGGACAGCAGTGCACAGGGGGAGGGAGGCGTAGCATCACAACAGGCAGTAAGAAGCAGAGTGGTGGCCCCAGGCAGACGTCAGGCAACTGTTCCCCGGAACAACACGACACAAGGTGCCTGTACAAATGTTAGGTCTTCCCGAGTCTGGCTGTAATACTATTGTATGTATTGAGGATTTCGATTGCGTTAGGGCAATGACAACCAGAGACGAGTTCTTGGTGCAAGACGTTTATAATATGCAACCAGCAAATATGTACATAAACGGAACAAAAACACAGTAGAACATAAATACAGGAAATACCTTCCAGGGACGGAGCGAAAGGGAATTCCCGGGACCGCGCACCGGACTCCCCCAGGGAGACCACCAAGAGCGAACCCCTATACAGGGACTGTCTGGCAATCACCCCAGAAGCCCTAAATGCGCAGCAGCCGGGACACAAAAGGGCAATAGGTAAGTCCAAAAATGTCCGTACGTGATGTGAGTCCAGAGTGGTATTAAACGGAAGGAACCGGGCAGAAGTGCCGACCAAAGATGGCAAACGGAGTCCGGGCACAGCTAGATGATACCAGATGAAGTCCAGAGTCGGTGTCGGTTGTTTTCCAAGAGGATCCGAATAACAATCAGGAACCAAAAGCAGCAGGGCAGGAGCACACAGGAAGCAGTATACTCAGGCACTGGACTAAGCTTTAGGGGCGGCTTTTAAACAGATGGACAGGAAGTAGGGCAACAGAACAGAAAACTCCATGTTAACAAAGGGCAAGCTCTTTCAAAAGAAAACTGGAAAACCCGGAACTCTGACACTGGCAGTTTTTTAAGTTGGCTCCAGATGATTCTAAAAAGGCCATTTGCAACACCTGCCATGCCAGCATCAGCAGGGGTACCAAAACTAGCAGCCTGACCACCACCAGCATGATCAGGCACATGTCAGCCAAGCACCCGACTTTGTGGGAAGTACAACAGAGTCGAGGAGCAGTGCTTGCTGATGTCACTGCTACGTCTTCGCTGGTTGTGCATGCGAGCCAATCCCCTGTCCATGCTGCCTGCGAACAAGCCTCCTCCACTCCTGCACCTGCAGTTGCCTACGCAGAAAGAACACCATCATCAAGCACGTCCTTGTCCCAGCGCAACGTTCAGTTATCCATTCAGCAAACCTTTGAACGCAGGCGCAAATACACTGCCAACACCCCCCATGCCACAGTTCTAAATGCTAACATTTCGCGACTGCTTGCGCTGGAATTGTTGCCTTTTAGGCTGGTTGAGACAGAAGCATTCCGCGACCTGATGGTGGCAGCTGTCCCACGTTACTCGGTCCACAGCCGCCACTATTTCTCCCGGTGTGCCGTCCCCGCATTGCATAACCACGTGTCACAAAACATCACACGTGCCCTGAACAACGCTGTTTCAGCCAAAGTCCACCTAACCACAGACACGTGGACAAGTGCATGTGGGCAAGGCCGCTACATCTCGTTGACGTCACACTGGGTTAATATTGTGCAAGCTGGGACCCAGTCTGAGCGAGGGACGGAACACGTCCTTCACACACCAAGTTTTGCAGGCCCTACCTCAGTCAGGGTTTCACACACACTCTACAGCTCCGGAATGTCATGCTCCTCAGCCTCCTCCTCCTCCTGCGCATCCTGATCCACTTTACCCTCCACACCAGTCCCAAGCTGGAAGTGTCGCGGGCGGAGGAGGGGACGGTGCGCTCTCCCACTGCTCGGGTCCGGCTGACGCTGCTCTACGGCTGCTGCTGCTCGTTGGCTCGAGCGATGGCCGGATCCCGGGGACTCGAGCGGCGCTACTCGCCCGTGAGTGAAAAGGGGTGGTTTGGGTTTTGGGGATATTGTCCGTGACGCCACCCACGGTTGTGGTGATTGTGTGGACACCACCGCTGCTCTGGACGGGGATCCCGGGAGCCTGTGACAGGGAGCAGCTTTGTTGTTATTTCTCCCCTCCGTGGGTAGGGGGGTTGGTTGTCCCGGGGCCTGGTGATGGGGTAGACATGGATGACAGGCGGGTTGTGGGGCCTGATGAGGTGCAGGGTCGCAGGGGCAGCGCTGTGCCGCACGGCACGGAGGTACTCACTCAGCCCAATGATGATGACACAGTTCACGGTAAAACAAGTGGCTGGATGGACGGGTCACTCGGACGGCTGCGGTTGTTCCTCCCTGCAGGTTAGTGATGACTGTCTCTCCCTGCACCTAAGTTAAGTGTTGGTAGTGATGGTTTCCCAACGGTAACCCGCTCCCCGACCTGGATATGGGCCGGAGGAGCCCCTTTTGCCCACAGGCGCTGGCCCTGGGAGACGGTTGCCCTTGGCGGTGGCTGTGTCTCCCCTTCACGGTTGTACAGTTGCCTTCTATCTGGACTTGGCTGTTTGGAAACCCTGAGGTTCCCTTCACTAACGGATTTGTCAAATTCACGGCGACACCAAGCCTTGCCGGGATCCGAAAGTCCTCTGCCAATGGTGCTGGCTTCTCTTTGTATACCGGTCCGGTACGGCCGGGTCACCACCCGTCCACGGTCCTTACGGCAGACTCCAATCGGCTTCCACTACAGACGGTCACCACATCCTGCCAACCTTGCTGTCCTGTCCGGGCCACACACCCGGACCAACTTCAGGCTCTTTGCTGTCACTTTTCTCCTCTCTACTACTTTCCTCCTTCCACTTCCTTAGCTTAACTCTCACTGCCTGTGTTTTCCCTCCTCCTCGGTGGGTGGAGACCAACCGCCTGGCTCCACACCCTGGTGTGGACAACAGCCCCTGGGGAAGGCAACAAGGATTTTGTGTTTTGACTATGATATGCCTGCAGGGAGTGTGGGGTGTTTAAGTGTTGTGCTCTGTGGCCCCTGGCTTGTCCAGGGCGACACAGAAGCACTGCAGCACTGCCTCGGCGAAGCAGCAACAGGCAGTGCTGAAGCTAATCTGCATAGGTGACAAACCCCACAATGCAGAAGAGGTGTGGACAGCTCTGAAACAGCAGGCAGATCACTGGCTCACAACTCTGAACCTAAAGCCAGGAAAGGTCGTGTGTGACAATGGCCGGAACCTGGTGGCGGCTTTGAGGCGAGGCCAGCTGACACATGTTCCATGCGTGGCCCATGTGCTCAACCTCGTGGTTCAGCGGTTTCTAAAGTCATACTCAGAGCTGTCTGATCTGCTGGTAAAAGTTCGCCGCCTGTCTGCACATTTTCGAAAGTCACCTACTGCTTCAGCCGGCCTTGCCGGCTTAAGACGCCGTTTGCATCTTCCGGCACACAGACTGGTGTGTGATGTCCCCACGCGTTGGAATTCAACTCTGCACAAGTTGGTCAGGATATGTGAGCAGAAGAGGGCAGTTGTTGAGTACCTGCATCACCTAAGCCGTCGGGAAATGGGTCAAACTCCACACATAACACCTGAGGAGTGGAGATGGATGTCCGACCTATGCACCATCCGCCAAAACTTTGAGGACTCCACCAAGATGGTGAGCGGCGATGACGACATTATTAGCGTCACCATACCGCTTCTCTGCCTTCTAAAATGGTCTCTGCTCAAAAAACAACCATGATGCATTGCAGGCGGAGCGCGATGAGTTTGAGCAAGAAACAGTAGTGGGTGTGGGTGATGATAACACACAGCCCAGCCTCGTCTCATCACAACGTGCAGTGGAGGACTATGACGAGGAGGAGGATGAAGACATGGAGCAACTCTCTGGCCAAATTGAGGATATGACATGCAGTCATATCCTCGGTTCAGCGTGGCTGGCCAGAGGACAGGGTAGATGATGAGGAGGAGGAGGAGGAGGACAGCATGTTCAGTCATCGTGTTGGTCAGGATACTGAAGTGATGGCTGTTAAGAGTCTGGCACACATGGCTGACTTTATGGTAAGCTGCCTGTCTCGTGACCCTCGCGTTAAGAACATCTTGGCCGACAATCATTACTGGTTGGTAACACTGTTAGACCCACGCTAAAAGGAGAACTTTATGTCTCTTATTCCCGAGGCGGAGAGGTCAGGCAAAATGCAGCAGTTCCAGAAGGCCATAGTCACGGAAGTAGGCAAAGCATTCCCCTCACAAAACGCTAGCGGCATAGGTCAGGAATCAGTGGACAACCAAGGCGTACAGCCGAGAGGGGCACAAGTCCAATCCGCCAGAGGTCGGGGAACAGTCTTTAAGATGTGGGACAGTTTTCTCAGCCCCTCACATACCACAGCCCCTGAGGTGAGGGGTAGTGCCACAAGAAATCCTAAGTTTGGCCAGATGCTCAAGGAGTACCTTGCAGATCAAACAACTGTACTCCGACATTCCTCTGTGCCTTACAATTAATGTGTATCCAAGCTGGACACGTGGCATGAATTGGCTCTCTACGCCTTGGAAGTCCTGGCCTGCCCTGCCGCTAGCGTTTTGTCAGAGCGTGTTTTTAGTGCCGCAGGTGGAATCATTACAGATAAACGCACCCGCCTGTCAACTGTAAATGCTGACAGGCTGACTCTGATCAAGATGAACAAGGGTTGGATTTGGCCAGACTTCACCACACACACCAACAGCAAATTACAGCGGAATTTAAAGTTTGTAACGGGAATTTGCCATGTACCTCCACTCACCCATGGTAACACACTTCTGGACTTTGGCTAATCGCTGGACTGCTCCTCCTTCTCCTCATGCGCCATCATGGTGACCGTTACAATAGTTAAGCCGTTGTTTCAGGTATACCCCCAGTGGTAAATTTTTTCGCCCATTCTTTCTGAATGGGCATTACAACGACAGGAGACCCGCTCCTTTGCAATGGGAACAATGTTTTGAGGCCCTCATGCACATCTCTATCCAGGGACAATGTGGAGCCTCCAAATTTTTGGCTGCCCTGCCTAAGGGCTATACTACAATAGACCCACTTCCTTACAATGGGCACTTCATGTTTACAGGCCATCATGCACGTCTCTATCCAGGGACAATATGGAGCCTGACGCTGCCACCGACTGCCACACACATGCTGTTTTTAAATGCAAGCACGGACGCAATAAGAACCTAACTGGTTTTTAGGAGCGACAATTACTGAGAAGTCTTACACTATCAGACACTGCTGACTGACGTGTATTATACACTAGACTTGTGCGTTATATAATAGTTTGTGCAAAACGCGCACCTGTACCCTGCCACCGACTGCCACACACGTGCTGTTTTTAAATGCAAGCACGGACGCAATAAGAACCTAACTGGTTTTTAGGAGCGACAATTACTGAGAAGTCTGACACTATCAGACACTGCTGACTGACGTGTATTATACACTAGACTTGTGCGTTATATAATAGTTTGTGCAAAACGCGCACCTGTACCCTGCCACCGACTGCCACACACGTGCTGTTTTTAAATGCAAGCACGGACGCAATAAGAACCTAACTGGTTTTTAGGAGCGACAATTACTGAGAAGTCTGACACTATCAGACACTGCTGACTGACGTGTATTATTATACACTAGACTTGTGCGTTATATAATAGTTTGTGCAAAACGCGCACCTGTACCCTGCCACCGACTGCCACACACGTGCTGTTTTTAAATGCAACCACGGACGCAATAAGAACCTAACTGGTTTTTAGGAGCGACAATTACTGAGAAGTCTGACACTATCAGACACTGCTGACTGACGTGTATTATTATACAATGAAGAAAAAACAAAAAGCCAGCACCAAATGTGCACTTCAGCACTAAACATTCCAAACTGTACTTATTATAAAAAATTTTTGAGATTTTTGGCAAAAAATTGCAATTTCTTGAGCTGCCTCGCCACGTCACGGCAAATCTCATTAGAGGCAGTCCTACACTAAAATATTTTTATAAAATGTGCCATACGGCCTCACATATGAATAGTAGAACTGCTCTCAGCAGCACTCACCTGGTCTATTTCAATCCCGTACCCATGACTGAGTCATGGCTGTGGGCGGGACAGGTCCAAGCAAATGCTGCATGAAGTATATAGCCTGTGGACAAAGCCTGATGACTCAATGTGAACAGTCACCAACCGCCAAAATCTAGACAGATGGAATACATCCCAAATTGGGGTGCATAGCAAGGTGGAGGTCACCCACCGACCAATTCAATGAAGAAAAAACAAAAAGCCAGCACCAAATGTGCACTTCAGCACTAAACATTCCAAACTGTACTTATTATAAAAAATTTTTGAGATTTTTGGCAAAAAATTGCAATTTCTTGAGCTGCCTCGCCACGTCACGGCAAATCTCATTAGAGGCAGTCCTACACTAAAATATTTTTATAAAATGTGCCATACGGCCTCACATATGAATAGTAGAACTGCTCTCAGCAGCACTCACCTGGTCTATTTCAATCCCGTACCCATGACTGAGTCATGGCTGTGGGCGGGACAGGTCCAAGCAAATGCTGCATGAAGTATATAGCCTGTGGACAAAGCCTGATGACTCAATGTGAACAGTCACCAACCGCCAAAATCCAGACAGATGGAATACATCCACTACATCCAATACATACACTAGACTTGTGCGTTATATAATAGTTTGTGCAAAACGCGCACCTGTACCCTGCCACCGACTGCCACACACGTGCTGTTTTTAAATGCAAGCACGGACGCAATAAGAACCTAACTGGTTTTTCGGAGCGACAATTACTGAGAAGTCTGACACTATCAGACACTGCTGACTGACGTGTATTATACACTAGACTTGTGCGTTATATAATAGTTTGTGCAAAACGCGCACCTGTACCCTGCCACCGACTGCCACACACGTGCTGTTTTTAAATGCAAGCGCGGACGCAATAAGAACCTAACTGGTTTTTCGGAGCGACAATTACTGAGAAGTCTGACACTATCAGACACTGCTGACTGACGTGTATTATTATACACTAGACTTGTGCGTTATATAATAGTTTGTGCAAAACGCGCACCTGTACCCTGCCACCGACTGCCACACACGTGCTGTTTCTAAATGCAAGCACGGACGCAATAAGAACCTAACTGGTTTTTCGGAGCGACAATTACTGAGAAGTCTGACACTATCAGACACTGCTGACTGACGTGTATTATACACTAGACTTGTGCGTTATATAATAGTTTGTGCAAAACGCGCACCTGTACGCTGCCACTGACTGCCACACACGTGCTGTTTTTAAATGCAAGCACGGACGCAATAAGAACCTAACTGGTTTTTAGGAGCGACAATTACTGAGAAGTCTGACACTATCTGGACTGTTTTACACTGTGTACACCAGCCCCAGATATGATGAAGGCTGGTATACGGTCACCACTACCCTGCCTGCCTGCCTGCCTGTATACTGCTACAATAGTCCTGACAAGGACTCTTCTGGTCACTAGCCTGTATTCCGACCTGGCTATACCCTGCCTGTATATAGCAACAATAGTCCTGAGAAGGACTCTGCTACTGTACTCCGACCTGGCTATACCCTGCCTGCCTGTATACAACTAGAATAGTCCTGAGAAGGACTTCTGGTCACACTGTTTGCAGCCCTGCTCCGGAACTAACTATAAAGGGCCGCAAAGCTTTCCCTGAATCAGCGACACTCTCCCTACACTGACTGTCTGGATAGTTGTGAGCAGAGCACAGCGCGCCGGCCGGTATAAAGGCTCGGTCACGCTGTGCAGGCCGGCCAATCACTGCAATTCCACAACTAACAGGGCTGTGGCATTGCAGTGGTCTGCCAGCCAATCCCTGCATGAGGGCTGGCTCTCAAAAGAGCGCCAACATGCAGAAATGAAGACCACGAGTACAGCACGAGTATCGCGAGATTACTCGGTCCCCGCCGAGCAGCCCGAGTACAGCGATACTCGTGCGAGTACCGAGTAGTTACAAGCATGCTCGCTCATCACTATACCTTACCACTCCAGCCAATCTGCACATTTGGCCAGCAGCCAACTCTGTTGCCCCAGCCCAGTGGTTCCTGTGGAAGTCTGGATCTTTGTACAGGGGTTAAAGGGAAAAGACAAGTGCAACGCTCAAGATCAGTTACGTCGTTGCGTGTAACGGGGCCTTTAGTGCAAGCATCTCGGTGTATCTAACGATATATATCGCCGGGGTTACGGATTCCGTGATGCACATCCAGCATCGTTAGCGACGTCGTTGCGAGTGACAGCAAGGAACGACCATTAAGGATGGAAAATAATCACCTTATCGTCCATCGTTGACATGTCATTCCTTTTTAAATAATCGTTTATTGTTGAGCACGCAGGTTGTTTGTCTTTCCTGAGGCAGTGCACATCGCTACGTGTGACACCTCGGGAACGACGAACAACAGCTTACTTGCGTCCTCTGGCAACGAGGAAGGAAGGCGGTGGCCAGAGTGTTACATCCCGCTCATCTCCGCCCCTCCGCCTCTATGGGGCGGCCCCTTAGTGACGCCACTGTGACGCCGCATGAACTGCCCCCTTAGAAAGGAGGCGGTTGGCCGGCAACAGCGACGTCGCTAGACAGGTAAGTCCGTGTGACGGCTCTAAACGATTTTGTGCGCCACGGGCAGCGATTTGCCTGTGACGCACAAACGACGGGGGCGGGTGTTTTCACCAACGATATCGATAGCAATATCGCTGCGTGTAACATCCCCTTAAGGCTGTCCATGGTAGACATTTTTAGAGCTTTTGAGGAGCACACTGACAGAGCCACAACATAGTTACTTATTTAATACAGCACGGTGGCTCAGTGGTTAGCACTGCCGTCTTGCAGCACTGGGGTTCTGGGTACAAATCCCACCAAAGACAACGTTTTTAAAGAGTTTGAATGTTCTCCCCGTGTTTGTGTGGGTTTCCTCTCAGGTAATCTGGTTTCCTCCCACACTCCAAAGACATACAAGGGAATTTAGATTGTGAGCCCCAATGGGGAGAGTGACAATTATGTCTGTAAAGGGCTGTGGAATTACTAGTGCTATATAAGTGAGTAAAATTAAGAAATAATATGGTTGAAAAAATGTCTTTCACATTCAACTGAAGGATGGGAAAGCACAAAGGGAAGAAGCACAATAAAAGTAATTTTGACCAGAAGTGCCCAAACTTTTGCATGTAACTGTAAGATATAGATAATAGTCTGCTTTTAATTATCTGTTTTTGCTCACAACATGCCCAGTTATCTGAACATATGCATTTGGCTCTCATAATTTAACCATAAGGGATTTAATCTAAAGTGTGGATGGAATGAACACTAGTTGCATGTTGTGTGTTATTTTCCAAAGGGCCACAAAAAAAAAATCAAACTGGTACTTACATGAATATATCCCCAGAACCACAGTTAATAATCATCAAAAAATAAGTTTTCAGTATTTAAAAAGGATGTGAAGAGTTTCTGCTCCAAAAAATCAGTGTGAATGTGGCGCCCTGGACAAGCCAGGGGCCACAGATAACAACACACACACACCCCCACCCCCAGCAGTTCACAGCAGACATCCCCAAAGTGACCTGCTTTCTTCCTCGGGCTCAGACAGAGACACCAGGTGGGCGGAGTCAGGAGATGGAGACGCCCACCCAGGAGTTTGGCTGGCCTGAGGCAAGAAACAAGCCCAGTCTAGTTCAGGCAGAGGAAGAGGGAGGAGGTCTGCAGAGAGGCAGACATAGCCAGGGGCCTAGGTTGGAGCCTAGGGCCCTCGTACAGAAAGTCAGGCAGACGGTAGTGGCCGTCTGCAGGGAACCGGGAAGACAGTTAGTGGAACCGTAGGTAGCCGGGGCTGGGCGGTGGCCCACCGGTACTGAACCGGGGAGCCAGCTGGAAACCGGAACGCAGGAGGAGTGTGCACGGAGGTGAAAGAAAGGACTTACACCACCAAACTGGGTCAGGGGAGAAGCAACACCGCAGCCGTCTGTGGGACCCGTTCATCCAGCCGTGTGTTTTACTGAGAACTGTGTCATCATCATTACCGGCTGAGTGAGTACCACCATGCCGTGCGGCACCGCGCTGCCCCCGCGACCCTGCACCTCACCAGGCCCCGTAACCCGCCTGCTACCCATCCACCTACCTCACCGGGCCCCGGGACAACCAACCCCCTACCCACGGAGGGGAGAACTAACATCTAGCTGCTCCATACCATCACTCCCGAGATCCCCGTCCAGAGCAGCGGTGGTGTTCCAATCTCACCACAACCGTGGGTGGCGTCACGGACAATCTCCCTTACCAAATCCCCTTTTACTGTGGAGCCTGGGATCACAGACTGGGTCACGCCACCGTGATACCCACAGAAGTGACCCCGTGGCCTGGATCTGAGTACCCCTGGTCCCCGGGCGACACATTTGGCGTCACGAACAGGATCTTACCGCTCTGCCGTCTGGTAGAGGTGCGCCTTGCTACCGCCGGAGGTGTCCGGCCGGAAAATTTCAGAAGCCGCCATCTTTAGCGCGAAAATTTCCCGCTCGAGCGTCTTCCCCGAGCAGGAAAGGCGCGAAAGTGGAGCCCCACCCCCTGAAGAAGGAAGTGCTAAAAAGAGGCTAAGGGGGACGGGATGGCGTCCGGCCGCATATGAACCGTGGCTGTGGAAGCAGGGACGCCAAGACTCTGCCAGTGTTTCGTTCCTGGAACACCGCTGCACGAGCTGTCCCGTCCATCCGGCACCGCTGAAATCTCAGTGCCCGTGGCCAACGCCCCGACCGACCCGTTACCCCTGTCACCGGTAGCGGAGCTCGCAGCGTCTGTGAGGGAGGGCCCAGGTCTTACCTTTGTCACCGCCCTGCCACCGGTCCCGACTTCCATCCCAGCCGCACCGCCGATGACGACGGCCCCGGCAGTCCGCCCGGCCGCAACGGAGATGACGACGGCTCCGGCAGTCCGCCCGGCCGCAACGGCAGCGAAGCACCCATCCCATTAACTATCTGGGCAGCCTGGTTCTGGACTGGGGTCAAGGGGTGCTGCCAATTTCTTAGGGGCAACATCAGGGCCAGGTTGTTTGGGTGGGTGACTAAAGGACCTGTTCCGTTGCCATTATTAAAAGTGTTTATTTTTGTTGCAACGTTGAAGTAATGTGCATCCCGTTGTGGGAGGTTTGCAAGGGAATGCTTGTGTTTTGATGTTTTATTCTTTTTGCAGTTAAAAGAAAAATAAAACCGGTGATGGACGGGCAGCCCGCGGACGGTCTGCATTTTGCTAAGGGGGAATGTGGCGCCCTGGACAAGCCAGGGGCCACAGATAACAACACACACACCCCCACCCCCAGCAGTTCACAACAGACATTCCCAAAGTGACCTGCTTTCTTCCTCGGGCTCAGACAGACACACCAGGTGGGCGGAGTCAGGAGATGGAGACGCCCACCCAGGAGTTTGGCTGGCCTGAGGCAAGAAACAAGCCCAGTCTAGTTCAGGCAGAGGAAGAGGGAGGAGGTCTGCAGAGAGGAAGACATAGCCAGGGGCCTAGGTTGGAGCCTAGGGCCCTCGTACAGAAAGTCAGGCAGATGGTAGTGGCCGTCTGCAGGGAGCCGGGAAGACAGTTAGTGGAACCGTAGGTAGCCGGGGCTGGGAGGTGGCCCACCGGTACTGAACCGGGGAGCCAGCTGGAAACCGGAATGCAGGAGTAGTGTGCACGGAGGTGAAAGAAAGGACTTACACCACCAAACTGGGTCAGGGGAGAAGCAACACCGCAGCCGTCTGTGGGACCCGTCCATCCAGCCGTGTGTTTTACTGAGAACTGTGTCATCATCATTACCGGCTGAGTGAGTACCACCGTGCTGTGCAGCACCGCGCTGCCCCCGCGACCCTGCACCTCACCAGGCCCCGTAACCCGCCTGCTACCCATCCACCTACCTCACCGGGCCCTGGGACAACCAACCCCCTACCCACGGGGGGGAGAACTAACATCTAGCTGCTCCATACCATCACTCCCGGGATCCCCCTCCCCGTTCCAATCTCACCACAACCGTGGGTGGCGTCATGGACAATCTTCCTTACCAAATCCCCTTTTACTGTGGAGCCTGGGATCACAGAGCGGGTCACGCCACCGTGATACCCACAGAAGTGACCCCGTGGCCAGGATCTGAGTACCCCTGGTCCCCAGGCGACACATGAACACACTCAACCTTGCACTGAGTTTTTGATGCAGAAACTGAGTATGAGCTTAATCACATCCTCCTCATAATCTCAAAACTAAGTTTTGAGAAATTTTCAGTTTTAACATGAAACTTGGTATATATTGCTACATGATGAGAACCACTGTCTGTAAATGAATGCGGCACCAGAACCACTGTCGGTACATGAATGCAGCACCAGAACCACTGACCATACATGAATACTGCACCAGAACCACCATCAGTACATGAATGCAGCACCAGAACCACCGGCGGTATATTTATGCAGCACCAAAATCACCGATTGTACATTAATGCAGCTCCAGAACCACTAACGGTACATGAATGTAGCACCAGAACCACTGACAGTACATGAATGTAGCACCAGAACAACCATGGTACATGAATGCAGCACCAGAATTACCGGAATCACACTTTCCCATACTGTGCCTTCAAGTAAACAAAGAAAGTCCCCTAAATCTTTGGCTCCATAAGATGCTTACCTTTCCCTCTTTGGCACTGCTGACAGCGACAATGGATAGCATATTTACTCTCAGTGGATAGGCTATTATGGGTTTTAATTTTGTTTTTAATTTTACTTCTTTTAATATGCAACATTTTTTGTAATGAAAAAAATAAAAAATAGTTAATTCAGATAATAATTGTAGAAATTTTTTTTGAAAAGTGGTTTGGAAAGTCAGTCAGAGAAAACTTTTGTGACAGCACACAGGTTTTCTGCCTTTCTAGACATGAAACAGGGGGATTAGGATGAGCAATTGTGAATCGTTCCTATATATAAAAAAAAGAAGCTGGACATGAAAAGAAAAAGTGATCATTAATAAAAAAAATGTTGAATCCTACATACAATGTAAGTGCTTTCCTAAAATGACTGTGTAGGTGAGATAATCACAGACACTTTTGTATAATAGCATACTTGTGCATTGCAGCGTCTTGACCTTCCCATCTCCTCTGCATGCACTCGGCGTGGAGGGATGCACACACAGCAAAATACATTCATTAGGAAACCCTTCAGACATCTGAATTTAGAAGGTGATGACGCCAGATACACGTATGTGTGGATCAAGTTTTCATTTCACTGAATGGCTGGTACAGCCTGTAGCTCGCTGTCAGTGCACCCAGCCCTATATAGGCTGCAGCTATTTTCTGGTTTTCACTATTAATACCTTTGCCGGCCTAACGGAAGACTTCTAAGAAATTTTTAAGACTTTAGATATATATTTATAACATGGGATTTTCACAGGGTTACAATATACACTGCAATATGTGTGTATATATATATATATATATATATATATATATAATATAGTGCATGTACATCTAAATATATATACACAGTGTATATTAGTGCCGACCTTTTATAACATATACAGTACAGACAAAAAGTTTGGACACACCTTCTCATCTCTAGAACAACTGTTAAGAGGAGACTTTGTGCAGCAGCCTTCATGGTAAAATAGCTGCTAGGAAACCACTGCTAATGACAGGCAACAAGCAGAAGAGACTTGTTTGGGCTAAAGAACACAAGGAATGGACATTAGACCAGTGGAAATCTATCTGTGCTTTGGTCTGATGAGTCCAAATTTGAGATCTTTGGATCCAACCACCGTGTCTTTGTAGAAAAGGTGAACGGATGGACCCTACATGCCTGGTTCCCATCGTGAAGCATGGAGGAGGAGGTGTGATGGTGTGGGGGTGCTTTGCTGGTGACACTGTTGGGGATTTATTCAAATTTGAAGGCATACTAAACCAGCATGGCTATCACAGCATCTTGCAGCAGCATGCTATTCCATCCGGTTTGCGTTTAGATGGACCATCATTTCTTTTTCAACAGGACAATGACCCCAAACACACCTCCAGGCTGTGTAAGGGCTATTTGTCTAAGAAGGAGAGTGATGGGGTGCTACGCCAGATGACCTGGCCTCCACAGTCACCAGACCTGAACCCAATCGAGATGGTTTGGGGTGAGCTGGACCGCAGAGTAAAAGCAAAAGGGCCAACAAGTGCTAAGCATCTCTGGGAACTCCTTCAAGACTGTTGGAAGACCATTTCCGGTGACTACTTCTTGAAGCTCATCAAGAGAATGCCAAGAGTGTGCAAAGCAGTAATCAAAGCAAAAGGTGGCTACTTTGAAGAACCTAGAATATAAGACATATTTTCAGTTGTTTCACACTTTTTTAAGTATTTCATTCCACTTGTTTTAATTCATAGTTTTGATGCCTTCAATGTGAATCTACAATTTTTAGAGTCATGAAAATAAAGAAAACTCTTTGAATGAGGTGTGTCCAAACTTGTGGTCAGTACATTAATGTAAATACAGTGTGTGTCTGTGTGTGTGTGTGTGTGTGTGTGTGTGTATATATATATATATATACAGTTAGGTCCAGAAATATTTGGACAGTGACACAATTTTCGCGAGTTGGGCTCTGCATGCCACCACATTGGATTTGAAATGAAACCTCTACAACAGAATTCAAGTGCAGATTGTAACGTTTAATTTGAAGGTTTGAACAAAAATATCTGATAGAAATTGTAGGAATTGTACACATTTCTTTACAAACACTCCACATTTTAGGAGGTCAAAAGTAATTGGACAAATAAACCAAACCCAAACAAAATATTTTTATTTTCAATATTTTGTTGCGAATCCTTTGGAGGCAATCACTGCCTTAAGTCTGGAACCCATGGACATCACCAAACGCTGGGTTTCCTCCTTCTTAATGCTTTGCCAGGCCTTTACAGCCGCAGCCTTCAGGTCTTGCTTGTTTGTGGGTCTTTCCGTCTTAAGTCTGGATTTGAGCAAGTGAAATGCATGCTCAATTGGGTTAAGATCTGGTGATTGACTTGGCCATTGCAGAATGTTCCACTTTTTTGCACTCATGAACTCCTGGGTAGCTTTGGCTGTATGCTTGGGGTCATTGTCCATCTGTACTATGAAGCGCCGTCCGATCAACTTTGCGGCATTTGGCTGAATCTGGGCTGAAAGTATATCCCGGTACACTTCAGAATTCATCCGGCTACTCTTGTCTGCTGTTATGTCATCAATAAACACAAGTGACCCAGTGCCATTGAAAGCCATGCATGCCCATGCCATCACGTTGCCTCCACCATGTTTTACAGAGGATGTGGTGTGCCTTGGATCATGTGCCGTTCCCTTTCTTTTCCAAACTTTTTTCTTCCCATCATTCTGGTACAGGTTTATCTTTGTCTCATCTGTCCATAGAATACTTTTCCAGAACTGAGCTGGCTTCATGAGGTGTTTTTCTGCAAATTTAACTCTGGCCTGTCTATTTTTGGAATTGATGAATGGTTTGCATCTAGATGTGAACCCTTTGTATTTACTTTCATGGAGTCTTCTCTTTACTGTTGACTTAGAGACAGATACACCTACTTCACTGAGAGTGTTCTGGACTTCAGTTGATGTTATGAACGGGTTCTTCTTCACCAAAGAAAGTATGCGGCGATCATCCACCACTGTTGTCATCCGTGGACGCCCAGGTCTTTTTTGAGTTCCCAAGCTCACCAGTCAATTCCTTTTTCCTCAGAATGTACCCGACTGTTGATTTTGCTACTCCAAGCATGTCTGCTATCTCTCTGATGGATTTTTTCTTTTTTTTCAGCCTCAGGATGTTCTGCTTCACCTCAATTGAGAGTTCCTTAGACCGCATGTTGTCTGGTCAGAGCAACAGCTTCCAAATGCAAAACCACACACCTGTAATCAACCCCAGACCTTTTAACTACTTCATTGATTACAGGTTAACGAGGGAGACGCCTTCAGAGTTAATTGCAGCCCTTAGAGTCCCTTGTCCAATTACTTTTGGTCCCTTGAAAAAGAGGAGGCTATGCATTACAGAGCTATGATTCCTAAACCCTTTCTCCGATTTGGATGTGAAAACTCTCATATTGCAGCTGGGAGTGTGCACTTTCAGCCCATATTATATATATAATTGTATTTCTGAACATGTTTTTGTAAACAGCTAAAATAACAAAACTTGTGTCACTGTCCAAATATTTCTGGACCTAACTATCTATATATATATATATATATATATATATATATATATATATATATATACATATATATACACACATACATTATATTTATACACACACAGGAGATCAAAATTGGAGAACACACAAATTCCTAAATGTTTCGGTCATTGTGTAGATGTCCTAACATGAGTAAACTCGCAGTCTTTTAAGCTGATTTCATAAATTGACTTTATTGTACAGCACATAAAAAATGTAACTGAGATAAATGAAGAACTTTGATCAAAATTAGGGAACAATTTCAGTTACCTGCAAGTTATTGGTGTTAATCTGGCACCTGGTGCTAATTTCCTTAATTATCTGACAAATCCCTATTTAACTGATGGCCTAACTTTCCATTTTGCACTGACTTTGCGACGGTCCAAAGGGACTGAAACCCTCCAACGGCAGGTTTTCCAGATGACAGTCAAAGGTGTGACCCTTTCAGCCATAACAAGAGAAGATGGTCGCCCCAAGTCTGTGATTCGAGAATGTTGCATCTTTACATCACAAACTCTTTCAAGTCTCCCAAAAAGGCTGGTCACTTCAAAGCTTCTTCCTGTTTCTTCCAAACTTATCGATAGTCATTATGGGCAAACAGTTCAATTTTAGTTTTGTCAGACCATGTCTCCAAAAATTAAGGTCTTTGTTCCTCTGTGCATTTGAAAACACTAATCTGGCTTTTTTTATGTTTCTTTTGGAGTAACGACTTCTTCCAGGCAGAGTGGCCTTTTAGCCAATGTTGATACAGTACTCGTTTCACTGTGGATAATGACACAATCTTACCAGCTTCCACCTGCATCTTCACAAGGTCTTTTGGTTTTGTTCTTGGGTTGATATGCACATGTCTGACCAAAGCACGTTCATCTCTGGTACACAAAACCCATCTACTTCCTGAGCGGTATGATGGCTGGACATTCCCATCTTCTTTGTACTTGGGTATAATTGTTTGTACAGATGAACGAGGTGCCTTCAGGTATCTGGAAATTGCACCCAATGAGGAACCAGATTTGTGCAAGTCCACAAGTCTGTTCCTGAGATCTTGGCTGATTTCTTTTGACTTTCATATGATGCTACACAAAAAAGCAGTGTGATTCAGTTGTGCATTAAAATACATCCACAGGTGTGTTTCTAATTAACTCAGAAGATTCCAAAGACACGACATCATCATGTGGGCTGTCCCATATTGTTTAAAGGCAAAGTCCTCTTAGTGTATGTAAACTTTTGACTTTACAGAAAGTAATAAAAATCCCATAAAACATTCTCTCTCTCGCTCATTATTCTGGCATTTGGCAAATATAAATAATTTTGGTTCCTAATTGACCTAAAACGGGAAAGGTTTATTCTGATTTTATGTCTGATTGTGAGAAAAACCTGCAGATGAGTCTTTTTATATAGTGTATGTAAACTTCTGATGTCAATTGTATGTACACACTAAGGAGGGCTTTGCACGCTGCGACATCGGTAACAATGTGTTACCGATGCTGCAGCGATAGTCCCGCCCCCGTCGCACGTGCAATATCTAGTGGAAGCTGCCGTAGCGATTATTATCGCTACGGCAGTTTCACACGCACATACAGTTAGGTCCAGAAATATTTGGACAGTGACACAATTTTCGCGAGTTGGGCTCTGCATGCCACCACATTGGATTTGAAATGAAACCTCTACAACAGAATTCAAGTGCAGATTGTAACGTTTAATTTGAAGGTTTGAACAAAAATATCTGATAGAAATTGTAGGAATTGTACACATTTCTTTACAAACACTCCACATTTTAGGAGGTCAAAAGTAATTGGACAAATAAACCAAACCCAATCAAAATATTTTTATTTTCAATATTTTGTTGCGAATCCTTTGGAGGCAATCACTGCCTTAAGTCTGGAACCCATGGATATCACCAAACGCTGGGTTTCCTCCTTCTTAATGCTTTGCCAGGCCTTTACAGCCGCAGCCTTCAGGTCTTGCTTGTTTGTGGGTCTTTCCGTCTTAAGTCTGGATTTGAGCAAGTGAAATGCATGCTCAATTGGGTTAAGATCTGGTGATTGACTTGGCCATTGCAGAATGTTCCACTTTTTTGCACTCATGAACTCCTGGGTAGCTTTGGCTGTATGCTTGGGGTCATTGTCCATCTGTACTATGAAGCGCCGTCCGATCAACTTTGCGGCATTTGGCTGAATCTGGGCTGAAAGTATATCCCGGTACACTTCAGATTTCATCCGGCTACTCTTGTCTGCTGTTATGTCATCAATAAACACAAGTGACCCAGTGCCATTGAAAGCCATGCATGCCCATGCCATCACGTTGCCTCCACCATGTTTTACAGAGGATGTGGTGTGCCTTGGATCATGTGCCGTTCCCTTTCTTCTCCAAACTTTTTTCTTCCCATCATTCTGGTACAGGTTGATCTTTGTCTCATCTGTCCATAGAATACTTTTCCAGAACTGAGCTGGCTTCATGAGGTGTTTTTCAGCAAATTTAACTCTGGCCTGTCTATTTTTGGAATTGATGAATGGTTTGCATCTAGATGTGAACCCTTTGTATTTACTTTCATGGAGTCTTCTCTTTACTGTTGACTTAGAGACAGATACACCTACTTCACTGAGAGTGTTCTGGACTTCAGTTGATGTTGTGAACGGGTTCTTCTTCACCAAAGAAAGTATGCGGCGATCATCCACCACTGTCGTCATTCGTGGACGCCCAGGCCTTTTTGAGTTCCCAAGCTCACCAGTCAATTCCTTTTTTCTCAGAATGTACCCGACTGTTGATTTTGCTACTCCAAGCATGTCTGCTATCTCTCTGATGGATTTTTTCTTTTTTTTCAGCCTCAGGATGTTCTGCTTCACCTCAATTGAGAGTTCCTTAGACCGCATGTTGTCTGGTCACAGCAACAACTTCCAAATGCAAAACCACACACCTGTAATCAACCCCAGACCTTTTAACTACTTCATTGATTACAGGTTAACGAGGGAGACGCCTTCAGTGTTAATTGCAGCCCTTAGAGTCCCTTGTCCAATTACTTTTGGTCCCTTGAAAAAGAGGAGGCTATGCATTACAGAGCTATGATTCCTAAACCCTTTCTCCGATTTGAATGTGAAAACTCTCATATTGCAGCTGGGAGTGTGCACTTTCAGCCCATATTATATATAGAATTGTATTTCTGAACATGTTTTTGTAAACAGCTAAAATAACAAAACTTGTGTCACTGTCCAAATATTTCTGGACCTAACTGTACCTGCCGTGCGACGTCCCTCTGGCCGGCGACCCGCCTCCTTCCTTCCCACACGGCAGGCGGCCAATTGAAATGGAGGGGCGGAGATGAGCAGGATGTAAACATCCCGCCCACCTCCGTCCTTCTCATTGCAGCCGGCGGCAGGTAAGGTGAAGTTCCTCGCTCCTGCGGCTTCACACACAGCGATGTGTGCTGCCGCAGGAGCGAGGAACTACATCGCACCTGTCGCTGCACCGGCATTATGGAAATGTAGGAGGCTGCAGCGATGATACGATAACGACGCTTTTGCGCTCGTTCATCGTATCAAAAAGGATTTGCACGTTGCGATATCGACTGCGACGCCGGATGTGCGTCACTTTCGATTTGACCCCATCGACATCGCACGTGCGATGTCGGTGGGGTCAAATCGAAAGTGACGCACATCCGGCGTCACTTTTGACATTGTACTGTGTAAATGCTAGATGATACGATGAACGAGCGCAAAAACATCGTTATCGTATCATCGTTGCATTCCCCGACATTTCCATAATGCCGGTGCCGCGACAGGTACGATGTTGTTCCTCGTTCCTGCGGCAGCACACATCGCTGTGTATGAAGCCGCAGGAGCGAGGAACATCTCCTTACCTGCCGCCGGCGGCTATGCGGAAGGACGGAGGTGGGTGGGATGTTTACATCCTGCTCATCTCCGCCCCTCCGCCGCTATTGGCCTGCCGTGTGACGTCACTATGATGCCGCACGACCCGCCCCCTTAGGAAGGAGGCAGGTCGCCGGCCAGAGCGACGGTCCCAGGGCAGGTGAGTGCATGTGAAGCTGGCGTAGCGATAATTTTCGCTACGCCAGCTATCACACGATATCGTACCTGCGACGGGGGCGGGGACTATCGCGTGCGACATCGCAGCATCGGCTTGCGATGTCGCAACGTGCAAAGCCCGCCTTAGAAGTTTCATTGATGTTGTCCTTAGGTTGGCAATAAGTATAAATAAGGGAAAACTGGAATTTATATACACTGTATATTAGAGATGATAAAATCAAATGTAGTTAAATTAAAGTGTAAAAATCTTTTTTTTTATTTTGGCCTTACTTCTCTCTGTCCCTTCCGTGTCACCTGTCTGGTACTAGTTGTAACTTCAGATTGCGCCACTCACATTAAATTTCCCAAGCCTCTCTGGGCCAAGGCTTCCAGAATGATTAGGCCTTGGAAGGTTCTACACAAGCATATGCGAAAATCAGTGGATGGTGTCATGAAATCATGGCATGCATCATGACCTCACGTTTTTGTGCAAAACTCTTGCGGGCCTCATTAGAGCCAAAAGTCAGAGCCAATAGTAAGAGGCCTGGAGAATTCTATGTGAGTGGGACCAGATATAAGTGATAGTGAGGATTGGAGGGGCTGGAGATGTGAATACTGAGGGGTGTATAAGTATTTATTTATTTTTTTACATATTCTGTTTAATATGTGTAGCAGCCAGATGGCAGGGGGTTCAGGTCTGGTCTCGTACCTGTTACTCGTCAGCGGGCCGGTGTAGAGGTCTAGGATGTCACGGGTGACTTGGCCCGGTTTCGTGCCCCGAGGTGTCCACAATGAAAGGGGGTGATTAAAGATGGTGAAAGTTTGTTGTGATGCCACCTGTGGTATGTGGCCATGGATTAGCCGCCGCTGCTGTCGCTGTCCTCCGGGGTGGATGGTAGTAGCAGCAAGGATGGTTTCACTCCCCACAGGTGGAGCAAGCCCCGGGGAGGATGATGAGGGCAATAGTCCACAGGAGTACCGAAGCACGGTGCGCCGGCAAAGACGGGGACAACACCTGAGGGGGGGGGGAAAGTGCTGCAGTTCAAAGTTTGTAAGATGCCCCAGAGGTGCCACTCTGCTCCACGATTGGCTCCAGCCGGTCTCAGGAAAATCATAAGCAACTACCGGTGTCTGTTGAGTATGAGACTCTCCACCTCTGCGCTTAGTTGTGGATCCCCGTGGCTTGAGGCAACTTGGGGACCCCAGTGTTCTTGTAAAGTGTCCCTTCCCGTATGCAGGTGGCGCAGATCCTCACCGTGGGGCCTGACCATGATCATCTCCTCGGAACCTCTGTGTCACTGTGCTTTTTGAAAATGGGTGCTGGGTGATGGGACTTAAAATCCCCAACCCCTGCAGATTCTGGTGGTCCAACGTGGGACATGTCCCACCCCAGGGCTCTGCACCCTGGCACTATGGGAACGCTTAGGCTTGACCTCCAGCTACCATGTTCTCCTCCCTCTCACTAGCTCCACTGGTTGCCTCTTGCCCTCTTCCAGTCCGGCCGGTTCAACCTAGAAGATCTCTGAAGTACTCCTTCTAAGGACTGTGTTGTTTAGAGTCTCATACCTTTCTGACTAGAAACTGGTTGTGTGTTCCTACTCACTCAGAGCAGCCCCCACCTTTCTGATGACTCACTGGTGGTTGCCCCAGCAAGCGGGAATTTCCCCAGGCTTTCTGCTTTGTGAGTTGTTTAACTGGCTGACTCATAGCTAAATGTTGTGAAAGTGAAAAACACCAGTGGTTAACTCCTTCACCACCGAGGATAAGGCATTGCATCTTAAGTGAGATGCAGTACCCAGTTACGACAGAGCCTCAGGGGCAACACATATGCACCTCTGGTTTGGTGTTCATACTAAACATAGACTTTAACCAAAAAACAGAGTTCGGATTTGGAGTTTGGGTGCTTTACGCATGAACACTACTCCCCTGAGCATGGTTGTGTTCAGGTATGTTCAGTGCTCGGCCCAGTGTGAGCTATTTCTAGTGTTTTATTGTCTCCCACTGGAGGTAACAGCAGCACGATCAGGTGTAGTGTATAGCAAAAAAAAAATTGGAAAAACCCGCCCACCCTCCGCCAGAAGTATTCTTTTTATGGTTGGCTGAATGTGGGCATAAACCTATTCTGCCCAATTAGTGACTTGTATTTCACAGAAAAAAGTCACTTTCTAAAATATTGATTCTTTATTATGCAAAAAATGTTTTAAAAAAAATATTACATTCAAAACCTTAAGGATACACATAGACAGAAAGACAAACAGCCAAATATGATAGACTTCAACTAGTCATATAGCGGAAAGACCAGTGATATACCCCAATCACAAAGGGGTTAGTATATCACTGTGCCAATCAACCTATAATATATTTGATTGGAAAAATTCTAGGTATGTCTATACTCTGAGGTTCCCACAAGTCCAAGATAAGAAAACTGGGAGTGCTCAGAATACATTCGCCCAGACAAAACTGTCCCTGAAGTCACAAAAGTATTTACATGACATTTTTTGCAAACTCCTGATTAAATTACATTCAATATTTTTCACCCGACGCGTTTCTCCTCCTACACCACAGGTTCATCAGGGGTGTTTATAGCATGTCATAATACATTCAGTTGATAAAAAAAGGAAAGTGAGGAGACAGATAATAAATAGACATATGTAGATATCACAATATTATATGGAAAACCTCATCCCTGAAGATTTTTGATGTCAGCCGTTCTCTAGATTTTAATCCAAATCTTTTATAAGGCAAAATTGAATCTCTTCAGTTTTTATTAAAGGTTTCAACCTAAAAAATATACATACAAAGACCACCTGTTAGTAAAATGCATTCAGACAGTGAATTTTTCAGAACACGGTACAAAGATATATTTTACTTGTATCAGAACACATTATTTACTCACTGATATCTAGGGGATGTTGGCCCAATCAGAGTGCAATTTCCACATCAATAAACTTTTAGACCTAAAATGATGTCAAAGACAGTTTTTTACTAAAGATCCAATTACACACTTGGACTTGAGGGAAAAAGAACCCAATCACCCAGAATATAGAGTGTGACAAGAAAAACTTCCTCCAAAACATGTGATTGTAAATAAAGGGGGAAGCTTACAGTATTTTTCATTCCAAGATAGTTAGTGTTGAATTTCACTAGTCCATACACTGGTACGTAGATAGTCTCAGCAGATAAT
The DNA here is from genome assembly GCF_048569485.1 of Anomaloglossus baeobatrachus. Taxonomy (NCBI): domain Eukaryota; kingdom Metazoa; phylum Chordata; class Amphibia; order Anura; family Aromobatidae; genus Anomaloglossus; species Anomaloglossus baeobatrachus. The sequence continues at coordinate 65,271,688 of NC_134354.1, forward strand.
TTAAACTGCAAAAGAACATATATTTGTATATATACAGTTAGGTCCAGAAATATTTGGACAGTGACACAATTTTCGCGAGTTGGGCTCTGCATGCCACCACATTGGATTTGAAATGAAACCTCTACAACAGAATTCAAGTGCAGATTGTAACGTTTAATTTGAAGGTTTGAACAAAAATATCTGATAGAAATTGTAGGAATTGTACACATTTCTTTACAAACACTCCACATTTTAGGAGGTCAAAAGTAATTGGACAAATAAACCAAACCCAATCAAAATATTTTTATTTTCAATATTTTGTTGCGAATCCTTTGGAGGCAATCACTGCCTTAAGTCTGGAACCCATGGATATCACCAAACGCTGGGTTTCCTCCTTCTTAATGCTTTGCCAGGCCTTTACAGCCGCAGCCTTCAGGTCTTGCTTGTTTGTGGGTCTTTCCGTCTTAAGTCTGGATTTGAGCAAGTGAAATGCATGCTCAATTGGGTTAAGATCTGGTGATTGACTTGGCCATTGCAGAATGTTCCACTTTTTTGCACTCATGAACTCCTGGGTAGCTTTGGCTGTATGCTTGGGGTCATTGTCCATCTGTACTATGAAGCGCCGTCCGATCAACTTTGCGGCATTTGGCTGAATCTGGGCTGAAAGTATATCCCGGTACACTTCAGATTTCATCCGGCTACTCTTGTCTGCTGTTATGTCATCAATAAACACAAGTGACCCAGTGCCATTGAAAGCCATGCATGCCCATGCCATCACGTTGCCTCCACCATGTTTTACAGAGGATGTGGTGTGCCTTGGATCATGTGCCGTTCCCTTTCTTCTCCAAACTTTTTTCTTCCCATCATTCTGGTACAGGTTGATCTTTGTCTCATCTGTCCATAGAATACTTTTCCAGAACTGAGCTGGCTTCATGAGGTGTTTTTCAGCAAATTTAACTCTGGCCTGTCTATTTTTGGAATTGATGAATGGTTTGCATCTAGATGTGAACCCTTTGTATTTACTTTCATGGAGTCTTCTCTTTACTGTTGACTTAGAGACAGATACACCTACTTCACTGAGAGTGTTCTGGACTTCAGTTGATGTTGTGAACGGGTTCTTCTTCACCAAAGAAAGTATGCGGCGATCATCCACCACTGTCGTCATTCGTGGACGCCCAGGCCTTTTTGAGTTCCCAAGCTCACCAGTCAATTCCTTTTTTCTCAGAATGTACCCGACTGTTGATTTTGCTACTCCAAGCATGTCTGCTATCTCTCTGATGGATTTTTTCTTTTTTTTCAGCCTCAGGATGTTCTGCTTCACCTCAATTGAGAGTTCCTTAGACCGCATGTTGTCTGGTCACAGCAACAACTTCCAAATGCAAAACCACACACCTGTAATCAACCCCAGACCTTTTAACTACTTCATTGATTACAGGTTAACGAGGGAGACGCCTTCAGTGTTAATTGCAGCCCTTAGAGTCCCTTGTCCAATTACTTTTGGTCCCTTGAAAAAGAGGAGGCTATGCATTACAGAGCTATGATTCCTAAACCCTTTCTCCGATTTGAATGTGAAAACTCTCATATTGCAGCTGGGAGTGTGCACTTTCAGCCCATATTATATATAGAATTGTATTTCTGAACATGTTTTTGTAAACAGCTAAAATAACAAAACTTGTGTCACTGTCCAAATATTTCTGGACCTAACTGTATACACACAGTGCCTACAAGTAGTATTCAACCCCCTGCAGATTTAGCAGGTTTACACATTCGGAATTAACTTGGCATTGTGACATTTGGACTGTAGATCAGCCTGGAAGTGTGAAATGCACTGCAGCAAAAAAGAATGTTATTTTTTTTTTTTTTTAAATTGTGAAAAGTTTATTCAGAGGGTCATTTTTTATTCAACCCCTCAAACCACAAGAATTCTGTTTGGTTCCCCTAAAGTATTAAGAAGTATTTCAGGCACAAAGAACAATGAGCTTCACATGTTTGGATTAATTATCTCTTTTTCCAGCCTTTTCTGACTAATTAAGACCCTCCCCAAACTTGTGAACAGCACTCGTACTTGGTCAACATGGGAAAGACAAAGGAGCATTCCAAGGCCATCAGAGACAAGATCATGGAGGGTCACAAGGCTGGCAAGGGGTACAAAACCCTTTCCATGGAGTTGGGCCTACCTGTCTCCACTGTTGGGAGCATCATCCGGAAGTGGAAGGCTTATGGAACTACTGTTAGCCTTCCACGGCCTGGACAGCCTTTGAAAGTTTCCACCCGTACCGAGGCCAGGCTTGTCCAAAGAGTCAAGGCTAACCCAAGGACAACAAGGAAGGAGCTCCGGGAAGATCTCATGGCAGTGGGGACATTGGTTTCAGTCAATACCATAAGTAACGTACTCCACCGCAATGGTCTCCGTTCCAGACGAGCCCGTAAGGTACCTTTACTTTCAAAGCGTCATGTCAAGGCTCGTCTACAGTTTGCTCATGATCACTTGGAGGACTCTGAGACAGACTGGTTCAAGATTTTCTGGTCTGATGAGACTAAGATCGAGATCTTTGGTGCCAACCACACACGTGACGTTTGGAGACTGGATGGCACTGCATACGACCCCAAGAATACCATCCCTACAGTCAAGCATGGTGGTGGCAGCATCATGCTGTGGGGCTGTTTCTCAGCCAAGGGGCCTGGCCATCTGGTCCGCATCCATGGGAAGATGGATAGCACGGCCTACCTGGAGATTTTGGCCAAGAACCTCCGCTCCTCCATCAAGGATCTAAAGATGGGTCGTCATTTCATCTTCCAACAAGACAACGACCCAAAGCACACAGCCAAGAAAACCAAGGCCTGGTTCAAGAGGGAAAAAATCAAGGTGTTGCAGTGGCCTAGTCAGTCTCCTGACCTTAACCCAATTGAAAACTTGTGGAAGGAGCTCAAGATTAAAGTCCACATGAGACACCCAAAGAACCTAGATAACTTGGAGAAGATCTGCATGGAGGAGTGGGCCAAGATAACTACAGAGACCTGTGCTGGCCTGATCAGGTCTTATAAAAGACGATTATTAGCTGTAATTGCAAACAAGGGTTATTCCACAAAATATTAAACCTAGGGGTTGAATAATAATTGACCAACACTTTTATGTTGAAAATTTATTAAAATTTAACTGAGCAACATAACTTGTTGGTTTGTAAGATTTATGCATCTGTTAATAAATCCTGCTCTTGTTTGAAGTTTGCAGGCTCTAACTTATTTGCATCTTATCAAACCTGCTAAATCTGCAGGGGGTTGAAGACTACTTGTAGGCACTGTATATATATATATATATATATATATGTATATATATATATATATATATATGTATATATATGTATATATATATATATATATATATATATATATATAAAAGACCCTTGCTCCATTCAAAAAGCTTAGGTTCAAATAAATAGTTTACATACCAAGGTCTTGTTTTTCAATGTGGAACACTGCAACTCCAAACACCTCCTCACATGACTGATGCTTCCCCACTATGCCATGTTCCTCCCTTTATATACACAATTTATCCAATGTGCTCCTCCCACCAGGGATAAAGAGATCACTCAAAAGAGCTTAAATAAACTCATAGTCGCACCAATGTGGCGCCGATATTAAACATAACACAAAAAATAATTTCCTGCAACTGTAGAAACCACATGAAAACCAGCGTGCGTTCCACTGAGGAATTAGTGACTTCCATTGGAGTTCAGGTCAAGTCCAGAGCCAGAACAGAACTTTATCCAAAGTCCGGATGAAGCCGCCAAAACGAATTTCAACAGGTCCGCTCATCTCTACTCATATCTAATATATATATATATATATATATATATATATATATATAAAAGTAAATTTCTATATATGCACCATATATATCATATATAATTGTCTGACAAATGAACAAATGTCCTTCTGCTAAATTAATATTTAACACCTATACACCCTCCTGCCACCATTCACTACAGTTCCTGTCGCCAATGGGGCTCATAATCTAATTTCTCATTCTCCTCACGTTTTTAGTAACTTTTTTTCCCATGTGAAAAAACATTAAATGCAAAGAGGCTGAATGGCAAAATATCAGTAGACACCTAACCACCACAACTATACGAGCTTGGTGGCAATGTCATCCCTTATTTACAAATTTAGGTCGCTTTTGTGGCTATATCAACTTTTACTCTTTTGGAAAGACTCTCCAAAATATTGGAGTGTATCTATGGAAATTTGTACTGTTTCAGCATAGAGAGCATTTGTGTTTCATGGGATCTGAATTTATTGATGGTGAGAGGTCTGTGCAGTGAACCCACTCTGCCTCAGGACATAGAAAACCCAGAGGGGCTTGATTGCAGAACCACACCTGGTTTTCACCATAGTCTGTAATGGTGAGGGTGTTACGCTGCAGGTGTGAGACCGGGTGCCAACCGGGAAGACTGGAGCTGCGATGGCTGGCCCCAGGGGTGCGGGAGCGATAGTCTCTGGAGACAGGTAACAGTGGCAGCAAGTGTCGAGGTTTCGACCGGGATGGATAGATTCGGCAGCAGCGGCTGGTGAGTTTACTTCTCAGCAGTGGGTATCGTGGTTGGCGTCCGGCGTGGCAGCTTGTTGCAGGAGCGGCAGGTTAGGGATAACAGCAGCAGTACACTGTAACACAAACATATGTCAGCAGCAGAAATTAGCACAATACAACAGCAGCAGCGGAGAGAGCAGCACAGTGCTAGGGAACCTGAGAACTAGCAACGTTTAAGACTCGTTGCCCAGGCACTTCCTAAATGGAGGAAGTACCTTAAATACCTGCAGGCTCCAGCTGACCTGAGAGGCACTTCCAGGTTAAGGGTGCGCTGGCCCTTTAAGAAAGGGGGTGTGGCCACGTGAGCCCCTAAAGCAGATCCAGGAAGCCTGCAATGAGAACACAGCCTCTGGGAGACAGCAGCATGGGATGGGAATGGAGTGGTCACCACAGGAGAGGCAGGACCATGCGGGGACGCCGGTGTGGGCGTTACAATAGACCTCATTTTGTGCACAGTGATGCAGAAATAGGAATGGGTCAGAGTCGGACATGGACAGAAGAGGGCCGTCTGTGCAAGAACATGAAATGGGCCTTTTTGCACTCCAATGGCTCATCGTGATGCACTGCTTTAACAGTTTGTGACAGAAGCTACTCTAGAGATGGAAGCTGCCTTGATACTTCTTTGACCCATGTGCTGTTGCACAGATTGCACAATGTTTGTGTCTACCCCTGAAATGAGACTTCCGAAGATTATCGAAAAATGGTGCACAATGCCTGTTTATGCTACAGCATTAATATTACCTTTCACTGAAAATATGAGGGTAAACCATGAAAAATGGCCCCATACAAATCTCTTCACCATTATTATAAGATGAGCTTTATTGATTCCAATGTTTGTTCTTCCGACATCATACAAACCCAAACGCATTACTCAGAGTACCAGATGTCATCTCTACAGAGAACACGTATAGATTGCTCTATGGTCCATTGCCCATTGCCCATGTGCTTTACACCACCCCATCTGACGTCTATCATTATGCTTGGTGATGTAAGTTTTGTCTGCAGCTGCCCAAAGAAAACCATTTGATGAAGGTTCTGACACACAGTTCTTATTTTTGGAATCCATTGTAGAGTAAGTTTGAAACTCTGTAGTGACTGACACTACAAAATATTGACAATTTCTACAGCCCATATACAGTTAGGTCCAGAAATATTTGGCCAGTGACACAATTTTCGCGAGTTGGGCTCTGCATGCCACCACATTGGATTTGAAATGAAACCTCTGCAACAGAATTCAAGTGCAGATTGTAACGTTTAATTTGAAGGTTTGAACAAAAATATCTGATAGAAATTGTAGGAATTGTACACATTTTTTTACAAACACTCCACATTTTAGGAGGTCAAAAGTAATTGGACAAATAAACCAAACCCAAACAAAATATTTTTATTTTCAATATTTTGTTGCGAATCCTTTGGAGGCAATCACTGCCTTAAGTCTGGAACCCATGGACATCACCAAACGCTGGGTTTCCTCCTTCTTAATGCTTTGCCAGGCCTTTACAGCCGCAGCCTTCAGGTCTTGCTTGTTTGTGGGTCTTTCCGTCTTAAGTCTGGATTTGAGCAAGTGAAATGCATGCTCAATTGGGTTAAGATCTGGTGATTGACTTGGCCATTGCAGAATGTTCCACTTTTTTGCACTCATGAACTCCTGGGTAGCTTTGGCTGTATGCTTGGGGTCATTGTCCATCTGTACTATGAAGCGCCGTCCGATCAACTTTGCGGCATTTGGCTGAATCTGGGCTGAAAGTATATCCCGGTACACTTCAGATTTCATCCGGCTACTCTTGTCTGCTGTTATGTCATCAATAAACACAAGTGACCCAGTGCCATTGAAAGCCATGCATGCCCATGCCATCACGTTGCCTCCACCATGTTTTACAGAGGATGTGGTGTGCCTTGGATCATGTGCCGTTCCCTTTCTTCTCCAAACTTTTTTCTTCCCATCATTCTGGTACAGGTTGATCTTTGTCTCATCTGTCCATAGAATACTTTTCCAGAACTGAGCTGGCTTCATGAGGTGTTTTTCAGCAAATTTAACTCTGGCCTGTCTATTTTTGGAATTGATGAATGGTTTGCATCTAGATGTGAACCCTTTGTATTTACTTTCATGGAGTCTTCTCTTTACTGTTGACTTAGAGACAGATACACCTACTTCACTGAGAGTGTTCTGGACTTCAGTTGATGTTGTGAACGGGTTTTTCTTCACCAAAGAAAGTATGCGGCGATCATCCACCACTGTTGTCATCCGTGGACGCCCAGGCCTTTTTGAGTTCCCAAGCTCACCAGTCAATTCCTTTTTTCTCAGAATGTACCCGACTGTTGATTTTGCTACTCCAAGCATGTCTGCTATCTCTCTGATGGATTTTTTCTTTTTTTTCAGCCTCAGGATGTTCTGCTTCACCTCAATTGAGAGTTCCTTAGACCGCATGTTGTCTGGTCACAGCAACAGCTTCCAAATGCAAAACCACACACCTGTAATCAACCCCAGACCTTTTAACTACTTCATTGATTACAGGTTAATGAGGGAGACGCCTTCAGAGTTAATTGCAGCCCTTAGAGTCCCTTGTCCAATTACTTTTGGTCCCTTGAAAAAGAGGAGGCTATGCATTACAGAGCTATGATTCCTAAACCCTTTCTCCGATTTGGATGTGAAAACTCTCATATTGCAGCTGGGAGTGTGTACTTTTAGCCCATATTATATATATAATTGTATTTCTGAACATGTTTTTGTAAACAGCTAAAATAACAAAACTTGTGTCACTGTCCAAATATTTCTGGACCTAACTGTAATTCAGCCCTCGCTGGCCCCGAAGTTGCATAGTCTGCCACTTCATGTCTGAGCTGTTATTCCCCGAGCAGGGCATTTTCTGATGCTAGGGTCTTAAAGGGTATATTTCATCAGGATTTAAACACCTAATATAATATAGAGACAGGGACCCGTTACCCCCAGTGCGAGCCGATCAAACACTTCAAGTGGTCGCACTGGGCCAAGCACTGTGCATATCCAAGCACACTGATGCTCTTGCCAGTGGGTTGTATTCGTAAAGCACCCAAACTTTGATTTCTTGGGAAAGTATGAACTCGTACCAAACACTGAACACCAAACTTCAGGTTTGCTTATCTCTACTGGTGGCAGTTTCATTTTAAAGGGAACCTGTCAAATCTCCTATGCACACAGAACCACGTGCAGTTCTGGGTGCATATTTCTAATCCCTGCCTAACTGTCCTAGCATATACTTGTGTGGCACCCCTGACCTGGTCAGGCACCACTGAGTACTGCACCCATGCTGGGGGCAGTACAAAACAGGTAATCCAGAAGGCTGACTGGGGTGTGGTTACACAGGCGCATAGTAGCCAGGTCTCCCACATTGACCTTTAAAGGGACCCCTGGGGAATCCAGGAGGGGGCATGGCCTCTATCTCCACTCAAGGGGTGTGGTAGAGAGCCTGGTTGCTAAGTTGTGTAGGCAGGCACAGAGGGGAGGAAGTAATGAGCCAGTCTGAAGTGAAGCTCAGGGAGAGCAGTTGCAAGGAGGAAACCTGGAGGCTGTCACTAGTCAGACACCGCAGGTGCAGTTGTTACTGACAGGGGAGAACGGTCATCTGGTAGGGCCGCCCGAAATCCACCCAAGGCTGGAGTGCAAAGGGGTGGCTGAGTACGGGGACTGCCAGGCAAGGACCAAGCCCGCACGGGGTTACAGGTACGGGGTTACAGGTCCCCAGAGCAGGGCCTCATTCAGTTGGCCTGCTCAACCTGCAGGTGGGGGTACTTCACACCCTCCACCACAACACCACAGAGTCCGGAGCCACGTAGCAACGAGAGGGCCCATAGTTCACAAGAGGCAAGTAGGCGGAGTGACCTGGTCCAGGCAACAAGCAGACGGGCCGAAAAAGGGGAGAACAGGCAGCAGCAACTTCCCTGGGTGATCCCAGCAGGACTTCAGGTCGGGGTCACCACAAAAACACAAGGGCTAGGAAAGCGAGTCAGTAGCCATCCTCACAAGTCAGCCTGAAGGAATTCCTGGTTCCACCTGTTTATCACAGCTTCGCCCGGGTTACTCACCCCTGCCACCTAAAAGTAGGTAAAAACCCTGAAAGACATTCTTGCTGTGCGTTTGAGTCATTCTGCGACCTGTGGTTCCACACACTTACACTGGGCCCTGGGGCCAACCTCACTCTCGAGAGGCCACTAGATCTAACTGCATTCAACATCAGCCCCAGGCGTCCCCTAATCTGCAGTGGCGGTCGCCATGACCACAATACCAAGAGTGGCGTCACGAATCCTATAGAAGTCAACCTACCTGTGACCAGAAGGACCCAGGACGCGCCGTCCCTGAAGACCCTGAGACGACCTGAAGGTAACGGGGCCACGGAGCGGCACACTTGCATACGTAAAGAGATCTTAAGAAAAAGTATTTCTAAAGATCCTTTATGAGATGCTAGTGAGCATAGGGACTAGTCGCAAGGGCGTTAGTTTCCCCCAAACTAGTCTGCCCTCTTAGTATGTTAGCACACCCCTGTGGGCATGCTAACATGCTATTCAAAGCCCATTGTCCAGCGTCATTGGCATGGACGCGTGTACCTGTCTGTAGTCACCGCCTGCTATGCTGGGTTTAGGCTCAGTGCGCATGATCAGAAGTCACTGCACTTTTGGTCATGCTAAGTATGAAGCTGGATGTATGCATCCCGGCTTCAGAGAGGTCTAGTACGCATGACGGGAAGTTCTGGAACTTCTGATCATGTGCACTGAGCCTAAAGCTGAAATAGGAGGTGGTGACAATGGTCACAAGTACATGCGTCCATACTGATGACACTGGGCATTGAATAGCATGTTAGCACGTCCACAGGGGTGTGCTAACATGCTAAGAAGGCAGCCTAGTTGGGGAAAACTCATGCCCTTGCGACTAGTACCTGCACTCATTTGCATCTCATAAAAGATGTTTACAAATACCATTGTGGGCATCCCTGCAGCGCTTCAGCATGAAAGTGTGGCCTGCCCCCGGGGTGGAAGAAGAGGACTGTGCAGCCCCCGGGGGAGTAACTAAAGAGGAGAGCCCGCCTGCCACTGTGCCGAGAAGTGCAGCGAGCGGAGGCTAGAAACAAGTGGGTGCGACTGCCGTAAGAGGCCCCGGCCCGGAAAGTCCGGCTGAGAGAGAGACCCCGCCTGAGGGACAGGAAGCTGGCACCTGTGGGTTTGTGGGTGAGAGAACAGAGTGAGATGGAGCGAAAGCAGAGTGCGGAGACAGGCCCGTGAGCCTTGGGAGAGAAACAGATCCAGCAGCCAGGCCTGAGTGAGTTTGAGAAGTCCAAGCGGTTGCGACCTGGAGGACTGCAAGAGATCCTGAAGCACCAGGTTGGAGCAGTGGGTTTGTTGGGACCTACCACACTGGCCACAGTGATGACTGTGGCGGCCGCCCCTGCTATCAGGACGACTGGGTACCTGTGGAGGAGAGTGGAGGAGAAATCCGGCCTGGTGACCAAGCCGCTACCGGTCAGTGAGACTCCCTCTGGGTACCCGGGCTCAGTAAAGAGCAAAGTCCCTGGGGAGGTGGAGCCTACACAAGACCACGGGTCCAAGCAGGAGACCCCCTGCTGTGACCATAGAGCCGAGGGACCACTCTACCATGGTGGTCCACTTGAATGGAAGTGAGTCAACCCCTGAGCCGACTGCCATGATTGATGAAGAGTACACCTAGAGTTGGAAGGTTGCGTTTTGTCTTTTGTTACTGTTCCCTGTCCCTGAGGGTGTAAGGCCAGGAGGCTCTGAGTTTTGTTAGTCCAGGAACATGGCCAAAGATTTGGTTTGTTTTCCCCCCTCCAAGTTCTGTTGCGCTCCCCCCTGCTGGAATTTCGGGACTACTGCTTTAACATCTTATGGACTGTGTCTCTTTATCCCATGCCCACTAGAACTGTGACTCTGCCCACCAGACAATGCTGAGCAAGTGAGGGGACTGCTAAGTGAAAAGGAGGAAGAGGGAAAAATTGAGGACTGGAGGGCTAGTAGGGCCCTATTGCAACAGACTGTGGATTTGTGGACTCACTGAGTCCTGTGAAGATGTTTTAAGAACTATGCTTAGGAAAATGGACTCCAGGATGTGAGCTCCTGAGGACTCGGGTTCTTAGAGGTCTTTGGGCCTGATGTGCTGACGATTTGACTCTCGAGTTACAGCAGCAGCTGGACTTTTAAGAAAGAGGTTTTATATGTTTTTTGAGTAATGTTTTATTGCAGAAGTTTATATGAAGAAATTAAAAAGTATGTCATGAGTGTGTAGATATCGTGTGTATTGTGCCATTTGTGTTTGGTATTTTGCAAATCCGGAGCAGAGTTGGTCAAGGACAACGAAGATTAAAGGAAGGAGGAGTGTAAGGGGGTGTGAGGTTCGGCCACCCCAGACCTGCAAATCCACACTGTGGAAGGTGTAAACGTGTATTGTGTACAGTTTGTAAAATGTGACATTTAAGTTAGAGTAATATGTGTGCGGCCACTAGGTGGCCACATTGGGCTTGCTGCTTCTCCTGGTACTCTAGGCTAGAAAGAGTTAATGGCAGGGTGGAGTCCAGCTAGTAAAAAGGGTGAGCAGACAGGAAATTACAGGAGAGGCCCTGTGGGAGAGAGATAAGCCACATCTGTGAGATGTGTGAGGAGAAAAGACCCTAATAACTACAATTAGACTGATCCTCTGAGTCAAATCCCAGTGCTGGACATGTGGGGCCCTGATACGGAGTTGGCTGTGCAAACGACATTCCAGAGTGTGGGTAGAGTCTGGATGGCCTGAATGGTGGTCACCCCCTGGCAGATACCCAAAGAACCCCTTCAAACAGCGAAAGGTCAGTGGGCTCCAATGACAGAAGTAGGTCCTGACAGAACTGGGAAGAGGAGTGCCATCCAAGAAGGCTCCGTCATTGCTTCCAGCTAAATCCCTGTGGCTGGGATGAGGAGTGACCTAAAGGACTATTTGATCCTGCCCGACAGTATCAAGATGAGTGAGGGGATTAGGGGCTTAGGAGCTCGAACAGAAGCCCAAATACCAGGGAAGTGGCTTGCCTGCAAATTAAGTCTAACACCAGCTATTGGCAACTCCGTCAGGGAACCGGAGCGTATGTCTGAAGTATTTACGGAAAAGTACTTTTGTGGCCCCTGTAACTGAGAAGAAATGTGCCCACCACAGGCGTGATGAGAGGCTTGATGTTGTTTTACTCAGTAAAGAAACATTTCTGTGTCTCTGTGTGGTGCTTGAGGGCACTGGGAATTGCTGCAACCGGCAGCTGGGAAGCGGCCCTGAAGAGAGAGTCAGGATTGGCCTCCAGCCTGAAAGTAAGTGCCCCGCACCACAAGATCAAACAGACTTTCCCCTGCACTGAAGAGGCGATCGTGGTGCAGAGTCAATACCCAGGGCTGCTCTGCGGCCGAACAGCAGTCTCTGCTGCGACTAGCATGGCCCCTCACCGCCGCTCCAACATACTTTTTTCTAAGGATCTCTTTATATGTACTAATTTATGCTGGAACAGTTAGGTAGGAATTAGAAATATGCACCCAGACCTGCTCGTGGTTCTGAGTGCATAGGGAACCTGACAGGTTCCCTTTAAAGGATCAGTATCACAAGCTGCAAGGAATATGTCTACCTATTTGCCCTCGCAATGCTTGAAATTAAAGACCAACCATGGCTCCCTTCTCTACACTGGGATCCAACTGTATTAGCTTTATGTTGATGCTGTTCAAAAAGGTAGTCACCTGGAAATCCATGAACCGGGCAAGGAACCAAGAGCCTATAACCTGGATGGTCGGGGCTGGTGGTGCCACTTCTCCAATGTATATCTTCAATAGATTTCAATCTGAATTATGGTAGTACATCCAAAGATTAAAAGAAAGAACCAGCACCAACCTACTATTATAAAGAATAGTAGGGTCTAAACATTCTACGTTGATGACCCCTCCTCTTCTATTTCCTGCCGATACATTGAACACAATTTAAACTTTAGCATGGCTATTTTCTGCTGTTATTCACTGATAAAGTGACAACATTGTGGATTAGTGCGTCTATGTGCGATTACGATAGTCCCAAGTTTACCATACAGAACTATCCCTCTTGAAGACAAATGATCCTTGTCATCCTCATGCATTCCCTTTTCCATTACACCTTGCTCATGAATGAGAGAACACCTCTATATAAGCAGTAATTCTGCCATTTCGGGCTAATCATTGAGATAACGGTTCATTTTTCTTTTTAGTTAACAAATCTGTTGACCTTTACATTACGGAAGGCTTCAAGGTAAGGAACATGCAGTGTCTCATGGACCCGTCTTGTCACTCATTATTCTCTCTGACCTTACTTGTGCTCTCGGCTTGAAATGCTCCAGATTAATGAGGCATTTGTTCTCTATGAAGAATCTATTTAAAAATCCAGTTTTAATGAGTTGCGTAAGATTGATGATTATTATCTGTTTGCTTGTACAATACCAGTGTGTTGCCAGCTTTTGGCATTTCATTTTTTTGGCGTGCTAGCGTGTTTGTAGACTTTTATTGTGGGACATTAACATTAGATCAAATATCCACTCTTAAGGTGGAATTCATATAAAGTATATATATTTTTCTTATGTAGTAAAATTATGGTTTATAATATTGGGAACAATTTACCCCCCACTAAAAAAAAATAAATTTAAAGGGCTGTTCCAAGTTTAGTTGAAAATAGACAGAGCGTGAAATAAGAATTGAACACGTCACCAATTTTCAACATAAATATATTTGTAAAGGTGCTATTGACATGCATTCCTCACTAGATAACAGTAACAACCCATCCAATCCACACAGGCAAAGAAATCAAACCATAGATGTCCATAAATGTAGTGATGTGTAATAATGTGAAATGACACTGGGGAAAAGTATTGAATACGCTTACTGAAATTTATTTAAAAAACTTTGTTGGTGATGACAGCTTCATGACACCTCCTGTATGGAGAAACTAGTGGCATGCATTGCACAGGTGTGATTTTGGCCCATTCTTCCACACAAACACTCTTCAACTCCTGAAGGTCCCGTGGGCTCCTTCTAAGAACTCTGAGCTTTAGTTCTTTCCATAAATTTTCTATCTGATTTAGGTCCAGTGATCGGCTCGGCTACTCAAGTAGCTTTATTTTTTTTCTCTGAAACCAACTGAGAGTTTCCTTGGCTGTGTCTTTGGGCTCATTGTCTTGCTGAAATGTTCACCCTCATTACATCTTCATCATCCTGGTAGATGGCAGGAGACGTTTATCATGAATGTTTCGGTATATTTGTCCATTCATCCAATCATATGAAGTTTGCCAGTGCCATATGCTAAAAAACACCCCAACACCATGATGTTCCCACCTCCAAACTTTACTGTTAGTATGGTGTTTTTGAGGTAATATGTTGTGCCTTTTTTGCATCCAAACACGGTGTGTATTAAAAGAGTTCAATTTTGGTCTCATATACCAAGACTATATTCTCCCAGTATTTCACAGGCTTGTCTAAATGTTGTTGAGCAAACTTTAAATACTCTTGAACCTGCTTTTTGTTCAGCAATGGAGTGAGCGTGCATACAGGCCATGGAGATTGAATGCAATACTTATTGTTTTCTTAGAAACAATTGTATCTGCTTATTGCAGGTCTTTCTGTAGGTCTTCACAGTGGGTTATTGGCTCTTGAACAACTTTTCTGCTACTTTTTTTACTCCTCTGTCTGAAATCTTGTGGAGAGCACCTGGTCATGGTCATTTCACTGTGAAATGATGTTCTTTCTAGTCACTGAAACCTTCAGTGGTTTAGAAATTCTTCTGTAACCAATGCCATCAATATGTTTTGCAATAATAAGGTTGTGAAAGTCTTGAGACAGCTCACTGGTTTTACCCATCATGAGATTTTTCTTGTGTGACACTTTGGTAATAAGATACCTTTTTATAGGCCATCAGTTGTACCAGCAGATATTATTTTTCAGTAAGTGGCTGAATTTTTAATTACTGATAGATGTTAGCTGGTGTCATGACTTTCCATGGCTGTTTGCACCTACCTTTCTTTCGTCATGTGTTCAATACTTTTTCCCTGTGTCATTTCTCATGATTACACATAACTTAATTGATGGACATCTATGATTTGATTTCTTTGCCTATGTTGATTGGATGGGTTGTTACTAGAGATGAGCTGACCCGTGAAAAGCTTGGTTTGGCGTGTGCAGCTGGACTTTTGAAAAAGTTCAGTTTGAGACCCGGACTTAACCTGAACCCCAATGGAAATCACTTTTTGGGTAGTTCAGGTCTCTGCCCGCATGCATACAGCCATAAACAGAACATTTCTGGGGGTGGGAGAGGTTTTTCCATTTTTTTTTTTGGTGCACACTACACCCGATCACGCTGTTGTTACCCTCAGTTCAAGCCAATCAAGCACTGAAAGCGGCTCGCACTGGGCTGAGCACCGAGTGTACCCGAGCACAGCGATGCTTGTGCAAGCGGTTTGCATATGTAAAGCATCTGATCTCTGAACTCAAACTCAGGGGGTTTTTTAAGTACAGTCTGTGTGAACACTGAGCACTGAACCTCGGGGTTCGCTCACCTCTACTTGTTACATCTGGTGAGAAATTAATTTCAATTGCACCTTTAGAAATATATTTATTTAGAAAATTGGTGACATGTTCAATAATTATTTATTTATTTATTGTCTCTTCCTCCATGGTTTGTTTCTTTCTCTGCTGAGCCACAGCCAGGTTGGTCTCTTTCCAAATGCAGATGGTTCTTTTATCTTTGCTTCTTCCTTTGGTTTGAATTTAATCAGGTGTTCTCACTTGTATATTTTGTCTCTGTCGCATCATACATTTAGTCAGGCTTAATGGGGTCCTCGATGCTGAGAAATATGGTCAGATACTTATCCTTCATGCAATACTATTAGGGAGTTGCCTATCTTGCTCCAAATTTATTCTGCAACAGGACAATGATCCTAAACATACATCCAAAGTTACTAATGGCTATATTCTTTACACTGAGCCCAGATCTCAACATCATTGAGTCTGTCTGGGATTACATGAAGAGATAGAAGGATTTGTAAAAGCCTCATACAGAAAAGATCTGCAATTAGTTCTCCAAAATGTTTAGAACAACCTCCCTGCCGAGTTCCTTCAAGAACTGTGTGCAAGTGTATCTAGAAGAACTGATGGTGTCTTGAAGACAAAGGATGCTCACACTAAATATTGGTATGATTTAGATTTCTATTTTCATTATTTACTTTCCATTTTATTAAGTTATAAAAAAAATAATAATTAATGCTTCTATTTTTGAAAGCATTCTTACTTTGCAGCACTTTTTTCAGCCCGCCTATAACTTTTGCACAGTACTGTAGACACTAGTTTTCTGCTGAGCTCTGATTCTGCTTCATGTTTACTCAGCCTCGGCCCCATACAAGACTTAAACTAGAATTACATTTTTGAGGTTTACATTATGAATATGTTCATCTTACTTTTAAAAGGAAGTAAAATTATTCTTGTCATAGCCTAGACGAAAATACCATTTCTGTTACGGGGTGAAAAATAATAGACATACTCTATCTTTTTTTCCTTTTCTTCCTTAGCATACTTTTCTTCACCCCAATCTGAGAATGATAATATATATGTAGATCTGTTGTGAGAAGAAACACATTCCTTTTTATGAGATTTACAAAACAACTGGCTCAGTTGTCTCTGTTATAGAAATAAATGGGCCACCTCTCCATACATTCTCCACCTTGACATGATGGACTATGGCTACCTTATCAGTTGGGTTTGTGGTATAAGGATCCCTGTTCTGGAGAGTTAGGTCACAGAGTTAAGGGGTACATCTCTCAGTTATGATGATGTCATGTGCTGTGGATATTTCAAACAGTGAAAAAAATAGTTTAGCATTATGATAAAGGCATATCACTCTTACCCTAGTAATAATTACCAATGAAATGGCTATGACCCTAATGCCAAGTCTCAGGAGTGCTAGGATCTACCTAGTGCTACAATACGATCTGCAGATTCTGGGAGTTGGGGAACCGCAATCACATATCACATGGGACTCCTGGGCTACAAGATGGAGAACATTGCTCTAGAATCTAAATCAAAGTTATCCAACCTAAGTTCCATACAAGACAGCAGAAGCATATGCAAGACTAGGAAAGAGTAAAAGTGAGAATGTGGTCATCCAGGAGATATGATGGCTCTTTTGTGAGCCTTGGAATTCTTCCGTTTTTTCTCATAGAATTATAGAATGGTAAAGTTGGAACGGACCCCAAAGGGTCATCGGATCCAACCCCCTGCAAGTGCAGGTTTTAGAAAAATTTGCAGGTAATAGAAATATTCTTACTATTGTTTGTCAAAAATGACCTTTTTACCATTACAGGTTCACACTTTAGGTTCTGACTGCTTGTTCCCAGCTACATCATAAACTTTATCAGGAAACATTTTGCTACCGTAACAATAATGGAAGTGAAACAATTTAAGCAGCATCTTGCCCTAGTAATTTTTGTGTTCAAATGGTAAGATGTGACTAACTGTGTGTAGGAGTGCAAAACGCAGCACACAGGGAGAGGCCGTAAATACAGCAGCTGTGACTCCCGGGCATCATGTTGCACTCTATTCACATAACATATGCATAGTTCATATCTATTAAGACATTTTTATAAGGCCAGGTGCAACAACCGAGGCTTCTGACTCTTGGCGCCATCAGGAACTGCCCCCCTTTCTTAAATCTTCTCAATTCATGTGCTTCAAGGAGGGTAATGTGTTAAGCTCAGACAACTCTCGTTCTCTACATCTATCCAAGTGTTAGTAGAAATAGAAGAAACCGCTGTCATGGAGTCAGCAAGGAACAGAAAGAAAGGCTATGACTACCATTATGGTGGTGGGGGAGTTGGAAAAAAAGCTTTTGCCAACTTTGGCCTCCTCACATTTTCACAGGGTGTGTTGATGGTTTACCAGCCAGGCCACAACCATTCCTGTAAACTGGAGACTGATGGGGCACAATAGGCTTTTTGTCAATTAGGAACACCCTTGAGATACTGTTTAATTAGCTGAATGACCTTGGTACAGATTTTTTTATTGGTGCCAAGAAATTTTGAAATACTCTTCTATCACTATTCTATCACTCCTGCAGTAGAGCTGGCAACATTTATTCAACCTGTTCAATGATGATTAGCATGAGGGCAAGCAACCAAGCAATATGATTAACTAGGATATAGATTACTATATAGATATTTCTTGGTGGAGTTTGAAATAAGAGAATGGAGCCCTTGGCAGAGGATATTTTTCAGGATTCCTGTTCCTAGTAATATGATTGAATATCAATGTTGTTGTCCGATGGTCTTCAACCTGAGACTTTGCGAATCTTGTGAAACAACTAATCCTGCCAACCTGAAAGATGTGATTCCTGTGTTTCTGGCTTTGGCATTAGACGTTAAGGATGTCCACTTGGTATATCGATCTATCACTTAACATAATTTTTATTTTACCTGGTATTAATGCCTCTGTTCTCCTGAATTTGGCAGATTTTTTTTGTTTGTTCCTGTATCTTTCCATTCCTGAAATATGGATCCTTCTTCGTGGTATGTAAATTCAAGCAAATGGACAATTTTACTCAACACTTCTCTATGGGTATCTTCTTGAGCCTTAAGGCTGCTTTACACGTGTCGATTTTATGTGCGATCGCACCCGCCCCCATCGTTTGTGCGATACGGGCAATTTGTTGCCCGTGTCGCACAAAGTCGTAAATCCCCGTCACACGCACTTACCTCCCGAACAACCTAGCTGTGGGCGGCGAACATCCTCTTCCTAAAAGGGGAGGAACGTTCGGCGTCACAGCGACATTACACAGCGGCCGGCCAATAGAAGCGGAGGGGCGGAGATGAGCGGGACGTAAACATCCCGCCCACCTCCTTCCTTCCGCATTGCCGGCGGCCGCAGGTAAGCTGCAGTTCATCGTTCCCGGGGTGTGACACGGAGCGACTTGTACTGCCTCGGGAACGATGAACAACCGGAGCACAGAAGAACGTTCGATTTTTTTTAAATGAGCGACGTGTCAACGAGCAACGATAAGGTGAGTATTTTTGCTCGTTCACAGTCGCTCATTTGTGTTACACGCTACGATATGTCAAACGAA
Organism: Anomaloglossus baeobatrachus; assembly: GCF_048569485.1. NCBI lineage: Eukaryota > Metazoa > Chordata > Amphibia > Anura > Aromobatidae > Anomaloglossus > Anomaloglossus baeobatrachus. Next base: position 65,290,371 of record NC_134354.1, read on the forward strand.
GCCGGATGTGCGTCACTAACGACGTGACCCCGACGACATATCGTTTGATATATCGTAGCGTGAAAAGCCCGCTTTAGCCTGGTTGGCTAAGAAGACTAAATTTATATACAGGGAAGAGGGAGCCATATCTCAGAAACTGAGAAAAGTAAAGTGGATATTTTCATGGTTTCTATTTCTAGTAATAAGGTTGGATATCAATGCTATTGTCCGATGTTCTTCAACCTGAGACTTTTCAGATGTTGTGAAACAACTAATTTTGCTAACCTGAAAGTTGTGATTCCTGTGTTTCTGGCTTTGGCTTTAGACATTGAGCATGTCCACTTACCATATATTTTTTTTTTACCTCTGTTTTCCTTAATTTGGCAGATTTTTTTGTTTGTTCCTGCACCTTTCCACCTTTCCATTCCTGAGATATGGACTTTGTTCCTGGTATGTAAATATAGCTTTTTTTTTTTTTACCCAAATGGACGTGGTCCTCAACAATTCTCTACGGGAGACTTTTTGAGCCCTACCCTGCTTGATTAAGGCTATGTGCGCACAGTGCGTTTTTCGCGCCGTTTTTGCGCGTTTTTCGGGTGCGTTTTTGGCCTAAAAACTGCAGGACTTTGCTTCCCCAGCAAAGTCTATGAGTTTTCATTTTTGCTGTCCGCACACATCTGGTTTTTTTACCTGCGTTTTTGGGTAAAAAAAAAAAAAATGGACATGTCAGTTCTTTCCTGCGTTTTTCAGCGTTTTCCCCCCATGCAATGCATTGGAAAAATGCAGCAAAACGCAGAGATCAAAAATGCAGCAAAACGCAGCCAAAAACGCACCAAATCGCGGCAAAAACGCATGCGTTTTTTCGACGCAGGTGCGTTTTTGTGCGTTTTTAGCGGCCAAAAACGCACAAAAACGCAGCGTCAAAAAGACGCAGTGTGCGAACCTAGCCTAAGAAGACTAAATACACATATACAGGGAAGAGGGAACCATATCTAAGAACCTGAGAACAACAGAAAAAAAAACAAAAAATAACACCAGATTTAGGAAACTAGAGGAATTTACACCACAAAAATATTATACATTTATGGAAATTGACGTGCTCTCTTTAATGATCATTTGGTAGATCTCAGCATTGAACATTGATGTATTACCAGAGAATTACCTTAGGCCATGTGCGCACTTACCGGATTTTGCCGCGGATTTTTCGCGGATTTGCTGCATGTTTCGCTGCAGAAAATGTTCATAACATCTCTGCAGTGAATCACCAGCAAATCCTATGGAGAAAAAAAATCCTGTGCGCACTAGGCGGAATTTGACAGCTGCATGTTTTGCTGCGGGAATCCCGCAGCAAAAACAAGTGCATGTCACTTCTTTTCCGCACATCGCTGCGGGATTTCACTCCATTGACTCCAATGTTAATCATGAAATCCCGCAGGGAATAACGCAGGTAGCAAATTCTGTGCGGTTCACTGCTTTTTCCTGCGTTATTGCCTGCGGTATTTCGCGGTTTACCTCCGGTAATGTACATCGCCTGTCTGCGGTTTTGCAGGGAAGTGATGTCATTACAGGAAGAGGAAGCAAAGCAGAGAGTAAACACAAACACATCACAGACACAGACATCACAGACACATAGAACACACATAGAAAGAAAACGGAAATATAGAAAACAAAGAACGTGGGCTCCGCTGCATATTTACCGCCCAGCCGAGGTAAGCACACAGCGGCGGCCCGGTATTCTCAGGCTGGGGAGGGCGAGGGGCAGGGTTAATGTCCCCCGCCTCACTCCCCCTCCCGCAGCCGAGAATATCAGCCGCAGCTGCCCCGGCACTGTCGCATGCATTATGCGGCAGCACCGGGAGTGTCCTCGGCTCTTCCTGCCGCCGTGTAGCAGTGGCGGTCAGGGTAATAAGGGGTTAATGGTGGTGGATCACCGCCATTAACCCCAGGCTTGATCATGGCAGCGTCTATGTGACAGCTGACATGATCAACCCGTAAGTAAAGTGAAAAAAACACACAGAAAAATCCTTTATTTTAAATAAAACCAACAAGCCTCGTTAACCCTTTTATTAACCCCTCCCGCACCAAAGCTCCGGCGTAATCCACCGCTCCGGCATAATCCACAGCTCCTGCGCTGCTGACATCCAGCCGCGACTGTCACAGACACAGCGCTGAATGAGTGCAGCAGACAGCAGAGGTAATTACCGGTCATTTCCCACGGCCGGTAATGTGAACTCACTGCCGACCGTGGGAAATGCAGCGATCTGTCATCTATCTATCTATCCCTCTATCTATCTATCCCTCTGTCTGTCTATCTATCCCTCTATCTATTCTTCTGTCTATCTACTATCTCAGAATTAAATGACTTTTTTTTTTTTTTTTTTTCAATGTGCTTTATTGCATTGAATGCAATAAAGCACATCCCAACCCGCATGCGGCAAAACCGCGGCAATACCGCGAATAATACCGCGGTAAAACCGCAGCAAACCGCGGCAAACCGCATGCGTTTTTCGGGTGCGGTTTCCCGCGGTTTTTTACCGCGGGTGCGGTAATCTTTGAGAGCATACGGAATTTTCTCAAGAAAATTCCATTTCCCAGTGCGCACATAGCCAAGACATCTACATCTAAATTGTATAATACTAAGGAATACAGCAATCTTAGGCTAGGTTCGCACACTGCGTCTTTTTGACGCTGCATTTTTGTGCGTTTTTGGCCGCTAAAAACGCACAAAAACGCACCTGCGTCGAAAAAACGCATAAAAAACGCATGCGTTTTTGCCGCGATTTGGTGCGTTTTTGGCTGCGTTTTGCTGCGTTTTTGATCTCTGCGTTTTGCTGCGTTTTTCCAATGCATTGCATGGGGGGAAAACGCAGAAAAACGCAGGAAAGAACTGACATGTCCATTTTTTTTTTTTTTACCCAAAAACGCAGGTAAAAAAAACAGATGTGTGCGGACAGCAAAAATGAAAACTCATAGACTTTGCTGGGGAAGCAAAGTCCTGCAGTTTTGAGGCCAAAAACGCACCTGAAAAATGCGCAAAAACGCCGCGAAAAACGCACTGTGCGCACATAGCCTTAAAGGTTTCCATGAGTTTAGTATTGATTATAAAAACACATTATCTGCTTAGACATCAGTCATCAGCCTGTGTGGGAAAATTATTAGTATTTTTTTCCTTTCCGTTCTTGTGAGAGTATTCTCGATATACACACAAAATATCTTGAATGCACATAAACAAATTTCAAAAAGATCCCCTCAAAAAGTATATCTGAGAATTGTGTCACTTTATTCCCATCCTATTTACTTAAGATAAGAATCTGCATTCTTTAGAAGTTCAAAAAGCCATTGAAAATATTAGCAGGGAATTAGATCCCGGAGCTCGGTTCAAGGTTAGAATTATAGAAGAAGGAAATGAAGGGGAAGAGACTGTGGGGGGTTGTAACTGAAGATATCATATGGTGGGAATTGGTGGTAAGAAGAGACAAAGTTTTAAAACAAAAATAAAGCAATTACCATAACTTAAAGAGGCAGTAAAATCGCATTTATTGCATGGTTGGACTTGGTAGTAAGAAAAGACAAAATTCTAAAAAAATAAAGCTCTTACTATAACTTGCCGAGGTAACAAAAATGATATAATACATAATATAAGATACCGTATTTTTCGTTTTATAAGACGCACCAGATTATAAAACGCACCCAAAATTTAGAGATAAAAAAGGTAAAAAAAAATGGGGCATATCTTATACTCCAGTGGTGTCTTACTGGAGGGGGAGTGTCAGGCTGCCAGGAGGGGGAGCTGGAGTCCTGCAGGGAAAGACACTACATGGAGCTGAATGAGCACTGAGGGGAACTCCCAGTGTGTGCTGATGCAGTGTCTGCCAGCATCAGCCGGACAGCTGAAGCTGTGGCGCATGCGGGAGATGGTCAGATGGGTCCGGGTCATACACAGTACGGGCAGCAGGAAGACCAGAGGTACTAGCAGAGGAGGAGTCGAGATCAGGCCGAGGTCAGTCCCAGAGGAAACAACTGAGTGGGGAGTAAGAAAGGGGGGAACAACCGGGGCTATTGCGGGAAGGAAGGAGGTGGGACAGAGGAATGGCAGAACGACTAGGGGACAGAACACAGACATAGGCTTAGGGCACAGAGAGGGAGCGGATCAGGATCACACTTACAGGGACCAGCAATCACAGGTAAAGCAGCGCTAAGCTTATAGCCGGCACTGGTTCACCGGAGATGACAGTATTTAAACCATCCCAGCTCCGGAAGTGAGGCTCAGGAGAAGGCTCCATTCCCTAGCCATGTGGACACTAGGGAGGGGAAACCGTGACAGGGAGGCAGGAGCAGTGGTGGAGTGGGGTCACAAGAGGCAGAGGCGATGCTGGAATAGGGTGATGCTGCAGGCGCTGCATTGACGGCTGTGCTGGCTGCAGTATGGGCTGTGCTGGCTGCGGAAGCTGTACTGGCTGTTTGGAGCAGGGCAGTGTGGCAGGTGTCCCAGATGCTGTGTCGGCAGTGCGGGCTTCAAAGAAATGGCATATTGGGGATGTAAAAAATACTGATATCTATAGTATGTACCATATTTTTGGAATTATAAAATGCACTTTTCCTCCAAAGAATTTGGGAGGAAACTGAGGGGTGCATCTTATAATCCGAATGTAGCTTACCAGGAGGTGTAAAATGGGTGCTGTGCTGGCTATGGAGCACTGGGCTGCGGTAGGGGCTGTGCTGGCTGCAGTGGGGGCTGTGCTGGCTGTGGGCACCGTGCTGGCTGTATGGAGCAGGGCAGTGCGGCAAGTGTCCCAGATGCTCTGTTGGCGGTGTGGCCTTCAAAGAAATGGTGCCCGAAGTCAACACGTGCGCAGATGGAGCTCTGCTCGAGATCTGGCATTATGATTCCCCAGGTCAGCACAAGTACGTAGACACCAAACATGTTTAGTTTTATTTTTAAGTGGTGAAAAAAATTCTGAAATTGTCAAAAACAAATTGCTCCTTTGTCTCCATGTTCCGAGACCTGCAGCATTCTCAATTTTGAGGAGCTGGTGATGTGTGGTGACTTATTTTTTGCATCTTGAGCAGATGTTTTTAATTGTACCATTTTTGGGAGTTTCTCACCTCTTATTGCATTTTCTTGCAATGTTGTGGGGACCAAAAAGCCATAACTTTGGTGTTTTTATTTTTTCTTTTTATACCCTTTTCAATCAGATTAATTTGTTTTATATTTTAATAGAGTGGATGATACCAAATATGCGTATTTTTTTACATTTTTTTTAATTGTTTTATTCTCAACGGGGCAAAAGGGGGTGATTTGAACTTTTGTTGTTTTTTTCTAAATTTTTTGATATTTTTAAAAATTTTTTTTTTTACCCTTTTTATTGATTTTACTAGTCTCCTAAGAGCAGGGTTCCCCAACTCCAGTCCGTTTTCACACGCACCGGAGACCCGTACACATGTAGACCCATTAAAATCAATGGGTTTACGCAAATGTGCATGTTTTCACATGGACCATGTGTCCGTGTGGAGCATGCATTTGTCCGTGTGCTCTACATGTAGACATGTCTGTTTTTCTCCAGTAGCACGGATGTTACACGGCCCTCAAACTGATGTGATCCGTGTGACATCAATGTGACATGTACCAAAGAAAATGATGTCTCCAGCACTGCTGTCACTTGCTTCCGACCCTCGCTCATTATGCTCATTGCATATTCACTGTACCTTGGACCTGGATCAGCAGCACCATAAACAGGTAAGTATAGAAGTTCATGCTGTGCGTGTGCTATGCGGATGTAACATGGTGAGCACACTGACAGCACACACTGAGCACACACAAAGACACATGCACACACATATGCACCTACACCATGGACCATGCAAAATGTGTGCGTTTTCCATGGATGCGTGAAAGAGGCCTTAGGGGACTTGAAGCTGACACAGTTCGATAGCTTCTGCTTAAGCATCGCTATGAACAGCAGAATCGCTGATCTCCTGTGAATGCCGGCGCTCTTGCGACATTCACAGGAAGTGAGTCATAACAGTGACAAGGGTCATCAGCTGACCCCACGCTGCCATCGACACCCTGTGACCATTTCATGGGGCCACTGATGGCGACAGAGAATGATGCTCTACCCACTGGAGGGCAGTTAAATTTACAGAGGGATTTAACTAGCTAGCAGGCCCGGGTGGATCTCCGATTCACCCAGGCATGTCAACTGCACATGTCTGCTGATCATGTGTGGGAAACATGCGGTTTCGCCAGGTGAGCCCACAATAAAGAGATGGCCAAGGACGTCCAAGATCATGAAAGTGTTAAAGCCTAAAGACCTTGTCTATTTTGGGTGGAATTTCACAGCATTTATTTTGCAATAATTATAAGTTCAAATGATAAAGTAATAATAATGTCAGCAGATTTTCTCAGTGGGCGACACTCCACCCATTAATTCTCTTTTTTCAGTGCTTATGCATGAATTAGAAACCTCATTACACCCTAAATATATTCTCCACAGAAGCATAGGAGCAAATGCAGGATTTTTTTTAAACGAAGGGGTGAAATATTCTTGTGATATTACGATTAGTATTAAATTTATTTATATATTTTATTTATACTATATAATTGTTTTATATTATTTGATTATTTAAATAGTTAATTGGATTGGACTATGTTTACCTTTTGTGTCGCCCGTTGATAAGGGGTACTCAGATCCGGGCCACGAGGTCACTTCTGTGGGTATCACGGTGGCGTGACCCGGTCTGTGATCCCAGGCTCCACAGTAAAAAGGGGTTAGGTAAGGGAGATTGTCCATGACGCCACCCACGGTTGTGGTGATTTTGGTGACACCACCGCTGCTCTGGACGGGGATCCCGGGAGCGGTGACAGGGAGCAGCGTAGTTGTTATGTCCCCTCCGTGGGTAGGGGGGTTGGTGGTCCCGGGGCCCGTGGAGGGTTTTGGAGCTGGCAGGCGGGTTACGGGGCCTGGAGAGGTGCAGGGTCGCGGGGGCAGCGCTGTGCCGCACGGCACGGTGGTACTCCCTCAGCCAGTAATGATGACACAGTTCTCGGTAAAACACACGGCTGGATGGACGGGTCCCACAGGCGGCTGCGGTGTTTTTTTCCCCTGACCCCAGGTTGGTAATGTAAGTCCTCTCTTTCACCTCCGAGCACGCTCCTCCTGCAATCCAGTTTCCAGCTGGCTCCCCGATTCAGTACCGGTGGGCCACCGCCCAGCCCCCGGCTACCTACGGTTCCACCAACTGTCTTCCCGGCTCTCGCAGACGGCCACTACCGTCTGCCTCACTCTCTGCACGGGGGCCTTAGGCTCCAACCTAGGCCCCTGTCTGCTTCTGTCTCCCTGCAGACCTTCTCTCTCCTCCTCTCCCTGGACTTGACTGCGCTTGTTTCCTGCCTCAGGCCAGCTAAACTCCTGGGTGGGTGTCTCCATCTCCTGACTCCGCCCACCTGGTGTGTCTGTCTGAGCCCGAGGAAAGGAATCAAGTTTCACTGGGGATGTCTGCTGTGAACTGCTGGGGGTGGGGGTGTGTGTGTGTTGTTACCCCACACTTTCATTTATTCTAAAAAGGTGCATTATTTTTATAGGGGGTCAAAGATCTGTTTTTCTATTGACCTGAGTCCCAAATTTTATATTACTTTTATAGCCGTGGAGTAAGATGCTATCTCCAGAGGAAAATTGAGCATTTAACTTCAGATGTTATGAAATAGTTTTTAGGTAGTAGAAAGGAGAAACTGAATTTCTGAAATATTACACCTCTCCTCCGTGCTTTCACCCTCACAACTGAGCAGAAATCTGAAGCATTGTATCTAAATCATGGCTCCCATCATAGCCGCAAAACACAGGTGGCGTCACGAGATAACTACTCCCATCATCCCCAACCCCTTCATCTTTATTGACACCGACAGGGTCACAGAATCAGGCCAGGCCGCTGTGACACCCCAAACCCCCAACACCGGCCTGGTGACAAGTAACCCCAGAGACCCTGCGGGCGCGGCACTAGTCGTCCCTATTTTCATCTTATCAAGCCCCTGTTGGTGTGATAATCTGATTTCCAGAAGTCGATGTCACCCCCAGCTAACAGAAGTCTTGTATATCTGCGCTGCTTATTTTGTCACCGTTAGCTAGTGAAAATCTCGTGCATGCGCACCGCTCATTTCAGAGCACCTTTGAAGCAAGGTGGACGCTTCCCGGCTTCATGACTGGAAGTTCAGAAGACGTCTTCTGAGCTCCCAATCATGCGCAGTGCGCCTAATGAAGCAGAAAAGTGTCCAACCTACTTTTGAGGTGCATTGAAATGAGCTGCGCGCATGCGCAAGATTTCCATTGGCTGACGGTGACGCCGGCTCATAGAAATTGTGTTATCACACCCACTGGGGCTTTATAACATGGAGAGAGGGACAACTTGTTTGGAGAAACAAACCTCTGAGACAGGCCTAATTAGCATAATAACAATTAAGTTTAGAAGTTGTTTTTTCAAACATTCATATTAGTGAATAGTGTTATACAGGGCTGGTTATAGAGGGAATTTGGGCATACAGGTATCAATGCTGCTGGGTTGTAGAGCAGAGGAAACCTGTTTCTGTTATTAGCTGCAGCCACCACTAGTGAGCCATTATATACAACATTCCAGAATACTGTATATAATACTTTACTTTATAATACTCACCTAGGGGAGCTGTCTCGTCTGATGGGTGTCGCTGGTCTTGGTCCGGCGCCTCCTCCATCTTGTGTGATTGCCATCCTCCTGTCCCACTCGGTGTCCATGATGCATCTTGCATCATTGAAACAGAGGCCTCCATTGGGCTCCTGCACATGCATACTTTTATCTGCCCAGGGCAGAGCAAAGTACCGTAATGTGCAGGCGCGAGGAAAGGTCATAGACCACCCGTGCATGCGCACTACAATACTTTGATATACCTTCAGCTGGGCAGATCAAAGTTTGCATGTGCAGGAGCCCAATAGAGGCCTCTGTGTGAATGATGCAGAAGGCCTCATGCCCATGGGGCTGAGAAGAAGGACGGCAACTGCACAAGGTAGAGAAGGGGCCGAACTGAGAGCAGCCACACCTATCAGACCGGACCACCCCAGAGGAGAATATAATAAAGGTGTTTTTTATGTTATACAGAGCGGCCTGGGCTCTTATATACAGTATTCTAGAATGTTGTATATACGGGCTCACTAGTGGTGGCCACAGCTCATAAGGGAAAATCCAGGTGAAAGGTTCCCTTAAATAAATCTCCTCCAGGATTTGGAAAGCATGCTTCAGATGTCTACTCAGTAGTGACAGTGAAAGCACGGAGAAGAGCTGTAATATTGTCATTCTTATTCGCTTCAGTAACTTATAGTAAAACGGTCACTTTGTGAAAATTTTAGAAATTCCATTATTCCTTCCTACTATCTAATAACGATTTCAGAACACCTTATGTTAAATGCTCAATTTTCTTTTGCTCCCTCTCAGTCGGAGATTTGCGCTAAAGTTTGTGCCAATTTTACTTTACTAACAATAATTTTTGGGTTAAAGCTGTTGTGTAATAAACAACATCCATATTTCAAAACTGACATGAAATGAAAAATGTTTTTTGCGCCAATAAGGAGTACCAAAATGTGTAACTTTCCAATGCCACAAAGAAGCGCAAACCACCTGATAAATTCCTCCCACTAATTCTTTTTTTTTTTTCTTATTTTTTTAATCCCAATTCACATGAATTATGCATCAAAAACCTGCAAGAAATCCTCAACATCTAAACATGATGGCAATTTTTTTTTTATATTGGTATATTTCTAAAAATATCTTGATAAGGTTCTAGTTACAAAAAATATTACAGAACTATCTACAAACTAATGCAAAGAACTGTAATTATCTAAAAAGCATTTCCTGTAAGGCTATGTGCCCACATTGCTTTTTTATGTGCAGATAAAAAGCATGTTTTAGCAGGAAAACACAGCAGAAAAAAAACCGCATTTTTTATTGCGCTTGCGCGTTTTTTTATATGCGTTTTTCTGTGTTTCTTTTTGTGGTTAGCTTAGGCTGTGTGCCAACATGGTGTTTTTTTTGTTTTTTGTTTTTTTGGCGTTTTTCCATACGTTTTTTCCTTGCAGATTTTAATCAATAAAAGCAAGAGAAAAAAAAACATCCCAGCAAAGTCTATGAGAATTGTGACTTGCTGTGCACACACTGCTTCTTTTTTCTTCCAGATTTTGTTGCTGAAAAAAGAAGCAGTGTATCAATTTTTTCTGTGTTTATTCCCTGCATTTCTACAATCTCCTGCAATGCTTTGTCACTACAGGGGATTATATCACAGCACTTTGCCTCACACACCGTGCATACAGTATTGTGTGTGAGGCTCTCCATAGCTCAGTAACCCGGGGTCGTCATGATGACGACCCAGTGATACTATGGCAGCAATCTGGTCCCCGTGATCACTTTCTGGGGACCTGATCACCAGGGAGAGGTAAGTGATCCCTCTCCCTGCTTTCTGAATGCTGCGATCGCACTAATCACAGCATTCAGGGGGGTTAAACTGCCGGGAGCAGCACGAGGACCACTCAGAGCAGAAAGCAGGGTCCTGGCCATAACATCAGCTGGAGATCCGGCGGCAATCGCGGGGGTACAGCACCTGAACCGACGAGATCACCATGACTTAAAAAAGCACAAATGAAGTATGGAAAAATGCATATGAAAAATGCGCAAACGCAATAAAAAATGCACATTTTTTCTGCTGCATCTTATCTGCCAAAATATGCTTTTTATGTGCACATAAAAAAGCGATGTGGTCATATAGCCAAAAATTTCTAACTTTTTTTAATTGAAAATTTAAGTAAATATTATGAATTTATGAATATCTTATGAATCCCAAAAATTAGCCATCGATTTCTGTATTGCCATTCCATTATATAAAGCTATTCCAAGGTTTGTGTGTTCAATAAAGTCTTTGATGTCAACCCTCATATTTTCCTTTACCATCCCACCCTATATATTTTGCTTAGCACAGAGTGTCATGTCCTTTTCCGTGACATAGAAAGCATATAAAGCTGCAGGCAATATCCTTTTCAACTTGGAATGTCACCCAATCCTGGTAATCAGATATGAATTTGTAGTAAATACACAAAAAAATATGTGCAAATGATGATGAACCTCCCCGAGGGTACAGAGCACGTGAAAGTGATGTCCTAGTCATGAGGTCCACCGAAACATCCTCATGATCTTATCACAAAGCCCTTCTAACATAGAATGTCAATTGAATTATACGCCAGAGTAAAAAAAAAAAAAAAAAATGGCTTCCATTATTTCTGAGACCATAAAACGCTCTTTAACATAGTAACATGAAATAATTATTAACTGTAACTGCCGGTGACCTCTTTCGCGTCCAAAATATTTATCTTGAACCTTTTATCTGTTCCGCATCGAACAAGAAGCTCTTTCTCAACGTAGAGCTCCAACGGGGCGGTGCGGAGAGCAAGTCTACACATCGTAGTGAACTTCTGACCTCTTCAAAAAGTTCCGTCTTAAGTTCGAAGAGTTCTCCAATGTTGTATGGTGTTATTATTAACTTTCTGACCCCTGTGATTAAGGGGAAGTACAGCGTGAATGCATACTGTGAGTCAACCTTAAACTTTTAACCCACATATAATAACAGCGATCATCATGCAGCCTCTTCTATAGATTAATTTTTTCCATTTTGCCTTTGAACTTGTCATAAATTTAAAGATTTTTTTTTTTACTTCTTCTTTTTTTGGTTTCGTGATAGAAGAAATCACAAACACAACAATTCAGAATTTTACCCACAAGGTCTTCTCTATGTCTTGAGTTGATGGAAATGTGAGTAATGGAAGAAAATGATTATAGATTTGTAGGGAATTTACTACAGGCGGATTAGTGTGTAATTCTTGCTATTTGCTGTCGTTCTAGTTAATATTTATTGAAAAGGATTATCTGAAAGGCAAAATGCAAACAGACGTCACACTCAGTGGAGATAACATGATGGGCATTTACAGATAATCTGGCTATCGTTACATCAGAATCTTTGAAAATGGATAATTGCCTAGCAAGCCCATACATTTTATATATATATATATATATATATATATATAATATATATATATATATATATTATATATATATATATATATATATATATACAGTATATAATAAAGCTGAGTGTATGTATGTATGTATGTATGTATGTATGTGTGTGTGTATGTCCGCTAATGGAATTTGCACCGTCGCATGTACAATCACGAGATTTTGCACAGACACTCTATTTGACTCAGGGAACATCATAGACTATGTTTTGAGTGGAAATTTTAACCCCACACTTAACAGTTATTCGCCAAAAAACCTGCCTCCATTAAAGTCAATGGAACTGGGAGCTACAGTGCAGCCAGAACTTCAGAAGAATGTGCAGCCACGCCCTTAAATGGAATGTTGGCGTGTCACAATGCAGCCAGGGAAAGAGACAGACAGACAAAGAAATAGGGAAAATGATAGGGAAATAGACAGACAGGGAAAGAGACAGACAGGGAAAGAGACAGACAGGGAAAGAGACAGGCAGGGAAAGAGACAGGCAGGGAAAGAGATAGCGAGACAGACAAGGAAAGAGATAGAGAGACAGACAGACAAGGAAAGAGACAGACAGACAAAGACAGAGACAGACAGACACAGACAGAGAGACAGACAGAGAATGGGAGAGAAACAGAGAGACAGTTACTATCTCGGGCAACGCCGGGTGCTACAGCTAGTTTTTATATAAATGTCCCATTCATTTAAGTTGTTTTACATAATATTCTGATTTGGAGAGCTTAATAGTTTGCAGGAAAAAAAACAAAAAACAAAAACCTTCCAAACATTTATAATAAAATCAGACACGAACACACAAAGTATGGGACCACCATTAATCCAGATAGCTCACCAGAAGAAAGTTCCTTGAACAATCCACCTGTATGTTAGGCTCACCTGGAAAAGTAGATTCACAAAGCTGAAAGTCAGGGTGAACAAACAAACCCAGGGCATTGGCACACCATATTGGAAGACACGTGGAGGAATACATCTGGTTATACCGGTTGGCAGACTAATATTTGAGGCGAGACACACTGGAGGCTACAGAACCAGGAGTTCAGATGAAGAGGATCTGCATTGATCAATTCAGTAGCTAAATTTCTCTTTATTCATATATTCATGGCAGTAATGCAGGTTCCATTTTTCACATTTCATTCTTACAAATAGCTATTGAATTTTTCATGTCAGTATTCACACAGCAGTTTCTGCTATTCCATGTATTCCCCTTCCATAGTCACTGGTGTGCATACCTTATCTCCCCATAGTGATGTTTTTTAGGTTTTTTGCACCCAGTTCAGACATAGAATGGAGTTCCAAACGTTATTCCTTAATGTTAGTAGTTTTTCGTTTGTGAACCCTCCCCATACACACCTATTGCCAATCCACATTATACGCATATATAGCCTGGGTCTCAGCGTCCCATACACGGTAAGTTTTTTAACTGCATGAGAGGACACACACAAGCTAGGGACCCCAACGTAGAGAAATACTTTGGCGTAGTGTTGGGGCTCTTCTGCATTGATCAATTCAGTAGCTAAATTTCTCTTTATTCATATATTCATGGCAGTAATGCAGGTTCCATTTTTCACATTTCATTCTTACAAATAGCTATTGAATTTTTCATGTCAGTATTCACACAGCAGTTTCTGCTATTCCATGTATTCCCCTTCCATAGTCACTGGTGTGCATACCTTATCTCCCCATAGTGATGTTTTTTAGGTTTTTTGCACCCAGTTCAGACATAGAATGGAGTTCCAAACGTTATTCCTTAATGTTAGTAGTTTTTCGTTTGTGAACCCTCCCCATACACACCTATTGCCAATCCACATTATACGCATATATAGCCTGGGTCTCAGCGTCCCATACACGGTAAGTTTTTTAACTGCATGAGAGGACACACACAAGCTAGGGACCCCAACGTAGAGAAATACTTTGGCATAGTGTTGGGGCTCTTCTGCATTGATCAATTCAGTAGCTAAATTTCTCTTTATTCATATATTCATGGCAGTAATGCAGGTTCCATTTTTCACATTTCATTCTTACAAATAGCTATTGAATTTTTCATGTCAGTATTCACACAGCAGTTTCTGCTATTCCATGTATTCCCCTTCCATAGTCACTGGTGTGCATACCTTATCTCCCCATAGACACAGACAGAGAGACAGACAGAGAATGGGAGAGAAACAGAGAGACAGTTACTATCTCGGGCAACGCCGGGTGCTACAGCTAGTTTTTATATAAATGTCCCATTCATTTAAGTTGTTTTACATAATATTCTGATTTGGAGAGCTTAATAGTTTGCAGGAAAAAAAACAAAAAACAAAAACCTTCCAAACATTTATAATAAAATCAGACACGAACACACAAAGTATGGGACCACCATTAATCCAGATAGCTCACCAGAAGAAAGTTCCTTGAACAATCCACCTGTATGTTAGGCTCACCTGGAAAAGTAGATTCACAAAGCTGAAAGTCAGGGTGAACAAACAAACCCAGGGCATTGGCACACCATATTGGAAGACACGTGGAGGAATACATCTGGTTATACCGGTTGGCAGACTAATATTCGAGGCGAGACACACTGGAGGCTACAGAACCAGGAGTTCAGATGAAGAGGATCATGGCAGATCTGAAGCAGTACACAGATGCAAGAGGCAGAATTGCTAAATGTGTACAGTGTTTAATAGCAGTTTAGGATGCTGATAGCAAACGATGGGTTAACCCACAGGTCTGAGGGTTTGAAGAATTCACATAATCACAGTTTTCAAAGACAGTCTCTAAATGTCAGCTCGTATTGTTTACTGCAAACAATGGATTAACTAGTTGGTCTTGTTCAGATGTAAGTGCTAGATGTAGAAATTTGTAAACACAATATAGAACACAGCAAAGGGTGATGGTCATTAGGGAAAGGAATAAACCCAGTCCAGCTGAGACAAGTGGCAGAATTGCTTAATAGGAACAGTCTTTAAGGCGGGCTTTGCACGTTGTGACATCGCAAGCCGATGCTGCGATGTCGCACGCGATAGTCCCCGCCCCCGTCGCAGGTACAATATCTGGTGAAAGCTGGCGTAGCAAAAATTATCGCTACGCCGGCTTCACATGCACTCACCTGCCCTGCGACCGTCGCTCTGGCCGGTGACCCGCCTCCTTATTAAGGGGGCGGGTCGTGCGGCGTCACTGCGACGTCACACGGCAGGCGGCCAATAGGAGCGGAGGGGCGGAGATGAGCGGGATGTAAACATCCCGCCCACCTCCTTCCTTCCGCATATCCTACGGAAGCCGCAGTGACGCCGGTAGGAGATGTTCCTCGCTCCTGCGGCTTCACACACAGCGATGTGTGCTGCCGCAGGAGCGAGGAACAACATCGGACCGTCGCGTCAGCGTAATTATAGATTACGCCGACGCTGTACCGATGATACGATTACGACGCTTTTGCGCTCGTTAATAGTATCATCTAGGCTTTACACACTGCGATGTCGCATGCGATGCCGGATGTGCGTCACTTTCAATTTGACCCCACCGACATCGCACCTGCGATGTCGTAGTGTGCAAAGCCCGCCTAAGAGCAGTTTAGGATGCTAATAGCAAACGATGGGTTAGCGCACAAAGAGAGCTAACACAAGGTTAACCCACAGGTCAGAGGGTTTGTAGTATTCACAGAATCACAGAAGTTTACAAAGATAGTTTCTAAATGTCAGCTCGTATTGTTTACTGCAAACAATGGATTAACTATTTGGTCTTGTTCAGCCGTGGGTGCTAGATGCAAAAAGGGTTACTCCTGATATTGGAGATCCCTGAGTTTACTTCCTAGTCCTGCTAGTGACCAATCCTGATCTAATTTCCTCTACCCCAGGGAGGGATGGGACAGGAGTGTTATGACACCCACAGACAAGGGAAAACCAAAACTCTGTCACACAGCACACATACGTAATGGTTAATAAAATAAGAGATACAGGAGGAAAAACAAGAGCAGGAAGGAAGTACAAAACAACAGGGGTAAACTCTACAACTGCACCAAGCAATAAGCACAAATTTCACCAGAAAATCTGCGACATCCCACCTCAGAGACCAACAAAGACAAACTGTAGCTGGCATGGGAGTAAGGATTAAATCAGCATAAATAAGAGGGGAGGGATGTGATAGGTGTCCCCACAACATGTGATCAAAGGAGCAAGCAAATTAGCAGAGAGTAAAGCGGGCTTTACACGCTGCGATCTTGCTAGCGAGATCGCAAGCGATCGTACCCGCCCCCGTCGGATGTGCGACACGGGCAAATCGCTGCCCGTCGCGCACAACCTCACATCCCCCTGTCACACGCACTTACCTGCCCTGCGACGTCGCTCTGGCTGGCGATCCGATTCCTTTCTAAGGGGGCGGGTCGTGCGGCGTCACACCGACGTCCCACGGCAGCCATCAAACAGAAGCAGAGGGGCGGAGATGAGCGGGACGTAAACATCCCGCCCACCTCCTTTCTTTCGCATTGCCGGTGGAGGCAGGTAAGGAGATGTTCGTCGCTCCTGCGGTGTCACACATAGCGATGTGTGCTGCCGCAGGAATGACGAACAACACCGCTAATTAGAAGAAAACGATATTTTGTTTCAGACGACCTCTCCGCTGCAAACGATTTTTTAGGTCTCACATAAGTGTCACACACTGCAATATCGTTAATGACGCCGGATGTGCGTCACAAACAACGTGACCCCGATGATAATTCATTAACGATATCTTAGCGTGTAATGCCCGCTTAATTCTTGCTAGCCTACCTATAAAACAGCACACAGCAGGTCGACGCCCGAGTCTGCTTGTGTTGGTCCCAGACACCAGAGAAATCATTGAGCAGAGTATCAGAATCTGCAATCTGAACAGCGCCCAACGCCGCCATGACAGTCGTCAAAATTTGGGCAAAACTCCATGTGACAAGTCTTTGAAGCCTTGTTCAGGGCTCTGAAGTGAATGATTAACACTTGAATTTTGGAACACAAGTTTGGCATTATGCCAAATTTGCAGGGATCTTAAGGTGACTAAACAGCAGAAACAGTAGTGACCCCATTTTGAAGAGTTTCTCCCCCAAGGATTTCAACTATGGGTACAGTGAGCATTTTGAACTCACAGATGCTACACAGAATTTTATAATATTGCATGGTCACATTGAAAATTTAAGTTTTTCAACTAAAATGTTGCTTTAGCCCCAATTTTTTTTTTACAAAAAGTAACATGAGAAAATGAAACACACAATTTGTTACCCACTTTCTTCTGAACATGGTGACACCCCATAAATGAAACTACTGTTTAGACAAATGCCAGGGCTCAGGATGGAAGGAGCAATATTTGACTTTTGGAGCACAAAATTGGCTTTATTTG
Source organism: Anomaloglossus baeobatrachus (assembly GCF_048569485.1). Classification (NCBI taxonomy): domain Eukaryota; kingdom Metazoa; phylum Chordata; class Amphibia; order Anura; family Aromobatidae; genus Anomaloglossus; species Anomaloglossus baeobatrachus. Next base: position 65,307,765 of record NC_134354.1, read on the forward strand.
GAACAGATTGCTATACTTTCAAAGCCTTTGAGGTTCAAGAACAACAGGAAACTCCCATAAATAATCTCTTTGAAAACTATACCATCTAATGTATTTATCTAGAGGAGTAGTGAGTATTTTGATAGCATCATTTTTTTTTATGAAGTTGAAGCAACACAAGTTTGAAATATCACAATTTTCACAAATAAGTCACTTTTGTGAATCTTTCTTGTACAATTGTTTTCCAGGTTATTGGGGTGGTTCACCCGTTTTCATTATTGGCCACATCAATATTATGTTGAGAAACAAGGTTTCTCTCAAATACCCTGTGTTGCCAATAGTACCTGTAAGTGGCGCTATTGTGCTCCGCTCATCCCCTTTGCATGATCCCCAGGCTCCATGACCTCAGATGTTCGGTGCTGTCACGTCAACTGAGGCAGGCTGCAGTCTTCCTGAGTCACTGGGCTGTGGGCAGAGTTTTACTGTTCATAACAGGACAGCATAACTGCCCAGCATCTCTCTGCTCCATCCCCTTTCACTGCAGAGCGCCGCAAGCAAGAGCGATGCTGGACTGTGATGAGCAGTGAAACTCCGCCCACAGCCCAGTCACTCAGGGAGACGGGGTCGGTCGCGGTGATGTCGTATCAACAGGAAGTTGACGTGACATCACCGGACATCAGAGCTCATGTAGCCCGGGGGTCAAGCGATGGGGAAGAGCTGACCGCAATAGTGCCGATTGCAGGCACTATTGGTAACACAAGGTATTTGAGAGAAGCCTTGTTTCTCAATATAATATAGATGTGGCCAGTAATGAAAACGGGTGAACCACCCCTTTAATTCTCAGCGCTGTGAAAAAGTGTTTCTTAGGAATAAACTCCTTAATGAACGTAGTGAAAAGGCATAGCGGGGTTAATTATTATCATTAATGGAAATCTAGCTTTTATAGTAACTTTTGATTTCCACCAGGCAGGATAAGATTAGTAATAGAGACCCTCATCTGGGAAAGGGAGTGCAGACAGCATGTGTGGCGCCCCTGACCTAGTTAGGCACCACTGAGTACTGCACCCACGCTGGGTGAGTGCAAACAGGTAATCCTAAAGGCTGAATAGGGTGTATACGCACAGACACTAGTGACCAGGTCTCACACACACTTTAGAGGGGACCTCTGGGCAGACCCAGGAGGGGGAGTGGCCTCCATATTTCAGCTAGTGGTGCGATGGGGATATTGGAAGCGAGTTGTACAATGGCAGTCAGAGAGAGAGTGTCATGATTGACTCCTGGCTCAGCTGGAGCTGAGCCTTTTTTTTAGTTTCACTTCTGATGCAGGTCACGTTAGGGGTTAATCCTTTCTGTCTCGTTCTGGAGGTCAGGCTGCTTTATTAGGGCACTGTTTCTCTTGGACTTCGCCAGTGAGACTTCTGGCTCTGCTGTGTTCTGCTCTTGAGTGACCTGTTGTCTGCCCTGCCCCCTCCTGACCTCCGTGTTCACCTGACCTGTTAACCTCCTCTGTTGTCTGTTTCCATCAGTGTCTCTCCCGCTGTCTCCCTGTTCGTTCCTTATCTGTTTACCTTAATTCTGTCTTGTCTTCCCACTCCCCCTCGCTTCTAGGCTCTGATTTCCCGGCTACTGACTATTTGCTTCCCTCTGACTACGTTTAGACTTTGCCCTTGTGTACTTACAAGACCTCATGTTGTGACACGGCTTTTTGACGATTCTACTGCCATCTGGTGGGCTTGACTAGTATTACCTCTGCTAGGGAATTCCCTGCTCATACGTTTCCTTCACTTTTACGCCCCCTAGTGGTTTACCAGCTAACTACCTTCTCAGATAGTTTCAGGAATCCTCTCAGTCCCACATTACTGCGCTGTACTGCTATTGTACATCTTAGAGTACAGCATGACAGAGAGGAGATGGAGGAAGCCAGTCTGAAGTGAAGACGCAAGAGAGCGGACACACTAATCAGACCCTGCATGTGTAGTGGCTGTTTGCGGGGGAGTTCGGTTGCCACACAGTCAGCCTGAAAGACACCTCAGGAAGAAGCGAGGCAGTTGAGTACGGGGACTTTTGGGAGACCAGGCACGCATGGGGAACAGGTCCCTAGAGCCAGACATCCATTTAGTGGTCTGCTAAAACTTGCCGGTGAGGGCACTCCAGGTGTCTCACCAACCAAGACAGAGTCCGCAGCAACGAGGGGGCCCATAAGTGAGATAGGGCTGAAAGCCATCTTTATTTGGTCCACACTGCCAGCAAACGTGCCAGAAAGGGGAGAAAAGGCAGATGCGACTTCCCTGGATGAATCCCATATACTTCAAGTCGGGGGTTATCCGAAACAAGAAGTGCTAGGAAGGCGAGCTTACAGTCACCCCTACACCAGCCTGAAGGAAAACCTGGTTCTCCCTGTAGTGCATCTCAGCATCGCCCGAGTGCCATTTGTCGCAGTTGAAAGTGAGTAAACACCAGTTGCAAGGCATTTCTGGACTGAGACTGAGTTTTTCCGTGACCTGTTATTCCACACACACACCCGAACCCCTGGGGCCAGCCTCACTCTCGGGAGGCCATACCACCAGACTGCAGACACCATCAGCCTCAGGCGCTCGTTAAACCTCAGTGGCGGTCACCTATCATCCTGACCGCAAGAACCTAGAGTGGCGTCACGACTCAGAAGAAACCAGCCTTCCCTACCTGTTGCCAGAGGGGTCCCTAAGGAGACGTCCCCGCAATGTCCCGGAGGTGACTGCTGCAGCACTGTGGCGGGGCAACTCACATGGATCTGTGTGCTTTCAAATGCCAGGGATAAAATTAAGTCCCATTTTTGCATAACTCCCATATATTTCACTAGCCCCTGATATCACAACAACACATTTGCATCACTCTTACAACGTCTCACATTCAGATATCACATATTTTCCGTTACATTCTTATTTTGATAGACCAGACTTTTATTGATAACGACAATACCAGGTATTTTTCCTTCTTTTCCTGTCTATTTTTAATGGGGGAGATGGGTGGTGATTCGAATTTTTATAGTTTTTTTTATTTTTGTAAAATAGTTTTACAAACTTTTTATTGTTATATTTTAGTCTTCTAAGAGAAATTGAATCTGCGATCTTTGGATCTCTTGTATTATATTTTACAAAATCTGACAATGGATGGTAGTGGTTAATCTTCGCTCCTGATGAAGGCGTTTCCACTTCGAAACGCATTGAAAATCACTTTCTAGGATTTGCTGTTATCCCTTCTTGCTTGGCAGTGTGAAAATTAACCCCCCTACTATCCACTGTCAGCTATCCGATTTCCCAGGGTCTGCAGCAGCCATGTTCACTCTTTCAAAGTGATTGTGTCTCATACAGCCCGATTAGGTGAGCAATTCCTTTTGTTTCACCACGATTATCATTCCTGCACTGTCTTTCCCACATCTATATATTACAATAGCATAGTATTGCAGTATATAGTGAAATTCTGAGCTTCATAGGACCAAGATAGCAGAAACCAGGGCCTTCAGCATAAAAAAGAAAGGAAATCCAGATTCCGACATCATAGTACCCGGGTGGAAACAATAGAACGATACTGGTGAGCATAAACTTTCTTTTATACTCAGGACCTTCAACAGTCTCCTGTTTACCATGGTAGCCAGTTGGTATTCTGTAATCGTATCTTCAAGACCCGATGAAAGCCAATACATGTGAGCTTTGGTGTGCGCATCAAACCTCCACAAGCCATTTATAATTCAGTTATACTATGTGGAAGAAGGGCTTATTTGGTCCCTCAGTCACCGGGCCAGAGGTGGGACTGTTACCTCTGGACACCCTACAGATATGTCCCTACAGCTATGTCCCTCTACATGGCTATCCCAAAAATAAGACACTGTCTTATACTATTTTTGGCCACAAAAAATGTGCTAGGGCTTTCAGTGTAAGACTTCTTTCTGGGGAAACACGGGTTGGAGGTAAGTTTAACCCCCAAAAAAGGCAAACACCCCCCAGGAGAATCATACTTATCAGATCCTGGACATCTTGTGTGCGTCACAGCGGTTCTCCCCTGCTTTTGGCTGGCACTCACACACACAGACACACACACACACTCATCAGATCGCAGGAACATCAACATTCTCACACACACACACACACACACACACAGAAACATCCCGCAGTACCGTACTGTTTCCGGCCAGCAGCACTGTGGAATGCGAGGACCTGTGGTGGAACCTCTATGCATTTCACCGCAGGTCCTTGCATTCCACTGCGTCCCAGTAACCCGAAGCAGTGTGGTTTCACCAGGTGTGTGTGTTTCACCACAGGACCTCCACGCATTCCACTGCAGGTCCCTGTGATCCACTGCGTCCCAGTTCCCCGAAGCAGTGTGGTATCACCAGGTGTGTGTGTTCCAGCACATGTCTTCCATGCGTTCCACCACAGGTCCTCATGTTCCACAGCCTCGGGGTCTGGTGAGTATGATTTTGGGGTATGTCTTCTCTCTTTTGGGGGTGTCTGCTTTCTATAATGAAATGTCCTGCGGTATTCTTTAACTTTTTTAGCTGCATGGACACTTCATTATTGAACCACAACTAGGGCTTATTTTTGTGGTAGCGTTTATATTTAAGCCTTAAGGCCCCGCTACATGCAACGACATATCTAACGATATGTTGTCGGGGACACGGAATTCGTGACACATATCCGGTGTCGTTAGCGACATCGTTGCGTGTAACAGCTAGGAGCATGTGTTAACGATCAAAAATACTCACCTAATCGTTGATTGTTGACACGTCGTTCGTTTTCAAAATCTCATTGGTCATTGTGGACGTAGGTTGTTTGTCGTTCCTGAGGCAGCAAACATCGCTATGTGTGACACCCCGGGAACGACGAACAACAGCTTACCTGCGTCCTCCGGCAACGAGGTGGGCGTGTCGATAATGCGGCTGGTGTCCGCCCCTCCGCTTCTATTGGTCGGCCGCTATGTGACGTCGCTGTGACGGCACACGAACCTCCCCCTTAACAATAAGGTTGTTCGCCGCCAACAGCGACGTTGCTAGGAAGGTAAGTATGTGTGACGGGTGTTAGCGATATTGTGCGCCATGGGCAGCAATTTGCCCGTGACGCACAAACGATGGGGGCGGGTACGCTCGCTAGCGATATCGCTAGCGATATCATAGCGTGTAAGGCCCCCTTTAGTCCGAAAGGGCAGAAAATTTCTGCTAGGGCTTATTTTCGGGGTAGGACTTATTTTCGAAGAAACCCGGTATGTATTTTATCACAGTGCCACCATAAACCCTGTCAGGCTGTCATATATTATTGGTCAGACTGGAGTAAAATCATTCATGACAAGCATAGGCTACCTACATCTGAATTTATTTTAGGCCAACATAATAAAATATGGATTGAATTTATTATATTTTTCATGACATTTCTTTGCTTCTATTACTTATGCCGGCCTCATACATTTTGACTTTGATCACAATGACCTGAGAGTGTAATTATGGATAATAATATCCTTAACTGGAGTATATTGCTGTTGGGAAAGTAGCTATTCATTTAAAAGTAGGTTATTTCTTAGCATGTCGTGACCTGTGCATTTCATAATTACAGCAGGTTAGGAGATCTGGTGGCCCCGTTCTTTATTCTTTTGCATATTTAGATGATTTTTTTATGAACATGAAAATTACATCCAGAGTTCTAGGTGCAACCTTTGAAAATTACAAGTATTTGGGCTTTTATGCTATTAAAGCAATTTTTGATACTTGCTACTCCTACTAATTGCCAGGCCAGCGGATGTCTCTAGAAACATGGTAACAAAGGTTGCAACCAAAGGAATAAAAATGCAGACGGCTTGCAAAGTCTTAGTAAAAACATGCACATACTCCAAAAATGGCTATTAGAGATAAGCAGGTCAGGCAAAAATTTTATTCGCCCGTCCGGGTGTTTTGCCCTGCAAAATTCAATTTGCGGAGAAGTTATTGGTCCTTATTGACACCCAGAGCATCAAAAATGGAAGATATAAAAAAAATATAAAAATACTTACTTGTGCATCTCAATAAATTAGAATATCATCAAAAAGTTAATTTATTTCAGTAATTCAATACCAAAAGGGAAACGTATATATTATATAGGGTCATTACACACAGAGGGATCTATTTCAAGTGTTTATTTCTGTTAATGTTGATGATTATGGCTTACAGCCAATGAACAATCATTATCTCAGAAAATTAAAATAAGTAACACAAAACACCTGCAAAGTCTTCCTAAGCATTTAAAATGGTCCCTTAGTCTGGTTCTGTAGGCTACATAACCATGGGAAAGACTGCGGACTTGACAGATGTCCAGAAGGCAGTCATTGACGCACTGCACAAGGAGGGTAAGCCACAAAAGGTCATGGCTAAAGAAGCGGCTGTTCACAGAGTGCTGTATCCAAACATATTAATGGAAGGTTGAGTGGAAGGAAAAAGTGTTGTATAAAAAGGTGCACAAGCAACCAGGATAACCACAGCCCGGAGATTTCTTTGCAAATGGCAGGGGATCAGAAGATCCAGTCACCACCGGTTAGGTTGCGGTGAGTAGAAAAGGGTCCGGAAAAGTGAGTCTACGGTGTTTGGGATTTTTTCAGCATTTTAATGGCAATTTAAAAAGTGTATATATATATATACAGTATATATGGGGAGTGGGTCAGTGTAGTTTTTAATAGAAACAATATTAAAAACATAAAATAATAAAACCATGTAAACTACTGGGGACTAATTTGGAAAGAAAAAGGAGCCAGCACAATCTGAAATTGGCATGCATCATATAAAAAGTGAAAATTCACAGATTTATTCCAACTGTACTATAATAAAAAAATGAGATTTTTAGCAAATAATTGATCAATTCTTTGAGCCACCCCTGCCAACGTCACGGCAAATCTCAATAGGGGGGTCCTAACCTATATTACGTATTTCATGTGCCATGCGGCCTCCTAGATAAAGTTAAAAGCAGAACCATAATGGAGCACACATACCTGTAACCTGTATATATAACCGCTTCTATGTTGCAAAAGAGGCAATTGTGGATAGAGGCCAGCCCAGGTCCCAGCATGTGGAGCAAGCTCTACACATACCAGGACTATATCAGAACTGACCCTCCCAGTGCCAGAGAGCAACCATTGATAAAGGCGGACCAGATCCAAGAATGGTGCTTAATTAGCATTGCCTGTGGAAAGGGGTGAGGTAACTGAATCTGAACAGCTACCAACAGGAGGAATACATTGCAAACCAAAATCAGGCGTGCATGGTATGGTGATGGTCAGTCACCAGAAATTGTAGCATAACTACAGTCATAACAGAGAAAAAGGAACCAGCACGATCTGAAATTGGCATGCATCATATAAGCACCATACTTGGATCTGGTCCGCCTTTATCAATGGTTGCTCTCTGGCACTGGGAGGATCAGTTGTGATATAGTCCTGGCATGTGTAGAGCTTGCTCCACATGCTGGGACCTGGGCTGGCCTCTATCCACAATTGCCTCTTTTGCAACATAGAAGCGGTTATATATACAGGTTACAGGTATGTGTGCTCCATTATGGTTCTGCTTTTAACTTTATCTAGGAGGCCGCATGGCACATGAAATGCAGAATATAGAGTAGGACCCCCCTATTGAGATTTGCCGTGACGTTGGCAGGGGTGGCTCAAAGAATTGATCAATTATTTGCTAAAAATCTCATTTATATTACAGTACAGTTGGAATAAATCTGTGAATTTGCACTATTTATGATGCATGCCATTTTCAGATCGTGCTGGCTCCCCTCTCTCTCTGTTTGGTTGTAGTTATGCTACAAATGTCTGGTGGCTGGTCACCACCATGCTATGCACGCCTGATCTTGGTTTGCAATATATTCCTCCTGTTGGTAGCTGTACATATTCAGTTGCCTCACCCTTTCCACAGGCATTGCTAATTAAGCACCATACTTGGATCTGGTCCGCCTTTATCAATGGTTGCTCTCTGGCACTGGGAGGGTCAGTTCTGATATAGTCCTGGTATGTGTAGAGCTTGCTCCACATGCTGGGACCTGGGCTGGCCTCTATCCACAATTGCCTCTTTTGCAACATAGAAGCGGTTATATATACAGGTTACAGGTATGTGTGCTCCATTATGGTTCTGCTTTTAACTTTATCTAGGAGGCCGCATGGCACATGAAATACAGAATATAGAGTAGGACCCTACTATTGAGATTTGCCGTGACGTTGGCAGGGGTGGCTCAAAGAATTGATCAATTATTTGCTAAAAATCTCATTTATATTACAGTACAATTGGAATAAATCTGTGAATTTGCACTTTTTATATGATGCATGCCATTTTCAGATCATGCTGGCTCCCCTCTCTCTCTGGGGACTAATTTGTCAGTATCTTTGGATGGGTAAGAGTATTTCATTAAGTAGTATTAGCTACAGTATATTAATACTTATTAAACTGTAGTATGTTGTTCGTGTGAAAAAGATTTATTGCATGAAAAATCAATAAGAATCCACAAGGAAATCAGCAGCAGAAAATCTGCACCAAACACTAACATATAAAATAAAAATAAATAACTAGACTCACGGCACCTTGTGCTTCAGAGACTTCATTGACTGGTACTTTGTGATGACATCTGGTCCCATGTGACCTCTGCAGACTTTGAGCTGACTGGAGCGGTCACATCCGACGAGACGTCATCACGAGTGTGCAGCTTGGACTGGGACCATACGAGCGTATGACATGCGTTGTGAGAGCATCAGATGTGATATGCTAATGACCCTCAGCTCCTGCCTTGCTGCGAGTGTGAGCCGAGTATCATTATACTGTGATCCAATCCTGCGATCAGATCACAGCTATAGTGGGGAGGGAGGAACTAATATCCCTATCTCCTACATTATCAGCTGATGCTATTATTGCAGTGCACTCTGGTGTCATCCGAGTGCAGTTCAATGTTTCACTCGCACCCATAAACTTGTATGGGTGCTAGTGAAAACGGATTGAATTCCACCCGTAGCATGCTGTGACTGTTTTCTTGGTCCGATTAGGGCTGAGAAAAAAAAAATCGCAAATTTTTTTATCACATTTAACTCTGGCCATATTACTTGCCATGTCTCCTTACCCTTATAAAGAGTAGGCATTAAGGGACCATTCCGAGTGCCAAGGGAATGGAATATAGTGATATTTTTATTTCGTACCTTGTAAAAAAGTGTCTTTTGTGCTTTTTTTTTTTAGAGACACTGGATTTACTGCAGAACAACGTGTAATCTACACAAATATGAGGTTTGTTTTGAATTTTGGGTGACAATCGCTCCATTTAGGTGGTATGCGCACATTGCATTTTTATTGATTTTTGTAATCCTTTTTGAGTGCAGATTTTGAAATATAAAGTATTAATATAAATATAAAATAAAAAATAAAATATCAAGTATTAATGTTTTAATGTTATGTTTAAATAAAATTATTTGTTTTCAATTTTGAAAAATAAAAAAAAAATAAAAAATAAAAGTTTGATATTTTCCACTCTTAAACACTAGGGGGAGCAGCTGCTGAAATCCTACAGAAATCCTACTGTAGAACCAGCTCACATTACAACTGCAGTAAAAGTGGGTGGAATCTGCTCTCCTGTGTGTGATGTCACCTTCACCTCCCAATCTGGGTGTTTCCAAAAGGATAACACAGAATGAAGTTTAGGATCACAGAGTGGAGCCATTTTGTTGGTGGCCACAGAGGGATCCTAATATGTCTAAAGTGTCACTAAGGTCAGCTGCATAGTGCTCCACTGTATCCTGTGCCACAGTGTATCCCAATGCCCCGCTGGCTGTATCCCAATGTTTTGCTGACTGTTTCCTTATGCCCCGCTGGCTGTTTCCAAATGCCTTGCTGGTTGTTTCCCTATGCCTTGATGGCGATGGCTGTTTCCCCTATGCCCCGTTCGCTGTGTCCTTATGCCTTGCTGGCTGTTTCCCCATGCCCCGCTGGCTGTATCCCAATGCCTTGCTAGCTGTTTCCCTATGCCCCGCTGGCTGTATCCCAATGCCTTGCTGACTGTTTCCCTATGCCCCGTTGGCTGTTTCCCTATGTCTTGCTGTCTATTTCCTTATGCCCTGCTGACTGTATCCCGCGCCCCCATATACTGTGCTGCCGGCTGGGATTGGAGGTTCAAGGTGACATGCAGCGAGGAGGGTGATCTGCAGCCTAAGCGGCACTGCACTACAGATGTCATGCTGTGCTCACCGCTCCCAGCCACATGCACTCATCTCAGACCTGCGCCCCCAGCAGCCTGTCTTGTCAGCGATCACAGTACGAGCAGCGGAGGCCCGAGGTGAGCTGGTAAGGGGGGTGAGCGGAGTGGGTGGGTGCATGGCAGAGTGCAGGGGGCATGGCAGAGCACAGGGGGGGCGCGGCAGAGTGCAGGGGGCGCGGCAGAGTGCAGGGGGGTGCGGCAGAGTGCAGGGGGGTGCGGTAGAGTGCAGGGATGGTGCGGCAGAGTGCAGGGGGGGACACGGCATGATCAGTTACGGTACAATCACCATTGCCTGGCGCAGGTACTCAACCCATCCATCCCGGCGGGTGACAGGGGGAAAGTGGAGCACACAGCATGCGCTGTGTGCTCCACAAAGATGGCACCAATCTCCTCCCTCTGTTTTGATCTGGACAGCCCAGGGGGCGCATCCATTTCGCAGCAGTCGCCTTCTCTATGTTAAGTATAGGGGTCGGAGTCCAACAACGGTCTTCTATGCCATAAAGGAGGTGAGTAACTGTCATTACAAACACCAAATCCACGATGGCAGCCCCCAGTGTTTCAGTAAAACTAGAATTAAATAAAATCTAAATAAACAGCGAATTTAATTTTTTTTATTAAAAATACTTGATTTCATAATCACTATTTTTAATACAAAAATAAAAAAAACGCGAGACCTTTCCTATAAAAAAAGTGGGTTTTTTTGTGTGTGTTTTTTTCTTTTTTTACTTACTGTGTTAGTAAAGGGGTATCTGATAGATATCTCCCTATTACAAACACCAGGGCTTCATTACAGCTGTCATTACACAGCTGACATCAACTCCAAGTATAATTACCTCGATTGACACCGCACAAGGGCAATCAGAAAGAGGTGGGCAAAGCATCAGAATTGGCACATCTAATGTGATGCGCCAATTCTGAGGCAGCTGTGAGTAGCTAGTTTTAAGCCCCTGTCACACATAGCGAGATCGCTAGCGAGATTGCTGAAACATCACAGGTTGTGACATATCAGCGACCTCGCCAGCGACGTTACTGTGTGTGACTCGTAGCAGTGAGCGGGCCCCTGGTGCGAGGTCGCAGATCGTTACAAAACGATCAGGACCTTTTTTTGCAAGTTGGTTTCCCGCTGTGCAGCACACATCGGCGTGTTTGATGGCGGGAGACCAATGAGCACCGACTCGTGTAAGCAGCGTACACTGGTAACCAGGGTAAATATTGGGTAACTAAGCAAAGCGCTTTGCTTGGTTACCCGATATTTACTCTGCTTACCAGCATACACTGCTTACAGGCAGCCAGCGCTGGCTCCCTGTATACGTAGCTAGGGTACACATCGGGTTACTAAGCAAAGCGCTTTGCTTAGTTACCCGATGTTTACCCTGGCTATGTGTGCAGGGAGCCAGCGCTGGCGCCTGTAAGCGGTGTACGCTGGTAACCAGGGTAAATATTGGGTAACCAAGCAAAGCGCTTTGCTTAGTTACCCGATATTTACCCTGGTTAACAAGCGCAGCATTGTTACACGAGTCGCTGGTGGCTGCTGGCTGGTCGCTGGTGAGATCTGCCTGATTGACAGCTCACCAGTGACCATGTAGCGACGCACCAACGATCCCTGCCAGGTCGGATCGCTGGTGGGATCGTTCATGTGTCGCTACATGTGACGGGACCCTTAGGCTGGAAAGGGCTCGATAACCTATGGTCTTCCCAGCTAGATAATATCAGCCCCCAGCTGTCTGATTTACCTTGGCTGATTATCAAAAATAGAGGGGAACCCACATTATAATTATAATTTATTTAATCATAAAAAACTGTCCAATAAGCTTCACAGGATGCAATTTAATTATATGTCAGGGGGTTGTGCAATTATTTGTCTATATGTCTCTATGTCTATATATCTGTCTGTCTCTATCTAGCTATCTATAACTATTATCTATCTATAATCTATCGCTAAAGGCATTCATTGTTGTGCAAAAATGCTGGTAAAAAAAACGATTGTAAGCATAGCAAAAAAACCCCCACATTTCCGCCTTTGTTTTCTTGCTTCCAGGAGATGCAGAACTTTCTTATTCCAAATTCTCAACTTGTGCACATACCTTTACTGTCTCCACTCAGACACCCATTCTCCAAGTTCAGGCTTAGCTTCAAATTTTTGACAAAACTATTCTAAAACGCATTTGCTGCATAATTCTCATTTTACCAACTGCTTATTATTACTGATGACTGGACCTGACCGTTCGCCTCAGGTATATGTAGCTGATTCTACAACTAAGATCTTTTTATTGTAGCTATTTCTAGATGAATGTCTTCATGCATTATTAGGTCAGCGAATGCCTTCGGGAATTGTTTCATTGAAAGTAGCAAAATACATGAACGCGAGGCCAATGCATTCAGAACAACAGTGCAACTTAATGCTACACGTAGCTAATGTCTGTGAAATACAATGTAAAAATTATTAGGATCTTTTGAAAAAATAATCAACATATTGAATCTATTTATTACAATAAATGCAGGAAACAATGGTGCCGAAACTTCACAAATTATCTCCTATTTACAGGATAGGATTGATGGAGGTCTGTCCTTTACGGCCCCTTCCAATATATAGAGTGGTGCTTTAAATGACCTTCTAAAAGGAGTGGTGGCTGCCGTGCTCCAGTCATTGTCCTCAGGACAGCCGGAGAGAGATAGATGAACATTGTGACTGGTTATCTCCAGCAATCCCAGGGGTGGACATATCATTGGTGCAATCTGAGCAGCCGTGTAGGGGCCTGAGAGCTAAGGCAGCCGGCTTATACCTCCAGAGCAGGTGGAATTGTGCATTATGAGCTATTGGTCTGCAAAGAGCCCATATATTGTTCCTACGCAGGGACCCTCTTCTGTTCAGTGGGCCTATTCACTCTACCACATTTAACAATGTATTCCTTAGAGTCTTAGACCCATTCTTGGGGTCACTTGGACCAACACTGCTTAGATGGGAAATCCCTTTAAGGGTATGTTCTCATGATGATGCATTCACAGTGCCTTTTTGGCTATGATTTTCTGAATTCAGGGTAAAAACGCATAAATTTTGCCGCAATTTTGAAAAATTGTGCCAAAAAAACACAATTTAAATGCATTATGACCGGACCTCTAGAAGCCTAGGTTTTTAATGTAGTGTAGTGTAGCACCAGCCTTTGGCTTTTACAATGGCACTTGGTTCCTAATTTACAGGAAGAATTATTCTATTTAATTAGGGTTGTTTTGGCCACAAGCAAGTAGATTATTGCGGGATCTATTCAGATAATTAATAATGTGTAGAAAATTCTACAATTATTCTGCTCATATGATTTCACCCTTATGGTGGGCTTATGGTGGGAAAATATACTCTGGAGCACTAGGTGAATGAGGCAAATAATTAGCACACATGATACTCTGCACTAAAGTTTTAGGTATAGGCCAACCAGTGTCACTTGACTCACAGGGTATATTTCTCCATTCATAACACCCCAAAATGAATCTGTACCACATCCCAGACCCACTACACAAATATAACCAACAGACAGAAGACTCAGTTGCAGTATGCAATAATAAGAGAAGGCACTGAATGTAATAATAAAAGACAAAACTGTATATAATATTAAGGCCCGTTTCACACGTCAGTGAAAAACAGTGAAGTTTTTCACTGGCGTGTAAAACACGCACATGTCCCTGCGTGTGCCGTGATTCACGGCACACGTGGGTTGTCTAAGTGCAATCCGGGCTCCGTTCTCCGTGGCCCGTGATTGCACTTAGAAAACAACTCACCTGTGCGCGCTCCCGCTCTCCATGGTGCTGATCGCTCCCGCGGTGCAGCATTCGGCCGGCGGTGACCCCCGCAGCAGCTGCTTCCGGGTCGGATGTGTCGCGCATAATGAATATGCGCGACAATAATGAGCCGGCTCAGAAGCAGCAGGGAGAACGGGCTGCAGACGACATCGCTGGACGCCGGGTGAGTAAAAATGATTTTTATTTTAAAAGCACGTTTTTTTCTGGTCCGTGGAACATCAGTGATGCCAGAAAAAAATAGACATGTCTCCGTGCGGCAATCGCGCACACGCGGGTACGCCGCACGGAGACACGTGCAGTGAAAAATCACTGATGTGTGAGCAGACCCATTCATTATAATGGGTCTGCGTATGTCAGTGATTCTGGTACGTTTAAAAAAAAGCACAAACGTACCAGAATCACTGACGTGTGAAACGGGCCTAAAAGAGTACAATATCTAATAAAGGAGGACATTATATAATAAGGGACAATACTGCATATATTAGGGACAGCACGGTATATAATATAAATGAAGGACACTGTATTTAATGAGGGGCAATCGGGAAGAGAGGGGACATATCTGAGTGGGCACCTATCGCAGGTTTTGGACAGAACTTTATGAACCTGCCAAATAAGATTGAAGTGTGTGAAATCAATGGTATGCTGAGGGTTGTTTTTTCACAAACAAAAATGCTATCACTCTTTATCTTTAGCGTATCTTTAGATCATTGGCTGTTAACAGAAAGAATTAATAATTACAATCAGTACCTTGCCTGTGATGTGCACCCTGGAGTTATCCTTCCTTTTTTTCTCCATATGTTTGTGGCCTCAAAAAATCTATGCAAAGGTTACTTACTTGATGTCTTTGGTGCCTTGTCTTTGCAGCACACATACAGTCATATGAAAAAGTTTGGGCACCCCTATTAATGTTAACCATTTTTCTTTATAACAATTTGGGTTTTTGCAACAGCTATTTCAGTTTCATATATCTAATAACTGATGGACTGATTAATATTTCTGGGTTGAAATGAGGTTTATTGTACTAACAGAAAATGTGCAATCCCCATTTAAACAAAATTTGACCGATGCAAAAGTATGGGCACCCTTATCAATTTATTGATTTGAACACTCCTAACTACTTTTTACTGACTTACTAAAACACTAAATTGGTTTTGTAACCTCATTGTGCTTTGAACTTCCTAGACAGGTGTATCCAATCATGAGAAAAGGTATTTAAGGTGGCCACTTGCAAGTTGTTCTCCTATTTGAATCTCCTATGAAGAGTGGCATCATGGGCTCCTCAAAACAACTCTCAAATGATCTGAAAACAAAGATTATTCAACATAGTTGTTCAGGGGAAGGATACAAAAAGTTGTCTCAGAGATTTAAACTGTCAGTTTTCCCTGTGAGGAACATAGTAAGGATATGGAAGAACACAGGTACAGTTCTTGTTAAGCCCAGAAGTTGCAGGCCAAGAAAAATATCAGAAAGACAGAGAAGAAGAATGGTGGGAACAGTCAAGGACAATCTCCAGACCACCTCCAAAGACCTGCAGCATCATCTTGCTGCAGATGGTGTCAATGTGCATCGGTCAACAAGGAGAAGCTGTATGGGAGAGTGATGAAAAAGAAGCCGTTTCTGCAAGCACACCATAAACAGAGTCGCCTGAGGTATGCAAAAGCACATTTGGACAAGCCAGTTACATTTTGGAAGAAGGTCCTGTGGACTGATGAAACAAAGATTGAGTTGTTTGGCCATACAAAAAGGCGTTATGCATGGAGGCAAAAAAACACGGCATTCCAAGAAAAGCACTTGCTACCCACAGTAAAATTTGGTGGAGGTTCCATCATGCTTTGGGGCTATGTGGCCAATGCCAGCACCGGGAATCTTGTTAAAGTTGAGGGTCGCATGGATTCAACTCAGTATCAGCAGATTCTTGACAATAATGTGCAAGAATCAGTGACGAAGTTGAAGTTACGCTGGGGATGGATATTTCAGCAAGACAATGATCCAAAACACCGCTCCAAATCTACTCAGGCATTCATGCAGAGGACAATTACAATGTTCTGGAATGGCCATCCCAGTCCCCAGACCTGAATATCATTGAACATCTGTGGGATGATTTGAAGCGTGCTGTCCATGCTCGGCGACCATCAAACTTAACTGTACTGGAATTGTTGTGTGAACAGGAATGGTCAAATATACCTTCATCCAGGATCCAGGAACTCATTAAAAGCTACAGGAAGCGACTAGAGGCTGTTATTTTTGCAAAAGGAGGATCTACAAAATATTAATGTCACTTTTATGTTGAGGTGCCCATACTTTTGCACCGGTCAAATTTTTAAATACGGATTGCACATTTTCTGTTGGTACAATAAACCTCATTTCAATCCAGAAATATTACTCAGTCCATCAGTTATTAGATATATGAAACTGAAATAGCTGTTGCAAAAACCCAAATTGTTATAAAGAAAAAAGGTTAACATTAATAGGAGTGCCCAAACTTTTTCATATGACTGTATACTGTACACACCTATGTACACATCCACACACATATATTTAGGCCCTTTTATACTAATTACCATATGTTGTGCCTTTAAATTTACATGTTCCTCAAACTTGCTCAAAATGTGGCCCCTGAATAAATGTTTTAGGCACTGTGTCCCCTATATATTCCTATAACTAACCACTATATATATATATATATATATATATATATACATACATATGTATATGTAATTAGCTATTGTGCTGCAGAAATGATAGAATATGCCACTGTGCTCCTGAATATATTGTGTACGTGTTCTGTTGTCTCAGCAGCTGTTTGGAGTAGGAATGTTATTGACACCATTGCCCTTCAATTCCAATGCGGAAGTGAGCCACGCCTGATGAACCCTTACTGTATACAGTGTGTCCACCCATATCCTGTCCACCGCCATTAACTTGAGAATGGCGGCAGCTATAGGCATAGAAGTGGTGTCTAGGTATAGTAAAATAGCCATGCGCTATGCAATGAAACCACCTACAGCGCCACCTGGTGGAAAACAACAGAGTTAGCATTTTTATCTTGAAAACGGAACGAGATAGATAAAAAAAGTGAATTTAAAAATTGTAGGACATCTTCACTTCAATATGAATCGACACCTTGCATACAGAAATGCTATGATATGAAACCCATGACCCTCCCAAAACATTGAATGCTGGTCACGCATATGGTGCTCATTTAACTTTGATGCTCAAAGTGGCCACCGTCAGCTGCAATGCACATCTGGACTCTGGCCAGCATACTGTATCTTGCTGCACGTTGTGGAACATGATAGGTGACACGTTTGCACAAGCATCTGTGATACGTCGTCGTAGGTCCTCCAATGTTGGTGGAGGGGTCGCATACACCTGCTGTTTGATGTGACCTCACAGAAAAAAGTCCAATGGGGTCAAGTCAGGTGAACGTGGAGGGCACTCCACGCAGCCACCATACCCAATGACTTGTAGGAAGGTCTCCATGAGGTATCGCTTCACATCCGCAGACTTGTGAGTTTTACATGTTCTAATCATAGCAATTCTGTATGTAAGGTGTCGATTCGTATTGAATTGATGATGCCCTACAACTTTGTAATGCACTTTTTTTCTCTATCTCGTTCTGTTTTCGAGATAAAAATGCTAACTCCGTTGCGTTCCACCAGGTTACACTATAGGTGGTTTCATTGCGTAGCGCATGGATACTTTACTATACCTAGACACCACTTCTATGCTTAAAGCTGCCACCGTTCTCAAGTTAATGGCGGTGGACATGATATGGGTGTACACACTGTATAATGCCGCTATAAACAGTTATTTCTGATTTTCCAATCCATCTAAAGTCACTTCTAAATTTTAACAGCTCTTTTAGCAGTACATCCCCTTTAAAGAGCATCAGCATATTTGATATTTTCCGTTACAGTCCGCAATGATTGCCAAGGCTTTTCTTTACTTTTTTGTTTGTTTTTTCTTTCTCTTCTCCTCGGTTTATACAATCTCTACGTGCTATTTTGATAGTGATCCCTTGAGGTTGCCTTTCTCAATGACAACCGAATGTTTTACTGATGTAGCTATTTTATGTCAAGGGCAGAGGTACAAGAGAGACAACTCATGCGACTAATATGGGACCACCGGATAGAAAGGGCCAAACCAGATCATCTACAACTCAACAATTCATTGTAAGGATCTTTGCCTCTCCACAGGTCCTACAGAGATATATGTAATTGACCTAACAATGTTAAAAAGGCAATGGAAAGAACAAACAACGACAAAGTCATGCTAATCCAGTTGGTTAATGTTGTTGTCCTGTTAACCAGCACCAGACGTGGGCCCAATTTCTCATCTGTAATTATGTCTTCTGATTGGTGTTGGACAGTGTGACTGAAAACTGACGATGCTGCCGTGAATTCCAAGACCAAGCAGGTGTCGATATGTAGAGACGTCTGTCTGGATACATTCTCTTAAAATTTGCACCTGTGCCCCCTGTAGTAAATCTTACCCCTAGAAAAGGATCAATACTACTTACTTGCAGAGACAAAATATGGAATCAATGCTCTCGGAATGTTGTAAAAGCCGTCTGTACCCTTTGCTATCACCCGTCACCTTCTAGGCTTGAGCTCTGTCCAAATTGACCATTCCCATATAAAAACGGAGTGATTAAGAGTTATCTGAGTGTTTCTGACTATATGTCCTATTTATAGTCAAGGACAGTGTAAAAGCTTAGAGTGGGATCCGAGCCATGGGAAACAGTGCAGATTTCCATCAGATTTAAATAGATGAAACACATCTACTATAATGTGTGAAGCACATTGGGAGGTCACCTTGCAAGTTATAAGCTACTCAAAGCGCAGTATACTGAGAATTAAATCCTATCGTCACTATCGAAACAAGAATGGGGTATACAGCACTGAGCTACCTCGTAAATAATATCCATGTATTTACTGTAATGCAAGAGGTAATGTTGCAACTTCTACAGTCCCTACTATTTCATTTTCGGGGACTATGTGCACAGATTGTAGGGAATTACTCTAACATTAAATCATTAGTGTATATATCTGTATACACTGTAAATGTTGCATATCAGGAATTTACAAACTTAATATCTGTATAAAAATTCATACAGGAAAGCCTGTCAATCACAGAGTAGAACTATTTATTGGACTCTTCAGCTCCAAGCTGTCACAAGTGTCCTTAGGAGACTTGTGAAAGATTTAAGACCGAAGTCTCACATTGCCTTGTGAGACTCTGGATTTGAAATATGATTTGCTTTCTTTTGATGTAGAAAGGATTCAAGTTATTTTCCTTGACAGCAGCTTCTGGTTAGTTCTCCTCAGGTGTAGCCGGTTTGTGACCACTCCCATCTCCTTTAAAGAGTCACATTATCAATTACTGATGCTGGTAATAGAAATCATTTATTTTCTCACCACCTTAGAGGGAGGAATTTTTCTAGAAGCTGCCGGTGATGCACTGCTGGAGCTTTTGTGGTGCTACTCTTTGGAGCCGTGTCGTCTACAGCCTTGGTGTCAGGCTGCAGCTGTAAAGTTTGTTGGTATATCCCTTTATCTATGCCCCCCTGTCTGTCCTCCTTCTCCTGTGTGTCATTACTGTAGTGGTGATGTTTTGTGTACTCATATCCTTGTCACTATACAGGGTGAGTGGAGTGACAGTAAGGGACTAGGCATGTGACAGCAATGAGAGGAAGGACTCGTTTAGGGACATTAGGGTAGCTTATAGACCAGACAAAAGTGTCAGGAGGTGCCCCAACCCCACTCGCTACCATCCGGGTCCTCCTCTCCTATACCATCCCTGTTGAAACCGTGTATTTTGTCATGCGCAGTCATTGGTCTGTGTACCTCAGTCATGCTGTGTTTCAGACACTCGCCGTCCAAGCATGACACAAACTCTTTCCATGTCTAGGAGTCCAGTGGGCAGTGCTAACTCATGATTGATGGTAATTTCTGCATTCAAACCTATACAGGGAAGGCTGTCAATCACTAATTAGAGCAACCCACTAGACTCCTAAGCATAGGCAACAGAAAGAAAATGGAAAAAAATACAAGCTATAATATAGACCATCTTCTCCCACAAAGCTGTGGCTGAATCTGCTCAGCTCCTCTTGCTCTAGAATCTGCTGCTAAAATGAGCACATTTTTCTAAGGTACAAAAAAAAAATAATCACAGTGTGATGGTGGTATATTGTGGTTGTGTATCATTTTTGTGTAGCTTCCTATTTTAGGTGTGGTGTCCATTATATGTATTGTTTGTCCTGTCTTCAGGTTAACAACCCTCTGCAGTGCTTCTGTCCCTTGGTGTGGGGAAGGGGATCTTGGAATCCACCCAAACTCTCTGCTTAACTGGGGGATTATTCAGTCTGTCTGAGAACCTCAAGAGAGAAGCAGGAATATTTATCCTCTGTGGTTGAAGCTGTGGAAGGCCAGAAATGTATCCTTACTGGCTTATATCCGTGTTTCTGGACTATTTTACCCTCTGTGTGGTGGATTATTTTATAGACCGTCTGATTTTGCTTGGAATAAATCTTCTTTGGATTGTTCACCTATCTCTCGCTCTGTTGATTGTGTGATATGGGAGAAGGACCTCGTGACACACTAAATTCCATAGAGACCGAGCTGTGTGAACTCAACCTTAGTATGGAGACACAAGACTCAGTCGGGTGCAATTGGGCTACCTTGGGCACTTTATGTACAAACTGCATCAGATAAGACTTTGCTAAATTTTTCTTTTTGATAGGTTTGCATACTTTATACGCCTTCATTATAATTATATAAGTGCTGTATTGGACCTTATAATGTCTGACTACATTTTAAAATCCCATTTTCTTAAAAAGGTCTCTAACAATAAAATGACATAATGGTCCCCGAAAAAGTGGATTTTCCAAACTAGACATGAATACAAGCCTGGAGTGTGGAATTTGTCACATAGGACTAGGATTGTTCTTTGAAAGTCACCTTAGAGTTTTGCGAGCGGAATAAAGCGGCCATCCTACAGCTTCATCAGTGACTTTAATTATCTTTATAATTTACAGTTGAGGTACATTATATATTAACTGATAAAGTAAAGTACAGGGCGTAATAAAGGAACAGAATCAAAAATCTAATTATCCGATCAAATCTTGTTAGCTTAAGCCTAAGTTCAATATTTGAGGAAATTGTTTGATGCAAAAAGCTCTAGCGAACTGAAAGTTGAGTTAATTAGTGAATAAAAATGTGAAATATTCTGTAATCTCCACCAGTTAATGTACTAGGAAAATTCCATATTATTTAGACACAAGCAGTGACAAAACTACAAGTTTCTTGCAGTCTCTTTGAAGAAATTACTAGACTAAAGGCCCATTCACACACAACGATATCGCTAACGATATGTCGTCGGGGTCACGGAATTTGTGACGCACATCCGGCGTCATTAGCGACATTGTTGCATGTAACAGCTCCGAGCGAGTGTTAACGATCAAAAATACTCACCTAATCATTGATCGTTGACACATCTTTCATTTTCAAAATCTCGTTGGTCGTTGTGGACGTAGGTTGTTCGTCCTCCTGAGGCAGCACGCATCGCTATGTGTGACACCCCGGGAACGACGAACAACAGCGTTCCTGCGTCCTCCGTCAATGAGGTGGGCATGTCTTTAATGCGGCTGGTCTCCGCACCTCCGCTTCTATTGGTCGGCCGCTGTGTGACTTCGCTGTGACGGTGCACGAACCTCCCCCTTAACAAAGAGGTTGTTCGCCGCCCACAGCGACGTTGCTAGGAAGGTAAGTATGTGTGACGGGTGTTAGCGATATTGTGCGCCACGGGCAGCGATTTTCCCGTGACGCAAAAATGACAGGGGTGGGTACGCTCGCTAGCGATATCGCTAGCGATATCGCTAGTGATATCGTAGCATGTAAATGGGCCTTAAGAACGCTTGAACTTAAACACGTGGAACAACTCGAACATTTTTTTTTCCAGAAGTAAAGGATGCATAAAACTATTGAAGTAACATAGACTTAACTCTAACCCAAAATTCATGGATGATCTAATTTTTTAAGGACATTAAACATGCCTCTTAAGACCACAACCCCAAAGACATATAGAATAAGCTGCAGATACTGCGAATCACTCTCAGTATACAGGAGAAGTGGTATCATGCACATTAAGGTCATGGATTGGCCTATCCAGTCTCCAGACCTTAATCCCATAGAAAACCTATGGAGGGAGCTGAAGCTCCGAGTTGCCAAGCAACAGCCTCAAAATCTTAATGATTTAGAGATGATCTGCAAAGAGGACTGGAGCAAAATTCCTCCTGACATGAGCGCAAACCTCATCATCAACTGCAAAAAGTCTGATTGCTATGCTGCCAACAAAGGTTTTGCCACCAAGTCTTGTTTGCCAGAGGAATCAAATACTTAGTTTTCTGTGCAAAATGAAATACATTTATATAATTTATACAATGTGATTTTGTGCTTTTTATTTAGGATATTCAATCACTCACTGTTAAAATTAACCTACTCTTAAAATTATAGACTATTCATGTCATTGTCAGTGTGCAAACTAACAAAATCAGCAAGGGATCAAATAATTATTTCCTTCACTCTATACATAATAATACAGGTACTGAGAATTACACCTAGTATACAAGACAGCAGAACAGGTACCGTGCAGTGCATATATACAGAATAATACAGATACTGAGGATTACACCCAGCATAAAGGACTGGAGAAAGTCTACCGTGCAGTGTATATATACAGAATAATACAGATACTGAGGATTACACCCAGTATACAGGACAAGAGAAGAGGTACTGTGCAGTATATATATGCAGAATAATACATATACTGAAGATTACAACCAGTATACAGGACAGGAGAAGTGGTACTGTGCAGTGTATATATACAGAATAATAAAGATACTGAGAATTACACCAAGTATACAGGACAGGAGAAGTGGTACTGTGCCTGTGCAGTATACACTATGTGCAGAATTATTAGGCAAATGAGTATTTTGATCAAATGATACTTTTTATACATGTTGTCCTACTCCAAGCTGTATCGGCTTGAGAGCCAGTAAAGGTCTAAAAGATGAAAAAATAATGACATGGCCCCCTTGTTCACCTGATCTGAACCCCTTAGAGAACCTGTGGTCCCTCATAAAATGTGAGATCTACAAGCAGGGAAAACAGTACACCTCTCGGAACAGTGTCTGGGAGGCTGTGGTGGCTGCTGCACACAATGTTGATCGTAAACAGATCAAACAACTGACAGAATCTATGGATGGTAGGCTGCTGAGTGTCATCATAAAGAACGGTGGCTATATTGGTCACTAATTTTTTGGGGTTTTGTTTTTGCATGTCAGAAATGTTTAATTCTAAATTTTGTGCAGTTATATTGGTTTACCTGGGGAAAATAAACAAGTGAGATGGGAATATATTTGGTTTTTATGAAGTTTCCTAATAATTATACACAGTAATAGTTACCTGCACAAACAGATATCCTCCTAAGATAGCCAAATCTAAAAAAAAAACCCACTCCAACTTCCAAAAATATTAAGCTTTGATATTTGAGTCTTTTGGGTTGATTCACAACATAGTTGTTGATCAATAATAAAAAAAATCCTATAAAATACAACTTGCCTAATAATTCTGCACACGGTGTGTATATACAGAATAATACAGATACTGAGGATTACACCCAGCATACCGGATAGAAATGGTACTGTGCAGTGCATATATATACAGAATAATGCAGCTAGTGCAGGATTACACCCGGTATACAGGACAGGAGAAGTGGTACTGTGCAGTGTATATATACAGAATAATACAGAGACTGAGAATTACACACAAAACAGAAAAAGAAAAACTTCTCGCTCAACCATGTAGATCAAGTCCTGGGGAGATTCAATTAAATCCGGGCGGAGCACGGAAGACTGAATGTCGACAATCCAGAATGAATCCACAATGTGCAAGAGCGACAACTTCCAGCAATCTAGGTAAGTAAAAAATGACTTTTATTTTACAAGTTTAAAAAATGGACATGATTGAATAAAATACATGGAGGGGGCCATTCCCTCCTACTCCTTGGGGTGAATTGGCTTAAGCCTTTTGGACGGTAAGTCCTTATTCATAGAATACGTGGCTAAACCAACTCCATTATAATTGATAATTATAGATAGGAAATAATCCTGGCTGAAGTGACAAATTAATTAACATACCGTATTTTTCGCTTTATAAGACGCACTTTTCCTCCCAAAAATTTGAGAGGAAAATGGGGGGTGCGTCTTATAAAGCGAATATAGCAGTACCTGGGGGTCCTGTCTGTGCGGTGATCGGGCGGCCGGGTGCCTATGGCTGCATGCAAGCGGCCGGGTACCTGTGCTTGCATGCGGTGGCAGCCGGGTACCCGTGGCTGTGTACGGGCGGCAGTCGGGTGCTGTGTGCGGCCGGCAGCCGGGTGCTGTGTGCGGGCGGCGGTTGGCGTCTGTGTGCGGGCAGCAGCCGGGTGCTGTGTGTGGGCGGCGGCTGGCGGCTGTGTGCTGTGTGCAGGCGGCGGCCGGGTGCTGTGTGCGGGTGGCGGCTGTGTCCAGGCGGCGGTCGGCGGCCGGGTGCTGTGTGCAGGCGGCGGTCGGCGGCTGTGTGCGGGCGGCGGCTGTGTGCAGGCGGCGGTCGGCGGCTGTGTGCTGTGTGCAGGCGGCAGTCGGCGGCTGTGTGCTGTGTGCAGGCGGCGGTCGGCGGCCGGGTGCTGTGTGCGGGCGGTGGCTGTGTCCAGGCGGCGGCTGTGTCCAGGCGGCGGTCGGCGGCCGTGTCCAGGCGGCGGTCGGCGGCCGGGTGCTGTGTGCGGGCGGCGGCTGTGTCCAGGCGGCGGCCGGGTGCTGTGTACGGGCGGCGGCTGTGTCCAGGTGGCGGTCGGCGGCTGGGTGCTGTGTACGGGTGGCGGCTGTGTGCAGGCGGCGGTCGGCGGCTGGGTGCAGGCGGCGGTCGGCGGCTGGGTGCGGGCAGCGGCCGGGTGTTGTGTGTGGGTAGCGGCCGGGTGTTGTGTGCGGGTAGCGGCCGGGTGCTGTGTGCGGGCAGCGGCCGGGTGCCTGTGCGGGCGGCAGATGGCTGCCGCCCGCACGCAAGCACAGGTACCCGGCCGCTTGCACGCAGGGTGGGCGGCCAGCCTGCTGGCTGCCACTCTGTGCTTGCGGGGCGGGCGGCTGTGCAGCAACTTACCCAGTTTGTCCGCGGTCCCAGTTTCAAATGGTGGCAGCGGGCGCGTGCGCAGATGGAGCCCTTGGATGAGAGCTCCATCTGCGCAGGCGCCATTATTTGAACCGGGACCGCGGACACTGGGACACTCACTGCAGCGGCCTGCTGCATGACTCACCTGCCGTCGCCGACGCAGCTGCTGCCGCCGCCACCACCACGGGCCCCGCAGCTCCTACCACCATGGATCCCCCGGCTCCTGCCACCCCGGACGCCGCTGTCACTTACCCGCCGTGCCTGCCAGCAAATCCGCTGCCTCCTGTGACCCCGCTTCACCACCACTGCTGCCCCCCTCCGGTAAGAGAACACCGGATTATAAGATGGACCCCATTTTTCTTTTTTTTACCTTTTTTTGTCTAAGTTTGGGGTGCGTCTTATAATCCGGTGCGTCTTATGAAGCGAAAAATACGGTAAATGAATATTTAAGTATTAGCAAGCTGATAAAAAGAAGTATATGATATTATATCAATGTATATTTTACAAATAAAAATGATTTGGTTAGATGATGAAACTAAAGCAAAAAAACATAATTAATCAATACTGTATAATAAAGGTCCAATTTATTGTTAATTCCTTTGGGCATGCGTGTCTCCAGCTTTGCGCATGCATAATAATTGTTTTCTGACACCTCCTCTTTTCTAAGCATTTTGTAATTCTATTATGTTAACCATGAAAACACTTGTATCTCCTCCATGAAAGTTCATGAAATGTTGTGAAGCACTGAGGGGCGTCTAGTGCTCATCTTAGATAAGAGCCTTTATGAATATGAATTAACAAAATGCTTAGTGATACAAAAGTGTATAAAAAACTTTTTAGTGAGCCCACAGCAAAAATTAGAGACACACTTATAAAATTACTGGATAAAAGAATTTTCCTAGGATTAATTAATGAAAAACAAAAATAATTCAATTCATTGGCCAGGTCCTCAGTTTTGGGCTTTCTCAGAATCATCCTTACCTCAGGAGACAGAATCTTGCATGGGGTCCGAGACCAACTAAGATTGACAGTCATCTTGTGTTTCTTTCATTTTTTGAATAATTGTGCCAACAGTTGTTGCCTTTTCACCAAGCTGCTTGCCTATTGTCCTGTAGCCCAATGCAGGTTTGTACAGGTCTACAATATTGTCCCTGGTGTCCTTAGACAGCTCTTTGGTCTTGGCCACGGTGCAGAGGTTGGAGTATGATTGAATATTAGAGATTGAACAGTCTGCAATTTACTCATCTAGGCTGTAATGCTCTATAAACTGCCAACAGACTTAAAGAGAACCTGTCACCATGAAAATACAATCCAATTGCAGGTGTCAAGTTATAGAGCAGGAGGAGCTGAGTAGATTGATATATAGTTTTATAAGAAAAGATTCCCTATAACTTGTGAAGGCTGCCAATCACTAATAGGACCTACAATGGACTGTAAATACCAGAAAGAGCAGAAGATTAAATGCTTAAATCATAGATTATACTACAGGGTGGGCCATAAGTATGGATATACCCTGATAAAATAGAAGTGGTTGCTGATATCACCTTTACCGTTTGTGGCATATTAGTACATGGGAGGGGGCAAACATTTGTATCCATACATACTGCCCCCCCTGTACATCTTTTGTCATAAGGTAAAGCAGACAGCTGAGGTTCTCTGTTTTACATGCACTGGTTATCAAAATTAGAGGGCACCCCACGTAGTTTCACAGCAGCGTACAGGCATCTTCCCCTTGCCGAAAAACGATTGGCTGAGCTGCAGCCTTTCAACAAACTATTATTAGCATATGATCAGAACCCGAAATCTGAACTTGGATACGTACTTGAATGAAAAGTTCAAGTCTGATACCCGAACACCAGGTGTGCAGAACGAACCCCGGACTTTACCATTCCGGCTTACTCATCCCTAGAGATGACATGTCTTTTATTATGGTGCAAATCATTCAAACCTCCTTTATTTTGATTCTGGAGGGCCGTATAGAGTGATGCTGCTTCTGGAAAAAAAACCCACTGCATTTTCTTGGTAATAGATTCCTTTTAATGGGAAGCTATCATCAGAAAATTACCTATTTAAATCATAATTTCTTGTTACTTTAATGTTAAAAAAACCCTTTTACAATTTTTTTTTCAAAAACATTTATTAAAAACAAATTCTTACATTGGCCACTGGAACATTTTTAAACTAATAGTGCCTATTCATTCAGCATGAGTTTTTCGGCAGGCTCCTTATCATCACAGGCAGAATTTAAAATGTCAGACAACACCTCTATACACCACTGACCCTGCTCCACCTCACTTCCCAATGACCTTTGCAAAAGCTCATCAGATAGTTCAATACAATGGAGTCTGAGCATTGTGGCTAGGTACATGTGTTGTTTCCTGAAACAATAAGTTAGGCTTCTGATTCATCGTTGCCTTTGCACCTTTTTTTTTATCGAGTTTTGTGCCTTTTTTTCCCACCCAATTTATTATTCTACTTTCTCCTTTCTAGAAGTCTATTTTATATGTGCGGTGACCTGTTTATTTGTTTTTTTTCTTTTTGTGGGTGGAGGTTAGCAATTCCAGATGTTTTAGTCTAATTGTATAATTGTGACTTTTTACAATTTTGCTTAATTTACAGTGCATTTGCTGTGACGATTCAGAAGTCACAAACCTGGACAACCCCTTTAAAAATAAAATTAAGCATGTCCAATACTAAAGGCGTGCAATATACTCACTGTCACAATTCTGTTTTGCTTGCAACTACTCAAACCACTAGGAAGGAGATGCCAAACTGAATTTTTGCGCTGGGTGCCAAAATCTAAATCCGCCTCTGACACTTAAAGCATCTTGTCACTATGTAGTCATAGTGTAACATACTCTCTAAGTGACAAAACAGCATATTTCTATGGCAGAATATTATGGACAACCCTATGTAAACTTAAATGCAGACATAAAAAAAAGGAAAGGAAATAAAATATCCAGATAATCCCAGAGTTTACTTTTTTTGTTGATGAAACTTGAGTGTGACGATGACAAGACAAGATTTGGAAATAAAAACTGAGATTACTCCTGGAGTTTACACAAGGAGTAGGATTAATGGCAGGATTCTCTGAAAGCACTTGCTGGTTACTACTAACGTGAGAGGTGTATGGGGTGAGTTCCAAGAAAGATTAATGGGAGCTAAAGACGGAAAGACGTAATAAATACATGCAGCAGATGGGACTGCTCAATGAGACAAATATATTCCACTGCTCTTTAAAGATCTTTCAAGAAGTTAACTCTAAAGTCTCCGAGAAACATTTGATTAAAGTAATCCGAAGGTGCCGATTTTGGGAGGACAAGTGTGCCGCCCCCACGCCCGCAGCAGCTGGGCTGCTCGGATCCGGACCCGTTGTGTGGCTCGAGGGATCCTCCGGACCCGGGGGTCACGCGAACATGCCGAATGAAAAGGGGGACATAATTGTACGGCCTTGGCCGTATTCAGTTCGTGACACCACTCCACGGTGTGTGGGGAAGTGGGACACCACTGCTGCTGTTGTGGGGTACCCGTGGGAGATGTAGTGGCAGCCGGATGTTAACCCCTCCGTGGGTAGGGATGGTTGCCCCGGGGTCCAGTGTCTCTGTGCAGGGTATGGCGATGGCAGGGGCTTGCGCGCCCGGACATACCAGGGGATGTTTGGTTACTCACAATTAAATTAATCACACGAGTCTTTTGGTAAACCAAGGTGCTGGTGGCCGGCCGCTGCTTCCGGTTGTACTCTGGTCCCCCACCCGGGCTGATGGTCGCCGTCTTCTCTGCACTAGTTTTGGTTGTGTTGGACTTCCCGGTATGGAACACGGGAGTCCGCTCCCAGCTTGTTGTGTACCTGAGGAGCCGTGCCCGCTGACACTGACCCGTGGGATCTATGGGCCCTGGCGGTTGCCCAATCCCTCTCTGTTGGTGGTTGTCTGCTTTTGGGACTTTGGTTGGGACAGGACCTATAATCCTGCCCTCAATCGGTTGATTAGCTAGGCCGTTGATTCCGGTCCTGGCATCAGGGTCCGAGTACCCTCTCTGTGCACAGTTTCCGGTCGGGTCTCTTGTGTCGGTACCGGCGGGCTCCAACCCTGTCCCGGTCCACCTCGGATCTGCCGAGCTGTCTTCCCGTCTCCTGCTGACGGAGAGCACCGTCAGCTACCTAGCCAAGGTACCAGGGCTCCGACCCTGGCACCGTTCAACTTGAACCTCAGACATTGACTGCTTGACTTCGACTCTCTATTTTCCCGCCCCGGGGTGTCTAGACGCCCTAGGTGGGCATTTCCTAACCACCTGGTCCCGCCCACTGGTGTGCCTGTCTTGCCCTGAGGGGGTGACTAAGGTTTCAGGTCGGCTGTATGTGACCTAGGTGAGGGAAGGTGTTATGCGGGGGCCTAATGTGTGACTACCTGGTTTTGCCAGGGAGTCACACAAGCTGACCATTTGTGAATGGGGACTCCTGATTTAGTTCTATCTTATAGTTTTTCCTATAGAAAAATTTGTGTCAGAGGTATCTGAAAAACACTTATCCCCCTTTTTCCAAGTTGGGTTTCCAAAATCAGCCAAATGCTCAAACGTTATCTCATATATCTGGGCTCCTTAGGACTGGGAATCACACATGTAGTTTTTTTGCCCATTTCTTATACAGTTTTTGGATCTAAAGACAAGGTTAGATAAAAAAAAAAAGAAAATGTAAATTGCTCCTATTAAATGGGTCAATCCTGGCGGTTAAACAACAACCAGTAGGCTACAAACAAGCCAATAGGCAATCATTTTTCTTCCTTTTTAGAATGGATGATGAGCATTCTACACACATAGAACGATTGTTAGAATGATCGTCCTATGCCCATAAAGTACCATGTCCTCTGCAACACAAATGCTGTTTAGGCCCCCTTTATATGTTTGTTTAAAAAACACATGTGTGGCACGTTCCATTTCGACCATCCGTGTGTACGTATGTGTCATCAATGTGTCCTATGTGTACTATCCATGTGCCGCTGGTGTGTACGACTCTGCCGTTAATGTGCCATCCATGTGACATGTACCGGAAAAAAACACATGACACTGAAATTAATGTTTTTTTAAATGTTAAAGATGTGCACATATAGATGATAGATAGATGGATAGATAGACAGAGTAGGTAGATAAATTTTACAGCTATTAACCATATAAATAAATAATTAATTTGAAAAACTAGCAAGAAGTTACCCCCTATTTTTGATAACCAGCCAAGGTAAAGCAGACAGCTGGGGGCTGATATTATCAGGCTGCGAAAATCCAAGGTTATTGAGCTCCATCACAGTTTAAAAATAGCAGCCCCAGAAGTAGCGCATCATATTAAGTGCGCCAGTTCTGGCTTTTCACCTTGGCTCTTTCCGATTGTCCAAGTGCATTGGCAATTGGGCTAATGGTTTATAGGGCTGATGTCAGTTGTGAAGCGTCAGCTGGCATCAAACTTTGGTGCTGGTAATGGAGATGTGGCAATCAGAAACCCCATTACCAACACTGTAATTCCTCCCAAAAAACACACACAATTTTTTTATTTAAATAAACATTACCCGAAACTTTCCCTCTTTTACCATTTTATTAAAAACAACCCATGCAGCTCTGCCGTAGTTCAGGGAATCCGCTGTAGTCCACCAAATTCATAACAGTCCAAAAATAAAGAGATCTGAAAAAAAAAACCAAATGTACAAACACAGAGAAATAAAACAAGACACTTAATCACTTTATTCAAAAGAAAAAATAATGCTCAGCTGATACAACAGAAGCCAGGGATACCGACAAAAAAAGTCTATGGAGCATCGTTCTTAGGCTATGTGCGCACGTGTGCGCTCTGCACCACACCGAAAAGGTGCGCTTCAGAGCGCAGCTGAAAAGCTGCGTTTTGAAGCGCATGGTGCCAGCGAGAACGTGCGCTCTGCCTGCAGCTCCTGCCATAGACAGAGCAGGAGCTGCCGGCAAAGCGCACGGAAGAAGTGACATGTCACTTCTTAGAACGCAGCGATTCGGGCAGCAGCCGAAGCGCTGCGTTCTAATATGCCACGTGCGCACGGCCCCTGTACAATCTCCATAGATTGTGCAGGGGACGCAGGACGCATGCAGTTACGCTGCGCTACAAAGCGCAGCGTAACTGCATGAATTACGCACACGTGCGCACATAGCCTTAAATGCCATAATCTTTACTTACGGGCAATTTCGGGTCAATTGAGACCCGGCACCTCTGACGAATAGTGACATCAGTAATGTTACCGCTCTTCATGGTTCAGTCTTCTGTTGGCCCTTGTCTTTTGTGCTGATGCTAAAAAAACGGACATGTCTCCTTGTGGAGCACAAGAAAACTCAGTCGTGCTGCCAAAGCGAAAGATTTTTATGCACGCTTAAAAATCATCATATGCAACCAACAATCGTTTTGCTCATTTGTTTGGTGGTTGTGACTAGAGATGAGCAAACCTTTCAAAGTTCGGTTCGCCAATCTTTACCGAGCTTCGCGGTGTTCACCGAGCTGTTCAACGAACAGATCAACAAACACACAAAATCCATTGATTTCAATGCGAGGCCTGGCTGCAGTCAATCAGAGCTGCCGGTGGGCAGGGAAAGCAGTGAATATGTATGAGGGATAATCAGCGACCCTGCAAGTACAGCCATGGGAGCAGTTACAGCTGCGGGGAGACTCGGTAAGTATGTCGTGCTTTAACCCTTTTGTGCCGCCCCCGTGCCAGCAGCCGGCGCTGCTCGGATCCGGGGCCTACGATACGGCTCGAGGGGTTCCCCGGGGGTCGCACGGATACTCCGAATAAAAGGAGGGATGTATTTGTACGGGGTTGATTGTAGAATGTCTGTGACTCCACCCACAGTGTGTGGTGAAGTGGGACACCACCGCTGCTGTTGTGGGATACCCGGGGGAGATGTAATGGAAGCTGGATGTTAACCCCTCCGTGGGTAGGGACGGTTGCCCCGGGGCCCAGTGTCTCTGTGCAGGGTATAGCGATGGCAGGGGCTTGCATGCCCAGATGGACCAGGGGATAGTTGGTTACTCACAATTGAATGAATCACACGAGTCTTTTGGTAAACCAAGGTGCTGGTGGCCGGCCGCCGTGGCTGGTTGTACTCTGGTCCGCCCATCCGGGCTGGTGGTTGCTGTCATTTCCTCTGCACTGTTTTTGTGTACTGTGGGCTGCCTGGTTTGGAACTCAGGAGTCCGCTCCCGGCTTTCTGTGTGCCTAAGGAGCCATGCCCATTGACGCTGACCCGTGGGATCTATGGGCCCTGGTGGTTGCCCTATCCCTCTCTGTGGGTGGTTGTCTTCTTTTGTGACTTTGGTTGGGACAGGACCTGTAATCCTGCCCTCAATCGGTTAATTAGCTAGGCCGCTGGTTTCGGTCCTGGCTTCAGGGTCCGAGTACCCCCTCTGTGAATGGTTTCCGGTCGGGTCTCCGGTGTCGGTACCGGTGGGCTCCAACCCTTCTCCGGTCCTCCTCGGATCTGCCGAGCCGTCTTCCCATCTCCTGCTGACGGAGACCACCATCTGCCACCTAGCCAAGGTACCAGGGCTCCGACCCTGGCACCGTTCAACTTGAGCTTCTCCTCTGCTGGAGCTACACCTAGCTCCAGCCTCACTCCTCTCCCCTCAAACTACAACTTGTACTACTTGTTTTCCCGCCCCGGGCTGTCTAGACCCCTAGGTGGGCGATCCCTAACCGCCTGGACCCACTCACTGGTGTGCCTGTCTTGCCCTAAGGGGGGGTGACTAGGGTTTCAGGTCGGCTGTATGTCACCTAGGTGAGGGATGGTGTTGTGCGGGGGCCTATGTGTGACTACCTGGTTTTGCCAGGGCGTCACACTTTTACTTCCTTCTTTTACAGTGATTTCCCTGGCCAATCACATCCATACCAATACTTGACATGGTTGTGATGGGGCCGGGAGTGGGTTTTCTGCAAACAAACAATCACCAAACCTTGCTGGTTTTTGAGCAAAGTGCTCGGGTAGCCGAGCATGAACCCAACTAGCCAAGGCTCGTACCAAATTTGAAACTGGCAAACGCGAACCGCACAGGTTTGCTTATCTCTAGTTGTGAGTCTGTTCCTACAAACGCTCATTCCACAATTATTGGATTATGTTAGGGTATGTGTGCACACTGCAGACTAGGTGCAAAAAGTTTCTGCAGCAAAAACCGCACCTTATAGCAGAAAAACGCACCAAAAAACGCATGTGTTTTTTGATGCGTTTTTTTGCTATGCATTTTTTTGTGAAATCAATGCCTTGAAGGGCTAAAAAACGCACCATCAATTTACATGCTGCACATTTTTCCTGCACCCAAAACTGCAAAGAAAAAAAAAGCACAGCATTTCAGAATTCTCATTGACTTTGATGGCATAAGGAACGACATGCAGATTTGGGCAACAAACTGCACGATAAACTGCATTAAATCTGCAACAAAAAACTCAGCATGCGCACACAGCCTAAATGGCCATTTCCCTGTGTTCTTCATGCATTGTGGTCATGTTGCATTTTTTTTTTGATGCACTGCTTTACCTTGATTTTCCAGAGTTCTGCAGTAAAAAAAAACACTGCATCAGCAATGTGTAAATGCAGACAAAGGGTTTGCTCATGACATTTTATGTTTTTTTTATTTGCCATGAAAAACACAGTTCTGCACATGTGAAGTGTTTTTACCACATTTTTTTTATGCGTTCTTGGTATGGTCCTTGATGATTAATTGGGGGGGGTGCATATTTTTTGCTGCTAAATCTTTTTGATCTCATTGGCAAAAAGTTGCAGGAAAACCCATAAAAGTATTGATAGATTTTGTTTTAAAATAAACGCACCACAGGTCGTAATAAAACGTGAAAAGTATAAGCACCGTGTGAATGAGATACTAGCAATCGTTAGTTTTACTGATACTATAAAATACTACATTTTTCCAAATCCAAAAAACGGAAAAAAAAAAATCAAAAATGCTATGTGTGAACAATACCTAAAGTAATGATCATTTTTTGTTTTTTTTTACAGATAGATAGATAGATAGATAGATAGATGGAGGGATAGATAGACGGAGGGATAGATAGACGGAGGGATAGATAGACGGAGGGATAGATAGACGGAGGGATAGATAGATTAGATAGATAGATAGATAGAGGGAGGGAGGGATAGATAGACGGAGGGATAGATAGACGGAGGGATAGATAGACGGAGGGATAGATAGATGGAGGGATAGATGGAGGGATAGATAGAGGGATAGATATGTGACGCCCTGGGCAAGCCAGGGGTCACAGGTCATCACACCACCACACCCTACACCCCAGTTAGGAACACCAAAGCTAACCCAAAATCCTTGTTGCCTTCCTCCAGGGGCTGATGTTCACACCGGGGGTGGGCCAGGCGGTTGGCTCCGCCCACCGAGGAGTACACAGCTCTGGAGGCGGGAGGAACCAGGCAGTCCAGCTAGGGACAGAAAGGAGTAAACATGAGTTGAGTTAAGGAAGTGAAAGTAGAAGGAAGTGAAGTGGTAGAGGAGCAAAGGAGAAAACTGGAGAAAAGGAGTAAAAGTGAAAGAGTAGAAAAGCCTGAAGTTAGTCCAGCTGTGTGCAGGACAGAGTCAGCAAGGTCAGCAACGGTGGTGATTGTCCGGAGGGGTGACCGTTTGGAAGTTCCTGGAAGGACCGCGGACGGGTAGTGGCCCGGCGGTCTGGAGCAGTGTACAAAGGACAGTCAGCACCAGGGCAGGGGCCTCTCGGACCCCGCCAAGGCTAGGAGTCGCCATAATTTGCCAAATCCGTCAGTGAAGGGGACGTCGATCCCCCAACAACCAAGTCCCGATTGAAGGCAACAGCCCAACCATTACAGTAGAGACACCGCCACCGCCAGGGCACCAGTTTCTAAGGGCCAGCACCTGCGGGCAAAGAGTAGAGCTCCTCCGGTCCAGCTTGAAGCCGGGGAGCGGGTTACCGGTGGGAACCCATCGAGACCATCAACAACATCAGGTGCAGGAAAAGGGACATCACCTACCGGGGAAAGCAAGTGCAGCCGTCCGTGGGAACCGTCTTTCCAGCCGTGTGTTTTACTGAGAACTGTGTCAACGTCTCATTCTGAGTGAGTACCACAGTGCCGCAAGGCACAGCGCTGCCCCCGCGTCCCTGCGCCCACCAAGCCCTGCATCTCCCACCTCATCACTGGGCCCCGGGGTCACCACCCCTACCCACGGAGGGGCAATACAACAACTTGCTGCTTCACACCATCACTCCCGGGATCCCCACACCGAGCAGCGGTGGTGCTAACAAATCACCACAACCGTGGGTGGCGTCACGGACAATAGACAATATCCCAAGAACCCAATCCCCTTTCACTCACGGGCGAGGAGCGCCGCTCGAGAACCCCCGGGATCCGGCCCACCGCTCGAGCCACCACTGAGCAGCAGCCGGACCCGAGCAGAGGGGTGAGCGCAGTGCTGACACCCTCCTCCCCGCCCGCGACAGATAGATAGATAGATATTAGATGGATAGATAGATGGAGGGATAGATAGACTGAGGGATAGATAGATAGAGGGATAGATAGACAGAGGGATAGATAGACGGAGGGATAGATAGACGGAGGGATAGATAGATGGAGGGATAGATGGAGGGATAGATAGATAGAGGGATAGATAGATAGATAGATAGTAGATAGATAGATGGAGGGATAGATGGATGGAGGGATAGATAGACGGAGGGATAGATAGACGGAGGGATAAATAGACGGAGGGATAAATAGACGGAGGGATAAATAGACGGAGGGATAAATAGACGGAGGGATAAGTAGACGGAGGAATAAATAGATGGAGGAATAAATAGATGGAGGGATAAATAGATGGAGGGATAGATAGATATATGGGTGGATAGATAGATAGTAGATAGATAGATAGATACTGTAAGATATATGTAGGGGCAGTAGCAGGATTTTTAAAGTGGATTTCCAAGTATGTTCCTGGACACGACTGAGACAGCAAAATTCTCCTCCTTCCACATCAACACCTAATTATACTCAGGCCATGTTTACATGCTCGGGATTCTGTTGCTGACATTCTGCAGTTAGTGCAAGTGAATTAGGTATTATGTGCTATTCATGTGCAGCAAGAAAATCCACTTGGAATAATGATTATGTGGCAGGTTAAAAATCGACAGCATGTTTTTTATTATTGCAGTAATAATAATGTGCCTAGGGCTAGTTATACACATTAGTGTTTGTTTCAGTGGGTTTTTTTGCATCCATTTTCCTTCTATGAGAAACATTAGCCCTAAACAAAGAGGAACTGGATGGCAGATTTAAAAAAATGTAAGAAAAATAAAAAAAATTAAGAGAAAAGGAATTTTCTGGACATCAGTGGGAATTAAATAAGAGCAAAAACTGGACACTTGTGACCTGGTGACAAGTTTTCTTTAAGGTAAAATCTAGGAGGTGGTAGTTGTTGGCTCAGTTATGGAAACCACTGTGTCACTAGAAACTGTAGAGTTGGGTGATTTTTTTTTCGAGTGGAATTGAATTCTACTCAAAATTTAAAAAAATTAGTATTCTCCAGAATAAACATTTTTGTAATTTGCTCAGCACAAACTAAGAAAAATGGTGACCAGCTGCAGCCAACATTTTGCTGAACTGTAGAGTACCAGCGAAAGGTTGCAAACAAAAAATAACCTAAAAATACTCACCTGCCTGATCACATGTCACGGCACCCCCACTGCCTCCAATGCTCGCACTGTCTGGTCTACAGGTCTTCTTCTTTCCACAGTTCTCTCTAGAATAGGACTTCTAGCCATGACCAGAGGTCATGATGCGTTTCACAGCCAAAAGGTCTGCTGTACAATTAAGTCACCAGGTCTCAGATATCACAGTACGGCGTAAAGTCATGACTGCGGAAAGAAGAGGCCTTGATGACTGTGTAAAGGAGTGGCCGAAAGAAGATGCCCATGTTCAATGCTCCCCACAGGCCTAACTATCTATAAGTGAACCTATCTACAAGTGAACTAGAACTATCTACAAGTGAACCAGAACTGTCAGGAATTGAACTGTAAGGAGTCTGTTTCCGCAAGAAGAGAGGTGGATGTGAACGCTGGGTCTGGGGACAACTGTGGCATAGTTACAAAATATAAAAGACTAGGCTGGCAGTATGAAGGTGGAGTTGGTGCCACGACTACCAAGTGATGTGTACGCAGCAGAGCAGACTCATGTCATCTGTAGTGGAGTATCTGAAAGTGTACCAAGTCCAACAAAAATCTGAGCCATACCATCGCCAGAAGAACCAAAAAGATTGAACACCAGGGGCTTAA
This sequence comes from Anomaloglossus baeobatrachus, assembly GCF_048569485.1. Taxonomy (NCBI): domain Eukaryota; kingdom Metazoa; phylum Chordata; class Amphibia; order Anura; family Aromobatidae; genus Anomaloglossus; species Anomaloglossus baeobatrachus. The sequence goes on from NC_134354.1 coordinate 65,345,262, forward strand.
CGATTGCGGTCACAAAGATCGCGACTGCGACCGGGTACAGGGGCCCGACAACCCCAGTGCATGCTTCAGCTGGATGTACATCTGAGAGCGCACATCCAGCTGAAATCCATTGCCAGACAGAGACATGTTGGGTCCATGTGCTGCAATACAAGCTTTTGTTTAATGTGTTAGAGACAGATCAGTAAGACAAAACAATCACTGATCTCGGGGAGACCAGCCAGAGAAAACACTACCGGCAGCCAGCAAAGGCACTCAAAACAGTGAAATCCTAGTTGTATTGCCCCTTGGGAAGTATGCAAATCAAAAAAGGTCCGTGGAGCCTCTGTTAGGCATCTCGACATAGAAAATAGCCAGATATCCCTCCGGGAAGGACCTAGCCTAGAGACAGATCAGTGACTTTATATACCAGGATGGGGCTCGGGATGGGGTCATACATACCAGGATGGAGACATATATATCAGGATGGGTAACGATGGGGACCATATATACCAAGATGAGGCCGAGGATAAGGACATACATACCAGGATGGGTTCAGGATGAGGACATATATACCAGTATGGGGCCCAGGATGGTGACATATATAACAGGATGGGGAATTTATACCATGTTGGGCCAAAGAAGGGATCTAAATAGGTACAAGGCACTCTCAAGGGTTAATTTTCATATAATTTATTCCAAAATAGTTTTAAACATGTGAAGTTTCAGCCACTAGGTGGCCTTCATCAGACAACTGGTATCATAAACTGGTCAAAATTGGAGTGTCAAGGCAACGGTATCTACTGCTATGATGCCTCTGACGCAGCATAGCGGTGGATACCGTTGCCTTGACACTATTCGATAAAGGATCGCCAATTTCAAATTCGGTACAAGCCTTAGCCAGTTTGGCTCGGGCTCGGTAACACAAACAATTTCCCAAAAAGTTGGCAATGTTCAGTTTTGTTCAATAGCTGATCGTGTTTAAAAAAATGCTTTTCGAATAACATGTTATGCTTTTGAATTGGATTGTGGTGTTTTGCAACAGACGGGAGGATGTGTTTAATGAGTTGAAAGGGTGGGGACTTGGGAGAAGCCGGAGTTCCCAGCGCCTTTCTTTATTTTCTTAACTTTATTTGCGGATGTTCCTGCAGCCAAGCATGGCACAGCAAATATCCAGAGGGTTCAGACACAAGGGCTTGGTTCATTGGCTGGCTAAGTCCCATGTCCCTCTGCATATAAAATGGAGGCTTTGTGGCATCGGCGTCATTTTGTGAATGTTAAAGATTAGGGAAGGTGCTGCTACCGCTGCTGCTTAGCTAGGGGTTTAATCAGGTAGTTGAGATAGATACGAGCGCGACAGTGTAGAATAAGGACGTGCAGTGTAGGGAAAGGTGTGTGCCACAAATCAGCATTTCATGATAGAAATAGAGATTACTACTTGTGTCTGCTAAAAAGTTGCCAGTGAACGATCCAAATAGGTATTGCTACTTATTACTGCCTGCTCCAAATTACCCAGTGAACCACATTTCTAGGTATTGTTACTTAGTAGTGCCTGCTCTAAATGTGCTAGCGAATTAGCTAAATAGGTCTTGGCACTTTTCAGTCCCTGCTCCAAATTACGTAACAAACCAAATTTCTAGGTATTGCTACTAATTACTGGCTGCTTCAAATTAGATAGTAAACCATATTTCTAGGTATTGTTTCTTAGTAGTACCTGCTCTAAATTTGCTAGTGTATTAGCTACATAGGTCTTCCCACTTTTCAGTTCCTGCTCGAAATTATTTTATTAAAGATATCTGTTTTAAGATTATATACACCAAGTATCAGCTTTGCCAAAGCTACCAAGCTTGCTAGATTTCTTCCTATTTTTTCCTCATCCATGTGCAGTTGGTTCTAGTACTGATTCGTTGTTGAGCTACAAGTGGAACAATCATATACCTGGTCTCATCAAGTGGTAAGCTAGCAATTTTTCCTTTTTTTGCTTAAATTATGCAGCGAACCACATTTAAAGTTATTGCTACTTATTAGTGCTTGCTTCAAACTACCCAGTGAACCCCATTTCTAGGTATTGGTACTTTTTAGTGCCTTCCTAATATTGCCATCTCAGGCAAAAAAGAGTATATCTTTTGTGACAGGTGTCTGACAGGTGTGGGCATAGGGTTGCAAAACATCTGTTTCAAAGGGTAAGGGTACATCAACCATGAGTGGTAAATCACAACGAGGTTGTGGTGTAAGGGTGAATAGGAGGGGAGCTTAAGGTGTACATGTAGGACATTCTAATGTTAAGGCCGCTTTACACGCTGCGACATTGCTAGCGATGTCACTAGCGATCGCACCTGCCCCCGTCGTTTGTGCATCACGGGCAAGTCGCTGCCAGTGGCGAACAATATCGCAGGTACGTGTCACACGAACTTACCTTCCTAATGACGTCACTGTGGCTGGCGAACAACCTCTTAAGGGGGCGGTTTGTGCGGCGTCACACAGCAGGCCACCAATAGAAGCGGAGGGGCGGAGAGCAGCCGCATGACCACCACTCCCACCTCATTGCCAGAGGATACAGGAACACTGTTGTTCATCATTCCCAGGGTGTCACATGTAGCAATGTGTGCTGCCTCAGGAACGTCAAACCTGCGTCCCAAACGAGCAACGATATTTTGAAAATGAACGACGTGTCAACAATCAACGATTTGGTGAGTATTTGGGATCGTTAGTGGTCGCTCGTAAGTGTCACACACAACGACGTCGCTAACGAGGCCGGATGTGCGTCACAAATTCCGTGGCCCTAGCGACATCTCGTTAGCTATGTCATTGCGTGTAACGGGGCCTTTAGTCAAAGCTCTAATGAGAAAACACCAGCTCATCCTATCCCAAGAGAAATTAGAACAACATCCATTACTAGACAGCCTACTGCACTAGCTTTCTTAGGCAGCCGCACATCGTTTTAACTTCCAAAGGAGGGTGAGAAACAGCATGTGCTAGAGTGGATGGTGCCACCCTGATGCATGTAATACGTCGCAGCTACGAGATATGACTTTGTCACTTCCCCCAACACATGACATTTCACACCCCCAAGGGGTGCGTAAGGTCAGCTTGGCACAGGGTTACACTGACACCCCCCATCCACGCAGGCACAGGGTGACACGGGGAAGGAGAGTGGGCAAAGTGCCACCACTAGGTTTGCACCGTTATCGCACACGGAATTCCCTGGCTCTAAGTTCAATGAAGACAGCCTTTGATCAAACTCGGCCTGGATAGTGGTCCACAACTCTGCAGCTGTGTGACTACGTTCTCCAATGCATATTAATTGCAGCACTGCCTGATTGCGTAGACTTCCACACAGGATGTGTCATCAATTTGCCCTCCAATTTCCCCATATGTCTTTGCACACCACTGAGATATGGTCCAAGCAACACACAGGATGTGGCTTGGCATTTCCATTTTAAAAATCAAAAGGTGGATGAGTGACAGGATTAGGCCTCTTGCTCCCACACCTCTGCCAGTACAGACAAGACACAGCTTGGAGACCCATCTTAAGGCCCAGTCACACTAAACAACTTACCAGCGATCCCAACAACGATCCAACCTGATAGGGATCGCTGGTAAGTTGCTAGGAGGTTGCTGGTGAGATGTCACACTGCGACGCTCCAGCGATCCCACCAGCAACCTGACCTGGCAGGGATCGCTGGAGCGTGGCTACACGAGTTGCTGGTGAGCTCACCTGCAACCAGTGACCAGCCCCCAGCCAGCAGCGCCACGTGGAAGCAATGCTGCGCTTGGTAACTAAGGTAAATATCGGGTAACCAACCCGATATTTACCTTGGTTACCAGTGCACACCGCTTAGCGCTGGCTCCCTGCTCTCCTAGCTACAGTACACACGGGGTTAATTACCCAATGTGTACTGCAGCTACATGTGCAGAGAGCAGGGAGCCGCGCACACTGCTTAGCGCTGGCTCCTTGCTCTCCTAGCTACAGTACACATGGGGTTAATTACCTGATGTGTACTGCAGCTACATGTGCAGAGAGCAGGGAGCCACACACACTGCTTAGCGCTGGCTCCTTGCTCTCCTAGCCACAGTACACATCGGGTTAATTACCTGATGTGTACTGCAGCTACATGTGCACAGAGCAGAAGCTGGCACTGACAGCGTGAGAGCGGCGGACTCTGGTAACGAAGGTAAATATCGGGTAACCAAGGTAAGGGCTTCTTGGTTACCCGATGTTTACTGTGGTTACCAGAGTCCGCAGAAGCCGGCTCCTGCTCCCTGCACATTTAGTTGTTGCTCTGTCGCTGTCACACACAGCGATCTGTGCTTCACAGCGGGACAGCAACAACTAAAAAATGGCCCAGGACATTCAGCAACAACCAACGACCTCACAGCAGGGGCCAGGTTGTTGCTGGATGTCACACACAGCAACATCACTAGCAACATCGCTGCTACGTCACAAAAGTTGTTCGTTAGCAGCGATGTTGCTAGCGATGTTGCTAGCGATGTTGCTAGCGATGTTGTTTAGTGTGACTGGGCCTTTAGATGTTTGATATTTAAAAAATTTCAGGCAGACAGCAGGACAGTTGCATCAATTGCCTCTGCCCGCTTCCGCATAGTGTTAAAATTCTGTTTTTTGGATGCTGCAACATTGCAATAATCCTCACAGCGCGCACAGTGCAATTGATGGGAGAATTTATAAGTCTGCAGTCACATAGGGTGACGTGTAGATTTCATCTGGACAACCCCTTAAAAGTTTTAATATTTTTACATGTTACTTTATCATGCTCGGTGATGTGGAGGAATCCAGAGTCAAATAGGCAGCCTTCAATTCGAATATAATAACTTGGTTGCAAATTAAATTTCCCGGTAAAATGCACATGATTTGGCAAATTGCAATTTAGACAGATCGTCTCATCCTTAATTGTAAACTGTATTTATTTGGGAAAACAATGGCGCATGATTGCTATTTGGCTGTATGTGAGAATACATATTTGTGGACATAGTATGGCTCTATCTGGGCATAAAATAATAGTGCATACGACATTGAGAAATTGCCATATCTTTCCATATTTACTGTTTAGATAATTGCTAGTTTGCAACACAAAGATTTAATATCTCTCGTAGTGTCGTGTCACACACAGTGCCTTTCTGGTGCCAAACAGTGCTCAGGGAAAGTCCCACTTTGTCCACATGGTGCAATATTTTAATACTGCACCATGCCCCACTTAGGGCATGGACAAAGTTTGGTTAATTTGACCATGTCTCTTGTTGTCATTAAAATTTCTTTTGTTTCACATGATAGAACAAAGTGATTTATTTTATAGCATATATAGCAAGGATCATGTTGCTTCAGGCTTTCCTGTAACTGTAGTTTTGTAGTAATGTGTCATGGCTGCTCCATCTACGATGCTTAGACCAGTATCAATTATACAAATTAAAGTTGCACTAATCCCATTTAGGCAAATGAACCATTTAGCGTTAGACTGGGTTATCACACATGTAGCTGTAACCACGCCAATTGGCGCATAATTCTAGAACTATCTTCAAAATCGTGCAGCCATCTCTAATCACAAGATGCAAACAACAGCTTGTTCTTAAGTTCAATTGCTCTCAACAGGAAAATTTTGAGGGGATTCTATGTTGTCCTGGGAGATGATAATGAGTCGGTGGAAAAGTTCTGAAGTTCTCTCTTCCTTCTAGTGCCCTTTTAAAATCATCTTCAGTTGTGGTAGGGTCAAGTGACTTTTCATTTCTAGCATATTTCGAAGGTTCAGTCGTGGGCTAATAGCTTTCACAACCCTGTCGATGATCTCGTCCTGTTGGTAGCCATTTTGCAACCTTGCATCAATATGGTGCATCGAGTTCATATTAACCCTAGAACGCGCAACCATAGAAATCTACAATAGAAAGCAAATAACCTAGCAGACCTGTGAGGCCCCAGGTACACGTTCTAAGTTAATCAGGTTCTCTTCCTGTTTGCGCTCTTCAACCTGTTCCAGGATCTTGAAATCTTTCCTTATGGTGATTTGCGGTGCTAGAGAGGTCTGCCTCTTTGGTTTACCTAACTCAGGTGGACTAGGGGTTCTGTCGGAGCCTCTCACTAGTTCAGGAGTTTTGGTAGATTCCTGCACAGCCGGATCTCAAAGCTATGAATTGCTTTCAATTCCTGTAGTTCTGTCTGTGGAAGGAGTCTTCTGCCTTTGGTAATTAGCACCATCCCTCTGTCCCCCGCCCTTAATCCAACGATAAATTGTGTTAATTCCTGAAGAAATGTCCCTGTGACGTCGTCATCTTTGCTTTCAACTAGGTCATCCATCTATTTGTTAATGGCTGTTAAAAGGTGTCTGCGGGTGCGGGCCTTGGAGAGCTGCTCTTCTGACACTTTTACATGTCCCGTTACTGCTCTCAATTCCTCATAACGTTATTTGGAGAAACAACATTGATGGTATTAATCTGCGTTTCCACATCCATAGCTGACAGATTTTGATCTTGTTCTTCTTCAATACCAACTTACTTTAATCGGTATAACAAGATGAGGTGCTGTGCTGCCCTCCTGTCGCGGGCGGAGGAGGGGACGCCACGCTCTCCCTACTGCTCGGGTCCGGCTGCCGCGGCTGCTGCGGCCTGCCGCTGCTCGGTGGCTCGAGCGATGGGCTGGATCCCGGGGACTCGAGCGGCGCTCCTCGCCCGTGAGTGAAAGGGGATTGGGTTTTGGGATAGTTTACTGTCCGTGACGCCACCCACGGTTGTGGTGATTTGTTAACATCACCGCTGCTCTGTATGGGGAGCCCAGGAGAGATGGTATGGAGCAGCCAGTTGTTGATGTGCCCCTCCGTGGGTAGGGGTTGTGGTGCTCCCAGGGCCCGGTGATGGGGTTGGTATGGTGGACAGGCGAGTATGGGGCCTGTGGAGGTGCAGGGGCGCAGAGGCAGTGCTGTGCCGCACGGCACGGAGGTACTCACTCAGCCAGTAAACACGACACAGTTCTCGGTAAACAAACGGCTGGTTGGACGGGTCCCTCGGACGGTTCACGGTGCTGATGTTCCCTGCAGTTAGCGGCGACGGTCTCTTCCCTGCACCTATGAAAGTCTCTTTGGTAGCGATGGGTCCCCACCGGTTACCCACTCCTCGGCTTCAAGCTGGGCCGAAGGAGCCCTACTTTGCCAGCAGGCGCTGGTCCTGGGAAACTGGTGCCCTGGCGGTGGCGGTGTCTCCCCTTCACGGTCGGGCTGTTGCCTTCAATCGGGACTTGGTTGTTAGGAGACAGCCGTCCCCTTCACTCACGGATTTGGCAAATTATGGCGACTCCTAGCCTTGCCGGGATCCGAAAGGCCCCTGCCCTGGTGCTGACTGTTCTTCGTATACTGCTCCGGTACCGCCGGGTCACCACCCGTCCGCGGTCCTTCCAGCAACCTCCGAGCAGTCCCCCTGCAGACTATCACCGTATGGCTTTATCTGGCTGGTATTAAAATTGGGGGGGACCGCACGCCGTTTTTTTTTATTATTTATTTATTTTACTGCACAGTATAGACACGCCCACCGGCTGCTGTGATTGGGTGCAGTGAGACAGCTGTCACTCAGCGTGGGGGGCGTGTCTGACTGCAACCAATCATAGGCGCCGGTGGGTGGGGAAAGCAGGGAATACGAGATTGATTAATGAGCGGCCGGCATATTCAAAGTAATTGTTGCCGTGTATTCTCTGCACAGCTGTTCCTCACCGCGCTGGTGATCGGGGAGCGGTAAGTATGAGAGAAGGCTTCTCACTTCAGTCACTCGGGGGATTAGCGGTCACTGGTGAATCCTTCACAGGTGACCGCTAATCAGTACGCGGCACACAGACAGAGCCGCGGCATGACAATGAAGTCGGGTGAAGTTCACCCGAGTTCATTCTCATCACGCAACTCTGTCTGCTGTCAGCCGACATGTATCAACGACATTGTGCAACACACAAACGGACATTCCACACGGACATTCCACGTACACATACACGGGCATTTTAGACACAAACACGGACATTTTACACGTATACACGGCTCGCATACGCCATTACACGGATGCCATACGTACCGGAGAAACGCCCCAAAAAAACGGAACACGGACCCGAAAAACGGACCGTGTCATACGGACATTTTTTTTGCGGAAGTGTGTTTTAGGCCTCAGGTAGTGGTAGATTTTAAAGCTTTAATAATGCTCCTTCTCTTCACTTAATGCCTACAGAATAACATGCATGAAAGTCTTTTCACAGAATATATTCTCTTCCCACAGAGTTACTTCTCCTTGCACAGTGTCTTTACACAGAGCAGCACACTGTAGCTTATTATGCAGTGGGGGAGTCCTGTGTCCTGTGCTCGGTCACTTCTCTCCACTCTCCTCCTGCTGCACATTAGGAGTTGCTTTAGAACTGTCCTGACTATTCTCTTCTCCTGGCAGTCACTTGCCTGGTGGACTGGCTGGTCTGTGTAGCTTGACACAGTTCAGGATAAAACACACCAGTCTTTTTCTGGTACTGCCTCTTCTTATGCAGAGAAAACACAGTAACTACTTCCCAGAATGCCCTGGGTCACTGCTGAATACTTCCTGTCTCCTGTAGAAGCCTTAAAGGGGTTGTTCACTACTTTTATTACATTCATGGACTATCTTTAGGATAGGTCATCAATGTCTGATCGGCCAGGGTCCAACACTCCACACCCCCGACGATCAGCTGTTCTCGGTCCCGGCGGCGGCAGCAGGCAGCCAGAAATGCTCAGTTCCAGGAGCTGCTCTGTCTTCTAATAGTGGCCGCGGTTGGGTACTGCACATCCGCCTCCAATTCTAATCAGTAGAAGGCAGATGTGCAGTACCCGACCGTGGCCTCTATCAGAAGACGGAGCAGCTCTGGAACTGAGCATTTCTGGCTGCCTGTTGCCGGGGCCAATGACAGTTGATCTATGGGGGTGTGAGGTGTCGGATCCCAGCCGATCAATGTAGAAATAGGGGACAACCACTTTAATTCCACAGTGACTGGATGAATTTAGATCACCGGTATAGCTGGTTCTTGTCACCTATGGGCACAAAGAGGACGCTAAAAACATACGGAGACACAAGGAGGAATTATTAATATATGGGAATATTAATAGTATAATGGCACAATGGCAAAGTGCAAATATTTGATGGCATGAGGGGGTTGGATTGCCAACTGTCCAGAAATTCCAGGACAGTCCGTAAAAATAGGGCACTTATTTGCCCTGTCCGCAAAAAAAACAAAACATTAAGACGTTCGAGATTTTTTTTTTATGCCAAGAAAATTATACAGATAATTTTGAATGTAATTATCATCATTTTACAACTTACAGTGAATTACAGTTAATGTCTTCTTCATATCAGAATTATGGACTGTAGACATGAATCACTTATAATTATAATGAGTTGCTATAGTTTTCCAATGTGTCAGTAAAAAATATTGTCTGCTCGCCATGATTTTTTGATAAGTTGTCCAGAAAAAGTAAAAAAAAATATAGTTGGCAACCCTAATAATTGGGTATTAATAATATATGGTGTTTCAAGGTGGCATTATTAATATACGATAGCTCAAAGGGGCATAATAGGTATTAATATATGGTGGCATGATGGGGTCTTACTGTTGCTGATAATATTGCTATATACACTCCTGAACATTGAATTTGCCACACCCAGAAGGAAAATGTGTGGCATTATAGAATCAAAGGATGTATAGATGAGTTACAGATATGCAAATGATAAAAAATGGAAACAAAATTTTCAAAATATCTTGATTTATTCAGAATCGAGTATGAGCACCACACGCGGAAATATACCAAGTGCTGCTAATCAAATGCCCTTGATTAATTCTTCATCAGCAAGTATGACCACGTCTTGAAAAACAAAAGTTCTGCTAGTTTGCTCGGCTGGAGCATTCAGGCATCTATTAAAAGAATGCCAAGGATGAAAGACATGAAGACATCAACAATTATCTTACAGAAGCCATTGTTGCTGCCCATAAATCTGGGAAGGGTTATGAGGCCATTTTCCAAACAATTTGGAGTCCACTATTTTCCAGTGAGGAAGATTTTTCACAAGTGAAAAACCTTCAAAACAGTTGATAATCTTCCGAGTTAGGCGGGCCTTACACGTTGTGACATCAATAACGATATATCGTCGGGGTCACGTTGTTACCGACATTGCACCGTGTAAACCCTAGGAGGGACGATCACCGATCGCAAAATTGACAAAAATCGTTGATCGGTGACACGTCGCTCCTTTTCATAATATCGTTACTGCTGCCGGTACGACGTTGTTTGTCGTTCCTGCAGCACCACACATCGCTGTGTGTGACACCACAGGAACGACAAACATCTCCTTACCTGCCTCCACCGACAATGCGGAAGGAAGGAGGTGGGTGGTATGTTATGTCCCACTCATCTCCGCCCCTCCACTTCTATTGGCCGGCCACTTAGTGATGTCACGATAACGTCGCTGTGAAGCCGAACGCACCTCCCCCTCGAAGGAGATATTGTTCGGCGGTCACAGCGACGTCTCCAACCAGTTATGTGCATGTGAAGCTGCTGTAGCGATAATGTTCGCTACAACAGCAAGCACCAGATATCGCATGTGCGACGGGGGCGGGTGTTATCGCGCTCAACATTGCTAGCAATTGCTAGCGATGTTGCAGTGTATAAAGCCCGCCTTAGAGAGGTCTTAGACAATTCATCACAAGGTCAATTCCCAGAGAAAACCCCAGAGCTACAGCTCAGACTCTAAAGGTCTTAGTTTGTTACATGTTCACGTTCATAGCAGTATACATAGAAATAGGCTGAACAAATGTGATGTATACATGGCAGCAGCACAAAAAGTAAAGGCAAAGTTGCATGTGAACAAACCACAAATCTTCTTAAACAATATCCTTTGCACAGACAAGACCAATCAGCAAAATCAGCGCAAACACCTCATGCCATCTATGACAGATCAGCTTTCCTCTCTACTCTCAAGATCACATCTCACCACCTGCGCACTTGACTCGCTCCCGTCCCACCTGATCTCCTTCCTCTCTGCAGATGAGTGGATTATCCCAACCAGGGTTCTCCATGTGAATTTGTGGGAGTTGAGCAGTTCTGTAATCCTCCAGCTGGAACCATGGACCCTAGGCTGAATCTTGCAAAATGATACTGGTGACAGGAGCAAGTCCCTATTTATACCCAGAAGTTCCTATTGCAGGATTGGGGGGGGGAGTCAATTATGGCTGTTCCCTCATTGTTCACTGATTCAATTAGACTGTATAAATGTTCTCCAAATGCAGACAACTACACCGCAGGGTGCTAATGCAATCTGTAATCAGCAGACATTCCACAAATTAACTGACAGAAAGAGGCACTGAACTGTCTGACATGAAACAATGGCTAATGTCTCTTGATTTACTAAACAAAGTAACAATGTGTCTGGCATAATTATGCATAGTTCACCCATGAAGAAATGGCCAGATTTGTGATCAGTCATCACACAAGTGACATGAATTTACTTTGCTATATTTCGTAACAAGTGACAGTGAGCTTCAAGCTGTTTGGTGCTCATCAAAATGGGATACAGTGGCTGAGAAATCTCGCAGTTCTACATCCTTATCTCCTGCTACACCTAGTAATGAAGTGATGATCTAATAAACCTATGGATAAGACAGACAGAAAACACACTGAGGATCAGAACCAAGAAAAGGACAGGAAGAACCAGTCAACAATTCAAAGAACAAAACAAAAGCAGAATCCAGTAATGAAGCCAAGGTCAAGGTCTTCATGTAACATGTAATATTCCCCTTTCACCAGCAGATGGCAGATACAGGCTGTAAACACATAGCGACTAAAGAAGGGTGTATAGAAGCCAAGAGGAACAAGGGCACAAGGTGAAGGTTTTAACGACAGAGCTTCCCCCATTGTCCTTACTGCTGGGTGCACATGTGTATTATGTACTTATCAGTAGTAGTTATTATTGTATCTTACATGCTCTGCTACCTAACCAGCATTTCAGATCCTTAATGATAAACTGTGATCTATCAGGTTACATCCTCTTTAGAAGGTCATCCCAGGTCAACTGCAGATCCTCCTTTCTAATCCTTTCTGCTGCGGACTTAACCCTTTCCATCTCTCACCCTACGTTTCAATACTTTAAAGTCTGCATTGTAAAACTCATCCTTAAACAGTATTACTTAGTAAAATAGTGTCAGTCCATTGCCAAACTGCCCATAGAGGCAGACTGACAGTGGGACCACCAGGGGACATGTTTCTATTGGGGCATCATACAGAATGTGACCAAAATCCACATTTTTTTGTTACCTTTAGGGCAGGGGCAGTAGGCTGCAGATTCTCATCTGAGAAAATGGTCCTATATCCAAATGACACTCCAATCAGAGATTGATCAATGTTAACTTAAAGGGATTCGATTCCTTTGGATGAGAGAAAAGGAGCACAGGTGAGGAGAAGATGGAGAACAACATTTCTCCATCTTCTCCATTGTGTCAATCCATAAAAACAGGACTGTACTTAGGTCCAAGTGCAGTCCGATGAATAACACACTTGCAAAACGCGTTGGTTTTGGGGGGTGCACATTGTGATTTTGACTTGACTTCTGATGTCACTATTTGTCAGTTTTATACTTTGGATCTATTAAAAGCAAGTATGTTTTACGTCTTTGCACTGGCTCCATCTTCATCGCCGGATTTTTTCTTCTTTGGTATTGTCTTTGGCCTGGACCTAGGCCACCCGTGCAGATTCCAGAGCCAAGCTACCAGGGTGGAATGCTGAGCTGACTTTCTGTCTGTTTCTGCACATAGAGGTCCTCTTCACACATATGTGTGTGTAGATATGTATGTCCATCCGTGTGTGTGTTCTATGTGCTGTTCGTGTGCTATCCGTGTGACATCTGGATAGCACACAAACAGCCTGTACTTGTATACTTACCTGTCTCTGGTGCTGCTGACACACTTGCTTCCAGGTCCACAGTCAGTGCAGTGAATATTCATGAGCATAATGAGCCAGGCTGGAAGCAAGTGTGATAGCAGCACTGGAGACAGGTAAGTATAAAAATACATTTATTTCTCAGTGACGTGTTTCCTCCAGTATGTGTCACACTGATGTCACACGAATCACATCAGTCTGCGTCCGTGTAGCACCTGTGCTGCCGGACATGTCGCCGTATGCTCCACACAGACACACATGTGCTCCACACAGACACACATGTGCTCCACACAGACACACAGTCCATGTCGAAACACAGACGTGTGCACAAGCCCATTGATTTCAAGGGGTCTACGTGTGTCCGTGTCTCTGGTACATGTGAAAACAGACGTCACACGTACCGGAGACACAGATGTATGAAGGAGGCCTAACACTGGTCCGATTGTGATCTAATTTCTTGTCGTATCCCACTCGGACTGAAAATACGTCTGTCTGCTCCTATAGACAAAGGATCTATCATCAGTCAGATCTCATAGGTAATTTTGGATCTGATTTATCAGAAATAGACCCTGACTACCCCGGTATTGAGCTATGTGGCTGCACATATGGACTATGCACTATTAGTACCATGTCCTATATGGAGCCGTATGGAGGATCCTCTTTTATAACAGCTCCATCCAACTCAACAACCCTATTCTCACATTTGTTTTCCTGCTTAATAAATTAAAAGCCTTTGACAGCCGTGCCCGATCTCGGTCAGGTACTCCACATCTGTAACCCAGGTGTTTTTCTAGGTTAGTAATGCTGCTATGTACTATGAGACTTTCTAAATAGGACGAGCAATGTATCTTCTTACTGTCAGAACTGCAATGTCTTTTGATACTTTTTTTAGGGAAAGGGAGGGGGGAAAGTCATATACGGATTAACTATTACCAACTGCAACTTCAGTGCATTATTAAAGAAGTACAGTTATGGAATTTAGATTATAAGCCCCAATGGGGACAGTGTCCATGATGTATGTAATGCGCCGCAGAATATGTTAGCGCTATATAAGAATTTATTTCTTTAGGTATGGCCTCTTTTTGGGCTGCACCGAATATACTGGACTTTATTCCTAAACTTGTTCGTCGTGCATGGATTTGCCAAAGGAAATGTCACGAAAACAAGCATATATATATATATATATATATAAAATATTATTATTACATTGGTTTTTGACCATGGGACTGAAGTATAATCCGCAACACTCCGACGCATTTATAGCAAGATGTCAGTGAGTTTGGCCAACATTTACGAATTTGTGCCTGTGTTCCAGAAAGATCTTGCATATGTACAGAATGAGGTCTTGCACTACCTGAGAGATGCCATGGAGAGGAAACTGTTAAAGGAATTGTCCAACTTCAGCACCAATTTTATTTTTACCTTAATATATACTGTATATTTAGGGCTAATAATTTTTGCAGTTGGGTTTCACTGTGTACTTACTGCAGAATGAGTTAACAAAGTAAATACATCAGTGAGCACATTCTGACATGAGAGTTAGTAGAAACAAAGAGCCCATAATAGTCAAACATTTCAAATGTTGTAATGAAAATCAACTGCAAAAATGATTTTTTTTGTTTATCCCAAAATACATGGATTTATATAAATAAAAAAAAAGTCCTCAAAGGTGGACAATTCCTTAAACTGCAATTGTTTTTTGCATATTCACATTGAATCTGGACAGTTACTTTTTCTATCCTCCTACCAAAGTTATACAGCTTTTTTTTATTATTTGCTAATACTTTTTATTGTACTATATTTTAAACTAGGACTAAACTGGTTGACTACTCCATTTCATCCTTGTGGTGTCTTGTATGGGTTTTTTTTACTCTACTGTATCAAACACTGCCACACAGTGGACGATCATGTGCATTACATTCTTATTTCAAAAGTTTGAGAAACAATATTTTGCTTATTTAATTTTATTATGTTCTATTGATTATTTAACACCAATGTATACTGCAATAATCTACAATGATGATCATCATCATCCCAGTCATCATTGAGCTCCTGAAATCCCTCTCGCAGCTGCACACTAAGGTTAAACAGCGGGCTTTCTAAGAAATGTACCTCTATAAGTTTTTACTTAACTTATGTTTTAGCTAAAATATTATACTATTATCATTATTATTGATGTTGTTGTTATTGTTAATAATAACAGTAATATTATCAACATTATTACTATTATGTTGTATTTATTATTATTATTATTTTTATTGATTTTATTATTGTTATTATTATTATTAGTTTTTTATTATTTGCTATTATTTTTATTTGTATTATTAATATTATGTGGCATTATTATTAGGTATTATTATTGTTATTATTATTATTATGTTAAGATTATTATTATTATTATTGTTATTATTAGTAGTAGTAGTAGTAGTAGTAGTGGTTTTATTATTATTGTTTTTATTATTAGTATTATTAGGGTTTTATTATTATTAGTTTTAGTAGTAGTAGTTTTTTATTATTATTATTATTATTATTATTATTACTATTAATATTATTATTATTATCACATTAACATTGAATATGAAATAAAAAATGAATTGCATTATACACTCCTCAGCATGAAAATTATTGTACAACCAAGAAGGAAAAGTCATGGAATTATGAAAATCACAGGATGGAATGACATGTTAATGAGCGCAAATGATGGATTTTAAAAACATTTCAGTTTATCCTGTATTGAGTATAAGCACAATGTGCAGAAATTGCGGCACTTCCAGCCTTAAGGTCCCGTTACACGCAGAGACATTGCTAACGAGTTATCGCTGGGGTCACGGAATTCGTGACGCACATCTGGCCTCATTAGCGATGTTGTTGCATGTGACACCTACGAGCGACCGCTAATGATCAAAAATACTCACCTAATTGTTGATCCTTGGCACGTTCATTTTCAAAAAATCGTTGCTGGTGCTGGACGCAGGTTGTTCGTCGTTCCTGAGGCAGCACACATCGCTACGTGTGACACCCTGGGAACGACGAACAACAACGTACCTACGTCCTCCGGCAACGAGGTGGGCGTGTCGTTAATGCGGCTGGTCTCCGCCCCTCCGCTTCTATTGGCGGGCCGCTGTGTGACGTCGCTGTAACGGCGTATGAACTTCCCCCTTAAAAAAGAGGTTGTTTGGCGCCCACAGTGATGTCACTAGGAAGGTAAGTACGTGTTACGTGTCCTAGCGATATTGTGCGCCACGGGCAGCTATTTGCCTGTGATGCACAAGCGATGAGGGCGGGTGCTTTCACGAGGGAAGGTGTCTTAAGTACCCATTGCCTGCAAGGGTCATAAGAGGAACATCTGCGCTGGGTGGTTCTGGCCCTTTAAGAATAGGAGTGGGTATGCGTGCAACTCAGGACCCAGATGTCAGAGCAGGAAGCATAGAGGAGGGGAAAACCAGAGCAGCCTATTGATGCTTCAGCGCAGGGGACCGGGGGAATACAGATGGTTGTGCATGGGAGGCCTGGAGGCTTTCGACCAGGAAGAAGGCACAGGGACTGGAGTGGAGAGTGGAGGGTGATGTCGGCACTCCTGGGATGGCAGTGCCAATGACATGATACAAGAAGAGTGGAGCTAGTAGTGGAGGGGTCTGTGAGCTACAAAGAAGGGTTTGATAGGTGATGATGACATCTTGTAGTTCACACATGATAGCAGGACTGGACTGGTGATCCGAATGGGGATTACGTAACACAGATGAAAGGTTCAAAATGTATGGACACAACAAAGCTGGGATGGAACAAATGACAAGTGTCATGCGAGTGTCATTGCGACTGAGGTCTGATCGTGCGATCGGACCACAGCTGCGGGGGTTGAGCCAGCGCTGAGGAGGGGAGGGAGGGATTTATCTCCCTCTCTCCTCCGTTGCCGGCTATTGCCATTCTTGCTCTGCACTCGCATTTCACCAGTGTAATGCGAGTGCAGTGCAATGTTTCTCTTGCCCCATAGACTTGAATGGGTGCGAGAGAAACAGGATCGCATTATAATCACTGTATGCTGCAACTATTTTCTCGGTCCGATTAGGGCTGAGAAAATAATTGCTCATGGGTGCTGGCACATAGGTTAATATTTGTCCAAGTGGAATGCGATGTTTTATTGCATTCCGTTCGCTCCGATTTTCACGACGAATGTCTTAGGCCATAGAAGATTGCCCCCAAAAAATGTGCTGGCGTGTTACCGTAGGTTACATTGCAGAGCGTTAATACTAATATTTCTAATTGTATTTCATTTTCAAAATTGGTCTATAACTCCCAGTCTCTGAAATGGCAACATATAAAAATGGGCATCAATTTCCTTGTGTTTGCAGTCATGTTCTTGTATTTTGGCAGACATTCAGACACAAATTAACTTAATCAAAGCTTACGATACACCTCTGCAAGCAGCGCCTGCCTGTAAACCATAAGTGCACAGTGTGAATGCTGCTATATTAAATTGAAGAGCCAGATGGACACTTATGGGAAGTGACTGCGGAAATGATCTACACAGGTGTACAGGAGATGCACCCAGGGATAAATATACCCGAGCATTGGCAGCTCATGTCAGGTACGGGGGTCTACTATATACTATAGGACTACGGTATACAGCAAGGATTGTGGTCAGGACGTCTCCACAATAATAGGAGGCTCAAGGATTAAATATGAGCTACAAACAGACCCATCAGCACTCACCGATATGATATATAAAATAAATCTTTTCATGTGAACCTAAAATGCAAGAGAATCACATCAAAGATATTTCCACCTGGGTATCTTTAGATTGGTTTTCTGGTTTTGGAAAACCTCTGTGCCCCATAGCGAGAAACTTAGCCAGCGGCTTTTAGTGACTGGGGAGGAGGTACCGAGCTCAGTGATTGGCTGCAGTGCTATCGACGTGATGTCAGCGCCACAGTCAATTACAGACACCAATCCTGTTTATCTTTAATTGGGATTTTTGGTTTAGGAAAACTCTTGTGCCCTGGCTAAGAGCAACTTGGCAAGCGGTTTGGGGCAACTTGTACACAGCTGCTGAGCTCAGTGATTGGTTGCAGTGCTATCAATGTGATACCAGCACTGCAGACAACCACAGAAACCAGGAGCATCAGCAGAGACTCAGAGACGGTGAGTAAAGCACAATTTATTTTATTAATGCAAGCTACAGCTGGGGACAGAGGTTTACGAAACTGGAAAACCCCTTTAAGATTCACTTGCCACTGGCAACTCTGGTATCCAGCCAGACCCAACACTCCCAGTACCACCGTGACAACAAGGCCACAGCTCCTCTTTTAGCAGTTTAGGGTATTAACTCTGGATAAATTGGTCCCTGGAGTCTGGCTTGGACTGAGCTGCACACACAGTCTCTGCACATACAGACTCTGCACATACAGTCTCTGCACACATATCCTCTGCACACATATCCTCTGCACACATATCCTCTGCACACATATCCTCTGCACACATATCCTCTGCACACATATCCTCTGCACACATATCCTCTGCACACATAGTCTCTGCACACATAGTCTCTATACACATAGTTTCTGCACACATATCCTCTGCACACATATCCTCTGCACACAGTCTCTGCACACACAGTCTCTGCACACACAGTCTCTGCACATACAGTCTCTGCACACACAGTCTCTGCACATACAGTCTCTGAACACATATCCTCTGCACACATATCCTCTGCACACAGTCTCTATACACATAGTTTCTGCACACATAGCCTCTGCACACATATCCTCTGCACACATATCCTCTGCACACATAGTCTCTATACACATAGTTTCTGCACACATATCCTCTGCACACATATCCTCTGCACACATATCCTCTGCACACATATCCTCTGCACACATATCCTCTGCACACATATCCTCTGCACACATAGTCTCTATACACATAGTTTCTGCACACATAGTTTCTGCACACATAGTTTCTGCACACATAGTTTTTGCACACATAGTTTTTGCACACATAGTTTTTGCACACATAGTTTCTGCACACATATCCTCTGCACACATAGTCTCTATACACATAGTTTCTGCACACATAGTCTCTGCACACATAGTTTCTGCACACATATCCTCTGCACACATATCCTCTGCACACATATCCTCTGCACACATATCCTCTGCACACATAGTCTCTGCACACATAGTCTCTATACACATAGTTTCTGCACACATATCCTCTGCACACATATCCTCTGCACACAGTCTCTGCACACACAGTCTCTGCACACACAGTCTCTGCACATACAGTCTCTGCACACACAGTCTCTGCACATACAGTCTCTGAACACATATCCTCTGCACACATATCCTCTGCACACATAGTCTCTATACACATAGTTTCTGCACACATAGCCTCTGCACACATAGCCTCTGCACACATATCCTCTGCACACATAGTCTCTATACACATAGTTTCTGCACACATATCCTCTGCACACATATCCTCTGCACACATATCCTCTGCACACATATCCTCTGCACACATAGTCTCTATACACATAGTTTCTGCACACATAGTTTCTGCACACATAGTTTCTGCACACATAGTTTTTGCACACATAGTTTTTGCACACATAGTTTTTGCACACATAGTTTCTGCACACATATCCTCTGCACACATAGTCTCTATACACATAGTTTCTGCACACATAGTTTCTGCACACATAGTTTCTGCACACATAGTTTCTGCACACATAGTTTCTGCACACATAGTCTCTATACACATAGTTTTTGCACACATAGTATCTTCACTCATAGTTTCTGCACACATACTCTCTACACACATAGGATTTGCACATATAGCCTCTGCGCACACACACAGCCTCTGCGCGCACACACAGCCTCTGCGCGCACACACAGCCTCTGCACGCACACACAGCCTCTGCACGCACACACAGCCTCTGCGCGCACACACAGCCTCTGCGCGCACACACACACACACAGCCTCTGCACACACACACACACACAGCCTCTGCACACACACACACACAGCCTCTGCACACACACACACACAGCCTCTGCACACACACACACAGCCTCTGCACACACACACACACAGCCTCTGCACACACACACACACACAGCCTCTGCACACACACACACACAGCCTCTGCACACACACACACAGCCTCTGCACATACAGTCTGCGTACATATTGTCTCTGCGTACATATTGTCTCTGCACACAGTCTCTAAACCCAAAGTCTCTGGTTCAATCTACCATGAAATTTATATTAATTTTAGATGGATATTACAGCAGCATAAACGGATCTGGAGTTATGCAGGAGACCCTGATTTGAGTCCTCAGAGTGACTGTTGGCCAATGGAGTAGCTGATGATCAGTACCGAGAGATGAGGATAAAAACAAGTTATCAAGCAGTAAATGCATCAAAACACACAAGGCAAGGTCAATAATGGGAGCAAACTAGCTGAACAGGTACAGAGTAAGAAGAGTGCACCAGGGTAAGTAGAACCTATAACTGGCAACATAAGGCAAGTAGCTAGAGGTTTATATAGAAAGAAGTCACAGCCAAGATCACAGAATAGAGTTAATTAGAAAACTATACTCAGTTATTAACCCTCAAGCTTCCTGACTGGACACCACCACAAGTCTTTAAATATTAAACAGAACTGCTGCATTGTTGAAGATAAAGCACTGCCTGGGGACAGAAGAAAAAGCAGAGGGAGCGACTACAGACATGTTATTATTATTATTATTATTATTATTATTATTATTATTATTATTATTATTATCTTTTAACATTGTTCATTCCTTTACATTTTTCATGCTTTTGTATGATCAGCAAAAATTACTCTTTGTTGAACACATCCTAAATCTGGCACATACAACAGATAGTTGTCGCCACATGATCTTTTAATTATTTAGTAACTTATTTCCTGGAGATCAAAAAGATCAGACATCTCAAATCATCTTTTGGGGTAGAATTGTACTAAAATGAATAAATGAATGGATGAATGGACCACACAATACATGTCAGAAACAGAGACCCCATCCAGCTTGCACATGGCCTGGCCATTACTATGGAGTACAGCACTGTAGACCTCAAATGTTATCCTTACATGTGAATTAATCAGCAATGCTTTGTCCCATGTTATCCCTAATGTGGAAACCGTCACTTTCATCCTCCTGCTGTAATCTCCCATCTGCGCTGTCGATATGAAATACTCCTGACTGTAAAGAGCATTGCTGCTTAATTTTTCAGCTCAATTGACCATCTCAAATAAGTAAATGGAGAAGGGGAAGCCCAATTAAATAACTAGTAAACCTTTGATGGAAAATTTTGATTGACTGACTGTTCTATTTAAAGAGCCGCAGAGTGATGATGGCAATGTTTCTGTACTGGAGTCATTTCATCCGAAATTAAGTGAAAAGACTGATGGACAAGTCATTTTCTTGCAAAATTAGCTTTATGTATGTTTTATGGTGCAAATAAATGCCCTCCAATTCAGCTGTAAAAATGCAGAACTGTATTTCAGAATATGAAAGTCTTAGGTTATAAATTTTTCACGGGCAGTGTTTAATACAGGAGGATAATATTCTTATATAGAGGGAATGTAAAAGTTCTTTGTGAAGGATAATTAAATCACATTACCTTCTATTAACCAGATGGATAGACAGCACACATAGATGTAAATGGATAGATAGATGGATGGATAGATAGATAGATAGATGGATGGATGGATGGATAGATAGATAGATAGATAGATACCGTAGATAGATAGTTTGACCAGTACCAGTCTGTCACTGTTAATTGGTTAAATGTAATTTATATCTGTATTTTGTATTTAACCCCTTCTCATGTACGGAACCATGAAATCAATGGAGCCAGGGGCGGAACGATCACGGTCACGATCATGACTGGGCCCAGGTATTCAGGGGGTCCAAAGACCTCAGCCAATGGCTGCAGGCCACGCGACCACTACGGGGCCCCCTGCCAAGGATCACAATTTCAATTGTATTGGCATTGCAGATGCTGATACAATTGAAAGCAGTGATGAGAGTGGGAGTGGAGCTCTCCATCTCTCATCATTCTCTTTGTGTCTGTGGCGCTTTGATGTGTCAGCACAGCGGAGCACAATGACGTCACTACTGTGCTATGCTGAGATATGCAGAGCGGCAGAACAATAGACACGTTGAGGATAGTGGAGCAGCAGGAGAACAAGGAGAAGTGAGCCTTTATTTAATCAAGCTGGCCAGATGACTATGGTGGTGCATTAAATGATATGGGGGCTGCATACTACTATATGGAGGAATATGGGGGCTGCATAATACTATATAGGGGCTGCATAATACTATATGGAGGAATATAAGGGCTGCATACTACTATATGGTGGAATATGGGGGCTGCATACTACTATATGGGGGCTGCATACTATTATATGGTGAAATATAAGGGCTGTATACTACTATATTGGGGCTGCATACTACTTTATGGTGGAATATAGGAATTTATCTATTCATACCTAAGCTCGCTGGATTTTGTTTCTCCTGGATTTACTAGCCCTAGCCTGGGCATCTCCATGTGAGCATCTGTGGCGCCCCTGAGGCTTCAGTCACCACAGAGGTACTACATCTCAGCCAGAGGTGTGGTATCCCATCCCTAAGTAAGGAAGAGGTCATCCACCGGTGCACACAAAACACACAACACCCTTATTAGCAGCTCCCCACTGGGATCAGGTTGGGTCTTGGTGTCATTAATGCTATGTATAGCCACCACTGGTGATGACATCTCCCTACCCCTAATTCGACCTACCTGGTGGTGGAGTCTAGTTAGTGAGGGACCACTGTAGTGACAGAGAATTGGAAAAGAGCAGTAGAGGAGTGAAGCCCTGTGTTCTGGAGCTGGTGCAACTCAACCCAGGTACTAGAGATTAAGGCAGCCGGGATGGTGCTGCTCCCCACAGGTGGAACGGGCCCCGGGTGGATGAAGAGGGGAGGTAATGGCGGTTGGCATCTAAATGCTGGGTGGCAGCGCCGGTAAGGACAATCCAACACAGTCTCTGCGGGTTCAAGGTGTAGTTTACTCACAGCTTCGGTCACTGGCCCAGTAGCACTGGTCACTGCCGTGATGGGCTCCGGTCGATCCCGGATCCATGGGAGGTCAGAACCGATGCGCGGTGCGGTAGTCTGTGGGTCCTTCCTCACTGCACTTTTTAGTGTGGGTCCCTGTGGCTTGAAGCATTTAGAGTCCCTTTCGTACTAGGTAGAGTACTGTTCCCTATGCCAGTAGCGTGGATCCCCTTGAGTCTGACTATGATCGAGGCCCCGGAATCCTAGGTGCCACTTGGCTCTGCAAACCTGTGTTGTCGGAGAAGCATGGAACTTTTCCGTCGGGCAGAATCTGGTGATGCAACGTGGAATGGCACCACCCTAGGGTGCTGCACCCTAAACAGCGCTGGTCCTAGGGGAACTGACACGGTATCGTCCAAAGCGACCGTTAAACTCCTATGTCCCACAGGAGCTACCAGAAGATACGTCCCTACTGTCCCTCCTGCTGGAGAACTCCTCATCTATTGCTGTGTGTGGCTCCTAACTCCCCCTAGTGGCTGCTCCTCCCCCTACCCAGGACCTAAGCTAGTGGATTGAGGCCCCTGTTGTTATGGCATCCTGTAAATGCTACACTGTTGGCAACCCCTTTGGTAGCCAACCCTAGCCCAGTCCCCAGTGGGGAAGGGGCAACCCATGTGTACGTGATTGTGTATGATGAAACCGGCACTGACCTCCCCTGGATCTATGACCAGCACTACACCCTACGTTGAGTGCAGTACCCTGTGGTAACCAGAGCCTCAGGGGTGCCACATTCCCCAACGGCAAATGGCAGCACTCCCGGGCTGTAACAAAACATGATTAACACCGCAATTTTTTTATGCATGCATGCAACAGGTTAACAGAAAACATTCTTCCCTTTATGGGAGGCAGCAATGATTTCAAACGTTTCAAACATGTTCAAGAATACCAGTCATAGGTCATCAAAACATTTGTAAGCAGCAGATGTCAATATATATTTTTTCACATTATAAAAACTGTGCAAATATAAAACAGGTAAAACATTTTCACTTAGGCATGGTAATATAGACAAAAAATGGCGACTGTTCTTTTTACAAATGGATGGTTC
Organism: Anomaloglossus baeobatrachus; assembly: GCF_048569485.1. Taxonomy (NCBI): domain Eukaryota; kingdom Metazoa; phylum Chordata; class Amphibia; order Anura; family Aromobatidae; genus Anomaloglossus; species Anomaloglossus baeobatrachus. The sequence goes on from NC_134354.1 coordinate 65,369,333, forward strand.
AACACCAAATTATCCAGTTTAGCACAGTTCTGTAGGTGCATAGTACTCGGTTTGGTGGGCATGTTATCCTGTTTGTGAAGCCAAATGTAGTGCCCCATGGGGCAGGTGGTTAACCTACTCGTTGCCGGGCCATTTTGGGTAGGGCCAGGCGATGTCACGAGTGACCTTGCCCGGTTCCATTGCCCCGAGGCGTACAGTGAATTCTGCAGAATTCCTCATACCCTGTGGCTATGAGAGCCTCAGAGCTGCCACACTAGCAAAACCAGAAGGCTAAGGATACTCTACGTACCGAGGCCAAACCCGCACATGAATCCGCTGGAAGGTGACCATAGAGGGCAAGGGGACAGGGCTTCAGGCCACCCGACAGGGTTTGCGGACACCGGCTCAGGGCACTGTGTGTATAGGTCTGGGACAGACGGGTGAGAAGTTAGCGCAAGAAGTCGACCAGGGAAGGAACACAGCAGGGTGCACCGGTCTAGGCCTCCAAGTTATCCAGGATCGGCTGAATCCCATCACAGCAAAGCTCAGCACTTCGCAGGCGGCCACTGACATGTTGTATTGACCTGGAATGGACATCTGAGTGAATAAAGAGCTTTGACTGCATCCCTGTGTCGCTCCATTTTTGCATGCGCCTCCAGCCCTGCAACCCCGCCATTAACAACTACTCCCAACAGCCCTGGGGCCCATCTATACCAACTAAGCTGTGTCACTATCTGCCCCATAGGTCTCATCCCGCAGCGTCGGCTATCTCTGGCCGAGTACCACACGTGGCGTCACGAATAACTATTACTATCCCTACCATTCTTCCCCTTTTGAACAATACTGCTGGGGTCATGGAATCGAACCTTGCCGAGGAAACATCTGTGCCGCCCCCACGCCTGTAGCAGCCGAGCTGCTCGGATCTGGACCCACTGTGTGGCTCTAGGGATCCTCCGGAGATCACGCGGACACGCCAAATGAAAAGGGGGACGTAGTTGTATGGGCTTGGCCGTATTCAGTTTGTGACACCACCAACGGTGTGTGGTGAAAGGTGGTACCACCGCTGCTGTTGTGGGACACCCCGGGGGAGATGTAATAGCAGCTGGATGTTAACCCCTCCGTGGGTAGGGATGGTTGCTCCGAGGCCCAGTGGCACTGTGCAGGGAATGGCGATGGCAGGGGCCTGCGCACCCGGACGTACCAGGGGATGTTTGGTTACTCACAGTTGAATAAATCACACGAGTCTTTTGGTAAACCAAGGTGCTGGTGGCCTGCCACCGTGGCCGGTTGTACTCTGGTTCCCCACCCGGGCTGGTGGTCGCCGTCTTTTCCCTCTGCACTGTTTTTGCTTGTGTTGAACTTCCCGGTATGGAACACGGGAGTCTGCTCCCGGCTTGTTGTGTACCTGAGGAGCCGTGCCCGCTGACGCTGACCCGTGGGATTTATCGGGACCTGGCGGTTGCCCTATCCTTCTCTGTGGGTGGTTGTCTGCTTTTGGGACGTTGGTTGGGACAGGATCTAAAATCCTGCCCTCAATTGGTTAATTAGCTAGGCCATTGGTTCCGGTCCTGGCTTCAGGGTCTAAGTACCCCCTCTGTGCATAGTTTCCGGGTCGGTTCTCCGGTGTCGGTACCGGCGGACTCCAACCCTGTCCCGGTCCACCTCGGATCTCCGGCTGCCGTCTTCCCGTCGCCTGCTGATGGAGACCACCATCTGCCACCTAGCCAAGGCACCAGGGCTCCGACCCTGGCACCTGTCAACTTGAGCTTCACCTCCGCTGGAGCTACACCTAGCCCCAGCCTCCACTTAGACTGATCTGATCTCTCGACTTAGACTTAGGCGGGCTTTGCGCACTTCGACAGGTGCGATATCGGTGGGGTCAAATCAAAAGTGATGCACATCCGCCGTCGCAATCGATATCGTAGTGTGTAAATCCTTTTTGATACAATTAACAAGCGCAAAAGCGTCATTATCGTATCATCGGTGTAGTGTCCGACATTTCCATAATTTGGCAGCAGTGACAGGTACGATGTTGTTCCTCGTTCCTGCGGCAGCACACATCGCAATGTGAGAAGCCTGTGGAAGGAAGGAGGGGGGCGGGATGTTTATGTCCTGCTCATCTCCGCCCCTCCGCTTCTATTGGCCGCCAGAGCGACGTCGCAGGGCAGGTAAGTGCGTGTGAAGCTGCCGTAGCGATAATGTTCGGTACGGCAGCAATCACAGGATATCGCTACTGCGACGGGGGCGGGGACTATCGCGCTCAACATCGCAGCATCGGCTTGCGATGTCGCAGCATGCAAAGTACCCCTAAGATTGAACTGACTGTTTTCCCGCCCTGGGCTGTCTAGACCCCTAGGTGGGCATTTCCTAACCGCCTGGTCCCGCCCACTGGTGTGCCTGTCTTGCCCTGAGGGAGGTGGCTAGCGTTTCAGGTAGGCTGTATGTAACCCTTTGAGGGATGGTGTTATGCTGGGGCCTCTTGTGTGACTACCTGGTTTTGCCAGGGCATCATACACCCATCCCACCCAAGACAAGGACTCGCCTGGTAACGAGTGCCTCATGGACCCGCTGCGGGCGTGTCACATCTTGATCAAGAAGCTATAGTGAGCTGACTTTTTCTTTACTCTAACTTTACAATAATGTTAATTATAGCACAAATATATATATATATATATATATATATAAATTTTATAGTACAGCAAAAGAATGGATGGGGCTATGGGGCTTTATCCCAGGATGGGGGACAATGATACAAGCATGGGATGAGAAAGCTGGGTCCTGGGTGAATGAAGCTCTTTCCCTCAGCACCCAGATTTTCAATGCTTTGCTATACATCTTTCCGTCAGCACCCAACTTTCCCATGCTCTCCTGTACATCTTTAGCTCAGCACCCAGCTTTCCCATGCTCTGATATCCTTCAGCACCCAGCTTTCCAATATTCTGATATCCATCTTGTCGGGAATCCTTTTGCATGAATTACTGCATCAATGCGGCAATGTGGCACGGAGGCGATCAGCCTGTGGCACTGCTGAGGGGTTATGGAAGCCCAGGTTGCTTTGATAGCAGCCTTCAACTCGTCTGCATTGTTGGGTCTGGTGTCTCAAATCTTCCTCTTGACAATACCCTGTAGATTCTCTATGGGGATTAGGTCAGGAGAGTTTCATGGCCAATCAAGCACAGTGATACTGTGGTTATTAAACCAGGTATTGGTACTTTTGGCAGTGTGGACAGGTGCTAAGTCCTGTTGGAAAATGAAATTTCCATTTCAAAATCACTTGTCGGCAGAGGGAAGCATGAAGTGCTCAAAAATTTCCTGTTAGATGGCTGCGCTGACTTTGGTCCATAGAGTTTTGAGCACTTCACAGTATGTACAGTCCTGTTTTAGTAACTGCTTGTAATGCTGAAGCATCTTTTTTAAACTCTGTTAATCCTCATAGAAATCCATGAATAAATAAACAGCTGAGTGTTGCCATTTCCTTTGTTAATAGGGTGAAACTTACACTCCAATCAGAGAAGACACAACTTTGATGACCGTAATGTAATCGGATATATACCTGTGTGATCATCAAATGATAACTTTACATTATCTTAGCTAGGAATAACTAATACAGGTTCTTATGATATGACTGCAAGCAGAGATCTTGAAGACTACGAGCAATCGACACAGAATAGTAAACCCATGGTAGCATTGGGAGAGAGTAGAGGGAGCTATATGGGGGCAATGTGGGGATGGGGATATTGTAAGGGAAAACAGTGGAGAGATCACACCATGACGTGGGTATAGGGTGGAGGCCAAAGTTCATATGGCAGGAACGTTATAGAGGTGAGACTGCATTTAGGCCATACTTCATTAGGGTGAACAGAGTGGCCATTATAGTTCATAAGGAAGGACAATGTTGCAGTTATAGTTCATGAAGGGGACATTGTCGCTGTTGTAGTTCATATGGGAAGGCAATGTGTTAGAAACATTTTATAGGCAAGGATAGCGAATTGGTCATGTACAGTGCGGGAGTCATATTTTGTGCTGGGAACAAAGTGAGGGGTAATTATTCAGGGGGCAGATATTTTCATTTAAGGGATCATTATATCACTCTCATTTTTAAGGACAATGTGTGCAGGAGGATGGAAAAGATGGAAGTCTGCAGAGAAAAGTTATAGAGGTGAGAAGTCGTATGTTGTCTGGACCTTATGGAGAAGAAAAGAAAGAATGACTCTGGTCAGAAGACATTACCTATAACATCCTTGTATTTAAATCTTTGTGATACTAAAAGTAGAGATGAGTGAATCTTTTGCAATTCAAAATCGATGGTTTCGCCAAATTTCAACAAGTATTTGGATTTAAAGCAAATAAATTCACACCAATCTCAAAACTGGAAAGCTTGCAATAACTGGGAAGATACACATAAGAGAAAGAGAAACCATAAAAGCTTACACTCTACAGAAGAGACAGAGAGAGAGGACAACATTGACCTGAAGAACTAGCTGTACTCCACTGTGAACTGCTGATCTGTGATGGCCCAGGTACTGACCACCACTTTACAAAATAATCCACTAAATGATGCATCAGCAGTGTAGAAAATTATGCCATGCAAGTTTGGGGTTTTTTTTTTTTGCAAACTACGAATTGAGTCTCAAAGTGCTCAAATTCATGTGGAACTACGCATTTTGGGAACTTTGAAAAGAACTCAGTCCTGTGACACTAGTCATTATTCACAGGCTAGCCATGAGGCTGGGTAGTCTAGAGGTCTGGGGTCAGATACCAAGAAGGCTCCTCGTACACGAAGGGGTAAGACAAAAGGTGTAGTCAGGTCAGAATTCCAGGAAGGTAGCAGATAAAGGCAGAGGGGCTTGGCACATGGAGAGTCAGAAGAAAGGTCCAAGGTCAGGTATCAATAGTTAAATTACAGAGCACAAGAACCAGAGGCACGCAGACAATACCAAGCATAAGCTCCAACTAGCAATAATTGGAGGCAGCCAGCCAGCTAAATAGCCAGGTAATCACTCCGGACAGAAGACTCGTGGAGGATTCCCAGCATGCCTCATCCTCCGATTAGACAGCTGAACTGTCTATCACTATACTGATAGCTCAGCATGCCCCGGCCTCCGATTGGACACCTGAACTGTTACTCACTGCATTCAGGCACATTGCTAGGAGGAATTGTGCAGGATCCTACATAAATCAATCTGCTCATCTCTAGTGACAGGATAAAATCCATACTATATGGTTTGCAATCTGTTGATGGCTTGTAACAACAATTTTCAGCATCTCCTTACCATTGTTAGACTCATACTGTGAGTTGTAGGTCCATGAGATACAAATGTATATGGCAGAGGTTGACTTGACATTGCAATTCATCGCTGTGGTGAATATACACTGGTGTGCAATTCATATACAGATGGTGGTTCTAGTACTGATTTATGTGCTAATTATGGCTTTAGTGTTGTATTCATATACTAACAGTTGTTTAGATGCTATATTTATGTACCAATAATGGATCTCATGCTGTATTCCTGTACTGATGTTGGTTCTGGTGCAGTATTGGTGTACTGATGATGGTTCTGGCATTGTATTTATGTACTGACAATTCTTTTGGTGCTATATTTGAGTATTATTGTTGGAACTGGTGCTATATTCATGTACTGTTGATGATTTTGCTGCTGTATTCATGTACTGATGGTGGTTTTTGTGCTATATTATATACTGAAGATGGTTCTCATGCTATATATATTTACTGATGGTGAGTCTGGTGTTAAATCAATTTACTCATGTTGGTTTTGATGCTACAGTGCTGGCCAAAAGTATTGGCACCCCTGCAATTCTGTCAGATAATACTCAGTTTCTTCTTGAAAATGATTGCAATCACAAATTCTTTGGTATTATTATCTTCATTTATTTTGCTTGCAAGGAAAAAACACAAAAGAGAATGAAACAAAAATCAAATCATTGATCATTTCACACAAAACTCCAAAAATGGGCCAGACAAAAGTATTGGCACCCTTAGCCTAATACTTGGTTGCAGAACCTTTAGCCAAAATAACTGCGAACAACCGCTTCCGGTAACCATCAATGAGTTTCTTACAATGCTCTGCTGGAATTTTAGACCATTGTTCTTTGGCAAACTGCTCCAGGTCCCTGAGATTTGAAGGGTGCCTTCTCCAAACTGCCATTTTGAGATCTCTCTACAGGTGTTCTATGGGATTCAGGTCTGGACTCATTTCTGGCCACTTTAGTAGTCTCCAGTGTGTTCTATCAAACCATTTTCTAGTGCTTTTTGAAGTGTGTTTTGGGTCATTGTCCTGCTGGAAGACTGATTACCTCTGAGGAAGACCCAGCTTTCTCACACTGGGCCCTACATTATGCTGCAAAATTTGTTGGTAGTCTTCAGACTTCATAATGCCATGCACACAATAAAGTAGTCCAGTGCCAGAGGCAGCAAAGCAAACCCAAAACATCAGGGAACCTCCACCATGTTTGACTGTAGGGACCGTATTCTTTTCTTTGAATGCCTTTTTTTTCCTGTAAACTTTTTTTCCTGTAAACGTCGCTGTGACGCCGCACGGACCGCCCCCTTAGAAAGGAGGCGGTTCGCCGGTCACAGCGACGTCGCCGGGCAGGTAAGTATGTGTGATAGGTTTTGGCGATGATGTGCGGCAGGGGCAGCGATTTGCCCGTGTTGCTCAACAGATGGGGGCGGGTACCCACACTAGCGATATCGGGACCGATATCGCAGTGTGTAAAGTAGCCTTTAGTCGAGGATCTTTATCCACCATCCGCACAATCTTGCGTTGAAATCTCTACAATTTTTCTTTTCCTTCCACATCTAGGGAGGTTAGCCACAGTGCCATGGGCTTTAAACTTCTTGATGACACTGCGCATCGTAGACACAGAAACTTTCAGGTCTTTGGAGATGGACTTGTAGCCTTGAGATTGCTCATGCTTCCTAACAAATTGGATTCTCAAGTCCTCAGACAGTTCTTTGGTCTTCTTTCTTTTCTCCATGCTCAATGTGGTACACACAAGGACACAGGACAGAGGTTGAGTTAACTTTAATCCATGTCAACTGGCTGCAAGTGTGATTTAGTTATTGCCAACACCTGTTAGGTGCCACAGGTAAGTTACAGGTGCTGTTAATTACACAAATTAGAGAAGCATCACATGATCACATCACATTTTCAAACAGTGCCAATACTTTTGTTTACCCCCTTTTTTATGTTTGGTGTGGCATTATATCCAATTTGGCTTTATGACAATTTTTTTTTTCATTGAATACAAATTAAATGAAGATAATAATACCAAAGAATTTCTGATTGCAATAATTTTCAAGAAGAAACTGAGTATTATCTGACAGAATTGCAGGGGTGCCAATACATTTGGCCAGCACTGTATATTCATGTATCGATGATGGTTCTGGTGCTGTATTCACATAGTAATAATGGGTCTGGTGCTGCTGTCATGCACTGAAGTTGATTTTGTAGCTTTGTTCATGTACTGATGTGGTTCTGGTATTGCATTCATGTACTGATGATCGCTCATATGCTGCATTCATTTAATGATAATGTTGTATATATGTATTGGTGATATATTAAGGTACGTATGATGGTTCCAGTGCTTCATTCATGTACTGATGGTGGTTTGATGTGGTTTCCCTGTATTGTTGGTAGTTCTGGTGCTGCATTCATGTGCTAATAATGGTTCTGGTGTTGTATTCATGTACTGATGGTGGTTCTGGTGCTTTATTTCTGTACTTATGGTGATTCTGGGGATGTATTCATGGACTAATCATGGTAAGGATTTACCTTTCTCTGCAGGGAATACGCTCATTTTGGTGTTGGTCGATAGGTTTTCTAAGATGACACATTTTATTGTCTTATCATTATTACCTAATGTCAAGACTTTAGCCCAGGTGTTTGTACATCAGATTGTCAAACTCCATTGAGCCTCCTCTAATATTGTCTCTGGTAGAGAAACACAGTTTATTGCCAACTTTTGGAAAGCTTCCTGCTCTCGGTTAGGGATTAAATTATCTCATTCATTGGCGTTTCACCCTCAGTCTAATGGGCAAACAGAATACGTGAATCAGAAATTGGAACAGTGTTTGCATTGTTTTGTTTTTAATAATCAGGAAGAGTGTGCCTTGTTCCTTCCTCTGGCCGAATTTGCCATCAATTATCGCCGCTATTAATTTTTTGGTATATCGCCTTTTTCTGTGTCTATGCTCAACATCCCCAGTTCTGTACATTTCAGGAGGGACACTTTTCAGGGGTATCTGGGAGGACCAATTGGTCTCACCATTATCGTCTAGATGGGAGATGGTTCAACAGCATTTGCGTGACATGGGTTCTAAGTATAGATTTGTGGCTGACTGTAGATGTGTGTCTAGTCCGGACCTGTGTGTGGATAAGCTGGCGTGGGTATCTACAAGAAACATTAGGTTTTAAGTTTAAGATAGGTGTTGTAGTAAACAGCAACTGGGGGCAAATAGCCAGAGAACAAAAAACTCCTAAAACATAACCTTTAATAGGTATACATTAAAAGTGGACTGCCACCATAAAAGAATAAAAAGTGTTCATTTGGGCTACACAAAGGATGACAACAGCCTCAAAAATGAACACCAGGCACAAAATGCAGAAAGTATGAAACCAAGTCACACAGAGTAACTGCATTAAGAAACACAGCAAAAACAATGGTTGCCACGTCGGACCTGCTGCAACAGTAAATCCCTCAGATCGACTGCAAACATGAATAAGGAAAAGGAAAACGGTCTTACCGTGCTTCCAAGGGCATGTCAATATAGAGCTCAACCTGAGGTGACCCTACACAGGTCCTACATAAATACCATTCGTTGGCTCAAGTGGAAAAGCGGTAGTATGTACCTCCCGACGCGTTTCATATATCTTCATAGGGTACTTAGCATCATATCAGTAATCACATCAGGACTGACAGACAACAGAATTGCCCCAAGGACAGACTGTAAAACAATAGTCATAGATTACAGCCCATACACGTGAAAATGAATAAACAGCATCCAAAGACCAGTCTGCTTACCCGATAACGTCCAGCATGGATGAACGCCAAGCTGTGTGTGCCGCGCCGGCTAATTGAAAACCGCGCTTCTTTATAGAGACCGCGCGTGCGCAGTGAGTCCACCACATGTCATGACGTGTTGGCCCAGCATGCACCATGCCGGAAACTACAACGTCACGACGGTAACATCGGCCGCATCAACAAGGATGCGCCGCCGATGTCATCAACAAAAGCCTGGAACGCAAGCTAGTGTACAACATACAGAGCCGGAAATGCCCGGTAATGAACAGCTTTAACCAGGCTATAACCGCGTCTGATGGCAGCCTCAAGGTACAGAACCCTTGACGCCAGTATAGGTAAAATAGGCCTACACTATCGCAGGAACATCCCAAATAATTAGATACTAATCTAACAGTCCAGCCAGGCATCATCTTGAACCGGACTCAAACCTAAAAAGTAGAAAAAACACCCAAAAACCATAATGCGGCATGAGTGAAAGGGCAAACAGCACCAAAGGAGGGGGACATTGGGAGAAAGATGCCCAACTGAGCCTCGGACTACAGAGTAAGTCTCACCAAAGAGGACAACAAAAACAGAAACAGAGCCTCACTGTAGCTTAACAGCCATAAAAACAGATGGACAGAAAGAATAAGAAGACTAAGTGAACACTACAAGCAACCCTAGTCTAGCAGGCTGACCCTACCTAGCCTGTGGAGGTCGGCACCCTAAACAGCCCATGCCAGTGGCGCCCCCACTCAACGTAGTCTATCCCTCCTAGGATGCACCCTACACTAAGGTGCATCTAAGAAAGGAAGGAAGGACAGCTGTTCATTAAGCCCGTTCGGCACTGCAGTATTCAATATATAAATCCAAAAACACTCTTTCTGCAGCAGTAGTTTATCCCAGTTTCCTCCTCTGACTGGGGGCCTGATATGGTCGATGCCCATAACCCTGATGGCATCCTCCCTACCGCCATGATAGCTGTTAACATGTCTAGCTATGGGTGTGTCGTTTTTCCTCCTTATATCATTTTTGTGTTCACCCACCCTTCTGCGTAACTCACGGATTGTTTTGGCTATATATTGCTTACTGCAACAGCACAAGATCCTGTAGATTACCCCCTTGGTTTTGCAGGTTATAAAGGACCTAATTTCAAAGGTCCTTTCGTTCCCCACACTGCTAAAAACCTTTCCTTCCTCAATAACCTTACAATTAACACAGTTCTGACATTTAAAGCATCCCTTGACATTACTGTTCAACCAAGCAGATTGATTATCACAGAAATGACTGTGCACCAGTCTGTCTTTAAGTGATCTCGCTTTTCGGAAGGTAACAGATGGATAGGCAGAAAGCTGCTTATCAAGCACAGGATCCATTTTCAAAATAGGCCAAAACTTAGTCAAGGTCTGCCTCAGCTCAGTTGCACTGTTAGAAAAAGTCGTAATAAACCTCAAAGTGCCTGTTTAGTCCTCCCGCTCATGCCTGGGGTTCAGCACAGTAGCACGATCAATCTTCACCACAGAGTCATAAGCGTTCTTAATCACCTTCTTGGGGTAGCCTCTCTCATTCAGTCTTTCCATGAGGTCAAGGGACTGTGTCCTAAAGCCAGATTCCTCCGAACAATTGCGTCGCATTCTAACATACTGACTCTTTGGAATACCCCTTTTCTGAGATTTGGGATGAGCACTTTCCCACCTCAAAAGAGAATTTGAGGCAGTTTGCTTTCTAAAAGTGCTTGTCATAAGACGACCATCATCACCCTTCTCGACCATGATATCCAAAAAGGCCAATCTCTCACTACTAGTCTCATAGGTGAAATGAAGGCCGATCTCATTGTGGTTGAGGACATCGATGAATTCCAGGAAGCCAGCCTCAGGTCCCTTCCAGATGACAAAAATATCATCGATGTACCTCAACCACAACACAACATCCTCAGTATCCAGATTACCTCCAAAAACGAAGGTTTCCTCCCACCAGCCCAGGAGCAAATTAGCGTACGATGGGGCACAGCAACTCCCCATCGCAGTGCCCTTGCGCTGGTGGAAGTACTTACCGTCGAATACAAAAACATTTTTTGTAAGACAAAAACGTAATGCCATGAGTACAAAATCGCTATGTCCTGAAAGGTGGCTGCCCCTAGAGTTAAGATAATATTTGGTAGCCTCTAGGCCAGCAGCATGTGGGATTGACGAATAGAGGGCCTCGACATCCACACTGCACAAAAGCATACCCTCCTCCAAAAAAATGTCGTCAATTTTTTTCAAAAAATCTGTTGTGTCACCCAGATATGAATTCAAAGAGATGACAAACGGACGTAAGATCTTATCCACATAAATACTTAATTTCTCGGTAAGGCTACCCACCCCTGACACAATGGGGTGACCCTTCAAAGGGGACAGCCCCTTGTGTATTTTGGGCAAAGTATAAAACGTCGCCATTACAGGAAAAGAGGGGAAAAGATAATCATACTCGTTTTTATCAATAGTACCATTATTCAGAGTTTCCACCAATATTGTTTTTGGGTGCTTTTTCTACTTTTTAGGCTTGAGTCCGGTTCAAGATGATGCCTGGCTGGACTGTTAGATTAGTATCTAATTATTTGGGATGTTCCTGTGATAGTGTAGGCCTATTTTACCTATACTGGCGTCAAGGGTTCTGTACCTTGAGGCTGCCATCAGACGCGGTTATAGCCTGGTTAAAGCTGTTCATTACCGGGCATTTATGGCTCTGTATGTTGTACACTAGCTTGCGTTCCAGGCTTTTGTTGATGACGTCGGTGGCGCATCCTTGTTGATGCGGCCGTTGTTACCGTCGTGACGTTGTAGTTTCCGGCATGGTGCATGCTGGGCCAACACGTCATGACGTGTGGTGGACTCACTGCGCACGCGCGGTCTCTATAAAGAAGCGCGGTTTTCAATTAGCCGGCGCGGCACACACAGCTTGGCGTTCATCCATGCTGGACGTTATCGGGTAAGCAGACTGGTCTTTGGATGCTGTTTATTCATTTTCACGTGTATGGGCTGTAATCTATGACTATTGTTTTACAGTCCGTCCTTGGGGCAATTCTGTTGTCTGTCAGTCCTGATGTGATTACTGATATGATGCTAAGTACCCTATGAAGACTCCCCTGAAGATTATTATATGAAACGCGTCGGGAGGTACATACTACCGCTTTTCCACTTGAGCCAACGAATGGTATTTATGTAGGACCTGTGTAGGGTCACCTCAGGTTAAGCTCTATATTGACATGCCCTTGGAAGCACGGTAAGACCGTTTTCCTTTTCCTTATTCATGGTTGCAGTCGATCTGAGGGATTTACTGTTGCAGCAGGTCTGACGTGGCAACCATTGTTTTTGCTGTGTTTCTTAATGCAGTTACTCTGTGTGACTTGGTTTCATACTTTCTGCATTTTGTGCCTGGTGTTCATTTTTGAGGCTGTTGTCATCCTTTGTGTAGCCCAAATGAACACTTTTTATTCTTTTATGGTGGCAGTCCACTTTTAATGTATACCTATTAAAGGTTATGTTTTAGGAGTTTTTTGTTCTCTGGCTATTTGCCCCCAGTTGCTATTTACTGCTCTCCATTTAGGGGGACTTTTTGAAGGTAATTGCTATATTCCTTTAAGTTTAAGATACCTTCACTGAAGTGAGAACCTCGGTTTATTGGTCCATGTAAAATCATAGCAGTCATTAATTCGGTTGCTTTCCAACTGACATTACCAGCATCTTACAAGATTCATAATGAAAAATCCCTTAGCGTATAGTGGGGGATTGACATGATTACACAGACCCTCTATCTGTGATGTTATGTGATAAGGCTTGTAATTTGCCTAGTAACGCGGGAGAGTGGTTGGTAACCTATCAGCTCTCTGTGCGCCTATTTATGAAATGGTTATTGGTCTGGGCGAGCGGCAGCTGGAGCGAGAAGTTCAGGCAGCCGGAGGAAGAGGTCCGCGCCATCGCAGAGACAAGCCGGGAGTGAGCGGAGAAGCGGCCGAGAAAGATCATCGCGGGCGGCGCCGACATCGCGAGATCTCGCGACGTCAGAGCGGGAGTTCCAGCGGTCACGTCACCAGGATGCGCCTGCCTTCCCGGATGTCGGGCGCCCGGCTTCCATTCTTCTGGAGGGTGCGAGGACCGTCAGGATGCTGTCAAGCGAGGACTTCCCCACAGGCAGTAGCATGCCTCCGCTGCTGCAAAAGAGCTCCGATGCAGCGGTGGCGCTACAGGCCTGGTTCTCTGAAGAATCCGGGAGCGAGAGCGGTGAGGCTGGCCAGCTTCCAGAGCCTGCCGCCACAGTCGGCGCGATCAACAATCAGCTTCCAGCGGAAAGGAACAGCAGGAGAGCTGATCGCCGCATCGGGTCTGGTGATGACATTTATCCACCTTTGCCTAGTTTAATGGTAGATAACAGGGATAGTGTGAGGGAATTAATTTATAATGTATGTGCAGAGTTTATGCAGTCAGGTGCCAGGGTAGCTGCCCCTCAGCTATCTGGGCAGATGGAATTAGGTGACAATAGCTTAAAAGGTATCCCTCAATCCTGTTTTTAAAGAGGCTTTGACTTGTCAGGCTTCTCCTTTGGGGTTCCATTTAAGTGGAGCTGTAAAGGAGAAGATTTGGAGAAGGGAGTATGTGGATGTTTTTTCCTTGCTCCTTTCTGGTAGGGATTCCCAGCGGGTTGCAGAGCCTGAAGCTAAAGGTGATGTTGATGGTGATAGGAGAAGGATTTTCAAATCCTTTCACAATTGGCTTCACGCCTTTGCAATCTATGCTGCGGTTTTAGGCGAGAAATTCCTGGGTGATTGCAGTGGGCTATTCCAGCACATCGATTCGATTCTGGAGGCCTATCGCAATTTCGGTGGGGTGGCTTGGCTCTCATATGATAAGTCCTTTCACCAAAAGATGGCGGTACACCAGAGGATAAAGTGGGGTGAAAAAGACGTAGGGTTGTGGTTGAACTTGATGTTACCACAGAGGAATTATGTAGCAAAACAGGCGCCTAACCAGCAGCTGAAAAAAGGAGTCTGTTTTGCGTATAACGAATCTGAATGTAAGTGGATGCAGAATTGTAGGTTCAGGCACGAGTGCTCGTCCTGTGGTGGTTTGCATCCGCTTGTAAAATGCTTTAAACGAAAAGTGGTGACTGGGCAGCAGCCTAATGGTCATCGGGAGCTTTTACTTAAAGGCACGGACGCCAGTGAGTTTGGCAAAAATGCTCCCATGGCTAAGGCAATACCCAGACAGGGTGAAAGCCAACATATTAATTAATGGTTTTGATCAGGGTTTTTTTGTTCCATGGTTCAAGGGTCAGGGGTGTATTTTAGTTAAAAATTTACGTTCAGTTAGGTTACAAGGTTCTTTTGTTTCTAAACATATTGAAAAAGAATTGGGGTTAGGGAGGCTAGCGGGTCCTTTTTTTGTCTCCGCCTTTTGAAAATTTTCGGGTGTCTCCATTGGGGATCGTCCCGAAAAAAGAGGCCGGTACCTTTAGGGTTATTCACCACCTGTCATACCCTAAAGGTGGGTCTCTTAATGACGAAGTGAATACCAGTATGGCATCAGTGAACTATGCATCGTTTGACATGGCAGTTGAGCTGCTTAGGCGATTTGGTCGGGGAGCTCTGCTGTCAAAATCAGACATTAAATCGGTTTTTAGACTGTTGCCGGTTCACTCTTCGGGTTTTAGTTCATTAGGTTTTTATTTTAATGGGGAATTTTATTTTGATAGATGTTTGCCGATGGGGTTTTCATTGTCATGTTTTTATTTTGAATGCTTTTCCTCTTTCTTACACTGGGTAGTGCAGGACTCTGTGCCGACTGGCGGGGTCCTGCACTATCTTGATGACTTTTTGTTCGTCGGCCACGGGGATTCTAATTTGTGTATGGAATTATTGCAGAATTTTTTAGAGTTTATGGGCCATTTTGGAGTTCCCGTGGCTGCCGAAAAAACTGTTCTTCCTTGTAAAAAGCTGGAATTTTTAGGGATCACACTAGATTCGGCAGCGATGGAATGTAGCCTGCCAAAGGAGAAGTTGCTACATTTACAGGAACTGATTGAGAGTGTGGAAGGAAGAAAGAAGGTGACCCTTCGAGAGTTACAAGCTCTGTTGGGATCTTTAAATTTTGCCTTGAGAATAATTCCCATGGGGAGGGTCTTTTGTCGTAGGTTATATGACAGTACAAAAGGGTTGAATTCACCGGGTGCGCACATCCGGGTGTCGTTGGAAATGAAGGAGGATTTATTAGTGTGGCGAAGGTTTTGCAGGAGTATAATGGAATCAGTTGTTTGCAGGATCAGTTTTGCTCGTCTGTGAACTTAGGATTTGCCGTAGTTGTAGACGAGCAGGGTTTTTTAGCTTCGCTGGGTAGTTCAAGGTCAGCGGAAGCATGGCCGGATAGGTGGTCTGCGGTGGGTCTGACTACTAAGAGAGTGGTCTTGGAGCTATTTGCAATTTTTGTGGCTATCTGTATTTGGGGTGAGGTGTTAGCAAACAGAAGGATTTGTTTTCGTTCCGGGAATAAGGGAGTTGTTTTCAGGATTAACGCGCTTTCTTCCAAATGTTTTTGGTCAGCAAAAGTTTTAAGGCAGCTGGTTTTGCAATGCTTGAACTTTAACATTTGGTTGAAGGCGGTGTTGGTTCAAGAAATGGAAGAATTTTCATCTTTGTCTTTTTTGCAGCAGCGGTCCGCCTGGAAGGAAGGAGCGCAGAGGGGGCAAGTGGAAGTGGCTTGCCTGGAGCACTGTTGGGGGATTTTGGGGATTTAATCCCTTTTTATATTAAGAATTCTTTAGCCTCGAATACATGGGCAGCGTATGCTGCTGCATGGGACAGGTGGGGGCAATTCTGTGTCACTAAGGAATTTGATTGTTATGTTTTAAAGTTATCAGTTGTCTGGGAGTATATTCAGTTTGAGTTATTGCAAGGGATTAGTCATTCGGCGTTGCACAAAGCCTTATTTGGCGTTTCGTTTTTTCTGAAGTTACGGGGTTTCGATTCTTTGTTTTCAATTTTTCCTATTAGGCAGATGCTGAAAGGGGTGAGAAGAGGGTCTATTCGGGCTGACGTTACATGCCCGATCTTGGTTGAGTTATTGGTTGAATTATGGTCGGCTCTGGGTTCAGTTTGTATAAATGAGTTCGAGGCGTGTTTGTTTAGAGCGGCGTTTGTGCTTGCATTTTTTGCTGCTCTCCGTATTTCTGAGCTGGTGTCTCCTAATAAAAAGATGGCTGGGAGTTTAAGAGTCGAGGATGTGAAGGTTGGTGAGTCACAGTGTTTTCTTTCCATTACTATCTCAAACACAGATCAGTTAGGTAAAAGGCAGTTGGTGAAATTGTCTGCTGTTAAGGGTTCTCAGATATGTCCAGTTGTTAATCTTCGGAGGTGGCTGTTAGTTCGCCCGCCGGTTCTAGGCCCGTTGTTTGTACATGTTTCTGGTGTACCGGCAACAAAATTTCAATTTAATGCAATGTTAAGGCGTTGTCTGACTAGTTTGGGGACGACTGATTTAAAAATGTCCTCGCATTCGTTTAGAATAGGGGCTGCTACTGTGGCTGCTAATCTGGGTGTGAGTAAGTAAAAAATCATGAGGTTGGGAAGATGGTCGTCAGGTAGGTATAAATTGTACGTTAGGCCTAATCTGTTACCTAACTAAGTAATTTTAATTTTCAGAGCCTTACATCGTGTGGATTGTCGGCCACTCATTTATTTATTGGGCCCAGAAGCGCGCAGCAGTGCGTAGGTATTCTGAGAACCTGTCTTTTTCACTCGATAAGGTTAATATTTTCTGGGTTAGTTGCAGAGGAATGAAATGGGAGCATCTTTTGGCGGAGCTGAAGAGGAGAAGCTAAGGTCCACCCGGTTCCTGATTTATTAATAGTTCATTTAGGTGGAAATGACTTTGGCAAGGTTAAGACTCTTGATTTTCTTTTTCAGGTGAAACGGGACATTATTTTTATTAAAAATCTTTTTCCTTCAGTGTCGGTGTTTTTTTCAGAAATCATCACGAGGTTGGAGTGGAAGGCTGTTAATGTTTGTTTTATGGAGAGAATTAGAAAAAGGGTTAATAGGTTGTTGGCTAAATTTTTTTCTTCATTAGGGGATTTTTCCTTTCGGCATGTGGATTTGGAAGGTTTTGAGGTTGGGCTGTTCAGGACAGATGGTGTACACTTGTCCGATATCGGAGTTGATATTTTTAATTTAGGGCTTCAGAGGGTGGTGGAAAAATGGCTGGATTGTGTAATGTTCCATTAGTGTCCTTGTGGGTAAAAATCGCCCAGAAAGGTTCTGGGTGGATTTTGGTATTATTTATGGTGGAGTTTTGGTGTTAATTTATTGAAGGTATTTGTAATGTTTTTATTCTATCTATTACGGTAACCCTTAATAAAAACAATACGGCCAGTTTTTTCCAACACACTCCTTGTTGTCCGTGTCAGTTTTATTTTATGGTGAGTGAATGGGTCTTGTGTGATCATGAAAAATCCCTTAGCGTATAGCGGGGGATTGACATGATTACACAGGCCCTCTATCTGTGATGTTATGTGGTAAGGCTTATAATCTGCCTAGTAACGCGGGAGAGTGGTTGGTAACCTATCAGCTCTCCGCGCGCCTATTTATTAAATGGTTATTGGTGTGGAGGTCAGCTGTGTGGCTATAAAAGGTCAGTTTGTCAGCTGTGTGGTCAGTCACAGCTGAAGAACAGAGAAGATTTGTCCCACCCTCCCTCCCTTTATGTTTTGAAGTTATGCTGTATTTTTCTTGTTTTTGTCGTTTGTTTTTATTAGAGGGTAAAAATCGCCCAGAAAGGTTCTGGGTGGATTTTGGTATTATTTATGGTGGAGTTTTGGTGTTAATTTATTGAAGGTATTTGTAATGTTTTTATTCTATTTATTACGATAACCCTTAATAAAAACAATACGGCCAGTTTTTTCCAACACACTCCTTGTTGTCCGTGTCAGTTTTATTTTATGGTGAGTGAATGGGTCTTGTGTGATCATGTTTTCCATAGAACTCTGTTAAAGTAATATGTGGGTTCGGGACCCCCTCTTTCCTTACCTCCGCCTCCAGTCTTAGTCCATGGGTCATAAGAATTTCAGGTGTCCAAAATCGTTGATTCTCGTTTTGTTCTCCATTCATTACAGTATTTGGTTCATTAGCAAGATTATGGTCCTGAGGAGAGGACTTGAGTACTAGCTTCAGATATCCATGCTGAGCACATGGTTAGGAAATTCCATTGTCTCCATCCTGAGAGACAAGGTCTTGAGGGTGCAATACAATATGATAAAGAGTTACACACAAGTCACAATGTATATGGGAATGATGAAAAGCAAAACTGCTATGGGAATACTAGACTGAAAAATACAATTAACTATCTGAAAAAGTGAAAAATGGAATATGCATAACTGCTATGAATGATAGGAATATAAGAGATGTTTAGCCATTGTGTTGATCAATGCAAAAGAGCCCCAAAACCAATGCCAACGTAATCTCTATTTTTGGGGCCCCTAGCCTATATGTAACCTCACCTGCAGTTAAAAAGATAGCTCATTGTATTTTTCAGCCTAGTATTCCCATAGCAGTTTTGCTTTTCATCATTCCCATATACATTGCGACTTGTGTGCAACTCTTTATCCTATTGTGTAGTTATGTTTTTTGAGTCTTGCACCATGTTCACACCATTGGTGTTCCAGACATACATTCTTTAGTTACTGAGGGTGCAATGGCCCCTCTTAGAGGGAGGGCTACTGTCACATGGAGTTTTGCACAATCTTCACCAACTGTAATGATGGCATCAGACTCTGTTTAGGTTGCAGATTCTGACACTCTGCCTGATGGTTTTTCTGGTGTCTGGGATCAACACAGACAGACTCGAGCGTTGACCTGCTGTGTGCTGATTCATAGGCAGACTAGCAAGAGTTAATCACTGCTGGTCTTCTTGTTCCTTTGATCACATGTTGTGAGGAGGCGGAAGGCCTATCACATCTGCTACCATCCTATTTATGGTGCTTGATTCCTTCCTCCCATTCCAGCTATAGTTTGTGTTATTCTGAGAGGTGTTGTGTCCCAGACTTACTGATGAAAGTTGTACTTATTGCTTGTTGCAATTGTGGAGTTTACCCCTGTTGTTTTGTATCTTCTTCCTGCTCTTGTTTTTACCTCTGGACCTCTTATTGTCTTAACCTTTGTGTGTGCAAGCTGTGTGACAGAGTTTTCGTTATCCTTTGTCTGTTTATATCTCTGGGTTTCACCATCACACTCCTGTCCCATCCCTTAATGGGGAGGAGGAGAAGGAATCATATCAGGACTGGTCAAGAGCAGTGCCAGGAAGGAGACTCAGGCATCTCCGCCATCAGTAGTATCCCTAGGGTTAGAGATATCATAGCTTGAGGGACAGCTTAGGAGCTCTGGTTCCCTGCTATTCCATAGTCATTGTGACACTATCCCACTGTCCCGAGATATTGGTGGCATACCTCACTTTTACCTGAATTTGTCTCTTTAGGTTGCATATATAGTTGAATAAAATAATGGAGCAGGGAACTATCATCTCTAAACACCACCATTTACCTGTGCTATCTGAGGTTTAATGAAGTAGACACAATAATGAGCCACACACAGAACAGAGTGTAGATTTACTCCTCTCAATGTGGGAATATAATGCATTTAGTATTTTTATAAGATTTATCAGCAGAGTGGTATAGAGGGCAATCATATTTGGGAATAGTTGCACTGTGAGGATATCCAATGGAGTCATCATGCTAATTTTGTGGGGCATCATAATGTGTGGGTGGGCAGTGGGGAGGGACATTGTGGGGGCCATAAAAGGAGTACAAGGGTCACTATTTCTGTTTGTGCGCAAAAAAAGGACTTGGTGAGATTTTACTTAGATATACAACAATTTGGCCTAGCACGCAGTGAACTCAACATTACCTTCACCTATTACCAGGCCTTAAAATTTATGAGCTAAGTTTTCAGGGGCTAATTCAAATAAAGGTGGTAACCAGATGTAATTAGTCAGATCTGCAGCTTTTACTGTGTGAGCTCATGCTATAGGTATTAACAGAGCTAATATTGCATTTAATAGCAGTTACATCAATCTATATATTAGCTCCCCCTAGAGATGGCTGCGAGCAGTCAAAATTGTCTTCAATCACAAGCTAATTTGGTTATTTAATATTCCATCATTGTATAAACTGTTCCAACAGCTTTTCCATGGGCTGCATATAAACAAATTAAAAAAAAAGAAAAGAAATGATGCACAAATGATGAGATGTACAGCTAATGTTGTAGTAAAGTTGATGCTCTATTGAGTCTGGATAAATTACTAAATATATGGAACCTGCATGCATAATAGCAATTAACAAATGGACATCTTGAACATAACTGCGCTACCCTGTTTACACCCTGTATACACCCTGTTTACACTTGAATATATTCCATATGTGGAAATTGTGAAGGAGGATTTGATCCCAATACATTACAATTCATGGACTTTTGATGCATTACCTTTTTGTGATACATAATTTGACTTCAAAATGAACTAAGTTCTTCTGCACTATTATGAAAATTATTTATTGTAAGGAATTATTCTTTCCTCTGGAATTTTTTTCATATACCATTTAAAGGAAATCTGTCAGGTGATTTTGTAGTGCAATACTAATGTTGTCTTTAAATAGGGCTTAAGGAGACCTTTCAGGATCAGTAAGTTTTATTGCTCTGCCTTATCCTGTTATTTTGCTGTGTGCACCATAGAATTCAATGTTTGTGCAGTCTAGTCAACTATATGTAAATAAAATTTTCATATTCACTGCTCCCCCACCCACCTCCCAGTGCATTCACTATCTCTGCTGAGAGGTGGGAGGGAATATGGGTGGGGACAGCCCTGCAAGTTCAGTTCCAATTTACTATCACTGATGCCAGCATTGAAATGTGGGAAGTGGGAGCAGTGAATATGCAGTTTATAGTCACATATTCTTGAGTTGTTACTATGTCACACTGAATTCTCCGAAGCTTACAACAAGATTACAGGAGAATGGAGAGCAATAAAACGTACTGATCCTGAAAGGTCTCCTTAAGGGCTGGTTCACACTAAGCAACAGCAACAACGAGGTCGCTGTTACGTCACCATTTTCTGTGACGTAACAGCGACCTTGTAAGTCGCTGTTATGATCGCTGCTTAGCTGTTAAACACAGCAGCCGAAGCAGCGATCATAACCGCAAGAGCAGGGAGCCGCGCACACTGCTTAGCGCTGGCTCCTTGCTCTCCTAGCTACAGTACACATCGGGTTAATTAATCCAATGTGTACTGCAGCTACATGTGCAGAGAGCCGGAGCCGGCAGCACAGGCAGCGTGAGAGCTGCAGAGGCTGGTAACTAAGGTAAATATCGGGTAACCACCTTGGTTACCCGATGTTTACCCTGGTTACAGCTTACCACAGCTGCCAGATGCCGGCTCCTGCTCCCTGTTTGCTTCATTTCGTCGCTCTGTGTGTCACAGCGGGAGAGCGCCTTTGAAGAAAACGAACCAGGGCTGTGTGTAACGAGCAGCGATCTCGCAGCAGGGGCCAGATCGCTGCTCAGTGTCACACACAGCGAGATCGCTAATGAGGTCACTGTTGCGTCACCAAAACCGTGCCGTAGCAGCGATTTCGGTAGCGATCTCGCTATGTGTGAAGCACCCCTAAGCCCTATTTAAAGATAACATTAGTATTGCACCAGAAAATTGTCAAATTAAATTAATGCCATTGAAACCCACTTGATTCAGTTAAGCCAGCCAGTAGATGCACTAAATTAATGGTGTCCTTGTGATAGATGCCATTTCAATAGTAGTTGGCGAAAAGTAACTATTGAAGTTCAGATTATTCTTAATGAATCCCAAAGTACTACTGGGTCACGAATAATGAACCTAATGAAAGAAACTCTATGGAGTTTAGGTCAGGCAAGTTTGCAGTCCACTCCTTGTGAATCTCCCCCAAATTTTTGAATGGCCTTTTCTTAACAATCCTTTCAAGGCTGCGGTTATCCAAGTTGCTTATGCACCTTTTTCTACCACACTTTTTCCTTCCACTCAACTTTCCATTAATATGCTTGGATACAGCACTCTGTGACCAGCCAGCTTCTTTAGCCATGACCTTTTGTGCCTTACCCTCCTTGTGGAGTGTTGTGTGTGTCAATAACTGCCTTCTAGACATCTGTTAAATCTGCAGTCTTCCCCATGATTATGTACTCTACTGAACCAGACTAAGGGACCAATTTAAATGCTTAGGAAGCCTTTGCAGGTGTTTTGTGGTAATTGTTCTAGTTTTCTGAGATAATGACTTTTGGGTTTTCATTAGCTGTAAGCTATAATCATCAACAGTAACAGAAATAAATACTTGAAATAGATCACTCAGTAATGATTCTATATCATATATAATATATATGAATAGATCACTGTGTGTAATAACTAATAATAATAATATTTGTTCACTTATATAGCGCTATTAATTCCACAGCACTTTACATACATTGGCAACACTGTCCCCATTGGGGCTCACAATCTAAATTCCCTATCAGTATGTCTTTGGAGTGTGGGAGGAAACCGGAGTACCCGGAGGAAACCCACGCAAACACGGGGAGAACATACAAACTCCTTGCAGATGGTGTCCTTAGTGGGACTAGAACCCAGGACCCCAGCACTGCAAGACTGCAGTGCTAACCACTGAGCCACCATGCCGCTCTATATAATATATGTCTTTTACTTTTTGTATTGAATTACTGAAATAAATTAACTTTTTGATGATATTCTAATTTATTGAGAAGCACTTGTAATTACTTAATCATTGTAGCCCCTACATTTCCACTTCCGGTATGTAAAGGTGACAAGTCCACTCTTTACTAGGTCAATTTTAAATTGTCAACTTTAATCTGGAGTTTGTAAACTGTATGAGCTGATGTCTATAAATGAAGAGCTTAGCAAGACTTTTCTTACTAGTTCTTGCCACACGGCGCCCTATCACTTTGCCAAGGCCCTTAGGGAATGTCCAGCTGTGCCGCAATTAAACACATCTTGCAGTCATTGGTATTGTCCTTAACAAGGTCACAGTTCTACTGAGCAAACAGAAATAATATCTGCTCACAATTTCCATCTGGGTTTAAAACCCAGCGTTGCGGAGATGCTGTAGCTGAATTTACAGTGCAGCCTCCTGAGTCACGGCTTATGGAATTAAACACTCAAACAGGGGCTAATGCCAAAAGCACATTCAGGATTGCAAGGCGGTGGTGAGTATTACCGGCTGATCACTGAATTGGATGGTGGATGAAATTAATCATGACATTTCTAATGAGCATTAATATTCATTAACACCATGTTTATTTTATTCCCTTTTTTAAGAAAAAATAATAATTTGGGCATTAATGCTAATATAAAACTAATACAAACAAAAAAAAAATCATCTGTATCAATACTATATACTTGTCTATCATACAAATATTTAATAAGTAGCGATAAATAATTGCTCTATAAGCCTAAAAAAGTATGCAGATTCAGCAGAGCTGCTTTTATATTTTTCCTTTAATACAATATTGTGGCTTAATTTGAAGTCCCATGTAAATCACAGACAGAGTATAGTGGCATCACAAAGTGATCGGCCAAACTCAGCTCTGCTGTGTTGGTAATAATTAGGATCTAGGGTTAACATGCGATAAAATAAACAATCCAATTATAGAAAAATTAAAATTTTCAGGTTTTTTATATTTCTGTAATTTTTCTTTTTATTTCTCCAATTGCAGACAAATTAAATTTTTCATTTTTTTATATTTTTTTGTGATTTTTTTTTTTTTTTCTTTTTTATTTCTCCAATTGTAGACAAATTTAATTTTTTCAAATTTTTTTTTTTACATTTTTTATGATTTTGACTAAATGAAATGTTACTTTGGAATCATTTAGCAATATAATTGCCAGATTTACCTTTTTAGATTTCTCTATTTACTTTATGTGAAGAATGTTTTCAAAATTTCTGTAAATATTTTGAAAATTTTTTAAATTGCTACTTAATTATGTGGCTAATAATATTACATTTGCTCCGATCAGCGTTGTCAGAACCTCCGACAAACCGGATGCCCGGAAAAAAAAATCCAATTCATTATTTTGATTTCCGCGTCTGGTGACCTGACGATAACATTATTTGTAAGCACTTTCCATCTCTTTTCTAGCGATTATTGTCTTGTTGGGAGCGCTGTCTCTTTTATTTGCAGAATGGCAGCCTGTCTCATTTAATAATGGGCTCTGAGTCCCATGGATTACTGCAGGGATTTTATCTTGCTGTAATCTCTAGGAAGAAATATACAAACAGCTGGGAGGACACGACTGATCAGCATTCTTCCATTGGAACACTGAGGAATACAACTTTTCAGGACCGAACTTAACCCATAAACCAGAATGAATCTCTTCTGTTTCTCGCTGGTAAGTGTCACATTCGCTTTAAGCTTGTGGAACCTGTGATATCCGTTTCCCTCCAAGATGTATAGTGGGAGTAAGAAATAGTGCCACAATAATCATCCTTTCTAAACATTATGCACCCTACATATGATACGAGTATATAAAGTATGTATGAACAACCCAATATTTTTCTTTCAATATTGTTTGTAGAACTATATTTAAAACTGTTTGTCATGATTTCGCTATGTATTGTCGCAACCAGTAATTATGTTATAGTAAATGATCACAAACTTAATAGATGTTGTTTAAAGAACTGATAAATTATTATTATTATTTTATTTATATATATATATATATATATAAATAAAATAATAATAATTTACATACAATAATATACATACGTATATATATATATATATATATATATATATACATAATATATTTATATTATATTATATATTATATGATAAATGCACAGAAGTATATGCACAAGTAATGGGACTACTCTATAGAAAGGGTCAATAGTGGGACAGATAAGCCGGTTGTATAGAACTAGCTCCATATCCACAAATGTAGATATTATTATATTCTATCAATGTGCTTGAGATATAGATATATATATATATATATATATATATATATACACACACACACAATATATATTTGGGATTACTGTATACAATGTATCACAAAGGAGGACATGATTTAATCTTCCAGCTATATGTAACAGATCCTATATATATAATACAGACACGTGGAGGAATCAGAAACATGTCTAACTTATGTGGTCTCATGTCTTTCCTATAATGACAATATGGGCAAATTTTGAGATACACAATTGTTTTGCTTTTCAGATAAAACTTCTGTGTAATCACATTATTTAATCAATATATAATTCTTGTCTCTGAAGTCTGGGTGACCAGTATATTTAGATGCACACAGAATCCCTGGTTTATGACCATAAAGTAGCTTTAAAGCACACCAATCACCAGGATTTTCCTATATAACCTAAAGCCAGTGCTATACTGGCACTATCAGGCTGATTCTATACATACCTTTAGTTGTCAGCTAGGATGTATAGGTTTTGAAACACAAGCAAGTAAAGCTTGTAAAATGAGCAGCTTTTTGATTGACAGCAGCTGCTGATCAGCTGATAGCTGGGGTGGGTATTCATAGTTATCCCCTTCCCCTGTTATTTATGCTAAATCAATTATGGAAGCGTTTTACTTTGTAACTAGAAGGACCTGTGCTGATGTCATACCCATGTGACCAGAAGGGGCGGGGCCTCAGCCAACAGAGCTGATACCAGGAAGCAACATTATGTTTCTGTTGGCTGAAAAGACCCAAAAATTGTTCATGTGCAGGGGCCTCTTTTGTCTGTGTCTGCCAGTGCTAGACCTGGTTTACTTACTATGCAAATTCTTGACAAAATGGCTGTAAAACCCTTTGTGAAAGTTTGTAATGACTAAATAAACATTTTGTGAACCCGGTTTTAATAATAACAGGATATTATATATTAGATTTTTACAGTAAGTCTCATCAGGTTTTAGCGATCTACTAACTAATGTGTTGTTAAATCTGGGGAGAGATCCACATTAATCACCAATCATTAAGGTTTAGTATTCGAGAATAAAGTTGCCATGCTCATAAGGAGTGTAGATAGTCTGAGAACCCTCGACACTGGACAAAGGACACTTTGTAATTCGAAATAAGGTAATTTTTATTATTCCGGCTTCTTGTCCAGTGCTATAATTTTTTGACATCCACATTAAAATGAAGTTCACATTTCCTGTAACCATCCGTTAGAATGAATCCTTCTTAGATCTTTTTGGAAATTGATTTCTGCCGGATCCTTTTTTTTAACATGGGAGTCTATGGACAACGGATCCGATAATGGATTGCTATTTATATTCCATTTGTAATGGATACGGTAAGAAAACAACGGATCCTTTACACATGCGAGAAAAATGAATCGCTAAATAGCAATCCGTTAATGGATCCGTTGTCCATAAACTCCACATGTTAAAAACGGATCCAGCTGACATGCGTTATTTAACAAAGGACAAAAGTTGTGCTTGCACAACTTTTTTGCTAACGGATCTACAACAGATCCATGATAACGGATGACTACAGGACATGTGAACTTAGCCTTATATCATACACATTTCCACCCAAACCTTAAAGGAATTCTCCAGGAAAATAGACCCTTTTGTTTTTGCTTTACAGTTTTTTCTCAGTCTTGTGTTAAGTAGGCATCCAGTTAAAGCAATACTATTTAACTTGAGTGGTTCATCCAATGATGTGGTGATGTGCTAAAGTGGCATCAACTGCTGTCAATTGGGGAGTTGGACAATGACGGCTCATTTTTCCTTTAGAGATGCTTTATAAAAATACTGAGAGATAAGGCCCCTTGTACATCACACTAAGGAGAGAAGCCCTTCTTTATATCTGACACAAGCCCTACTTAAAGCGTACCAACTACCAAGATTTTTCTATATAATCTAAAGCCAGTGCTATACTGGCGCTATCATGCTGATTCTATGTATACAGTACCTTTAGTTGTGAGAGCGGATGTATAGTTTCTGAAATACAGGCAAGTAAAGTTTGTGAAATGCACTCTTATTTGATTGATAGCTGCTACAGAATATCTAATAGGTGGGTCGGGTTTTGCTACTTATTCCAGCCACTGTCTGCCGCCTGTCCTTCCTCCCCATGTCTCTGTTATTACAGGGGGAGGAAGGAGGGAGGAAAGACAGAGGGGAGGAAGGACAGGCAGGCAGACAGGAGCAGGAATAATTAGCAAAACCCTATCTACCTATTAGATATTCTGCAGCACCTGTCAATCAAGTAACAGTGCATTTCACAAACTTTACTTGCCTATATTTCAGAAAGTATACACCCGATCTCACAACTAAAGGTGTGTATAGAATCAGTATAATAGCACCAGTATAGCACTGGCTTTAGTTTATATAGGAAAATCCTGGTGGTTGGTCCTCTTTAAATTCAGAGCAGGGGCTATAATGCCTGTTAGTGTATGACAAAATGAAAGGTTTATAGTCTCATACTGCACCACAGATCTATAGTGTGACCTCTCCATGCACAACCTATTTTACAGTGCCTTGCGAAAGTATTCGGCCCTCTTGAATTTGAACCAATGCTACCTTATGGTAGCAGGCACACACACGTAAAACCACACGGAATGTGTGTCCGTGTCGTTTGTACGTGTGTGCGTTTTCGAACACGCTCGATATGTCCACGTTTTCTCCGGCATCACGGGTGTCACATGGCCCGCACCCGTACCACTCGGATGTAGTGTGGATGCGGTCCTGTGTGACATGCGCCGGAGAAAACTCACGTGTCAGAGAAAAAAAAAATCTTTACTCACCTTCTCCAGCCCTCCTGTCTCTGCCACTGCTGTCACTTTCTGCCGACCGCCGCTCATTATGCACATTTAATATTCACTTCACGGCAGCCGGCAGTAGCAGCAGCGGGGATTCGGCAGGGCTGGAGACCGAAGATCAGCACCCTGGACAGCAGCAAGGACCACGTGAGCATGCAAATTACCGGTTCTCCGTCTGTTATCGCGGATAGCACACGAACACACGTGGCCTGCACGTACCGGAGACACGTACTTTCCAAACGCAACACGCAGGGAAAACACGTGTCTCGCGGCACGTGCGTGATTTTCATGGATGTGTGTTGGAGGCCTTACATACAGGTGTCTTATATTTATCATCATCAGTCATTTAGGACAACATTGGATCATTCAGAGATCCTCAATGAACTTCTGGAGTGAGTTTTCTGCACTGAAAGTAAAGGGGCCAAATAATATTGCACCCCCTAATTTTCAGTTTATTATTTTTTACAAAAGTTTAAAATAAGGAATAAATTTCGTTCAACTTCACAATTGTGTCCCACTTGTTGATTCTTCACCATAACATTAAATTTTTAATCTTTATGTTTGATGCCTGAAATGTGGGAAAAGGTTGAAAAACTCAAGGGGGCCGAATACTTTCGCAAGGCACTTTATTCACCGGTATATTTTTCTTAGGGTTATTGTATATTGGATACATAGGGAATTCATATGTCATCATACCCAGAGCTTTTCTATGTTCATGAGCTCTAAGATATGTCTGCGTAAAATTCTTTACAACTTTTAAGAAAAAGAAGGATGTGTCACTTTAAAAATGTTATCCAGACATAAATGTAACCCCTCGCTTCACAATGCAAGTGCATCAATAATCAATAACATATTTGTGTTAATTACAGTAAGTGAATTAATTGTACAGATCACAAAAATGCATAATTTTTACTATTTACATGTTAAAAAAATGACCTAGTGAAAAGTTAAAGGAGTTGTCCTCCTGTACCAGTGTCCTTCCAGAGGTGTCCATACTTGCGGTTCCGGAGCACACGTGGGGTTGGGATGTTACCCGAGCCCCACATCCATTCAGCGCTGGCTTCCATCTACCCACCTTCAAACCAAACAAACAATCAACAGGACGTGAGCGCGTTTGGTCTGATGGCGAGGCGACGGAAGCTGGCGCTGATTGGCTGCGGGACTCACATGGGGTTGGGACGTCACGAGAGGCCATTCATTCAGCGCCGGCCTCCGTCTCCCCACCTTCAAACCAAACAAATAATCAACAGGACGTGAGCGCGTTTAGTTTGAAGGTGAGGCGATTAAAGCCGGCGCTGATTGACTGTGGGGCTCACATGGGGTTGGGACGTCACGGGAGACCATCCATTTAGTGCTGGCTTCCATCTTCCCACCAAACAAGGAATCAACAGAAATTGAGCGCGTTTGGTCTGAAGGTGGGAAGATGGTGGGAAGATAGGAAGCCGAAAGTCGGCGCTGATTGGCTGCGGGGCTCATATGATGTCACAATCCTACGTGAGCTCCGGCACCGTAAGCCGCGTGATCACTGGTATGGGAGGAGAGTATAGGCTTTATTATTTTACCTGGGGGAAGCGTGGAATAAGAAGGGCTTGTCCTAGTAGTGGACAACCCCTATAAGTTTACTCACAAAACATTGCCCCACCCGAGTTCAATACGTAGAGCAATGTGCATGTCTATCTAACGAGTGATGAAGGACACACATGCTCAGTGATTCTTCCCACAGTCCACTTTCTAGATAATCATCTTCTTTTCACTGGAGAGCAGCTAAATGAAAAAGCTTTCTGTTGTGCTTGTGTTTATGGATTTATATTTTGAGATGCCAGAGGGGGAAGAAGACTAATTCCATCCTACAACACAAACAGTAACAGTACCAAGGTAGAAATATGGAAGCAAAAAACCATTTGTTAACAGCTTTCCTGGTTGAAAATTATTCATGGGAGAACACCTTTAACATTTATAAATTAATCTTTGCAGGAGGGTTCCATGGACAGCCTGTATGAGCCGGTAGAGAATATTCAAGAAACAACCAGGAACCATGATGTCAGGGCAAGCACGCCACCTTGCACATTCACAAAGATTGTACCACATGACAGATCATACTCCATGGTGAGCTGTATGTATTTACATAACTAAATGTCATTGTCAAATGTCACACTCGCCAACTCTCCGGGAACATCCAAGAGGCTCCTGAAAAAGGTAGAGACTTCCTGGGCTTCTGTGACCAATGGCAAATATCCTGAATGCCACCTGAATCTCTCAGAAAACAGAATTTAAAGAAACGTTCCTGTCTTGCCTGACACTAGTATACTCCATTGTGAGACAGAGATCCAGCATCCAATTACTCTTTGGAGGGCGGCAAACAGGGCATAGAGGGGGCAGGGAACAGTCATGAAGAGGGACCTTAAAAGGGGGTCATGGGTGAGTAAAAGTTGTCAGTTCTGCACTCATATAATATATGCCAAGGCAATCAATGCATTTCGTAGCTCTGTTAGGTAATGATGTGTTTGATGCTGCAGACTATCGTTATATCTAAATCTGTGGCTTCCATTGTCAAAATTGTAATGTTTATGGGAAGCGCAATAATGCAGAAGGGAACTCAGAGAAGGGAACACATCCTCATCTTGTAAGCAAGCATCCAACAAAGCTCTTTGCAAATTGATTCAGTACATATGACTCATGCCGTCATGAGTGTGTTGCGTCCGCAGGTTACATCTTGTATTGGAATGGATTTATTTTCATTTGATGTTGAAAGGGTTAAGGACTCTTTCCCTGCTGGCTGAGATTACTCTTAGCGTTAAGCACAGCTGTAGTATTTTAGTATTTTGTCATCATGGCCTTTTTATATTTATACCCACTTCTGGCTTTACTCCATGCCGGTGATATACTTTTATACTGACTACTTTTAAGGAGCCTGTCTCTGGAGTAGCTGTTGTGTTATTTCAGTTGCAGCTGTTTACTGCTGAAGAAAGTAAGGAGTGCTGTTTGTTGTGTCTTTCTCCACCCATTTGTCTTACCTTCCTTGTGTTGTTTTATTGTAGTAGTGAGATCAGTGTTCCGCTAACTTACTCACTAGCCATAGGAGGTTCAGAGTCAGTGAGGGCCTAGGCATGTGACGGCGTATGAGGGGAAGGGCTCTTCTTGGGACGTTAGGGAGCTTAGGGATCAGTTTTTTCCCTTTTCCCTATCGCCAAAGCCTTCCTTGACATCTTCCCTGATTTTCCCTCTGTGTTGCTGGGCTGTTCCTATTCCCGGTGTGACATCTAAAGAGGCTGATGTACTTATATTGTACAGCCATTTTCAAATGGTTGTAGTATTTTGACAGCCAAACTAAATCTGTTAGACGGCGTTTGGCTCAAAACACGCCAAGTGTCATGGTGGTATCTGGTGCTGTTCAGACCACAGACTCTGACACTCCACACTGTAGTTTCTCTGGGACTTCTGAGTTCCACAGGCATTCTCGAGTGTCGACCAGGTGTGTGTTCATTAGTGGTTGGGATGGCAGGGGTTAATCTCTCCTAGAATCCTAGCCTGCTGCTTACCTCTAGGATCACATGTTATAAGAAACCTATCACAGCTTCTCCTCACCTTTTTAAGTGTAAACTGACTTCCTGTGCCAATTATAGCTTTAAGCGATGCCAGTCCTTGTGCTGTTATGATCCAGTTGCTGGTGAATTACTGAGTGCTGTTTGATGTGTTGTGGGAATTCTCTTGTTGTCTGTTTCTGTTTTGCCCTGCTCTTTATTTCCTCCTGATCCCGAATTGTCTAATGCTTCTGTGTGTGATTGCTGTGAGTTAGAGTTTTGATTTCCTTGTTTGTCTATTTGTGTGGCTTTAACTACTCCAGTCCTGGTCCTCACCTGGGGTGGGGAGAGGGGATATTAGAGTAGGTCTGGCCAGCAGGAGGGCTAGGTTGGTGATCCAAACCTCTTCACCATCACAAGTACCTCTGGGATAAAGAACAGCTAGGGCCCCCTAGCCTGAAGACCAGTCTAGGAGCCCCGGACCCTGGTAATCCCCTTATACTTCATGATAAAATCCTTGAGTTCAATTAACGTATGAGCCAAAGTGTGAGAGACGTCATGTGTCTTAGTGAATTCAGCTTACTCACCTGGACTGACAGCTAGAGATTGTACCGAGCAGCGTGACATTTCAGCAGCAGCAGGGAGGAAGACACTGAGGAGCAGTCAATCAGGCTAGGTTGGCAGAGATTGTCTTTATAGATTCACAAAGGATTATGAAAACACTTTGATATGAATTTTTAAGGAACCTCACCAGGTCTAAGGGGTACTTCTCACATAGCGAGATCGTTAGCGAGATCGCTGCTGAGTCACAGGTTTTGTGACGTACCAGTGACCTCATCAGTGATCTCGCTGTGTCTGACATTAAGCAGCGACCTGGAACCTGCTGTGAAATCGCTGATCGTTACACACTGTTCTGGTTCATTGTTTGCTTGTTGGTCTCGCGCTGTGCAGTACACATTGTCGTGTTTGACAGCGGGAGACAAACGAGCACCAACTCTGTATAAGCAGTGTACGCTGGTAACCAGGGTAAATATCGGGTAACCAAGCAAAGTGCTTTGCTTAGTAACCAGATGTGTACCCTGGCTACGTGTGCAGGGAGCCAGAGCTAAGCGGTGTACGCTGGTAACCAGGGTAAATATTGGGTAACCAAGCAAAGCGTTTTGCTTAGTTACCCGATATTTACCCTGGTTACCAAACGCAGTATCGTCACAGGAGTTGCTGGTCGCTGGTGAGATCTGCCTGATTGACAGCTCACCAGTGACCAATGTGCGACGCACCAGTGATCCTGACCAGGTACGTCGTTTAGTGAGACGGTACCCTAAGAAATTAATTTATAATATATGCAGTTTGTATTGAGAAATCTGGTGACAGATCTACTTTAAACTATGATTAGTTTGATATACATGAAGTTAATTGGCTGTAAGACTGGTTATTGAGATTGTGCCGTGACTTCCTGCTGTGCTCGAGGCAGAGAGAGCTGCTACACTTAAAGAGGTGGTCCTTGATTTTTTATTTATTTTTTTACTGCCTAACCCCCCTAAGATTTAGAAAAACATTTACTTGAATGCAAAATGACAACACAATATAATACACAATGCTAAAAAGAAAATGATCTGTCCCCTGGATATTCCATTCCCGAGATTTTTTTTCTAGAACCATTTTTTGTGTTGATGCTTTCCTATCCTCGTTTCCAGACTAGAGTATTTTTTTTTTTACTGTAGTATTGTCTGGAAAGCAGATTAAAGTTGTTCAGTGGATGTAGACATCATATGTATAATCTGTAAATACCTTACACTACATAATCATGGAGGAAAGACTTCCGTCTGTGATCATTACAGTTGCAATCTGGAAGAACAACCACGAAATATAAACAGTCTTAAAAATGATACAAACTCTTGAAGCTCGGAACTAATGAACAAACTCTCCAGTAATTACACCCAGGCATTGGATAGGGGCAATTAGTTTTTACTGAGCTCGGTTTTCATTTTTTTTTTTCGGCAGGATTTTTAATGAGCCATAGTGATGAGCGAGCATGCTTGTCACTACTCGGTACTCGCACGAGTATCACTGTACTCGGGCTGCTCGGCGGGGACCGAGTAATCTCGCGATACTCGTGCTTTACTCGTGGTCTTCATTTCTGCATGTTGGCGCTCTTTTGAGAGCCAGCCCTCATGCAGGGATTGGCTGGCAGACCACTGCAATGCCACAGCCCTGTTAGTTGTGGAATTGCAGTGATTGGCCGGCCTGCACAGCGTCACCGAGCCTTTATATAGGCCGGCGCGCTGTGCTCTGCTCACAGCTATTCTGACAGTGAGTGTAGGGAGAGTGTCGCTGATTCAGGGAAAGCTTTGCGGCCCTTTATAGTTAGTTCCGGAGCAGGGCTGCAAACAGTGTGACCAGAAGTCCTTCTCAGGACTATTCTAGTTGTATACAGGCAGGCAGGGTATAGCCAGGTCGGAGTACAGTAGCAGAGTCCTTCTCAGGACTATTGTTGCTATATACAGGCAGGGTATAGCCAGGTCGGAATACAGGCTAGTGACCAGAAGAGTCCTTGTCAGGACTATTGTAGCAGTATACAGGCAGGCAGGCAGGGTATATATAGCCATTCCTAGTGGTGACCGTATACCAGCCTTCATCATATCTGGGGCTGGTGTACACAGTGTAAAACAGTCCAGATAGTGTCAGACTTCTCAGTAATTGTCGCTCCTAAAAACCAGTTATGTTCTTATTGCGTCCGTGCTTGCATTTAAAAACAGCACGTGTGTGGCAGTCGGTGGCAGGGTACAGGTGCGCGTTTTGCACAAACTATTATATAACGCACAAGTCTAGTGTATAATACACGTCAGTCAGCAGTGTCTGATAGTGTCAGACTTCTCAGTAATTGTCGCTCCTAAAAACCAGTTATGTTCTTATTGCGTCCGTGCTTGCATTTAAAAACAGCACGTGTGTGGCAGTCGGTGGCAGGGTACAGGTGCGCGTTTTGCACAAACTATTATATAACGCACAAGTCTAGTGTATAATACACGTCAGTCAGCAGTGTCTGATAGTGTCAGACTTCTCAGTAATTGTCGCTCCTAAAAACCAGTTATGTTCTTATTGCGTCCGTGCTTGCATTTAAAAACAGCACGTGTGTGGCAGTCGGTGGCAGGGTACAGGTGCGCGTTTTGCACAAACTATTATATAACGCACAAGTCTAGTGTATAATACACGTCAGTCAGCAGTGTCTGATAGTGTCAGACTTCTCAGTAATTGTCGCTCCTAAAAACCAGTTATGTTCTTATTGCGTCCGTGCTTGCATTTAAAAACAGCACGTGTGTGGCAGTCGGTGGCAGGGTACAGGTGCGCGTTTTGCACAAACTATTATATAACGCACAAGTCTAGTGTATAATACACGTCAGTCAGCAGTGTCTGATAGTGTCAGACTTCTCAGTAATTGTCGCTCCTAAAAACCAGTTATGTTCTTATTGCGTCCGTGCTTGCATTTAAAAACAGCACGTGTGTGGCAGTCGGTGGCAGGGTACAGGTGCGCGTTTTGCACAAACTATTATATAACGCACAAGTCTAGTGTATAATACACGTCAGTCAGCAGTGTCTGATAGTGTCAGACTTCTCAGTAATTGTCGCTCCTAAAAACCAGTTAGGTTCTTATTGCGTCCGTGCTTGCATTTAAAAACAGCACGTGTGTGGCAGTCGGTGGCAGGGTACAGGTGCGCGTTTTGCACAAACTATTATATAACGCACAAGTCTAGTGTATAATACACGTCAGTCAGCAGTGTCTGATAGTGTCAGACTTCTCAGTAATTGTCGCTCCTAAAAACCAGTTAGGTTCTTATTGCGTCCGTGCTTGCATTTAAAAACAGCACGTGTGTGGCAGTCGGTGGCAGGGTACAGGTGCGCGTTTTGCACAAACTATTATATAACGCACAAGTCTAGTGTATAATACACGTCAGTCAGCAGTGTCTGATAGTGTCAGACTTCTCAGTAATTGTCGCTCCTAAAAACCAGTTAGGTTCTTATTGCGTCCGTGCTTGCATTTAAAAACAGCACGTGTGTGGCAGTCGGTGGCAGCGTCAGGCTCCACGTTGTCCCTGGATAGAGACGTGCATGAGGGCCTCAAAACATTGTTCCCATTGCAAAGGAGTGGGTCTCCTGTCGTTGTAATGTCCATTCTGCAAAGAATGGGCGAAAAAATTTACCACTGGGGGTATACCTGAAACAAAGGCCTAAGTATTGCAATTTGTAACGGTCATCATCATGGTGGCGCATGAGGAGAAGGAGGAGCAGTCCAGCGATTAGCCAAACTCCAGAAGTGTGTACCCATGGGTGAGTGGAGGTACATGGCAAACTTTAAATTCCGCTCTCATTTGCTGGTGGTGTGGTGAAGTCTGGCCCAATCCAACCCTTGTTCATCTTGATCAGAGTCAGCTTGTCAGCATTTTCAGTTGACAGGCGGGTGCGTTTATCTGTAATGATTCCACCTGCGGCACTAAAAACACGCTCTGACAAAACGCTAGCAGCAGGGCAGGCCAGGCCTTCCAAGGCGTAGAGAGCCAATTCATGCCACGTGTCCAGCTTGGATACCCAATAATTGTAAGGCACAGAGGAATGTCGGAGTACAGTTGTTCGATCTGCAAGGTACTCCTTCAGCATCTGGGCAAACTTAGGATTTCTTGTGGCACTACCCCGCACCTCAGGGGCTGTGGTACGTGAGGGGCTGAGAAAACTGTCACACATCTTAAAGACTGTTCCCCTACCTCTGGCGGATTGGACTTGTGCCTCTCTCGGCTGTACGCCTCGGTTGTCCACTGATTCATGACCTATGCCGCTAGCGTTTTGTGAGGGGAATGCTTTGCCTACTTCCGTGACTATGGCCTTCTGGAACTGCTGCATTTTGCCTGACCTCTCCGCCTCGGGAATAAGAGACATAAAGTTCTCCTTTTAGCGTGGGTCTAACAGTGTTACCAACCAGTAATGATTGTCGGCCAAGATGTTCTTAACGCGAGGGTCACGAGACAGGCAGCTTACCATAAAGTCAGCCATGTGTGCCAGACTCTTAACAGCCATCACTTCAGTATCCTGACCGACACGATGACTGAACATGCTGTCCTCCTCCTCCTCATCATCTACCCTGTCCTCTGGCCAGCCACGCTGAACCGAGGATATGACTGCATGTCATATCCTCAATTTGGCCAGAGAGTTGCTCCATGTCTTCATCCTCCTCCTCGTCATAGTCCTCCACTGCACGTTGTGATGAGACGAGGCTGGGCTGTGTGTTATCATCACCCACACCCACTACTGTTTCTTGCTGAAACTCATCGCGCTCCGCCTGCAATGCATCATGTTTGTTTTCTGAGCAGAGACCATTTTAGAAGGCAGAGAAGCGGTATGGTGACGCTAATAATGTCGTCATCGCCGCTCACCATCTTGTTGTAGTCCTCAAAGTTTTGGCGGATGGTGCATAGGTCGGACATCCATCTCCACTCCTCAGGTGTTATGTGTGGAGTTTGACCCATTTCCCGACGGCTTAGGTGATGCAGGTACTCAACAACTGCCCTCTTCTGCTCACATATCCTGACCAACATGTGCAGAGTTGAATTCCAACGCGTGGGGACATCACACACCAGTCTGTGTGCCGGAAGATGCAAACGGCGTCTTAAGGCGGCAAGGCCGGCTGAAGCAGTAGGTGACTTTCGAAAATGTGCAGACAGGCGGCGAACTTTTACCAGCAGATCAGACAGCTCTGACTATGACTTTAGAAACCGCTGAACCTCGAGGTTGAGCACATGGGCCAAGCATGGAACATGTGTCAGCTGGCCTCGCCTCAAAGCCGCCACCAGGTTCCGGCCATTGTCACACACCACCTTTCCTGGCTTTAGGTTCAGAGTTGTGAGCCAGTGATCTGCCTGCTGTTTCAGAGCTGTCCACACCTCTTCTGCATTGTGGGGTTTGTCACCTATGCAGATTAGCTTCAGCACTGCCTGTTGCCGCTTCGCCGAGGCAGTGCTGCAGTGCTTCTGTGTCGCCCTGGACAAGCCAGGGGCCACAGAGCACAACACTTAAACACCCCACACTCCCTGCAGGCATATCATAGTCAAAACACAAAATCCTTGTTGCCTTCCCCAGGGGCTGTTGTCCACACCAGGGTGTGGAGCCAGGCGGTTGGTCTCCACCCACCGAGGAGGAGGGAAAACACAGGCAGTGAGAGTTAAGCTAAGGAAGTGGAAGGAGGAAAGTAGTAGAGAGGAGAAAAGTGACAGCAAAGAGCCTGAAGTTGGTCCGGGTGTGTGGCCTGGACAGGACAGCAAGGTTGGCAGGATGTGCTGACCGTCTGCAGTGGAGGCCGATTGGAGTCTGCCGTAAGGACCGTGGACGGGTGGTGACCCGGCCGTACCGGACCGGTATACAAAGCGAAGCCAGCACCATTGGCAGAGGACTTTCGGATCCCGGCAAGGCTTGGTGTCGCCGTGAATTTGCCAAATCCGTTATTGAAGGGGACCTCAGGGTTTCCAAACAGCCAAGTCCAGATAGAAGGCAACCGTACAACCGTGAAGGGGAGACACAGCCACCGGCAAGGGCAACCGTCTCCCAGGGCCAGCGCCTGTGGGCAAAAGGGGCTCCTCCGGCCCATATCCAGGTCAGGGAGCGGGTTACCGTTGGGAAACCATCACTACCAACACTTAACTTCGGTGCAGGGAGAGACAGTCATCACTAACCTGCAGGGAGGAACAACCGCAGCCGTCCGAGTGACCTGTCCATCCAGCCACTTGTTTTACCCTGAACTGTGTCATCATCATTGGGCTGAGTGAGTACCTCCGTGCCGTGCGGCACAGCGCTGCCCCTGCGACCATGCACTTCATCAGGCCCCGCAACCCGCCTGTCATCCATCTCTACCCCATCACCAGGCCCCGGGACAACCAACCCCCCTACCCACGTAGGGGAGAAATAACAACAAAGCTGCTCCCTGTCACAGGCTCCCGGGATCCCCGTCCAGAGCAGCGGTGGTGTCCACACAATCACCACAACCGTGGGTGGCGTCACGGACAATATCCCCAAAACCCAAACCACCCCTTTTCACTCACGGGCGAGTAGCGCCGCTCGAGTCCCCGGGATCCGGCCATCGCTCGAGCCAACGAGCAGCAGCAGCCGTAGAGCTGCGTCAGCCGGACCCGAGCAGTGGGAGAGCGCACCGTCCCCTCCTCCGCCAGCGACACTTACAGCTTGGGACTGGTGTGGAGGGTAAAGTGGATCAGGATGCGCAGGAGGAGGAGGAGGCTGAGGAGCATGACATTCCGGAGCTGTAGAGTGTGTGTGAAACCCTGACTGAGGTAGGGCCTGCAAAACTTGGTGTGTGAAGGACGTATTCCGTCCCTCGCTCAGACTGGGTCCCAGCTTGCACAATATTAACCCAGTGTGACGTCAACGAGATGTAGCGGCCTTGCCCACATGCACTTGTCCACGTGTCTGTGGTTAGGTGGACTTTGGCTGAAACAGCGTTGTTCCGGGCACGTGTGATGTTTTGTGACACGTGGTTAGTTATGCAATGCGGGGACGGCACACAGGGAGAAATAGTGGCGGCTGTGGACCGAGTAACGTGGGACAGCTGCCACCATCAGTTCGCGGAATGCTTCTGTCTCAACCAGCCTAAAAGGCAACATTTCCAGCGCAAGCAGTCGCGAAATGTTAGCATTTAGAACTGTGGCATGTGGGGTGTTGGCAGTGTATTTGCGCCTGCGCTCAAAGGTTTCCTGAATGGATAACTGAACGTTGCGCTGGGACAAGGACGTGCTTGATGATGGTGTTCTTTCTGCGTAGGCAACTGCAGGTGCAGGAGTGGAGGAGGCTTGTTCGCAGGCAGCATGGACAGGGGATTGGCTCGCATGCACAACCAGCGAAGACGTAGCAGTGACATCAGCAAGCACTGCTCCTCGACTCTGTTGTACTTCCCACAAAGTCGGGTGCTTGGCTGACATGTGCCTGATCATGCTGGTGGTGGTCAGGCTGCTAGTTTTGGTACCCCTGGTGATGCTGGCATGGCAGGTGTTGCAAATGGCCTTTTTAGAATCATCTGGAGCCAACTTAAAAAACTGCCAGTGTCAGAGTTCCTGGTTTTCCAGTTTTCTTTTGAAAGAGCTTGCCCTTTGTTAACATGGAGTTTTCTGTTATGTTGCCCTACTTCCTGTCCATCTGTTTAAAAGCCGCCCCTAAAGCTTAGTCCAGTGCCTGAGTATACTGCTTCCTGTGTGCTCCTGCCCTGCTGCTTTTGGTTCCTGATTGTTATTCGGATCCTCTTGGAAAACAACCGACACCGACTCTGGACTTCATCTGGTATCATCTAGCTGTACCTGGACTCCGTTTGCCGTCTTTGGTCGGAACTTCTGCCCGGTTCCTTCCGTTTAATACCACTCTGGACTCACATCACGTACAGACATTTTTCGACTTACCTATTGCCCTTTTGTGTCCCGGCTGCTGCGCATTTAGGGCTTCTGGGGTGATTGCCAGACAGTCCCTGTATAGGGGTTTGCTGTTGGTGGTCTCCCTGGGGGAGTCCGGTGCGCGGTACCGGGAATTCCCTTTCGCTCAGTCCCTGGAAGGTATTTCCTGTATTTATGTTCTACTGTGTTTTTGTTCCGTTTATGTACATATTTGCTGGTTGCATATTATAAATGTCTTGCACCAAGAACTCGTCTCTGGTTGTCATTGCCCTAACGCAATCGAAATCCTCAATACATACAATAGTATTACAGCCAGACTCGGGAAGACCTAACATTTGTACAGGCACCTTGTGTCGTGTTGTTCCGGGGAACAGTTGACTGACGTCTGCCTGGGGCCACCACTCTGCTTCTTACTGCCTGTTGTGATGCTACGCCTCCCTCCCCCTGTGCACTGCTGTCCTCGCTCTGCATATCCTCCTGCCAGGTTGGGTCAGTTACTGGATCATCCACCACGTCGTCTTCCTCTTCCGCACCCTGCTCCTCCTCCTGACTTCCTGACAATTGTGTCTCATCATCGGCCACCCCTTGTTGAGACACGTTGCCAACTTCGTGAGAACGTGGCTGCTCAAATATTTGTGCATCTGTACATACAATCTCGTCATGGCCCACTTCAACAGGAGCTGGCGAGAGGCCAGAATTTGTGAATGGAAACGTGAACGAACAGCTATTCCGAGTGTCCAAGTGTGGGATCAGTAATGTCCGTGGACGTGTACTCGGCCTGGTGGTAGGAAGGAGGATCAGGTTCTGAAATGTGCGGTGCAGTATCACGGCTACTGACACTTGACCGTGTGGAAGACAGAGTGTTTGTGGTGGTGCCAATCTGACTGGAAGCATTATCCGCTATCCAACTAACAACCTGTTGACACTGGTCTTGGTTCAAGAGGGGTGTACTGCTGCGGTCCCCAAGAATTTGGGACAGGACGTGCGAGCGACTAGATGTGGCCCTTTGTTGTGGCGAAATTAGAGCTTGCACACAACCTCGGTGTCTGCCTGCACCACCATCACGTCCACTTCCTTGTTCGTTGACAACGCCCTTGCGCATTTTGCAATGCTGTGCTGATGTGTATTCACTAGACTTGTGTGTTATATCCAAGTTTGTGCAAAACTCACACAAATGCAGCGGAAAGCTGCCACCAACAGGCACACACGTGCAATTTTTAAATGCAAGCACGGAGGCACTAAGAACCTAACAGGTCTCTATCCAGGGACAACGTAGAGCCTCCCAATGTTTGGCTTCCCTGCCTAAGGGCTATACTATAATACACCCACTTCCTTCCAATGGGCACTTCAGGTTTACAGGCCTTCATGCACGTCTCTATCCAGGGACAACGTGGAGCCTCCCAATGTTTGGCTTCCCTGCCTAAGGGCTATACTATAATACACCCACTTCCTTCCAATGGGCACTTCAGGTTTACAGGCCTTCATGCACGTCTCTATCCAGGGACAACGTGGAGCCTCCCAATGTTTGGCTTCCCTGCCTAAGGGCTATACTATAATACACCCACTTCCTTCCAATGGGCACTTCAGGTTTACAGGCCTTCATGCACGTCTCTATCCAGGGACAACGTGGAGCCTCCCAATGTTTGGCTTCCCTGCCTAAGGGCTATACTATAATACACCCACTTCCTTCCAATGGGCACTTCAGGTTTACAGGCCTTCATGCACGTCTCTATCCAGGGACAACGTGGAGCCTCCCAATGTTTGGCTTCCCTGCCTAAGGGCTATACTATAATACACCCAATTCCTTCCAATGGGCACTTCAGGTTTACAGGCCTTCATGCACGTCTCTATCCAGGGACAACGTGGAGCCTCCCAATGTTTGGCTTCCCTGCCTAAGGGCTATACTATAATACACCCACTTCCTTCCAATGGGCACTTCAGGTTTACAGGCCTTCATGCACGTCTCTATCCAGGGACAACGTGGAGCCTCCCAATGTTTGGCTTCCCTGCCTAAGGGCTATACTATAATACACCCACTTCCTTCCAATGGGCACTTCAGGTTTACAGGCCTTCATGCACGTCTCTATCCAGGGACAACGTGGAGCCTCCCAATGTTTGGCTTCCCTGCCTAAGGGCTATACTATAATACACCCACTTCCTTCCAATGGGCACTTCAGGTTTACAGGCCCTCATGCACGTCTGTATGCAGGGGCATTGGTGAACCTCACAATTTAGGACTGCCCTGGCAAAGGAAAATACTACAAAGACTCACTTCCTCAAAATGGGCACATTAGACTCAAGAGGCCTTCATGTACGTCTCTTCTCAGGGACATCGGAGTGCCACACAATGTTTTCACGTAAAATCTTTCATGTATTGATCTCAAAAAGTAACATACACCAGCTCTATCTCACTATTGGGTATGTGCCCTTAACATTTCCGCCATGAAAAATCATTTTGGGGTCATTTTGGAAGGTTTTCTGGTGAGTCCGTAAAAATGGCGTAAAACGCGGACAAAATTGTTCACAGCTGTGACTTTTGAGTGATAAATGCTTCAAGGGGTCTTCCCCATGCTGTTGCCATGTCATTTGAGCACTCTTCTGAGACTTTTGTGACATTTTTAGGGTTTCTCCATGCTGCCGGGAGGTCATTTCACAAAAATACTCGGGTCTCCCATAGGATAACATTGGGCTCGTTGCTCGGGCCGAGTACACGAGTATCTTGGGAGGCTCGGCCCGAGCTTCGAGCACCCGAGCTTTTTAGTACTCGCTCATCACTAATGAGCCACTGTAAAGATTGTAGCAATATGAACATGGAAGATAAACTGTCTTTTGATGTAGGAAAGTGTGAGTAATGAAATGGAAAATAAAGAAATCTTTATTACGTCGCAGCACTTTATTATAATTACACAACAAATCAATAATCAATTAGCTCTGTCTGAGTGCAAAATTTTCGGATGCAAATTTATTTAAAATATGTAATCAACTACAAGAGGGAGCATCTAAAACCCACAGCATAGACCGGTCTTTATTTATTTCCCATTGACTTAAACACAGAATGACATACTCTGCAGTGACGTCAACTTACTCACCGTCCTAGCCGGGTTGCCTCCTCCCCCGCACTTTCCCGACTATCCACGTGTGCTGCTGCCTCTTTCTCCTCCCGGGCCCTGTACATGCCACAAAGGGTTCCCGGGAGTGCACCTAAGATGCGTCATGCACACTGCCCCTCCTCTTAAAGGCCGGCATGCCATTTCAAAGAAATGCCACTCAGTTTATGGCTGAGAGGCATTATGTATTTAAAGCACACTCCCATTAGGGGAAGTGTCTGCACAACACTTTCAGTTAGTCAGTAAACCAGTTTGCTAGCTCGTTGTCAGGTCCCGTGAACCCCGTATCTTTCTCCAAAACCTGCCTTCCCCTACCTGTGTGCCCCTGCTGTGCCAATCATACCTGTCCATACTGCCTCACTCATCCCGCCTGTACCTGTCTATTCCGGTGTCCATCACCTTCCCGAGGAGTCAGCTGCCACAGTCCCAGTCACTGCCCTGGGAGTGAAACCTGGCCTCCGCCTCGCGGTGGGTGCTTAGTTAAGTCTCTCCCACTAAGGGGTAAGCCCGGGTCCCCCCTGTGGCCCAGTGGATCCATTAATCCTGCTTGCTGCCTCTACACCGGCTGTAAG
Source organism: Anomaloglossus baeobatrachus (assembly GCF_048569485.1). Taxonomy (NCBI): domain Eukaryota; kingdom Metazoa; phylum Chordata; class Amphibia; order Anura; family Aromobatidae; genus Anomaloglossus; species Anomaloglossus baeobatrachus. The sequence continues at coordinate 65,412,784 of NC_134354.1, forward strand.
GGTTACACATAACAGGAGGAATACAGATTGTAAATTTTTGAACATGTGCCATGTATCAAATTTAAAGACTTCTTTCTAACATAAAACTTATCACCTATCAAAAGAATACTTGGTTGATGGGAATCTGACCACTAGGATCTTTTCTGATCCTGAAAATGGGAAATGCCCCAATGCAAGAGAATGGTGACTGCTCATGCATCACACCACTGTGCTCATTGTCTACAGGGCTGCAGGAGATAACTGAGTACAGTGCTAGGTCATTTCTGGCAGTCCCATAGGCCATCATTTCACTTTATTGGTCATTTTAGAGCCCCATTCTCAGAATTGGGGAGGGTTCCTCCAAGTGACCATACAGTTACTATGGGGTTCCTGAAGAGAGTTGGACTATTCTTGTCATTTTAATGTGTGGAGAGGTCCTTGCAAGGATATGATCTGTTTAAGGAGAACCTTACAGCTGACCACTGGTGGCCACAGACAGAAGAGGAACATACCTTAACAGCTCATGGGGACTGAGCTGAGCTGTTGACTAGTCAGACAGGCGGGTCTCCGGTCACTTTTCCACCCCCACTGCCCTGGATTGTCAGGTGCCTGAATACATGTGGACATAATGACAAATGGTAATGGAGAAACAGTTTCTCCACTGCTGATGAATACATGTGGGTAAAGGCAGAGACCTGTCAATCCAGGGCAGCTGGCATGGAGACGTTGCCGGGGACCCGCCTGTTCGACTTGTCAACAGCGCAGCTCAGTCCCCAACGGCTAATAACAGTGTGTTTTTCTGAAATATAGGTGGCTGAGTTCATGCAGCCAGTCCCTGACATATGCTGTCCTGAAAATTTAATGAGGACACCAGGTCTCCTGTCCTGGGAAGTTAGGAGCATGTTGGTGTCCAGCAACATCTAAAAGGAGCCTTAAGGGCGCTTTACACGCTGCGACATCACTAACGATTTATCGTCGGGGTCACGTCGTTAGTGATGCACATCCGGCGCCATTAGCGACATCGCAGCGTGTGACACCAAGAAGCTATGATCAACGATCACAAAATCGTTCAAAATCGATGATCGTTGACATGTCGCTCCTTTTCATAATGTCGTTGCTGCTGCAGGTACGATGTTGTTCGTCATTCCTGCGGCACCACACATCGCTGTGTGACACCGCAGGAACGACGAACATCTCTTTACCTGTGTCCACCGGCAATGCGAAAGGAAGGAGGTGGGCGGGATGTTACATACCGCTCATCTCCGCCCCTCCGCTTCTATTGGATGGTTGCCGTGTGACGTTGCTGTGATGCCGCATGAACCGCCCCCTTAGAAAGGAGGCGGTTCACCAGCCAGAGCGACGTCGCAGGGACAGTGAGTCCGTGTGACGGGACTAACAATGTTGTGCGCCATGGGCAGCGATTTGCCCGTGTCGCACAACCGACGGGGGCGGGTTCGCTCGCTAGCGATAAAGTACCCTTTATTCTTATCAGGCAAGGGTCCTGTTATATGTCTGACAATATCACTGTCAAATAATTTCTAAGGCAGAAAAGTGTTTTTTTGTTTTCTTTTAAAGTTGCATTTCCACCATATAATGCAACTCAGGGGAAACAAACGTCCAAATATTGGCACATATTGTGGCCATTTAGTATCCATCCATCAGTCAATGCGAATTACTGCTGTATTGAGCAAGAAGACGCCTCAATTGTTCTGCTGGCCATCACCTTTCTTGTTATATTTCATCAGTACTTTGGGATCAAATGCCTTTAAGGTGGAAATGTGTTTACATCAGAACAGAAAATTTATGATGTGGCATAGATGACATTTTTTTTTGTGCAGTCTTTTTACTTGGAAACTTTGGAAACACAAGTATTACCGAAGGAAAAATAAAAGAATTACTGAAAGGGAAGGTCTTTAATCCAGTATCAGAAGGAATTGATGATAAGTGCCATATTAATAATGGTTCTGCTTTATCACATAGTCATTAGAAACTAGATAATACTCACACATAAGGGAAGAAAACCAGAAGGATGAAATGTAAGAATATGATATAACTATATAACACAAAATATACAAGTACTAGCTGTAGTACCCGGCGTTGCCCGGGATAGTAACTAAGTGTCTCTGTCTCTTTCCCACTCTCCCTCTCTGTCTGTCTCCCTCCCTATATGTCTATCACCCTCTCTGTCTGTCTCACTCTTTCTCTCTCTGTCTGTCTCTCTCTGTGTCTTTCTCTCTTTTTCTATATCTGTCTCTCTCCCTGTCTATCTCTCTGTCTGTCTCTCTGTCTCTGTTTCTCTCTCTGTCTGTCTCACTATCTCTCTCTGTCTGTCCTTCTCTTTGTGTGTCTCTGTCTGTCTGTCTCTCTCTGCCTCTCTCTCTGTCTCTCTCGCTCTTTCTCTGTCTGTCTCTTTGTTTCTCTCTCTATCTGCCTCTCTGTTTCACTCTCTGTCCGTCTATCCACTGAAATCATATTAACTGACACATAAGTGCGCTGCCCCAGCAGCGGATCGAACTGCTCGGATCCAGGGGTAGTGTCCGTTCGTGGCTCGATGGTCTCCGGACCCGGGGCTTAGAGGCCACACTCTAAAGTAAAAGGAGGATATTTACAGGTTTATTTTATAGTTCGTGGCGCCACCCGTGGTGTGCGGTAACTGGGAGTACCGCCGCTGCCGTTGGGAGTACCCGGGGTGATGGAATGGGGCAGCAAGGTGTCGTTACCCTCCACGGGTAGGGGTATGCTCTGGGACTCTGGAAGATAATACTGGGTGCCGTGATGGGGAGATCACTCATGTACTCACTCAGCCAGTAAGCAGATGCTGACAACTGGGAAACCAAGTCTCTGGATGCCGCTGCCGCTCAAAGGGGAGCTCGTCCGGGTCCCGTCCCCTGCAGTGTTGCCTGATGATCCATGACCTGCCTCCTGGCATAAAGTTTAGATTCATCGTGGTGGCACGGTAGTCATCTGGAACTTGCCGGGCCCCGCTCCCCACTGTAGCTAAGTGTGGGAGCCTGCTCTCAGGGCTCACACTTGGGATTTTAGTGGGCTGCTTGTATGGAAGGCCTTATCCCCCTCATTGCGCTAGTGCCCCGATTTTGGAGCTAGTGGGAACAGTCCATAAAGGCTCCATTCTCCGCAGGTTAATTGCCGGGTTGCCTGAAGCTTCTCCTTGACCTAGGGTCCGTGTACCCCGCCGTGCTTTCGGTCCCAGACCGGTGTTAGGACCAGGCTGCTGACTGTTCTCTTGAGCAGGTCCAGGCAACTTGCCTCAATCCACTGCGACCGGGGGTCCGACTCCTCTAGGTCCAGACCACCATCTGCAACCTAAACAGCTACTCTTGGGAGCCACTGCTCCCTGCCTCCTCCGCTTCGCTCTACTCCACTCTACTTCACTCTGTTCTCTGACACTCGTTACCTTCCCTTCCTGACCCCTAGGTGGGCGACCCTATTCCGCTCAAGCCGCCCACTGGTGTGTCTGGTGGGTGTGGTGCAGGGTGTACCTAGGATTTGATTTGTGATTTGCTGGTGGAGATAGCACTGTAAGATGGGGACCCAGAACCATGAGGGATTTGAATACTACACTAAGGGGAAAGAGCGTGCAGTACCCTGTGATGACCTGATAGTCCAGGGGCGTCACATAAGCTTCTTATACTATGAACGTCCTTCGTTGCAACCAATTGAACTCCATTGTTTTTAATATAAGCAGGTTTTTTGACGAATAACTGTAAAGCACAGGGTTAAATTTCCTCTCAAAACATAGTCTAGAATGTTCCCTGAGTCAAATGAGGCAGCTGTGCAAAATTTTGTGATTGCAAATGCGATGGTGCGGATTGCTTTAGCGGACATACACACATACATACACACACACACACACACACACACACACACACACACACACACACACACACACACATGCTCTGTCTTCTGGTGTTATACAATTGCACAAGATATTTTACTTTTGTAATGTAATGGAAATACATTTTAGACCATCTGGATTATTGTATACTGGATTTTAATGGAACTTGTCAGGATAATTTCAAGAGTAATATGAGTGGCATAGGTCATAGAGCAGCACTTACAATGATACTTGTAGTAATTCAGTGTTCCAGTGCTGAGACATCAAGCTCTAAAGTCACATGCAAATTTTACTCAGAGGGCACTGACACGCCCCAGTGCTCTTCCAGGTCATTTTGCATGAGACTTCATAGCTTGATTTCTCAGCACTGGGACATCGGATTACTACAAGATAGGTATTATTTTTATACTCCTTAACTTTCAAATTGCAATACCAAAAATGAAAAGTCATGGTATAATGGAAATCACATGGTGGATAGACATGTTAATGAAATTCAAATTATGAAAATAAAGAAACAACATTTTCAAAGGATTTCAAATATGAGCGCCACACTCAGAAAGCTCCACACTTAACGTCTTGGTTGCTCGCAGTGCAGTTATTAATGGTTGTCTGAGGAATTTTCTGCCTCAATGAATGTACTTGAATCATCAAGATCCGCTGCTGGCAGCTCCCTTTGCAATTGGTAACCAGTGATGTCCCAGATGTTCTTGATGGGACACAAGTCTGGAAACACTTCAGGTCATGGTAAACGTTTGGCCATGAAGGCTGCTCACAGTAGCACAAAGAACACATGGTCTGGTGTTGGGGTGTTAAAAAATGCCTAAACGCTGATTCCACAACCAAATCAAACTAATGTCCAACTTTTTCCTAAAAGTGAAATTGGACTTCACATGAGGCATCAAACATTGTCTATACAAACCATCAGAAGGTGTTTTCAAGACATTGGGCTACAATGCACCATTGACCTCACACCACCGCACTCAAACGCCATCATGGTGCAGTGCAGAAGGGCAGTGGAGGCTTGAATAGAGGACTATCTTCTTCGCTGATGAGTCCTGCTTTGCTCTTGGATGCAATGATAGCCAGAGATTGGTTTTGGGACCACATAGGCAATGCACTGAAGAAGCCTTCACAAAGGGACATTAAAGTGACTTAGGAGCTGTTTTTTAATATGACAATGCCAGGGTGCATGTTGCTCATGCTACTATGAGAAGTCTTCATGGCCTAAAAATACTCCCATGACCTGCAGCGTCTCCATACTTGTCTCCTGACATCTGGGACGTCATTGGTAGGGAATTGAAAAGAAGCTGCCAGCAGTGGATCTTGATGATTAGCCTAAGTACAGTCAATGTTACAGAACATTTGATCCTTAAGAAATCAGGATGTTTTGAAAACTTTGTTTACATTTTTTCATCATTTGCAGATCATTAATTTGTGTATTCATTATGTGAGGTCCATAATTTCATGACTTTTCCTTCTTGGTGTTGTAATTTCACTGTTGAGGAGTGTAGGTGTTCTATGACATTAACAGCCATACCACTAGTTTGATTGATAAAATCATCCTGACAGTTTCCCTTTAAGAAAGTATTGGAATTATTATTATTATTATTATTATTATTATTATTCCTATAATGGCAGGCAATAAAATAATATCAATAGATACAATTTTTAGCTTCATACGTGAATTCCCCGTGTCTCTTCTACAGACTTCACAATGCAAAAAGGTCAATTTTGCAGGTTTTTTCTGTTCATTAGGAAAATGACCTAGCAGCAAGTCCTCTTTCACTGTCCCCCCGGCAGGATGTGGTTTGTTTTGTGCTGCTTTGTAGAAAACTACATGCATGCAACAGTTTATATAGATAGAAATGAGAGATTTTGTTGCAAATTGTGAAATAGCGATCAAATATAGGGAAGATGTCATGTACATTATTTCTATATAGATACACATGCATTTCCGGTTTCACATAGGGATGCTTTTTAAATAAGATTTGGGTATTACTTTGCTCATTTAAAGTATCATATATCATATTGGTAGAAGAAGACAACTGTAATCAGCGTTTAATGCTATTTGACTATCTTGATCAACAGTGGGTTACAATCAGAGGCGCAGCTAGGGGTTCAGCTCATGGGGGGTGAAACATCTAAGTATTCCCTAAGCAGGTAACCGTGGTAACAACTATAGTGACGCAGCCTAATCATGAGTATAAGGGACCCTCAGCAGATGACCGCTCTGTTGCTGGAACTATATCTCTATACAAAGGCCAACACCGATATTACCGCAATATGGTGCCATATAGTGGTAGATACCAGTCCTGTGGAACATATACGTATTTATGTACAGTTATACTGTAGATAGTGACTTATAGCTATTATTATTATTATTATTATTATTATTATTTATTATAGCTCCAATTATTCCATGGCGCTTTACAAGTGAAAGAGGGTATACGTACAATAATCATTAACAGTACAAAACAGACTGGTATAGGAGGAGAGAGGACCCTGCCCGCGAGGGCTCACAGTCCACAGGGAATGGGTGATGGTACAATAGGTGAGGACTGAGCTAATTGCGCAGTGGTCTACTGGACTAGGGCTATTGTAGGTTGTAGGCTTGTTGGAAGAGGTAAGTCTTGAGGTTCCTCTTGAAGCTTTCCACGGTAGGGGAGAGTCTGATGTGATGAGGTAGAGCGTTCCAGAGTATGGGGGAGGCACGGGAGAAAACTTGTACGCGATTGTGGGAAGAGGAGATAAGAGAGGAGCAGAGAAGGAGATCTTGTGAGGATCTGAGGTTGCGGTATAGCTGACATTCTTTCTAATGAAGTCGTTCACTTTTCCCATTTTTCCCATTTGGCCCAGACCGACATCACAGCTTCTTCCAGTTACAACTTGTCTGCAGAGATTACAACAAAGACACATCTGACTTCTCACATTTCCAGCCCCGTCCCCATCTTTCCCCAACCTACACAAGCTCCCAATCATGCTGACACCCTAATACTGAGCCACTGCTGCCATATTTTCCCTATTACTACACCTACTGTGTGGTACAGTAACAGGGCTCCTCTTACTGCCCCACATAATAATGCTACAATTGGGCCCCTTACATGGTAAAATGCCTCCTTGGTGCCCTCTAGATGGTAAAATTGCCTCTGTAAAAATATTAATGCCCTATGCAAGTGACCTAGAAAAGTGTCTATATTTTGCTCCTAGAAAGGAATAGTGCCCCATGTGCACCTTTAACAGTCAAAATGATCCTATAACAATAATGGTTCTTAAGCACCTACTTAACATTTAATAATGTCTCTTGAGTCCCCCATGTACACCTCTCCTATGCATAGTATGATGGGTCCACTGCTCCGCCAAAATAATGGTCCACACACTGTATAATGGCCCCTGCACTGTATAATGTCTGTCATAGCAGCCAACATACTGTTCTTGATCCCCACAAGCACGGGGGAAAGCAGCGTCGGGGACAGATGAGTAAATAGTTCCTGCTCTCCGTGTGCTATTATGGAAAGCACACAGTGAACACTAGTATGCCAAAATCACAGCACATGGAGAGCCATTCGCACTTTCAACCCGGCCATGCAAAACACGAATGTGAAGGGGGCCTTACAGTAAGACAACCCTTTTACCTAAGGGCTTGGATTTCAGGTCTACATGGACTTCATGAATTTAGGCCCCTGAACTAATGCATGGCTTCTAGTGTTCAGAATGACTAGAATACAAATAAACACATGGTGGAACCGCTTATTAGTTAAATCTTCTTAGGTGCCATCCTCAAACAACCCCAAAGAAAGCCTCACTTACACTCTTTGTCTACAGAGTCCAAGACAGGGTGATTTTCAATTTCTCTGCTCGGAAATTGTAGATTAGGCCATACTTCAATAGTTTGAAGGTTGAGGTTTTGTAGCTACTCTGTCTAATTTCGGAGAAGCAATAGACATTTTGGTGCAAACCTTCAGCTCATGTACATTATCCTCATGAACAACCTCATGGGATAATTTGGTCTTTACATTTTCACAGAAATTCCAAGAAAGGATTTCTGTAGAATAAAAGTACTCAAATTAAGTTAGGGATTAGAATTGAACTCAGTTATCCAGTGTTATTTCCAAACCTCTTAGGGGCACTTTGCAAACTACGACATCGCAGGTGCGATGTCGGTGGGGTCAAATTGAAAGTGACGCACATCCAGCGTTGCAGGCGATATCGTAGTGTGTAAAGCCTTTTTGATACGATTAACGAGCGCAAAAGCGTCGTAATCGTATCATCGGTGTAGCGTCGGTCATTTCCATGATTTGGAAATGACCGATGTTACGGTGTTGTTCCTCGTTCCAGCGGCAGCACACATCACTGTGTGGGAAGCCGCAGGAGCGAGGAACATCTCCTACCTGCGTCACGGCCGCCAATGCAGAAGGAAGGTGGTGAGCGGGATGTTTACGTCCCACTCATCTCCGCCCCTCCGCTTCTATTGGCTGCCTGCCGTGTGATGTTGCTATGACGCCGCACGACCCGCCCCCTTAATAAGGAGGCGGGTCACTGGCCAGAGCGACGTCGCAGGGCAGGTGAGTGCATGTGAAGCTGCCATAGCGATAATGTTTGCTACGCCAGCTATCACCATGATATTGCAGCTGCGACGGGGGTGGGGAATATCGTGCACGGCATCGCAGCATTGGCTTGCAATGTCGTAGTGTGCAAAGCCCACCTTAGGGTGGCTCTGAATGACATATTTTAACAATAGTGCCACATAGCAAGCTCATCAGGAATAAAGGTTCAGACTCAATCATATCTGAAATGTAAAAATACATATTCTTCAGAATTCGGATATTTTACATATAAAGCATAAGTATTATTCCAAGTGATTCATCAGGGAAAAAAAAGTACCGTATATTTACAGTATCTGAATGAAAACCAAACATATATTAAAAATACACTTTATTGGCTAATAATGTTTAAAATAAAAAGCAAGATGAAAAAGTAATGAGACTTGGCAGCAGGAAAAAAAATTCCAGCAGAAAAACTTAATTTTTTAATTATTGCACTGAAAAGTAAGGGTACTGTTCATAACACTAGCAAAATGTATTGTAGTACAATCACTAGTGGACACAGACAGAAGAGGGCCCCTGTGCAAGAACAATATAGGGGCCTTTTCAGTCCTATAGCTCATCATAATGCACAGTTCCACCCCCTCTACCTCTTGGGCCCCTGTGCGGCTGCACAAGTTGCACCAATGATATGTCCACCCCTGAGTACAATTGCACATCAGTAATAAATTGTATTCAATTGTAAAGTGTCAGAGTATACATAATGTGCCAGTGACAGGAAAAAGTGATAGTGTATAAGATCTTTGAGGTAATATACCAAGTCATAGGTAATCACTAGGAATAAAGCCATAGGAGACAAGTGGTTGAGTTAAGGCTGCTTTACACGCTTCGATTTATCGTGCGATCGCATGTTCGACGTGACACGCCCAGATTGTATTTACGATTTGCCGGTAACGCTTATAGGTCGTTTATTTGCTGTCACTTGTAGCGATCTCAAAATTGACGCATCAGCGATCAACGATATATTGTTGGACCCAGGCGGTCGTTTGAATGTTGTTCGATGTTGGCAGGGTGTCAAACGGAGCAATATGTCAACTGCTTGCGGAGAACGGTGGAGGCAGAGGGGAAAGCGCGGGCATGAGATTATGCGCGGGTACTTGCTGATGAAAATCACAGCACCGCCCATAATCTCACGCCTGTGCAACATGTCACTAGCGGTCACACTGTGCACAGTGCAGTCCCACTAGAGTGGCACGGCGCATGCGCGAGACCTCGGGCACAGTGGGCGGCGTCCTGAAGTATGAAATTGAGTGCTGGGGGACGGCGTAAAGCAGCAGGAGGCAGGATAACGGACACCAGACAGCCCGCCCCCATGTACGATTAACAACATTTGCATAGGAAAAGGTACCACTTTATAAAGTATTTATTTTGGTCTAAAAGGGGGCACAATAACAATAGGAACCTTGCTAGAATGCAGCCCAGGAGCTGCAGAAGGGGAATCTTTTAGGTTTAGTGCAAAATTTCTGCTGACAGGTTCCCTTTAAGGCCTTTTTATTACCTTCTGCAAAGTTTACATACACTAAAGGCCACTTTACACACAGAGATAAATCTTTGGCAGATCTGTGGTTGCAGTGAAATCATGGACATATTGTTCCATTTGTACACAGCCACAAGCCTGGCACTGATTGTCCACAATTTCACTGCAATTACAGATCTGCCGCAGATTTATCTCTGTGTGTAAAGTGGCCTTTAGAGTACTATGCCTATAAACAATATGGGACAGCCCAAATGATGATGTCATGTCTTTGGAAGCTTCTGATAGGTTTATTGCCAACATCTGAGTTAATTAGAGACACACTTGAAATACACTGCTTCTTTCTGTAGCATCATGGGAAAGTCAAAAGAAATCAGCCAAGATCTCAGGAAGAGAATTGTGAACTCGCACAAGTCTGGTTCATCCTTGGGTGCAATTTCCAGATACCTGAAGGTGCTTTGTTCATCTGTACAAACAATTATACACAAGTACCAACAAAATGGGAATGTCCAGCCATCATACCACTCAGGAAGGAGACAGATTTTGTGTACCAGAGATGAACGTGCTATGGTCAGATGTGCTTATCGACCTAAGAACAAAAGTAAAAGACCTTATGAAGATGCTGGCGGAAGCTTCAGTCATTATCTACAGTGAAACGTGTACTGTATCAACATGCACTGAAAGGCCACTCTGCCAGGAAGAAGCCATTACTCCAAAAGAAACATAAAAAGCCAGACTAATGTTTACAAATGCACACAGGAACAAAGACATCAATTTTAAGAAACATGTCCTGTGGTTGGGCAAAACTAAAACTGAACTGTTTGGGAATAATGTCCAGCATTACATTTAGACAAAAAAGAGAGAAGCTTTGAAGCCTAAGAGCACCATCCCAACTGTGAAACACGGGGGTGGCAGGCAGCATCATGTTGTGGGGTTGTTTTGTGCAGGTCGGACCGGCGCACTTCACAAAATTGATGGCATCATGAGGAAAGAAGATTATGTGGCAATGTTGAAGCAACATCTCAAGACATCAGCCAGGAACTTAAAGCTTGAGCAGAAATGGGTCTTTGAAATGGACAATGACCTGAAGCATACTGCCAAATAGGTTACAAAGTAGCTTAAGGATAACAAAGTCATTGTTTTGAAGCGGCCATCACAAATCCCTGATCTCAATCCTATTAATAATGTATGGACAAAGCTGAAAAGGCCAGTGCGAGCAAGGCGACCTACAGACATGGCTCAGTTACACCAGTTCTGTCAGGAGGAATGGGCCCAAATTCCTACCACCTATTGTGAGAGGCTTGTGGAAGGATATGCAAAACGTGTGACCCAAGTCATACAGTGTAAGTGCAATGCTACAAAATACCAATGAAATGTATGGAAACTTTTCACTTTACAGAAAGTAATAAAAATGCCTTAAAACATTCTCTCTCTCATTATTCTGGCATTTGGCAAATATAAAAAATTTTGGTTCCTAATTGACCTAAAATGGGAAAGGTTTATTCTGATTTCATGTCATATAGTGAGAAAAACATGCAGATGTGTCTTTATAGATAGTAAATGTAAACTTCTGGTTTCAACTGTATGTTCTGATTCACATAATGGTTTTGACATTCAGATTTACTAGATCCGAATGTGCTTATAAAATTCCATCTCAGACCTGACTTTTTGGCATGGGCGGGTGATGATCTGCAGCTCTTTGTTTTGTATCTCAGCTCTTGCAATTGGCCAGGAATAAGTAGAGTCATACTGCGATTAACAGGATCTTTTCAGGAGCACGGCCAGATGAAATACCAGCGTTTACCACCATCTGGAACCCTTGGATACAGATTAAAGCCCCTATAAAGCGCTGTCTACAGAGCCATAAGGTTGCTACAGTCAGGGTTAATTGTCCATTTTATAATCTTGCTATTCTGTCGAATGGGAAATTGAATTTATACATATTCTCTCCCGACTCCAATTCCCGCTGCTGTTACGAGTCCTACACAGGAATAATCAATATCTGCTCCAGGCCCTCTGTAAATTATTGAGCACCTGCTGGGTGCTGTAACAAAAACCGGCAACCTTACAGGCAAAGGCCATTGTTAGATTAAAAAAAAAAAAATAATTAAAAAAAAAACCAACAAAACAAAACCCAATTGACTTACATGAATAAATTTAATATCTATAATTTTTCCGTAAACCGACCCATGAATACACACCGCGCTGAAAGCAGATGGGGCTTTGGGGACTTTCATTTGGAATATGTAAGATCTTAATCCCAAATTGCTTTAGAGACCTCTTTGTAAAAGTTGTTAACAGATGTTCAGCATCAGTAAGTTAAGCCGAGCAATGCAGAACTAGAAATAATGTCACCGGGAGAAAATTAATAAGCAGTGTAAGCAAACAAAGGAATTGCCCGGTTCACAGAAGCTTTAGATCTGTGGTTACCACCAACCTATATCTCTCCAGCTGTATAAAAAACTATAATGAGGGATCTGATTTTTTTTCTTTCTCTCCAGAAACAGCGTTATTTTTGTTAAGAGGCCATGCCTGGTGTTACCAGTCACACTATGGAGGTCAATAGTGTTGAGATGCAAACAAACAACCGGAAAAGGGTTAATCACATTCAGCCTTATATTCCATAATGCATCCATCATTCCAATTTAAAATGTAAACTCCAAATTTTGAAAAACGAAAAGGTATATTCTTGCATTAAACAATGGCTTATCCTTAAGGGGGTTTTACACGCAGCGATATCGCTAGTGATGTCGCTCGTGAAAGCACCCGCCCCCGTCGTTTTTGCGTCACGGGCAAATCGCTGCCCGTGGCGCACAATATCGCTAGGACGCGTCACATATACTTACCTTCCTAGCAATGTCGCTGTGAGCGGCGAACAACCTCTTTTTTAAGGGGGAGGTTTGTGCGCCTTTACAGCGACGTCACACGGCAGGCGTCCAATAGAAGCGGAGGGGCGGAGAGCAGCCACATTAACGACATGCCCACCTCATTGCCCGTCAGGACGCAGGTACGTTGCTGTTCGTCGTTCCTGTCACACGGAGCGATGTGCGCTGCCTCAGGAATGACGAACAACCTGCGTCCTGAACCAGCAACGATATTTGGGAAATGAACAATGTGTCAACGATCAACGATTAGGTGAGTATTTTTGATAACTGGCAGTCGCTCGTACGTATCACACGCAAAGACGTCGCTAACGAGGCCGGATGTGCGTCACGAATTTCGTGACCCCAATTACATCTCAGCGATCTCGTTACGTGTAACAGGGCCTTTAAGATACATCATCACGATTTAGGAAAGCCTGCACTCACAGGGGGTTAGACCCGATGGCCCTTGAGGTCCCTTCCAACTCGTATCATTCTCTGATTCTATGATAAGATTTAATCAGTCAGTGCCTGCCTCCTGCATTACAGCTGATGAATAACCACTTAAATGCTGCTGTCAATCATCGGAAATTGTTCTCATTGCAATGGGGTATTCTTACTAATACCCCATTACCCCCAGCAACACAATTGCGTGGTCCCAGTAGGGTTTTCCTGGCAGTCAGGTGTCCTGAAGGACCTCATTATCACCATCTTTGCACTCCTAAGCCTGGGAATCATAGGAGATCTTTTTTTTTAATTTATATAGCAATACTGAGGTATTGCAGTATATACAGTATATCACAAAAGTGCGTACACCCCCTCATATTTTTTATAATTTTTTTATTATAACTCTTCATGGGACAACACTGAAAATCTGACACAGTGATAAAATGTACAGTAGTCAGTGTACGGCTTGTATAACAGTGTAAATTTTGTGCCCTCTAAATAACGCAACACACAGCCATTAATGTCAAAACCGCTGGCAACAAAAGTGAGTACACACCTAAGGAAAAATGGCCAAATTGTGCCCATAGTGTCACTAATTTGTGGGGCCACCATTATTTTTAGCACTGCCTTAACTCTCTTGTGCAGGGAGTTCATGAGAGTTTCGAAAGAGCCGCTGGATCCTCTTCCATCCTCCAGAATTACATCACGGAGCTGGTGGATGTTAGAGACCTTGCGCTCCTCTACCCTACGTTTCAGGAGACCACACAGATGCTCAAAAGGGTTTAGGTCTGGAGAGATGTTTGTCCAGTCCAGGGCATATCAAATAAGTGTGGGGTACAGGAAACATAGTTGTGTTGTTAAATGTTAGAAATATAACTATTTACTAGTATCAATATTGAAAATATATCTATGGAGGTAAGCAAAGAAAATACATATAATAACATAACATTGCTATATATACAATCAGCAAAAGGACATACCGTGAAATATAGTACAACACATAAAATCTGGACCCCAGTCTTTTGACATACGTTTTGCTTGATAGCTTTTTCAAGGAGTGGGCATCTACTCTGCTTTGTAGGTGCTGTCACTGGGTTGTAGGGATAAGGATGCTGCTCCTGGGTTGTAGGGCTAAGAGTGCTGTACCTAGGTTGTAGGGCTAAGAGTGCTTTCCCTGGGTTATAGGGCTAAGGGCGCTGTCCCTGGGTTGTAGGGCTAAGGGTGCTATTAATGAGTTGTAGGGCTAAGGGTACTGTCTCTGGGTTGTAGGGCTAAGAGCACTGTCCCTGGGTTGTATGGCTAAGAGCACTGTTACCAGGTTGTAGGGCTAAGAGTGCTGTCCCTGGGTTGTAGGGCTAAGGCCCTGCATTGTAGGGATAAGGCACTATCCCTGGGTTGTAGGACTAAGAGTGCTGTCCCTGAGTTGTAGGGCTAATGGTGCTAGCCCTACATTGTAGGGATAAGGCACTGTCCCTGGGTTGTAGGGCTAAGGGTGCTGTCCCTGGGTTGTAGGGATAAGAGTGCTGTCCCTGGGTTGTAGGGCTAAGAGATCTATCCCTGAGTTGTAGGGCCAAGGGCACTGTCTCTGGGTTGTAGGGCTAAGGGTGCTGTCCCTGAGTTGTATGGCTAAGGGTGCTAGAAAGAGAACCTTTCAGCAGCATTTTACTAAGTAAAGTACAGACTGGGCCCTATTGCTACGTTTATACTGATGAAAATGATACCCGAGTTGAAGAAACTCATTTTGGATATTATCTTTAATCTGTGTTTGAAGTTTTCTTATATTCATATCTTTGTGCATTGGGGCAGGTCTCTGGCATGGGACTGGTGGAAGGGTCTTCAGTTCTGTTCCGGACCCTCCACTGTCTCTTTGTATCTTTTCTTCATCATTATTTACATTTCGCGCTGGTGCTATCCTAGCCGTGGTCGGCGCTTGCACAAATTGATCTCTTGGCAGTCTTCAAGAATATGGTGTTCGGCTGCACATGCGTAGATTGCTCAGTGCCATCTGCGCCATTTTACTGAAGTCCACCAAGGGCTCCCCACAGCTAGAATGGCACAAGTGCAAAATTAAAATTTAAATCCTTCTGTGCCTTGATCTCGCAGGCGACATTAAATTATGTGGAGATCTGAATTTGGCCTGCAGGCCTAGAATTTGACACCCCTGCCTAGTACAAGTGATAAAAGAATATATATATATATATATATATATATATATATATATATATATATATACAGTCAGGGCCAGAAATATTTGGACAGTGACACAAGTTTTGTTATTTTAGCTGTTTACAAAAACATGTTCAGAAATACAATTATATATATAATATGGGCTGAAAGTGCACACTCCCAGCTGCAATATGAGAGTTTTCACATCCAAATCGGAGAAAGGGTTTACGAATCATAGCTCTGTAATGCATAGCCTCCTCTTTTTCAAGGGACCAAAAGTAATTGGACAAGGGACTCTAAGGGCTGCAATTAACTCTGAAGGCGTCTCCCTCGTTAACCTGTAATCAATGAAGTAGTTAAAAGGTCTAGGGTTGATTACAGGTGTGTGGTTTTGCATTTGGAAGCTGTTGCTGTGACCAGACAACATGCGGTCTAAGGAACTCTCAATTGAGGTGAAGCAGAACATCCTGAGGCTGAAAAAAAAGAAAAAATCCATCAGAGAGATAGCAGACATGCTTGGAGTAGCAAAATCAACAGTCGGGTACATTCTGAGAAAAAAGGAATTGACTGGTGAGCTTGGGAACTCAAAAAGGCCTGGGCGTCCACGGATGACAACAGTGGTGGATGATCGCCGCATACTTTCTTTGGTGAAGAAGAACCCATTCACAACATCAACTGAAGTCCAGAACACTCTCAGTGAAGTAGGTGTATCTGTCTCTAAGTCAACAGTAAAGAGAAGACTCCATGAAAGTAAATACAAAGGGTTCACATCTAGATGCAAACCATTCATCAATTCCAAAAATAGACAGGCCAGAGTTAAATTTGCTGAAAAACACCCCATGAAGCCAGCTCAGTTCTGGAAAAGTATTCTATGGACAGATGAGACAAAGATCAACCTGTACCAGAATGATGGGAAGAAAAAAGTTTGGAGAAGAAAGGGAACGGCACATGATCCAAGGCACACCACATCCTCTGTAAAACATGGTGGAGGCAACGTGATGGCATGGGCATGCATGGCTTTCAATGGCACTGGGTCACTTGTGTTTATTGATGACATAACAGCAGACAAGAGTAGCCGGATGAATTCTGAAGTGTACCGGGATATACTTTCAGCCCAGATTCAGCCAAATGCCGCAAAGTTGATCGGACATCGCTTCATAGTACAGATGGACAATGACCCCAAGCATACAGCCAAAGCTACCCAGGAGTTCATGAGTGCAAAAAAGTGGAACATTCTGCAATGGCCAAGTCAATCACCAGATCTTAACTCAATTGAGCATGCATTTCACTTGCTCAAATCGAGACTTAAGACGGAAAGACCCACAAACAAGTAAGACCTGAAGGCTGCGGCTGTAAAGGCCTGGCAAAGCATTAAGAAAGAGGAAACCCAGCGTTTGGTGATGTCCAAGGGTTCCAGACTTAAGGCAGTGATTGCCTCCAAAGGATTCGCAACAAAATATTGAAAATAAAAATATTTTGTTTGGGTTTGGTTTATTTGTCCAATTACTTTTGACCTCCTAAAATGTAGAGTGTTTGTAAAGAAATGTGTACAATTCCTACAATTTCTATCAGATATTTTTGTTCAAACCTTCAAATTAAACGTTACAATCTGCACTTGAATTCTGTTGTAGAGATTTCATTTCAAATCCAATGTGGTGGCATGCAGAGCCCAACTCGCGAAAATTGTGTCACTGTCCAAATATTTCTGGACCTAACTGTATATATATATATATATATATATATATATATAGGTTCAAGTCTCCTGAAGGACTGCAAAAAATATTTATAAAATTAAGTTAAAAAACTATATCAAAGTTTAAGTGACACCCTTTTTTACCAGTCTACAAATAAATAAATGATAAAAAAGAATATTTGGTATTGCCGCAACTGTAAAATTTCAATAAATACAAAATGAACTAACCCATATAGTACATGCCATAAAGAAAAATTTTCTGGGTGCCCCGATTCAAGAAAGGCATCGATATATTGGAGCAAGTCTAGAGAAGAGCAACTTAGATGGTAGAAGGTCTGCAGACCATGTCATATGAAGAACGACTAAAAGAACTAGGGATGTTTAGTTTGCAAAAGAGAAGGCTGAGAGGAGACCTAATAGACTACAAATATTTGAAAGGTAGTCACAGAGCAGAGGGAACTACCCTATTCTCATTATCAGAAGGAAGTACAAGAAGCAATGGGATGAAATTAAAAGTAAGGAGATTCAGATTAGACATTAGGAAAAGCTTTCTGACAGTGAGGGCAGTCAGAGAGTGGAACAGGTGACCAGGGGAGGTGGTGAGCTCTCCATCAATGGAAGTCTTCAAGCGGAAACTGGATAAACATATAGCTGATGATTTAGGAAAGTCTGCACTCGCAGAGGGTTGGACCCGATGGCCCTTGAGGTCCCTTCCAACTCTATGATTCTATGAAAAACAAATTGAAAAGCCAGAGTTAACATTTTTGGTAACTGACACTTCTCCAAAAATGCAATATGAAGTGATCACAATGTTGTATGTACCCCAAAACTGCACCAATGAATATTATGACTCAAACAGATTCAAGCTCTCACACAGCTCTATTGGAAAAAAGTAAAAAAAGTTATGGGCCACATACAATTACAAGACAGACAATTTTTTTTTCCTTTTTACAAGTCTTGGAATTTTTTTAAAATTAATAAAATATACAGTATATGGAAAAAAATGTCATTCAAAACTACGTCAAGAGCTCATACGGCAATGTTGATAGAAAAATAAAATAAAAAAATGTATATGGTTCTTGGAAGAAGAGAAGAAAAAAATGAAGCACTAAAACATAAATAGGCTCTGACGGAAAGGGATTGAAGCGGTTGTCTGGTCTTGTGGTGAAAGTCTTCTGTTATCTTACAGTGTGCGCCCCTTTAAGAATAAGTCCATATTGTCACCCTCCTGGAAAACACCTAAGGCTGAGTCCACATGGGGATTACTGCGAGTCTTCGCATGACACTTGGCTCATGTTCGCAGCACAGCGGGAACAGAGTGTCATTCAAGTTTCATGCGACTGTGGTCCAATCGTGCAATCAGACGACTGCTGCTGAGGGGAGGGCCGGCACTGCGGAGTGGAGGGACGGCATTGCGGAGGAGAGGGATGGCTTTATCTCCCTACTGTATCTCCTCCGTTGCCAGCTGATGCGAGAATCGCACTGCTCTCGACCATAGACTTGAATGGGTGCGAGTGGAACAAGATCGCATTGCACCCACAGCATGCTGTGACTGTTTTTTCGGTCCGATTAGGGCTGAGAAAATAATCGCCTATGGGAGCTGCCCCATAGAGTAATATTGGTCCGAGTGGAATGCGATTTTTATCACATTCCACTCGCTCCATATTACTCGCCGTGTCTGCTGACCCTAATTGGAAGAAATGACTTTGTACTTTTGTTTGTGCCCAGTAGATGGTGACACAAAGCCAAACCATTGACCATCTCACTATATCCGTATATGACCCATCCATTTTTTACTTTCTTAATTACTATTATTCTTAGTATACATTTAGGTGTAATTCTTTTGGAAACATACCGTACTTATTTACTGACGATAATAATGGGTATTGGTAAGTGTGATTATTGAATCACAAGAATTCTCACAGCGCCCTCTACCCAACATCTAAACAGAATACATTTACTTTTTCCCTATTAGTAAAAAATAATTTGTGATACAGTAAGGCTCAGATAGCAGAAGTGGCTTTGTACAGTGGCATGTAAAAGTTTGTGCACCCCTGGTCAAAATTAGTGTTATTGTGAACAGTTAAGCAAGTTGAAGATAAAATGATCTCTAAATGGCATAAAGTTAAAGATCACACATTTCCTTTGCATTTTAAGCAAAAAAAAATGTATTTTCATCTTTTACATTTTAAAAATTACAAAAAGGAAAATTGGCCGATGCAAAAGTTTGTGCACCCTTGGAGATTTGTGTGCTCAGATAACTGACCAAGATTTCAGACCTTATTTATCCTGTTAGGGTTATAGCTTGTTCACTATCATTATTAGGAAATGCCAGGTGATGCAAATTTCATAGCTTTATAAAAACCAAGCCTCCTTTAACCTTGTGCCAAAAAAACAGCAGCCATGGCTTCTTCTAATCAGCTGCCTAGCACTCTGAAAATGAAAATGGTGGAGGCCCACAAAGCAGGAGAAAGCTATAAGAAGATAGCAAAGTGTTTTCAAGTTGCCCTTTCCTCAGTTTGAAATGTAATTAAGAAATGTCAGTTACGAGGAAGAGTAGAGGTCAAGATAAGGTCTGGAAAACCAAGCAAAATTTCTGTGAGAGCTGCTCGTAGGATTGCTAGAGAGGCAAATCAGAACCCCTGATTGACTGCAAAAGACCTTCAGGAAGATTTAGCAGACTCTGGAGTTGTGGTGAATTGTTCTACTGTTCAGAGACATCTGCACAAATATGGCCTTCATGGAAGAGTCATCAGAAGAAAACCTCTCCTGCATTTGTACCATAAAATTCAGCATCAGAAGTATGCAAAAGAACATCTAAAGAAGATGATGTATTTTGGAAACAAGTCCTGTGAAGCAATGAGGTTAAAAATAACTTTTTGGCCACAATCATTGATGTGGAGAAAAAAGGACACAGAATTTCAAGAAAAGAGTATCTCATCAACCATTAACCATGGGGGTGGATCAATCATGTGGTGGGGTTCTGCTGCAGCCAATGGCATGGAGAACATTTTACGGGTAGAAAAAAGAATGGATTCAATGAAATTTCAACTAATTCTTGGTGCAAACATAACGCTATATGTAAACAAGCTGAAGTTGAAAAGAGGATGGCTTCCACAAATGGGTATTATCCTAAACACGTGAAAATCCATAATAGATGACCTCAAAAGGTGCAAGCTGAAGGTTTTACAATGGCCCCTGATCTGAACATCATTGAAAATCTGTGGCTAAACCTCAAAAGAGCAGTGCATGCAAGACGACTCAGGAATCTCACAGAACTGGAAGACTTTTCCAGGTAAAGGGCGCTCTACACACTACAATATATCTTACGATGTGTCGGCGGGGTCACGTCGTAGGTGACGCACATCCGGCATCGTAAGTATGATTGTAGCATGTAAAACCTCTGTGTAATTGCGATTGAACGAAAATCTGTTCATCGCACGCACGTCGTTCATTCCTCAAAAATTGAACGTGCGGTTGTGCAATGTTCCCGAGGCAGCACACATCGCAGTGTGTGACACCCCGGGAACATTGAACGAGAGCTTACCTCCGTCCGCGGCTCCCGCCGACAATGCGGAAGGAAGGGGGTGGGCGGGATGTTTACGTCATCTCCGCCCCTCCGCTTCTATTGGCCGGCTGCCGCGTGACGTCGCTGTGACGCCGAACGTCCCTCCCACTCCAGGAAGTGGATGTTCGGATACAGCGAGGTCGTATGGACGGGTAAGTACGTGTGACAGCTTTTAATCGATTGTGTGGCACGATCAAAAAATTGAACGTGCCGCACATATGATGGGGGCGGGTCACATCGCATACGATATCGTATGCGAAATTGAAAGGTGTAAAGCAGGCTTTAGAATGGATGAAAATCTCTCAAATAAGAATTCAAACACTCTTGGTTGGCTACAAAAAGCGTTTATAAGCTATGATCCTTGCCAAAGGGGGTGCTACTAGGTACTAACTGTGTAGGGTGCCCAAACTTTTGAATCGACCCACTTTCTATTTTTGTTAATTTAAAAATGCAAAACATGAATATATATATATATATATTCCCCTAAAATACA
The DNA here is from genome assembly GCF_048569485.1 of Anomaloglossus baeobatrachus. Lineage (NCBI taxonomy): Eukaryota > Metazoa > Chordata > Amphibia > Anura > Aromobatidae > Anomaloglossus > Anomaloglossus baeobatrachus. The sequence goes on from NC_134354.1 coordinate 65,433,922, forward strand.
AAGGAAAGGTGTCATCATTAACTTCATGCCTTTCAGAGATCATTTCATCTTCAACTTGCTTAGCCGTTCACAATAACAGTAATTTTGACTAGGGGTGTCCAAACCTTTTCATGCCACTGTATATTACCCTATAGTATACAGCTAAATATGGCTATGCTGCAGAGGTGGTCGAGTCCCTACACTGATGCTATATGATGTCTATCTGTATTGCGAAAAATGTTTTCTACTAAACATATTATATATGGTGTTGATTGTTATACTTATGTGTTAAAATGTAAATGCTGGTAGTAGAGTGTAGGTTCTCGATGTAGCAGACCCAAGGCCGTTTGCCAGTGGGTGCCACCCAGTGTGCGGGCTGGAGCAGTAGTAGATTAGATTTCAGATACAGGGTTAAGTTGAGGTAGGGGAGAAGTGACAGATAGTATGTGGGTTTGCTAGTAGTGCAGGCCTCGTGTGGTGCTAGTTCTGGGTAGGGTTCGAAAAAGAAACAATGTGGCCACGGTGTCAGGGGCAGTCAGGGAACCCTGAGGTAACCCCTAGAGGTCCAGAGCCAACGGTTCACCCCAGCAGTCTTAGAGAGTCTTGAAACTAGAGAGTCAGCGGGGCCCAGAAGCAGGCAAAACCGTAAGGAGGAGGGGGGAACAAAGACACAGACCCGGCAGCTTGCGGACGAGTTTCAAGATGGTGGGGGAAAGGTCGAGAAAGAGTACCCCATAAACAGTAGAACCAGAACCGTTAGGAGAAAAGCCATGTCTGTCAGAATGGTGTGAAGAATAAACTGAACAAGTTTGGTTGCCAAGGGTGTTGTGTGGGTTACTATTTCGTCTACGATGTGGACTGTCAGCGGGGTGATGCACACCAGCCTGAAGAAACCAGTAAGTGTCATGCACCCCACCTAAAGTTACAGCTGTACATAGACTCTCCTTGGCGCAAGTACAGCTCAGCATCTGTGTCTTCCTTCAATTGCAACCCTTGAGATCTAGGCTTTAGCGGGCTTTACACGTTACGATATCGTTAATGAATTATCTTCGGGGTCACATTGTTTGTGACGCACATCCGGCGTCATTAACGAGATCGCAGAGTGTAACACTTAAGAGCAATCTTAAACGATCGCAAAAGAGGGCAAAATCGTTTGCCGTGGAGAGGTCGTCCTGAAACAAAAAATCGTTTTCAGGATGTTAGCGATGTTGTCCCTCGCTCCTGCAGCAGCACACATCGCTGTGTGTGACATCGCTGGAGCGGGGAACATCTCCTTACCTGCCTCCATCGGCAATGAGGAAGGAAGAAGGTGGGCGGGATGTTACGTCCCGCTCATCTCCGCCCCTCCGCTTCTATTGGCCGCCTGCCGGGTGACGTCGCTGTGACGCCGCACGACCCGCCCCCTTAGGAAGGAGGCGGTTCGCCGGCCAGAGCGACGTCGAAGGGCAGGTAAGTCCGTGTGACGGGGGTAAGCGAGCTTGTGCGACACGGGCAGCGATATGCCCGTGTTGCACAACCGACGGGGGCAGATACGATCACTTGCGATCTCACTAGCGAGATCGTAGCATGTAAAGCCCGCTTTTTGGGCATCCTTGATGTCTCTGTAGCACACAGGGATATGGGGTACTCGGTTCCGGGCAAAGTCTTTATGACACGGTGGTGGCCGTTACCCGGTTCTGTGCCCTGGGCCCTTTGTGTAATGGGGATATTTACAGGGGAGAATAAAATAATGTTCACTCGTGACGCCACTTGCGGTGTTGCGGCTAAGCATAGGGAGCCGCCGCTGCAAAATGTCTCTACTGGGGCTGATGATATTGGCAGCTAGAATAGTAGACACTCCGCAAGTAGGGTTTTACCCCAGAGGGTGAATGGTGCAGTGGACGTCAGAAGAAGGGCGTCCACACAGATGTTCAGTGTAACCGGTTTACTCACTGCTGGTAGATTTTTGTCTGGTTGCCCGAGACCGGCTGGTTTTGCCTCCAGGTCCCCTGCATCCCAGTGCCAGTCTGGTTCTCTGGTACCTTCTTCCCCTGCACCTGTCTCTGGTAAGTGGGTCCTCGTGGTATAGAACAACTGGGGGTCCCCGTTTTTTGGTTTGTCCACTTCTGTCCACCTTACGGTAGCATGAACCATGTGGGTTTGGAGTCTCTGGTCCTGTCCCTGGTTCTCCCTTTACTGCTGAGTCTTCGGATTCTTTAGGGTCAGCAAGGTCCTTGATGGTCCCCTTGCTGTGCAGCTGTTAACAGGTCGGCTTGAAGCTCTTTCCTGTCCTAGGGTCCTGGACCCCGTCGGTCCATAGTTTCGGGAGTACTCCACTGTACTCCACCAGCAACCACTTTTCCTGGGTACCAGGTCACCGTTAACCCGGGACAGGATGTCACTTTGCTTCCACCTTCACACTCCTACAGTCACTGCAGTTATCTCTACTGACTTGCTGTGTTCTCTCTGTCCACAGTCTGCCCCTCCCACCTGGTCAACTAGTGGACTGGATTGGCTCCACCGCTAGGCGGCCATCCATTGGCCCCACCCTAGCTGGGTATTATTGTATGGGGGAATGTCGGGGAAAACTGGGATTAACTGGATTTTTGGTGTTAATGGCACTGGGGTTCTGGGTCCCTAAGGGGGTAGGCCCTGCATCCTTGTGGGGATGCAGAACCTTGTAGCACTCTGATGGCCTCAGGGGTGCTATATTTCCATTAGGAATGTTTCCACCATACAGTAAACGACAATAGCAGCTCACAAGTGTTATTAATGGAGTCTTATAAGCAGAACACAATTCTTAAATTTTCACTTTTTTTTCTTAAAGGAAATGTCGGATGTGAATTCTACTGATGCAAACAAAATGCGTAAAAAGTAAGTAGAAAACAAATGAAAACTACACCCTGTCTATGCTATAAGTGTATCTGATGCTGAAACATATGTACAGTGTGTTGTTTGCTACAACTGGTGACATAATTCAATTTGCACTTGAAAAATGGTCTGCACAGAGGGGAAAGGACAATGTTAATTCACCCAAAGATCTACCCAGGGAAAATCGGTAGATGCAAGAATTGTCTTGCAAATGGCAGCAAAAAAATTAAGTCGAAATCAAGCAACAATGTTATTGAGTGTTCAGGCATTTTCGTAGGCTACCTCGAGAGTGAAAAGTATCAAAGGAATAGCTTATGGTTCAGAGTCGCAAAAAGCAGAAAATTTTGCTAACTTATGAAACCTGGCAGTAGACTATAGCCATTCTAATACCCAGGAATAGCAACTGATAGTTTAAACTTCATGCGTGCAGCTTTGTTGGATAAATATTACCAACCATTTTACGCTAGCCCATTTTGTTGTTTTTTTTTCTCACCTACCCCGTTTCCCCCAAAATAAGACCTACCCCGAAATTAAGCCCTAGTAGCATTTTTGGGGCTTATTTGAGTATGCTTGAAATATACACCCTACTCCAAAAATAAGCCCTGGTTGTGGTTCCATTGTGACCGAGCAACTTAAAAAAAAGTTAAACAATACACCAGTACTCTTTATCAAAGAAAGCAGACACCCCTAAAAGATAGCAAACCCCCTCCTCCAAAAAAAAAAAAAAATCACTCACCACGCCCCAGACAATTACAGATTTACAGTTGGGACGTTCTGATAGTGGATGGGCTCTCACACAGGGATCTGCCCCAATGTCAGGTCCCTCACTATTACAGCTGCATTACACTGCAGCTCTCACAAACAGATCGGGTACCAGTATCACTTTGCATAAGTGATACTGCTTGCAGTCACCAGAGGGAGCCAACCACTGTAGAACGCTGGTTTGTATGTGAGAGTCCTTTCACTTGCCAACTCTAATTGTTTGGAGTTTGGTAAGTGTGATTCTTTTAGGGGGTCTCTGCTTTCTTTTGGGGATACACAGTACACTAGTAGTAGCAGTACATAGAGAATAATAAATTTAAGCAGGTCATTTAACCTTTTGTAAATATGGTATGTAACCACCACTATAGGTCTGGTTCTCCACCAGTGTCTTGTATGCTTGCTAACTAGTTGTCAAGTCCTGTGGATCCTGTGCTTGTTACCTGTATCTGTGCCCATTAGCCACTCCTGTTTCCCAGCACCAGCCATACCCTCTGTACCAGCCTGCACCAGCTGTCCTGTCTACTTCAGACTTCCCGGCTGTACCTGTCCGCACCAGCGACTGTACCAGCCTGCATCTGAGTCCGCTACTGCATCCCCTGCCCTGGAGGTCAGCTACCATAGCCTCGGATACTGCCCTGGGAGTGGCACCTGGCGTCTATGGGCAGCCAAGCACATCATCACCATCAGAAGCTCTTGCGAATACACAATAGGCGCTTAGTTAAGCCTGTCTGATGTGAGGCTAAGCCCGGGTTCTCCCTGTGGTCCAGTGAGTACACAAGCTCAGCGAGCATAAAAATGAGCCTCTAATGCAGATGTGAACAGATTCTTATGTAGATGACCAGGTTTATTTCTGCACTAATTGCAAGCTCAAGCATAACTTTTTCCAACGGGAAGTATGGCTATATTCACATGTCCAGCAATTCCATTTTTGAATGTGTTTTGTAACAAATGACAAAAATAGAAATAATATGATCCATTATAGAACTCGGTCATTTTGAGGGAAGGAAATGTCCTAAAAAATTTCTTCTTTGACTGCATTCTGTTGCATTAGCTGAATCAACAATCATAGTCTACACCACTTTATCAATTGGCCAAAAAATGGACAGGAACTGCATTGAATTTTGAATGTATGGGAAACAGATCACAATGTTAGTTTTCTTGAAGAAGCATTTATTCAAAAGTGGAAACATTGCTTTCCATTTTATATCTGCTTTTGTTCCATTTGTACCAGATCCATTTTTTTTTTTTAAAGGGAATCTGACAGCTAATACATGCTGCCCGATCCACGAGCATCAAGTATCAAGCACTAGATGTATGATTTCACCCATGTATATTCTGAAGTGCTGCGTTTAATAGCCGCCGGGAACCAAACTGCAAGGAAGACTAGATTGATAGGCGGTTCCTCAGTGGTTGTCCCCGCCCGCTCCCCTGGAGTGATAGGTCTCTCCCCGAGTTCGTGTATGCAGAGAGACCAGTCAGTCCACAACCAGTCTTTAATTCAGTTCGATCTCCGGTGGATTATAATCTAGGTTTTGCTCTGAAATGCTGAAGCACTAGGAAGCCATCCCTGTGTCATCTGAGTGGTGTCCATTTTTTCCCCTGACCCATAATTAGGAGAAGCTTAAACAATTTTTTATATACAAGTAAAACTGATGCTACATAGATGGTAAAAAAAAGAAACGACACAAAGACCAAAAATTGATGAAAATTGGATCCATCACACTTGTGAAAAACAGTTTCTTTTTCTCGCATACAAATAACAAAAAAAGGATGTCTGAATGAGGTCTAAAGGCCGCTTTACACGCAGCGATCTCGCTAGCAATATCGCTAGCGAGCGTACCCGCCCCCGTCGGTTGTGTGTCACGGGCAAATCGCTGACCGTGGCGCACAACATCACTCGGACCCGTCACACATACTTACCTGCCTAGCGACGTCGTTGTGACCGGCAAACCGCCTCCTTTCTAACAGGGCGGTTCGTTCAGCGTCACAACGACATCACTAAGCAGCCACCCAATAGAAGCAGAGCGGCGGAGATGAGCGGGACGAACATCCCACCCACCTCTTTCCTTCCTCATTGTGGGCGGCCACAGGTACGGTGATGTTCCTCGTTCCTGCGGTGTCACACGTAGCGATGTGTGCTGCCGCAGGAACGACAAACAACCTGCGTCCTGCAACAGCAACGATATTTGGGAACTGGACAGCGTGTCAATGATCAACAATAAGGTGAGTATTTTTGATCGTTAGCGGTCGCTCGTAACGACGTCACTAACGAGAACAGATGTGCGTCACAAATTCTGTGACCCCAACGACATCGCGTTAGCGATGTCGTTGCGTGTAAAGCGGCCTAAAGTCAGAGCAGAGCATCAGAGTCAAAGCATCACAGATAATGAGCAATTGTCAATGGTATCACATTCTTATTATCTTCTATATATTAGTAGGAACATTGTATTTAATAGGTGGACATACCCAACGATAATGCTAATGCAAAATGACAATGCTACCACATTCTTATTATCTTCTATATATTACTAGGAACCTTGTATTTAATGGGTGGACATACCCAATGCTAATGCTAATGCAAAGTGTCAATACTACCGCATTCTTATTATCTTCTATATATTACTAGGAACCTTATATTTAATGGGTGGATATACCCAATGCTAATGCAAAGTGTCAATACTACCACATTCTCATTATCTTCTATATACTATATAATAGTACTTAATGGGTGGACATACCATATGTGCAGCTGCAAATGACCACAATAGATAAGGAGGCTCCACCCCTCCGAAAATCATCTTTCTACTGTATTGTCTTATCACAGTGTCATGTCCAGTACCGCACTGTATGTAATGTTTGACCATAAATCATAGCTATCATTATTAATTGATATTCTCTGTATTCAGGTCACTCATACAGAAATCCATATCAGAAAATGAAGCATTTGGTAAGTGTTAATATGTCATTGCATACTAGTGTAAGAGTTAATTGCTGTGCACAAGATGAACTTTTTAATAAATAAAATTACATTCAAGAATGACTAAACTAACTGTGCTAGTTTGATCTCCCTAAATATTAGAGTAAAGTTCACACCCACCCCAAAACACATTAGACTGTCTTTGGTCCAGGCCACCAATATTGTCGGGTTCAGCCGACGATTTAAAGTCTATGGTGGCCTCCAAACTCTCACGACAGATGTTGCTGGAGGACATAAGGATCCTGCATGACTGATTTTGGACTGCCAATCCTTTTGTTCTCGGCCAAGTAGTCTGGGAGTATCTCCCCAAACACAACAGAGGGAGTGTTGGGAAAGAAAGCTGCTGGCCAAACCATAAGAGATCTATTGTGTATGGGGCCCTTAATTCCTTTTACTGAGAAATACAACTTCCTATCATTACGACCTTATCAAGTGCTCATCAAGTCTTTGAATCAAGGCGTTTCATAGACAATATTACTAGATTCAATCAATATGTCCATGTAGCACCACTCAATGATTTAATATCTTCACAATCACAGGTATAGTCTCTAGAGGGAATAGAGGCACATCAAATTTTCCAAAAATCTTTACTATCAAGTTTCCTTATTCACCATTGCTAAAGCCATCAAAGACTCATTGTTGTAGAATATACATTTGATTCATGTAGTGATTGTAACTTGCGCCCCTTTGTTTGATGCAGATAGGAGACCTGGGGGAACAACACATTACCTTACCTCCAAGAGAACTGACCATGATTCCTACCTCAGAAGGCACTGTCCCATCGAAGGTAATATGTTCATAAGTGTGATGTCATATGAATTCATATGTACTTCCACAAGATTATTATTTACACGGAAAGAAGATTTATATACAAAATACATATATAATTAACATTGACAGACTTGTGCAGACGAGGAGGGGACCCTGCCTTCAAGGGTTCTACATCTACAGGATATGGAATTGGAGTTGGTAGGTCTGGGGGCTTGTACAGCTACGGTTGTAGTGAGGTGGCGGTGGGGTTATTGCAGGCTGTAAGCTTTATTAAAAAAAAAAGAGTTTTCAGGTTACATCTGAAGGATCCAAATGTGGGAGACAATTTGACGTTTTGAGGCATTCAGTGCCAGAGAATGGTAAGCGCTTACTAAAAATCTTAGAGGCAATTGGGTGAGGAACATACGATAGAAGAGAAGGAGGTTTTATGATGATCAGAGATTATGTGGGGGAAATTATTGGGAGATAAATTAAGAGATATATGGAGGAGGCACATTATAGACCGCTTTGTTGGTCATAGTTAGTAGTTTTGTCAAAATTACTGTTATTTTTAACAGTTAAGCAAGTTGAAGATGAAATAATCTCTAAAGGCATAAAGTTAAAGATGACACATTTCCTTTGCATTTTAACGAAATATATATATATTTTCATCTTTTACATTTTTTTAATTTACAAAAAAGGAAAATGGGCAGATGCAAAAGTTTGGGCACCCTACATGGTCAGTACCTAGTAACTCCCACTTTGGCAAGTATCACCGCTTGTATACGCTTTTTGTAACAGCCAAGAATCTTTCAATTCTTGTTTGATAGATTTTCATCCATTCTTACTTGAAAATGTCTTTCAGTTCAGGGAGATTCCTGGCTCATCTTGCATGCACTGCTCTTTTGAGGTCTAGCTGCAGATTTTCAATGAGATCAAGAAACTGTGAGGGTCATTGTAAAACCGCCAGCTTGCTCCTTTTGAAGTAATCTATTGTGGATTTTGACGTGTTTAGGATCATTATCCATTTGTAGAAGCCATCCTCTTTTCAACTTTTTTACAGATGGTGTTATTTTTTGCATTAAGAATTTGTTGAGATTTCATTCTATCCATTCTTTCCTCTACCTATGAAGTGTTCCTCGTGCCAATGGCTTCAGCACAAGCCCCGAAGCATGATTGATCTACCCCCATGCTTAATGGTTGGTGATATGTTCTTTTCCTGAAATTCTGTGCCCTTTTTGTCTCCACACATACCTTTAATCAATGTGGCCAAAGAGTTCTATTTTAACCTCATCGGTCCACAGGACAAGTTTCCAAACTGCATCAGGCTTAGATGTTCTTTTACATACTTCTGATTATTAATTTTATAGTGAAAATGCAGGAGAACTTTTCTTACGGTAACTTTTCCATGAAGGCCAAATTTGTGCAGGTGTCTCTGAACAGTAGAACAATGTACCACAACTAAAGAGTCTGCTAAATCTTCCTGAAGGTGTTTTACAGTCAAGCAGGGGCTTCGATTTGCTTCTCTAGCAATCCTACCAGCAGCTTTCACAGTAAAAAAAGCTAAAGTTGAAAAGAGGATGGCTTCTACAAATGAATAATGATCCTACATACACGTCAAAATCAACATGAAAAATAATAGCAGTAGCGAATATATCTTTAAGCTGGGGGTGTAAGTGTAGTGTGGTTTAACCTGCTCATCACTGGGGGTGCAGATCCTCTGCATCGTCCCGGGGTGGCCTGGCCCAGTTCCATTGCCCCGAGGCATACAGAAAGGAGGATTGGAGGGTGGCAGGGAGGATGTAGGTAGTAGTTGGAGGTTAGGAAAGTCTATTAGGATCGTGACGCCACCTGTGGTATGCGGCCAGGGATGGGGCCGCCGCTGCAGGGTCTCTCACCGGGGTAGATGTTAAGTGCAGCCGGGATGGTGTCGCTTCCCACAAGTGGAGTGGGATTACCCCGGGGAGGATGGTGGGGGTTTGGTGGTAGTCCCCGTTGGCGCCGCAGCACTGGGCGACGGCGACGGTAATGGAGAGGCAGAGGCAGGGGCTGCGGTTCCATGTCTTTTTTACTCACAAGTCTTTGAGTCGCTGCCTGAGGTACCATTTTCTGCCCCGATGGGCTTCAGCCGATCCCGGATCCGTCGGCGGTCACTGCCGATGCCAGTGAAGGTTTTTAGTGGTGTCCCTCGGTTGCTGTCCGGAACCTTGGCTGAGCCTCATGGGCCCAGTTGTCAGTGCTAGGTGTCATCCCAAGCTTTGCCCAGGAAGGTTCTGTCTAAGTGTGTTGGTTCCTCCTACTTCTACCCCATGTGGAAGTCCCATGCTTCGTGATGGCTGGCTTCCCTGTCTGCCCTAGTCCAACCCCCTGTGAGTAAGCACCTGCTGATGTTTGTGTGTGTTTTGTGAAAGCATCGGCAGGTTAACCCCCTCCTGACCCGGGATAGGTATTACCCCTGAAAAGTGGTGTAATACCCTGTGGCGCCTGAAGGGTGCCACATAAGTCTATCCGAGCAACAATTCAATAGCCAACATATAGAGAAAAAATAAAGAAGACAGCACTCCATGTGCACTATTGACTTATGAATTAAAATTAGAACAACAGTTACATTTTAATCTTTAATAAAAAAAACATTTAAGGAGATGAGATTTACTCTGTGTAAATATTGCAGATCTCAGTGAAGAAGAATTTATGATGGCAGACAGAAATACTTTACTTACCAGGAGGAAAGCTGAAGAAAATCTATGCCAGGTAAAAAAAAAAAACATCCTAATATACTGAGTAACATGGATTTTGGGTAAAAAAACAACAAACATTCTATACTTTGCAGATTGCTTTTTTCAGATTTGTATGGGAATTGTTATAAAATACAGTACAGTATGTCTTTAAGCATGCCACCATAGTCATTCATTAGAAAGCCTAAAAATGTATAGGTTTTGTTTTACAAGAGACATTTATGGCATATCCTGTGAAGACAACCCCTTGAAATGTTACTACACTGCATCTGTTCCTAAAGAGGTAGAGTACTATGTTTCCCCTCTTAACTAACTATTACAAATAGGAACACTTTTCTAAATACATTAGATCACCTATGTTGCCCTCTTCTTGCTCTGTATGTGATAGTCATATGATCTTGTCCATTATCTCCCTACCATGCGTTATTTACTCCATGCCTTCAGCTAATTACATAGCGATGTCGCTAGAAAGGATGTTTGTGCATGGGTCCCCCATTGGCGCAGCCTGTTAAGTGATGTCATTGTGCTGCTCCAGCCCTGACACTCTGGTGGAGCCTGGCAGTCTTTATTGTAGTGGTTTTTTTTTTTATTGTATCCGGTTAGCTGGAAGGGGTTGTCCAGGTTTTATATTTGGATGACTTATCTTTGGGTGACTGACCTCCAGAAGAGCAACTCGTCATCAATTTACATCTTACACTGTGGCTGGATGTAAACAATGTACAGCACAGCTCCAAACCATGTTGTCATGCACTGTCCGGATCCGCACTCGCGGATTACAGCAACGACATTGGACCCTGTTCACATTGCAGAGTCTGACAGGCACCTGTTTTCTCTTTAGTGCTCAGCTCTGCCAGGTGTTGGCTGAGTTGTGTCCACTGCTCCCAACCATGTAGGAGTTAATCCTTCTCTGACCAGTGTGCAACTTTCCTGAGAGTCAGGTTGCTGCTTACCATCCACATCTTATCTCTCTCTGTTTAAGGCTGAGGAGTTTTTAGGAGATTGCTAAAGATAGTATCTGCTCGTTCTCCCCCAAATATCGGGTGCCCTTGATGACCCTCTTTGATGACCTGCAATCTTTTGCTAGTGGGGTGTGGAAGTGTCCCTTGGTGTGCATTACTTCCTCCCTTACATTTTATTTCCCCCTGTGCCTTTATTTTCTTCCCTTTGGGGTTGTTTGCAGTGTGAACAAGTTTCAGATCTTCCCCCTGTCTGTGGCTTTTTGGGAGTGGGGTTATCTCAGTGTGGGGGTTAGGTCAGGGCATGAATAGGAGACAGGGCCATGCTGGGGGCCCAGACCTCACTACCCTTAAGTGTACCTTTGGGTTGAGGGTCAGCCCAGGGATCCCAGTCTTAGGGCCAGTTCAGGTGTCCCAGCCAGACTAGCCCACCTTTGACACATGTGTAGTGGAGTGACCTTTTTTGGGTGCTAAAGCTTAGCTCATATGGAAGTGAATGGGAGCTACAGTATGTATGAATGGTAACTACACCATGTACAAAGTGATGTTGTTGCAGCTCTGTATATTTAGTTGCATTGGAATCATAAAGCAGCTGATCTTTGGGGGACAAAACCGGTAACTTATTTTCAATTCTGATAAGTTATATGGCTCTCATTTAAGCCATACATTTCTTGCTTTCATTGAGTTCCCCAGGGTAAGAAGAAACTGTTACATTATGGTGTTATAGCCTAATGTTGTCCATGAGACTAGGGGTGGTACTAAGGGTGTAAATGATGAAGGAAACATTATGGTAATTTTATTGATCAATAAAGCAGAGTAAACTTGGAAAGGTTGAGGTATATTTGGCTTGTACATAATGATGAAATGAATCAGGGATAAATGTTGGCTCTAACCACTTGGGACCCCCTTCCACTATCCCACCATGCAAGGATGACCACTGTTAAAATTTACACAAATTAATCATAAATGACTCATCACCATGCCAATTTCTACAGGAAGGAATGGGGGTCATCCATACTTGATATATGTGTTGCTCATGTGGCTCCGTGATAAATATTAATAGCTGGGGCACTGTATTGATCCTCTACTGCTTATTAACATCACTAATTTTATAAGGCGATTCAACAAAGACTTTCATCGTTTCACGCTAGATGCCAATAACATCATATTGTGATGTTCTGTTTGAGCCATTTGTATAGATAATGTCAGAACATGGAAAAGGAAGTCCTGATTAACTATTGATCTTTATCTTTAACTTTTGTCTTATGTTAGTTTTTCAGATTAACAGTAATAAGAGGCGTGAAATTCATAAATAACTATAAGCCGTAGATAACATCTATAATTTAGAGATGCAATGTCTATGAACAAGAATCACTCTTTGGGTATTTTCATCTATTCTTGTGTATAACATTGTGACTGTAGTCACTACTCACAGGCTAGCCGTGAGTTTGGGTAGTCTAGAGGTCTGGGGTTAAATACCACGAGGGCTAGTAATAAATAAATGGGAAAGACAAAAGGCGTTGAGCCATTCAAATATTCTTCCGAACCTACTTCCAGACATCCCCAAGTTTCTGTATGGCAACCTCTACTCCAGGACACCCAGAACTCATCCTAGAGAAGTCACTAAAATATGGATGAAAACCATACTTGCAAACAAAAGGCGAGGTTCCAGTGCCTGATTGACTAGACAAAGGCGAATTTTGAAGGAGGTAAATACGAGGACCAGTCCTCCAGCTGAGCCACAATTAAACTTAAAAAAAATTACAAAGATTGATTGGTCCTTTCTGTTTGACTGTGGGTTTCAGGGTCATAAGCAGAGCAAAATGAAACTCAATTCGCATTTTCCTACAAAACGCTTTCCAGAATTTGGAGACAAAATGTATCTCCCTATCACATACAATATTCAGAGGGATTCCATTCAGTCTCACCTCATGATTGATAAAAAATCCGGAAAGTATCTCAGCGTTCGGTAACCCTGATAACAGGACAAAATGAGCCTGTTTACTGAATCGGTCAACTACCACCCAAATCACCACCAGTAAAGCCAAATCTGTGATAAAATCCGTGGACAAATGAGTCTATGGTCTTTTTGGAGTTGGCAACAGGGCCAATTCCCTGGCCAAACTTCAGCGCATACTCAAATGTCACAAGCTGATATACACTCTTCAATATTGTTAAGCATGGATTGCCACCTAAAGAGTGTATCAATAGATTTTTGCATAGCTGTAACCCCATGGTGAACACCCAAGATGGAATCATGAAATTACTGACACAGATGTAATCTCAGGTAGACAGGAACAAATAATTTGGACCCTGAAGTAGCGGAAAGAACCAATGACTGAACTTCATGGATCTCTGCTTCCAATTCCGATGATACCATAGAAACCACAATACCCTGGCATCCTGTCAATGACAACAACTTGAATGGGTCCTTCCCACCTAACTGTCCCTAATCCTAGCCTCAAAACAAGTTCTAAATCAATGAATTTGGATGCAGACCCACAGTTAATGAAAGCGGATGCTGATAAGGACTGATATTATAAAAGTTGTTCCACGTTCAGCAGTACTTTATCTGAGGAGTAAAAAGGTACCTGGAATTCTGGGTGACCTCCTCAACAGTCACCCAGAGTAGAAGCAGAGTCCAAGATCAACCCGATGTCTCTTCTCAATGGTCCAAGAGCTAGCAACTCCGACTTCCATCAGTCCTGTCTCACTGGATCGATTTGGGGAAAAATAGCAGAGACCCCTGATGCTCATAATGCCTTGCATGAATTCTGAGATCAAAATGAATGGCCTGAGTCATGACCTTCGCTAAGGAACAGAGTGGAGTATGTAGAGCTAGAGAGTGCTTATGTGTATCCCAAAGCCACGGTGAAACTGATACCTGAAAGCTGCATCATTTAACAGAACGTCCATGGACCATTGCCAGAACTCGGGACTATAGTCCTCAATGGTGTAGACCCCCTGTGCCAGGTTCATGAGCTTTGCTTCCGCTGTTTGGACTCTGTCGGGTTCATCATTAATTAACTCTAAGGTGTTAAAAAGGGCATCAACCGCTGACTATTCTGGGGCTTGTGGGGACAATGAAATGGCCTAAGTCTGAGAACTTCCTCGCAGTAGAGGCATGATTTTTTTCCACCCGCCTAGACTCATTCCCTGATGACCGAGGTCGCAGGGTAAAAAATAGCTGACAGCTGTCCCTTAACACCCTAAACTTGTCTTCCTTCCCAAGAAAATTGTTAAGGAGGGGCATTACTCTTTTGCAAGAGACCACTTGCATGTCAGAAAATACTGATGTTAAGGCTAAGTTCACACACTGCGTTTTTTTGATGCTGCGTTTTTGTGCGTTTTTGCTGCAAAAAATGCACAAAAACGCACCCGCGACAAAAGAACGCGCCAAAAACACATGCGTTTTTACCACGTCTTGGTGCATTTTTTTGCTGCGTTTTGCTGCGTTTTTGCTCACTGCGTTTTTTATCAGTGAACATTGCCAATAAAGATTGTTGAAAAAAAAAAAAGGTCTGATGTCATTTCCTTCTTCAATATGTTCTTCATACTCCACTAGTGTATGCAGGAGAACACAGCTGCAGAACTACAAGGCTCAGCATGCTGCATCCAAGACTGTATGCTGTAGGGAGAGTCAGGGGGAGCAGACCTACAAGGCTCAGCATACTCCATCCACTAGTGGATGCAGGAGAGCAGACAGCAGCTGCCAAACTACAAGGCTCAGCATCCTCCTTCCAGGACTGTATGCAGGATTTCTTTGTCCCCCCAAAAAATGACATGGGTTTCGCCATATTTTTGTATACTAGCCAGGTACAGCAGGCATGTACGGGCTGCCCCAAACCCCCAGCTGCCTATTTGTACCCGGCTGGGAACCAATAATATAAGTAAGCCCTTTCTTTTAATTATTTCATGAATTTCATGAAATAATTAAGAAAAAAATGACGTGAGCTTCACCCAATTTTTGTGTCCAGCCAGGTACAACTAGGCAGCTGGGGATTGGAATCCGCAATGCAGGGTGCCCAAGCTTTCTGGGCACCCCCACTGCGAATTGCAGTCCACAGCCACCCCAGAAAATGGCGCTTTCATAGAAGCGCCATCTTCTGGCGCTGTATCCAACTCTTCCAGCTGCCCTGATGGTGGCTCGCTGGGTAATAATGGGGTTAGGGCTAGCTGTGTATTATCAGCTGGCCCTAAGCCCGAAATTCATGGTGTCATGCCAATATTAGACATGCCACCATGAATTTCTAGTAAAGATAAAAAAAAAAACACAACACACAGAAAAATATTTTTATTAGAAATAAAACACAACACAATTAGTGACTCCATCTTTATTGAAATAAAGAACCCCCCTCTGCAGTAATCCTGGGTCAAGGGTCCTGCGCTGTCCAATCCGGATCCAATATCATCTGATCGGTTTGCTGGAAGCAAAGCTGTCTGCAGCTGTCATTAACTGACTGCAAGCGCCAGGGAATCCGTCACTCGGCGCTCGCTCGCTGTACAGTCTAGGCTGATGCAGCAGTGCAAAAAAAAAAATAAAAACAACTACACACGTCCATGCTGACTCCCGTCCGACCGCTGCAGAAGCTGCCGGTAATCACTGATGAAGCCTCCTGACGGCATCAGCTGATAGCCGGCCGGGCAGTAAAATCCGGTGTCACTGCGAGACTTACGATCAGCTGATCTGTCAGGTGACCGCATCAGGTGATCACCGCCAGGTCCTGCAGCTATCGTAGGTGCCTGGGAGCCGGCACACAGCCAGAGCAGGGGTGGCGGTACCGGGAAGAGGAGCTGGGAGCGGGAATGGCACTAGGAGTCTGCAGACAGGTGAGTATGACATTTTTCTATTGTTCACTTCTGATTTAGCAGCCGCTTCCACCTCCTGCACGGGAGCAGACATGGCACTGGGCGGGAAATGGAAGCAGCGGTGGTGGTACCGGGAGGATTCACGCTTCTGTGTTTACTGACAGAAGGAATCCTCTTCCTGTACATGTCACTTTACTACCCACCCCTTGCGTTTATAGCTGTGTTTTTAGTCATAAAAATGCACTAAAACGCAGCTATATTTGCAATTTGCGGTTTTCATTGCATTTTTTAACATCTCATTGAACTCAATGGGTGGAAAACGCAGTGAAAAACGCAAAAACAATTGACATGCTGCGTTTTTGTGGTGCCCACAAAAACGCAGCTAAAAAAAACGCTGTGTGCAGACAGCAAAAATGAAAACTCATAGACTTTGCTGGGGAAGCAAATTCATGCAGTTTTCTGAGTAAAAACACACCCGAAAAACGCCGCGAAAAACGCACTGTGTGAACTTACCCTAAAGCTACTGCTGGCAGTGGAGGGCTCTTGGATTCACCCATTGTGCTAGAAAACTGACCCACATCTGGAACTGCAGCGTCTCTAGTCTCTGGTGGTCACTGGCTATACCCTGAGCCACCTGGGACAGAGTTGTCATCTGATCGCACAGTGTACTAATAGGATCCATACTGAAGGGAAGGGAAAAAATATCAGGTCAGTTGTAATGTGACACTAGTAAGTACTCATGGGCTAGCTGTGAGGATGGGTAGTCTTGAGGCCCAGAGTCAAATACCAAGAAGGTTAGTAGTAAACAAATGGGTAAGACAAAAGGCATAGTCAGGTCAATGTCCAAGGTCCGAATTCCAGGATGGTAGTGGATCAAGGCAAAGGGGTTAGGCAAACAGACAGTCAGAAGAAAGGTCCAAGGTCAGGTAACAATAGATCAAATACTGAGCACAGGAAACAAAGGAACGCAGACACCACCGAGCATAAGCTGCAACTAGCAGGAATTTAGAGGCAGGGAGCCAGCTAAATAGCCAGGTAATTACTTCGAACAAAAGACACATGGAGGTAACTGAGCACATCCAAGCCTCTGAATGGATGGCGTAACTGTCCATCACCATTTTGACAGCTCAGTACGCCCCAGCCCACAATTGGATGGCTGAGCTTTCACTCACTGTATCCAGAAACACTGCTGGGAGGAATCATGACAGTATTAGAATGTTCTTACTAATCTTACTAGAAAGAGACTCTTTAAAAAAGTACTTCAGGGAGATAAAAATATATTCACATTGCCAAAACTTCAAAAACTATAAAGGTTAATGTTTATAGTAGTGTTTACAATTATCACAGTGTATGTGCTATTTAGTTATTTACTTTAACGAAGACGCAACATCATCCCAAATCAGGGGCCTTCTAATACAAGCCACCCAGCTGATAATGCCTCCTTCCTTCCAGTCACAGATCCAGAAGCATGGCTTGCATATTGCCTGTAATTCAAGCTTGTTTCCTGACCAAGCCTGATGTCTTGCATTGCGGCTTGTAATGTCATTTCATTGTTTGGGCACTGCATGGGGACTTCCCATAATCTATGCCTGCTTTTCACAGCTTGTCTGTGACAGTCATAGTTTCTATCCATTCTCCTGGAATGTCACAGATAAGCTGCACAGCTACAGGCTGTAAGGCTACTTTCACACATCCGGCTTGAGCTCTGCGGCTCAATCCGGCTGTGAAGCCTATGCAACGGATGAGGTGAAAACACCGCATCCTTTGCATAAGTTTTTTACATGCGGCCGGTCCGGTTTTTGCCGCTTGCGGCATGCTACTGAGCATGCGCAGTGGCAAAAACCGCATGCAGCGGCCGGATGCGGTTTTTTCCGCATCGCGCCGCATCCGGCATCCATAGGGATGCATTGGGAAAAGCGCCGCATCGGCCGGATGCGGCGCGATGCGGGTTTTTTTGCCGGAGCAAAAAACGTGCCAGGGAACGTTCGATCCGGCCGCCGCATCGGCTAAATCTGCCGCATGCGGCAAAAGCCGGACCGAACGCAAGCCCATGCGGCACAATGCGGCACTAATTAAAGTCTATGCAGGAAAAACGCAACCGGCAGCAAAAAAAACCGGTTGTGGTTTTCCTGCAAAGTGCCGGATTGTGCCGCATTGCAAAAGCCGGAGGTGTGAAAGCAGCCTAACCTCTTCCCATTGTCTATTTTGCCCCCTTATCAGCACTGCTTCCCTATCCATACTCCTTTGGTAGATTCCATCCCCTACAACCTCTTTCTGTCACTCTTATCACTCCTACTTTAAGGTGGCTTTACACACTGCAACATCGCAAACGACATCGCTGTAACGTCACCGGTTTTGTGACATAATAGCGACCTCCCCAGCGACATTGCAGTGTGTGAAACACATCAGCGACCTGGCCCCTGCTGTGAAGTTGCTGATCGCTACAAATCGTTCAGGACCATTCTTTGGTCCTTTTTTTCCCGCTGTGCAGCAAAGTCTCAGTGTGTACAGGGGACTTAAAACACTGGAAACGAGTGATGTGTCACAATATCTGTCAATCACTATTCTCTGTCAGTCGGTCTCTCCCTCTCGGTCTCTATTCTCTCTCTGTCGGTCCGTCACTATCTCTGTCCCTCTCTCACAGTCTGTCGGTCATTTTCCCCTCCTCTCTCATACTCACCGATCCCCGGCGCGGCGCTGCACGGCGTTCACACTGCTGCGGCGGCTTTTCCTCTTTTGAAAAAGCCGGCCGCTCATTAAACAATTTCGTATTCCCTACTTTCCCCGCCCACAGGCGCCTATGATTGGTTGCAGTGAGACACGCCCCCACGCTGAGTGACAGGTGTCTCACTGCACCCAATCACAGCAGCCGGTGGGCGGGTCTATACTGTGCAGTGAAATAAATAATTAAATAATTTAAAAAACCGGCGTGCGGTCCCCCCCAATTTTAATACCAGCCAGATAAAGCCATACGGCTGCAGGCTGGTATTCTCAGGATGGGGAGCCCCACGTTATGGGGAGCCCCCCAGCCTAACAATATCAGTCAGCAGCCGCCCAGAATTGCCGCATACATTATATGCGACAGTTCTGGGACTGTACCCGGCTCTTCCCGATTTGCCCTGGTGCATTGACAAATCGGGGTAATAAGGAGTTATTGGCAGCCCATAGCTGCTAATAAGTCCTAGATTAATCATGTCAGGCATCTCCCCGAGAAACCTTCCATGATTAATCTGTAAATTACAGTAAATAAACACACACACCCGAAAAAATCCTTTATTAGAAATAAAAAACACAAACACATTCCCTCATCACCAATTTAATAAGCCCCAAAAAGCCCTCCTTGTCCGGCGTAATCCACGGACCTCCAGCGTCGCTTCCAGCTCAGCTGCATGCAGGTGACCAGAGCAGCAGAAGACACCGCCGCTCCTGTCACTTCCACGCAGCTAATGAAGACAGCCGCGCGATCGGCTGAGCTGTCACTGAGGTTACCTGGATCCAGCGGTGGATGCAGCGGTGGCCGCGGGTAACCTCAGTGACATCTGTCACTCAGCGTGGGGGCATGTCTCACTGCAACCAATCATAGGCGCCTGTGGGCAGGGAAGGTAGGGAATACGAAATTGTTTAATGAGCGGCCGGCTTTTTCAAAATAGTAAAAGCCGCCGCAGCAGTGTGAACGCTGTGCAGCGCCGCGCCGGGGATCGGGGAATGGTGAGTATGAGCAAGGAGGGGAAAATGACCGACAGACTGTGAGAGAGGGACAGAGATAGTGACCGACCGACAGAGAGAGAATAGAGACCGAGAGGGAGAGACCGACTGACAGAGAATAGTGATTGACAGATATTGTGACACATCACTCGTTTACAGTGTTTGACTAGCTAGGTCGTTCTGCAGGTCCGGATCGCTGTTGCGTCGTTGGCCAGGTTTACCTGTTTGACAGCTCACCAGAGACTCACCAGAGACTTTGTAGCGATCCCGGCCAGGTTGGAATCGCTGGTGGGATCGCTGAAAGTCTCAGTGTGTAAAGGGGCCTTTAGAGGCCCTTTTACACACTGAAACTTTCTAGCGATCCCACCAGCGATCCCGACCTGGCCGGGATCGCTGGAAAGTCTCTAAACAGTCGCTGGTGAGCTGTCAAACAGGCAGATCTGGCCAACGACGCAGCAGCGATACGGACCTGTAGAACGACCTTGCTGGTCGTCGGGGACGTGTCACACAGCAGCTATTTGACGACTCACACCTATGTTAGGGGCGTGGTGTTTGGCGCTGAAGCCACCTAGCTGTCCTTGTTACACACCCGCCTCAGCTCCGATTGGTGATCGCTAGTGCGTTCTTATTGGCGACCCCGAGCTTGGAAAGATTGGCAAAAGTCGCGCTTGTATATCCTTTGTTCCTGAGCTTCTGTTGCTTAGCGGATCTTTGTAGAGTTCTCTGTGCGGCAACTCCACACTGGTTTATCTATACAGCATCAATACAGCTTCAAACAAATGATGCTTACCGTATAGGCTTTATAGTATTGCAGACTGGAGAACTCTCTAATGATCCGCAAACCAGCACGCTCAGGAACAAGGTAGCTTTGAAACAAATGACGGAAGCGCTAAAGTTGCCTTCTTTTCAACGAAAGCCGCCCAATCAGAATGCAACAGCGACCACCAATCGGAGGTAAGGGGGTGGGAAAGGGAACGCGATAGTACGCCTAGGGCTGGGTTCTAAGTCGCTGACGATGTCGTTGTAACGTTGTCAAACACACTGATGCATGCTGCGCAGCGGGAAACAAAGGACCAAAAATGGTCCTGAATGATTTGTAGCGATCAGCGACCTCACAGTGGGGGCAAGATCGCTGATGCGTGTCACACACTGCAATGTCGCTGAAGAGGTCGCTATTACGTCACAAAACCGGTGACGTTACAGTGATATCGCTAGCGATGTTGCAGTGGGTAAAGGGGCCTTAAGACCTCTGTGCAGCATCTATCAGTCATGCTATAACACCATCATATGCCCTTAGTATCACCTAATTAATAGACTGGAAAGCACGTGTGACGCTGGAGTGATAAACTTGGAGTAAACAGGTTGCAAAGATTGGGAAACTACCAAGGGAGTATGGAGCTCTTTACAAGTGAACAGTGGATATAAAATAGTCTACACATCCCTGTAAAGATGTCAGATTTTTGTCATGTAAAAAAATCATTTCAGAACTTTTCCTACCTTTATAATCATCACCAATAATCTGTACAATAATTCAATTGAAAAATAAACTGAAATAATTCTGGGTGGAAAAATAAAAATAAAAAACTATAATAATGTGCCTGCATAAATATGCACACCCTTAAATTGATACTTTGTTGAAATACCCTTTGAAGTTATGACAACATTCAGTCTTTTTGGGTTGGAGTCTATCACACGGCACATCTAGAATTGGCATCATTGCAATAGCGCTCCAATCTGTGTATAGCGCCATCTTCAGGTCACACACAGATTTTCAATTATAGATTTGAGCTCTGGCTGGGCCATTCAAATTCAAATTCAAATTCAAATTCAAATATGCTTTATTGGCAGGACCAAAATACAATTAGTGTTGCCAAAGCAAGAGTAATACAGTAAGTGTGGTGGGAGGGGATCAGGGTTATGGGGAGTTGGGGGGCACAATTTGGGCTCTGACAGTCCATTTAGGGGTCTTAGGTTCCCCTCAGCTTATGACATGTGGTGACATATTGGGCGGCGATCTCCACCATTGATTCCTCTTCCCCCAGTAGGAAGCGGGGAAGAGGAATTCTAAAACTATAATCTTCTTTTGGTGAAGCAATTATATTGTTGATTTGGAGATTTTCTTAGGACTGTTATTGTTGCTAAAAAAGTGACATGCCTCCAAATCTCCACTTTTTTAGCAGAGGACTGAAGGTTTTGATATGCACTGTACATGAACACATCAGTTTTTCACATTTTTTTTAATTGACAGGACACAGATTCATGGACTTTAATAAAACTATTCACACTTTTTTATTTTATGGATCTGTGCACTTGTAAATTTATATTCTCATCCATTTTTTACAGATGAGAATCAGTCATTCAACAGTGTATAGGAATCCATTAAAAAATGGATGGAAAATGGAAGATTACGGGGTACTTTGCACACTACGACATCGCAGCTGCGATGTCGGTGGGGTCAAATTGAAAGTGACGCACATCCGGCGTCGCTGTCGACATTGGAGTATGTGAATCGTTTTTACTATGATTAACGAGCGCAAAAGCGTCAAAATCGTATGATCGGTGTAGGGTCCAACATTTCCATAATTTCGGAAGGACCGATATTATAATGTTGTTCCTCATTCCTGCGGCAGCACACATCGCTGTGTGTGAAGCTGCAGAAGCGAGGAACATCTCCTACCTGCATCCCGGCTGTAATGAGGAAGGAAGGAGGTGGGCGGGATGTTTATGTCCCGCTCATCTCCGCCCCCTGCTTCTATTGGCCACCTGCCATGTGACGTCGCTGTGATGCCGCACGACCCGCCCCCTTAGGAAGGAGGTGGTTCGCCGGCCAGAGCGACGTCGCAGGGCAGGTAAGTGCATGTGAAACTGCCGTAGCGATAATTTTCGCTATGGCAGCTATCACAAGATATTGCAGCTGCGACGGGGGTGGGGACTATCGCGCTCGACATCGCTATTATCGGCTTGCGATGTCGTAGTGTGCAAAGTACCCCTACCACTTAATTTAATTGCTCTCATATTGGATCCACTGATAATTAACAATGAAAATAAAATAGTTCTGGCAGTTTATCTTTTTTGCCTTTTTGAGTTTTTTAAAAAATGGATGAGAATAAATGCATGCAAGCCGGATGCCAGATGGGAGAAAAGTCGTCTATTTTTAGAGAGAGGAAAAAAATGGACCTGATGTGTGAATGTGCTGATAGGAGAATTGGTCTCTGATTTCTACAAAAACAAAAATGATTCACCCATTATTTTGCAGAGAATTTTGAATTAATTTAGACACCACCTGTCAAACTATCTAATCTGTAATATTTGACAGATCCCACCACATGAACAATGGAACCCGCCGCGGAACCACGGGTCAGCTGAAAATACCAATGAGATGGTGAGAACAAATAAGGGATACAATAATAATAAGCTTTCGGGATAAGTGTATTGTATGGAATTGTACTTGTTTGACTAAGGTCAAACAATTTAACCCCTTAATGACCACCAATATAACATTCTTTTGACCTGAAAATAGCATCTCTGCACAAGTGACAATGCAGTGAGAGTCATATTTATACTATAGCTGTCACCATGCCGCGTTGGCCACATTCATTGTTGCCACTAATTAATTGGACCCTATAGATGCTGCTGTTTATGTTGATAAATCAACAGCGAAAATTGTCCCACCGTTTATTCACTTATATTAAAAAAAAAACAAGTACTCACCCTCTCTCTTCCTTCTTTTGCTGCTGTCCTCACCGCTCTCCTCGTTACCCAGCCGCTGCTGTCCTCACCACTTTCCTCTTCCACCGCTGGTGTCCTCACCGCTGCTTGTTCTCCCGGTGCTGCGGTCGGCGTCCTCCCGTCCTGCACTCTGTGCACTCAGCACAGCAGTCGCTCGGGAGTGACGTCACCGCACAGGGGGAGAATGGTGATGCCGCGCTATGCTTCATCATTACTGTGCGCGGTGACGAGGGAGACGCCGCAGCCGCTGACACCAGGCAGGGGGCCCCGGTGCCGCCGCTGACACCCGGTAGGGGGGCCTGGTGTCGGCGGCGGCAGCGGGTCAAATAGCGGCCGCGTAGTCTGTGACAGATCAGCGCAGCTCCTCTCTCACTGACAGGAGCTGGCTGCTGATCTGCCTGGCGGCCGCCGGGCCCCTAACCTCCCGGGCCCAGTCGCGATCGCGACCTCTGCGACCACGGTAGTTACGCCACTGTGTAAGACCTATATTGCACACTATCCATCTATTTGTTGCTGCCAAATTTACCTTTCCTACAGACTTGTGTACAATTTCTATATTCTGGGTATTGTCTCTGGTCCCTCTCAGGAGCAATTCTCTGTTTTTTATATTTTTTAAAAAAATATTTTAATTCAATAATAAAGCATATATCTTTTAGCATGAATCGCTTTTTATTGTCTTGAATTTTGGGACAATTTTCGCTGTTGATTTAGAATTTCTGAGTGTCATGCACACGTGAGGTTTTCTTTGGTTGATTAATTGTTTATGTTGATAGCAGCATCTAGATGGTTAACAGAGATAGGGGGTGCCCTTGGTAAATCCATTAAAACCTCAAAATCATTATTCTGCAGTCTTGATGGATGGCATGGCAATCTTCGGGCAAGTTATGGCCTCAATATCTGCCTGTTAAGATGTTAGAAACATTTTACATGAAAAAAAAATGAATTCCATTTATTCTACTTTGTGTTAATTCCCGTGAAGCATATAAAGGGTTAACAAACTACCTGACAACGGTTTTGGATACTTTGAGGGGTGCTACTTTTAAAAAATTATCAACTTGGGGGTTGTCCAGTATAAATGACTCTCAAATCCTCTTTTCAAAACTCAGTAAGTCTCTCAAAAAAAGAAAAAGGTTTTGTAAACTGTCTTAAAAAATTAAAAGTTGTTGGTAATAAACTCCTCCAACAAAATAAAAGGACCTTTGAAAAACGGTGCTGATGTAAAGTAGAATGGGCCTGTAAAGTTTCAGAAAAAAACATAGTTTACATTCTACCAAAGACCGGGCCGCATGTGAGACTAGCCGAGCAGGCGGGTCCTCAGTGGCTTCTCCCCTCCCGCTCTTCTTAAATGATAGGTCTATCCCTGTGTTAATTTATAGGGAGACACCTGTCAACCATTGGCAGCAAGCATGGAGAAACCACCGGGAACCCACCTGTTCGACCAGTCTCCTGTGCGGTTGGGTCGCCAGTGTCTTTTAAATTATGATTTTCTCTGAAATGCCGCAATATTTCAGAGTTATAGAGGTGGTCCACTACAAAGCATAGTGGCCACATCGATGTAAAGCTGTGACAGAAGGCTTTTTCTAAATACCTTCTGTTGTCACTTCTGTCTGTGAGCGGCGCTATCACATTCCGCTTACCCCCATCACATGACCCAGGCTACAGTGACCTCTGATGTCCGGTGATGTCACGTCAACTTTTGGAATTGGAAGTTGACCCGGCATCACTGAGGCTGGACCCAGTCTCCGTGAGTGACTGGGCTGTGGTCGGAGTTTCATAGCACATCACAGCCCAACGTGATTGCGGCACTCTGCGGTCAAGGAGCGAACCCACGAGATGATGGGTTGTGACATGTAATGAATCTCCGCTCATAGCCCAGTCACTCATGGAGACTGGGTCCTGCTTCTGTGATGCCGGGTCAACTTCCAAATCTGGACGTTGACGTGACATCACCAGACATCAGCAGACATCAGAGGTCACTGCAGCCCGGGTCACATGATGGGGGATGAGCGGACAGCGATAGTGCTGCTCACAGAAGATATTTAAGAAAAGCCTGCTGTCACGGCTTTACAACGATGTGGCCACTATGCTTTGTAGTGGATCACCTCTTTAAGCATACCTGGCTGAGATCACGCAGTCGGTGTCTGATACATGCTGCCTGTGGATATCAGCTGTCAAGTTCCCTTTATATATTTTAGTGTGGTATGTGATTTAAGCAAATAAGTATAAAAAAAATTGAAAATTGCTCATTATAAAAAAATACTGTTAAAATCTGTGTTATTTCCATAAAAAACTGCAAAATGTACTGATCTAAATTTACCACTAAAAATTAGATTGTCATGAAAAAACAATCTTTGGGATATGTTGAAACATTGGAAAGTTATTACCACATCAAGTGACACGTCAGAGTGTCAGAAAATGTTAGCTTGGTCATTTATGGGTCATTGAGGGCGTGTTAGGTAACAGACGAGATCCATTACACAATATCTTCAATAGGCTGAAACCCATTTCCAGTGACTGATTTTTAATGAAAGAATGCAAATACCGCATCATCAACTGCAAACGGTAAAGTCCCCAATGATAATATTACAGGGTAAAGGGAATCTGCCAGCAGGTTTTAACCATGGAATATGATGCCAGTGATATGTTATTTACTGGACTCTTTGCTGCAGTTTTAATAAAATCCCTGTTTAGTCTGATGTACAGTACAGACCAAAAGTTTGGACACAACTTCTCATTCAAAGAGTTTTCTTTATTTTCAGGACTCTGAAAATTGTAGATTCACATTGAAGGCATCAAAACTATGAATTAACACATGTGGAATGAAATACTTAAATAAGTGTAAAACAAATGAAAATATGTCTTATATTCTGGGTTCTTCAAAGTAGCCACCTTTTGCTTTGATTACTGCTTTGCACACTTTTGGCATTCTCTTGATGAGCTTCAAGAGGTAGTCCCCGGAAATGGTTTTCCAACACTCTTGAAGGAGTTCCCAGAGATGCTTAGCACTTGTTGGTCCTTTTGCCTTCCCTCTGCGGTCCAGCTCACCCCAAACCATCTCGATTGGGTTCAGGTCTGGTGACTGTGGAGGCCAGGTCATCTTGCGTAGCACCCCATCACTCTCCTTCTTAGTCAAATAGCCCTTACACAGCCTGGAGGTGTATTTGAGGTCATTGTCTTGTTGAAAAATAAATGATGGTCCAACTAAACGCAAACCGGATGGAATAGCATGCCACTGCAAGATGCTGTGGTAGCCATGCTGGTTCTGTATGCCTTCAGTTTTGAATAACTCCCCAACAGAGTCACCAGCAAAGCACCCCCACACCATCACACCTCCTCCTCCATGCTTCACGGTGGGAACCAGCTATGTAGAGTCCATCCGTTCACCTTTTCTACAAAGACACAGTGGTTGGATCCAAAGATGTCAAATTTGGACTCATCAGACCAAAGCACAGATTTCCACTGGTCTAATGTCCATTCCTTGTCTTCTTTAGCCCAAACAAGTATTTTCTGCTTGTTGCCTGTCCTTAGCAGTGATTTCCTAGCAGCTATTTTACCATGAAGGCCTGCTGCACAAAGTCTCCTCTTAACAGTTGTTTTAGAGATGAGAATGTGTGTCCAAACTTTTGGTCTGTACTGTAGATGTAGTAGAGCTAAAAGTTCTAGGCTGTGTATAGCCCCCCCCCCACACACACACACACACCCCTGATGGGCAGTTCTTGTGTACACTGTGATTTGTCAGCAAGCTGCCAATCAATGGTGAGGGTGGGGTTATACAGATTAGCCTGACTGGACTGCACAACTGTAATCCCAGTAGCGGTAATCTCCTACTGAAAAAAAAATGATGATTGTATTCAAATTATAGCACACATCCCTGGAATCAGGCTCTGTGTTTCTATCTCATACTGCTCTCAGAATAGTAAAAACCTGCTGACAGATTCCCCTTAAAAAGCTCCCTACTATACGTTTACTTTGGAAAAAGTTAATACAACTTAACGGAGTAGTCCCAGCTTAGAGCACAAGTTTGTATTCACTCAAAGCAACTGCAGACTTATGAATCCTCATAGCACACTGTCAGGATTCTCTAGTGCTGGCGCCAAAAGCAGGTGATTTGTATTCATGTGATCACATGCTGACTAGACATATGGAGCCTCACTCAACACAAGCAAATTGAGCGCAGTCGAACAAAACTAGTCGACCAGTGGCCAGATGGATGCAAATCGAATACATATGGTCACGCGCTCGCCTGCTCCCAGCACCAGAGAATCCTGACATCGCTAATACTGCGCCCCAAGACTAGACAACCTTCTCAACGCCTTACCAACATATGACGTACAGTAATGTCATATGCAGGGTCCTTGACTTTGACGCAAGCTTGACAAAGTGAGCCCACATCTTTCCCAGCAGATGATGGCTTTCATATTCAGCCATCATCTGCGTCTAACACCTGCATGTGTAGCGGAGCTCCATCTATGGTTATTAACCTGTTAATCACAGCCGCAAATACAGTACATCAGAGGGGGGCAGATCATTCTAACCTCCAGCCAATGAGACTATGGGATGCCGATCGGTTGGTGACAGCCATGGGTCTACTGAAGACCTCCTTGCCTGTTATGACCATGCTCCAAGGAAAACCAGTCTGCGGCTAGCATTCAAAGGAGACTGGGATTTTTTATATATACAGCAAAACTACGGTATTATTAAAGTTTTCAATTTGGGTGCAGGACTCAAAGATGGGGCCCACACATATCAGACTCTTATGGGTATAATATTCCATAATTATACCGTGTCCTTACTTTGCTTGTTTGTTTTTTTATGCAGGAAATCGACGACAACAAATCCGAGTCTATGGGGACATTAAAAAGATTACAGAAGATAGTCCGGAATAAAAAGGCCAATGATGATGTGAGACACTCTCTGCTGCAGTGTAAGGATCTCATCACATAGATACAGATCTAACATGTACAGTACCTAGTCACTATTTCTGACAGCCAGGGACTGCTTTAGGCCCCCTTCACACGTCCGTGAAAAACACGCACGTGTGTTACGGGCCGTTTTTCGGGTCCGTGTCCCGTTTTTGTGTCCGTTTTTATGGTCCGTGTGGCACCTGTGTGAATTGCGTATGCTAGCCGTGTTTGTGTGTAGAACGTCCGTGTGTGCGTGTGGAATTAACGTGTATGTGTACGTGGAATGTCCGTGTGGAATGTCCATGTGTGTGATGCACAATGTCGTTTATAAATGTCGGCTGACAGCAGACAGAGTTGCGCGATGAGAATGAACTCGGGTGAACTTCACCCGACTTTATCCTCATACCGCGGCTCTGTCTGTGTCGAGTACTGATTAGCGGTCACCTGTGAAGGATTCACCGGTGACCGCTAATCCCCCGAGTGACTGAAGTTTCCCCCCCTCTCTCATACTCACCGTTCCTCGATCCCGGCGCGGCGCTGCACGGCATTCACACTGCTGCGGCGGCTTTTACTATTTTGAAAAAGCCGGCCGCTCATTAAACAATCTCCTATTCCCTGCTTTCCCCGCCCACCGGCGCCTATGATTGGTTACAGTGAGACACGCCCCCACACTGAGTGACAGGTGCCTCACTGCACCCAATCACAGCAGCCGGTGGGCGTGTCTATACTGTGCAGTAAAATAAATAAATAAATAATTAAAAAAAAACGGCGTGCGGTCCCCCCCAATTTTAATGCCAGCCAGATAAAGCCATACGGCTGAAGGCTGGTATTCTCAGGATGGGGAGCTCCACGTTATGGGGAGCCCCCCACCCTAACAATATCAGTCAGCAGCCGCCCAGAATTGCCGCATACATTATATGCGACAGTTCTGGGGCTGTACCCGGCTCTTCCCGATTTGCCCTGGTGCTTTGGCAAATCGGGGTAATAAGGAGTTAATGGCAGCCCATAGCTGCCACTAAATCCTAGATTAATCATGTCAGGCGTCTCCCCGAGACACCTTCCATGATTAATCTGTAAATTACAGTAAATAAACACACACACCAGAAAAAAATCCTTTATTAGAAATAAAAAACACACACATATACCCTGGTTCACCACTTTAATCAGCCCCAAAAAGCCCTCCATGTCCGCCGGAATCCAGGATGCTCCAGCGTCGCATCCAGCGCTGCTGCATGGAGGTGACCGGAGCTGCAGAAGACACCGCCGCTCCTGTCAGCTCCACGCAGCAAATGAGGTGAGTAGCGCGATCAGCTGAGCTGTCACTGAGGTTACCCGCTGTCACTGGATCCAGTAACAGCGGGTAACCTCAGTGACAGCTCAGCTGATCGCGCGGCTGTCTTCATTAGCTGCGTGGAGGTGACAGGAGTGGCTGTGTCTGCTGCAGCTCCGGTCACCTCCATGCAGCAGAGCTGGATGCGACGCTGGAACATCCTGGATGACGCCGGACATGGAGGGCTTTTTCGGGCTGATTAAAGTGGTGAACCAGGGTACATGTGTGTGTTTTTTATTTCTAATAAAAACATTTTTCTGGTGTGTGTGTTTATTTACTGTAATTTATAGATTAATCATGGAGGGTGTCTCATAGACGCCTGACATGATTAATCTAGGATTTAGTGGCAGCTATGGGCTGCCATTAACTCCTTATTACCCCGATTTGCCAAAGCACCAGGGCAAATCGGGAAGAGCCGGGTACAGTCCCAGAACTGTCGCATATAATGTATGGGGCAATTCTGGGCGGCTGCTGACTGATATTGTTAGGGTGGGGGGCTCCCCACAACGTGGAGCTCCCCATCCTGAGAATACCAGCCTTCAGCCGTATGGCTTTATCTGGCTGGCATTAAAATTGGGGGGGACCGCACGCCGTTTTTTTAAATTATTTATTTATTTATTTTACTGCACAGTATAGACACGCCCACCGGCTGCTGTGATTGGGTGCAGTGAGGCACCTGTCACTCAGTGTGGGGGCGTGTCTCACTGTAACCAATCATAGGTGCCGGTGGGCGGGGAAAGCAGGGAATAGGAGATTGTTTAATGAGCGGCCGGCTTTTTCAAAATAGTAAAAGCCGCCGCAGCAGTTTGAAAGCCGTGCAGAGCCGGGCCGGTGATCGGGGAACGGTAAGTATGAGAGAGGGGGGGGAACTGACCGACAGACTGTGAGAGAGGGACAGACAGACAGAGAGACCGACAGAGAGACAGAGAGACCGACCGACGGACTCAGGGAGATTGACCGACATACACAGAAATAGAAAGAATAGCCGACATCACTAGAAATAAAAACACCAAACGGACACGGACTATAGGTAGATGCATACGTGTTTACTAACGTGTGTGCACATACCCATAGACTTTCATTGTGTCCACGTGTGCGTGCTCCGTGCAGATAACGGACATGCATCCGTGCAAAACGCAAACACATACGGATCACGGACACGCACACACGGACATAATGAAATAACGCACGTGTGACCACAATCATAGATTAACATTGGTGCACGTTTGGCCGTGTCTCCGGTACATACGGAAACGGACCAAACACGCACGTGTATCACGGACGTGTGAAGGGGGCCTTAGACAAAGTGGAGCCCTGGCCATAAGTTTAAAGTGGGGCACAAAAGGCTCACATATTGCACCATCACCCTCAGACACTTAAGTTGCTTTTACCATATATGGTTCAGACCATTAACCGAGTGTGATTGATATACACAGGATTAGGAAGAATGGTGAGCAAAGAACGATCATAATGTTCTTTGTGGAAAAATCCCTTTTAGGGAAGGACTGATGAGAATGGTTTCTAATTTTGTGTGCATTTTCTGATTAGTGTTTTGTAAGTGGTTTACATCTTAGTTTTTCATTTGTAATCTTTTACAATGAAATTTTCTTGTCACTTCATCCACAGACTTTAATCATCTGTTCGAATCACTGGAGCATTTGTCCATGGGCTGCAGTAACACATTGCATTTCTTTTATATAATCTCTAGTGATGGGCGAATAGTAAAATATTCGGGTTTGGATTATGTGTACTGAATACCTAGCACTATTCCAGTATTCATCACGAAAACGAACCTAATGCAAAACAATGGGGAGCCCGGGCATTTTTCTTGAAGATTTCCCAGAATAATGCTCGGGTTCACCATTGACTTGCATTAGGGTCGTTATTTGAGACTAATACTGGAATAGTACTAGGTAGAGATAAGCGAATATACTCGGCAGCATTAGTCATTTACACAAATATTAGGATATTTGGGATAATAATTACTCATCGAGTATTTTGGTATTCTCCTCGTGAGTTTTGAGTCCCATCCCCACACATATTTGGCGCCTTATTTTAAGCCACTAAACATGCGGAGATTGCCTGCCAATCACAGTAGCCATCTTAGCTACTGACATTGCTGTGACAAGTAGAATAAAAAACAAAAGACATGAGGTCACTCGCCTATTTGTGAAAACTTTTGCAGGTAATGAAGACAGCTGGGGACTGGTATTCTCAGGCTTGGAAGGTCCATGATTATTGGGCCCTCCCCAGCCTAAAAATAGCAGCTTGCAGCCACCCCACAATTGGGGGACACCCTACAATCTGACAGTCAGGTTATTGGAGTTCACTTTCAGTGAACTCAGTTGAACCAAATGCTGGATTGCCAAACTGCTGTGCAGCCGTGTCTCACAAGCAGCGGGTTCAATGGAGTTCACTGAGAGCAGCAGGGGAGCCCCTGAGCCCCGGACTCTCGGACTGCAGAACACGGCAGCACAGCAGTCCAATAGTCCGGTATTTGTGAGGCCCGGAAACCTTAAATAAGACTTTAAGGAAGCCTTAAAGGCTCCTGGAGTTCCCAGCTGCTGGTACATCTGGAGGTTCTGAACAGTTACCAGAGTTCACAGCCTCCAGGTATTCCAACAACTGGGAACTCCAAGAAACTTAAAGTCTCCTTTAAGGTTTCCAGGCCTCACAGCTGCCACCCGTTTGACCATTATAACTAGGACTGTTTTGATTGGTTTCAACAGCAAGCAGAGATCTTACAAAATTGAGAAATTCATTAACAAATATTTCTTTATACGAATAATATTTTTGGGGTTACACCCCATTTCATTTTAAATTTAATTTTGTAATCATCTCTTCTGGTGGAGAATCTGAAATATTCACATAGACAGAACTGATTAGCGATAAGTGGGAAATAAAGAAATAAATAAATACCTCAAAATGAGCATCACTACTTTATTACTGGTCAAAGGTTGACCACCAGACCCATGAGATGGGGGATATTGGGCAGTTGCTTTATGAAATGTTCTTTAGTTGGGGGGACTCTTATATCTGACACCTCCCTATATGTGGCAACTTACATTGGTGTAAAACACAGGGTAAAACTGCAGGACTGTCACATCTATCACAACCTGAATTACAAAATTTCCAAAATTGACAACAGCTTTACAACATTAAAAAAATCCAACCATATTGTTTCATTTTTTATTTTTTAAAGGGAAACTGTCATGTCCCTTTTCGATATTAAACTGCCCCATTGACTTGTTAGTGATGCAATGTGCATCACTAACATGGTTTTGCCAAACATCTTCGTATTTATCTTCTTAGTCATAGGGGTGGCGCATTTCTTCTGTTCAGTCACAGTCCTGTTTGTGATTGCTTGCTGTGGCATATGGCATAGAGGTGGATGGCGCCTCTCTTCAGTTCAGTCACAGTCAGTCAAGCTTCATCTTCAAATTATGCACACCCTCAGCTTTGTGATTGATTGCCGTGACTGACCCAATGTGAAAGCAATCTCCTATTAAATCCTGCCTCAGCATCCCGAGCATGCGCTCTGTGAGTCCCTCTTCTTTCTTCTCCTCATGACGGCAGCTGCAGTAGAGCGGCGGGATCACAGAAGCGCTTAGCAAGACATGATAAAGCCCTGGGCATGCGCACTAATCTGGGTGTACATCCCCAGATTAATTTCATATTTGCACATGCTTTGGGATTTATACCTCCTTGGGCTAGTTTCACACTTGCATTGAACGGCATCCGTTGCATTGCGTTGTGTGATGGATGCAACGGATGTGTTGCATATAGTGGCACAACGGATGCAACGGATGCTGCAAAACAACAGAATCCGTTTTGATTTTTTTTTCTTTACAGTTTTAACCAGCGGCAGACTATTGTGAACGATCAGATGATCGCTCACAGCAGCCGGTCGCCGGGTGATCAGATGATCGCTCCCAGTAGCCGGCCGCCGGGTGATCAGCTGATCGCTCCCAGTAGCCGGCCGCCGGGTGATCAGCTGATCGCTCCCAGTAGCCGGCCGCCGGGTGATCAGGTGATCGCTCCCAGCACCGGGTGATCAGCTGATCGCTCCCAGTAGCCGGCCGCCGGGTGATCAGGTGATCGCTCCCAAACGCTGGGTGATCAGCTGATCGCTCGACCGCCGAGAATGTGTGCGGGGGGCGGAGTGCGGAGTGGGTGGAGCCGAGCGGGCCATGGCGCTGAGGACAGATGAGTGTGTGTGTGTGTGTGTGTGTGTGTGTGTGTGTATATATATATATATATATATATATGTACACACATGCGGAATGGAGTGCGGGAGGGGGCGAAGCCGAGCGAGGAAGTGTCGGGCTCCCTGCACACGTGGCCAGGGTAAATATCGGGTAAAGCACTTTGCTTGGTTACCGAATATTTATCTTGGTTACGGGTGCAGGGAGCCAGAGAGAGTATGCGCAGTGAAATCCTAAGGATTCCGCTGCTCAAAAAAACGTTACATGCTGTGTTCCTCCCGCTGGGTGGAAGCAACGCAGCGTCGCCCAGCGGAAGCAACGCAGGTCCTTTTGGCACAATCCGTCATCCATACAAGTCTATGGGAAACAGCGGAATCCGTTAACGGATTCCGCTGTTTTCCAAAAGGGCGGATTGTGATGGAAGGAAAACAACGCAAGTGTGAAAGTACCCTTAGGTGAGTGCACGCTAAGCGCTTCTGTGATCCCGCTGATCTGGTGCTGCCAAGAGAAGAAAGAAGGGTGACGCGTAAGCTCATGCCTGTGAAGCTGTGGGGAACTGCGCAAGCTCAGGAGTTAATAGGAGATTGCCGTGACTTTGGGCCAGTCACAGCATTCAATCACAATGCGGGGGGCATGCATAATCTGAAGAGGACCGTGACTGAACTGAAGAAATGTGCCACCCCTATGACTGAAAGAAAAGATTTTTAATGGATTCACCTGATCATAATAATTGATTTTTTTAAGATAAATATGGGGAACGTTTGTTTCACCCAAACATGTTAGTGATGCACATTTCATAAGTAACAAGACATTGGGGGCAGTTTAATATTGAAAAAGGACGTGACAGGTTCCCTTTAAGTTTCAAGACTAGGAAAATTTCGAATGCAAATTTTAGATATATAATCACGGGGACAATGTTCCATTCACAGCTCCTACCCAGGACATTGAAGAGGAGGAAGAGGAGACATTAGTAACATGCATGAAGCTAACAAAATCCCAAGAAAAGAAACTGCCACGAAAAAGACAAGAACCAGAGCCATATACAGAACAGAATGGCACTGCCTTAGACAAGTCCATCCACCTCAGATGGAACCCTCCAAAAAGTATGGTCCTATGTCCAGAGTACCATTCTTACTTCTTCACTGACTGGAAATCCTTTCCTGATCACTTTGACCCTTTGATTTTCACTACATCACACATAGAAGAATGGGAACGCTGCATTTGTTGTAACCACCAGGCCCAAATCCCGTGTTCCTTCACTGACTCAGATCTTCCATATGCGTGGGTAAGTCGACTGAAAGCTTCATTTTTAACTCTTCTTCCACGGTCCTAATGGTTCCAAACCATAGATGAGAAAAGTCATAAATGTCTTCAAAGGCAATCTTTCACCAGGTTTTTGCTACGTAATCTGAGAGCAGGATGATATATGTGCAGAGACCCAGATTCTAGCGATGTGTCACTTACTGGTCTGCATGCTGTGATTTTGATAAAATCCCTATTTTTTCTGCTGCAGGAGAGGCTGTTCTTTCAATGCTGAGCTGTGTATAACCCCCACTCCTATCACTGATTGGCAGCTTTTTATGTAAACTGTGCATAGGCAAAAAACTGCTAATCAGTCGTAGCAATGAGACTACACAGAACAAGTTTACCAGCTTGTCCTGTTGTGATAATTTCCTGCTGATAAAACACTGATTTGATCCACACAGCCCAGTACATGACACATCACTCTAATCAGTGTTTCCTCCCCTACACCATGCTGTTTTCATATTACATATTAAAAACCTGCAGACAAATTCTTTTAAGAACATTGGCCCCAGCTCATCATGACATTTCTGCCAGTTTGTTTGCGTAAATATATTTCAATCAGTGACTTTTTGATTTGTGGCAAATTCATCAATATGTTCTGTCTTTTGTGGTTTAGTTAGTTTTCTGATTTTTCCATCAATGTGGCTTTTACAGATGTTTTAGACAGATTCATGAGATGCGAGTCTTTAAGAAAAGTCACAACATTTGATGCAACTCCACTCCAGTCCATATAAACCAGGTTTTGGTGCATTTTTGGTGACATTTTGCAAAATGTTCACCAAACCAGTTCAAGACAATTATGGGCTCTACACTAAATTCATGCGTCCCAAGTGCCAAATTGATGAATTGGGCTCAATAACATCAGTGAAAACTACATGTCAAAATTGAAACGTGACTTTTAAACCTTGAATTTTCATTCAAGATCATTGTCTTATAAGTTTTATAACTAGAATAGACTAAGGCAAAATTTGCAAAACAAAGCGACTTATATTTTCTAAAAAAAAAAAAAAAAAGAAAATAAAAAAAATGTCAATAATGGGTTGGAAGGATGGAAGAAAAATGTTGGAATGTATCATCATCTTCTCCTTTTTTTTGCATGAACATCTAAACCACAAAATCACAAAAGACATCCTAAAAAAAATAAAAAAGAGAAATTTTTGTAAGCATTCAGCTATCCAAAATTATATAAAAAAAAATGACTTATGGCCGCTTTACACGCTGCGATCTCGTTAGCGAGATCGCTAGCATTCGTGTCCGCCCCCATCGGTTGTGTGTCACGGGCAAATCGCTGCCCATGGCGCACAACATCGCTAGGAACTGTCATACATACCTGCCTAGCGACGTCGCTGTGACGCCGAACGAGCCGGCCCCTTAGAAAGGAGGCGGTTCGCCGGTCACAGCGACGTCGCTAGGCAGGTATGTATGACAGTTCCTAGCGATGTTGTGCGCCATGGGCAGCGATTTGTCACTAAACGGCCGCCCAATAGAAGCGGAGGGGCGGAGATGAGCGGGATGAACATCCGGCCCACCTCCTTCCTTCCTCATTGCGTGCGGCCGCAGGTACGATGTGGTTCCTCATTCCTGCGGTGTCACACATAGCGATGTGTGCTGCCACGGGAACGACGAACAACATGGTACCTGCAGCAGCAACGATATTTAGGAATAGAGCAGCGTGTCAACGAGCAACGATATGGTGAGTATTATCACTCGTTAACGGTCGCTCCTGCGTGTCACACGCAACGACGTCGCTAACGAGGCCGGATGTGCGTCACGAATTCCGTGACCCCAACCACATCTCTTTAGTGATGTCGTTGCTTGTAAAGCAGCCTTAAGTGAAGGGGATTTGGCAACAATTTGTGCTTTTCCTACACAAATTTCTATTCTTGTAGGCAATAAACTCTTTGTTCATTCTCATTTGGAAGTACAAAAAGTAAGATATTTTACCTTGAAATTAAGTCTCAAACTTTTCATCAGGAGATGGGGAAGTGTTGCAAGTTTATGTAACACTGATATATGATATTTATGATTGTGTTACGCCTAAATTGGCAAAGTTTGTACGAAAATCCATTTAGAAATATAAGAAAAGTCTTCAAACTGTAAGACACACTCACAACTTATGATTTTTGATGTTGAGTGGTGATATGCGTCCGGCGTTAGATGGAGATTACTGTCTCCCTCTGCTATCATCTTATCTCCAGATTCTTAATCTTCAGAAAGTAACATTTTTCTATGTTTTTTGCACAAATCAAGTTAGAATGTTAAGTATTCTTTAGGCTGAGAACCTCAATCTGTGAGCTACCTGAATTTTATCAACCCCTGAGATTATTTTTCATTTCTCCGCTTTCATTTTTTTCCTCCCTTCCTTCCAAAAAGCATTTTTTTTTTATTTTTCTGTCGACATAGTCGAATGAGGGTTTGTATTTTGTTTATTTAAGAAGGTGGATCCAGGCAA
Source organism: Anomaloglossus baeobatrachus (assembly GCF_048569485.1). Taxonomy (NCBI): domain Eukaryota; kingdom Metazoa; phylum Chordata; class Amphibia; order Anura; family Aromobatidae; genus Anomaloglossus; species Anomaloglossus baeobatrachus. Next base: position 65,471,370 of record NC_134354.1, read on the forward strand.
CTATCGTCCGGTAAGTCTGACATCAGTGGCGTGCTAAATTTTAGAGGGCATTATAAGAAATGACGTACAAAATATATTACAAAGAACAATATGTTAACTGACAACCAGCATTGGTTCGTGAGAGATAAGTAGTGTTTAACCACGGCAAATCTGGATATTTGAGTAAGGACTGTATAGTCCAAAATGCGTAAGCGATCCCTACTCTGGGGCATGGACTCATATTTTATCATGCACTAGACCTTTTTAAATGTATGGATTAAAGAATTGGTTTTATCACTGGACGTGTTGCTGGATTACCTGCCCTTTTTGTGATTTGATATACCGGATCTGTACTTTACAAAGGCAATTAATTATGTACCGCACAACAGCCTTGTACTGAAAGTCAAGAATCCTGGATTAAGGGACACTCTTAAGCATACTGGTAAAAAAACAAAAAAAAAACAGTTTAAGGGGTAGGAAACAAAGAGTAATTGTAAATTGTGTATTCTGTAATGGGTCTACATTCAGCAGTGGGGGGCACAATGATCTGTACTGGGTGCATTAGAGTTCACAAGTATCTGTGTTAGGACCAATTCTTTTTATTCTTTATATTAATGATTTTGTGGAAGAGATTTAGATAAAGTATTGGTCTTTGATGATGGCGTAAAACTCTGTAAGATAATACAGATGAGATTGGCAGTATATTATTACAAAACAATCGGAGTAAGATGTCTGCATGGGCAAACACATGGCAGATAAAATTTAGTTCCTACCCTCGGCCAATTTTCATTTTTACGGTTTCATTTTTTCCTCTCCCTTTTTTTAAAAAGTGGTATCTTTTTTTATTCTTGCACCGACAGACGTATGACAGACTTTTTTTTCACAAGATAAGATGTAGTTTTTGTTGATTCCATTCATATTACCAAAAAGAGTAAGGGGAAATAAATCAAATAAAGTGCTGTGAAATGGTATAAGGGCAATTCTGACATTGTTTTATTTTTCCGGCCTTTGTTGTATGGTGAAAATGACCTAGAAACATGATTTTCAAGATTGGCACGATTACAAGATACTTAGCATGTTTAGGGTTTTTTTACTATTTTATTGGCTAAAACAATTCTGAATTTTGTAAAAAAAAAAAAATGAGTATGGTACTGTCGCGGGCGGGGAGGAGGGTGTCAGCACACTACGCTCACCCCTTCTGCTCGGGTCCGGCGGCCGCTGCTCAGTGGTGGCTCGAGCTGTAGGCCGGATCCCGGGGGTCTCTCGAGCGGCACTCCTCGCCCGTGAGTGAAAGGGGGTTTGTTGGGTGTGGGGATTGTTTATAGTCCGTGACGCCACCCACGGTTGTGGTGATTTCACCACCGCTGCTCAATACGGGGGTCCCGGGGATGGTGATGCGGAGCAGCCAGGTGTTGTGTTGCCCCTCCGTGGGTAGGGGTCGGTGATCCCGGGGCCCGGTGACGGTTTGTGAGGTGCAGGGCCTGGTGGTCGCAGGGACGCGGGGGCAGCGCTGTGCCTTGCGGCACTGTGGTACTCACTCAGCCTGAGACGTGGACACAGTTTGTACGGTAAACCAAACGGCTGGTAAGACGGTCCCACGGACGGCTGCAACTGCTCTCCCAGTAGGTGACGGTGATGTCCCTCTTCCTTGCACCTTGTGTACTAATTGGTTGCGATGGGTCCCCACCGGTAACCCGCTCCCCGGCTTCAAGCTGGACCGGGGGAGCTCTACTCTTTGCCCGCAGGCGCTGGCCCTCAGAAACTGGTGCCCTGGCGGTGGCGGTGTCTCTGTTGTACAGGTTGGGCTGTTGCCTTCACTCGGGTCTTGGTTGTTGGGGGATCTACGTCCCCTTCACTGACGGATTCGGCAATTTACGGCGACTCCAAGCCTTGCCGGGGTCCGAGAGGCCCCTGCCCTGGTGCTGACTGTCCTTCGGAACACTGCTCCAGACCACCGGGCACACAGCCTACGGGATCCTTCCAGGAACTTCCAAACGGTCCCCCTCCAGACAGTCACCGCCGTTGCTGACCTTGCTGACCTGCCCTGCACTTACCTGGACTCTTCAGGCTTTTCTCTCTCTCTCTCTCTCTGTCACCACTCTTGCTTTCCTCCGTTTCTCCTTTACTTTCCTCACTTTCACTCAGTTGTTCACTCCTTTCTAGCCCTCAGCTAGACTTTACTCCTGCCCTGCCCGGGGCTATCTGCCTGGTTTCTCCCGCCTCCAGAGCTGTGATCTCCTTGGTGGGCGGAGCCAACCGCCTGGCCCACCCCCTGATGTGAATCATCAGCCTCTGGAGGAAGGCAACAAGGATTTTTGGTTCAGCTTAGATGTGCCTACCTGGGATGTAGGGTGTGGTGGTGTGTGACCTGTGTCCCCTGGCTTGCCCAGGGCGACACATTCCCCCTTAGCAAAATGCAGACCGTACGCGGGCTGCTGTTCTACACCGGTTTTATTTTTCTGAAAAAGATAACATTTGGAAATTAACATATATACATTTTTAATAACTCTTCCCAAGACGGGAGGCACATTTACTTCAACGTTGGTTTACGGTTACGGTTTCCGCTCTCTCCCACCCAAGCAACCTGGCCCTGATGCTGCCCCTAAAACCCAGGCAGCACCCCTTGACCCACAGTCCAGCACACGGTACCCGAGCGGGATCTGTCCTTCCCTCCAGAGGGTAGCCACCGGTTCCTTTGGTGGCTGGGCCCCAGCCTGCTCTGCTGAGGGCCCTCCCTCCAACCTGCCTCTCCGGAGACGGCACTGCGGAAACGGTAACGGTAACCAACATATTTACAAGCCACTAACGTTTGTGGTTGCCCTGCAAGTTCACGGGCTTGTCCATTGATAGTCCTCCATGCAATTTTAAACGGTCCCCACGGGGACAACGGTGTGGGCTCCAGCCGGTTGAAAATCACACGGTGAATCAGGTGAAACTTCGGTCATCATCTTTTCATATCATTTTTCAAAACTTTTCAAACTTTCAACTTTCAACAACAAACAGGTGGTCCCCACGGGGACGGTGCTACGGGCATCCGCTGCCCTACTCCGGACTTCCAGGTTCCAGTGCTCCTTCCAAGGGAGGGGGCGCGGCGCTTGCTAGGGCCTCTGGGCTGCCCTTCAATCTAGCGTCCAGCGCAAACCACCCTCGCTCCCCAAAGAACCGAGTGTACTGGACGATATAACCCGGCATCAGATTACGGCCAGGATGCTCCTCAGGCAGGTGGGCATTCACATCCCGCCGGGCTACAAAAACTTCGGCCTCCAGGCCCGGCTCGTGGATGAACCCGTAGCCCCGGCGGACATCAAACCGCCTCACCTGCCCCACGTACAACGGTCCTCGGGCACGGGAGGTTGCTTGCCGGAGGTGTTCCTTCTCCCGGATCGCTCTGGCCACCAGTTCGGCCTTCTTCCGCTCCCTCTCGGCGATCTCCAGGCCCAGCGGTACCGGCTCCCTATCCCAATACGGCGCTGCTGCCAGCGCCGGCGCACGGGTCGGGCCCCGCGGGACATCCTGGACGTTGCCCACTGTCAGGACTATGGGCGGCATGTCCCGCGGTGTCTTGGCCTTGGGCGCTGCCTTGCAACAACAACCCGGCGCTACCTCAGCCGAGGTGTGGGGGATGGGCATAGGGGCTTTCCGCTGAGGGGCCTTCGGCTCGGAACGGGTCATCTGCTCCGGCTCGGGGGATGTTTCATGGGATGCCTCCGGTTCCACTTTCGGCATCTTCCACGGTAACACCTCCGGTATGCCGCGGGCTCCGGCTACAGGTCGGCCCGCTTGGGCGGGGACGCTGGGTACTGCTACCGGTTGCGGTGGTAGCAGGCCTAGTGACAGGGTCACGGCCTCCGGGACGGGTGGCGAGGGAGGCAACGGGGGGAGTGGGCTTGGACCGGGCCCCACAGCCGCGATGACCGGCCCTTCAAGGGCAACGGGACGTGGGTCACTCACCCTCCCTTTCTCCGCTTCCTCCTCGCGTCTCCGCACGGTGGCTACAACGTCCGCCATGTCGGCCTCCCACTCCTCCATGAGGAGCTGCATCCTGACCTGCAGCCTTTGGTAGAGCTGCGCGGTTCGGATCTCCACCCACGCCGCGGTTCCAGGCGCGGGGGCTACGGTGTCGCGGGACGGCATCCACATGATGGCTTCTTCTTTTGCTTCCAGGAACGGTATGTTTGCAGAGTCCTGGCGTCCCTGCTTTTATAGCCGCAGCTACATGCGGCCAGCCGCCATCGCGTCCCCCTTAGCTCTTTTCGGCCCCTCCTTTCTCGGGGCGGGGTTTTGGCCTTCGCGCCTCTACTGCTCGAGAAGACGCTCGAGCGGGAACTTTTCGCGCCAAAGATGGCGACTTCTGAAATTTTTCTGCCGGATACCTCCGGCGGTAACAAGGCGCACCTCTACCAGACGGCAGAGCGGTAAGATCCTGTTCGTGACGCCAAGTTGTCGCGGGCGGGGAGGAGGGTGTCAGCACACTACGCTCACCCCTTCTGCTCGGGTCCGGCGGCCGCTGCTCAGTGGTAGCTCGAGCTGTAGGCCGGATCCCGGGGGTCTCTCGAGCGGCACTCCTCGCCCGTGAGTGAAAGGGGGTTTGTTGGGTGTGGGGATTGTTTATAGTCCGTGACGCCACCCACGGTTGTGGTGATTTCACCACCGCTGCTCAATACGGGGGTCCCGGGGATGGTGATGCGGAGCAGCCAGGTGTTGTGTTGCCCCTCCGTGGGTAGGGGTCGGTGATCACGGGGCCCGGTGACGGTTTGTGAGGTGCAGGGCCTGGTGGGCGCAGGGACGCGGGGGCAGCGCTGTGCCTTGCGGCACTGTGGTACTCACTCAGCCTGAGACGTGGACACAGTTTGTACGGTAAACCAAACGGCTGGTAAGACGGTCCCACGGACGGCTGCAACTGCTCTCCCAGTAGGTGACGGTGATGTCCCTCTTCCTTGTACCTTGTGTACTAATTGGTTGCGATGGGTCCCCACCGGTAACCCGCTCCCCGGCTTCAAGCTGGACCGGGGGAGCTCTACTCTTTGCCCGCAGGCACTGGCCCTCAGAAACTGGTGCCCTGGCGGTGGCGGTGTCTCTGTTGTACAGGTTGGGCTGTTGCCTTCACTCGGGTCTTGGTTGTTGGGGGATCTACGTCCCCTTCACTGACGGATTCGGCAATTTACGGCGACTCCAAGCCTTGCCGGGGTCCGAGAGGCCCCTGCCTTGGTGCTGACTGTCCTTCGGAACACTGCTCCAGACCACCGGGCACACAGCCTATGGGATCCTTCCAGGAACTTCCAAACGGTCCCCCTCCAGACAGTCACCGCCGTTGCTGACCTTGCTGACCTGCCCTGCACTTAGCTGGACTCTTCAGGCTTTTCTCTCTCTCTCTCTCTCTGTCACCACTCTTGCTTTCCTCCGTTTCTCCTTTACTTTCCTCACTTTCACTCAGTTGTTCACTCCTTTCTAGCCCTCAGCTAGACTTTACTCCTGCCCTGCCCGGGGCTATCTGCCTGGTTTCTCCCGCCTCCAGAGCTGTGATCTCCTTGGTGGGCGGAGCCAACCGCCTGGCCCACCCCCTGGTGTGAATCATCAGCCTCTGGAGGAAGGCAACAAGGATTTTTGGTTCAGCTTAGATGTGCCTACCTGGGATGTAGGGTGTGGTGGTGTGTGACCTGTGTCCCCTGGCTTGCCCAGGGCGACACATTACATTCCCTCTACACTATCCTATCCTTTCCATACAAAGCCCCCACTTCACAGTGTACTCTACACTGTGTCCCCCTATATCTTTCAATCTTTATGCTGTGCCCCTTCATCACATAGCCCCTCCTTGGCATCATGTCTCCTCCTGACTGTGCCCTTCCTTATGCTGTCTCCCCTAGCTCTTCATCCTGTGTCCTCAAATTTATCCCATCCCCCTTGCACCCCATACTGTGTATGAAAACATCCCCCATCTCATACAGTTTCCTCCTACATGCTCATCTTAATCCCCATACTGTGCTCACACCCATCCCCCTTGCATACTGTTTCATCCTATATCTCACTACTAATACTGTGTTCTCATATTTCTCCCCCACTCGCTCACTATACTGTGTCCGCATCCATCCTCTCCTCACTCCCCATATTGTGTCTGCATTTATCTCCCCCTTGTTCCCAATACTGTGTTTGCACAGTTTACTTGATAAATATAAGTACAATTGATCACTGGGAGCTGATGACCTGCACCTTCTCTGACCTGGCTCTCAGCTTGACAGCTGGCTCAGTGAACAGCCAACTCCCAGTATGATAAAGGGTCAAATATAGCCACAGAAAGACACATTGGACCAGCGTGTCAGGCTGCCCTACGTCATCACCATGCAGGCTGCGCCTGGGGAAAATGACCACCTGCCCCTCCTGGACACAACACAGCATGCACAATGACTTAACGGTATGTCAGAAAGTTTTCAGAGGTTAATTTTCATAAATGTAGAGTAAGGCAGAGTAGAAATGTAGAGTAAGGCACCTCGGCTAGAGTAAATATACGATATACAGTAAATGGAAATATACTCAGGACTACAGAACAAAGGAAGGACTTGGGTATTCTGGTTACAAGAAAGCTGAGCTGTAGTACTCAATGTCAGGAAGCAGCTGCAAAAGCAAATAAGATTTTAGGGTTCTTAAGAAGTGAGATAAAATCCTGTGATACCAACATATTGTTACCCTTCTATAAATCACTTGTAAGGCCACATCTAGAATATGGGATCAAGTTTTGGGTTCTACATTTTAAAAGGGATATTGGAAAACTTGAGCCAGTTCAAAGCCGGTAACTAAATTATTACATGGGATGGAAGGCTTGTCCTATAATGAAAGGTTAGAAAAGTTGTTTAGCTTGTTTAGCTTAGAAAAAAAAGATACCTCATTGGAGATCTTATTTATATGTATAAATACATGTGTGGTCAATACATAGGACTGCTTCATGACTTATTCTTTCCAAAGACCTTCCTTTCTGGTATATATGTCCCTCATCCTGGTATAAGGGTCCCCCATCCTGGTCTAGATATGTCATCATCCTGCTCCCATCCTGGTATATATGTCCCCCATTCTGGCATATACAGTAGGTATAGAAGATAGGTGTAGGTATCAGATCCCTTTAAATGTTTCACTCTTTGTTTCATTGCAGCCATTTGGTAAATTCTAAAAAGTTAATTTTTTATTCTCATTAATGTACACTCTGCACCTCATCTTGACAGAAAAATATCCAGAAATGTAGACATTTTTGCAAATTTATTAAACAAGAAAAACTGAAATATCACATGGTTATAGGTATTCAGACCCTTTGATCAGACACTAATATTTAAGTCACATGCTGTCCATTTCTTTGTGATCCTTTTTGAGATGGTTCTACTTCATTGGAGTGAAGTTTTGTTTAATTAACTGATAGGACTTGATTTGGAAAGGCACACACCTGCCTATATAAGACCTCACAGCTCACAGTGCATGTCAGACTCATAAGGTCAAAGGAACTGCCCAAGGAGCTCAGAGACAGAATTGTGGCAAGGCACAGATCTGGCCAAGGTTACAAAAGAATTACTAAAGTACTCAAAGTTCCTAAGAGCACAGTGTTCTCCATAATACTTAAATGGAATAAGTTTGGGACCACCAGAACTCTTCCTAGACCTGGCCGTCCAGGTAAACTGAACAAGCATGGGAAAAGAGCCTTGGTGAGAGAGGTAAAGAAGAACCCCAAGATCACTATAGTAGAGCTCCAGAGATGCAGTAGGGCGATGGGAGAAAGTTCCACAAAGTCAACTATCACTGTAGCCCTCCATCAGTCGGGCCTTTATGGCAGAGTAGCCCGACAGGAAGTCTCTCCTCTTTGAAAGACGTATGAAAGAGTTTGCAAAAAAAACACATGAAGGACTCCCAGACTATAAGAAATAAGATTCTCTAGTTTGATGAGATGAAGAAAGAACGTTTTGGTGATAATTCTAAGCGGTATGTGTGTAGAAAACCAGGGACTGCTCATCACCTGCCCAATACAATCCCAACAGTGAAACATGGTGGTAAGCATCATGCTACGGGAGTGTTTTCCAGCTGCAGGGACAGGACGACTGGTTACAATTGAAGGAAAGATGAATGCGGCCAAGTACAGAGATATCCTGGAAGAAAACCTCTTCCAGAGTGCTCTGAACCTCAGACTTGGCCAAAGGTTCACCTTCCAACAAGACAATGACCCTAAGCACACAGCTAAAATAACAAAGGAGGGGCTTCAGAACAACTCTGTGACCATTCTTGACTGGCCCAGCCCGAGCCCTGACCTAAACCCAATTCAGCATCTCTGGAGAGACCTGAAAATGGCTGTCCACCAACGTTCACCATCCAACCTGATGGAACTGGAGAGGATCTGCAAGGAAGAATGGCAGAGGATACCCAAATCCAGGGGTGAAAAATTTGTTGCATCATTCCCAAGAAATCTCACGACTGTACTAGCTCAAAAGGGAGGGCGCTTCTACTCAATACTGAGCAAAGGGTCTTAATACTTATGACCATGTGATATTTCAGTTATTCTTGTTTAAAAAATTTGCAAAAATTTCTACAGTTCTGTTTTTTTTTCTGTCAAGATGAGGAGCAGAGTGTACATTAATGAGACAAAAATGAACTTTTTGAATTTACCACATGGCTGCAATGAAACAAAGCCTGTAAGTCCACTATTCTGGTATATGTGTCACCCATCCTGGGCCCCTCCCTACCAGGTATACATGTCCCCCATTTTGTTGCTGTTCTCTAATGCATAACCCCCTCCCCCTATTCTTCTCACCTTCCCTCGCTTCCACAACATGCAGCGTCCTCTTCTATGACCAGTACAAAGGCCGGTAGTTGACATTGGTGTGTCTGCCTATGGGCGACGCATAACATCATTGTTGTGCACCTGTAACTGGCATGCCGACGTCAGCTGCCAGCCTCCAATTGGCTGTGGCATGTATTGTGTTGTAGGGACCTGGCAGGTCTCTGTGCCACTATGCATTTCAACTGAATGTGTGTCCTCAGTTGCATATCCAGCTGAAATAGGTGTGGGCATCAACGGCCCCCTCTCTCGCACGAGTCCGTTCATGTTCGCAACCTCTGCGACCCTGATCACTATGCACATTGTGTTCATAAAGATTCATCCACCTTTTGAAAGTACATTATTTAGTAGCTTTCTGTACAAGCTGACAGCTGCTTGACTCACACCTGTGCAGCAGAAATTGTCATTGATCCCTCTATAGTCTTAAGCTGGGTTCACACATAGCGACAGCGACGTCGCTGTTACGTCACCATTTTCTGTGATGCAACAGCGACCTTGTAAGTCGCTGTTATGATCGCTGCTTAGCTGTCAAACACAGCAGACGCAGCAGCGATCATAACGACACGCGTCGCTGTGCTACATGTTCAGAGAGCAGGGAGCAGCGCACACTGCTTAGCGCTGGCTCCCTGCACTCCTAGCTACAGTACACATCGGGTTAATTACCCAATATGTACTGCAGCTACATGTGCAGGGAGCAGGGAGCCGGCACTGGCAGCGTGAGAGCGGCGGACGCTGGTAACGAAGGTAAATATCGGGTAACCAGGGAAAGGTCTTCCCTTGGTTACCCGATGTTTACCCTGGTTACAGCTTACCGCAGGCTGCCAGACGCCGGCTCCTGATCCCTGCTCGCTTCATTTCGTCGCTCTCTCGCTGTCACACACAGCGATGTGTGTGTCACAGCAGGAGAGCGACGACCAAAAAATGAAGCTGGACATTCAGCAACCACCGGCGACCTCACAGCAGGGGCCAGGTTGTTGCTGGATGTTACACACAGCGACAGCGACGGGACGTCGCTGCAACGTCACAGAAATTGGTGACGTAGCAGCGACATCGTTGTCGTCGTCGCTGTGTGTGACACCGCCCTTAATCACACCTGATGCAGATACAAAGAAAGGGGTTGACGCTTTCCTACTGCAATGTGCAATTGAGCCAGTCACCTTTACACACAGCATTAGTTACGTTCCGACACAGGAAGAGCACTCTTGTATCCAACCCAAAACCAACTGGGTCCTAAGACTGAGATTGTAGTGGCTTCTTAAAGGGGTATTCTGGTTAGAAGTAGTAATCACCTTTCCACAGTCACAGTCACAGTCATTCTCTTGGGCTACTGCCAAGAGCACTGTACTTTGTCCTGTAATCCCCTAGAGAATTAATGGCGCGAAGATTGAGCATGTGTCCTGCCGCTGATGCAAACGGGAAAAAAAGTGCCCATAGTGGCAATCGGGGTCCCACAGGTCCTGGAGGTTTCCAGAGATTGGACTAATCCTAACCTGGAAGTTATCATCTATGCCACAGATAGAAGATAACTTCTTTCAACCAAAAACACCTTTCATTTCATTTACTGTATATTAGTAAAGGGTGCTTTACACGCCGCGACATCGCTAATGATATATCGTCGGGGTCATGGTGTTTGTGACGCACATCCGGCGTTGTTAGCGACGTTGCAGCGTGTAACACCTATGAGCGACCTTAAACGATCGCAAAAGAGGCAAAAATCGTTGGTCTGTGAGACGTCGTTCATTTACCAAAAATCGTTGTCTGGTCAGTAGCAAGGTTAGTATAAACCATAAGAGCCCCTTATAAAATGTATAAACTTTATTAATATTTTCATAAACAAAGGTGCAAGTTTAAAAATTTTTTGTGCATGGATTATTATTCAGGAGTGGGTCCCTGGGCTCATTCCCTAGTCTCCCCCTTCCTGACCGTGGAGGTCGACACCCTAATGTGGACGCGGTGGTGCCCCCACTCAACGTAGACTAGCCCTGGATGTCCCTTCACTGCAAACAAATTAGTGCTGCTATGCTCAGGTGAGGGGACTTACAAAATGTATGGTGATTCACACACATGCCACTCACAATATGATTCGTATAGACCAGGGATACTGACAGATATAATATCAAATTCCCTCTTTTTTATATATGCATCAATATATATATATATACATATACATGTACACACATATACACACACACATGCATATACTCAGTATAGCAGATATAAAATACAGTTATTCAAATAGGGAGAACTAATCCAGGGTACAGTCTTAGCTCCTATGCATCCTCATCCTGGATGTATCATATGTAATAAATCAGCTCAATAGCCTGTCCTTTGCCGTACTACACGGCTCTCCGCCCAACGCGTTTCCCCTCCAGGACTTCCAATCAAACGGAGGTTCCTCAGGGGCTGTCCAAATGGGGTCATAAACACGATATAATTTCATTTACAACATCAAGAAATACTTTTAGTCCTTCAATGAGGGATTTCTTAATCATAGCCAATAAAGCCTGCAAAAATACATTTGCTGGGCGTCTGCTAGTGGTGCAGGGGATGATTATCGCCTTCTGAAGGGCATCCATCATCTGCTGACCTTATCACCTGACGTCCAGAGCACACACATCTATGCAGCCGGACCTGCAAGAAGGCGATAATCATCTATACTATACTGAGTATATGCATGTGTGTGTGTATAGGTGTGTACATGTATATGTATATATATATATATATATATATATATATATATATATATATATATATATTGATGCATATATAAAAAAGAGGGAATTTGATATTATATCTGTCAGTATCCCTGGTCTATACGAATCATATTGTGAGTGGCATGTGTGTGAATCACCATACATTTTGTAAGTCCCCTCACCTGAGCATAGCAGCACTAATTTGTTTGCAGTGAAGGGACATCCAGGGCTAGTCTACGTTGAGTGGGGGCACCACGGCGTCCACATTAGGGTGTCGACCTCCACGGTCAGGAAGGGGCAGACTAGGGAATGAGCCCAGGGACCCACTCCTGAATAATAAGCCATGCACAAAGAATTTTTAAACTTGCACCTTTGTTTATGAAAATATTAATAAAGTTTATACATTTTATAAGGGGCTCTTATGGTTTATACAGATTGATACCCTTATGGTTGAGAGAGGATTCAAGTTTAGGTGTTGTAATTGATCAGTAGCAAGGTTGTTTGTCGTACCTGCGGCAGCACACATTGCTATGTGTGACACCGCAGGAACGAGCAACAACCTCGTACCTGCGGCCGGCCGCAATGAGGACGGAAGGAGGTGGGTGGGATGTTCGTCCCGCTCATCTCCGTCCCTCCACTTCTATTGGACGGCTGCCGTGTGACGTCGCTGTGACGCCGCACGTACCGCCCCCTTAGAAAGGAGGCGGTTCGCCGGCCACAGCGACGTCGCAGGGAAGGTAAGTCCGTGTGACGGGTGTAAGTGATGTTGTGCGCCATGGGCAGCGATATGCTCGTGACGCACAACCGACGGGGGCGGGTACGCTCGCTAGTGATATCGAGAGCGATAACTCAGCGTGTAAAGTACCCTTAAGTTTAATTGTTTTCACCTTTATACACCTAAAAAAATACTAAACTTTTTTTTGCCGTATTGCCCTTTAAAGCAAAATCTTCTTATAACTAATGCCATAAAGCACTGGAAAGTAAAAAGTAAGGGGTATCGTCAGTTTTCAGAGAAATATATTAGGATATTTATGGAAATTCAAATATGCTTAGTGGAATGTTTTATACTGTTACAAGATCTGGCCCTGACTGTTCTGAAATAATGATAAGGCCCAAACTCAGTGAGAGAAATGACTATCGAGGGGAGAACATGATAAATTTCCTTTACAATGGTGATAAGCGCTCGGTGACAGGAAATGTGACCAACGAGCCTACGGCTGCTGAGAAACCTCAGATACTTCTACGTCTGCTGCTTTCTGTTTCCACAGACTCTGGTTTACTAGTTTCATAGATTCCAATATTATCAATGACGTTGTTATAGTATAGGAATATTTTTTGCAAGGTCATAGAAAATATGAGTCATTATTTGATAAATAATCAGCCGACCTAAGCAGTGTTTGGCTTGAAAGTCACATAAAGTGGTATAAAAGGACCTTCCAAACGGTGTCAGGGGTTACAGACAATCATGTGGTTTCTGGCCATAGAAGGTCACAGCGTCTGGCTGAACAGAATGCTCCCTGACTTTTCATTGTTGTCAGTATTCATTGGTATAGGTAGCTTTCCTGCTGGATTCATCTCTCTACCATTTGGACCCAGCAGGAGCTTAACTTCCACCCAGCTGCTGACCATCAGCATTCTCTTGGTGCTTATATACCCCTTGCTTTCCTTTGGACTGGTGCTGGTGATATTTTTCAGTTTATTTTTTTATTCAAGCCTTGGGTGCAAGCAGGTGGCTTGTTCTCCTCTGTGGTATTGTTGCTGAAAACTCTGCTGAACTTCTACCAGAGTCATTTGTAGATAAGTAGTTCACGCATTTTCCCCCTGTGTGTCCCACTTGTGTCTTCTATAGTGTTTAGTGGGGTTGATGAAGAGGTCATCCCATCCATTCTTTTTTTAGGGTCCTGCACTAGGGATACCTAGGGTCAGGTATCCCGCTCTGCGCCTTGGTGCAGAACCTATCTAGGGTGGTGAGGGACCCCAGGGACCAGAAGTAGGTTTGGTCAGGGGTCATTATCTTCCCTTTCCCTAGACACAGGGTTTCCCTTCCCTTTTGCCATGTGCTTGGTACTTCCTCCACCTAGCGTGACACTTGAGGACTGAAAAGTGACTATGCATTTCTCAAGTCTCGCCACCCTACCAAGTGCCCTCTATTTGCCTCCACTCATCAGATCAGTATTTAATTTCTGTTGTTTCCAAGATGGCCAATGTATTGGAATGGGGAAGTCTAAACCTCGCCTCCTTGGCCTTTCCTTTCCCACTGCACGTAAAAGGCAAGGGGACTTTTCCATGCCAAGGCCTGGGCAAATACTTTAGGAGGAATGAAAAGTCAAGCTGAGCAGAAGAAGAAGCGGGAGGCAAATGAAGGGCACCTGGCAGGTGATGACATGAGAAATGTTCATTCACATTCAAGTCCCCAGGTTGAGTGTCCTTGTGATAACAGATTTTACACAGTTTTACTAGCAATTTCCTTCCACATAATACTGCTATGTTACTTTGTTTCTCGTTTGTTTCTGAATTTCTTTGGATTCACGGCATGATGTCTAGGTTTTGAGGATCTTTTGGTCCACTTCACTTTGTCAGTCTGGTCCTATTTAAGTGATTTCTTGATTGAGAGCAGTTGTAGCTAGGGAAACTTAACTCAACTTCCCAAAGATGTGATAAACCACAGTAAATTTATGTTTCAAGGGGAGGGGGAACAATCACTTTTGATACAGGGTCATGTATGTTTGGTTCTCTCTTTCCCTTAATAATATAGACCTTCCTGTCTAAACTGCATTTTATGTTTACTTGTGTTATCTTTGTCTAATTTTTAAATTTGTTTGGTGATCTGTAACATATGTGTGATAAACAAGCAATAGAATAAGAACTCAGGAAGGGGACAAACACTTCTTCACACCATTGTAATACTCTCATACAAAGCTAAACTAACATAATGCCAGCATATAGTGCACAAATTATACTCCCTTTAAAGGGGTTGCTTAGAATTTATATATAGATGGCCTATCCTTCAAGAGAATATACAAAAATCCCATCAGTGGAGGTCCACCACCGATCAGCAGTTCTAGAGCTAGAACAATACAGCTCTGTAGATGTGTAGTGACTGTTCCTGGGTCCTGTAGGTTAGCTCCTATTGAAGTGAATAGGAGCTGATCACTACACAGTGAACCAAGCTGTGATGTCCTGGCCCCACACATGGTTTACATCCGGCTACCACTGGAGGTAGGGTGATTCCACTTTATCAGCATTCTGCCAGCACTATAGGTACAGGGACTTCTTTTCCACCCACTTCCCAGTCTCTGCCCTGCCTGCCCTAAACTGAAAGCTTCACTCTCTATTATGCCTCCACATAAATTTGTTTGCAAGGAGAGCAGGAGCAGAGAGAGGTAAAACCGGTCACTGCTCCTGTAATCCATCTTGTGCCTCTGCTACTAGAGATGGATTACCCTTGACAACAGATCATGATCATTGTTGCATGAAAATGAAATAGACAAGCGCCTTATGGTCTTGTTCAAGGGGTTGTACAGGTTTAAACACAAAGTCTCAAGTCACTATATATGACTGCAGACTTGTGAATTCTCATAGTGAGCACAGTGCACACTGTCAGGATTCTCCGATGCAGGCAGCAAGACTTGGCCCCCATGTGACCATAAGTATACAATATGTACTCTTCCAACCACATTCTGACTAGACGTGTGCAGCCTCGCTCAATGCACTATGGTTGAACTAGACCGCACGCTTCTAGTTGGAATGTGGCTGTATGCTTATTGCATACTTGTTGTCACATGACCATCTGCTCCCAGCGCCAGAATCAGTGAGTCCTGACAGCCTATGCACAGTGAGGATTCACATGTCTGCGTCACACAGAGTGACTGCAAACCTTTGCAGACAGTATGTCTGCCTGAGAGAGGACAGAAACAATAGATTGTCAGCTTGGTTGTATGAAAAGTCATTTTTTCATTAGCAGAGGCAGAAAGTTGTAACCAGAAATATCAGCTCCTCCCCCTCTCTGCATAGTGACTACTGTACATTTAGTCGAGCATGCCCACAACTCTGACACACAAAACTTAATAGAGAATAGTAGAGAACGGGTTGTTTATTACCGCGCCAATGACCACTGGAGATGATGAAAGGATCAATGTAGCTTTATTTTTTGCACAGGTCGACGCGTTTCAGGAGACTCTGCTCCCTTCCTCAGGACATACAGGCAAAAGAAACATCAAATCTCTGTGATTTGATGTTTCTTTTTCCTGTATGTCCAGAGGAAGGGAGCAGTCTCCTGAAACGCGTCAACCTGTGCAAAAAAAAAGCTACATTGATCCTTTCATCATCTCCAGTGGTCATTGGCGCGGTGATAAACAACCTGTTCTCTACTATACTCTGTTATCACCTTTGGGTTACTGCTGCCGTGGCCGAGTGTTTCATGCCTTTACAGTGGTTGTGACTTTCACAACTCCATCCGGTGAGTGTTTCCACATTTGTGCACCCTATATATATTAGGGTAAGACCCTATTGCGCTTTATTTTCCACAGCTCTACTATCACACAAAACTTAATGGGGTTTTCCCATAAAAGACTTTTATTATCTATGATTTACCATCATATCTGACCTGTGGGACCTCCACAGATCAGAAGAATACAGTGTGTGTAGTACATGAAGCTTGTCTTTTCCATTTCTGTGGGCCATTAGTCATACCGAAGATCAGATTAATTCTTAGAAACCCTAAAATTGTTGATTTTACCTTGGATAACCTTTGAATAGATAATGTGTGTTACTTAAATATAAGATAAAAAGAAAATGTCAGGGGGAAAAATTGACTTTTTAGGGGTTTTTTTCATGATGATGTGGTTTGTCATCTATAAAAAAAAAATAAAAAATAAAAAAATGAAAGCTCAAAAGCATTGCATATACCCCAGGGCTTGTTCATGACATGTGGAGGCTTCAGAGGAAAATGTTGTGTAGGGGATCGGGCTTCTTCACAAAATGTAATAACTCCACTAAGTTCATACAGCATAAAAAATGGCTTCTTATACAGACATTTCTAAATTATATATTGCATATACCTCTAATGTGACCAAAGTCCCATGTTGGCCCCAAGGTTGCCATAAGATGACACCAGGCTGGAATAATTCAGTATAACTTTTACATTTAGTAAGCATTTTACAATGGTCACAAATGGGCAACTGATGTAATTGTATTGCATTAATGGTACATGTAAAATTAATGCTTTAAAGTGGTTGTCACTTTCTGATCATAGGGTCTAAATGTTGGTCCTCCACTTATTTTTTGATCCCACATTCTGTGCTCAATGCAGGTTCTAGAAGTTGAAGCTCCAATTCACCTATGTGGAGTTAAATAATAAGAGTCTGTCTGCTTGTAGCCACCACTAGAGGGAGCATAAGAGATTACTGTATAGTAACTAGCATGTTTTTCGGAAAATAAGGCTATCCCGAAAGTAAGCCCTAGCATGATTTTACAGGATTTTTGGAGTATGCTTGAAATATAAGAAGTGGACTCGTGGAAGCGCCTAGTCGGTGTGAAACGGCCGTAGTCCATTGAGCTCTCCATCACCGCTCCCCCTCCCTTGCTGTTATTTGTTCATGTAACTTCATTTTGAACAATAAATCTTGGACTGAAGGCTGAGTGCCCCATGACTTCTACCTTTTTTGGAATGCTTGAAATATAAGGCCTTCTCAAAAAATAAGCCCTAGTGACCGTCAGTGCTGGCGTTAGGTGGAGTCAAAATGCGCAATGTTTCAGTACCCTGACTCTCTTAGGGACCCCAGCAGTTGTATTCAGAAGTTAAGATTGTTTAAGGACCTTTAAGGACCTTTGATGATTTTACAGTCATGTGTCCAAAGGTCTCTTAATTGCAGAAGTCTAAAAGAACTGAATAGGAGACAGGCTCATATACAGGACTGGAATTAGGGGGAAGGGAGAGCCAACAGAGACATTTCACAGGTCCCCCACTCTCCTAGGGGCCCAAGCGTTTATATCCTGATGATAAGGACTGCTTCAGGACCTTTGTGACATCATGTCATGTGACCAAAGGTCTCATAACTGCAAGAGTCTGAAGCTGAAGAGAAGGCATAGATATATTGATAATAGATAGGTAGATACACACAGGGTTTGGAGAGTTATGTTGATGTTCCACAATGCAATGACAATGTTTAAATAAATGTTGATTTTTTTTTGTTCAAGAATAAATGTGGATTGTTGTGCATGGAAAAAAAAAGACATCCTCTGAAAAGCCCTAGCCCATCTTTCAGAGCAAAAAGTAATAAAGGACCTTGTCTTACTTTCGGCAAAACATGGTGTTAGCAGGTCAGATGTGGCCAGTTTTTCATCTTTTTCTATTCCCATAGGTCCCTTGAATATTCTGCTTTTCTCTTTTTTAAAATCAGTCATACATCTCTAGAGATATGGGCCTTTTTATTAGTACTATTTTTTAACAGTCCTTATAAGAGGGGGCATGTCTCACTGGATCCTCTGGGGCGTGTTTTTAGGTTGCTTTATAATATTACCCTTTAAGCGATAATAATTACTGTTCTTTAAGCTACAACCCCTTTATAAATTAGCCGATTTTGAAAATGAAAAAAGTGGAATACTCAGGGGAGCAGTGGGAATACAATAAGAGAAATAACTGCACACTTTTGACCTAGTGACAAATCCTCTTTAAAGGGTTTTTCCTATGTACTCATTCAGGAGCACACCTCTCTCCAGCTACCGTGTTTATCCTAAAATAAGACCCCCCCAAAAAATAAGCCCTAGCAGGGATTTTAAGCATTTTCGGAGCAAGGCTTAAATATAAGCCCTCCCCGAAAATAATCCCTAGTCGCGGTTCAATAATGAAGTGTCCATGCAGCTAAAAAAGTTAAAGATACTGCGGGACACTTCATTATAGAAAGCAGTCACCCTGCAATCAAACTGACCAGACACTGAGCGGCAGGACCTGTAGCGATCGCACCGCTGCACACATCACACACACAATCACACATCACATACAATCACACATCACACACACACTCACCACATCCAGCGATACCGATCCTGAGAAGCCGTGTGATTGAGCGCAAGGACCTGGGACATATGACTTCCTTCTATCCCTGCGGCCGGGGTAGATGCTAGAATGTATGGGCTCCTGACAGGTATAACCTAATGGACGCACTCTGTACTGCTGGATGGATGGAGTGTGTGTGTGTGTGACATCTAATGTGTATGTATGAGTGTCTGTGTTTTGAGTATGTGTGTGTGTTCGTCCAGCAGCAGGAGGCAGCGTGCAGCATACTTGCTGGCAGTGGTTGCCAGAGATCATAGGGAGAACTTCGGAGTCACTCAGCCATCCGTAGTCTGGTAAGTATGAGTCTCCTGGGAAGAGGGGGTCTATTATTTGGGGGTGGTAAACATACCCCCAACCATTTTTCTCCAAGAATAAGACCTCCTCCAAAACTAAGCCCAAGTGCTTTTTTGGGGGCAAAAAAAAAGTATAAGACACTGTCTTATTTTTGGAAAAACACAGTAGCTGACTTCCTGAATGCTGGCGGGTGGGTGTGCGCTCCAGAATTGAAAGTTCTGCCAGCAGCATTGGCAACATCAGAAGTGCTTAGAAATGAAGCAAAATTTTAACAAATAGTAAATTAAAAACTTGTATATAAAATTCACTGTCCACAAATACAGGTTAATGCGGATACAAATATGCTTGTCCCCTTACAGAAAACTTTCTATCAAAGGCTGCAGTGGCTATAAAAAAAAAAGATCAATTATCACTTAACCTACCTGGGTCCAGCATCATTTTTTTACCATTGTCCTGGTCTTTATTGTTTGTCTGCAGCACTGAAGTCCTGCCGACAGCGCTGCAGCCAGTCAGTGAGCACAGCTGTCAGCTGCTTTGCCCATGTAGATAGCACAAGCCTTTGGGATCACTGATTGGTTGTAGTGCTTCTAAAGTGAAGTCAGCACTGCAGACAAACAGAGACCAGGGCAGCAATTGAGTGCTGGCACTGGACCCAGGCAGGGTAAGTAAAATCCATTTTGTTTTTTTCTTATATATCTATGGCAGCCTATGAAATACATGAGACATCTTTTTAAGTATTCTGTATGCAGTAAGCCTCCTTCTAAGACTCCTCTAATGGTGGCTGATACCAAACAAAAACATAATATTTGACTATGTGTAAGCAGGGTGTTTGTTGCATTGTATTAGAAAAAAAAGGGTCCCTATAACTATTAAATGGAACTCAAATAGACAGTATATACTGTGCTCTTCTAACTAGAACAGTGCCGACACTGTTCTTCAAAAAATAATGTTTAACCAAATATACTAATTTGGGTCCTCGGTGCACACTTGGTGTGGCCAAGAGGCTCAGTGCACTGTTATACCCACTGATTTGGCATGCACCTGCCTCCCTCAGTGTCCATTTAAGCACTGAGTTTCCTGAGCTTTGCAGACAGTATTTGCTCCAGGCAAGAAAGTGCTGTCAATCAATAATGAAGGAGGTGGGTCATGAAACTAGATGACACCAGTGCATTGAGCCTCTTGGCCACACCAAGGGTGCACCGAGGACCCGAATCCCATCCAAGGCTATGTGTTACGTTTTTACTCTCACTTTGGTCTGAAAGACCCCCTTAAGAAATTAATTATTTCTGAATGTAGGATCAGTAATATTATCCACACACGTTCATTCGTGCCCGATTTCCAAAAAGGTAGCCACCATCTTTATTATTATTATTATTATTATTATTATATTAGTGCATTCCGTTTATGCAGAATATGGAAATTTCCTGGTAGCTGCTTCGGGCTCAGAGAAATACATGAGGCCTCTTCTGAGAGATGATTCATGCCGGGCACGTGCGAGCGGGGAACTTTTCTATGAACTGCTGAAGCAGGAGGAAATATGTGCGCTCGCAACAGAGCGTCTGTTTTCTGCTGTTTGGTTAGAACAGTTTTGATGTTTCCATTTATGTTTTGCTACCAGAAAATCAATATTTCTCATTGTTACTTTGTTGACGGTTTGTAAGATTTGTATATATTAATTTATCCTTGAGAAATAAAAAAAAGGAAAAAGCTTTCTTTATCTTAAGTTCATCTGTCACCTTCACTTTTAAAGAGGACGTTTCGGCTCTGTTTAGTAAATGCTTGTATTTCCTATGAAATAATTCTGTTGCACCTCTTCATAATTTTGCGCATTGTTCCCTTCTTCTGTTGCTCCACCTGGAAATATACTTAAAAATTGTTAATATTTTTGTTGTCATCAGGGTGTATATTATTTCTGCACAGACAAACCCTGCCAGCACTGATCTGATGGTATCAGTGTAAATACATAGCACTTTAGGAAGAGGAATATCTGATGGTATCAGTGTAAATACACAGCACTTTAGGAAGAGGAATATTAATAACTAGCTGTTCAAGGGTTTGTTCATGGCAACAATTTTTTTAAAGGTTCGGAATAAGAAAAACAATATCCAGCCCACCGATCACCAGCAGCTTCCATTCTGACACTACCCAGTTCCCAGCCGGTGTTTACTGACGTCACAGCATAGGGACATATGACCGCTGAAGCCAATCACAGGCTGAGGGAGGTCACTTCTGCACCCAATGATTTTTGATCTTTCCATCGATGGACTGTCACACTAGGTACAGGGGAGTACCAAGTGAATGGCGAAAGGGAAAGGAAACCCTGTGTCTAGGGAAGGGGGAGATTGAGACGCCTGACCAAACCTACCACTGGCCTCTGGGGTCCATCACCACCCTAGTTAGGTTCCGCACCTATGCACCGAGCTGGATATCTGACCCTAGAATAACCCTAGAGCTGGGCCTTAGATAGGGAACAGGTGGGATGAGCTCTTTATCAACCCCACTAAACACTAAAGAAGACACAGGGATCACACATATGGTGAAAGTGCATGTACAACTTATCTCTAGATGTCTCAGGCAAAAGCTTAGCAAAGAGCAACAACGATCCTACAGATGAGTGCAAGCTGCCTGCTTGTATCCAGAGCTTGTGAAGGAACTGAATATCACCAGCACAAGTCCAGGGAAAATGAGAGTATGTAAACCCAGGGGGAAATACAGATGATTAGCAGCTGAAGGGAAGAGGAGCTTTGCTGGGTCCTAAAGTGAAAGGGATAAAAACCCCAGAGGAGATACCTAGTACACTGAATACTAACAGCAGGAATAATAGAAAGTTAGAGAGCATTCTGCTCAGCCAAACACTGTGACCGTGTATTGTTGGAGACCACAGGACTTTCTGTCACCTGTAAATCTGTGTTGCCATTTATAGTTTAAACAATGTTCTACTATGAAGTCCAGCCGCACGCTCGGCCTCACAGGAGGACAAAGGTAACAGCCACGGTAACCAATCCCTGCAGCGATTGCATTGTGGGATGCCAATAGGAGCTGGAATGGACAGCATTTGAATGGTTAAACTTTAGTGATCGGACCGCAATCAGGTCGCTGCAGATGCAGGCTGTGTAACACAGCAGTTATAGTGCGAGCTTCTGAGGTGGTTCCTTAGTTCCCCTATAACCACATGATGTAAATTAAAATGATTTGGTCATTATAAGGTTAATCCTTTCATGACTCTGGAAGTCCTAATACATCGAAGGTCATGTTTGTCCCTTTAAAGTTGTCTTCCTGCACATGTTGGCTGATCTGATCAGCTGTCATGTATAGCTAACAGGGGTGAGTCTATTGGAGATCCACCCACTGCTGTTAACCAGTTAAATCCCACGGTCAATCTGACAGCGGGAGATAATGTGCGCTAACGAGGAGCGTGCCATTCCCTGCACCCAATCGGCGGCCCTGTGACGGGATTGTGGGATGCCGATGAGTTGTTAAGACTGCCAGGGGAAAACTGATGACCTCTGTGCCCGTCATCATATCCCTAAGGGAAATAAAAAAACAATAAAAACTGTAAAAAAAATATAAACATTTTTAAAAAGCATAAAAAGTTTAAATCACCCCATTGAAAACAATTAAAAAAAAACAAACACATATTTGGTATCATCGTGTTGAGAAATGCCCAATCTATCAAAATATAAATTAAATGATCTGATTAGTAAAGGGTGTAACGAGGACAAAGATCAGGACGCCTAAATTACGTTTTGTTTTGTTTTTTTTGATCGCCGCAATAAAATGAAAAAACAGGAGATCAAAACATCACACATATGCAAACATGTTATAATTTAAAAACGTCAGCTCAGGATCAAAAAAGAAGCCATCTCACAGCCCCAGATCTCGAAAAATGAGAGCGCTACGGGTCTGGGAAAATGGCAACAAAGGTGCAATTTTTTTCTAACAAATTTATAAAAAAAAAAATTCACTACTTAAATAAAAAAAAACCAACTGTACATGTTCAGTATCTACGAACTCATACTGACCTGGAGAATCATATTGGCAGGACAGTTTTACCACATAGTGAATGTGGTAAATAAAAAACCCAAAAAAACAATTGTGGAATTGCACTTTTTTGCAATTTCACCGCATTTGGAATTTTTTTTCCCATTTTCCAGTACAATATGGGGCAGAATTAATGGTGTCATTCAAAAGTACAACTCGTCCCACAAAACAAACAAACCCTCGTATGGCTACATTGACGGAAAAATAAAAAAGTTATGGCTCTTGGAAGAAAGGGAGGAAAAAAGGAAAAACGGAAAATCGCCGGGCGGTGAAAGGCATAAAGGTATTTTACAGGCTTAAGGTACCATCACACTAAGCGACGCTCCAGCGATCCCACCAGCAACCTGACCTGGCAGGGATTGCTGGAGCGTCACACAGGCAGATCTCACCAGCAACCAGTGACCAGCCCCCAGCCAGCAGCGACGCGTGGAAGCGATGCTGCGCTTGGTAACTAAGGTAAATATCGGGTAACCAACCCGATATTTACCTTGGTTACCAGCGCACACCGCTTAGCGCTGGCTCTCTGCACTCCTAGCCACAGTACACATCGGGTTAATTACCCGATGTGTAGTCTGGCTATGTGTGCAGGGAACAGGGAGCCGGCACTGGCAGCGTGAGAGCGGCGGATGCTGGTAACGAAGGTAAATATCGGGTAACTAAGGATAGGGCTTCTTGGTTACCCGATATTTACATTGGTTACCAGCGTCCGCAGAAGCCAGCTCCCTGCTCACTGCACAGTTCAGTGAGCAGGGAGCTGTGCTCACTGCACAGTTCAGTTGTTGCTGTCTCGCTGTCATACACAGCGATGTGTGCTTCACAGCGGGAGAGCAACAACTAAAAAATGGTCCAGGACATTCAGCAACAACCAGCGACCTCACAGCAGGGGCCAGGTCGTTGCTGGATGTCACACACAACAAAATCACTAGCAACATCGCTGTTGCGTCACAAAAGTCGTGCCTCAGCAGCAATTTTGCTAGCGATGTTGCTTAGTGAAACGTGGCCTTTACAGTATAGATGATCTATTGGATGCTTAGGATATCTGTTTTCATAAGCTGGATGTAAACAGAGAATGGTGAATGGTGAATGTGTGACGCCCTGGCAAAACCGGATCACTGCAGGGGGAGTGGGCTCCCCGTTCCCGACTGAGGAAGGAGAAAGAAGCGTCTTGCTGCAAAACAAGAACAGGATCCTGCTGTACTGCGTGTGGGACCCCAAACACCCTCCGCACCGAAGGCTGTGGACTCCGGCAGTTTCTAGTTTACCAGTGACTCTGTGTGGTTTACTTGTGAGTACTATAGTGCCATCAGGCACCACACTGCAGCACTGCGCCCAGCAGCCCTCCTCCCCATTCACCACCGGGCCCCGGGATCACCAACCCCTATCCACGGAGGGGACAACATCCTAGCTGCTCCCTACCATCGCTCCCGGGATCCCCGTCACCAGCAGCGGTGGTGCCCATAATCACCACGACCCGTGGGTGGCATCGCGAACAATCTCCCTAAACATACCACCCCTTTTCACTCACGGGCCAGGAGCGCCGCTCGAGTCTCTGGGTCCGGCCCACCGCTCGAGCCACCGAGCAGCAGCAGCAGAAGCCCTGGACCCGAGCGTGGCGAGCGCGCCCCCCTCCACCCGCGACAACTGGAGTCAAACAGCATAGTATTGCAAAAAAAAAGGATCTAAGCTGCAGTACTGGGAATTGCCACTGCGCAGTAAGGGGCGCTGTGCTGTCTGTAAGTCTTTCCGTGATTTGTACAGCTAGGCTTTGACAAAAAAGTGAGAATAGTCTGTAAAAACACAGCAACACTTTCTTAATGGGGAGACTGTATCAACCGCCAATACACAAGCGTAAGCACCGATACTTTTAAATTAAGGACTAATCATTCACCTCTTGGGTCTCCTAGTTTGGCCCAATCAACTATTATTTTGTCAATAAAGCTGGTGTAGATCTACGTAACTTTCGATCCTCGTATTTTCACAGCTATTACTTAATAAGGGATTTTCCTGCTTTATTGTATAACACAAAGACATGCAATTTTTTAACATACATTGTGCATCATTTCCTTCCTGTTTTTCAACATCCCCGACTATAAATATTTTAATGAGAAGCCTTAAGGGCCATGTACACGCTGCGACATCGCTAACGATATATCGTCGGGGGTCAGTGTTTGTGACGCACATCCGGCGTTGTTAGCGACATTGCAGCGTGTAACACGTGTGAGCGACCTTAAACGATCGCAAAAGAGGCAAAAATCGTTGGTCTGTGAGACGTCGTTCACTTACCAAAAATCGTTGTCTATTCAGTAGCGAGGTTGTTTGTCGTTCCTGCGGCACCACACATCGCTATGTGTGACACCGCAGGAACGAGGAACAACATCGCACCTGCGGCCACCGGCAATGAGGAAGGAAGGAGGTGGGCGGGATATTCGTACCGCTCATCTCCACCCCTCTGCTTCTATTGGATGGCTGCCATGTGACGTCGCTGTGACGCCGCACGTACCGCCCCCTTAGAAAGGAGGCGGTTCGCCGGCCACAGCGATGTCGCAGGGAAGGTGAGTGCGTCTGACGGGTGTAAGCGATGTTGTGCGCCACAGGCAGAGATTTGCCCGTGACGCACAACCGACGGAAGCGAGTACGCTCAATAGCGATATCGCAGCGTGTAAAGTACCCTTTAGCCTTAAGCGGACACTGTATTTTCTGATAACTTGATAATTTAAAAGATCATGTTATCTGCAAATCGCAGTGTCGCCACTAGGGGTCTCCCTTCTGTCCACTGCCTGTTGTCAAGTGTAATCCATCTCTAGCAGTAAAGTTGAGATGGATAACAGGTCTGTGTCTCCCAGCTCCTGCTCTCCTGTCTGTGACATATTTAGCTACAACATTAAGATAGGGGTTCAGTATTGGCATCCCATTACAAAAGCAATGTATGCTGGGAAAAGAATTGCCTGCACCTACAGTGCTGGCAGAATGCTGATGAGAAGGAAATGCCCTTTCAAACAGAACGCCAAGTTATAATGAATTAGGAAAGGTCCTACACATATGGATTGTTATGTGTTTACAAAAAGTAGTTTTAACCTGTTGGGGTTGATGGTAGTAATGCTTTTGTACAGGTGTGTGTAAAAACAAAGTTCAATTTTTTTTTGTAATTTCAATATTTTTGGTGGTCTAAAAGGTTAAAAGATATGTGTCACCAGGTTTTTGCAACCTCATCTGAGAGCAGAATAATATAGAAAAACAGACCCTGATTCCAGCGATGTGTCACTTAGTTTACTGGGTGCAGCAGATGTGATGCAAACAGAGATCTTAAATGTAGCAGAGCTCAGAAAGCTAACTCCGCCCACACCACAGCTCTCTGTGTACTTTGTATATTGACTTTAAGCTGGAGGCGTGATTGGACTAGAATGCATGTGAGCTGTAGTCCGGGCACTGTTAATCTCCTGCTGATAAAACACTAATTGTTTTGAAATCACAGAACACAACCTAATAAGTGACACTAAAATTAAGGGCTTGGCCCCTACCTCATGGTACCCTCAGATTACATAGCAAAAACCAGCTGACGGGTTCCATTTAACCCCTTCACCCCCGGGTGATTTTCCATTTTTCATTTTTTGCTTCCCTTCTTCCAAGAGCTGTAACTTTTTTATTTTTGCATCACTCTTGCGATATGAGGGCTTGTTCTTAGTGGGACAAGTTGGACTTTTAAATGAAACCATATAATGTACTGGAAAATGGCAAAAAACCCTCAAAGTGCGGAAAAATTGCAAAAAAAAGTGCGATTGCACAATTGTTTTGGGGGTATTTTATTCACTATATTGTAAAACTGATGTGTCGGTGTAATGACTCAGGTCGGTACAAGTTCGAAGATACCAAACATGTATAGGTTTACTTTTGTCTAAGGGGTTAAAAAAATTCGGAAGTTTGTTAAAAAAAATGGTGCACTTTTTGCGCCATTTTCCGTGACCCATAGTATTCTCATTTTTCAGGATATGGGGCTCAGTGATGACTTACTTTATGGCATCTCGAGCTGATGTTTTTAATGGTACCATGTTTGTGCAGATGCTACATTTTAATCGCCTGTTATTGCATTTTGCGCAACATTTTTGAAGACCAAAAAATGTAATTTTGGTGTTTGGAATTCTTTTGTCGCTATGCCATTTACCAATCACGTTAATGGATTTTATATTTTGATAGATCTGACATTTCTAAACGTGGTGATACCAAATTTTTTGGGGGGCGGTTTAACCCTTTAATTTTCAATGGGGTAAATGGGGGGTGATTTAAACGTTTAGGTTTTTTTTTTTTATTTTTTTTTATTTTTTATTTTTTTATTTTACTAGTCCCCCTAAGAGACTAAAAGGATCAGTAGTCTGATCACTGATTCATTTTTGCTAATCAGAGCTGCACAGCTCTGATCAGCAGAAATGCTGCTCTCCTGTTAGAGCTGCTGCTCTGTTGGCTGTAACAGGATCTACGTCATGACAGCAACAGGAGTCATCACATGACCCATCGCTACCATCAGCTTCTGATCGCAGCAGGGAAAGGCGATTTCCCGGCTGCAGCTATTTAAATATCGCTGTCACATTTTGACAGCGCGATCTAAGGGGTTAACAGGCATGGGTGGATCGCAGATTCACCTGTGCCTGTGAGGCACACATGTCGTGAAGGGGTTAAAGCGGTAAGCTGAAGATTTTTATTGCTTCTATGGCTGCATCCTCATTGTGTGTCCTAGTAATTACGAGTTCTGGGCTATTATCCAGTTTCCCACTTTCTAAACCCATATACAATGGGGTTACATCTTAAAAAAAACTAAAAACAAAACTGTTATCTTTAAATTATTTATGTGACAAGCCTAATACTGTTAAAGTGGAATCAGAAATAATCATTATCTTTTTTTTTAATCAAATATTAAAGCTTCATATTCAATGACTGCCAGCCGTAATTTCCAACTTTATTTTTTAGTGTTTAAAAAGAAAAAAAAAAGTTTACTTTGTAGGGTTTGTATGGGCTCATATGTATAAATCCCATGGAGAGATTACCAATAATGACAAGTCCTCTGTGTGAGATACAATCCACAGTCAGAGGGCATTAAGGTGTCTGTAAATGAAAGATTTAGTGAGGATGCCGGAGATAAGTAGATACCCACAGGTTTGGGAAGAGGCGCATTAAACCCACGGCATCTGCGGAGTGCACGCATTTCATGCATGAAATGAGAACATTTTCAGACATGAAAGAAAATAATCTCCTTCTTTTGGCTTTGATGAGAATATTACTGAGATGTCATTTACTTCTCTACATTTTATTTTTGCTTTTTTTTAAATTTGTTTTGCCTCCATCATATTTTATGTGTGGTGTGTGGGGGGAGGGGGAACGGGGGAGGGGGACAGTTTCTAAAGAGATCATTTACATAAAGGCTGAAATAGACTATTTATTTATTCTGGTGTCAGCAACAGGCACCGCAAATACATCTCAGTAGTTTTGACTTATCATGTCACTTGTATAAAATGTTTCTCATAAGAGCTGCTGGTGATCGATCCAATCCCAGTGATATAGATTCTATCTGCAGATCCCTTACTATACTATTATTATTATTATTTATTATAACGCCATTTATTCCATAGTGCTTTACAAGTGAAAAGGGTATACATGAAAAACAAGTACAACAATCATGAACATTACAGAAACAGACTGGTACAGGAGGAAAGAGGACCCTGCCCGTGAGGGCTCACAGTCTACAGGAGGAGAGAGGACCCTGCCCGTGAGTGCTCACAGTCTACAGGAGAAGAGAGGATCCTGCCCGTGAGGGCTCACAGTCTACAGGAGAGAGGACTCTGCCCGTGAGTGCTCACAGTCTACAGGAGGAGAGAGGACCCTGCCCGCGAGGGCTCACAGTCTACAGGAGGAGTAAGGACCCTGCCCGTGAGTGCTCACAGTCTACAGGAAGAGTGGGGATCCTGCCCGTGAGGGCTCACAGTCTACAGGAGGAGAGAGGACCCTGCCCTTGAGGGCTCACAGTCTACAGGAGGAGTAAGGACCCTGCCCGTGAGTGCTCACAGTCTACAGGAAGAGTGGGGATCCTGCCCGTGAGGGCTCACAGTCTACAGGAGGAGTGGGGACCTTGCCCGTGAGGGCTCACAGTCTACAGGAGGAGTGGGGACCCTGCCCATGAGGGCTCACAGTCTACAGGAGGAGTGGAGACCCTACCCGTAAGGGCTCACAGTCTACAGGAGGAGTGGGGACCTTGCCCGTGAGGGCTCACAGTCTACAGGAGGATTGGGGACCCTGCCTGTGAAGGCTCACAGTCTACAGGAGGAGTGGGGACCCTGCCTGTGAGGGCTCACAGTCTACAGGAGGAGTGGGGACCCTGCCTGTGAGGGCTCACAGTCTACAGGAGGAGTGGGGACCCTGCCTGTGAGGGCTCACAGTCTACAGGAGGAGTGGGGACCCTGCCCGTGAGGGCTCACAGTCTACAGGAGGAGTGGAGACCCTGCCCATGAGGACTCACAGTCTACAGGAGGAGTGGAGACCCTGCCTGTGAGGGCTCACAGTCTACAATGATGGGTGAGGATACAGTAGGTGAGGACAGAGCTGGTTGCACAGTGGTGTACTGGTCTGAGTGTTACTGCAGGTTGTATGCTTGTCGGAAGAGGTGGGTCTTCAGGTTCCTTTTGAAGCTTTCCACGGTAGCTGAGAGTCTGAAATGCTGGGTAGAGTATTCCAGAGTATGGGGGAGGCACGGGAGACATCTTGTATGGTGGTGAGAAGAGGAGATAAGAGAGGAGTAGAGAAGGAGATCTTGTGAGGATTGGAGGTTGTGTGCAGGTAGGTACTGGGAGACAAGGTCACAGATGTAAGGAGGAGACAGGTTGTGTGGCTTTGCATGTCATGGTTAGTGTTTTGAACTGGAGTCTTAGGGCAATGGGAAGTCATTGAAGGAATTGGTAGAGTGGCGAGGCCAGGGAATAGCGAGGGCAGAGGTGGATTAATCAGGCCGCAGAGTTTAGGATAGATTGGAGGGGTGCAAGAGTGTTGGAAGGGAGGCCACAGAGCAGGAGGTTGCAGTACAACAAAATATTCCCTGTAAAAAACACCCTGTAAAATGAGTGACATTGGGAGGAGTCCCTCACTCAGAAATTTGCTCTATGAGCCAAGGCATCTCTTGCACTAGCGGATTGGTCAATCTTGTATTACATGTAATACTGCTTATACCCTGTAGTGGCCACTGTGGAGAAACAGCTATTACATGTAATACTGCTTGCAACCGGTAGTGGCCACTGTGGAGAAACATCTATTACATATAATACTGCCTATATCATGTAGTGGCCACTGTAGAGAAACATCTATTACATATAATACTGCCTATATCCTGTAGTGGCCACTGTGGAGAAACATGTCTGATATGTAATACCGCTTTTAACCTGTAGTGGCCACTGTGGAGAAACATGTATTATTGCTTGTGCCCTGTAGTGGCCACTGTGGAGAAATGTACGGAAAGTCCTATTGACCAGGTGTCTGTAGAATGGTTTTCATATTCAATGTTTTTTTTTTCTTTTATATAGCTTGACTTTAATCTGACAAGGACCATGCCATGGTCTATCAGTAATAGCAGAGCTGCTGGGTATTAGCAGACCAATATCAGCATTGCCAATGTTGTGTGGCACACAATGGGGCTGATTTCCTCTGTAACTGGGGCTCCTATGAATGCCCCAGTGTGTGACACAGAATGGGGCTGATTTACCCTATCACTGGGGCTCCTATGGATAGTCCAGTGTGTGACATAGAATGGGGCTGTTTTCCTCTGTAACTGGGGCTCCTATGGATGCCCCAGTGTTTAGGACAGAATGGAGCTGTTTCCCCTGTGACTGGGACTCCTATGGATGCCCCAGTGTGTTACACACAATGGGGCTGTTTTCCCCTGTAACTTGGGCTCCTATGGATGCCCCAGTGTGTTACACAGAATGGGGCTGTTTTCCCCTGTATATGGGGCTCCTATGGATGCCCCAGTTTTTGACACAGAATGGAGCTATTTTCCCCTGTAACTTGGGCTCCTATGGATGCCCCAGTGTGTTACACAGAATGAGGCTGTTTTCCCCTGTAACTGGGGCTCCTATGGATGCCCCAGTTTTTGACACAGAATTGAGCTATTTTCCCCTGTAACGGGGGCTCCTATGGATGCCCCGGTGTTTAGGACAGAATGGAGCTGTTTTCCCCTGTAACTGGGGCTCCTGTGGATGCCCCAGTGTATGACACAGAATGGGGCTGTTTTCCTCTGTAAAGGGGGCTCCTATGGATGCCCCAGTTTTTGACAGATAATGGGGCTGTTTTCCCCTGTAATAGGGCTCCTATGGATGCCCCAGTGTGTTACACAGAATGAGGCTGTTTTCCCCTGTAACTGGGGCTACTATGGATGCCCCAGTTTTTGACACATAATGGGTCTGGTTTCCCCTGTAACTTGGTCTCCTATGGATGCCCCAGTGTGTGACATAGAATTGGGCTGTTTTCCTCTGCAACTGGGGCTCCTATGGGTGCCCCAGTGTTTGACACAGAATGGGGCTGTTGTTCCCTGTAACTGGGGCTCCTATGGATGCCCCAGTGTGAAACACAGAATGGGGCTTATTTCCCCTGTAACTCGGGATCCTATGGATGCCCCAGTTACAGTGTAACTGTAAAAATGTCTCCCATATGTCTTTTATCTACACTTACTGTGTATTAACCCAATTATAATAACCCACAGAATTTATTCTACAGCTTATTCGGTGTGAAAAATGGGCAGTAAACAAAAAAAATATATCTTTACTTTTTTCTATATTTGCAGTGGAAAAAAAAATATAAATTACACAGCAATACATGTACCCCAAACAAAAAAAATAGAAGAGAATAAAAAGCTGGATTCATAGTGTGATTTTAATTAATAAAATAATGTAGGTGATGAGTTCCCATTCAAAAGGAATAGATTTTATTTAAGTTCTTTGCACCTAAAATATGAGATTTTGAGGGAAACATTGTCACAGCAGCAATCAGTTTATTACATTGCTTAGGTTTGCGGAAATAAGTTCACTTTTAGAAAAGCTGAGACTGGTGTGAAGAGCAGGGATGCATCACACCGTGTTGTGTGTCACATAGTGATGTCACCGATTCCAGTGGAAAAGATCGGTTGTATTTCTGTGTAATCAATTTTGCAAAAAAAATATAGTGTATTCATGCCAAAAAAGGCATCGGTCTTAGGGACACTTTGCACACTACGACATCGCAGCTGCGATGTCGGTGGGGTCAAATTGAAAGTGACGCACATCCGGCGTCGCAGGCGATATCGTAGTGTGTAAATCCTTTTTGATACGATTTTCGAGTGCAAAAACATCCAAATCGTATCATCGGTGTAGCGTCGGTCATTTCCATAATTTAGGAAGGACCGATGTTACGATGTTGTTCCTTGTTCCTGCGGCAGCACATATCGCTGTGTGAGAAGCCGCAGGAGCAAGGAACATCACCTTACCTGTGTCCTGCGGCTCACACCGGCTATGCGGAAGGACGGAGGTGGGCGGGATGTTTACGTCCTGCTCATCTCCGCCCCTCCGATTCTATTGGCCGCCTGCCGTGACGTCGCTTTGACACCGCATGACACGCCCCCTTAATAAGGAGGCGGTTCGCCGACCAGAGCGACGTCGCAGGGCAGGTGAGTGCATGTGAAGCTGCCGTAGTGATAATGTTCGCTACAGCAGCTATCACTAGATATCGCACCTGCGACGGGGGCGGGGCATATCGTGCTCGGCATCGCAAGCATCGGCTTGCGATGTCGTAGTGTGCAAAGTGCCCCTTATTGTATGGTATAACCCGAAGGGAAATCCAAACCTGAAACTTACCAGATTTACATGTACCATTGTTACTTACTCTAAGGGGTACTTTACACGTTGCGACATCGCTAGCAATTGGTAGTGATGTCCAGTGCGATAGCACCCGCCCCCGTCACACATGCGATATGTGGTGATTGCTGCCGTAGCGAACATTATCGCTACGGCAGCTTCACACGCACATACCTGTTCAGCGACGTCGCTGTGACTGCCGAGCAATCGCTCCTTCAAGGGGCAGGTGCGTTCGGCGTCACCGCGACGTCACAGCGACGTCATTAATCGGACGGCCGATAAAAGCGGAGGGGCAGAGATGAGCGGGACATAACATCCCACCCACCTTCTCCCTTCCGTATTGCCGTCGGGACGCAGGTAAGGAGATGTTTGTCGCTCTTGCGGGTTTACACACAGCGATGTGTGGAGATGCAGGAACGACAAACAACATCTTACCTGCGGTCAAACCGACATTATGGAAATGAACGACGTTACACAGATCAGCGATATTGTACGCTTCTGTGCTCGTTCATCGTCGCACCTAGGATTTTCATGTTGCGATGTCGCTACCGGGCCGGATGTGCGTCACTAACGACGTGACCCCGACAATATATCGGTAGCGATGTCGCAACTTGTAAAGCCCCCCTAAGACTTCTCTTGCAGAAACTACTTTCTTAATGTTCAGTCTTTCAAAATATTATAGATCATCAATCTTTTCATGACAGGGCAATTTTTTGTTTCTGCGCTTCCATTTTATCCTTTCTTTCTAAGACTCACAAATTTTTTTTCCCATTAAAATAGCTGTATGGAGTCTTGTTTTTTTTGTGGGATGAGTTGTAGTTTTGACATAATTAATTTTACCATAAATTGTACAGAAAAATGTAAAAAAAAAAAAATAAAAATCCAATTGGGATCACATTTCATAGTAGAGCCCAATCAGGAGGGACTATCATAGTCTATAAAAGCAGAGGCAGGGAATGCAGCTATCGTTTAGAGGTAAAGTTGGATAGTATGAGAATATCACAGCTGAGCCGTAGAGATGGGGAAAGAAAGCCATAAACACTAAAGAAACTGAACACATGGTGTGTGATAGCACAGCAGTGATAAACAGCTACCATCTATATAACCATATCTATATATGTGTAGGTCACTTGGGCATCATTATAAATGTGTTAATAAATGTGTTTATATATGTGTTTATGTTAAAGAGCTTGAAAGATTCCAATATTAAAAAAAGGCATTATATGTGCCCTCTCTCATTCCCCCTCCCCCTTACTTCTCCCCTTCTTACCGCATTTCACTGATTAGGTCAGCTTTTTAAAGGAAGAAGGGAAAAAAATGACATGGGTAGTGTATTAAAGTTCATCATCATTTAAAGAGAAAAGGTCATCAGGATCAGGCATGATAAACTAAAGGTATCAGTATAAAGGTGCTGTTCTGCTGATTTAACAGCTACTTTCACTGTAGAAATCTGCAGCCTGGTTATTCATTAATCAATCACCATTAGGCGTTCTGGTGCAATGAGCTGTTTATGTCCTTAAATGTCGGCGGTGTTTGCGCAGATCGATCTGGTTGAGGATGTGTAGTACAGATAGAGAGCAGCATAGTACATGCAGGAGACATAGAGCATCAAAGTACTTGTAGTAGAGCTAGAGAGCAGAAAAGAACATGTACTGTAGATAGCAGGACAGTACATGTAGTACAGATGAAAGCAGTACAGTAAATGTAGTAGAGGTAGAGCAGCACAGTACATATAGTACTGGTAGAAAGTAGCACAGTACTTGCAGAACAGATAGCGAGCAGCACAGTATTTGTAGTAGAGCTAGAGAGTAGTACAGTACATGTACTACAGAAAATAAGCAGCACAGGACATGTAATACAGGTAGAGAGCAGTACAGTACATGTAGTACAGAAAATAAACAGCATAGTACATGTAGTACTGGTAGAGAGCAGTAGAGCGCATGTAGTACAAGTAGAGAGCAGTACAGTACTTGCAGTGCAGAAAATAAGCAGCACAGTACATGTAGTACAGTTAGAGAGCAGTACAGCCAATGTAGTGAAGTTAGAGAGCACTACAGTGCATGTAGTACAGGTAGAGAACAAAACAGTACATATAATATGTGCCGCCCCCATGCCAGCAGCCATACTGCTCAGATCCGGATCTGCAGTATGGCTCGAGGTACTCTATGCGGGTCACGCGGACACTTCGAATAAAAAGGGGGGACATATTTGTACGGGGGTTGTTAAAACTGTCGGTGACGCCACCCACGGTGTGTGGTGAGATGTAGCACCACCGCTGCTGTTGTGGGGCTCCCAGGGGCAATGCGCTGGCAGCTGGATGTTAATCCCTCCGTGGGCAGGGATGTCTCTGTGCAGGGGATGATAACGGCAGGGGGCCGGCGCACGCAGTCAGACCGGGAAGGTTACTCACTGTTGAATCAATCACACAAGTCTTTTGGTAAACCAAGGTGATGGTGGCCGGCTGCCACAGATGGGTGTATCTGGTCCCATACCCTGGCTGATGGTCACTACCCCTTTCCTCTAGACTTTGTGTTTTCTTATGTAGACTTCCCGGTGTGTAACGCAGGAGTCCGCTCCCGGTCCTCTGGTTGGGCGCCGTGCCTGTCAATCGCTGACCCGTGTGATCTACCCGGCCCTAGTGGATGCCCTATCCCTCTCTGTGGGTGGTTGTCTACTTTTCGGGACTTAGGTTGGGACAGGACCTGGAATCCTGCACTCAATCGGTTGATTAGCTAGGCCGTTGGTGCCTATCCTGGCTTCAGGGTCCAAGTACCCCCTTGTGTGCACGGTTTCCAGGTCGGTTCTCCGGTGTCGGTACCGGCGGGCTACAACCCTGCCCCGGACCACCTCGGATCTGCCGAGCCGTCTTCCCATCTCCTGCTGGCGGTGACCACCATCTGCCACCTAGCCAATGTGTCAGTGCTCTGACCCTGACACCTGTCAGCTTCTCCTTCTAACTCCTCTCCACTTGAACCTCCAAACTCAACTCTCTGTTTAACTGAGCTACTCTGTTATCTTGCCCCGGGCTCTCCAGACCCCTAGGTGGGCATTTCCTTTCCACCTGGTCCCGCCCACTGGTGTGCCTGTCCTTCCCTAAGGGGGTAGCTAGGGTTTCAGGTCGGCTGCTTTTACCCTACGTGGGAGCGGTGTTATGCGGGGGTCTATTTGTGAGACTACCTGGTTTTGCCAGGGCGTTACATAGTACAGAAAATAAACAGCACAGAACATGTAGTACAGGTAGAGAGCAGTAGAGCTATTGCAGTGAAGTTAGAGAGCAGTACAATGCATGTAGTACAGGTAGAGAGTAGTACAGTACATGTAGTACAGTTAGAGAGCGGAACAGTACATGTAGCACAGGTAGAGACTAGTAAAGTACATGTAGTACAGTTAGAGAGCGGTACAGTACATGTAGTACAGATAGAGACTAGTACAGTACATGTAGTACAGTTAGAGAGCGGTACAGTACATGTAGTACAGGTAGAGACTAGTACAGTACATGTAGTACAGGTAGAGACTAGTACAGTACATGTAGTACAGTTAGAGAGTGGTACAGTACATGTAGTACAGGTAGAGACTAGTAAAGTACATGTAGTACAGTTAGAGAGCGGTACAGTACATGTAGTACAGGTAGAGACTAGTACAGTACATGTAGTACAGAAAATAAGCAGCACTGTATATGTAATACAGGTAGAGAGCAGTGCAGTACATATTGTACAGGTAGAGAGCGGTACAACACATGTAGTACAGAAAATAAACAGCACAGTAAATGTAGTACAGGTAGAGAGCAGTACAGTACATGTAGTACAGGTAGAGAGCAGTACAGTACATGTAGTACAGATAGAGAGCAGTACAGTACATGTAGTACAGGTAGAGAGCAGTACAGTACATGTAGTACAGGTAGAGAGCAGTACAGTACATGTAGTACAGGTAGAGAGCAGTACAGTACATGTAGTACAGGTAGAGAGCAATACAGTACATGTAGTACAGGTAGAGAGCAGTATAACAAATGCAGTAGAGGTAGAGAGCAGCACAGTATTAGTACAGAAAATAAGTAGCACAGTGCAAGAAACTTGCAACATTTCTGTTCAATATTTTCGATCATTGTGTGACTTATTTTCCCATAGGGAAACATTTAGGTTTAAATCATGACTGTCATGTAACCAAGAGCCTCAGTGGCCTCAGTCAGGGACTACTAGATCTAATTTCATGCCGCGTAGAATGTGGCCTTCTTTATAGATGTGTGTTCGTATGACAGATATTATTTGTCTGTATATGGTGGTCCTTGTGCTTCCTTTTTGCACAATATTCTGCACTTAATGGTTATTAAATAATAATAATAGTCTTCATACTTGACATGAAATTCCACAAATTCTTTGATTCTTAGAATGACAAAACCACAAGTAAACATACACACATATCACAAAGAATGAGACTGTGGAAGAAACAGAGAAACCTCTGTAAGGACAAATTTAAACCTTATTTTTTTATTACTTAACTAGTAAAAAGGAAAATTGATATATATTAAAAAGAACAATAAAATATAAAAAAAACTAAGAAAAAAACAGACTAAAATCTACAGTTCTTCAAAAGGAAGAGTTCCAACAAGAGGAAATAAAAAATAAATAAATAAATAAATAATTAAATCTTGTATTGATATATAACTGTATTTCAGAGCTGTATTCACAATTCTTCAGATTTTTGGAATCAACAAGAAGCTTGTAGTTTGACACCCATCACGCAGAGTATAGTCAATTGGGAAGTCGGCATCTCCTATATCAAATTACAGTATGTATTATGATATAAAGGTATAAAGATGGAATGCTGGGAGATTTCAGCTCTGAAGTTTGAAAGACTGTTTTGTGCAGCCCCACTCTTCAAGTCATAACTACTCCAGATATACAGTAAGCTGACTTGCATTGCTGGTTGTGATCATTTCTGGAGTAAATTATCATAAATTTTTGGTAGTCAGAGGCCCCATAACTACTATTTAAAGAAAACCTATCATGTAAAAAAGATGCTATCAACCTGCAGATATGGGGTTAATCTGCAGGTTAATAGTGTTCTGATACCGTGGGGCCACCATAGTGAAAGCCCAGCTACCAGGAGGAAATTATATTTATTCCTCCCGGCAACCTTGAGCTTTCAGTCATAAAGATGCGGACGGCGCAGATTCAATCACCACTCAGTGCATGTGAATGAAAACCATAACAACGCACTAACTGACAGCTGGGTCTGCATGACATCTATACAGAGCTGGCTGTCAGTCAGTGTTGGGATGTGGTTACAGCCGCCGCTCACTATATACTGAACAGTGATTGAAACTGTCCATCCACACCTCTATGACTGAAAGTCCATGGCTGCCAGGAGAAATAAAGATCATTTCCTTCCGGCAGATATATATTCTTATATTCTTTTGATTTCCTGCTCCTCTCAACATTAAAAAAAAACTGTGTTAAAGGGAACCTGCTCTGTAAAAAAAATTCTATCAATCTGCAGATATGGGGTTAATCTGCAGGTTAATAGTGTTCTGATACCGTGACGCCACCATACTGAGAGCCCCAATGCAAAGAGGAAATAATATTTATTTCTCTTAGCAACCTTGGGCTTTTAGTCATATAGACGCAGCCAGCGCAGATTCAATCACCACTCAGTGCATAGTGAATGGCAACTATAATCATGCACTAACTGACAGCTGGGTCTGCATGTCATCTGAACAGAGCTGGCTGTCAGTCAGTGCTGGGGCATGGTTACAGCTGCCGCTCACTATATACTGAACAGTGATTGAAGCTTTATCGGCCCGCTTCTATGACTGAAAGTCTACAGCTGTCAGGAGGAATAGAGATCCTTTCCTTCCAGCAGATATATATTTTTTTTATTTCCTGCTCCTCTCAATATTACAAAATGCAGTGTTAAAGGGAACCTGCTCTGTAAAAAAAATGATATTATCCTGCAGAAATGAGGTTAGTCTGCAGGTTAATAGTGTTCTGATTCCATGGAGCCACTATACTGATACTGAAAGCCCTGCTGACAGGAGGAAATTATCTTTTATTCCTCACAGCAGCCAAGGGCTTTCAGTCATAGAGGTGCATCCGGCGCAGTTTCAATCACTACTCAGTGCGTAGTGAGCGGAGGCTGTAACAATGCACTAACTCACAGCCGGCTCCACATGGCATCCTACAGAGCTGGCTGTCAGTCTGTGTGTCAGGGTGTGGTTTCAGCCACCGCTCATTATATACTGAGTGAGTAGTGATTGAAGCTATGCCTCTATGACTGAAAGCCGACTGCTGCCGGAAAGAATAAAGATAATTTCCTCCCGGCAGCGGGGCTCTCAGCATGGTGGCCCCACAACATCAGAACGCTATTAACCTGCAGATTAACCCCGTACCTGCAGATTTATAGCATTTTTTACAAAACAGGTTCCCTTTAACACTGCCTATTTTAATTCTGAGAGAAGCAGGAAATCAAAAAGATGTATATCACAAATTTTTCACCCAAAGTTGCCACTTATTTCCACCATACCGCCGATGCCTATCTCTTCATAAATCCCCCTCCTCCATAGCATGCTGTGCTGCTATACTGTGCGCTGACATTAAACCGCCCTCACCGGGCACTATATCCGCAATCGCCCATCGGAATTGTTTCTTGTGGTAAGAATCTTGATAATTACACTGAAATGTGATAACTTTGATGAACGGCTCATCTGGGTGACAGGAAGATGAGAGACATTACAAAACAGCAGCTTGTGCAGCATGGCCGCTGTGGTGTCACATCCTCTGACTTCAGGAAGCCTTTGGTAACGGACAGATTCTCAATCCCACACTCACTGCTGTCTGCGAAGCTGGTACCTTGCACAATGCTAAAAAGAAAACCCTCCAATGTCTCGGACAAGGAGAAAACACAAAAGCCAAAGGTAAAATCATCTATATTCTATGTCTGTAATAAATTCTACAGTATAGATGTAGCAGAGATGAATTTGTCACGTAACTCTTTGGACTTGTCTGATGACAATTACTTTGTAAGTAGATAGAAGATTAAGCTGCAGTCCTATGTAAAAAGAAACAAGTGTTATTCCAAATGACACACCTAGCCCTGCTGGATCTGTAAGGATATGTTCACACGCGGTTTTTTTTTGCTGCTTTGACTAAATTATTTTTTTATTCTAGAAACATTTCAGATTAATGTATCATTTACAGCGTACATAACGAAAGAGGAATTCTGATGTGCAGTGTTTCAGTATTTTTATATATGCAATGCAGAAAAAAATAAAAAAAATTACATTATATTACACGTTGCACTTTATTGCAAGATAACCAATGAAAAGCACTTAACTCTGCTGCATCTAAAACTCAGCTCTGGTGCATCTAAAATTCAGGTCTGCTATATCTAAAATTCAGGTCTGCTATATCTAAAACTCAGCTCTTCTACATCTAAAACTCAGCTCTGCTGCATCTAAAACTCAGCTCTGCTGCATCTAAAACTCAGCTCTGCTGCATCTAAAACAGCTCTGCTGCATCTAAAACTCAGATCTGCTGCATCTAAATCTAAGCTCTGGTTTATCTAAAACTCAGATCTGCTACATCTAAAACTCAGCTCTGGTGCATCTAAAACTCAGCTCTGCTACCTCTAAAACTCAGGTCTGCTGCATCTACAACTCAGCTCTGCTACATTTACAACTCCGCTCTGGTACACCTAAAACTCAGCTCTGGTACACCTAAAACTCAGCTCTGGTGCACCTAGAACTCAGCCCTGCTGCATCTAAAACTCAGCTCTGCTGCATCTAAAACTCAGCTCTGCTGCATCTAAAACTCAGCTCTGTTTCTGGACATACTATATTAGAATTTTATTTCATGCATATAAGATTTTCCTCTTTAACTATTATGATAAAAGTGGAATTTCAGGTGATTCTTTGGTTTCATGTTTTGTAGCACAAGGAATGAGATGAGACATTGTTAAAAGTGAAAATAAAATAATTTATGAGAACCTATTAAA
Source organism: Anomaloglossus baeobatrachus (assembly GCF_048569485.1). Lineage (NCBI taxonomy): Eukaryota > Metazoa > Chordata > Amphibia > Anura > Aromobatidae > Anomaloglossus > Anomaloglossus baeobatrachus. The sequence continues at coordinate 65,512,086 of NC_134354.1, forward strand.
GCAATTGTCCCATAAAGAATATATGTATATTTACTGGTGGTCTGACCGCTAGGACCCACACTACTCCTGACAACAAAGCTCCATGTGAAGGAAGCACAACTGAGCATATGCGACCACCATACACTTAAAGGGGTTTTCCAGGTTCTATATACATTTCTATGGTCACTGTATATGACTGTAAAGTGCTAAATCCCATATGCACACTGTCAGGATTCCTTTCTATTTCCACTTGGAGTGTTAATATGTAATCTGTAACCTGATGGTCACATGGCGACTTGTAACGGTTCCTGCTCTATTGATGAGAAGTGGATGAGAAGCTAGTCAGCATGGGAACACGAGTAGTCAGATTGCATATTTGCTCCAGCTGAAAATGGAGGAGAATCCATTTCTATGGTCACTGTATATGACTGTAAAGTGCTAAATCCCATATGCACACTGTCAGGATTCCTTTCTATTTCCACTTGGAGTGTTAATATGTAATCTGTAACCTGATGGTCACATGGCGACTTGTAACGGTTCCTGCTCTATTGATGAGAAGTGGATGAGAAGCTAGTCAGCATGGGAACACGAGTAGTCAGATTGCATATTTGCTCCAGCTGAAAATGGAGGAGAATCCTGACAGTGCATCTGTAGTTACATAGATTGACTACAGAAATAATGCAGCAGTGACTGCACATGCTCAGTAAGGCCTTGCTCATACAGGGAACTTTGGGGTCTCCTTATCTCAGGATCCGCAGGAATCTCCACAGCCAGATCCCCAACAATTATCTCGTGGGTAGGTGATCTATATTGTTAATAGGACTCAAGAAGCAAAATTGCAAAATGGAACAAGCTAATTGCACGTGTCTATATATTGTATGTGTCCGCTTTGTAGATTTTCTTTATAGCAGCTTGTGTAAAATCATGTTTAAAAATACTGCATTTACCCAACACCACTGTCATGTGTTTTTTTATTTGCAGTGGTTTTGTAGACAGCAAAAATCTTTACCATATTTTTTATGCAAATTGCAAAAAAAAGTCCCTGCCATGAAAATATACCAACATTTTCTGGCCCTGATCTGCCACAGCTGTGTATAAATTAATTTTGTAAGAAAGCCAATCAAGACAGTTTTCTGCCTTGTGATCAGTTGGGGCAACTTCAGGTACATTTATAGAAAAAGACCCCAAAAAAGTGCAATTAGTGTCAGATTTTCCTTACAGTGGACACAATAGGGGAAATACAGTATTACATGTTGTTAGTGAAGACATACTTCTTGTTAACCTATTCAATGCTGCTGGATAGGCTGGACTTTTGCTTTGCATTCCCATCTGATGTAAGACTGAGTTTTTCCTCATGCTACTCCGTGTGAATAAAGCACTGAGTTTGCATTGAAAACCTGTGTGTGCCTCTTTACCTGCCATTGCCTACCAGAGCGAATATCCCACAATTGGTGGGGAATGCGGGCAAATGCAGTGAAGCTGACACTAATATTTTTCACTTCTGGCTGGGTGCCAATATATGTCCTGTGTAAAGGGATTATCGCAAACCCAGATGAGGAGATGGAGGCTCTCACGAAGGTCACCCAGCAACAACAAATATTTAACGAGCAACAGCAGGAGACCAACCAGCTGCTGGTACAGCACATGATGGTGCTACAGATGCAGGATCTCCTCAGCTGGTCCACAATGCCCTGAAAGCGGTCAGTGTGGTTAGCCCCAAAATTAAACCATTAGATAATGTAGAGCGCTACCTGGCCATGTTTGAGAGAGTGGCCAACAGGGAGATTCTACCCTGGAATCAATGGGTGGAAGTCATCACTCTGTTTATGGTGTGAGGACCCCAGAAGGCCTTTTCCAACTTTTCGACAGAGCAAGCGGCAGGCTATGCAATCATCAACGTTGTGATCTTGGCACGACTTGGCATAAATGTGTTTTTTTGGGCCCAGCGGGTGAATCAGTGGGAGTTTAAGCCTTGCAAGCCAGCGAGGTCCCGGTGTTATGATTTATTGCATCTGATACAGAAATAGTTGTAGCCTGAGGTACTGTCTCCCACTGCCATGGTGGACAGCATAGTGGCTGATAAATTTTGGAGGCCCTTAACACACCCCCTCCAGCGCTGGGTCGGACAGGCATCTCCATATGTGCTCCAGATGGTGGAGCTTATAGAGTGGAATGGGGCTACCTAGGAGAGGTGGCAGGAAAGTCCATTAAATACTCACCCCCAACCCATTAGGTAAAGCCAAGGAGGGATGCTCAGGACCTATCCCATGGGGTACGGGCCCCAGTAGTCTGCTGGTGATGCCAGGAACCAGGCCATATAGGGGTCAACTGCCAACACCTTGCCGAGCCCATGGACACAATTTTTGCTTACCAACAGTTACATAGTTACATAGGTTGAAAAAAGACCTAGGTCCATCTAGTTCAACCTTCCTCCACCAATTATATATTTTGTCCCTAAGTCACTTATAACCAACAATGTTGTGTGTAGTGAGGAAATCATCCAGCCCTTTCTTAAAAGCTGTTATAGTATCTGCCATTACTACCTCTTGTGGTAGGGCTTTCCACAGTCTGACTACTCTTACTGTAAAGAACCTTTTCCTATTTAGCTGCCTGAATCGCTTTTCTTCCATTCGCAGTGTATGCCCCCTGGTCCTTAGAACTGTCTTTGGAAGAAATAAATCAGGTGCCAGTCCTTTATATTGACCACACATGTATTTATACATATAAATGAGATCTTCTCTGAGACGTCTTTTTTCTAAGCTAAACATATCTAACTTTTTCAACCTCTCATCATATGTGAGGCCTTCCATTCCTTGTAGTAGTCTAGTTACCCGCCTTTGAACTGATTCTAACTTCTGTATGTCCTTTTTAAAATGTGGAGCCCAAAACTGGATCCCATATTCCAGATGTGGCGTTATAAGTGATTTATAGAGGGGTAATAATACATTGGGATCCTGGGATCTAATCTCTCTTTTTATACACCCTAAAATCTTGTTTGCTTTAGCAGCTGCTGCCTGACATTGAGTGCTGCTGCTCAGCTTACTTGTAATGAGAATACCCAAGTCCTTCTCCTGTTCTGCAGTCCCTGTACTCTATAAGGGACTAATGATAAACATTTGTGTCAAGTTGAAAAAGAGGGCACCATCTGGACTCGGGGAGTCTCATGTCCCTGGTACCTCCCAATGAGTTCACACCCATGTTGGCATGTTATGTATTCACGGAGAATGAAAAGACTATCCCACCACACTGGTAATGATAAACACACCAGCTTGGGGGCAATGCCATGAGGTTGGAGTGGCTGCTGGTTTTGACTATGAACTGATTGTTTGAAGGGACTTGGCACTATTCTTTGCCCTATGGTCAACAATCTTGCCATCAAGGAAAACGTAGGTCAGTACAAATATCGGCCACGAGATATATATCTCCCAGCAGGTGCCTCTGGCACTGGTGAGAAGCAGGGATTAGGTCATGCCCTAATGTGGACCTTCTCTGCTATTTTGGGTTTTTCGGGCAACACCCAGATTGCACAGTTGAAGGAGTTAGGGAGTTGGACAGCATAAATAGGCAGCTCTAACTTACTGGGTGTTGATGTTTTTGCTGGAAAGCTGAAGAGTGTTTTGTGAGAATACCTGGTGCAGAACATCATAAGATATAACGGCATAGTCATGTAAATCATTAGTAATGCTACCATTATCCATTATTCACATCATATTCACATTGTGCTACCAATGAAACAAACCTTTAAGGTTCTGTCAACCTCAAAGACCAAACAGTAAAATCTCTTGTTGCTCGGTATACTGGAGCCTAGGTGTTGCCATGGTAACAGACTACAAACAAATCCCATGTAGTCTAGCAATGGTGAAGGTTTCAGCCAATGGTTAGATTACAGTTCAAGTTACTTGTCACTAGAGATTTTTTGCTGGGTGTGCAATGAAAAATGTAAGCTCAAGGGTTATTCTCCAAAAAACAAGATGTTCCCTATCAATTGAATAGGGAATAATTTGCTGATTGATGGGGTCTGACCACTGAGAGCCTCAGCGGATTTTGAGATCCGCAAGAAAAGGCTAGTGGAGCCACATTTTTGAAAGTGTGCATGCTCAGCCTCCACTCCATTCATGGTCTATATATAGGACTGCCAAGTTCAGCAGTCAACTATTTCAAGCAGCCCCTAAAGGGGGCTTTACATGCTACGATATCGTTAATGTTTTATCGTTGGGGTCACGTCGTTAGTGACGCACATCCGGCGTCATTAATGATATCGCAGTGTGTGACACTTATGTGCGACCTAAAATGATCGCAAAAGCGTACAAAATCGTTTGTCGTGGAGAGGGCGTCCTAAAACAAAAAATCGTTTACCTCTCATTAGCCATGTTGTTCATCGTTCCTGCGGCAGCACACATCGCTGTGTGTGACACCGCAGGAGCGATGAACATCTCCTTACCTGCCTCCACCGGCTATGCGGAAGGAAGGAGGTGGGCGGAATGTTACGTCCCGCTCATCTCCGCCCCTCCACTTCTATTGGACGCCTGCCGTGTGACGACGCTGTGATGCCAACCGACCCACCCCCTGAGAAAGGAGGCGGATCGCCGGCCAGAGCGACGTCGCAGGGCAGGTAAGCCGTATGACGGGGAGCGGGATTTTGTGCGCGACGGGCAGCGATATGCCCATGTCGCACAAACAATGGGGGTGGGTACGCACGCTAGCGATATCGGTACCGATATCGCTACCATATAAAGCCCCCTTTAGACTTTGAATGGAGTGAAAGGGGAGCACGCAAACTGTGGCACGCCTGTTCCGGATCCGGGCTTTGCTCCCCTCACCCCGGTCCACTGAAATTTGTTCTGCTCCATGTCAGGCTTTGCTCCTCTCATCCTGGTCCACTGAACTCTCTTGTGTTCCACGTCGGGCTTTGAGGTGTGTTCCCATGTGATTGTCTGCTTTGGCCTATATAAGGCTCAGCAAGACACACACTCATGTCTTGGTATAAAGACTTTTAGTGTTGCTGTGTCCTGTCTGACCGCAGCCTCCAGTTCTTCTGCTGTCTGTTTCCTGCGTACCTGACTGTTTCCTGTGAAACCTGCTGCACTGACGCCCCTGGTCCTCGTGCCCGCCCAGAGCTTGGGTTTGGAGAAGCCACCTCACCTGGTCCACATATCTTTGCCCTATTCAAGGCGGAACAGCAGAGCCCCAGTCTAAAGATCATTGAGGGTCCTAAACGTTGACCTCTAGCAATGAACATCTTTTAACCTATTCTTGTCATAAGGTTTAGCTTGTTCTTTGGGGGGCATGGATAACCCTTTAAAGGGGTAGTAACACAAACAGCATTTATCTCCTATCCACAGAATAAGTGATAAATGTATGCTCATAATGCTCCAACTACTTTGACCTCTAGAGACCAGGGATCCCACGTCACCTGTATGAATAGGGCGGTAGTGTTCAGGAATGACCGTAGCTCAATACATCTATGAGAGCAGTAGCATGATGAATAAAGCAGTGATCACGCATGCACCATGCATGTGGAGACCGTGATTCTTAGGATTGCTTTGGTTTCCAGTAGTCACACACCCACAACAATTATTCACATATCACCTATCTTGTGAATAGATGATAAATGCAATTCATGGGTAACCCCTTTAGGCAGGACACACAGTATATAGGCAGTAGGTGGAACCTTTTCCTATGATGAACCCCGTCCTGATACTATTTCCACCCTAACGGAATGTCAATGATGCCATCTAATATATGAAGCTGTGTATGTATGTGTGCATGTTCGCTAAAGGAATTCGCACCATTGCATTTACAATCATGAAATTTTGCACAGCCACCTCATTTGACCCAAGGAACATTATAGACTATGCTTTGGGGGAAATTTTACCCCCCCCTGCTTTACAGTTATTCATCAAAAAAAAAGCTTACATACTGTTTGGATGTGTGAGGTAATATATTGACTGTTTTGATAGTTAGCCTGGATATTTATCAGGTGGCCTATAGCAACCAATCCCAGCTCTGCTTCTATGTTGCTACAGGTCATTAATAGGAGCTCTGTTTGGTTGCTATAGGCAACAAAGGACATTCTTAATATAAGACAGCTTATGTGTCAGTTAATATAATTTTGGTGGTTCGAAAGAGACAGAGAGGCAAAGTGGGAGAGAGGGAGAGTGAGAGTGGGAGAGAGACAGAGAGGGAGAGAGGCAGAACAGGAAAGAGGAAGAGTGGGAGAGAGATAGAGAGGGGGTGAGTGGGAGAAAGGCAGAATGGGAAAGAGGGTGAAAGCTAGAGTGGGAGAGAGGGAGAGTGGGGGAGAGACAAAGAGAGGGAGAAAAGGAGAGAGGCAGAGTGGGAGAAAGGGTGAGTGGGAGAGAGAGAGGGAGAGCGGAAGAGTGGGAGAGAGGAAGAGTGGGAGAGAGGAAGAGTGGGAGAGAGGGAGAGAGAGTGGGAGAGAGACAGAGAGGGAGAGTGGGAGAGAGGCAGGAAAGAGGTAGAGAGCTAGAGTGGGAGAGAGACAAAGAGAGGGAGTTTGGGAGTAAGGCAGAATGGGAATGAGGGAGAGAGCTAGAGAGGGAGAATGGGAGAGAGAGTGGGAGAGAGGCAGAATGGTAAAGAGGGAGAGAGCTAGAGTGGGAGAGAGGGAGAGTGGGAGGGAGACAGAGAGGGAGAGAGGCAGAGTGGGAGAAAGATCGAGAGAGGGAAAGTGGGAGAGATGCAGAGTGGGAAAGAGGCAGAGTGGGGGAGAGATAGGCAGAATGGGAAAGAGGGCAAGAGCTAGAGTGGAAAAGAGGGAGAGTGGGAGAGAGAGAGTTGGAGAGAGGCAGAATGTGAAAGAGGGAGAACGCTAGAGGGAGAATGGGAGAGAGAAAGAGAGAGAGAGAGACTTAGTTACTATCCCAGGCAACGCCGGGTACTACAGCTACTATTACATAAATACATTGAACCAGTTATAACATAAAGTGTGCATTGTGCTAAATACCCAGAATAAACTATACAAGCAAACAACCTATTAACGTTGATCTGCAAGGGCAGCAAAGTCCTATTTTAAAAAAGACATCCTGTATTTGCAACTTATTACAGATTACATATTTCCTCGTGCCATTGCATAAATCTGTCACTATTTTATCTTGAAAAATGTATCTTCCAAAAATGTAAAAAAAATAAATAAAATACTTGAAGCATCAGGATCACAAAGTCTATAAGCTTCCAGATATTAACTGCTACTGTTGAACTCAGAAAACATAAAGCATGCAAAAAAAAGAACTTTCTGTCAGTTTTATTATGTCTCCAAAGGTTCCCCTTGAAAGACAAGAGTGACCTTGATATGCTGAGTTGGCACATGCCAGTGAATTAATGGCAGGACGTAGCTGGAGGGAGGCTTGCAGAAACAAAACAGCGCCAAGGGCTGTGTTCTGCTCTGATCATTAACTAGATGAATCAAAGTGATACATCAAATACACTAATCTGGTGGTGGCCTTTTTACTTTGTTCAAGACCTCTGATATGGAGAACTCTGCTGTTTTCTGCATCTCAGAACAGAGCGTGCTGCAAAATAAGGGTGTGCGGAGATTCTAATCCCAGAACATGCGGCTTTCTTTTTTTTTTTTTTATCCACTGTCTTGAGATGTTTGCCAAGTATGATAGCTTGCTGACACATCAAAAGCCACTTCTGTCTTTTTAGAGGCAAGCAGGAATAGAGATGGAAGTGACAGTGGTAAAGATAATGAGTGAAGATTAGCCCCTTCTGCATCAGTCTGTGTCATCCATGAGCATTACTGGCACTCAGACATGCTGCCCCTCCAGGTCTGGCTAAGGCGGGGTATTCTGACATATTTACAAATAAAAAGATCATTTTTCTTAGGTTGTGCAATGTCCATAACAAAAAATATTTAAAGGACAACTGCATTCATTAGAGGGTTATTCCCATCTGCAAGATCCTATCCCAATATGTAGTAGGTGTAATAATAATAATAATAATATAATATTAGCAAATATCTCCAATTAGAAATATAGTATAATTCTCCAGATATAGCCATGTCTCTTACCTCATGTGCAGGGCATTCCAACTTAGGTATCCATGGTTTACGATAGAAAAAAAGTAGCTATCTGTCACTATATGAGTGGACTAAAGGCCCCGTTACACGTATCTAACGATATATCGCCGGGGTCACGGATTCCGTGCCGCACATCCGGCATTGTTAGCGACGTTGTTGTGTGTGACACCAACGAGCGGCCGTTAACAATGGAAAATACTCACCAAATCGTCCATTGTTGACACGTCGTTCCTTTTCAAAAAATCGTTGATTGTTGAGGACGCAGGTTGTTCGTCGTTACCGAGGCAGCACACATCGCTATGTGTGACACCTCGGGAACGACGAACTACAGCTTACCTGCGGCCGCCGGCAATGAGGAAGGAAGGAGGTGGGCGGGATGTTACGGCCGCTCATCTCCGCCCCTCCGCTTCTATAGGGCGGCTGCTTAGTGACGCCGTTGTGACGCCGCACGAACCAACCTCTTAGAAAGGAGGCGGTTCGTCGGCCACAGCGACGTCGCTAGGCAGGTAAGTCCGTGTGACGGCTCCTAACGATATTGTGCACCACGGGCAGCGATTTGCCTGTGACGCACAAACGACAGGGGCGGGTATGCTCGCTAGTGATATCGCTGCGTGCAAAGCCCCCTTTAGCCATGGATACCTAAGCTGCAATACCCTGCACATAAGGTAAGAGATATATACTGCATTTCTAATTGGAGGCATTTGCTAATATTATTATTACACGTACTACATATTGGAATAGGATCTTGGAGATGGGATTACCCCTTTAAGTAAATCCACAATGCATGATCTGTAGCACAGGACTGCACAGTGAAGTAAGTGTCAACCACGTGTGCTCAGAGTGTAGTGTCCTGAGCAGTTATCACTTCCTTTCCAAAATAGGGAACTATGTACATGAAGTCATAGGCAAGAATCATGTTATATTGCAGGAGGAAGAGAGCAAATTGCTATAAAGGTTCATAGGAAAAGACTAACCTGATATAACGCAGTTTGCTCATTTCAATCCCTGCTCTTTCCACTTAGTAGTCCAGTAGGTGGTCATATCCGGTCACTCACTGCCTACCCTCCTTTGAATATGCAGGGGAAGATTTCCATCATTAAAAAGAACCACGCACAGGACTCCTAAGCAAATAAAGAGCCAGATTTTAAAGGCTATGTACACCTTTGCCCAACATTTTTTTCTTTTTTTTTGCTTCTTAGATGCAAAGTTAAAGGGAATCTGTCAACAGGGTTTTGTCACCTGAGATCAGCATGATTTAGGCAAAGAGATTCTGAATCCAATGATGTATCGCTTAGATCACTGGGTGCAGTGGCTCTGACACAATCAGAATTTTTAGATTTAGCCATGTAGTAGGAGATCTGGGAGAGCTGCGCCGGCCCACACCAGGCTCTCTATAGAGATTGAACAGTGACAGTGAGGTGTTAATCAGAGGAGGGGGCATGTCAGACTACCATGCACATTGTAGTTCGAGCAATGATAAGTTATGCTGCTTAAACAAACATAGCAAATAAACAACAGATCAGACCTTGACAAGACAAGCATCACTGAATTTTCAGCATTAACCCTTGCAGCATGCTGTGTTCAGATTACATGGTAAAAACCTGCTGACAGATTCCCTTTAGGCCTGTAACACACATCCGTGCCTCCGGTACGCGTTTGGTACGTTTTTGCACGTACCGGAGACACGGAGACCCATGTTACTCTATGGTAGATGGCACACACACGTAAAATCACACGGAACGTGTGTCCGTGTCGTAAGTACGTGTGTGCGGTTTTCTACACGGACGACATGTCTGTTTTTGGCCGGCAGCACGCAGTCACGGACCCGCTATAGTCTATGGGTCCATGCCTGCACGGACCGCACACGGAGTATGTCCGTGTTCAGCACGTTTCGTCCGTGTGCGTTTTTAAACGAGCGATCTATTTTTTTTTTCTTTTTTGTAAAAGTCAGTATACTTACCTTTTTTTCTGCTGTTCTCAGTCATACTTACATTGGCGCTCGGTCTTTTTCTTCCCCGGCTCATACTCACCAATCCCCGATCACCAGCGCGGCGAGGAACAGCTGTGCCGAAAATACGCGGCTTCAATTCATTTGAAAATGCCGGCCGGTCATTAATTAATCTACTATTCCCTGCTTCCCCCGCCCACAGGCGCCTATGATTGGTTGCAGTCAGACACGCCCACACGCTGAGTGACAGCTGTCACACTGCACCCAATCACAGCAGCCGGTGAGCAGGTCTATACTGTGCAGTGAAATAAATAAATAATTAATTTAAAAAAACTGGCGTGCGGTCCCCCCCAATTTTTATTCTAGCCAAGATAAAGCCATACGGCTGAAGGCTGGTATTCTCAGGATGGGGAGCCAGACGTTATGGGGAGCCCCCCTAGCCTAACAATATCAGCCAGCAGCCGCCCAGAATTGCCGCATACAATAGATGCGACAGTTCTGGAACTCTACACGGCTCTTCCCGATTTGCCCTGGTGCATTGGCAGTCGGGGTAATAAGGAGTTAATGGCAGCCCATAGCTGCCAATAAGTCCAAGATTAATCATTGCAGGGGTCTATGAGACACCCCCAATGATTAACCGGCAAGTTAAAGTTAATAAACACACACAGTGAAAAAATCCTTTATTTGAAATAATAAACAATAACAAATACCCTCGTTCACCAAGTTATTATGCCCCAAATACCCATCCATGTCCGGCGTAATCCACGGAGGTCCCGCGTTGCTTCCAGCTCAGCTACATGAAGGTGACAGGAGCTGCAGAAGAACCCCGCTGCTCCTGTCACCTCCACGCAGCAACTGAGGTGAGTAGTGCGATCAGCTGAGCTGTCACTCAGGTCACTCGCGGCCACCACTGGATCCTCCACCTGTGACAGCAAGTCGCCCGAGTGACAGCGACTTGCTTCACTTCACAAATATATGCAAATATGATCCCATCCAAGAGGGCTGGAAATTAAAGCGGGATTTACACGCTACGATATCGTTAATGATTTATCGTCAAGGTCACGGTGTTTGTGACGCACATCCGGCGTCATTAACGAGATCGCAGTATGTGACACTCATGAGCGACCTTAAACGATTGCAAAAGTGGTCAAAATAGTTTGCCGCGGAGAGGTCGTTCTGAAACAAAAAATCGTTTTCTGCTTATTAGCGATGTTGTTCGTCGCTCCTGCGGCAGCACACATCGCTGTGTGTGACACCGCAGGAGCGACGAACATCTCCTTATCTGCGTCCACCGGCAATGCGGAAGGAATGAGGTGGGCGGGATGTTACATCCCACTCATCTCCGCCCCTCCGCTTCTATTGGACACCTGCCGTGTGACGTCGCTGTGACGCCGCACGAATCGCCCCCTTAGGAAGGTGGCAGGTCACCGGCCAGAGCGATGTCACAGAGGAGGTATGTGCGTGTGACGCTGCCGTAGCGATAATGTTCGCTACGGCAGCGATCACCACATATCGGCCGTACGACGGGGGCGGGTGCTATCGCGCTCGACATCACCAGCAAATGCTAGCGATGTCGCAGCGTGTAAAGCCCGCTTAACTCTCTTGTGCCACCTATAGGAGGCAGCCACCCTATAAGTCAATGATAAGCCTATAACAAGCCTTGACAAAATCCTTGGGGTCCTTTCACATTGCGTTATTAACTACGTTCACTGGTCCCATCGGAGCTTCCGTCCAAACCCCCTGCAAAATGGGTTTTGGATGCATTCGCCGACAGAGCCATTGACTATAATGGAGCAGACGAAATCAGTGTGTGTTCTTTCTTGCACCATTTCCAGGCGCATACACTTTCTACAGGCGGACACCCAAACATAGTAGACTGCAGAAAGCGTATACACCCGAAAATGGTGCAAGACAGGGCACACTCTGACTCTGTCTACTCCATTATAGTCAATGACCCCATCGGCGCATGCATCCAAAGCCCATTTTGCGCAGGGGGGTTCAGACAGAAACTGTGACAGGACCACTGAACGTAGGTAATAACGCAGTGTGAAACCAGTCTTAGGCTATGTGCCCACGCTGCGGAAAATGCGCGGATTTTGCCGCGGATTTCTCGCGGAAAAGCCGCGGATTTTCCAGAAATCTGCAGCACAGCTACTCCCCAGCCATTTCTATGGCATTTGGGAAATGCTGTGCCCATGCTGCGGATTTTTCCGCAGCGGAAATCGTGCAGATTTTCGTGCGGAAAAATCTGCAGCATGTCAATTATTGTTGCGGATTTCTCCGCAGGGTCCCATATACTTACCTGCCTTGATAGAGACCCGAGTCACTTTCTCCATCCGGTGTAGCGGCAGCGGCAGCAGCGCGGTGGATCCAGCCAGGTACAGGAAGGAAGAGGTGGGCGGGGCCTGCACGAGCTCCGGTCATGTGACAGCTGGAGCTAGTTCAGGCCCGCCCACCTCCAGCACAGTGAACCAGACGCTGCCTGACAGTGACCCGGCCGCCGGAAAGCGAGGTGCTGCATGATGGAGGTAAGTATGAGCACCCCAATCACTGCAGCACTTGTTCTACATGGAGGATGCAGTGCCGAAGCCATGGTACTGTATCCTCAATGCAGAATGCCCGCACCATATCCGCACGACATTCCGCTGTATATCCGCAGCATTGAAACAGAGAAAGTTCTGTTGCGGATTTCTGGGAGCACCTGCGGAATGTCTTGCGGATATATCCGCAGGACAATGTCCCTGTGGGCACATAGCCTTAGGATATTCTGCCAAACCATAGTTTTCTCCAAGAAGAAAAGATGTTTATCTCCAAACGGCTGTTTTGGGGTTCTTGCTCCTTATCAGTGCAGATAAGGGTACTGTTTCGCTGAGGGAGAAACATTGGCGGAAATGTAAAGTTTGAAGTTTCTACTTCAGAGCCAAGCTAGCAAAGGGAGACTTATAGGCCATGCCATACTCCCTGGAAGAAAAGTATGCACATGAGCCTTCATCGAAGAGAAAGAAAAAAGAAAGCTGGCTGTCTACTGCTACATGTGCAAAGAAAGGCAGCGCGTATCTGGTAGCCAATATCCATTGTTAAAGGAACTAGGGGGTTGATGAATTAACATCTTGAGTCTTGAATCTGTCCACATTTATTACATGTTCTGTAAAAAAAATTGTACAGTAATATCTTGACTTAAAAATTTAATTCATTCTGTGACTGAGCCCTTAACTCAATTTGCTCTTATGTCAAATTAAATCATCCCATTAAAATTAATTGAAATGCTATTAATCCGGCTCAGTCCCTACTTATGGCCCCCCATCCTGGTATATAACCCCCCTTCTTGTCACTGTATATATGACCCCCCCAACTTGGTATATTGCCCCCATCCTGGCATACATGATCCTCCATCCTGGCATACATGATCCTCCATCCTGGTACATGGTCCACTTCCTGGTACATGGTCCCCCATCCTGGTACATGGTGCTGCACACTTAAAAAAATGATTATACTCACCCTTCCTCTGATCCACTGCAGCACAGTGTCCTCATCTCATGCAGTACGCTGATCAGCTGATGTGCGCTCACACGCTAATTAGCTGACTGCACGAGATGGGGGATTGATGGGAGGGTGAGTATAAGCTGCTCGTCAATAGTGTAACTAGAGTCCAATGGGCCCTGGTGCAAAGTTGGAGCCTTGACTCCCCCACATGTTTGTCAGATATAAAGACTGTTGTAGCATTCTAAATCCTATAAAGACACCCTTCCCTTTATTAGGCAGTTCTGACCCCTATCCTGTACTAATTTCCCTTATCCTGGGCCACTTATTGGTAAATATGTACCCCATCCTGGTGTATGACCTCATCATAGCTATATCATGGAATATATGGCCCCATCCTGGTATATATATCTCCATCATGGCCCCATCCTGGTATATGTCCCCATCATGGTATATATGTCCCCATCCTGGTATATATGGCCTCATCCTGGTATGTATGTCTCGCATCATGCCATCACGCTGGTATATGTCCCTAACATGGCCACATACTGGTGTATGACCCCGTTATGGCTATATACTGGTATGAATGGGCCCATCATGGCCAATCCTGGTATATGTACACATCCTGGTATATGACCACATCCTGGCCCCACCCTGGTATATGCATCCCCATCCTGGTGTACATGTCTCCATAATGTCCCTAACATGGCCACATACTGGTGTATGACCCCATTATGGCTATATACTGGTATGAAGGGGCCCATCATGGCCAATCCTGGTATAGGTACACATCCTGGTATATGACCACATCCTGGCCCCACCCTGGTATATGCGTCCCCATCCTGGTACAAATGTCCCCATAATGGCACCATCCTAGTATAAATGTCCCCACTCTGGTATAGATGTCCCCATAATCGGCCCCATGCTGGTATACATAACCTCATAATGGCCTCATCCTGGAACGCATGTCCCCATAATGGACCCATCCTGCTATATATGTCCCCATAGTCACCTCAGCCTTGTACATCCTGGTACATATGATACCCCTGTGTGCCGCACACAGTAAAAAAATAAAGATTATACTCACCTGCCCCCTGCTTTCCTTGTGTCCTCCTCCAGTGTGGTCAGCTGCTGTGTGCTGGCATATTCTCTGGTCCCCATGCCCTGGATATGGGTGTGGGTAGCAGTAAATATTCATAGCCTTAATCGGTGGCCGGCACATCACAGTGCAGGGACCTGATGGTTCTCTGTCCTGCAATGTATTTCAGTTGGATGCGCGCCCTCGGACAGACAAGAAATTAGTTAAGAAATTCCTTTGCAAAAACTTTGGCGCTATGGAATTGTTGATTTTTTTGTAAAGTACTGTACTCATGCGATAACCATTCACAGTTTATTCCCTTTGGAACACTAATGGTTACATAATTATTAGAAAATACTGTAGTTAATTAACTATTTTGTAATAGTAAATGTTTATGTAAATTTAACACAAAAATTATAGACTTTCTGCTAGTGTTCTTGGAGAATGGAGACTGTTTTGTATCGGGTATGGGCGATGATGTAGGCTCCATGACGGCACGCTATTGGCTGGAATGGTTGGAAGTACCCAATCACACAGCAGATTTACAGCTTTTCTTGTTGCTGATTGGTTTTAGTTTGGATGCTTTGTGTACGAGTGAAGCAGCGGTCAATCCTCTTCTAAAAACCCTTAAGATGCCTAAACGTTCAATGCATTATAAGGCCCTTAGCAGTTTCCCTAAGCATCAGGAGAAGGTGATGACACTACAGGAAAACATAAATGTTGAAATCTGGCGAAGATGCCTACAAGCATAGGATGCCAATATGGAGTAAATGAAAACATCATACACTCTATAAAAAATAAAGAGGGCAAAATTAGAAAATTGAACTCCCAAAGCTACCTGCATTTAGCAAAGCAGGTTTCGACCAAAAGAGACCCACCCGTAGATTGGTAAGGTGGAGTCTGCCCTTTCATTTTGGATTGAAGACTGCCTTAAAAAGGACATCCCCTTGAAGAGAAACATGATTCGGGAGAAGTTTTTAAGTATTTATAAGAGGCTTGTTGAAGAGGATACACAAGACCTGCAGCCAGGAACATCAAACACTGCACCCTGAGAGTTTTCAGCCAAGAAGAGGGAGGTTTGAGAAGTTTTCAAACTGTTATAACCTAAAGAGTATGAGATTGCATGGAGAGGCTGCATCTGCTGATGTAGAAGGCACAGAGAGGTATGGAGACAGCTTCAAACAAATCATCCAGGAGATGACATATAGGCCAGACAGGTGTTCAAAATTAATGACACTGTATTATTCTGGAAGAAATTGCCATTGAGAACATACCTGATGAAGGAAGAGGCTGAAGCTTCTGGATTTAAGGTACAAAAGGACAGAATCATGTACATTATATGTGAGAATGCTGCAGGTCACTTCATAGAATTATAGAGCTGTAGAGTTGGAAGGGACCTCCAGGGTCATCGTGTCCAAACCCCTGCTCAATGCACCATTTACTAAACCATCTCACACAGATGTCTTTCCAGCCTTTGTTTGAGGACTTCCATTGAAGAACTCACCACCTCTCATGGCAGCCTGTTGCACTCATTGATCAGCCTCTCTGTCAGAGTTTTTTTCTAATATCTAATCTGTATCTTCTCCCTTTCAGTTTAATTCCATTGTTTCATGTGTTTCCATGTGCAAATGAGAATAAGGATGATTTCTCTACACTGTGACATCCTTTCAGATATTTGTAGACAACTATTAAGGGTACTTCTCACATAGCGTGATCGCTAGCGAGATTGCTGCCGAGTCACAGGTTTTGTGACGTACCAGTGACCTCATCAGTGATCTCGCTGTGTGTGACACTAAGCAGCGACATGGCCCCTGCTGTGAAATCGCTGATCGTTACTCACTGTTCTGGTTAATTTTTTGGTCATCGGGCTCCCGCAGGGCAGCACGCATCGGTGTGTTTGACACATTACCCAATGACCTCGTTCGCCTATGTTACTAATCAAGATTTGAATCGTGCTATGTAACAGGGTCCCAGCGACCGCCGATATCATTGCTGCGTCATTGGGAAGATCTGACTGTTTGACAGCTCACTAGCGATCCTGTAGCAACGTACCAGCGATCCGGACCAGATCGTATCGTGGTCGGAATCGCTGATTTAGTGTGACGGTACCCTTAAGTCTCCACTTCTTATCCTTTTTTGAAAGCTAAACATTTGCAGATCCTTTAACCGTTCCTCGCAGGACATAGTTTGCAGTCCGCTCACCATCCTGGTAGCTATTCTCTGAACTTGCTTCAGTTTTTCTATGTCTTTTTTAAAATGTGGTGCCCAGAACTGAACACAGTATTCCAGATGAGCTCTGACCAAAGAACAGAACAGGGGGATAATGACTTCACGTGATCTAGACTCTCTGCTTCTCTTAATAAATCCCAGAACTGTGTTTGCCTTTTTTGCTGCAGCATCACACTGTTGACTCATGTGCAGTCTCTGATCTATTAGTATACCCAAGTTTTTATTCACATATTCTGTTGCTTAGTCCTTTTCCTCCTATTCTGTAGATATTATTTTCGTTTTTCCTGCTCAGATTTAGAATTTTGCATTTCTCCTAGTGCCAAGACAGAGAATTGAGGTACCCCACTTGAAACACTCTTTCAATTAGATGTGCAAACATTTATAACCACTCTTTCAGTACGATAACTAAGCCAGTTATGAATCCACCTAACCGTAGCCTTGTCAATCCCTTTCTTGGTCACTTGCTCAAACTAGGCCTGACTTATAAGTCTGCAAACCCAGGGGCCCTCAAGAACAAGAATAAGAATGCCCTGCCTGTCTACTGGATGTGTAACCCCAAGGCCTAGATAACCAAAGTTTTTACATTAGACTGGTTCCACCAGTGTTTCATCCCTGAATTGGAGAATACCTTCTTAACTTAGGCCTTGAATTTAGGGTGTTGCTCCTCATGAACTGGACGGAACCCCCTAGATCTGTCATATGACAACATCCCTTCCCTCATACAACCTATGGACCAAGGCGTGATGTGTGCATTTAAAGATCTCTACATATGTAATTATATGCAACACCTGATCAATGCAATGGATAGCATGGAAGAATTCACCTTAAAAGAATACTGGAAGCAATTCACCATAGCATCGTGCCTTACAATAATTTAGTATGCCCTCAAAGAAATGAAAAAATTAAATTCTCAATGAATGTTGGAAAAACTGTGGCCAGATGCAGTCTCTGACTACAAAGGCATATCGCCGAAGGCGATACACGATGAGACTGTCAATTGCTGTGGGGTGAAGGATTTTGATGATTGAACTGAAGGAGAAGTCAACACTTTCACCAATACCCACTCTGACCCCTTGACGAATGATGACTTACTTGAACTGAACAAGTCAGCAAGTAAAGAGGAAGAGGAATCAATTCAAGAATGGGAAGAGGAAGATGAGGGTCTTTCAATTTAACATCTTGGAATAATGTTGAGGGTTCAACAGCAGTTACAGTCCTACATAAAAGTGGTGGAACCCTATTTTGAACATACTCGGAAAATGTTTAAATGGCTTAAATTCAGTCATGGAGACATACAAAACCCACCACTATGAAAAAACAGCAGCAGAAGAGCAAAATTACTTGGTACTTCAGTCAGAAACCCAAACCCTCGCATGAACACCCAAAGGAGCCCCGACAGGAGTAATCCTGGCACAAGAGTCTCCTCTACCTAAAGAGGGGGACTCTAAGGAGCTATTTCACCATATTGCACAGCTAATTCATCACTATCTTCAATGAATATTCATCATTGGTGAGTACTGTAACTATACTACTACTTTTTTTTAGCAAATATTTTTAATTTGCATATGTCTTCTGGTTCTCTGTCTCTTCATTTCTCACACACACATATTTTTAAAGCTTATTATTACATCTTTATGTAATTTTAAATTGATTAAATATCTGTACCCTCTATGAACAGTACATACAGTACATTTTGTCTTTATTTTATTGAATTGTTCCTTCATTTTCTGACTTCTGTGACATATGAAGTTTACCTTCCAGTGACAAAGAATGGTCAGTCATTATGTTATTATATGGGCCCTTTGTCCAAAATCTTATCATATGCACAATTCTGTCATGCCTGCGTTACCAGACAAGTTGGAAGTGTGTCCACTGGACCCGGAAGAGCGGACCTGGGCGGCCACCAAGTCTTCACTACTACCACTGGAGAAGGCAGCAGGTACACACGCTGGTAAGTGTCCACTCGGAGGCCGCCCTGGGGAATACCGATGCCTCCGCAGTTGGCACCACAAGACAGAGTCCAGGAACTGAGACCAAGGAGGCAGAGACGGTGTGGTAAGCGACCGGCTGGTAGTGTCGGAGACAAGCAGGCAGAGGATGTTGGCAGAGACTGGAGGTAGACAGACAGACACAG
The DNA here is from genome assembly GCF_048569485.1 of Anomaloglossus baeobatrachus. Classification (NCBI taxonomy): domain Eukaryota; kingdom Metazoa; phylum Chordata; class Amphibia; order Anura; family Aromobatidae; genus Anomaloglossus; species Anomaloglossus baeobatrachus. Next base: position 65,530,975 of record NC_134354.1, read on the forward strand.
GCGGAAACAAGAGCACTACTAGACGAGGCAAAGACAAGGTCACGGACTTAAACAGAAAGCGGGTTAGCACGGGGGACCTGACAACTAGTGCGGGCAGACTGGTTACAGGGACACATTGAATATGCACCTCACATTGGGGTAAGGTGCCTTAAGTACCCAGTTCCTGCAAGGGTCAAAGAAGGAACATCCGGGTAGGGGTAGTGTTGGCCCTTTAAGAGTGGGAGAAGGAGTGCGGCCATGCCCTAGTGAGCATGCGTAGACCTTCGGGCCCAGACGTCAGAGCATGAAGCACAGAGGCAGAAGAGGCTGGGGCAGGCTGTCAACGCATTAGCGTAGGGGACCGTTTGGAAGCCAACAGGAGTGCAGAGGAGACCTGGCGGTTACAGGACCGGGCAGGAGGCACGGGAACCAGGGCAGTAAGTGGAGGGTGATGTCGGTGCTCCAGGACTGGGAGCGCCGATGGCGTGATAAATTCCACCTGTTTTGGAGGTCTAAATGGGCCCCCTTAACTCTTGGACTCCTGTGTGGCTGCACAGGCTGCACCAATGATATGTCTACCCCTGCAGTAGGGGTTATATTAGTATACCGTACTGTGAATGTGCTAGAGTGGCAAATAGCCATTAGGCTATACTGTACTTTATCTTTACGTCAACCATTTATTTAATTTTTTTTGTTTTATGTCAACTTTTTTTTTTTTTAAGGATATTGTATTGTCAACTTTTAAATCGAATTAAAGTGCATTGGAGGGATGATTTGGGTCATATTTTGGGTTTTATACTCTAGAAAAAAGCATTTAATCTCACTTTTAGTGACTCCTACCAAACATTTCTGATTTCTCCTGCTCCTGCGGCGGGTTCTGGAACCTAACGTCACGAATGTTCGAGGTATTACTGTATGTTGATTGGCTGCAGTGGTTAGGTAGGTAATTTGTACATCACTCATAACATAACCACTGCAGTCGATCAGCAAATATCAGAGGAGTGGCAAAAAATCAGTCTTGGACACAAGGGAAGGTACTTAACAGCTCCATTTGTTATTTTAGATCTCTGCAACCTTATTGTACAATAAAATTTTAAGCGACAACCTCATTAATGTTATGTGTGATTTTAAGGGGAAAATACTTGTCAAAATAAACAAATCAAGAAGTATCCCAAAGAATGAGAAAGAGTCTAAATACACCACCTATGCCTTTACGCTTTAACTGAATACATTTAAGCCAATTTTGATGACTGTGTCTCAATGATTTTGCCTCTCTAGCCTCTATTATGACATTTACACCTATACTTATGCCCATTCTTTGCTGAACAGATAATCCAGGTTTTAGACATTGAAATCCACGAAAAAAAAGCGTCAACAAGTAATAACTTTTTTATATTGTCGCTCATGCCATGTTTACTTCTTTATGTTGTTTTTAAGGAACATACTGTCTTAAGTCTTTCACAATCTAAATGTACAGTCAAAATGAAACCGTGTGAGGGAAGGGTGCTAAGAAGTCATTGTGGACGTGTCTATTTTTACAGGACTGTGGTCGTACATTGCTAAGGCCGGACGACGGCCAGACAAAAAACATTCACACATATTTAGTGCAGTCACTCCTTAGCAACAGTCTTAAAACTGCCACAAAGAATCATTTTTCAGTCTATGGACAAAGGTGACATGCTCTCCGATACACCCAAGCATTTACCAGGGACCTTGGAAGCGAGAGCAGTTGTGGTGGGTCCCATCACCTTTTTACTGGGTCGAAAAATTGCATTGCAGATTAATTGCATTGTTAGCAAAATAGGGATGACGGATTGGCCCAAAGGTTAAGAGAAGAACCAACTACATGGACTAAAGGGGGCTTTACACGCAGCGACATCGCTAGCGATGACGCTGGTGAAAGCACCCGCCCCGTCGGTTGTGCGTCACAGGCAAATCACTGACCGTGGCGCACAACATCGTTGGGACCCGTCACACGGACTTACCTGCCTAGCGACGTCAGTGTGGCTGGTGAACCGCCTCCTTTCTAAGGGGCGGTTCGTGCGGCATCACAGCGACATCACACGGCAGGCGACCAATAGAAGCATATGGGCGGAGAGCAGCCGCAGGAAAGTTACGCCCACCTCGTTGCCGGATGACGCAGGTAAGCTGTTGTTCGTCGTTCCTGGGGTGTCACACGTAGCAATGTGTGCTGCCTCAGGAACGACGAACAACCTATGTCCACAACGACCAATGGGATTTTGAAAATGAACGACGTGTCAACGATCAACAATAAGGTAAGTATTTTTAATCGTTAACACTCGCTCGGAGCTGTTACACGCAACGACGTCGCTAACGACGCCAGATGTGCGTCACGAATTCCGTGACCCCAACGACATATCGTTAGATATGTCGCTGCGTGTAACGGGGCCTTTAGGAGCAATGTATGTCATGGTTTCCAAGGGCTGGAAGACTTACTGCACTCCATCTCCCCAGCAATCGGGACTCCAGCAATGGGATCACAGGGGCCCCGATTGTTGCCAATCTCATAACAAACTCTGGGTCACCCAGCTATGGCAAGCCTCTGAGACCATGCCATGACCATGTCCTGAGAGGCACCTGTCAATGTAAAACTGACCGGTATAATCCATTTCAATGCTTGTGCATTGCAATGGCTTATACCAGCAATCATTGTAATAAACGTTAATGTGCCAGAAAGGGAGTAAGTAAAAAAGTTTAAAAAAAATAAATTGTCTAAATATTGAAAAAAAAATCACAGAATAAAGAGCAAAAAAAAAAAATATGATACCAACAGATACATATATTTATGTAAAAAAATAAACATAAAAAGTGTACATATTTGGTATTACCGCATCCAGACCGATATGAAGTATTAAACTGTAACACTAATTAACCCCTTCAGTCAATACCATAAAAATAAAAAATAAAAATGCGAAAATATACTATACTGTTTTAACATATCGCCAAAAAAAGTGGAATAAAGCGCGATCAAAAAGTCATATGTAAATAAAGATGGTATAGCTGAAAACAAGCTACCACACATCTCTGTCTGTGGGAAAATAAAAAGCCTATAGCTCTTAGAATACATCATTGCAAAAACGGTTTTTTTCTAAAAAATAGTTTTTAGGGTGTAAAAACATTAAAAAAAAAAAACTATATAAATGTGGTATCACTGTAATCATACTGAGCAGAAGAAAAATGCTGTTTTATCACTTTTATGATACGGTGAACGGCATAAAAAACAGTTCCTGAATTGCTGTTTCTTCTTGATTCTGCCTCACAAAAAGCGGAATGGAAGGCGATCAAAAAGCATTATGTAGCCCAAAGTGGTACCAATAAAACCTCAAACTCAAAGAAACAAGCCCTCACATGACTCAGTCGGCAGAAAAATAAAAAAAATAAAAAAACTATAGCCTTCAAAATTCAGTGATGCAAGAAAACTTTATTTTTTATTTAAAAAAACCAAACCCAAAGTATTTTAGTTTGTAGTAGCCAAACCTAAAAAAACTGTAGAAATCTGGTAACACTATAATAGTATTGACCTGAAGAGTAAAGCCGTCTAGTCGATCATTCCACAAATTGAACAGCGTGAAAAATAGGAATAAAGCCAATTCTTCAACTGCTGTTGATTTGTTCATTCTGCCTCCCAAAGATCGCAGTGTGATGTGGCTCATATGTATCCTGCTCTCTACACTGGGGATTACATGTAAATCTCTGAAAAATATGATTCAGACAAAATTCACAATGGAAAATTCCCCTTGGGAAAATTGGAAATCTGGGGTTAAAACAACAGTAGAGTGGTGAAAATATAATTATATTTTCTTCACCATCCAATAGTATAAGATTGTGTCAATATGCTCAGTGCATTCCTTGATGAATTCATTTGGTGGTGAAGTTTGAACAATGTGGTCACTTTGGGATTTCTGCTGTTCTGGCACCAGCTTTGCTAATGTGACAATGCACCTGCCAACCATTCCAGTAAAAAGTCCAATATGGCGCTCCTTCCCTTCTCAGCTTTACACTGTACCTCAAAAGTAATTCCCAATTACATGGAGAGTATTGGCACACTCAGAATAAAAATGACACAACAAACGATATGGTCATTTTTTTTTTTTTTATTAACCCTTAAAAAATTAAAAACTTAGGTCTAAAACAATATTTTAGTGAAAAAATGTAATTATTCATTCTTCATTGCCCAACGGTATAAAATTAAGTAGAAAAACACCAAGAAAGTAAATATTCCAGCTCACCAATCTGTAGATCTAGATGTCCATTTGGGCCAGTGCACGGTGTCTGTGGTTGGCTTCCACAGGTGTAGCAATCATTGAAGGGAGGAAGGGGTAGAAAACAAATCCAGCACTGATGTCCATAAAAAATTATTCTTCTTTATTTCAAATTCAGCATAAAAATTAGAATGGATCAATCCTTCCGAAAGCCCTGATTACGCCTTACGCATTTCAGAGAAAAAAACTCCTTAATCACTGACATTTGCCTATGATTAAGGAGTTTTTTTTCTCTGAAACGCGTAAGGCGTAATCAGGGCTTTCGGAAGGATTGATCCGTTCTAATTTTTATGATGAATTTGAAATGAAGAATAATTTTTTATGGACATCAGTGCTGGATTTGTTTTCTACCCCTTCCTCCCTTCAATGATTGTTATAAAATTCAGTGACACACCTGTGGTGTCAATATGCTCACTGTACCCCTAGATGGGTTCATTGAGGGGTGTAGTGTGTAAAATGGAGTTACTTAGGGGCAGTTTTTGCTTTTCTGGCATGTCAGCGGCCAATGCGACATGGCACCCTCAAGCCATTCCAACTAAATCTAAACTTCAATATGGCGCTCCTTCACTTCTAAGCTTTGCACTGTGCATCAAAAGTAGTTTTCAACCATATTAATGTACTCAGGAGAAATTGCACAACAAAATATATTGTGCATTTTCTTGTGTTACCTTTTGTAAAAATTTGGGCAAAACCAAAATGTTTGTGGGAAAAATTTATTTTTTCATTTTCACGGCTCAATGTTATAAAATTATGTGAAGCACCTGGGGGTTCAAGGTCCTCACCACAAATCTAGATAAATTCCTTAAGGGGTCTAGTTTCCAAAATAGGGTCACATGTGGGGGAGCTCCTCTGTTTAGGGACATCAGGGGCTCTGCAAACAGAACGTAGCGTCCGCTAATGATTCTAGCCAATTTTGTGTTCCAAAAGTCAAACAGTGCTCCTTCCCTTCCGAGCCTTGCCAAGCGCACTAACAGTAGTTTTCCACCACACATGGAGTATTGTTGTAATCAGAAGAAATAGAGCAAGAAACTATATGGTACTTTTTTTCTTCTACCCTGGTTGAAAATGCAAAATTTGGCCCTAAAGTAAAATTTTTATGTGAGAAAGTAACATTTTAATTTTTTCCTTCCGCATTTCTTTAGTTTCTGTAAAGCACCTGAAGGGTTAATAAACTTATTAGATGTGGTGTTGAGTACTTTGATGGGTGCAATTTTTAGAATGGTGTCACTTTTGGGTATTTTCAGTCATATAGGCTCCTCAAAGTCACTTCAAATGTAATGGGGTCCCTAAAAAAGGATTTTTGAAAATTTTGCTGGAAAAATGAGAAATTGTGGATAAACTTTTAACCCTTCTAATTTCGTAAAGAAAAAAAATGAGGTTTCAAAAATTGTGCTGATGAAAAGTAGAAATGTGGGAAATGCTATTTATTAACTATTTTGTGTGATATACGGTAACTCTCTGGTTTACAAGCAAAAAAAATTCAATATTTAAAAATTGCTACATTTTCAACATTTTGGCCAAATTTTCAATATTTTCACATATAAATGCAAAGTTATCATCCTAAATTTACCATTATCGTGAAGTGCAACATGTCACGAAAAAGCAATCTCAGAATCACTGGGATCTGTTAAAGCGTTCCAGTCTCATAAAGTGACACTGGTCAGAATTTAAAATAAAATGGAAGGTGAAAACAGGCTCCAGTGAATGGGGTTAAAAACAAAGGAAAAATGGTAAACATGGTCCAACATGTAGGACACTCCACTGCTCTGCTCAGAACAACTTGCAATGTCGTTCTCCATTCGCGCACATTAGAGCATTATTATTTATGATTAACGCTTATTTGTACAATGTATGATATGTGATTTAGCTCTCCTCTATGGAGCATTTCTAATAAACATGTCTCCATGCATTGCTTCATCTCTTTAATGAGAGCCAGTGGTGCCCCCTGGTCATTGCATGGTGATATTATCTAGGGACTGTATGGACTATTCTTTGAGCAATGTATGATGTTGTAATTCTTTGGTTTGATACAAACCCTTTAGTGACAGTGCCAATTTTTTTAAATCTGGCCAGTGTCACTTCATGTGGCAATAACTCTGCAAAATTTCACACTGGCTGGTGGCGCCAGACTCTGTTCACACTGCAGAGTCTGACAAGCAACCTTAGGCTTCCAGTATGTTCAGCCAGAGCCGGGCGTCGGCTGCTTCAGGTTCACTGGTCTGCAGCTTTGCAGGAGTTAATTCCTTTAGACTGGTGAGCAGTACCTACGGTAAATGCTCAGGTTGCTGTTTGCCAAGTGCAGCTTTCTCCTCCCTATATTAAGCATAGCTTCCTTCTTGTATGTGCCGATGATAGCTTCTGCGATCCCAGTCTTGGTGGTTCTCCTGTTCATGGTAATCTGTGCTGCACTTCTGAGGGGTGTGAGTGTATCCCTCTTGTGTGTTACTTCCTCCCCTTTTCATTGTTCCCTGTACACATATTGTCTTTCCTGTGTATGTTGAGTGGTGTGTGTACGAGTTTCAGTTCTCCCTTGTCCGTGTCCTTTTGTGGGGTTCTGTCTTAGTGTTTCCCTGCCCATCCCGGGGGTGGGGGAGAGGGAGAGAAAGATCAGGGCTTGGACAGGAGTTAGGGTCAAGCTGGGGGCTCGGACCTGGTTACCATTAAACCTACCTCTGAGATAAGAGATAGCGCAGGGTCACAAGTCTGAGGGCCAGTTTAGGGGCCCCTGTCCTATCTCCATATGCCCCGTGACACATATCCCATATCCCAGTATTTTGAGATTGTTTTTTCATGACATTATATTTAGTGATAATGGTAAATTTAGGTCAATATGTTTTGCATTTATTTATAAAAATAAAAATAACAGAAATTTAACAATGTTTTCTAAAAATTAGCAATTTTGAAACTTTAAATTATCCCTTTAATTCAGTCACAACTCACAAAATAGTAAAATAAAATCTGTCCCATGTCGTTTACATTTTGTTGTAATGTTAGAAGCTTGAAAAATTGTAGCAGTAATTTTCCATTTTTTCAAGGAACTTTACAAAACATTTTTAGTGAGAGTTTGGAGCATCTATATATTAGAAAACCTTCAAAAGTGATATCAACAATGCTGAATTCGCTTATGCCAGTGTTATATTATTGAAAAATTTGAATAAAAATATAGTTAAAAAAAAAACAGCGCCCATCAACATATTCAGAACTGCTGTTGGGTAGTTTATTAACCCTTCAGCTGCTATTCCGAAATTAATGCACGTTGGCATGACAAGAAAGAAATGTTATTTTAACCACCTAAATGTTGGTAACTTCTGAACAGGTCACTATAGCCGGAAGACGCTAAGGCCTTTAATTTTCATAGCAACCATCAGGACCACAAAATTGTTATCTCAGGGTGCAGATGGGGTTAAAGTGGGAGCCCCCACACTCTGTTAACCCTAGTTTGGTACAATATGACTCCATTTACAGTACAGACCAAATGTTTGGACACACCTTCTCATCTCTAGAATAACTATTAAGAGGAGACTTTGTGCAGCAGGCCTTCATGGTAAAATAGCTGCTAGGAAACCACTGCTAAGGACAGGCAACAAGCAGAAGACACTTATTTGGGCTAAAGAACACAAGGAATGGACATTAGACCAGTGGAAATCTGTGCTTTGTTCTGATGAGTCCAAATTTGAGATCTTTGGATCCAACCACCGTGTCTTTGTAGAAAACTTGAACGGATGGACTCTACATGCCTGGTTCCCACCGTGAAGCATGGAGGAGGAGGTGTGATGGTGTGGGGGTGCTTTGCTGGTGACACTGTTGGGGATTTATTCAAAACTGAAGGCATACAGAACCAGCATGGCTACCACAGCATCTTGCAGCAGCGTGCTATTCCATCCGGTTTGCGTTTAGTTGGACCATCATTTATTTTTCAACAGGACAATGACCCTAAACACACCTGCAGGCTGTGTAAGGGCTATTTGACTAAGAAGGAGAGTGATGGGATGCTACGCCAGATGACCTGGTCTCCACAGTCACGAGACCTGAACCCAATGGAGATGGTTTGGGGTGAGCTGGACCGCAGAGTGAAGGCAAAAGGGTGAACAAGTGCTAAGCATCTCTGGGAACTCCTTCAAGACTGTTGGAAGACCATTTCCGGTAACTACTTCTTGAAGCTCATCAAGAGAATGCAGAGTGTGCAAAGCAGTAATCAAAGCAAAAGGTGGCTACTTTGAAGAACCTAGAATATAAGACATATTTTTAGTTGTTTCACACTTTAAGTATTTCATTCCACATGTTATAATTCATAGTTTTGATGCCTTTAATGTGAATCTACAATTTGTAGAGTCATGAAAATAACGAAAACTCTTTGAATGAGAAGGGGTGTCCAAACGTTTGGTCTGTACTGTATATTGATACAACAACTGATTTTTTTTTATGATATCTCACAAGGGTTAACCATCCAGATGCTGTAGGGTTATTTTTACAGTAGTATCTAAAGGGTTAAACGGCCATGGTCGGTGACAGCACAGATTGTGATTGATACAGCAGGGTGTCAGTGTACAGCCGATCGCTGCTGCATTTTCACCCTTGGGGGATGCTATTCACGTATATCTTAGGTCAGTTTTAAGTCGTATTGGTGGTCACTAAGAGATTAATGCACCAAAAAGAAGACAGGTTTGCCCAGACCTACTGGATCAAAGTCATGGGTTGACTTCTTTAAAAGAACAAAGTATATAAGTTACCAAGGATTGATGTGCCTAGGGTATGAGAACTCATGGGTGATGGCGGGACACCTTAAGGGTATGTGCCCACGATCAGGACTCACTGCGTCCTGGACGCAGTGAGTCCTGACCTGCGGGGCCACGAGTCTCCTCCGCAGGAGAATGCAGGAGAATGCAGGAGAATGCAGGAGACCGCAGCTGACTGTGCCCACTAACAGGGTTCAGTGAGCTGCAGTCTCTCGCTTTTGTTCTCCCGAGTCCCTACGGAGATTCTTCAGGGTTTGTTGCTCCTATTTTATCTTTCCTTTGAAACTACAGACCTGGACTGAGGCTCTCAGTTCACAGTGCGGTGTCAACCCAGATAGAAACTGGAGTAGGATGGGCACTCCTTATGCTACAGGGGGCCATCTGTCCAGGGCCGCTCTGTGGGCTGGAGGATGGAGTAGCCTTGTCTGGGGTCTTTTCCTTTTGTAGAGGGCTTGTGATTGCATCATTGTGCATTTTTTGTGTGGCATTTTGTATTTTTTTTGCACTTGGACGAATCAGGGTGACATTGTCAGTAGAGATGAGCGAACCCAGGATTTGGTGTTTGTACCGAACAAAGACTTTACTTAAAAAAACTGAGTTCGGGTGCTTTACGTATGCAAATCACTTGCGCAAGCATCTCGGTGCTTGGGTAGACTCGATGCTCAGCCCAGTGTGAGCTACTTGTAGTGTTTGATTGGCTCACACTGGGGGTAAGATGTAGTGTGCCCCTCAAAAAAAATGGAAAAGCAGACTCGTGTAGGAAGCATCTCTATAATTTTGATACATTGGGACAGATGTAATTTTCACACGCCTCTTTCGAGCTCCAAACTCACTGAGCTGTTCAGTAAGATCAATGGTTGTATATGGAGGTCACATGGCTGTTTGTGGGATTTTAAGCACTCTTTTTCCATGATCTCAATAATTTGGCTATATATGGTTTTGCAAGCATTCGTACACCATAAACATGTTATTGTGAGAGAGAATTATCATGTGCATTGAAGTGCAGGGTCAATACATATCTCTTAAAACATTTATATGATAACGTTTTGAAAATCAAGAAGATCTCAAAAGGAAGTGCACCCATAACTGACTCACCCTGGCCCGTGGCCCATATAACGTCAGTTTTTGGAAGTCTATTTTTCTGCAAAATATCAAAGCTTTAAATGTCATAGTTTCAGATTGTCTAAAAAAAGGCTGACATTTTCCATGTAATTTTATTATTCTCCTATCCCACACATGGCACTGATCCATTAGTTAAAAAATGTTAACGTGTTTTTGTACGTGTTATTTTTTTTTTTTTTTTTACTATTTCAGCAGATAATAATCAAAAAGGGGTTTTTTTACAAATTTTAAAAGGGGAAATCCAGTCTAATAGTATGTGCCCGTGACATCTCTTTCAAGCATAAAGTTTCGGAAACACCTATCATAAAACGCTCAAAAGAATGAATATATATAGTGAACATTTCTATGTAAAAACAACTTGCTGTTCACATGTTTGGATTTCTGAACATTTTTAACAGCTTCAGGTTTTTAAGAGAAGTGACCTGACCATTCTTCTGGCGTTTTCCACTCCTAAGACGGTCAATTGGAAAGCTCATGAGATGCCTGGATGTTTTTGGAGCACTTTGCCAACATTTTTTGTTTTTAAAAACCACCAGCAGTTTCTTCATTTATTAATAACGTGTAAAAAAACCAACAAGAAACAGACAATAAAAAAAACGTCCAAAAAACATGGGAAAACCCTCTAAAAACTGTCAAGGGCCTAAACCATAGGAAAAACACTCAGGATTCAAATGGAAAAAAACCCTACATAAGGTTGTGCGCATGCTGTGGATTTACAGCGGATTTTACCGCAGATTTGCCGCGGATTTGCTGCAGATAATGTGTCTAACATTTCTGCAGTCATTCCCCAGCAAAACCTATGGGTATAAAAAATGCTGTGCGCACAATGCGTTTTTTTATACCTGCGAATTTATCCGCGGAATTTCCGCTGCGGAATTAATGTGCATGTCACTTCTTTTCTGCAGGTCCCTGCGATTTTGCCATTAATTATTGGTAAAAACCCACAGGGACCAACCTGCAGAAAAAACGCAGAAATTCTGCACCAAAACCGCATGCGGATTTCGTTGCGGTTTTGGTGCAGTTTATACCACAGGTGCGGCAGTCTTTCAGAGGGTCAGTTTTTTCCTTAAGAAAAAGTCAGTTTCTAATGCGCACATGGCCTAAAAGACGCTTCACAAAAGGAAATGTCAGAGTTTCTCAAATTGTCTTCAGCTTGAAAAAACAAATAATCTCTTAGTGACTTGCTTTCATAGGAAGAATAGAGCCTCGGACACAAATGTGAATGTCGCGGGCGGCGGGGCGCTAAGCTCGCTAATGCTCGGGTCTGGCGCTGCTGCTGCTGCTCGGTGGCTCGAGCGGTGGGCCGGATCCAGGGACTTGAGCGGCGCTCCTCGCCCGTGAGTGAAAAGGGGGTGGTTTGTTTTGGGGATTTAGTCCGTGACGCCACCCACGGGTTGTGGTGAAGATGGGCACCACCGCTGCTAGTAATGGGGATCCCGGGAGCGATGGTAGGGAGCAGCTGGGATGTTGTTTTCCCCCTCCGTGGGTAGGGGTTGGTGGTCCCAGGGCCCGGTGGTGTGACGGGGAGGCAGGGTCGGTGAGGTGCAGGGTTGCAGGGACAGCGCGGTGCGGTGCCGGATGGCACGGGTGTATTCACTCAGCAAGAGATGCACAAAGTCTCCGGTAAACCAAACGGCTGGATGGACGGGTCCCGCAGCCGGCTGCAGTGTCTCTCCCCGGACAGGTGATGGTGGCTGTCTCTCCCTGCATCTTTGTGTACTGTTTGACTCCAATGGCTTCCCAATGGTAGTCCGTTCCCCGGTGTATAGATTCTGGAGGAGCCCGTTTTGCCCGCAGGCGCTGGCCCTTGGACTTCTAGCCGGTGGCGGTGGCTGTATGTCCTCACGGTGTGAGCGGTTGCCTTCAATCGGGACTTGATTGTTAGGGAACCCCGGAGGTTCCTGTCACACTCGGATTTGACTGTTAACGGCGGCTCCAAGCCTGGTCGGGGTCCGATGGCCCTGCCTGGGTGTGCTTAGCTTCACTCCGTTCTCCGATCCGGTACCGGTGGGCCACTGCCCAGCCCCGGTCCTTACGGCTCTGCGGAGTTCCACCAACTCCTGCAGACGGCCACCATCATCTGCCAACCCTGATCTCAGTGCCTGGGCTCCAACCCAGACACCTGCAGTACGTGACTTCTCACTTGCACCTCCAAACTCTAGCTGACTGCTTTTTCCATCTCCAGGCCTGTGAACTCCTCGGTGGGTGGGGCCAACTGCCTGGCTCCGCCCCACCTGGTGTGGACATCAGACCCTGGAGGGAGGCAACAAAGGTTTTGTGTCTGACTAATGTAACTGTCCGGGGGTGGGGGTGGGGGTGTGTTTTACCTGTGACGACCTGGCTAGTCCAGGGCGCCATATGAACACAGCCTACCTTTATCTATATATTGTAGCACAGCATTGTGGCTAAAGGTGTCACCGATTTACTGCATAGACGATAACTGTTAGACCGGGAGGTGCCACCCATTGCCAGAATGCTGCACCTCCATTTCCCCTTCTCCTACTGCCTCAAGTCCCTAGCCAGGATGAGTTGAATGATGCAGTATGTTGCGCATGCGCACTGCCCCTCTATTGAACTCATGAAGACCACAATCTTAAGATAAGTGAAGCCAAAATGGTGCTACCTCCCTTCTGAGCACTGCCTTGAATCTCATAAGTAGTTTTCCAAATTGCTATACTCGGGAGAAATTGCACAACAAATTATACCGTTTTCACCTGTTACCCTTCTGAAAATGAACAATTTTTGTGGGGAAAATATGATTTTTTTTTTATTTTCACGGCTTAATGTTATAAAATTCTGTGGACCACTTGAGGGTTCAAGGTGCTCACCACACATCTAGATACATTCGTTGAGGGGTCTAGTTTCCAAAATGTGGTCATTTGTGGGTGATCCCACTGTTTAGGCACCTCAGGGGTTTTGCAAACGTGACATGGCGTCCACTATCAATTCCAGACGATTTTGCAATCCAAAAGTCAAATGGCGCTCCTTCTTTTCTGAGCCCTGCTGTGCACCCAAACAGTAGTTTTCCACCATTTATAGGATATTGGCATGCTCAGGAGAAAATGCAAAAACATTTTGGGGTCCATTTTCTCCTGTTTGCCCTTGTGAAAATGCAAAATTTGGTGGATAAATCAACATTTTTGAGCGAAAAGGTAAAATATTAATTTTTTTCTTCCACATTCATTGAATTCCTGTGAAGTACCTAAAGTGTTCATATATTTCTTGAATGGGTTTTTGAGCAGTTTGAGTGGTACAGTTTTTAGAACATTGTCACTTTGGGGTATTTTCTGTTACGTAGGCCTCTCAAAGTTACTTGAAATGTCATGTGGTCCTGGAAAATGGTTTTGGAAATTTTGTTGTAAAAATGAAAAAATGCTGATAAACGTTTAACCCTTCTAAGTTCCTAACAAAAAAAAGTATGTTTCAATAATGATGGTGATGTAAAGTAGACATGTGGGAAACAATATTTAATTTATTTGTGTGACATAAATCTCTGGTTAAGGCTGGGGTCAGATGGCCGTATAACACAAATGAGTAAAGCATTAAAATGCCCAGACTGGCCGGCGGCTCTCCTGACCTGAGCATGAGAGCTGCATAGAAAGACATGCAGCTTTCATGCTCAGGTCTGGAGAGCCGCTGGCCAATCCGGGCATTTTGATACGATTCTCGTCAATATAATATGGTCATTTGACATGCAGCTCTCACGCTCGAGTCAGGAGAGCTGCTGGCCAGTCTGAGCATTTTCATGTGATCCTCCTCTGTGTAATATGGCTGTTTGACATGCAGCTCTCACGCTCGAGTCAGGAGAGCCGCTGGCCAGTCTGCGCATTTTGATGCTATTCTCATCCGTGTCATACGGCCGTTTGACATGCAGCTCTCACGCTTAAGTCAAGAGAGCCACTGGCAAGTCCTGGCATTTTGATGTGATCCTCATCCGTGTTATATGACCGTCTGACCCCTGCCTTAAGGTCACAAAATTAAAAGTTTGAAAGTTGCAAAATTTTGAAAATTTTCAATAGTAAAACACAAAAAATAATGTCTTACATTTACTACTATCATAAAGTACAATGTGTCATGAAAAAAGAATCTCAGAATCTCTGGAATCCTTTAAAGCTCTTGAGAGTTCTTTGTTCATAAAGTGACACTGGTCAGAATTGTAATGTTTGGCGCCTGATAAGGAAGGTGAAAAAAGCCTGGGAGGTGAAGGGGTTACGTAAAGTTGTAGTACCAAAGCCATATTTTACCCATACAGAGCCATACACACCCAGTGACAGTTTGCACCCATATGCATCCATGTAAACACCTCCTTAATGTGCATGATCGTTAATTCATAGATCATTAGTTTTAGAGTCCCGTCCGGTTCAGGCTGACGGAGGTCCGCAGTCAGTCTTCATTATCTCCCCATGCCATTATAATCATTTTTTTTTAATTCCCGTCCTCTCTGTTTGCAGCGCACCAGCAGCTTTGGGACCTTTGATCGGTTTAAGAAACCCTCGATTTCCAAGCCAGAAGATTTAAATGAGGTTTGTGTATATCCCGGCTCCTCACTGCATTGCTCTGTGCTGCATTAATAATGATTCATCTGATCTCAGGATGATTTTTGGAAATGATAACGTGCTGTGTTATTTCATCTATTTATGGCAATGTCTAGTTAGCAGGGTTTATGCAGTGTATGAAAGGAAACGAAGATGAAAGGGCTTCTGCTATGCTAAAAGATCAGTGGGGAGCTTCTGTGCTCTGTTTTTTTCACTCCTCTGACCTTGAGGCTTCTCCTGAGAATTTTTGTCTCCTGAACACAGTAATGACTGCAAAAACATGTAGGGATGCAACAATTAAACACAAAAGACTCGGTGCTAAATGCTTTTTAATGAGGGAAACAGGCAGGTGGAAAAATAGATTGTGTTCATTTATGATGCCCCACCTTTGACTATCATCGACAACAGATAATAAAGGGTATGCACATTGTTGCCACCATTGATTTAGTGCTGCAATGCACCTAAATGAAAAATAAATCTACTAGCCAACAGTCTTAAAGAGGACTTGTCACCAGGTTAAAAGTGGCCAGTTTTTGCTCTAATAATATTGCTATTTCTTATTTGATTACACATTTTTTTCTCTCCATAAAATCTGCCATACGGATCTAGAGATATGGGCCTTCTTATATAGTGCTAATTTTCATGTCTTTACACGCTTGCATGTCTCACAGGATCCTCAGGGGCGTCTCTCACAGGATCCTCATGGGCATGGCTCACGGGATCCTCAGGGGCGTCTCTCACAGGATCCTTATAGGCATGGCTCACGGGATCCTCAGGGGCATGGCTCAGCATCCTCAGGGGCATGTCTTTAAGCTACTCTGAATTATCTTGTGAGCCACGCCCCCTTGATAAAAACGATAAAAAGAAGCATGAAATGCATAGTTGTAATATTATTACTATTATTATTTATTATTATATCACTATTTATTCCATGGCGCTTTGCAAGTGAAAGAGGGTATACAAACTACAATCATTAACAACACAAAACAGACTGGTATAGGAGAAGAGAGGACCCTGCCCACGAGGGCTCACAGTCTACAGGGAATGGATGAGGATACAATAGGTGAGGACAGAGCTGGTTGCGCAGTGGTCTACTGGACTGAGGGCTATTGTAGGTTGTAGATTTGTTGGAAGAGATGGATCTTCAGGTTCCTCTTGAAGCTTTCCATGGTAGGGGAGAGTCTGATATGCTGAGGTAGAGCGTTCCAGAGTATGGGGGAGGCACGGGAGAAATCTTGTACGTGATTGAGTTTCTACTTATTTTACAGGATCTTTTTTTTACTACGGTGCCACAGCAGTGACTAGTCAGCATGCCCACTATCTCTTTATTGATGTCCTGCTATGCTGAGTAAAGGCAGCTTTCACATGTGCACATACCCTTATAATTTCACTTGCTTCCTACTAGAAAAACTGCCAAGAATGCATATTTGTTTAATGGGGAGAGTGGAGTAAGACACTGCCAGATGCTCCAACAAGAGGGGTTACAGACAAAGTGTAGCCGCACATGGTCCACACTGTCATATTAGTCAAGTTAACCGCTTGGCCTCCCAGCCTGGTTTTCAGCCTCCTGACCCGGACAAATTTTACAATTCTGACCAGTATCATGTAATGAGATAATAACTCTTCAACTCTTCAACGAATCCTTTCTCCTGAGCTCGCTGATACCGCAAATGTGGTGAAAAACTACTGTTTAGGGTACACAGCAGAGCTTGAAAAGGAAGGAGCGCCATTAGAAGTTTCCAACCCAAAATCATCTAGAATGTATAGCGTATGCCATGTCACCCCTGATGTGGAAACCCCCACATATGACCCCATTTTGGAAACTAGACCCCTCCCTCAATGAACTTATCTAGATGTGTGGTGAACACCTTGAACTTCCAGGTTCTTCACAGAATTTTATAAAGTTGAGCAGTGAAAATAAAAAATCACATCTTTCCCACAAAAAAGTTTCTTCTGAGTGAAAACTACGAATCTCCCATGATAGTGCCCAGTACGTTATAGTGCCCATAGATTGTGCCCAGCTCGTGCTTCTGGAGACACACCACACTACAGAAATGATAAACATGTGGACGTTAAATGTGGTTTAAGCGCATTGTGGAAGGGATCATTTGGAATAGGAGCACATATTTTGCTTTCTTTTTGGAGGGAGCCATAGTGCTTGTCTTGCCTTTATGTTACCAGTAATGTGTTCGCCTCCTGTATTTCCGTTAACAAATGACGGACCTGAGTGGGGACTTGTCTTTTTGTGGGTTGAGTTGAAGGCTATTTGGTGTCGATTTGGGTACAGAACATTTTGGATCAGTTCACATTTATCCTGTGCTCTATGTTGAGAACGTACGTTAGGATTTCCATCTACATCTCTGAAATATGTGATTTAGGTGATAAAAATGTCAATAATACTTGCGTTTTATATACATAGGAGTCCAGAGAGTGGTTCTATTCAGAAGGCTCAGACTGGCTGTCTCTATTACAAATATTACCCGGTCTAAAGAATATCAACATTTCTTACAAGATCAATATTAACAATAATATAAGATTAAATAACACTGCTACACAATACCAACACACAATGAGAGAATGATGTCATGACTCATCATACTAATCGTTAAAGGGAATCTGTCACTAGGATTTTGCTATTTCATCTGAGAACAGCATAATGTAGAGAAAGAGACCCTGATTCCAGCGATGTGTCACTTACTGAGCTGTTTACTGTCATTTTGATAAAATCAATATTGCTGCAGACCTAGCAGCTATACAGAGCTCATGAATATGCTGGACTACCTGACAGCACGCCAAGTAGTCCTGTAGTGATAACCTACTGCTGATTAAACAGTGATTTTATCAAAACTATACTAACCAGCCGATCAAGTGACACATCGCTGGAATCAGGATGTCTGCCCCAACGTTATGCTGCTCTAAGAGTAAGTGGCAAAAACCTGGTGACAGATTCCCTTTAAAGGATTGTACACTCCTAAGTACATTTTTGGAAAATAGTAATGCAGCATGGCGAATCCTAATGATGTGTAATATACAGTATATACTGTTACGATTAGGATTTTCATGCCAGTTCCAGCAGTTAATTTGTAATCACAGGATTTGCATAATTTGAGGTTATATGTACAGATAAGCGAACACGAACTGTAAAGTTCATACCAAACACAGATTTTACAAAAAAAATCAGTTTTTGAGTTTACATATATTAACCGCTCGAATGAGCATCGCTGTGCTCAGGTACGCTTGGTGCTTGGCCCATTGTGAGCCGCTTGCAGTGTTTGAATGGTTCTCACTGGGGGTAAAAACAGCATTATCAGATGTGGTATATAAAAAAAAAAGAAAAGAAAAACTCCTTTCTCCCTCTCCCTAAATAGGAGAGAGAAGGCGCAATAGGGTCTTACCCGATATATTGGGTGGGAAAGATCATGTAAAAGTGATGCACTCACCTGATCGAGTTGTGCCAGTCACAACTCCTTTAACAGCATAACGTGAGCGCCAAAAAGGTCCAGCAGCAGCCCTGTTGCACAAGTAGAATATCAACAGAAGAAAAAAGACAGGTATTTTGCCGCGCTTGAAGACCATAGACTATGATGTCAGGCAAATGATTCTTTTTATTTCATCCTACGCGTTTCGGAGACCACAACTGTCTCCTTCTTCAGGGAAAGGAACTCCTTTGATATTCTCCCTCTCCCGGAAGTGATCTGTCTATGGCTGGCTGCATGTGGGCGGACAGCCGAACCGCCCAATTAGTGACTTCCATTGGGGTTCGTGTCAAGTCTGGGTCCTGAACTGAACTCTTTCTAAAGACCAGCTGCACCTGCTGAACTTCAACGGGTTCGCTCATCTTTAGTCATATTCTGACTAGCGCCCCATTGTAGCTCATTATAATGATATCATACAGCTCCCATTCACACTATGCTGGTCCTCACAGCCTTCATATGCAATAAGATGGTCACCACACCCTCCCATACACAGTATGATGGCTCCACAGTTCCCTATATACAGTATAATGGCCTTACTGTTCCCTATATACAGTATGATGGTCGCAATACCCTCCCATACACATTATGATGGCTCCATCATTCCCTATATACAGTGTGATGGCTCCACAGTTCCCTATATGCAGTATGATGGCCCCACAGTTCCCTACATACAGTATGATGGCCCCACAGCTCCTAACATACAATAATATGCCCCCACAGCTCCCTATATACAGTACGATGGCCTCACAGCCTCAAATACACAGTATGATGAACTCACAGTTCACCTACAGTCATATGAAAAAGTTTGGGCACCGCTATTAATGTTAACCTTTTTTCTTTATAACAATTTGGGTTTTTGCAACAGCTATTTCAGTTTCATATATCTAATAACTGATGGACTGAGGAATATTTCTGGATTGAAATGAGGTTTATTGTACTAACAGAAAATGTGCAATCCGCATTTAAACAAAATTTGACCGGTGCAAAAGTATGGGCACCCTTATCAATTTCTTGATTTGAACACTCCTAACTACTTTTTAATGAGTTACTAAAGCACTAAATTGGTTTTGTAACCTCATTGAGCTTTGAACTTCATAGGCAGGTGTATCCAATCATGAGAAAAGGTATTTAAGGTGGCCACTTGCAAGTTGTTCTCCTATTTGAATCTCCTATGAAGAGTGGCATCATGGGCTCCTCAAAACAACTCTCAAATGATCTGAAAACAAAGGTTATTCAACATAGTTGTTCAGAGGAAAGATACAAAAAGTTGTCTCAGAGATTTAAACTGTCAGTTTCCACTGTGAGGAACATAGTAAGGAAATGGAAGAACACAGCTACAGTTCTTGTTAAGCCCAGAAGTGGCAGGCCAAGACAAATATCAGAAAGGCAGAGAAGAAGAATGGTGAGAACAGTCAAGGACAATCCACAGACCACCTCCAAAGACCTGCAGCATCATCTTGCTGCAGATGGTGTCAATGTGCATCGGTCAACAATACAGCGCACATTGCACAAGGAGAAGCTGTATGGGAGAGTGATGCGAAAGAAGCCGTTTCTGCAAGCACGCCACAAACAGAGTCGCCTGAGGTATGCAAAAGCACCTTTGGACAAGCCAGTTACATTTTGGAAGGAGGTCCTGTGGAATGATGAAACAAAGATTGAGTTGTTTGGTCATACAAAAAGGCGTTATGCATGGAGGCAAAAAAACACGGCATTCCAAGAAAAGCACTTGCTACCTACATTAAACTTTGGTGGAGGTTCCATCATGCTTTGGGGCTGTGTGGCCAATGCCGGCACCGGGAATCTTGTTAAAGTTGAGGGTCGCATGGATTCAACTCAGTATCAGCAGATTCTTGACAATAATGTGCAAGAATCAGTGACGAAGTTGAAGTTACGCAGGGGATGGATATTTCAGCAAGACAATGATCTAAAACACCGCTCCAAATCTACTCAGGCATTCATACAGAGGAACAATTACAATGTTCTGGAATGGCCATCCCAGTCCCCAGACCTGAATATCATTGAAAATCTGTGGGATGATTTGAAGCGGCTGTCCATGCTCGGCGACCATCAAGCTTAACTGAACTGGAATTGTTTTGTAAAAAGGAATGGTCAAATATACCATCATCCAGGATCCAGGAACTCATTAAAAGCTACAGAAAGCGACTAGAGGCTGTTATTTTTGCAAAAGGAGGATCTACAAAATAATAATGTCACTTTTATGTTGAGGTGCCCATACTTTTGCACTGGTCAAATTTTGTTAAAATGCGGATTGCACATTTTCTGTTAGTACAATAAATCTCATTTCAATCCAGAAATATTACTGAGTCCATCAGTTATTAGATATATGAAACTGAAATAGCTGTTGCAAAACCCCAAATTGTTATAAAGAAAAAAGGTTAACATTAATAGGGGTGCCCAAACTTTTTCATATAACTGTATAAACAGTATGTTTCTCTATAGGCCCTTATATACAGTATAATACCCCATATACCCAGTATGATGGCTTCCACATTGCATTCACGCATACAATGCCACTACAGCACCCTTGATGATCGGGTCCCAGATTAATAATAGTTAAAAAAAAAAAGCTTAAGTCACCCAATCCTTGTTGCAGCTTAAATCTCCTCTTCTAGCTTGTCTAGAAATAATCTGGCGCAGGCAACGAAATGCAGTGGTGTCACCACGTCACCACACCATCCAATGTCATTTATGAGGTGCCAGCCTCCAAAAGGCTTTAGGGTGGAAGTAGCCAGCAGCCTGCCAAGGAAATTGTATTGGTGTTCTGAGGACTCTTAAACGTTTTACAGGCTGATGCTGATGCAGCTCAGTAGTTTTGCCAGATTTGCCTATAGTCGGCCCAGCTATGCTGTTCAGTGATTGACAATCTTTTTTTCCATGTAAAGATAACTGTCAATCACTGAGTAGGACCGCCCACTGGACTACAAACACCAGGGATTTCAATGAATAAAATACAAGTTCTATTGAATCTTTTCCCACAAACCTGTATATCTTCTTCTCTATAACGTGCTGTCCAGAAATCGTTTGTTCCATCATATATGACCGGTTCCCGTTAAATTTAATTCTGTATATTAAGGCAGGCTTTAGATATACCGGTGAAATGGCCTCACGTGACATGTGTTCTTTCTCTAAACAGATGGGTGATACAGAAGGAGTTTTTGAAGCTGGAGCAGGAGTCTCAGATGGTGACAAAGCATCAAACAACCCTGGAAGTATAAGTAAGAAAATGAAAGCCATATCACTGACCATGAGGAAGAAGATGGGGAAAAAGTACGTTAAAGCTCTTTCTGAGGTATGGAGTCTATTAATATTCTTTAATTATATAGAGACAATTTACATCATTGTTTAAAGTAAAAACTACCTAAAAATTTAAAGAATCAATATTTACCAACACCAAGTTTCCTGCAGTTCACGTTCCCGGCGTCCTTGACACCTCGTAAATGGTTGGAAATGCCTACTCAGCCAATCACTGGCCACTGCAATGAAATTCACCAGCCAGCTGAGCAGACATACTGTATCTGGATCCTGACCAAGAAGCAGAGGCTGGGGGGCCCCTTCAATGCAATTCAAAAAGAGATAAAGGGGTATTCCCACCTTCAAAATCCTATCCCAATATGTAGTAGGTGTAATAATAATAAAATTAGCAAATACCTCCAATTAGAAATGTAGTATAGCTCTCCTGATATAGCCATGTTTTTTACCACATGTGCAGGGCATTGCAACTAAGTATCCATGGGCACGTCCCCTAATATAGCGACAGTTGGTTGCTTGTAGTTGTAGTCATGGATACCTAAGCTGCAATGCCCTGCAATTGAGGTAAGAGACATGGTTATATAAGGGGAACTATACTACATTTCTAATTGAAGGTATTTGCTAACATTATTATTATTACACCTACTACGTATTGGGATAGGTTTTATAGAGATGTGCATAACCCCTTAAGGGCGGACACATCAGAGGAGGATGTTTTACCCAAGTATGCAATATTTTGAAAAGTCACTTGGCATTTAAGATATATCTTTATAGGATATGCCTTCAATATCTAATTGCTATGTGTTCATTAATAATCATTTTGTGTGAAAAGCTTCCATGAAGGCCTAGGCATCGCCATGATAACAAACTACAAACAATAAAAAGTAAATGCTACATATATGCTGCACACAAGCATTTCTATTTGTATAGTTGGTATATGAACACATGCCAATGATCCTTCATTTACTTCCCTTAAAGTGATTTTCTACGACTATGCACTGATGTCCTATCTTTGGGGTAGTTGTTATTTTGTGGCCAATATGGCTTTGATGTCCATGAAGAGCTGCAGTACCTGGTACAACCCCATGCATGAGTGTCTATGACAACACTGTATGGGTGCCATTGGGTGCTGTGGCCTCAGAGGTCTGCTGATCAGTCTGTGGTTGTAGGGGTCAGACCACCACTCACAATTGATGTCTTATCCTAAAGGTGGCCATAGACCTTAGCTGTCTATCTAAAGCGGGCTTTACACACTGCGATATCGATCCCGATATCGCTAGTGTGGGTACCCGCCCCCATCTGTTGCGCGACACGGGCAAATTGCTGCCCGTGGCGCACAACATCGCCCAGACCCGTCACACATACTTACCTGCCCGGCGACATCGCTGTGACCGGCGAACCGCCTCCTTTCTAAGGGGGCGGACCGTGCGGCGTCACAGCGACATCACTGAGCGGCCGCCCAATAGAAGCGGAGGGGCGGAGATGAGCAGGACGTAACATCCCGCCCACCTCCTTCCTTCCGCATTGTGGCCGGGAGGCAGGTAAGGAGAGCTTCCTTGTTCCTGCGGTGTCAGACGTACCGATGTGTGTTGCCTCAGGAACGAGGAACAACCTTGTTACTGCTGCAGTAACGATTTTTGAGAATGGACCCCCATGTCACCGATGAGCGATTTTGCACGTTTTTGCAACGATGCAAAATCGCTCATCGGTGTCCCACGCAACGGCATCGCTAATCCGGCCGGATGTGCGTCACCAAATCCGTGACCCCAACGAGTTCGCATTAGCAATGTCGTAGCGTGTAAAGCCCCCTTTATGCTCTTTGATAGCTATTTTTTCAAGCTAATCATATACACAAGAGATCAAAATTAGTAAACAATGTATGATCACTTGCTTTTTTCAGTAATTATGTACTCTACACTGATCAACATGTGAAGGTTTTTTGTAAGGGGTGCACCATACCACTAGAACAGTGTATTAAAAAAGAGCCAAAGGTTATCAACATAAAACCTTTATTTTGCCCAAATCGGGATGATCATAATTAGAGCAAAACAATGACTCTGTAGCACAGAGAAAGATTATAATGAAATTTTCTACAGGTAACATCAGTCACAATCAGTAGGACGTGTACAGGCCTTTGCTTTGAATGACTTCAGCACATCTGCGGCCACAGGACATCACAAGTCTCTCACACTGCTCTGGTGTGATTTTGGTCCACTCTTCTTCCAGTCTTTTTCAGTTTTTTTTTTACTGGTTTCTTGGCCATAACTTTGTCACCAAGGCTTTTTCATAGGTTTTCTATTGAGTTTAGATTAGGACTCTGGGCTGGCCATTTCATTTTTTCAATGTTTTCTGTTTCAAGAAACTGCTTTACCCGTTTTGCTGTGTGACGGGGGCATTGTCCTGCATGAACACTACTGGCTGATTGAGTGATGAGTGCAAGTAAGGAACCCCGTGTTGTTAAAGAAGGTTCTGATCCACACTTGCATTCCCTCTGCCATGTAGCTGTATGAGAGATCCAACTCCTGCTGCAGAAAACATGCCTCAAACCATGACACTTTCTCCACCACCTTTCAATGACTTCTTAACACACTTTGGGTTCAGACTTCCCCCACTTTGTCAATGAAAATAATGTTTCCTATGAGATGAAAAAACAATAATCTTGCTTTCATCACTAAAATGAACTGTGGACCACTTCTCCTCTGCCCACACAATATGCTCATCACCTATGGGGAGTCTAGCATTTTGATTCTTTCTGCTAATGAGAGGTTTGGTCACTGCACAGTGGGCTTTCAGACCAAATGCATTTAACCCCTTAACGACCCATGACGTACTAGATACGTCATGGATCGTTTTCCGGTAAGCCCCGCCCCCTGCCGCCGGCGGGCGGCGGCGATCGGCGCACATATCAGCTGTTATCAACAGCTGATATGTGTGCCTGCTAGCCGCGGGTGGAATCGCTTCCACCCGCGGCCATTAACCCCTTACATTTCGCTGCCAAAGTCTTGGCAGCGATATGTATATGGGCGCCGCCATTACAGTGACTTACCCCGCCCCCGCCGGAAGTCACGTGACATGATCACGTGACTTTCGGCGGTTGCCATGGTAGCACAGGGTCATGTGATGACGCCTGTGGCTAACATGAGTCACTTCCTCTCAATGCCGGAATACAGCCGGCATTGAAAGTGAAGCAGCAAATCTGCAGTTCTCAGCTCTGTAGCTGAGATCTGCAGATTGTGCAAAGCGATCAGATTGCTGATCGCTATAGCCCCCTAGGGGGACTAGTAAAATAAAAAAAAAAAGTAAAAAAAAAAGTTTTAAAAAATTAAAAAAAATAAAAAAACCTAAAAGTTCAAATCACCCCCCTTTCACCCCATTGAAAATTAAAGGGTTAAAAAAATAAAAAATACACACATATTTGGTATCGCCACGTTCAGAAATGCCCGATCTATCAAAATATAAAATCAATGAATCTGATCAGTAAACGGCGTAGCGGCAAAAAAATTCCAAACGCCAAAATTACGTTTTTTGGTCGCCGCAAATTTTGCGCAAAATGCAATAACAGGCGATCAAAACGTAGCATCTGCGCAAAAATGGTACCGTTAAGAACGTCAGGTCAAGACGCAAAAAATAAGCCATCACTGAGCCTCAGATCCTGAAAAATGAGAACGCTACGGGTTTTGGAAAATGGCGCAAAACGTGCGCCACGTTTTTCGGACAAGCTTGTGAATTTTTTTTAACCCCTTAGATACAAGTAAACCTATACATGTTTGGTGTCTACAAACTCGCACCGACCTGAGGCATCATACCCACACATCAGTTTTACCATATAGTGAACACGGTGAATAAAATATCCCAAAAACTATTGTACAATCCCAGTTTTTTTGCAATTTTTCCACACTTGGAATTTTTTTGCCATTTTCCAGTACACTATATGGTAAAACTTATGGTTTCATTTAAAAGTACAACTCGTCCCGCAAAAAACAAGCCCTCATATGGCAAGATTGATGGAAAAATAAAAAAGTTACGCCTCTCGGAAGAAGGGGAGCAAAAAACAAAAACGCAAAAACGGAAAGTGCCCGGGGGCTGAAGGGGTTAAAGGGAACCTGTCAGGTGCAATATGCACCCAGAACCACGAGCAGTTCTGGATGTATATTGCTATTCCCTGCCTAACCGTCCATGTATACACTAGCATAGATAAAAAGCTCTTTACAAAAAATATTTCTAAAGATATTTTACCGTATGAGCGAGGGCACTAGTCCCTGGTTGTTAGTTACCCCTCATTAGCATGTTAGTACCCCCCTGTGGGTGTGCTATCGTGAATAATGAATACACAGCGTCACAGGATGAGCTCACTCACCTCTCCGCTGCCATTGCTGGATTTCGGCTCAGTGCGCATGATCCTGGAGTTTGGGTCATGGCGCTGGGAGACGTACACTCGGCTTCATAGTGCGCATGACCCAAACTCCGGGGTCATGCGCACTGAGACGAAATCCAGTGTCAGGTGGCGATGGCGGTGGAGAGGTGAGTGAGATCAGTGTGACGCTGTGTATTCGTTAGCATGATATCAAGCCCACAGGGACGTATTAACATGCTAATGAGGGGCGACTGGCTGGGGGGCTTGTGTCCTCACTCATTAGCATACAGGAAAAGATCTTTAGAAATACTTTGCTCCTAGTTCTGGGTGCATATTGCACCTGACAGGTTCCCTTTATACGTTGTGACACTGTATGACGAGACAGATCCTTACCCTGTTCAGTGCTGAACTGGTGAGCAATTCCAGCTGCAGTGGTGAAACTATTACCCATGAAGATTCTCCCCATTATCCTGTCCACTCTTGCAATTGTCTTTTGAGGGCGACCGGCCTTATCGGGGGACTTGATTTTGTGATGTTGTAAAGATGCAATATTCTCGAAATCACAGACTTGGAATGACCAACTTCTCTTGCTATGGCTGATAGGGTCACACCTTTGGCCTTCATTTGTACAACCTGCTGCCGGAGGGTTTCAGTCATTGTCGAACGGCACACCATTTTTGCAAAGTCAGTGCAAACTGGAAACTTAGGTTGACAGTTACACAGGGTTGTCAGATAATTAAGGAAATTAGCACCAGGTGCCATATTAACAACAATAGCTTGCAGGTATCTGAACGTGTTCTCTAATTTTGGTCAGTGTTCTTTTTCATTAATCTCCGTTACATTTTTATTATGTGCTTTACAAAAAATTCAATTTATGAAATAAGCTTAAAATACTACGAGTTTACTCAAGTTAGGATATAATCATATAGGACGACACAATGACGTTAACATTTAGGAAATTGTGTGTTGCGCTCTAATTTTGATCTCCAGTGTATATACCTTGTTTCTGTGTTGTGTTTTTTTACTATACCAAATTCAACCCTCAAAAATGTATGGACGTCATCAAGGTTACAAGGCTAGAAATAAAGATGTCAACTTTCAGTTTATTACTTATCATGTTATTTCTTTTTATTTAGAGTGAAGATGTTGAAGGGACATTTTCTTACCGACATAGTGACCCTACAGGAGGACTTTCTGTAGAAAAAGTCACCCTGAGAACCAGTGAATCTGTTGAGAGTCTTTATAGTCTCAACAGTGGCCAGAGTTCATCCAGTAAGTGTCCATAATGTCTTTTAATTTGGGACATAAAAAAAGAAGTGAGATTTTTGTGTGTGTGTGTGTGTGTGTCCAAATTGTTTAGATTATTTTTAGATTGTATTTATTACAGGGGCTGTATTGGCCACTCTGTAATTTAATGTGTAAAAACCCACATTAAATTAACCTGTTAGTGACCATCAATTCGTCTTTTTACTGACCTGAGAAATAAGAGAGTAGCATCCCCCTCTATGGGTCAAAAATGCAGCAACTGTCGGGCGACACCCGGCTACATCAGTCACGATTGGTTTTAGCACCAACCATGGCTGTTTAACCACTTACATGCTACTCTCAATAGTGACTACTATGGCAACTAGAAGGTTAACAGAGTGTGGGCTCCCCCTTACACACCATCATCAACGTAAGATCATGGTTGTCATTGCAATTCACAGACGAAATTGTGACTTTGAAGTTTGTCGGCTATTGTGACCTGTTCAGAAATAAGCAAAATATAGAGGGTATAAACAACATTTTTTATTCCTGTCATGCCCCTTTTCAATAATTGCTGAAAAGCAGCTGAAGGGTTAATAAACTGCCCGACAGCAGTTTTGAATATGTTTAGGTGCGCTGTTTTAAAAATGGTATCACTTTTGTTTTTTTTTTCAATTTATACGCCTCCCAAAGTCACTTCAAAACTGAATAGGACCCTAAAAAAAAATAAGTTTAGTAAATTTCCTTGAAAAAATGAAAAACTGCTGCTACAATTTTTAAACCTTTTGACATCCTAATAAGATAAAATAATATTTTACAGATGATGGTGCTAATGTAAAGCAAACATGGGGTAAATGTTATTTATTAACTTTTTTTGTATGGTGTGACTAAAGGAATATTAAAAGTTTTAAAAATGGCAACATTTAGAAATGTTTGTCAAATTTCTGATATTTTTATAAATAATTGCAAAACATATCAACTTAAATCTACCATTAACTCCATATAATGTACTGGTACGTCCAAGGTTGTTTCCCTGCCTTTGATGCGGGCTCACACGCTGAGCCTGCATCTTTCTTTGCACATGTTGGCTGATCTGATCAGCCATCATATGCCTCTAAAGGCCGCTTTACACGCTGCGAAATCGCTAGTGATGTCGCTATCAATCGCACCCGCCCCCGTTGTTTGTGCGTCACGGGCAAATCGCTGCCCGTGACGAACAATGTTGCTAGGACGCGTCAAACGGACTTACCTTCCTAGCGACGTCACTGTGGGCGGCAAACAACCTCTTTTTAAGGGGGCAGTTCGTGCGGCGTCACAGCGACGTCAATCAGCGGGCCTCCAATAGAAGCGGAGGGGCGGAGAGCAGCCGCATTCACGTCACTCCCACCTCGTTGCCGGAGAACGCAGGAACGCTGTTGTTCGTTATTCCTGGGGTGTCCCACGTAGCGATGTGTGCTGCCTCAAGAACGATGAAGAACCTGCATCCAGGACGAGCAACAATATTTGGAAAATGAACGACGTGTCAACGATCAACGATTTGGTATTTCTAATCATTAGTGGTCGCTTGTAGGTGTCACATGCAACGACGTCGCTAACGAGGCCGGATGTGCGCCACGAATTCCGTGACCCCAACGATATCTCGTTAGCGATGTCATTGCGTGTAATGGGGCCTTAACAGCTGTGGGACAACCAGAGATCCGCCCATACCTATAAACCAGATTTAACACCTCCCGGCGGGGAGCACGTCATTCCCTGCTTCCATCAGCAGCCCTTTGATGTGATCACGGGGTGCCTACAGGTTGTCATGATAGATGGGGCTCCACTAATAACCCCTGTGTCGGTCATGACGCTCTTCCTGCGAATGCAGCTGCGAGCCGGTATTCACAGAATGTCGTAATTTCTGCTGTACAGAGCGGAGCTGATGCCCTGCTCTATGCAGCACAAGTGATCGAACAATGGGTGTTTCAAGTCCCCTAAAGAAACTACTAAATTGTGTGGAAAAAAAGTTAAAATATGAAAAAAAACCCACAAAAGTTCAAATCATACCTCTTTTGCCTCATTAAAAATAAAACAATTAAAAATACACAAATGTTATATAGATGCATTTAGAAGTGTCCGATCTATCAAAATATAAAACAAATTAATCGGATCAGTAAACAGTATAAGGGAAAAAAAATGAAAACACCACAATTATGTTTTTTTGGTCGCTGCAACATTGCAATAAAATACATAGCATCTATCCCAAAAAGGTATTAGTACAACTCGTCCTGCAAGAAAACTAGCCCTCATACAGCTGTATTGACAGAATAATAAAGTTCTGGGCTTTGGAAGAAGGGGAAGTAAAAACTAAAGCGCAAAAATGGAAAAATCGCAAAATCATGAAGGGGTTAATATAAAATTTAATTTGTCATGAAAATCAATCTTAAAATCACTGGGATATGTTGAAACGTTCCAGAGTTATTGCCACATAAAGTGACACATGTAAGATTTTAAAATTTTTGCCTGGTCACTAAGGGTTTAAAAATTGCTTTCCAAAATTAAAGGGGGTGTCCACTTCTTGGACAACCCCTTCTCATTCTCCATGTTTGTCCCCATAAACATGATAAAGCCTACATTCACCTCCGATGCTGGCACAGTTGCAGCAATGTCGGAACTTGCTCTCCCGGGGTCCACGTGCAATTGTTAAGATGTGAGCTCCACGATCAATCCGATCAGCAACGGCTTCCTTCTCCCCGCCTTTGTAAAGCAGCCACAGCACTGACTACCCGTATTTTTCGCTTTATAAGACGCACTTTTGTTCCCCCAAATTTTGGGGGAAAGTAGGGGGTGCGTCTTATAAGCCGAATATACTGGGGGGTATATATATATGTACACTGCAGGGTCCAGGGGAGGTGGGGGCAGCAGCTCTGGAGTGCAGGGGAACGCTGCAGGCTGCAGCCTTTGATCTCCTGCTCCCGCTCATATAATATGCACAGCCGCTGTCCATCTCCAATGGTGCTGAAATGGCACGTAGTGATGGGCTGGGGCAGCGGTGCATATTATATGAGCCTGCGCCCCCCTGTGATGGCACATGCCCCCCCTGTGTTAGATTTGGCCCCCAGGCTGCTGCTCATTCTAAAATAAAAAAGCTTTACTTACCCCCTAAAGCGTTTCTCCCCATGTCCCTGCTTCCACTGTGATCAGGCAGGCAGAGATCTCAGGCTGCTGTGCCGATCACATGACCGCACTGAGAACCAGGAAGTAAGGAACAGAAGCATGGAGGGAGACAGGAGGGAGATCAGCGCTGGAGGAGGTAAGGAAAGAGGGTTTTATTTTACTATGGGCAGCAGCCTGGGGGTGATATCTAACACAGGGAGAATTGTGCGATCTATAGGGGCCATGGGCAGCACTATGGGGGCGATATCTAACACAGGGGGACTTGTGCAATCTATATAGGGGCCATGGGCAGCACTATGGCGGTGATATCTAACACAGGGGGACTTGTGCAATCTATATAGGGGCCATGGGCAGCACTATGGGGGTGATATCTAACACAGGGGGACTTGTGCGATCTATATAGGGGCCATGGGCAGCACTATGGGGGCGAAATCTAACACAGGGGGACTTGTGCGATCTATAGGGGCCATGGGCAGCACTATGGGGGCGATATCTAACACAGGGGGACTTGTACGATCTATAGGGGCCATGGGCAGCATTATGGGGGCGATATCTAACATAGGGGGACTTGTGCGATCTATATAGGGGCTATGGGCAGCACTATGGGGGCGATATCTAACACAGGGGGACTTGTGCGATCTATAGGGGCCATGGGCAGCACTATGGGGGCGATATCTAACACAGGGGGACTTGTGCGATCTATATAGGGGCCATGGGCAGCACTATGGAGGCGATATCTAACACAGGGGGACTTGTGCAATCTATAGGGGCCATGGGCAGCAGCATGGGGCGTTATCTAACACAGGGGAACGTGTCCAATCCATAGGGGACCATAGGCAGCACAGGGGAATGTATGCAATCCATAGGGGGCCATAGGCAGCACAGGGGAATGTATGCAATCCATAGGGGGCCATAGGCAGCACAGGGGAACGTGTGCCATCACAAGGGGGCTATATTCAATATAAGGGGGCCATATCCAGATTAAGAGGGCTAATTTTAGGATGGGGATTTATGAGGGACATATACCCTATATGATTTGTTAGAGGGACACTGGCATTATAAGATGGACCCCATTTAACATTAAAAAAAAAAAATTCTCTTTTCCTTCACCAAATTTGGGGGTGCGTCTTATAATCAGGTGCGTCTTATAAAGCGAAAAATACGGTACTTGAAAGTCTGAAGTCGATGGGAAAGAATCCGGCGCTGATTGGTCACGGGGCTTGCGTGTAATAACAATGTCATGTGGGTCCAAGTTGAGCAAGTCCCGACATCGTAGGTGAGTATAGGCTTTGTTTTTTTTATGGGGGCGAAAGTGGGGAATGAAAAGGGGTTGTTCAAATAGTGGACAACCCTTTTAAAGTCAAAGAGGGAAAATTCTACAGTACAGTATTTCATGTATTCTTACTTCATTGTTACACTGTGCTTGAAAAAATGTAAAGAGCATTTGAATAAACACTATTAACCTGCAGATATGGGGTTAGTCTGCAGGTTAATAGCCTTCTGACGCTGTGCTGCCTCTGCACTGAGAGCCCTACTGCGAGGAGGAAATTAATGTTATTGACCTCTGACTTTCAGTCATTCGGGCACAGCCGTCACAATTACAATTAGCGCTCTGCGCATAATGAGCAGCATCTGTAACTGCGTCTTTGCATTGACTGACAGCCTGCTCTGTACTGATACAATGCTGAGCTGGCTGTCAGTCAGTGCAAAAGACATGGTTACAGATGCTGCTCACTATGCACAGAGCAGTTACTGAAGCAATGCCTCTGTGACTGAAAGCTGCAGGCTGCCGGAAGGCTCTAAGTGCAGCTACTATAAAGTGTCAGAAGGTTATTAACCTGGAGATTAACCCCATATCTGCAACTTAATAGCATTCTTTTATGGGTTCCTTTAAGTAACTTTATAACATTAAAAGTCTTTGATTTTACTCATTTGCACTATGATAACCAAAAGCGATCTTTATACAATAAACGAGGGTAAATATTGCGTGATTTATCCATTTGATCATTTCCTCATCTCTACCCACTTTTTTGCATGCACCAATACAGGCAGCAAGCAGTGGAATGCTCATAAATTGGAATAGCTGAGGAAGTGTCATGTTGATAAATCATTACAATATCAATATGCCAAATAAAGAATAAAAAAAGTATCAAAATCATAGCAATAACTGCAAACCTTCCTCTAGGTGGTATCACCAGCTGTTCCGATGGAACCAGTAACAGGGACAGCTTTAGACTCGATGATGACATTCCTTTCACTGGTCCATTCTGTGGTCGAGCAAAAGTCCACACTGACTTTACCCCCAGTCCGTATGACGGAGAGTCACTGAAAATCAAGGTAAAGTACTAGACAAAAATGCAACAAACTTCTAAATGCATCAGGCAGGATTTTATTGCAAAATGTTATAGCAAAATTTATCATTTGAGTTGTGCCAATTTTGTGGTAATAAAAAGTTGCAAATTATGGCACACACCATATTTGTGTTATTCCTTTCGCCGCTTTTGAAAAACGATGAGAACCGTGGGCTGTGGTTAGTGGGAAGGGGAGTGGATACCAAAAGTCTGATAACTCCTAATGGGCCCAAGGTGGTAGAAAAAGAAAAAAAAAACCCTATCATACCAGAGCCGCTGCTCCCTTCTGCCACTGGCATCACCGTCTGGTCTCCTGGCTTCCTCTTCTAATGGACAGTAGGGAGTTGTTACATGATTGCTGCAGTCAGTCCGTGAGCAGTAATCGGCTGCAGGCCTTTACATTCTGTCTGACCAGGAGGAAAGTCTGATTGCCTGCAGTAATCACATGAAGTATCTTGCCAGGAAGCCAGGAGACCAATGGGGAATGTTAGAAGCCGTACAGACCAGCATCAAGAGTCTGGTAGAAGGGTATAGTTTTGGCTTCACCACCATCCTGCACCTATTAAGCGAAAAAGAGAGCTCTCAAGTGCTGGGCTGTGATGAGCGGTGAAACTCCGCCCACAATCTAGTCACTCAGGAAGACTGGGGCCGGGCTTGGTGATGTCGGATCACCTGGAAGTTGACGTGACATCACCAAATCTCAGAGGTCACAGAGCCCGGGGGTCACATGACTGGGATGAGCGGACCGCAATAGCACCGCTCACAGGCAGAATTGACTACACAAGGCATTTGACAAAAGCCTTCTTTATGAGATTTACATCGATGTGACCACTATGCTGTGTAGTGGACCACCCCTTTAATGATCCATTTGTATGGGCCAAAGACATAAATTGAATGTGGACATAATGATCATTAATCCCAATGTAACGTGCATGTTGTCAGCAGCACATTCCTGGTTATGTTGTGAAATTGCTGCAGGCAATGGTGATTTTTTTTGGCATGAACAAACCCATCAGCAGATAAAGGAGGGTTTTGGTTGTTCGTCAGATGATTGGCAACATGTTTAAACCGGCCGAGGATTGGGAATAAGCATTCCTATTAATGTTAGTTCACTTATTACCTGCCCGTATAATCAGGACCTTAACACAACCAATTTCCTCATCAAAGAGTATGTACACACGGTATAGACGCCGGGGTATCCGCATGGTTTTCAAGTAGAAAATGCTTCAGAAAAATGCTGGCTGTATTTTCCCTGAAGTGTCTTTCCTGTCATCTTTCTGGATGTCCTTTATAGCGGTTTTTTTTTTTATTTCATATATAACATAATGGCGGCTTCCAAGCAGAGGCTGCAGGAAGAAAGGATCGGTCACTTCTTGTAGGTGCTTCATGTCTTTCAAAGGCTAAATTGGTTACAAGTTTCATAAGATGGAACGTGCACAACAAGCCGTTTTGACATTGCTATGCATGTACTCATTGTTTTAGTTTTTTTATTCTCTTTTATAAGGGTTCAAAGCAAATTTTGCATGAAAAAGTCATCATGTGCACATACCCTAAGATTAGTCTGATCGGTTATAAAGCTGCATGTGTGTAATCCCAGCATAACACTCTTTATTATTGTTTTCTAGAAAGGCGACATCATAGATATCATCTATAAAACTCCCATGGGCATTTGGACTGGCATGCTGAATAACAAAATTGGGAATTTTAAATTTATATATGTAGATATCATTTCTGAGGAGGAAGCACCCAAGAGAATAGTACGAAAGAGAAGTAAGCGACCAAGGCCAAAAACATTGCAAGAGCTTCTGGAAAGATTCAATTTACAGGTAGGAACCGCAGCGCAACATAGGAGCTCAGCTGGTTATACATTCTTATATTAGAGCTATCCAAAAGTTCTTTTGATGGCATATCTAAGTACTGGAGAATTTAAAGAGGTTTTCCATGGTGGTAATATATAAGTAACAACAAATTTCTACAACTTTCTGCATTGGGGCTGATTCATTAAGATTGGTATTGCGCACGCCAGTCTTAATGAAGGGCCTGCTGGAGTACAATGCCACTCTTGGTAGTGAGCGCCCTCGTGCACCTCACCATAAATCTTACAATAATAAAGGACTGGAGTAGCATTTCCCCCATAAAAAACACCCACAAGTTTGGTGAATTTGATTGATAGCAGCTGCATAAAACTGGCAAGTCCATTCTGCTCAAAAACTTGGCAACTTGTCAAAGCATTTCATACCAGTATTCCGATGTAAAGCTTTGAGTCGCTCCCTTTATGTTTATTTTTTTCTTCTACCATTTTTAATTAAAAAAACATCAAGGCCAAAGTATATTAGGAAGCTGGAGAGTTTTTCACTTAAGACATCATTGGGGTTTTTTGCATAAAATTGGAAAATCCCTTTAAGGCTTTGTTAACACAGGGTTTTTTTGCTGAGTTTTTGGAGCATAAACTGAGCAGAAAGTTTTTGAGGCGTTTTGAGATTTGGATAATTTCTGCTCAGTGTCCGCTCCAAAAATGTGTTAAACTCAGTGTGCACATAGTCTAATGCTTAGTTTACAAGTGCTATAATAAGTGCAGAACAATACTTAGGGCTCGTGCGCACGTTGCGTAATTGCATGCATTTACACTGCGTATAGCACTGCAGTGTAAATGCATGCATCCTGTGTCCCCTGCACAATCTATGAAGATAGATTGTGCATGATATGTGCGTAGTGCACGATGGTTTTATGAACGCAGCGATTTGGGTGCTAACATTTTTACCCAAATCCGTGCGTTCATAAAATGAGCATGTGAATTAATTTGTGCACTATGGATGCAGCTCCCCTCTGTCTATGGTGGTGGCAGCAGCCATAGCGCATGAAATCAGATTTTTTTTGTACAGAGAAACTGCATCCATTATGCAGTGTTTCTGCAGCGATTTGACGCGCACATGTGCTGTCAAATCGCTGCAGGATATTCAGTAGTTACGTGCGCATGAGCCCTTAGGCTGGTTTCCATTGTCCATGAAACACAGACAGTGTTCAAATTGGCCTAAGGTTACTGCCTCATATACATGGTAATTAGATCAGGTCAATAGACCCGGTGGTGGAGCTGGGTATTCCGATCCAAGTGTGCTCCATGCATCATGGCCTTATAATGAGGGGACAAGAAAACAGATTGTGATCTTGACTTTAGGTCTGATTTACAGTACAGACCAAAGTTTGGACACACCTTCTCATTCAAGAGTTTTCTTTATTTTCATGACTCTGAAAATTGTAGATTCACATTGAAGGAATCAAAACTATGAATTAACACATGTGGAATGAAATACTTAACAAAAAAGTGTGAAACAACTGAAAATATGTCTTATATTCTAGGTTCTTCAAAGTAGCCATCTATTGCTTTGATTACTGCTCTGCACACTCTGCATTCTCTTGATGAGCTTCAAGAGGTAGTCACCGGAAATGGTTTTCCAACAGTCTTGAAGGAGTTCCCAAAGATGCTTATCACTTGTTGGCCCTTTTGCCTTTACTCTGCGGTCCTGCTCACCCCAAACCATCTCGATTGGGTTCAGGTCTGGTGACAGTGGAGGCCAAGTCATCTGGCGTAGCACCCCATCACTCTCCTTCTTAGTCAAATAGCCCTTACACAGCCTGGAGGTATGTTTCGGGTCATTGTCCTGTTGAAAAATAAATGATGGTCCAACTAAATGCAAACCGGATGGAATAGCATGCCACTGCAAGATCTGTGGTAGCCATGCTGGTTCAGTATGCCTTCAATTTTGAATAAATCCTGACAGTGTCACCAGCAAAGCACCCCCACACCATCACACCTCCTCCATGCTTCACGGTGGGAACCAGGCATGTACAGTCCATGCATTCACCTTTTCCGTGTCACACAAAGACACGGTGGTTGGATCCAAAGATCTCAAATTTGGACTCATCAGACCAAAGCACAGATTTCCACTGGTCTAATATCCATTCCTTGTGTTCTTTAGCCTAAACAAGTCTCTTCTGCTTGTTGCCTGTCCTTAGCAGTGGTTTCCTAGCAGCAATTTGACCATGAAGGCCTGCTGCACAAAGTCTCCTCTTAACAGTTGTTCTAGAGATGTGTCTGCTGCTAGAACTCTGTGTGGTATTGACCTTGTCTCTAATCTGAGCTGCTATTAACCTGCGATTTCTGAGGCTGGTGACTCGGATAAACTTATCCTCCGCAGCAGAGGTGACTCTTGGTCTTCCTTTCCTGGGGCGGTCCTCATGTGAGCCAGTTGCTTTGTAGCGTTTGATGGTTTTTGCCACTACACTTGGGGACACTTTCAAAGTTTTCACAATTTTTCAGACTGACCTTCATTTCTTAAAGTAATGATGGCCACTCGTTTTTCTTTACCTAGCTGCTTTTTTTCTTGCCATAATACAAATTCTAACAGTCTATTCAGTAGGACTATCAGCTGTGTATCCACCAGACGTCTGCACAACACAACTGATGGTCCCAACCCCATTTAAAAGGCAAGAAATCCCACTTATTAAGCCTGACAGGGCACACCCAATTTCCAGTGACTACCTCTTGAAGCTCATCAAGGGAATGCCAACAGTGTGCAAAGCAGTAATCAAAGCAAAAGGTGGCTACTTTGAAGAACCTAGAATATAAGACATATTTTCAGTTGTTTCACAATTTTTTGTTAAGTATTTTATTCCACATGTGTTAATTCATAGTTTTGATGCCTTCAATGTGAATCTACAATTTTCAGAGTCATGAAAATAAAGAAAACTCTTTGAATGAGAAGGTGTGTCCAAACTTTTGGTCTGTACTGTAGATGTCAGTGATTTTTCTCGTAAAAACATGGACAATTGTTCTTCCGGGTTTTGGATCCAATGTGATCAGTGTTTGGTCAGTTGTCAGTTTTTACCATCTGTGTTTTATCAGTGATTTTGCCGAATGAATAAAATAAATAATTGACAAAGCTTCTCCTATCCAATAAAATTTTAATCATGGATAGCACAAGGAGTGCACATTGATACCATCCGTGCGCTCTCAGTGATTTTCATAGACTTGCATGGGTGATTTTGATACATGGGTCTCTGTGATTTTTCACGTTAACAGCCCCATAGACTATAATGTGTATCAGTTCTTTTTGGGAAAAATGCTGTGTGACTCACTGATGGTCTGTATCAGTCCTTTGGTACTGCAGTCAGTACACAGTACATTACGGACCATTCATCATGATTGACACTTCCAACCCCAGCCTTAAAGGGAATCTGTCAGCAAGTTTTTGCTACCTCATCTGAGAGCAGTATGATGTAGTCAAATAGATCCTGATTCCAGCGATGTATCACTTAAATTACTGGGTGCAGCCGTTCTAACACAATCAAATAATTTAGATTTAGTAATGTAGCAGAGCTGAGAGAGCTGTCCCCGCCCACAACAGGCTTTCTATAGAGATTGTACATTTGTCATGATTGACTCCTGGCTCAGCTGGAGCTGAGCCTTTTTTTTAGTTTCACTTCTGATGCAAGTCACGTTAGGGGTTAATCCTTTCTGCCTCGTTCTGGAGGTCAGGCTGCTTTATTAGGGCACTGTTTCTCTTGGACTTCGCCAGTGATACTTCTGGCTCTGCTGTGTTCTGCTCTTGAGTGACCTGTTGTCTGCCCTGCCCCCTCCTGACCTCCGTGTTCACCTGACCTGTTAACCTCCTCTGTTGTCTGTTTCCATCAGTGTCTCTCCCGCTGTCTCCCTGTTCGTTCCTTATCTGTTTACCTTAATTCTGTCTTGTCTTCCCACTCCCCCTCGCTTCTAGGCTCTGATTTCCCGGCTACTGACTATTTGCTTCCCTCTGACTACTTTTCTCTTGTGTACTTACAAGACCTCATGTTGTGACACGGCTTTCTGACGATTCTACTGCCATCTGGTGGGCTTGACTATTATTACCTCTGCTAGGGAATTCCCTGCTCATACGTTTCCTCCACTTTTACGCCCCCTAGTGGTTTACCAGCTAACTACCTTCTCAGATAGTTTCAGGAATCCTCTCAGTCCCACATGACTGCGCTGTACTGCTATTGTACATCTTAGAGTACCGCGTGACAACATTGACAGTGAGGTGTCAATCACAGCAGGTGGCGTG
Source organism: Anomaloglossus baeobatrachus (assembly GCF_048569485.1). Taxonomy (NCBI): domain Eukaryota; kingdom Metazoa; phylum Chordata; class Amphibia; order Anura; family Aromobatidae; genus Anomaloglossus; species Anomaloglossus baeobatrachus. The sequence goes on from NC_134354.1 coordinate 65,569,580, forward strand.
TCGGACAGTCGCAAGACATTGTAGTCCAGCAATGATAATCATTAGGTGATAAAACCTTTAGTTTAAGTAAACAACAGCACACAGCCTGATAAGTGAGGCAAAGTTGCTTTTTGTTTTTTAATCCTTACAGCATGCTGTCCACAGATTACATAGCAAAAATCTGCTGACACATTCCCTTTAAATAAAAGTTTGAGAGGAGGCATGGATCTTAATGATTGGGGCAGACTTCTGACCACCATTAGCAGAAATCTACAGCAGCGATGAGACTATATGTATTTCTGCTATATTTTAAGCAACTTTCCAAGGTAAATAATAGTGAATTCGGTGGACTGTAATTAGCCAACCCCTGTAGAACCCCACACACTATTTAGAAATCACAGAGGAGCCAGGGTATAAATGCCAGTAATCACACTGCACAAAAAGGTGTTTCTTTTTTGTTGACTTTTTTCCTTTCTTTTTTAACCTTGCGGCTCTGTCACACAGGATTATATGTCGAGCTTTCTATTGAATGGATATGAGAATCTGGAAGATCTAAAGGACTTGAAGGACAGTCATCTGTGTGAGCTCAACATCTCAAACCCTGAAGAACGAATGCGGCTACTGATTGCCATCGAGAATTTACAAGATTGCGGCTGTGAGTTAGTCCTTGTTGCATAGATGGAGATGTGGACGGTTATCAAGTGTTTTTTGGTTACAAATAGATGTTTGATTCTCACATTAGGGGGTTGTCCAGCAGAAAAAATGTTTAGATTGTTTAGGAATCATAAAAATCTCACCTTATTAATATACCGTAATTATCATATCTGCTCAGATCATGCTGCTGTATTTCCCATCCCCTCTCCTGGTCCCAGCTCATGCACTTCCAGTCGCTCCAGTACAAGCCACTCCAGTACCAGCTGTGTCAGTGATGTTATGACTGGGGCTTGTTGTCTGGCTCAGTTCAATGTCTCAGTCAGCCCCCTTCTCTGTATCTGTAATGGTGAAGAGATGGGCTGGCTTAAGTAGTGAACTGAGCCAGCCCCCTTTGTCACGTCACAGCCATTGTTCGATAAAAATTGAAAGTGGGGAGACCAGAAGGATGAAAAAAGCAATTTTTGTTTTGTGTGAAAGATGAGGGGCAGACAGTGACCACTGGCACTGCTTAGAGAAGTCAATTTGTTCCACAACAGCTATCATGTAATGTTGGCCATTGACAGAAAATAATAGTCGGGCGCACTCGTGGACACAGAAAAGGGCCCCTGTGCAACAACTATATATGGGACCTTTACTGCCTAAGAGCTCATCAAAATGGAAAATTTCCACTGCTTTGGAGATAGAAATGGGCCCCTGTACCTCTTGGACCCTGTGTGGCTGCAGAGGCTGCACCAATGATATGTCCGCGCCCGGTTGGGTGGCTTTTCCTCTTCCAGACTCTTGTATATAGGGACTGACATATTATCTTGTCTAATCATGGTTTCACCCAACAGGAGACCACTTGGCTATCCTTGCTGTTTTGTTACTAAGCTTGGATACCACCTAGGCACCAAACATTTATGGCCTATAGCCAACATGGCACATCCCAACTCCATCAGTATTTATCTGATATGTACCACATATTCCGAACTGGATGCTTTGCCATTCATTCACACTGTAAATGTTTCAATATGTGGTGGAGACTGATAAAAGGATAAAATACACACACACAGAAATATGTATTCCTACAAATCCTAAAAACCTGCACACGTGCCGTTATCTTCAGGTGCTCCTTCTCAGCAGGATCCAAAGCGGCTCTTGACTTTGAAAATACGCAGAGGATTAGACTTATAGGTCAGAGCTTCATAGGAGTTTCAGGTAATCCCAGGAAAGTTAATATAAGGACAGACTGGAAGCATTAGGAAGGTTCATGGGATTATAGGTGCCGAAAAAATGTCAATTCTAAGAGACTTTTACTAAGAGTAATACTTGTATGAATTAACTCAAGATACTCACTCTGTAATGTGTAATAAAGGTATTTAGGCTCAGGATGGTGAGAAAAAAAAAAATCTTAATTTGTGCTCAATTTATGAAAAAACATCATCACTGGGACTAAATTAAAATTTCTGCATTACCATGTTACCCCATATTAAAGTGAACGTGTCATGTCCAATATGCACCCAGATCCACGAGCAGTCCTAGGTGCATATTGCTAATCCTTACCTAACTGTCCCTGTACCTAGTAGCATAGATAAAGAGATCTTTAGAAAAAGTATTTCTAAAGATCCTTTCTGAGATGCTAATGAGCGCAGTGACTAGTCGCAAGGGCGTTCTGTCCCCGACTAGTCTGCCCTCTTAGCATGGAAGCACGTCCACAGGGGCGTGCTAACATGCTATTCAATGCCCAGTGTCATCGTTGGTGACATGCATACCTGTGTCCATTGTTACCACCTCAGACACCGAGTTTAGGCTCAGTGTGCATGATCAGACGTTCCCGGCACTTCTGGTCATGCGCAATATGAAGCCGGGTGTACGCGTCCCGGCTTCAGAGAGGTCTAGTGTGCATGACAGGAAGTGCGGTGACCTCTGTTCATGCACACTGCCTGGCTTCTGAAGCGGTGACAACAGACACAGGTTCACGTAAAACTGCTGATGACACTGGGCATTAAATAGCATGTTAGAATGCCCTTGTTGGTGTGCTAACATGATAAGAGGGTGGACTAGTCCCGAGAACTAATGCCCTTGCAACTAGTCCCTGCGCTCATTAGCATATCATAAAGGATCTTTAGAAATACTTTTTCTAAAGATCTCTTTATCTATGCTACTAGACACAGGGACAGTTAGGCAGAGATTAGCAATATGCACCCAGAACTGCTCATGGTTCTAGGTGCATATTGCACCTGACAGGTTCCCTTTAAAGAAACCAATCCACGCCCATAAACTTATACTGTCTTATACCCAAAACCTGACTTTTGCCTTTTACTATGCAGTCACATCGGCTGTGCCCATTACAATCAATAGGCATCTGGACTATGCATGGACGAGTGGCTTCTGGGGTTTGTTACATGGTAAGGCCCCTTTCACATTGCGTTTTCCCTTCCGCTCACAGGTCCCGTCGGAGCATCCGTCCGAACCGCCCCTCCCCCACTCTGCAAAGCGTGTTCCGGACGCATGCGCCCGACAGGGCCATTCACTGCTATGGAGTGCACTGCGTTAGCGTGTGCTCTGTTTTGTGCCATGTTTTGCACATATACGTTTCTGCAGACGGACACCCGAACGTAGGTGGACTACGTTCGGGTGTCCGTCTGCAGAAGCGTATATGTGCAAAAAAATGGCACAAAACAGAGCACACGCTAATGCAGTGCGCTCCATAGCAGTGAATGGCCCTGTCGGGTGCATGAGTCCGGAACACGCTTTGCAAAGTGGGGGAGGGGCGGTTCGGACGGATGCTCCGACGGGACCTGTGAACGGAAGGGAAAACGCAATGTGAAAGGGGCCTAAGGGATTGTCTATATTACTGTAGAAGAAAGCTTCAGTAATAGAGCAGGATGAGAACCTATCATACTGATATAATAGTAAGTGCCACCAAATCATGTCCCCAACACATCTGTTAGACCCTTCACCCCCAAGTGAGTTTACGTTTTTGCTTTTTCCTTCCCTTTCCCAAGAGCCATAACTTTTTTTATTTTTCCGCCAACATTCCAATATGAAGATCTGTTGTTTATGGGACAAGCCGAACTTATGAATGACACACTTCATTTTACCATACAGTGTACTGGAAAATGGGGAAAAAATGCTAAACGTAGTGAAATTGCAAAAATGCAATTCCACAATTATTGTTTTGTTTTTGTTTTTTTTTTTTTATTTACCATGTTTACTATATGGTAAAACTGATCTGGCATTATGATTCTCCAGGTAGTATGAGTTCATAGATACAAAACATGTATAGGTTTTTATTTAAAAGTTAAGTTGTGAAAAAAAATTCAGAAGTTAGTAAAAAAAATTGCTGCTTTTGGCGCCGTTTTACAAATACCGTGAGATTCTCATTTTTCAGTATTTGGGATTGTGTTAGGGTCTATTTTTTCCAACCCTGAGCTGATATTTTTACTGATACCATTTTTGGGTAGATATAATGTTTTGATCACCTCTTATTATATTTTCTTGTAAAGTTGCGGTGTTCAAAAAAAATGTAATTCTGCTGTTTTTATTTTTTCCCCGCTACATTGTTTACTGACTGGATTAATTTATTTTATATTTTGATAGATCGGACATTTCTGGACATAGCAATAGCAATATGTGTATTTTTTTATTATTGTTTATTTTTAATGGGGCAAAAAGGGGGGTGATTTGAGCTTTTGTATTGTTTTATTTTTTCATATTTTTAAAAACTTTATTTAAAAAACATTTTACTGTATTTACTAGTTCCCTTAAGGGACTTGAAGCTGTAGTTGTCTGATCACTAGTGCTGTACTTAACGTGGCATCAGCATCAGCACCGATCTGTACAGCAGATATGATCTGTGAATGCTGGGTCGTAGCCGATGTTCACAGGAGGATCGTCACGACAGATACAGGGGTCATGAGCTGTCATGACATTGTCAAGTCACGGTAGTGTGACGCCCTGGGCAAGCCAGGGGTCACAGGTAATGACATCACGACACCCTACACCCCGGTTAGGTACACCTAAGCTAGACCAGAAATCCTTGTTGCCTCCAGGGGCTGATGTCCACACCAGGGGGTGGGCCAGGCGGTTGGCTCCGCCCACCGAGGAGTTCACAGTCCTGGAGGCGGGAAAACCAGGCAGATGAGTTTGGAAGTTGAAGTTGAAGTTAGAGTCGAGTGGTAGAGGAGCAAGTGAGAGGAGTTGAAGTGGAAAGAGAAAAAGTAACAGAGCAGCCTGAAGTTGGTCCGGGTGTGTGCCCCGGACTGAGACAGCAAGGTTAGCAGACGGCGGTGACCGTCTGCAGTGGAGGCTGATCGGAGGTGCCGTAAGGACCGTGGACGGGTGGTGGCCCGGCGGTACCGGACCGGTACACAAGGAGAAGCCAGCACCATTGGAAGGGGCCTTTCGGATCCCGGCAAGGCTAGGAGTCGCCGTGAATTTGCCAAATCCGTCAGTGAAGGGGACCTCCGGGTCTCCAAACAGCTAAGTCCCGATTGAAGGCAACAGTCCAACCGTATGAGTGAGACACCGCCACCGCCAAGGCACCAGTTTCTCAGGGCCAGCGCCTGCGGGCAAAGAGGGGCTCCTCCGACCCATATCAAAATCAGGGAGCGGGTTACCGGTGGGAACCCATCACAACCAACAGAAGTACTAGGTGCAGGGAAAGAGACAGTCACCGTTAACTACCGGGGAAAAGCAACAGCAGCCGTCCGAGGGAACCGTCTTTCCAGCCGTGTGTTTTACCGAGAACTGTGTCAACGTCTCAGGCTGAGTGAGTACCACCGTGCCGTGCCATCAACCCCCTACCCACGGAGGGGGAGAGATAACAACAAAGCTGCTCCCTGTCACCGCTCCCGGGATCCCCATACAGAGCAGCGGTGGTGTCCACACAATCACCACAACCGTGGGTGGCGTCACGGACAATAAATCCCCAAAACCAATCCCCTTTTCACTCACGGGCGAGGAGCGCCGCTCGAGTCCCCTGGATCTGGCCCATCGCTCGAGCCACCGAGCAGCAGAGGCCGCAGCAGCAGCGGCAGCCGGACTCGAGCAGTGGGAGAGCGCAGCGTCCCCTCCTCCGCCCGCGACAGTAGCGCCAATGGGTACGCAGAATGACTCACTCCCCGCCGGCGCGTGTTAGATCCTGCTGTTAGAGATCGACAGTGGGATTTAACTGGTTAACAGGGGTGGATGGATCTCAGATCCATCAGTGCCTATTCGAGGCACATGTGGGCTGATCAGCTCAGACATCATGTGCGGGGAAAGATGCGGGCTCGGCGTGCAAGACCTCATCAAAGCAAGTGACACGGCCTATGATATAGTATGTCTGTTACGGTTGCTGTGGCACTGGAGTCTATGTCCAGATTTCTTGCTACTGCTCATGTGCAAGCGCTGGCGACTAAGTCCTATCTTGGAGCCATTGCACATGTGCGGGTGACATCATCGCTGACATGAGGTCACATGTCTCTGACACCTTCTATGCCGATTGGCCGCTGGTCTTGTGCTTGTGACACGTGGTCACATGTCTCTGACACCTTCTATGCCGATTGGTCGCTGGCCATGTGCTTGTGACGCTTTGCTCGGTGATAGGCCAGCGTGACGTCATTCCTGTCGTTCTGGCAGCGGATTGGCTCTGGTGTCCTCCATCTTGGATGAGGCACAGAGTCTATATAAGACCCTGACGCACGCCGCATGGCGCTCAGTCCTCTTGGTTCATGCATGAGAGTAGACGCTCTGTGCACGTTCCTCTAGGCATCTCTCTGTCTATGCTAGGTGAGCGCTACCGGCAGGGTGGCGTTCTTATACCTTACATCTTCGGCTGCAGTCCGTATCCTTACCTCTTAGGGGAGTGGACATAGGCAGGTGCCTGAGGCACATGGTCCGGCTGGGCCTTGTGATTCTACTCGTAGGTGGACGTTGCCGCTAGGGTAACGTTCCTTATACTGCGTCTGGCAGTTGTTCGTATCCTCGCACACTAGGGGAGTGAACAGAGGTAGGAGCTTTGTGCGGCTTATGCTGCTGTCCGTCTCTTTTGCACCACTAGAAGAGCGGACCTAGGCAGGTGCCATATCTAGTGGTTCGTGTCCTCGCACACTAGTGGAGCGAACGCAGGTAGGAGCTTTGTGCGGCTTACGGTGCTGTCCGTCTCCTGGCACCACTAGAGGAACGGACCTAGGTAGGTGCCGTTTCACACTCACTGCCTTTGTCTCTGTGATTATTAACAGAGACCATTCCACACACCCTCCAAGTAAGGGAGGAATTGCCTTATTTACTAATTATATTCCTCTGTGAGTTTAACAGAGGTATTGCACTCTGCCATAGTCTGCAGCAGAGTCTTTGCACGGTGGACCCTGACTGTCTGATACTCCTTTAGGTTTTATTATCAGACAGCCCCCCGTAACATTAGGACTGAGCCAAGGGTCTTGCAGTTTTGGCAGAATATCAGCAGTTACACCATTACATACAAGTACTTGAGTCACGGCTCAAGAGTATAGAGGATAAACCTCAGACCATGGTGACATCTGCACATGATCCTCGACTTGCTCTGCCAAACAGATATTCTGGTGATGCCAGATCATGTCGTGGTTTCATTAGTCAGTGTCAGATACACCTAGAGGTCAACTCTTCTTGCTTCTCTATGGAGAGGTCCAGAGTAGGCTTTATCATCTCCTTACTTCAGGACAAAGCCTTAGAATGGGCGACTCCCCTATGGGAGCGCTCTGATGTGGTTACTCTGAGACATCAAGACTTTCTTGATGCTTTTAAGGCGGTATTCATGGTTCCGCAGGTTACCCATGATAGAGAGGGGAGCCAGCACGATCTGAAATTGGCATGCATCATATAAAAAGTGAAAATTCACAGATTTATTCCAACTGTACTACAATAAAAAAATGAGATTTTTAGCAAATAATTGATCAATTTTTTGAGCCACCCCTGCCAACGTCACGGCAAATCTCAATAGGGGGGTCCTACTCTACATTCTGTATTTCATGTGCCATGCGGCCTCCTAGATAAAGTTAAAAGCAGAACCATAATAGAGCACACATACCTGTAACCTGTATATAACCGCTTCTATGTTGCAAAAAAGGCACTTGTGGATAGAGACCAGCCCAGGTCCCAGCATGTGGAGCAAGCTCTGCACCATACCAGGACTATATCAAAACTGATCCTCCCAGTGCCAAACAGCAACCATTGATAAAGGCGGACCAGATCCAAGATGGTGCTTAATTAGCATTGCCTGTGGAAAGGGGTGAGGTAACTGAATCTGAACAGCTACCAACAGGAGGAATACAAAGCAAACCAAAATCAGGCGTGCATGGCATGGTGGTGACCGGCCACCAGAATTTGTAGCATAACTACGACCAAACAGAGAGAGAGGGGAGCCAGCACGATCTGAAATTGGCATGCATCATATAAAAAGTGAAAATTCACAGATTTATTCCAACTGTACTACAATAAAAAAATGAGATTTTTAGCAAATAATTGATCAATTTTTTGAGCCACCCCTGCCAACGTCACGGCAAATCTCAATAGGGGGGTCCTACTCTACATTCTGTATTTCATGTGCCATGCGGCCTCCTAGATAAAGTTAAAAGCAGAACCATAATAGAGCACACATACCTGTAACCTGTATATAACCGCTTCTATGTTGCAAAAAAGGCACTTGTGGATAGAGACCAGCCCAGGTCCCAGCATGTGGAGCAAGCTCTGCACCATACCAGGACTATATCAGAACTGATCCTCCCAGTGCCAAACAGCAACCATTGATAAAGGCGGACCAGATCCAAGATGGTGCTTAATTAGCATTGCCTGTGGAAAGGGGTGAGGTAACTGAATCTGAACAGCTACCAACAGGAGGAATACAAAGCAAACCAAAATCAGGCGTGCATGGCATGGTGGTGACCGGCCACCAGAATTTGTAGCATAACTACGACCAAACAGAGAGAGAGGGGAGCCAGCACGATCTGAAATTGGCATGCATCATATAAAAAGTGAAAATTCACAGATTTATTCCAACTGTACTACAATAAAAAAATGAGATTTTTAGCAAATAATTGATCAATTTTTTGAGCCACCCCTGCCAACGTCACGGCAAATCTCAATAGGGGGGTCCTACTCTACATTCTGTATTTCATGTGCCATGCGGCCTCCTAGATAAAGTTAAAAGCAGAACCATAATAGAGCACACATACCTGTAACCTGTATATAACCGCTTCTATGTTGCAAAAAAGGCACTTGTGGATAGAGACCAGCCCAGGTCCCAGCATGTGGAGCAAGCTCTGCACCATACCAGGACTATATCAGAACTGATCCTCCCAGTGCCAAACAGCAACCATTGATAAAGGCGGACCAGATCCAAGATGGTGCTTAATTAGCATTGCCTGTGGAAAGGGGTGAGGTAACTGAATCTGAACAGCTACCAACAGGAGGAATACAAAGCAAACCAAAATCAGGCGTGCATGGCATGGTGGTGACCGGCCACCAGAATTTGTAGCATAACTACGACCAAACAGAGAGAGAGGGGAGCCAGAACGATCTGAAATTGGCATGCATCATATAAAAAGTGAAAATTCACAGATTTATTCCAACTGTACTACAATAAAAAAATGAGATTTTTAGCAAATAATTGATCAATTTTTTGAGCCACCCCTGCCAACGTCACGGCAAATCTCAATAGGGGGGTCCTACTCTACATTCTGTATTTCATGTGCCATGCGGCCTCCTAGATAAAGTTAAAAGCAGAACCATAATAGAGCACACATACCTGTAACCTGTATATAACCGCTTCTATGTTGCAAAAAAGGCACTTGTGGATAGAGACCAGCCCAGGTCCCAGCATGTGGAGCAAGCTCTGCACCATACCAGGACTATATCAGAACTGATCCTCCCAGTGCCAAACAGCAACCATTGATAAAGGCGGACCAGATCCAAGATGGTGCTTAATTAGCATTGCCTGTGGAAAGGGGTGAGGTAACTGAATCTGAACAGCTACCAACAGGAGGAATACAAAGCAAACCAAAATCAGGCGTGCATGGCATGGTGGTGACCGGCCACCAGAATTTGTAGCATAACTACGACCAAACAGAGAGAGAGGGGAGCCAGCACGATCTGAAATTGGCATGCATCATATAAAAAGTGAAAATTCACAGATTTATTCCAACTGTACTACAATAAAAAAATGAGATTTTTAGCAAATAATTGATCAATTTTTTGAGCCACCCCTGCCAACGTCACGGCAAATCTCAATAGGGGGGTCCTACTCTACATTCTGTATTTCATGTGCCATGCGGCCTCCTAGATAAAGTTAAAAGCAGAACCATAATAGAGCACACATACCTGTAACCTGTATATAACCGCTTCTATGTTGCAAAAAAGGCACTTGTGGATAGAGACCAGCCCAGGTCCCAGCATGTGGAGCAAGCTCTGCACCATACCAGGACTATATCAGAACTGATCCTCCCAGTGCCAAACAGCAACCATTGATAAAGGCGGACCAGATCCAAGATGGTGCTTAATTAGCATTGCCTGTGGAAAGGGGTGAGGTAACTGAATCTGAACAGCTACCAACAGGAGGAATACAAAGCAAACCAAAATCAGGCGTGCATGGCATAGTGGTGACCGGCCACCAGAATTTGTAGCATAACTACGACCAAACAGAGAGAGAGGGGAGCCAGCACGATCTGAAATTGGCATGCATCATATAAAAAGTGAAAATTCACAGATTTATTCCAACTGTACTACAATAAAAAAATGAGATTTTTAGCAAATAATTGATCAATTTTTTGAGCCACCCCTGCCAACGTCACGGCAAATCTCAATAGGGGGGTCCTACTCTACATTCTGTATTTCATGTGCCATGCGGCCTCCTAGATAAAGTTAAAAGCAGAACCATAATAGAGCACACATACCTGTAACCTGTATATAACCGCTTCTATGTTGCAAAAAAGGCACTTGTGGATAGAGACCAGCCCAGGTCCCAGCATGTGGAGCAAGCTCTGCACCATACCAGGACTATATCAGAACTGATCCTCCCCAGTGGTTGCTGTTTGACACTGGGAGGATCAGTTCTGACATAGTCCTGGTATGTGTAGGGCTTGCTCCACATGCTGGGACCTGGGCTGGTCTCTATCCACAAGTGCCTTTTTTGCAACATGGAAGCGGCTATATACAGGTTGCAGGTATGTGTGCTCCATTATGGTTCTGCTTTTAACTCTATCTAGGAGGCCGCATGGCACATGAAATACAGAATGTAGAGTAGGACCCCCCTATTGAGATTTGCCGTGACGTTGGCAGGGGTGGCTCAAAAAATTGATCAATTATTTGCTAAAAATCTCATTTTTTTATTATTATAGTACAGTTGGAATAAATTTGTGAATTTTCACTTTTTATATGATGCATGCCAATTTCAGATCGTGCTGGTTCCCTTTTTTTCTCTGTTGACCGTAGTTATGCTACAAATCTGGTGTCTGACCAACACCATACCATGCACGCCTGATTTTGGTTTGCGATGTGTTCCTCCTGTTGGTAGCTGTTCAGACTCAGTTACCTCACCCCTTTCCACAGGCAATGCTAATTAAGCACCATTCTTGGATCTGGTCCGCCTTTATCAATGGTTGCTGTTTGACACTGGGAGGATCAGTTCTGACATAGTCCTGGTATGTGTAGGGCTTGCTCCACATGCTGGGACCTGGGCTGGTCTCTATCCACAAGTGCCTTTTTTGCAACATGGAAGCGGCTATATACAGGTTGCAGGTATGTGTGCTCCATTATGGTTCTGCTTTTAACTCTATCTAGGAGGCCGCATGGCACATGAAATACAGAATGTAGAGTAGGACCCCCCTATTGAGATTTGCCGTGACGTTGGCAGGGGTGGCTCAAAAAATTGATCAATTCTTTGCTAAAAATCTCATTTTTTTATTATTATAGCACAGTTGGAATAAATTTGTGAATTTTCACTTTTTATATGATGCATGCCAATTTCAGATCGTGCTGGTTCCCCTTTTTTTCTCTGTTTTGACCGTAGTTATGCTACAAATCTGGTGTCTGACCAACACCATACCATGCACGCCTGATTTTGGTTTGCGATGTGTTCCTCCTGTTGGTAGCTGTTCAGACTCAGTTACCTCACCCCTTTCCACAGGCAATGCTAATTAAGCACCATTCTTGGATCTGGTCCGCCTTTATCAATGGTTGCTGTTTGACACTGGGAGGATCAGTTCTGACATAGTCCTGGTATGTGTAGGGCTTGCTCCACATGCTGGTGACTCGCCCACCCCAGGGCTATGGGACACCCGGTGCCGGACCGGACTAGTCCGGTGGTAGTCAGTGGTGGCTGGGCCCGGCTCCGTGGCCCTGGTGGGTGTCAGTTGAATATGTGGCTTGAATTAAAGTTTGTGTTCGTGACGCCACCTGTGGTATGCGGCTACTAAGCCGCCGCTGCTGTGTGAGGCCTCCGGGATGATGTTATGGCAGCAATGGTAGTACTGCTCCCCACAGGTGGAGCAATGCCCGGGGCACGGTTGGTGCTTGTGGAAGTCTATGGTGCTGCGTGACTAACACGGTGCAGGGCCGACCAGCAATGAAAGAAACAGGCACAAACAGTAGTCTCTTTACCTTCTCTTTTACTCGGCAGAAACTTAGTCCAGGGAGACCGTCACAGATGGTAAAGATGATCCGGCCGGCCTGGAAGTGCCTGGGGTGATCTTTGGCCAGTTGAGTATGAGGCCTACTCCTTAATCTTTCTCTGCTGTGTTAGGACACTGCACTTTGGGTTTGCAATTGCCCTCTTGCTGCTGGGACTTGTTGTTCGTCCCCTTTTCTATGTGGTAGACTGCGCAGGCCCTCTCTGGTGCTTCTCTGCTGGAGTCTACACCGGGCCCTTGGGATGCAGCTGTACCTTCAGATTGCTTCTGGGACAGGGGGCTTACAGCTCTCCTGCCCTCCGGATTCAGCTACCAGGGATGGATTTTATGCCCTGGCAACTACAGACTCCGATGTCCGAGTCCCTGCTGTGCCTCTCTGCTCCCCTTGCTTCACTGGGCCAAGCTATCCAAGCTCTAGGCCCCAGTTTACAAGGCAGCACTACTCTGCGTCTGCACTCTTTCACTCCTGTCTCCAGACTAACTACCACTTCCTCCTTCCAGCCAGACTTAAGGAATGCTCCCTCAAGTTCCAGGTTCAGAGCTCCCCCTGCTGGCCGGAGGGAGAACTGTGTTGAGTGTTAACTTACTGGCCAATAGATCTCCCAATTACCTCCAGGCTCAGCATTAACCCTTTTGGGAGGGCAATGCTGTTGTGGCGACCAGGTCCTGGGGCGCCACACTCCCCCTTAGTTAAATTCAGTACTCCCGGACTGTAGAAACAAACATGACATGTTAGAACATTTCATCCCATTATGGGAGGCGCAAATACTTTAACGTTACAACCTTAAACATTACTATAAGAGTCCAGTGTGGCTCCCTGCCGGGTGTCCATTACACTGCTCCATGGGGGACCCGCCGCGTTCAAACCCCCAACGTAGGCTCTGGGCGTGCGTCAGAGCATTGATGACCCCACTCTATGCACGCCGGACGGGTTTTTCTTCAGGGGTGTTGAGCACACTGGTGCTAACTATGAACAATTTAGGTGTTGGCCACCCATAGTCCAGTGGCCCAATTGTCCATTTTCGCAATCAAAGAAAAAGAAAACATTTTGTACACAACATGACAGACATTTTGCATAACTATTTACATTCTAATAAGTACTCTTTCCCTTATACAGTTGACTCCCTATACCTTAGAGGGGGTTGTCCCCGAGTGCTGCGCTGGGACCTACGTAGCTCTGGTGTTTGCCCCTGACTACGTGGTGCGTCTTCTATCTCAGCACTACAGGTGGGCCTAACCCCCATAGGTAAGCGTGATGGTTGCCTTTGTGATCTAAGAGTCGCCAAGGGTATGACAGGTTCACCACTGACAGGGGGTTGATCCTCCTGTTCCACTGCTGGCGTGTCATCTCGTGCTGGAGCGGACGATTCTTTAGGTGGATCCGGAACCTTTTCCGTTTCTGGCTCGACCAACTGCGGAAACGTCAAAACTGGTACCACTATGGCATTGTTTATTCGGGTCCAAGTTTTGGGGAACTTTCCAAGGATGGTTTGAATCATCTCCCCTTCTTTCTCTTGACTTTGGGGACTTCCTTGTACTCCTTCCATTTCTCTTTGGATTCTGCACCATTCAGGGCACGCTTTCAGGCAGTCTCGGGAAATTGCTTGATAGGTCTTGCCTTCATCTTTGCTTATGAGGCATACCTTACTATTGTCAAAGTTGGAGGGGATAATGGTGTAGGGCTCGCTTTCCCACTGATCATCCAATTTATGCGCCTTCCGCTTCTTCTTGAGGACTTGTTCTCCAGGTGCTAAGGGAGTTGCTGGGGCTGTTTGATTGTAATGCTGTTCTTGTCTCGTTCTTGCTTGAGACAGGCTCCTCTCTACGCACTCCTGGACTTTACGGTACCGCTGCTGCCGTTCTGTATCCCAATCCTCTATTTCTTGAACCGCCTCAGGCGACACAGTCCCCATCTCAAAGTCTACAGGCAACTTGCCTGGTCTGGCTCGCATCAGGTAAGCGGGGCTGCAGTTGGTCGAATTCACTGGGATGTGGTTGTACAGGTCTACCAGATCTGGCAACTTTTCTGGCCATTGGTTCCTTTCCTCCAGCGGTAGGGTCTTCAGCATATCAATAACCACATGGTTCATTTTCTCGCACAGTCCATTGGTTTGGGGGTGGTACGGTGTGGTTCGGATTTTCTTACAACCGTACATGTTACAGAACTCTTGGAACACTTCAGCCTCGAATGCAGGACCCTGATCAGTCAGTACCCTTTCCGGATAGCCGTGAGGTCGGCAAAAGGATGCCTGGAACGCTCTAGCTGCTGTCCTGGCTGTCTGGTCCTTCACAGGCACTACTACCAGGAAACGAGAGTAATGGTCCACAATGGTGAGGGCGTACACATAGCCTGACCGGCTTGGTGTTAACTTCACGTGGTCCAGGGCCACCAACTCCAGAGGCTGCTTTGTGACAATTGGCTGCAAGGGAGACCTTTGGCTGGCATCGTCTTTCCGCCTCAGGTTACACGGGCCACAGTCTCGGCACCACTTCTCGATCATCTTTCTCATGTGCACCCAATAGAACCGATCACGGAGTAGGGCCTCCAACTTCTTCCACCCGAAGTGTCCTGCGTTATCATGATACGCTGCTAGGACCATTGGAGCATCTCTCTGCGGAACCACTATCTGCCAGACAAGTTCATTTGTTCGATAGTTGACATATCTCTTGCAGAGCTTGCCTTGGTAGGTGAACAGTCGTCCCCTCTCCTTCCACAGCTGCTGGGCTTCCTCTGGAGCGTCTGGGCCAAGATGGGTCTCAGCTTGCGCTAGCTTCTCTTTGACCAATCGCACGGCCGGGTCACCGTTCTGTGTTTCTTCCCAATTATGGTGGAGTAAGGGGTTGACCGAGACCCCGTGCTGGCTTGAGCGCTTCACTCCCACAGCATGCTCACACTGGGACACACCTTGGTGATGGAAAGCCGGTAACTCTATCTCTTCGAGTTCATCCATGTCTTCTCCAGACTCGGGCAAGTGAGGCATTCTGGACAGCGCATCAGCATTGTTATTCTTCTTGCCAGCCCGATACTTGATGGTAAAGTCAAAGTTAGACAGCCGGGCCATCCATCGCTGTTCCATCGCACCTAACTTGGCTGTTGCCAGGTGTGTCAACGGATTGTTGTCCGTGAAGATGGTGAACTTGGCCGATGCCAGATAGTGCTTGAAGCGTTCAGTCACTGCCCAAACAATAGCGAGGAACTCCAGCTTGAAGGAACTGTAGTTTTCTGGATTCCTTTCTGTGGGCCGAAGCTTCCTACTGGCGTACGCTATCACCCTCTCTCTGCCTCCCTGTACCTGGGACAGAACTGCTCCCAGTCCCACGTTGCTGGCGTCTGTATACAGTACAAACGGTTGGCTGTAGTCAGGGTAGGCCAGAATTTCTTCTCCCGTGAGAGCCCCTTTCAGCCGGACAAAGGATGTTTCCAGTTGGCTGCTCCATTCAAATGGAGGGCTCTGCTTCTTAGCCTGCTTTGGCTGGCCCACCAGGAGATCTTGAAGGGGCGCTGCTATCTTGGTGAAACCATCAATGAACCTTCGGTAGTAGCCCACCAGTCCAAGGAACTGCCGCACCTCCTTCACTGTGGTGGGTCTTGGCCAGTCCTTGATTACAGTGACTTTCTCCGGATCAGGTGCCACACCTTCTGCGCTGACCACATGACCCAGGTACTGTACCTTTGGCTTCAAGAGGTGACATTTGGACGGCTTGATCTTCAGGCCATATTTCGACAAGGATTCAAACACTTCTGCTAAGTGCTTCAGGTGGTCCTCATAAGTCTTGGAGTAGACTATTACGTCATCCAGGTACAACAGCACGGTTTCAAAGTTGTGGTGGCCCAAGCAGCACTCCATCAACCTTTGGAATGTCCCTGGGGCGTTGCAGAGCCCGAATGGCATACAGTTGAACTCACAGAGGCCCATTGGTGTCGTGAATGCAGTCTTCTCCTTGTCCGCCTCTGCCACGGGAACCTGCCAATACCCACTGGTGAGATCCAAGGTGGAGAAATAGTTAGCTGACTTTAAGGCTGTTAGTGACTCCTCTATTCTGGGCAGTGGATAAGCATCTTTATGTGTAATGCGGTTAATTTGCCTGTAATCTACACACATTCTCATTGTACCATCTTTTTTCTTTACGAGCACTAGTGGAGCTGCCCAGGGGCTACAACTATCTCTGATAACCCCAGCCTCCTTCATTTCCCGTAACATTTCCTTGGCACACTGATACTGTGCGGGGGGAACAGGGCGGTATCTCTCTTTAATGGGATGATGATCACCCGTGGGGATTTGATGTTTAACCCCTTTCACCTGCCCAAAATCTAGGGGGTGTTTGCTGAAGACCCGCTCGTACTCCTGTACCACCCGGTAAACCCCATGCTTTTGGTGCGAGGGGGTGGAGTCGGTGCCTACATGTAATTTTTGGCACCAGTCTTCCGGCTGCCCCTTGGAGCCATTGTCTTCCGCCTGGTCAGACGGGATCAAGGGTTCCACTGCTTTAATGGTATTGTTACTGACAGTGTACAGTTTTGCTACAGTGGCGTACCGGGGCAATTTGGCCTCCTCCTCCCCACAATTCAGGACACGGACGGGCACTCTCCCCTTGCGGACGTCCGCTACCCCTCTGGCTATCAGGACTCCAGGCCTACTGTCTGAATACACTGGTTCTACCAAGGCATGGTAATCCTGACCCTTGAGGCCTATTGCTGCCCGACACCATATCAACATTTCACTTCTTGGGGGTATTACAATGGGGAGGGGGTCACTTACCCTCACACTGCCAATTTCTCCTCCGGCTAGCTCTACTTGCTGCCTCCTCATCAGGGCTCTGATCTCCCTCTGTAGGACACGCTGCTGCCCGGAGCTGGCAGTTTCAGACGCCTGTTGCAACAAAATTATCACTTCGGCAATACAATTTTCTATCACATTTGTACCAAGGGTTAGCAGTGGGTCAGATTCTTTGCGATCTATATCTACAATTATCATCCCCTGACATGGCAATTCTACCCGCCCCACTTTAATGGTTACTTCTTTGTACCCAATTTGAGGCAAGGGCTGACCATTACTGGCCACAATCGTTAAATCATCATCTGGGCCATGGTCAATGTCTGAATCAGCCCAATATCTTTTGTACAGTTTGTGGGGGATGGTTGTTACCTGGGACCCCGTATCCAGGAGGGCATTCAAAGGGATCCCATCCAGCACAATGGGAAGGACCGGGCGTCCTCCCACATACTTGCTGCGGCTGGGGTTTGAGCCGGGCTTCCTCACACCTGGGGGTTGGCTCCTGGCCCCAGGCTCGGCCCGTTTAAAGGACA
This sequence comes from Anomaloglossus baeobatrachus, assembly GCF_048569485.1. Taxonomy (NCBI): domain Eukaryota; kingdom Metazoa; phylum Chordata; class Amphibia; order Anura; family Aromobatidae; genus Anomaloglossus; species Anomaloglossus baeobatrachus. Next base: position 65,587,145 of record NC_134354.1, read on the forward strand.
GCGTCGTGCAATGTGGCCCGCCTGGTTGCAGTGGCGGCAGATCGGTTGTCCTGTTGAATCATACCGGTCTGTGTCTCTGCCTCGGGTCGGCGGAATCCTCCTCTGTCGCATCCATGGGACGTCTTCTGGGCTGGAGGCCAACTCGATTTTTGCAGGCGAGGGGGTCATTTGTAGAGACTGCACGGTCTTGGCAAGGGCAGCCACAGTCTTGGTCAGCTCCTGGAACTGCTGTCTGAGCTCTGCAGTGGAATCCTTATCCAGGGACTGCGCCTCAGCCCCTGCAGTGGCTCGTGTTGCAGGCACCACCCCGGGGTACGTGATAGCAAGAGGCCGGAGGGGTACTGGGTCATTCGGTGTAGATTCTCTCAGTACCCTGATGGCCTGGTCCTTAAACTTGGCAAAGTCCAGAGCAGGGTTCTGCAGGACCAGGATACGCAGCTGGGTCCTGTGGGCATCTGACAGGAGCCCCTCTATGAACTGCTCAGTTAGGAGTTTGTCTTCTTCACGTACACTCTCTGGGTCCACCTGTTTAACTGCTTTCAGGGCCTCCTGCAAGTTTAAGGCATAGTCCCTTATGCTGTCCGTGGCCCGTTGCTTCCACCCAAAGAATCTCATCTTTATCTCTGCTGCGGTGCGGGTGTCAAAAGTACTCTTTAGCTTGGCCAGTATCTGGGCTGCTGTCCCTTTATCTGTATCAGGCCAGGACTTCGCTTCACGCTGGGCTGCGCCGGCTAGCTGTCCCATTACTATGCCCACCTTCTGGCTCTCAGTCAGAGGATACACCCGGAACAAGCTGTGCAGGCTTTCTCTGAAGTCACTCAAGGTATGGGACTCCCCGGAGTACTGCGGCAGCCATTCTGCTCCTGGTATGTACGGCATGGTGATCGGCATTACCGGCGCTACAGTGGGGGCTGGGGCGACGGCGACTGGGACTACTTCGGCCGGTGCTGCGGCGCCCTGGGCGATGGCAGCCACCTGCTCTCCCTCGGAGTCGGACATCTTCCTCCCCCTTAGTGAACCTTACCAGGCTCCGTTCACTTTTCAAATTTTCTTCCGGGTCGCGCGGGGTTAACAGCGCTCTGCTCTGATGGCGCGCTCCCTTCGCGCTCTTTGTCAGGCACGCCCCCCTTCTTCCTGCGCTCGGCGCGGCTAATGGCGGCGGCAATTTACAACCAGTACACAGTCTTTTACACAGTTCTTCAGGCGCACAGTACCCGGTGTGACCGGGCACGAAATCCTGTTCGTGACGCCAAAGTTGACTCGCCCACCCCAGGGCTATGGGACACCCGGTGCCGGACCGGACTAGTCCGGTGGTAGTCAGTGGTGGCTGGGCCCGGCTCCGTGGCCCTGGTGGGTGTCAGTTGAATATGTGGCTTGAATTAAAGTTTGTGTTCGTGACGCCACCTGTGGTATGTGGCTACTAAGCCGCCGCTGCTGTGTGAGGCCTCCGGGATGATGTTATGGCAGCAATGGTAGTACTGCTCCCCACAGGTGGAGCAATGCCCGGGGCACGGTTGGTGCTTGTGGAAGTCTATGGTGCTGCGTGACTAACACGGTGCAGGGCCGACCAGCAATGAAAGAAACAGGCACAAACAGTAGTCTCTTTACCTTCTCTTTTACTCGGCAGAAACTTAGTCCAGGGAGACCGTCACAGATGGTAAAGATGATCCGGCCGGCCTGGAAGTGCCTGGGGTGATCTTTGGCCAGTTGAGTATGAGGCCTACTCCTTAATCTTTCTCTGCTGTGTTAGGACACTGCACTTTGGGTTTGCAATTGCCCTCTTGCTGCTGGGACTTGTTGTTCGTCCCCTTTTCTATGTGGTAGACTGCGCAGGCCCTCTCTGGTGCTTCTCTGCTGGAGTCTACACCGGGCCCTTGGGATGCAGCTGTACCTTCAGATTGCTTCTGGGACAGGGGGCTTACAGCTCTCCTGCCCTCCGGATTCAGCTACCAGGGATGGATTTTATGCCCTGGCAACTACAGACTCCGATGTCCGAGTCCCTGCTGTGCCTCTCTGCTCCCCTTGCTTCACTGGGCCAAGCTATCCAAGCTCTAGGCCCCAGTTTACAAGGCAGCACCACTCTGCGTCTGCACTCTTTCACTCCTGTCTCCAGACTAACTACCACTTCCTCCTTCCAGCCAGACTTAAGGAATGCTCCCTCAAGTTCCAGGTTCAGAGCTCCCCCTGCTGGCCGGAGGGAGAACTGTGTTGAGTGTTAACTTACTGGCCAATAGATCTCCCAATTACCTCCAGGCTCAGCATTAACCCTTTTGGGAGGGCAATGCTGTTGTGGCGACCAGGTCCTGGGGCGCCACACTGGGACCTGGGCTGGTCTCTATCCACAAGTGCCTTTTTTGCAACATGGAAGCGGCTATATACAGGTTGCAGGTATGTGTGCTCCATTATGGTTCTGCTTTTAACTCTATCTAGGAGGCCGCATGGCACATGAAATACAGAATGTAGAGTAGGACCCCCCTATTGAGATTTGCCGTGACGTTGGCAGGGGTGGCTCAAAAAATTGATCAATTATTTGCTAAAAATCTCATTTTTTTATTATTATAGTACAGTTGGAATAAATTTGTGAATTTTCACATTTTATATGATGCATGCCAATTTCAGATCGTGCTGGTTCCCTTTTTTTCTCTGTTTGACCGTAGTTATGCTACAAATCTGGTGTCTGACCAACACCATACCATGCACGCCTGATTTTGGTTTGCGATGTGTTCCTCCTGTTGGTAGCTGTTCAGACTCAGTTACCTCACCCCTTTCCACAGGCAATGCTAATTAAGCACCATTCTTGGATCTGGTCCGCCTTTATCAATGGTTGCTGTTTGACACTGGGAGGATCAGTTCTGACATAGTCCTGGTATGTGTAGGGCTTGCGCCACATGCTGGGACCTGGGCTGGTCTCTATCCACAAGTGCCTTTTTTGCAACATGGAAGCGGCTATATACAGGTTGCAGGTATGTGTGCTCCATTATGGTTCTGCTTTTAACTCTATCTAGGAGGCCGCATGGCACATGAAATACAGAATGTAGAGTAGGACCCCCCTATTGAGATTTGCCGTGACGTTGGCAGGGGTGGCTCAAAAAATTGATCAATTATTTGCTAAAAATCTCATTTTTTTATTATTATAGTACAGTTGGAATAAATTTGTGAATTTTCACTTTTTATATGATGCATGCCAATTTCAGATCGTGCTGGTTCCCTTTTTTTCTAGGTTACCCATGATGCGGCCCTGAGACTGTTAGATCTATCTCAGGGTTCGTTATCCACTAGTTCTTATGCCATTGCTTTTAGAACTCTGGTGGCAGAACTAGATTGGCCAGAGAAGGTGTTGATTCCTATCTTCTGGAGAGGGTTGGCAGGCTATGTCAAGGATGCTCTTGCTACTCGTGAGGTCCCTGCTTCTCTGGAAGACTTGATCACAGTAGCAACGAGGATCAACATACGCCATAGGGAACGTAGACTCGAGGTCTCTTCCTCACACCCTAAGCATCGGGCTATTCCAGTTGTTGAGGGTCCACTACCATCTTCCTCAGCATCTGAAACATCTCCCACTCCTATGGAGTTAGGTCATACATCCTCCAGACTACGCAAGTCTGGTCCTCCTATATGTTACGTATGTCGTCAGGCTGGGCACTATGCTAACAAGTGTCCTAACCGTCAGGGAAACTCCCAGGCCTAGTAACCATTAGAGGGGGGTTACTAGAGACGCCTTCCGCACCCTCTAAGTGTAGTATCCCAGGTCAGCTCTCATTCTCTGAGAATACATGGCCTATTATGGCTTTTGTGGATTCCGGAGCTGACGGGACTTTTGTGTCCTCAGGATTTGTAAAGAGACACAATATTCCCTCTATCATGTTAGAGGCGCCTATTCCTGTCCGTGTTGTTAATGGAACTATGTTGTCTGACTCCATTACATTGAGGACAGTTCCCTTGCGCCTTTCCCTGTCTCAGGGTCACATAGAGGAGATTTCTTTTCTTGTTTTGCCTGAGGGTATAGACGACGTCCTTCTGGGTCTCCCATGGCTTCGGACTCATGCTCCTCACATTGACTGGGAGTCCGACAGCATTATTAGTTGGGGTTCGAAATGTCAGTCCCGATGTCTTCCCTTACCACCTAAGGTCGTTGCGGTTGCATCAACTGATCTCTCTCCCATACCTACACCCTATTTGGATTTCGCTGACTTGTTCTCCAAACAGGGTGCTGAGGTTCTTCCACCCCATAGGCCGTATGACTGTGCCATAGACCTTATCCCAGGTTCGGTTCCACCTAAGGGCAGGGTTTACCCCCTGTCGATACCTGAGTCGGAGGCCATGTCGACCTATATAAGAGAGAGTTTAGAGAAGGGGTTCATTCGTAAGTCTGTCTCTCCCGCGGGAGCTGGGTTTTTCTTTGTTCGGAAGAAAGAGGGTGATTTGCGTCCCTGCATAGATTACAGGGGTCTCAATGCAATCACAATTAAGAACAAATACCCGTTACCTTTAATTTCAGAGCTCTTTGACAGACTGAGGGGAGCTCAAGTTTTTACGAAGTTGGATCTGCGGGGTGCGTATAACTTGGTACGAATTCGAGAGGGTGACGAATGGAAGACCGCTTTTAACACCCGAGACGGTCACTATGAATACCTCGTCATGCCTTTTGGTTTATGTAATGCACCCGCAGTATTTCAGGACTTCGTAAATGATGTGTTCAGGGATTTACTGTTATCCTCTGTAGTGGTGTATCTGGACGACATCCTGATTTTTTCTCCTGATCTGGAGACTCATCATCAGGATGTCGTTCGTGTCCTTTCCCGTTTAAGGGAGCACTCATTGTTTGCTAAACTCGAAAAATGTGTATTCGAGCAGTCATCCTTGCCTTTTTTGGGCTACATTATCTCAAAAGAGGGTCTGGCTATGGATCCTGCAAAGCTCTCTGCTGTCCTGGAATGGTCCGAACCTCATTCCTTGAAGGCGGTGCAACGCTTCTTAGGATTCATAAATTATTACAGGCAGTTCATACCCCATTTTTCTACTTTGGTGGCCCCTTTGGTGGCCTTGACTAAGAAAGGTGCTGATCCCAAAGTCTGGTCTACTGAGACATCTCAGGCTTTTGAGGCAGTAAAAAGATACTTTTCAACTGCTCCCGTTCTTCAAAGACCCGATGAGAATAAGCCCTTCCTTTTGGAGGTTGATGCCTCTTCAGTGGGTGCTGGTGCGGTCTTGTATTAAAAGAACGGTGCAGGTAGAAAAAGGCCATGTTTCTTCTTTGCTAAAACCTTTTCACCGGCAGAGAGAAACTATACCATTGGGGATAGGGAACTGCTCGCCCTGAGATTAGCCTTGAAGGAGTGGCGTCACTTGCTGGAAGGAGCGAAACATCCTTTCCAGGTCTATACAGACCATAAGAATCTGACGTACTTACAAACCGCTCAGCGTCTGAATCCTCGCCAAGCCCGCTGGTCCTTGTTTTTCTCCCGCTTTCACTTCTCCATCAACTATCTGTCTGGGAGTAAGAATAACAAGGCAGACGCCCTGTCTCGCTCTATGGTTTCTACCCAGGAAGAGATTGACGAACCTCGTCTTATCCTTCCCTCCAGGGTTTTTCATACGCTCTCCCCTGTGACGTTAGACCAAATCCCACCGGGCAAGACCTTTGTTCCGCCTGATCGACAGAATGATATACTGTCGTGGGCCCACACCTCAAAGGTGGGTGGGCATTTTGGTATTAGGCGGACACGAGAGTTACTGGAGAGGTGGTATTGGTAGCCACACTTAGCCAGCCACGTCAAGAGATATGTCGGTTCCTGCTACTCGTGTGCTCGCAACCGTCCATTACGGCAGAGACCGGCTGGGCTCTTGCATCCTTTACCAGTGCCAGATAGACCATGGGAGGTGGTAGGCATGGACTTTGTGGGTGATCTTCCGTGTTCACAGGGACATAGATTTGTGTGGGTCATTACGGACCATTTCTCTCGGATGGTTCATCTCGTACCGTTATCGAGAATCCCATCTTCCAGGGTACTAGCCAAACTATTCCTCAAGCATGTCTTTAGGCTTCACTGGATGCCAGATCGTATCATTTGTGATAGAGGCCCGCAATTTGCTTCCAGTTTCTGGCGAGATCTTTGTAGCCTTCTGCAAATTGAGTTGAATCTCTCTTCGGCATACCATCCGGAGACCAATGGTTTGGTTGAGCGTACCAATCAATCCATGATTATACACCTTCGACACTTTGTTGCTGAGAACCACGATAACTGGTCCTCCCTCCTACCCTGGGCAGAATTTGCCCTTAACAATTCACTGGCTGAGGCCACTGGGCAGACACCGTTCGTACTCAATAATGGGCAACACCCTAGGGTACCGGTACCGTTTCCCGCTGCTGCACCTCCTCCTCTTGTGGCCGACAGGGCAACTAATGCCAGAGAGGTTTGGGATCGGACTCAAGAGTCGATTCAAGCAGCTAAGGACCGTATGAAGACGGTGTCCGATCGGTTTCGTCGCCCGGCTCCTGTCTTTTCTCCGGGGGACTTTGTGTGGCTCTCTGCAAAACACGTGAAACTTAGAGTGTAGTGATGAGCGAGTACTAAAAAGCTCGGGTGCTCGAAGCTCGGGCCGAGCCTCCCAAGATACTCGTGTACTCGGGCCGAGCAACGAGCCCAATGTTATCCTATGGGAGACCCGAGTATTTTTGTGAAATGACCCCCCGGCAGCATGGAGAAACCCTAAAAATGGCACAAAAGTCTCAGAAGAGTGCTCAAATGACATGGCAACAGCATGGGGAAGACCCCTTGAAGCATTTATCACTGAAAAGTCACAGCTGTGAACAATTTTGTCCGCGTTTTACGCCATTTTTACGGACTCACCAGAAAACCTTCCAAAATGACCCCAAAATGATTTTTCATGGCGGAAATGTTAAGGGCACATACCCAATAGTGAGATAGAGCTGGTGTATGTTACTTTTTGAGATTAATACATGAAAGATTTTACGTGAAAACATTGTGTGGCACTCCGATGTCCCTGAGAAGAGACGTACATGAAGGCCTCTTGAGTCTAATGTGCCCATTTTGAGGAAGTGAGTCTTTGTAGTATTTTCCTTTGCCAGGGCAGTCCAAAATTGTGAGGTTCACCAATGCCCCTGCATACAGACGTGCATGAGGGCCTGTAAACCTGAAGTGCCCATTGTAAGGAAGTGGGTCTATTTCAGTATAGCCCTTTGCCAGGGCAGCCAAAAATTGGGAGGCTCCACATTGTCCCTGGATAGAGACGTGCATGATGGCCTGTAAACCTGAAGTGCCCATTGTAAGGAAGTGGGTCTATTTCAGTATAGCCCTTTGCCAGGGCAGCCAAAAATTGGGAGGCTCCACATTGTCCCTGGATAGAGACGTGCATGATGGCCTGTAAACCTGAAGTGCCCATTGTAAGGAAGTGGGTCTATTTCAGTATAGCCCTTTGCCAGGGCAGCCAAAAATTGGGAGGCTCCACATTGTCCCTGGATAGAGACGTGCATGAGGGCCTGTAAACCTGAAGTGCCCATTGTAATGAAGTGGGTCTATTTCAGTATAGCCCTTTGCCAGGGCAGCCAAAAATTGGGAGGCTCCACATTGTCCCTGGATAGAGACGTGCATGATGGCCTGTAAACCTGAAGTGCCCATTGTAAGGAAGTGGGTCTATTTCAGTATAGCACTTTGCCAGGGCAGCCAAAAATTGGGAGGCTCCACATTGTCCCTGGATAGAGACGTGCATGATGGCCTGTAAACCTGAAGTGCCCATTGTAAGGAAGTGGGTCTATTTCAGTATAGCCCTTTGCCAGGGCAGCCAAAAATTGGGAGGCTCCACATTGTCCCTGGATAGAGATGTGCATGATGGCCTGTAAACCTGAAGTGCCCATTGTAAGGAAGTGGGTCTATTTCAGTATAGCCCTTTGCCAGGGCAGCCAAAAATTGGGAGGCTCCACATTGTCCCTGGATAGAGACGTGCATGATGGCCTGTAAACCTGAAGTGCCCATTGTAAGGAAGTGGGTCTATTTCAGTATAGCCCTTTGCCAGGGCAGCCAAAAATTGGGAGGCTCCACATTGTCCCTGGATAGAGACGTGCATGATGGCCTGTAAACCTGAAGTGCCCATTGTAAGGAAGTGGGTCTATTTCAGTATAGCCCTTTGCCAGGGCAGCCAAAAATTGGGAGGCTCCACATTGTCCCTGGATAGAGACGTGCATGATGGCCTGTAAACCTGAAGTGCCCATTGTAAGGAAGTGGGTCTATTTCAGTATAGCCCTTTGCCAGGGCAGCCAAAAATTGGGAGGCTCCACATTGTCCCTGGATAGAGACGTGCATGATGGCCTGTAAACCTGAAGTGCCCATTGTAAGGAAGTGGGTCTATTTCAGTATAGCCCTTTGCCAGGGCAGCCAAAAATTGGGAGGCTCCACATTGTCCCTGGATAGAGACGTGCATGAGGGCCTGTAAACCTGAAGTGCCCATTGTAAGGAAGTGGGTCTATTTCAGTATAGCCCTTTGCCAGGGCAGCCAAAAATTGGGAGGCTCCACATTGTCCCTGGATAGAGACGTGCATGAGGGCCTCAAAACATTAAGTGTCCATTTTAAGGAAGTGGGTGTATTATAGTATAGCCCTTAGGCAGGGCAGCCAAAAATTGGGAGGCTCCACGTTGTCCCTGGGTAGAGACGTGCATGAGGGCCTCAAAACATTGTTCCCATTGCAAAGGAGCGGGTCTCCTGTCGTTGTAATGTCCATTCTGCAAAGAATGGGCGAAAAAATTTACCACTGGGGGTATACCTGAAACAAAGGCCTAAGTATTGCAATTTGTAACGGTCATCATCATGGTGGCGCATGAGGAGAAGGAGGAGCAGTCCAGCGATTATCCAAAGTCCAGAAGTGTGTACCCATGGGTGAGTGGAGGTACATGGCAAACTTTAAATTCCGCTCTCATTTGCTGGTGGTGTGGTGAAGTCTGTCCCAATCCAACCCTTGTTCATCTTGATGAGAGTCAGCCTGTCAGCATTTTCAGTTGACAGGCGGGTGCGTTTATCTGTAATGATTCCACCTGCGGCACTAAAAACACGCTCTGACAAAACGCTAGCAGCAGGGCAGGCCAGGACTTCCAAGGCGTAGAGAGCCAATTCATGCCACGTGTCCAGCTTGGATACCCAATAATTGTAAGGCACAGAGGAATGTCGGAGTACAGTTGTTCGATCTGCAAGGTACTCCTTCAGCATCTGGGCAAACTTAGGATTTCTTGTGGCACTACCCCACACCTCAGGGGCTGTGGTACGTGAGGGGCTGAGAAAACTGTCCCACATCTTAAAGACTGTTCCCCTACCTCTGGCGGATTGGACTTGTGCCTCTCTCGGCTGTACGCCTCGGTTGTCCACTGATTCCTGACCTATGCCGCTAGCGTTTTGTGAGGGGAATGCTTTGCCTACTTCCGTGAGTATGGCCTTCCGGAACTGCTGCATTTTGGTTGACCTCTCCTCCACGGGAATAAGAGACAAAAAGTTCTCCTTGTAGCGTGGGTCTAACAGTGTTACCAACCAGTAATGATTGTCGGCCAAGATGTTCTTAACGCGAGGGTCACGAGACAGGCACCTTACCATAAAGTCAGCCATGTGCGCCAGACTCTTAACAGCCAGGACTTCAGTAGCCTGACCAACAAGATGACTGAACATGCTGTCCTCCTCCTCCTCCTCCTCCTCCTCCTCATCTACCCTGTCCTCTGGCCAGCCACGCTGAACCGAGGATATGACTGGTGTGCATGTCATATCCTCAATTTGGCCGGAGAGTTGCTCCATGTCTTCATCCTCCTCCTCGTCATAGTCCTCCACTGCACGTTGTGATGAGACGAGGCTGGGCTGTGTGTTATCACCCACACCCACTACTGTTTCTTGCTGCAACTCATCGCGCTCCGCCTGCAATGCATCATGTTTGTTTTTCAGCAGAGACCGTTTTAGAAGGCAGAGTGGCGGTATGGTGACGCTAATAATGGCGTCATCACCACTCACCATCTTGGTGGAGTCCTCAAAGTTTTGGAGGATGGTACATAGGTCTGACATCCATCTCCACTCCTCAGGTGTTATGTGTGGAGTTTGACCCATTTCCCGACGGCTTAGGTGATGCAGGTACTCAACAACTGCCCTCTTCTGCTCACATATCCTGATCAACATGTGCAGAGTTGAATTCCAACGCGTGGGGACATCACACACCAGTCTGTGAGCCGGAAGATGCAAACGGCGCTGAAAGCCGGCAAGGCCGGCTGAAGCAGTAGGTGACTTTCGAAAATGTGCAGACAGGCGGCGAACTTTTACTAGCAGATCAGACAGCTCTGGGTATGACTTTATAAACCGCTGAACCACGAGGTTGAGCACATGGGCCACGCATGGAACATGTGTCAGCTGGCCTCGCCTCAAAGCCGCCACCAGGTTCCGGCCATTGTCACACACGACCTTTCCTGGCTTTAGGTTCAGAGGTGTGAGCCAGTGATCTGCCTGCTGTTTCAGAGCTGTCCACAGCTCTTCTGCATTGTGGGGTTTGTCACCTATGCAGATTAGCTTCAGCACAGCCTGTTGCCGCTTCGCCGAGGCAGTGCTGCAGTGCTTCCAGCTTGTGACTGGTGTGGAGGGCACAGTGGATGAGGATGCGCAGGAGGAGGAGGAGGCTGAAGAGCATGACATTCCGGAGCTGTAGAGTGTGGGTGAAACACTGACTGAGGTAGGGCCTGCAAACCTTGGTGTGGGAAGGACGTGTTCCGTCCCTCGCTCAGACTGGGTCCCAGCTTCCACAATATTAACCCAGTGTGCCGTCAACGAGATGTAACGGCCTTGCCCACAAGCACTTGTCCAAGTGTCTGTGGTTAGGTGGACCTTGGGTGAAACAGCGTTGTTCAGGGCACGTGTGATGTTTTGTGACACGTGGTTATGCAACGCGGGGACGGCACACCGGGAGAAATAGTGGCGGCTGGGGACCGAGTAACGTGGGACAGCTGCCGCCATCAGGTCACGGAATGCTTCTGTCTCCACCAGCCTAAAAGGCAACATTTCCAGCGCAAGCAGTCGCGAAATGTTAGCATTTAGAACTGTGGCATGTGGGGTGTTGGCAGTGTATTTGCGCCTGCGTTCAAAGGTTTGCTGAATGGATAACTGAACGCTGCGCTGGGACAAGGACGTGCTTGATGATGGTGTTCTTTCTGCGTAGGCAACTGCAGGTGCAGGAGTGGAGGAGGCTTGTTCGCAGGCAGCATGGACAGAGGATTGGCTCGCATGCACAACCAGCGAAGACGTAGCAGTGACATCAGCAAGCACTGCTCCTCGACTCTGTTGTACTTCCCACAAAGTCGGGTGCTTGGCTGACATGTGCCTGATCATGCTGGTGGTGGTCAGGCTGCTAGTTTTGGTACCCCTGCTGATGCTGGCACGGCAGGTGTTGCAAATGGCCTTTTTTGAATCATCTGGATCCAACTTAAAAAACTGCCAGACTCGGGAAGACCTAACATTTGTACAGGCACCTTGTGTCGTCGTGTTGTTCCGGGGAACGGTTGCCTGACTTCTGCCTGGGGCCACCACCCTGCTTCTTACTGCCTGTTGTGATGCTACGCCTCCCTCCCCCTGTGCACTGCTGTCCTCGCTCTGCATATCCTCCTGCCAGGTTGGGTCAGTTACTGGATCATCCACCACGTCGTCTTCCTCTTCCGCACCCTGCTCCTCCTCCTGACTTCCTGACAATTGTGTCTCATCATCGTCCACCACTTGTTGGGACACGTTGCCAACTTCGTGAGAACGTGGCTGCTCAAATATTTGGCTATCTGTACAGACGATCTCCTCATGACCCACTTCAATATGAGCTGGCGAGAGGCCAGAATGTGTGAATGGAAACGTGAACAGCTCTTCCGAGTGTCCAAGTGTGGGATCATTAATGTCCGAGGAGGACGTGTACTCAGCCTGGTGGTAGGAAGGAGGATCAGGTTCAGAAATGTGCGGTGCAGTATCACGGCTACTGACACTTGACCGTGTGGAAGACAGAGTGTTTGTGGTGGTGCCAATCTGACTGGAAGCATTATCTGCTATCCAACTAACAACCTGTTGACACTGGTCTTGGTTCAAGAGCGGTGTACTGCTGCGGTCCCCAAGAATTTGGGACAGGACGTGCGAGCGACTAGATGTGGCCCTTTGTTGTGGCGAAATTAGAGCTTGCCCACGACCTCGGCCTCTGCCTGCCCCACCATCACGTCCACTTCCTTGTTCCTTGCCAATGCCCTTGCGCATTTTGCAATGCTGTGCACTGCTGACGTGTATATTCACTACTTGTGCGTTATATCAAAGTTTCTGGAAATTGCACACAAGTGCACCTGTACGCTGCCACCAACAGGCACACACGTGCGGTTTTAAAAACCAAGCACGGACCCAATAAGAACCTAACAGGTTTTTTTGGGGAGCGACAATTACAGACAAGTCAGACACTATCTGGACTGTTTTACACTGTGTACACCAGCCCCAGATATGATGAAGGCTGGTATACGGTCACCACTACCCTGCCTGCCTGCCTGCCTGTATACTGGTACAATAGTCCTGACAAGGACTCTTTTGGTCACTAGCCTGTATTCAGACCTGGCTATACCCTGCCTGTATATAGCAACAATAGTCCTGAGAAGGACTCTGCTACTGTACTCCGACCTGGCTATACCCTGCCTGCCTGTATACAACTAGAATAGTCCTGAGAAGGACTTTTGGTCACACTGTTTGCAGCCCTGCAACTGAAAAAGCTATAAAGGGCCGCAAAGCTTTCCCTGAATCAGCGACACTCTCCCTGCACTGACAGTCTGGATAGCTGTGAGCACAGCACAGCGCGCCGGCCGATATAAAGGCTCGGTCACGCTGTGCAGGCCGGCCAATCACTGCAATTCCACAACTAACAGGGCCGTGGCATTGCAGTGGTCTGCCAGCCAATCCCTGCATGAGGGCTGGCTCTCAAAAGAGCGCCAACATGCAGAAATGAAGACCACGAGTACAGCACGAGTATCGCGAGATTACTCGGTCCCCGCCGAGCAGCCCGAGTACAGCGATACTCGTGCGAGTACCGAGTAGTGACAAGCATGCTCGCTCATCACTATTAGAGTGAGCTCTGTCAAATTTGCTCCTCGCTTCCTGGGTCCTTATGAGGTTCTTCGACAGGTAAATCCTGTAGTCTACCAATTGAAGTTACCCGTCCATCTTAGGATCCATGACAAATTCCATGTCTCACTGCTAAAGCCGGCTATTTTACCTCACGCTCGTGAAGTGCACTCTCCTGCCTCTGATTCCTCTCGCTCTAGCTATGAGGTACGAGCCATAGTTGGTTCTAAGATGGTTAGAGGGCGTAGGTTCTTCTTGATAGATTGGGAGGGCTACGGCCCGGAACATCGCTCTTGGGAGCCAGAGGAGGCTGTCCATGCTCCTGACTTAGTTGCCGATTACCTGCGTCGCCGGGAGGGGGGCCCTTGAGGGGGAGGTACTGTTACGGTTGCTGTGGCACTGGAGTCTATGTCCAGATTTCTTGCTACTGCACATGTGCGAGCACTGGAGACTATGTCCAGATTTCTTGCTACTGCACATGTGCAAGCGCTGGAGACTAAGTCCTATCTTGGAGCCATTGCACATGTGCGGGTGACATCATCGCTGACACGAGGTCACATGTCTCTGACACCTTCTATGCCGATTGGCCGCTGGTCTTGTGCTTGTGACATGTGGTCACATGTCTCTGACACCTTCTATGCTGATTGGTCGCTGGTCATGTGCTTGTGACGCTTTGCTCGGTGATAGGCCAGCGTGACGTCATTCCTGTCGTTCTGGCAGCGGATTGGCTCTGGTGTCCTCCATCTTGGATGAGGCACAGAGTCTATATAAGACCCTGACGCACGCCGCATGGTGTTCAGTCCTCTTGGTTCATGCATGAGAGTAGACGCTCTGTGCGCGTTCCTCTAGGCATCTCTCTGTCTATGCTAGGTGAGCGCTACCGGCAGGATAGCGTTCTTATACCTTACAGCTTCGGCTGCAGTCCGTATCCTTACCTCTTAGGGGAGCGGACATAGGCAGGTGCCTGAGGCACATGGTCCGGCTGGGCCTTGTGATTCTACTCGTAGGTGGACGTTGCCGCTAGGGTAACGTTCCTTATACTGCGTCTGGAAGTTGTTCGTATCCTCACACACTAGGGGAGCGAACAGAGGTAGGAGCTTTGTGCGGCTTATGCTGCTGTCCGTCTCTTTTGCACCACTAGAAGAGCGGACCTAGGCAGGTGCCATATCTAGTGGTTCGTGTCCTCGCACACTAGTGGAGCGAACGCAGGTAGGAGCTTTGTGTGGCTTACGCTGCTGTCCGTCTCCTGGCACCACTAGAGGAACGGACCTAGGTAGGTGCCATTTCACACTCACTGCCTTTGTCTCTGTGATTATTAACAGAGACCATTCCACACACCCTCCAAGTAAGGGAGGAATTGCCTTATTTACTAATTATATTCCTCTGTGAGTTTAACAGAGGTATTGCACTCTGCCATAGTCTGCAGCAGAGTCTTTGCACGGTGGACCCTGACTGTCTGATACTCCTTTAGGTTTCATTATCAGACAGCCCCCCGTAACAATGTCATAGGTTGTGAAGGGGTTAAAATAATGGGGTTGGCCACATTATTTTTAAATGGTGCAACATTTTCAATGCAATCCAGTAGCAAAATAATATTTTTAGCCTGAACTACGTGCATTTAAAGCGTAACTGTCTTTTTCATTTTTAGCTCATTTTTAGTTCCTAAATTAACACTTGGAAATAAGAAACTTTCAATTTATCTTATCAGACAAATTTGCTTCTTTATCTTCCTAGACTTGGAGGAAGGAGGAGCTCCAGGCAGAACTACTCCTTCCCCCTCTCACTTCCTTTCTAGATAGACTCTTATAAAAATCAACTGCCATCTCCAAATTCAGTAATATAAAAATATGTATTGAATGAAGACAGATTTTCCCCAAAAATTTGAAATTTTGTGAATGAAAGATCAGTCCAGGAGGAGAAATAAGCAAATTTGTCTCAGATATATTACAAAGTTGCTTTGTTTCATGTGTATTATTGACTTATGAAATAAAAATGTAAACAGTTATGTTTTAAGTATTTAAGAAAAAAAAGTGTCCTCAAATGGGGAAAAACACCATTAAAGAATCAGGAGTGTCTCACTCACACACACACACACACACACACACACACACACACACACACACACACACACACACACGTCATCAAGCCTGATGTGAACATTGCTAGTCTTAAGGACTCAGGGCCCATTTGTCATGCATTAGTGCAGGTCCCAGGTGGCATCTCCCTGCCCCATTCGCCTAGACTGGCCGGTCCCTCCCTATGTGTGTATATAAGGAGAGACCTGTCAGTTCAGGGAATCAGGGTGGTGAGAAGCTACCGTGTACCCGGCTTGTACTGGTCAGCTGAGACACATAGGGGCTGATTCATTAATAATGGCATAATGCACTCTCATGCTTCAGCAGTCTTGATGGGGTAAAAGTTGCCGAATTTATAAAGAGACCTCTGTATTGTTAGGGTCTGGAATATCAATTCCACCATACAAAACACTGGCACTTTTGATGAATTAGACAGGCCGGCATGGTCACCCACTATCCCACCCTTTCTCCAGCTCCATCCATTTCGGCAGAGCTGATTGAAACTGGCAAAAACAAAAAACAAACGTTGCAAACATTTTGACACTTTATAAAGTATTTTACACAATTTTTCTGGCATAAAAACTTTGAGGAATCAGCCTAATAGTCCCCAGATGACAATTCAAAGTATATATTCCCTGAAATGCTGCAGTGTGTCAGAGTGAAATACACCCAGCTGAAATAACGCAGTCGGTGTCTGATTTATGCAGCCCATGGTTGGGGCAAAAGAAGTTAATGTGTTGGAGTCAGAAAAAAATGTGCAAGTGTAAAGAACTGTGTGACTTTGACAAGGGCAAAATGATAAATAGATAGATAGATAGATAGATGCACAGAGGACAAGGTCAGAGTATTTCTGAAACATCAGGACTTACGGGTGGTTCCCTGTGTACAGTGTTAGTACCTACCAAAAGTGATCACACGAAGGTCAACTGGTGAACTAGTAGGGTCATGACTTCCCAAATGGTCACTGATGTACATGAGAAGAGAAGGCTAGACAGTCTAATACCACAGAGGAGTGACTGTCATGCATATTGCTGAGTAAGTTATAACGGTTATCCAGCTTCTCTTACTTCTAATAGGAGGTATGAAGGGCTGCTGACTTGTGGACAGTTATGGGCTGGTCTGCTGTCTGGGGGACAGGTATGGGCCGGTCTGTTGACTTCTGGAGTAGCATGGGCCAGTCTGCTGACTGGTATAGGCTGGTCTCCAGCACAGTGTTCACATTGTAATCTAATTAGGACAGGTGCACAATACCTGCTGGCCGAGCACAACACCTGTCGTTACTTGGCAAGTGGCCACAGATGCCCCACCAGCAGTGCCCCCTAATGTGAGAGTGAGAGGTGCTGCACAATCCTGTCATCTTCCTGTGGTTTGCAACAGTCGGTGTAAGTGCAAACATTGCATACGTATATTCAACAAATCACACAATTGTTTCATGTGGTGATGAATTGCCGTAGATTTCAACTGTCTATGTCTTGGTTTTGGGACTCGATCCAGTGACCTTTGCTGCTTGGTCGGTTTTCTTCCCTGCTGAGCCACAGCCTGGTCAGTCTTTGTCCAACTGTTCTCTATCTTTGCTTTTTTTCCCTTGCTGTGCTGCTACTCAGGTGTTTCTCACTTTCCAATTTTGTCTCTGTCCTATCACAGCTTGGGTGGGGCTATTTATACTCACCTTGCATTAGTCTTTTTTGCTGGCTAGATTTCTAGGTGGATTTCAGCTAAGGAGTTCCAGCCCTGCAATTAAGGAATTGTGCCTGTTAGGCAGAGACCAGTTGTGTTTCTGCTCTGCGTTGCTCATTTATCTCCCCAAGACCTTTCCTCTGTCCTCAGTTAGGTTGGTGGGAGATTTCCTTTGCTTTCATTTATAATTCTTTTTTCCCACTTGTGCGCATGCCTTAAGTTTCCTCACTTTGGGTCCCTATCTCGTTACTCAGGAGGAACAAGAAACAGCTTGGTGGCTTTTCAGGGAGCTAGGTCCGAGTTGTGGTTTTTAGTTGTGTGGCTAGGGATATTCTAGTCTGAAGAGGAACCAGTACGTTGTGGGTGCAGCTGCTGTATTGTAGACTTTATTTCCCCTTTACTCATGTTTAAGGTAGATATGTGGATAACATCACCCTTTCCATTGCAAAAAATGAAATCCATCCTAAATTATTGCACAAAATTCCACAATTTGTTAATTTCTACCAAAGTGCCCATGGAGATCCCTGCCCACCTCCAATGGAGTGCACAATAAGCATGAATAGAACCAAAGCGCAAAGAAGATAGATAGAGAGATAGATATAGTATACTATAACCTCTTGGTAGCAATGTATTTTTGCTGTATTTCAGACATGTCACTGAGAAGACTTTCTCTTTCTGTTGTGACAGGTGAACAAGAAGCTGGCAATGACTCGGTGCCACAGACGCTCAGCCCTGACACCGCTGCAAACAAATGTGAACTAAGTGACTGTCCAAGAGATTCGGGATGTTACATTACATTGGAGAATTCAGAACATAACAAAGATGATGTCAAGTCAGAAAAATTGTGTGAATCTGTACAGAAAATCACCATTACCGAATCCCCCTAACGAGCCGTCACTGGGACATTTGTCAGAACCTGCGCCGCTGAGGCACAAGCCTGTTTTCACAGTTTCCACATGGTCGGCTCGTCAGATTCTTGAGTGTGAAGTTCCTGTGGCAGATTTTCATTCTGTTAGTATTTATTAGCAATGTAAAACGCAGAAGACAGAACTGGACATGGCGAATCGGCAGGATCTCATGGGGAGGCAACAGTTTCCATGTTATGACAAGAAGCGCCTATGACCATGACCGTGTACTGCAAGACTTCCGCCATGATCCAGAGCAAATCTTCAAGGAACTCATATTACCAGTACTATCAAGCCAAATCATTAACATGGGAACTTTCCTGCAGAGCAGTTATACTTTTCTGCGGTAATATACGTCTAGCAGAGCTTGGTTTATCATTGCAATGTGCAGTGCTGTATAAAATGCATATTGATATTTCCTTGGGTTATATCAAATGACAATTCCAGCCTTGCTACATGTGATCGCTCAGCCCTGCTACAGCTATAATCTATTTTTTTGCATTGTACATGAAGGCATATATTGGTTATTAAAAATAAGTTATGTCAAAAAAGTGACAATACAAATAATGTAGTCACATTAGCCCCTATTTTAGTCCCGGGGCGCCCTCGGTGTCTGGCATGGAAACTCTCTGATACACAGCAATGCTTTTAATTTCCTCTCGCCTCCCCCTAGTAATCCCAATCCACCATGGACAATTTTCGTTTTTTTCATCCCCATCGTCCAAGAGCCATAACTTTTTTATTTCTCCATCCGCATACCGATATGAGAACTTATTTTCAGCAGGACCATATAATGTATTGGAAAACAGCAGGTGTGAAATGCAACTAAGCCAATGCTTTTAGGTTTTGTTGAAAAATGAGCTGCCAATGATGCTCCAATTACGGCGGTACCAAACAAGTATAGTTCTTTTTTTATTTAAACAACATTTAGAACTTTGTAACAAAAAAAAAGTCCCATTTTTTCCGATCCGTAGCTTTTTTCTCTTTCGATGGAGCTGTGTGATGGCTTGTATTTTGCTTTAAAAGCTGTATTTACTATTTTTGGTTACATACAATCTTTCGGTCACTTTTTATTGAATTTTTTGGGGATATGGTGGGGTGATTGAAAATTAAAATATTGGCATTTTAATTTCTTATTCTTGTTTACTATGCACGCCACCAGGATCAAGTGACTTAACTGCAGCTGTGAGGGACTGATAATGTCAGGATAGCTCAGATCGCTGCTGATAGAGGCAGGAGCTGGCTGTATAAAACAGCTGCCATGTGTAGAGCAGGCTCAGCTCCTGGGCTCGCGCTATATACTCACTCCTGAATTAAGAGTTACTATTATATCCTATGTCAGGCACAGGCTAATGTCAAAGTAGTATTTCTTATTTCATTTATAAATTGCCCCCTCCTTTTCTCTATGACACCTTAAACCACTGACTTCAAACTTTGCCCCTCGCCCTGGTCTCTACACATTTTGGATAGCTGGAAACTATGCTGTAAATAAGTGTGCCTTTACTGTGATGTATATATCTAGATTGTATATTATGTATCCTCCGTCATTTTAATAATCGATCCTGTAGCAGTCCATTCCTAGTCCTGTAGTAACCTACAGGGTCTATGCATATCATATCCACAAGGGCCCATTAGGGGAGGGGGGCCCACTATACCCTTCAAAGTAACTACCTACTATCCAATAGATTGCATATTAGGGATGAATCTGATTAATTTCATAGCTCACAATTATTAGGGAATGGTTAGAGACACATAAGGAGGCCCTCTATGATGAGATATTGGAGAGCAGAGGGCCATGTTATGTTCTTTCTCAGGGGTTCTGTGCTGTCTGTGTTGATTTTGGGCAAAGCGTGCCTCGAGCATACAATGTTTTTTTGTATAATGTGCATTTTATATGCTAATAGTATTATTATTCTTATACCTACTACATATAGGGATAGGATCTTGGAGATGGGAATACCCCTTTAAGTGGTGGAGACCCCAAGGTAACTGCCTCTTTTCCTCTTACTATAATCCAACCCTTCTATTACATTGTATGGCAGTGAATTCTGTTCCTAAAAGCTGCTTTACATGCGGCAATTTATCGTGCGATCGCATGTGCGATCGCACCCGCCCCCATCGTTTGTGCAACACGGGCAATTTGTTGCCCGTGTCGCACAAAGTCGGTAACCCCCGTCACACGTACTTACCTTCCAAACGACCTCGCACTGGGCGGCGAACATCCTCTTCCTGAAGGGGGAGGGACGTTCGGCATCACGGCGACGGCGACGTCACACAGCGGCCGCCCAATAGAAGCGGAGGGGCGGAGATGAGTGGGACATAACATCCCGCCCACCTCCTTCCTTCCGCATTGCAGGCGGCCACAGGTAAGCTGCAGTTCATCATTCCCAAGATGTCACATGGAGCGACGTGTGCTGCCTCGGGAACAATGAACAACTGACACGGAGAACGTTCGATTTTTTGAAAATGAGCGACGTGTCAACGAGCAACGATAAGGTGAGTATTTTTGCTTATTCACAGTCGCTCATAGCTGTCACACGCTACGATATGTCAAACGATGCCGGATGTGCGTCACTAACGACGTGACCCCGACGACATATCGTTAGATATATCGTAGCGTGTAACGAGCCCTTATGACTTTACAGAAACCACGTCGTCGAGGAGGAATATTATGATTATAATACTGCACCAAGCAAAGACCCCACAACTACCCTGTATGATCACTGTCAGACTGAAGGTGAATTATGATTCTTCATTTTTGTGCATCAATTAGAAGTTTCTATACAGATATTATCTATATTATGAGAGAGGTAACTTTGTAAATACATTGTATTACTGATCTGGAGTTATTATAATCTATAATACACTGCAGAGCTGAAAGCACAATTCTTTTCCTTTCCATGCCGAGCAGTTGACAGATTTACCACTAACAGATTAGCTAAACTTTGGTGCAAGGGAGTTTTGTTCCTATATTAAATTACTTAAGTGCATGGTGCTAAGCTCACACTTTCCGAACTGCAAATCCTCAGAGCAAGCACTGTACAGACATGGGTACATGAGAGTCATAGAGGAGGCAGCAGGTCTGGCTGTATTGGACTCAAGCCTCAGTGTAAGGGCTAGCTCAGTGCAATGCGAGACAAAAAGGTATTACCCTCAAACCAATGTTACTCAATGAGGCAGTGCTGATCTGCGATTTTTTTCATTCGGCCGTGTGAAACTGTCGAGATTCGCCAATGTAAGTCAATGGGTTCGAGAAAAAAAAAACAGCCGTCACACAGACCATCCTAGTGGTGTCCAATTTTTACTGATACATTACCATTGTGTATCACAGAATACTGTAAATGGTCCTGTAAAATGTTGAATAGCTGAGAAAAAACCCCCACATTTCCAAGGACAGTATACGGATGCTAGGCGAGAAACAAAAATCACATATAGCTGATTCAACTGGGGGTTTTAAGAACTCATATATTGAAGAGGCTTTCTATGATGATACAGCTCCTGATCTGTGCCGACCGATACCCTACAATAACTTAGGGCATTACATTGGCTTTTCATATGTATAATGTCACCCTATATGTCATGGACTCAATATCTCCAGTTATAATAGGCAATGGTGTACCAGATTACAGGGGTTTTGAAGTTTCACTCGGGCCATGAAGTCCAGCTGGGCCAAAAAAGGCTCTTTGGACCAGTATTACCACAGACCCGTGATAATTGGGGACCCAGTAGGAGATTTTGCCCCCCTAGCTTTAAATTACGCCTTTGATAATAGTTTTGTGAAGTAGTAGAAGTCTCCTAGATATAAAACGGATTAGTTCTATGAACTATTTTTTTTTTTACTTTATCTCTTTTTACGATTTCTTATAATATGTGTTTTCTTATATGAAGTAAATTTTGTATAAATCATGTAGAAATGATTTGGAAATAAAGGACATTTCTGGTACCTGTTGTGAGCTTATCATTTTCTTTACCCATGGGCAGAATATTACTCAGATAACACAGGGTCAGGTACCATACTCTGGTAAGACTTTATTGGGTCACCAATAGTCAATAGTATATAGTACATTCCAGACAAATCCACATCAGGGTGGTGTTTAGCTTAGTTGAATGTGGGGATGCTATCTATAAGCCCCAATTCAAACTCTCCCTTCTCGATCCCCCAGTCCAATTTCCCCAGTCACAGTCCTGTGTGTCTCCTGCTTGCCTCTCTGAAGGAGAGAACAGGGAGATGCTGGGCTGTGACGCTGGGCTGTGATGAGCGATGAAAAGCTGCCCACAGCCTAGTGACTCACAGAGACTGGGGCCACCCGTGGTGATGTCAGGTGAACAGGAAGTTGACGTGACGTCACGAGATCCCCGAGGTCACGGAGCCCGGGGGTCAGGCGATGGGGAAGAGCAGACCGCAATAGCGCTCACAGGCACTATTGGCAACACAAGGTATTTGAGAGAAACCTTGTTTCTCAAAATAATATCGATGTGGCCAATAATGAATATGGGTGAACCACCCCTTCAAATAATATCTCAAGTTCCTTGACTTTCAGAATAAAGTATGTCTGGCATAATTAAGAATAGTTCACCTCCACACAAGTAACCAGATGCTGAGTCGTCACAGACCCCCAACTTCATGTAACGTGTCGGGGCGTAAGAGACGACTACCTTGACCACGGCTACTGCCCCACACCACATTACATACCATATATACTATTTTTATCATCTTGCTCTCCCCAGGCAGTGGCATTGACGGCAGCAGTCCAGCACTAGTTTGGTGGGAGGGCGAATTTTAACTTTGTAGTGCTTATTTTTTGCATTTAGGCTAATACAAGTATCATTAAAAAGGGGTGTTAAGAGGCTGATAAAGCAAATCCTAGTATCTTCTAAAGGTAAATCCTAATGACAGGTGATTCCCCCATAGTCTGGAATGCTCTACCTCAGCACATCAGACTCTCACCTACCGTGGAAAGCTTCAAGAGGAACCTCAAGACCCACCTCTTCCAACAAGCCTACAACCTACAATAGCCCTCAGTCCAGTAGACCACTGCGCAACCAGCTCTGTCCTCACCTATTGTACCATCACCCATTCCCTGTAGACTGTGAGCCCTCGCGGGCAGGGTCCTCTCTCCTCCTATACCAGTCTGTTTTGTACTGTTAATGATTGTTGTATGTATACACTCTTTCACTTGTAAAGCGCCATGGAATAAATGGCGCTATAATAATAAATAATAATAATAATAATAATTCCCTTTAAAAGAAAAGATCTTCATTACACAACGGTAAAGTTGTAAAAGGAACCTGTCATATCAAACAAGCAGTCCTATGAGAAGGCATCACTGATCTCTGCATGCACAATTATACAAAGAAAGCTGTCAGTCCCTGACTAAGGACCTTCAAACTTGACGGAAAAGCCCAGAATGAGCAGAGATTAAAGTGAGGTTTACTGGGGTTTTTTTTCCCACAAATATATAGCAATCTCGCAGCTCCTCCTGCTTTATTATGCCATGCTGCCTGCAGATTGGACAGCATAGTCGATTAGACAAGTTCCCTAAAAACAAGCTATGGACCTTTCACATGAAAAAAATAATGGTTTTACATATTTTCTAGGTGTCTTTAATAAAAATTGCACTGATTTTCATTCTACAATCTTTATACATTCATTTAATTTCCCTGATATACAGTTTACAATCTGATCAAAGTTTCAGACTTTTCTCTTGTGGGAGTGCCTCTCTCTGTAATATAGGCTGGATGTGAGGTCTGTGTTAAACGTAACCAGATAGGATAATTTTTAATGGCCTATTTATATAGGCTGAACGCACTTCCATGGGTATAGAACCATTGTTAATGCAATCATTCTGTGCGCATACAACATCCTGTTATCGGCAGCACATAACCCATATCCGGTTTACACAACACAAGGTGCTGTTCAGAATGATGATTTTTAAGCTTGCATTAAAAAAAGTCCATAAAAATCATTTCACACGACCAATGAAGAATCAGGAAAAAGCCTTCACAAGACGTCTCGCTTCCCGATTATCGTCCTTCTCTAAACAGGCTGAAAAACACTTGATGAATGAGCAAAATGGTAATTGAGCAGAAAAATAATTACCGAAAATATTTCCTGAAGACTAATTTGGAAGTTGCTTAAATTTGCACTTAGGAATCAAATGAACAATAATAAAAACTGTGTGAAGGTTCCTGGAAATATACTTGTAATACCTGCAAATTCGTTATGTGTAGTTTGACATAATCTAATGGTGTAAAGAGTGTGTGGCCACTAAGTGGCCTCGTCGAGTTAGCTTTTTCCCTTGGTACTCTCAGGCTAGGGAGAGTTAATAGCAGGGAGAAGTTTAGGGACTAAAAAGGGTTGAAAGCCAGAAAGAGGCATGAGAGTCCCCGTGGGAGTGAAACGAGTAACAGCCCCCAACAATTCTAATCAGACTGACCCTCTGGGTCAAATCCCATTTCCAGACACGTGGTGCCCTAGTGTGGAGAGGGCTGTGCTAACCACGTCCCAGCATGTGGGTGAATTCCAGCGGCCTGGATGGTGGCCACCCCCTGGCAGTTACCCAAAGAACCCCTTCAGTCAACGGAAGGTCAGTGGGCTCTAACGACGAGAGTAGGTCCTGACATAACCTGGCAGAAGAGTACCGTTCCCGAAAGGCCCATGCTAGCTCCTAGCTGAAAATCCCTGTGGGTGGGACGACGGGATACGAGGAGGACTATTTGAACCTGCCCAGCTGTATGAAGATGAGTGAGAGGATGAGGGGCTTAGGAGCTCTACCAGAGGCTCGAGTACCATGGAAGTGGCTGGCCTACAAATTAAGAGTAACTCCTGTTGCTACTGGTAACCCTGTCGGGGGACCGGAGTGTGTGGTTAATGTGCTAAGAAGAAGAATACAGATGACCCTTGTAACTGAGAAGGAATGTGCCAGACGCAGGTAAGATGAGAGACTTGATGATGACTTATTTAGTAAAGAAACATTGGTGGTTAAAGAGAACTGTGTCCATGTGTGGTGTTTGAAGGTACTGGGACCTGCTGTAGCTGGCAGACTGGAAGTGGTCCAGAAGAGTGACTCAGCCCTGGCCTCTGGCCTAAAAGTGAGTACCTCATAGTACAAGTCCCAGCATAAATCCCCTTGCACTAAAGAGGCGATCATAGGGCTGCGCTGTAGTGGAACAGCAGTCTCAGCTGCGACTACCACGGCGCCCAACCGTCCCCTTAACATACTACATATAATTATCTCTCTACAATGTTGAATTGGTGTATTAGGGTGTATTCAAGAGACCATATAAACCGGACCAGATCAGACAGCAATGCTCGGACTGTCTGTGGCTCTACCATTCTGAACATGACAGCTGCATAGAAATATATGACGCTATCACTCTCGAGTTGGGAGAGCCAAGGCCAGTCCGAGCATTGCGGTCCGATCTTGTTCCGGTTTATATGGTCGCAGTTATCATATTTATAGAATTGTTGAAGAATTTCTTAGATATTTCCTTGCAACGGTCTCTTAAAAATAGTAGAGATCAGCATCTGATCAACATATGTAGATGTGCAAACAGGAAGTGAGATTAAAAAAAGCGGAAACACTGAAAATAAACCCATAGATAAAAATCAAGAAAAATTCCTTAATGAAGCAGACGTGTACATTGATGGTATATGTTCATGTATAGTTCATGGTATGTAGGATTATTATCTTTACCATCACTGACCTAGATGTGGAGGATACTGTGCCGCTGCCGCTGAGGTGATGACCGCACACAAAATACATGTTTACTTGTGTTCACTGCCATCTGCTGGTGCATGTGTAAAGCACATCCGCTGAAAATAAAGTAAAACTTGCTATCCCACAACATTTAATCAATATGTTCATTCTTTTATTGCAATTTCATCAAACATAAAATCACCATAAAAAAAAAGAATACATCATAGATGGGTCACCCTGTATCAGGGAACGTACAGTATCCTTCAAAAGTTTGGACACAACTGTCCAGGCAATGGTTTTCTTTCTCGAATGTGCACATCGTAGAGACAGACTGAAGGCAGCAAAACCACGAAGGTGTGACGCACACCAGAATATGCCTCCGTCTCGCCAAAAATCCTACTCCAGTAAGATTTGTTGCATATGGAACATCGCAAAATTCATGAAGAGCGGTGGTTGCCACTACCCAGATCCTTCCGCCCGGGCGAAAATGGTGTGAAAAAGCCAAAAGTCATATAATTTCAGTGCAGCCTCCAGTTACACCAAAACTATGAGGCTTTTTATGTCAGAATACTACCATAAAAGCTATGATGAATCGGGCCCGATGATTCTCCACTGACTAGGCAGAGGCTGGTCATCAGGGAGCCTCTCCCTGCCTCACTCTCCTAGACTGACAGGTTCCTCCCTAGGTGTGGGCATATATAAATTTACATGCAGGGAGAGAGGACCACTGAGGCGGTAGCCTGGTAGGAGGGAATGCAGAAAATGCAGCTTCACTGTCACCATAAAACATCATAACATCATAAAATAAGAATTTGGCATACTTATGAGCATGGTTCCTCTGTCAGTCGAATGACATTGTTTCTCATTATTCTAAAGGCCCCAATATACATTAGACTACTGCCTGTCAAACCGCCGATATCGCTGTGTTACTTACCGATGGAGGGAAGGATCTGAGATGTTCGATTTTGTTCTGCGAGAATGGACTTTGCTGGCAGCAGTCTCATACAGAAGAAGAATTATCTGAAGATTGAGTGCTCCTCTGTATGAGGGAGTTGGGTAAGCAAGACTGCTGGCCAAACGGCACCTATCTAATGTGAATGAGTGATGAAAAAGATAGGAAGAACTATGTGGGATACTTTGTGAGAGCTCATGGTAGGCCGATATCCCACTTGCAATTACCGCGCGTATATCTCGCGAGAGTTTCACAGTGCTACACCGGTCACAGACTCACATGCTACTCACAGGAGTGGGTTAGCTGCATAGAGATGCATGCAACCGACCCGCTCCTGTGAGAGAGTGTGCGTCTGTGATGGGTGTTGCACCGTGAAACTCGCGCGAGATATATGCGCGGTAATTGCAAGTGGGACACCGGCCGTAGAAGCCAGAAAACCTGCAAGCACAGGTGTGTTCAGAATGATTGCTAATAGCCACACGGTTTTGGCAGTAAAACTGCTGATTGGTTGTAAAATCAAGTGGTCATTAACCTATGACAGATATATCCATCATGGACTATGTCAGGTACTTTGGAGGAGGCTGAGAAGCAGAGTCTGCTCGCACACATTAGATGCTGGCTGTATATACAGCCTCTAACTGTAGCTATCAGGGGCTGTGAACCTGCGATTGTCTCTGCTATATGCTGTAAGAGGATCACAGGAGAGATTACATGATCGGCGAGGGGGTTAGAGGGGCGTTCAGGCGGCCCCTGTCCTTCATGGCGACAGATCGGTTCCCTTTGATCTTGTCGGTGTGCCAATGTCAGCAATTGATAGCAGTGTGACGCCCTGGGCAAGCCAGGGGTCACAGGTCACAACACCACACGCACCCCACATTCCCTGCAGGTACATCAAGCTAACCTAAAATCCTTGTTGCCTTCCTCCAGGGGCTGATGTCCACACCAGGGGGTGGGCCAGGTGGTTGGCTCCGCCCACCGAGGAGTTCACAGCCCTGGAGGCGGGAAAACCAGGCAGAACAGTTAGGGAAGTCAAGGAGTAAACAGTGAAGTGGTAGTGGAGCTAAGGAGAAAAGCTGAAGTGACAGAAAAAGTGAGAGTAGTAAAGCCTGAAGTTGGTCCGGGTGTGTGCCCCGGACTGTGACAGCAAGGTCAGCAGACAGCGGTGATAGTCTGCAGGGGGACTGCTCGGAGGTTGCTGGAAGGACCACGGACGGGTGGTGACCCGGCAGTACCGGAGCAGTATACGAAGAACAGTCAGCACTAGGGCAGGGGCCTTTCGGATCCCGGCAAGGCTAGGAGTCGCCATAATTTGCCAAATCCGTCAGTGAAGGGGACGTCTGTCTCCTAACAACCAAGTCCTAACAAACAGTCCGACCGTGAAGGGGAGACACCGCCACCGCCGGGGCACCAGTTTCCCAGGGCCAGCGCCTGCGGGCAAAGTAGGGCTCCTTCGGCCCAGCTTGAAGCCGAGGAGTGGGTAACCGGTGGGGACCCATCGCTACCAAAGAGACTTTCATAGGTGCAGGGAAGAGACCGTCACCGTTAACTGCAGGGAACATCAGCACCGTGAACCATCCGAGGGACCCGTCCAACCAGCCGTTTGTTTACCGAGAACTGTGTCGTGTTTACTGGCTGAGTGAGTACCTCCGTGCTGTGTGGCACAGCGCTGCCCCTGCGCCCCTGCACCTCCACAGGCCCCATACCCGCCTGTCCACAATCCCATCCCATCACCGGGCCCCGGGAGCACCACAACCCCTACCCACGGAGGGGCAAATCAACAACTGGCTGCTCCGTACCATCACTCCCAGGCTCCCCAGAAAGAGCAGCGGTGGTGTCCACTTGATCACCACAGCCGTGGGTGGCATCACGGACAATAAACTATCCCAAAACACCAATTCCCCTTTTCACTCACGGGCGAGGAGTGCCGCTCGAGTCCCCGGGATCCGGGCCATCGCTCGAGCCACCGAGCAGCGGCAACGGCAGGCCGCAGCAGCTGCAGCGGCAGCCGGACCCGAGCAGTGGGAGAGCGCGGCGTCCCCTCCTCCGCCCGCGAGAACTTGGACTTGGCGTCACGAACAGGATCTTACCGCTCTGCCGTTGGGTAGAGGTGCGCCTTGTAACCGCCGGAGGTATCCGGCCGGAAAATTTCAGAAGTCGCCATCTTTGGCGCGAAAAGTTCCCGCTCGAGCATCTTCTCGAGTAGCAGAGGCGCGAAGGCCAAAACCCCGCCCCAATAGAGGAGGGGCCGGAAAGAAGCTAAGGGGGACGCGATGGCGGCTGGCTGCATGTGAACGCAGCTATAAAAGCAGGGACGCCAGGACTCTGCGGACATCTTGTTCCCGGGAGAAGCCGCCAGCAACATGTGGATGCCGTCCCGCAGCACCGTAGCCCCCGCGCCTGGAACTGCGGCGTGGGTGGAGATCCGGACCGCGCAGCTCTACCAAAGGCTGCAGGTCAAGATGCAGCTCCTCATGGAGGAGTGGGAGACCGACATGGCGGACGTTATAGCAACCGTGCGGAGACGCGAGGAGGAGGCGGAGGAAGGGAGGGTGAGTGACCCACGCCCCTATGTCCCCGAGGGACCGGCCGCTGCGGCTGAGGGACCCGGTCCAAGCCCTCTCCCCCCGCTGCCTCCCTCGCCACCTGTCTCGGAAGCCGTGACCCCGCCATTAGGCCCGCTCCACCGCAACCGGTAGCGATACCCAGCATGCCCGCCCAGGCGGGCCTACCTGTAGCCAGAGCCCGTAGTCGACCGGAGGTGTTGCCCTGGAAGGCTCCGAAAACCGAACTGGAGGACGAAGTGTTTATAGCCCGGCGGGATGTGAATGCCCACCTGCCTGAGGAGCATCCCGGTCGTAACTTAATGCCGGGCGACATCGTGCAGTACACCCAGCACTGTGGGGAGAGGGGGTGGTTCGCGCTGGAAGCTAAGCTAAGGGGCAGCCAGGAGTCCCGTGTGAGCGCCGCGCCCCCTCCCTCAGGTGATGTCAAGGACTCAGAATAACGGCAGTGGAGCACCGTTGCACCGTCCCCGTTGGGACCACCAGTCAGTATGTTTGTTTACAGTGGTTAAAAATTGAAAATGAAGTAATTAACTGATGGAGTCACCTGATTTACCGTGATTTGAAAACCGGCCGTTGCCGGCACCGTTGTCCCCGTGGGGACCGTTTGAAAAATTGCATGAGGAACTGCTCATGGACAAGCCCGTGAACTTGCAGGGCAACCACAAACGTTAAGTGGCTTGTAAATAGGTTGTGTTACCGTTACCGTTTCCGCAATTACCGCCTCCGGAGAGGCAGGTTGGAGGGAGGGCCCACAGCAGAGCAGGCTGGGGCCCAGCCACCACAGGAACCGGTGGCTACCCTCTGGAGGGGAAGGACAGATCCCGCTCGGGTAACTTGTGCTGGACTAGGGTCAAGGGGTGCTGCCTGGGCTTTAGGGGCAGCATCAGGGCCAGGTTGCTTGGGTGGGAGAGAGCGGAAACCGTAACCGTACACCGTTTGAAACCGTTTAAGAAATGAACCTCCCGCTGTGGGATGATGCCATAAACTGTATATATGTTACCGTTTTTTATCTTTCAGAAGAAAAACAAAAGGAAAATAAAACCGGTGTTGGACGGGCAGCCCGAGGACGGTCTGCGTTTTGCTAAGGGGGAATGTGACGCCCTGGGCAAGCCAGGGGTCACAGGTCACAACACCACACGCACCCCACATTCCCTGCAGGTACATCAAGCTAACCTAAAATCCTTGTTGCCTTCCTCCAGGAGCTGATGTCCACACCAGGGGGTGGGCCAGGTGGTTGGCTCCGCCCACCGAGGAGTTCACAGCCCTGGAGGCGGGAAAACCAGGCAGAACAGTTAGGGAAGTGAAGGAGTAAACAGTGAAGTGGTAGTGGAGCTAAGGAGAAAAGCTGAAGTGACAGAAAAAGTGAGAGTAGTAAAGCCTGAAGTTGGTCCGGGTGTGTGCCCCGGACTGTGACAGCAAGGTCAGCAGACAGCGGTGATAGTCTGCAGGGGGACTGCTCGGAGGTTGCTGGAAGGACCACGGACGGGTGGTGACCCGGCGGTACCGGAGCAGTATACGAAGAACAGTCAGCACCAGGGCAGGGGCCTTTCGGATCCCGGCAAGGCTAGGAGTCGCCATAATTTGCCAAATCCGTCAGTGAAGGGGACGTCTGTCTCCTAACAACCAAGTCCTAACAAACAGTCCGACCGTGAAGGGGAGACACCGCCACCGCCAGGGCACCAGTTTCCCAGGGCCAGCGCCTGCGGGCAAAGTAGGGTTCCTTCGGCCCAGCTTGAAGCCGAGGAGTGGGTAACCGGTGGGGACCCATCGCTACCAAAGAGACTTTCATAGGTGCAGGGAAGAGACCATCACCGTTAACTGCAGGGAACATCAGCACCGTGAACCATCCGAGGGACCCGTCCAACCAGCCGTTTGTTTACCGAGAACTGTGTCGTGTTTACTGGCTGAGTGAGTACCTCCGTGCCATGCGGCACAGCGCTGCCCCTGCGCCCCTGCACCTCCACAGGCCCCATACCCACCTGTCCACAATCCCATCCCATCACCGGGCCCCGGGAGCACCACAACCCCTACCCACGGAGGGGCAAATCAACAACTGGCTGCTCCGTACCATCACTCCCAGGCTCCCCAGAAAGAGCAGCGGTGGTGTCCACTTGATCACCACAGCCGTGGGTGGCATCACGGACAATAAACTATCCCAAAACACCAATTCCCCTTTTCACTCACGGGCGAGGAGTGCCGCTCGAGTCCCCGGGATCCGGGCCATCGCTCGAGCCACCGAGCAGCGGCAACGGCAGGCCGCAGCAGCTGCAGCGGCAGCCGGACCCGAGCAGTGGGAGAGCGCGGCGTCCCCTCCTCCGCCCGCGAGAACTTGGACTTGGCGTCACGAACAGGATCTTACCGCTCTGCCGTTGGGTAGAGGTGCGCCTTGTAACCGCCGGAGGTATCCGGCCGGAAAATTTCAGAAGTCGCCATCTTTGGCGCGAAAAGTTCCCGCTCGAGCATCTTCTCGAGTAGCAGAGGCGCGAAGGCCAAAACCCCGCCCCAATAGAGGAGGGGCCGGAAAGAAGCTAAGGGGGACGCGATGGCGGCTGGCTGCATGTGAACGCAGCTATAAAAGCAGGGACGCCAGGACTCTGCGGACATCTTGTTCCCGGGAGAAGCCGCCAGCAACATGTGGATGCCGTCCCGCAGCACCGTAGCCCCCGCGCCTGGAACTGCGGCGTGGGTGGAGATCCGGACCGCGCAGCTCTACCAAAGGCTGCAGGTCAAGATGCAGCTCCTCATGGAGGAGTGGGAGACCGACATGGCGGACGTTATAGCAACCGTGCGGAGACGCGAGGAGGAGGCGGAGGAAGGGAGGGTGAGTGACCCACGCCCCTATGTCCCCGAGGGACCGGCCGCTGCGGCTGAGGGACCCGGTCCAAGCCCTCTCCCCCCGCTGCCTCCCTCGCCACCTGTCTCGGAAGCCGTGACCCCGCCATTAGGCCCGCTCCACCGCAACCGGTAGCGATACCCAGCATGCCCGCCCAGGCGGGCCTACCTGTAGCCAGAGCCCGTAGTCGACCGGAGGTGTTGCCCTGGAAGGCTCCGAAAACCGAACTGGAGGACGAAGTGTTTATAGCCCGGCGGGATGTGAATGCCCACCTGCCTGAGGAGCATCCCGGTCGTAACTTAATGCCGGGCGACATCGTGCAGTACACCCAGCACTGTGGGGAGAGGGGGTGGTTCGCGCTGGAAGCTAAGCTAAGGGGCAGCCAGGAGTCCCGTGTGAGCGCCGCGCCCCCTCCCTCAGGTGATGTCAAGGACTCAGAATAACGGCAGTGGAGCACCGTTGCACCGTCCCCGTTGGGACCACCAGTCAGTATGTTTGTTTACAGTGGTTAAAAATTGAAAATGAAGTAATTAACTGATGGAGTCACCTGATTTACCGTGATTTGAAAACCGGCCGTTGCCGGCACCGTTGTCCCCGTGGGGACCGTTTGAAAAATTGCATGAGGAACTGCTCATGGACAAGCCCGTGAACTTGCAGGGCAACCACAAACGTTAAGTGGCTTGTAAATAGGTTGTGTTACCGTTACCGTTTCCGCAATTACTGCCTCCGGAGAGGCAGGTTGGAGGGAGGGCCCACAGCAGAGCAGGCTGGGGCCCAGCCACCACAGGAACCGGTGGCTACCCTCTGGAGGGGAAGGACAGATCCCGCTCGGGTAACTTGTGCTGGACTAGGGTCAAGGGGTGCTGCCTGGGCTTTAGGGGCAGCATCAGGGCCAGGTTGCTTGGGTGGGAGAGAGCGGAAACCGTAACCGTACACCGTTTGAAACCGTTTAAGAAATGAACCTCCCGCTGTGGGATGATGCCATAAACTGTATATATGTTACCGTTTTTTATCTTTCAGAAGAAAAACAAAAGGAAAATAAAACCGGTGTTGGACGGGCAGCCCGAGGACGGTGTGCGTTTTGCTAAGGGGGAATGTGACGCCCTGGGCAAGCCAGGGGTCACAGGTCACAACACCACACGCACCCCACATTCCCTGCAGGTACATCAAGCTAACCTAAAATCCTTGTTGCCTTCCTCCAGGGGCTGATGTCCACACCAGGGGGTGGGCCAGGTGGTTGGCTCCGCCCACCGAGGAGTTCACAGCCCTGGAGGCGGGAAAACCAGGCAGAACAGTTAGGGAAGTGAAGGAGTAAACAGTGAAGTGGTAGTGGAGCTAAGGAGAAAAGCTGAAGTGACAGAAAAAGTGAGAGTAGTAAAGCCTGAAGTTGGTCCGGGTGTGTGCCCCGGACTGTGACAGCAAGGTCAGCAGACAGCGGTGATAGTCTGCAGGGGGACTGCTCGGAGGTTGCTGGAAGGACCACGGACGGGTGGTGACCCGGCGGTACCGGAGCAGTATACGAAGAACAGTCAGCACCAGGGCAGGGGCCTTTCGGATCCCGGCAAGGCTAGGAGTCGCCATAATTTGCCAAATCCGTCAGTGAAGGGGACGTCTGTCTCCTAACAACCAAGTCCTAACAAACAGTCCGACCGTGAAGGGGAGACACCGCCACCGCCAGGGCACCAGTTTCCCAGGGCCAGCGCCTGCGGGCAAAGTAGGGTTCCTTCGGCCCAGCTTGAAGCCGAGGAGTGGGTAACCGGTGGGGACCCATCGCTACCAAAGAGACTTTCATAGGTGCAGGGAAGAGACCGTCACCGTTAACTGCAGGGAACATCAGCACCGTGAACCATCCGAGGGACCCGTCCAACCAGCCGTTTGTTTACCGAGAACTGTGTCGTGTTTACTGGCTGAGTGAGTACCTCCGTGCCATGCGGCACAGCGCTGCCCCTGCGCCCCTGCACCTCCACAGGCCCCATACCCACCTGTCCACAATCCCATCCCATCACCGGGCCCCGGGAGCACCACAACCCCTACCCACGGAGGGGCAAATCAATAACTGGCTGCTCCGTACCATCACTCCCGGGCTCCCCAGAAAGAGCAGCGGTGGTGTCCACTTGATCACCACAGCCGTGGGTGGCGTCACGGACAATAAACTATCCCAAAACACCAATTCCCCTTTTCACTCACGGGCGAGGAGCGCCGCTCGAGTCCCCGGGATCCGGGCCATCGCTCGAGCCACCGAGCAGCGGCAGCGGCAGGCCGCAGCAGCTGCAGCGGCAGCCGGACCCGAGCAGTGGTAGAGCGCGGCGTCCCCTCCTCCGCCCGCGACAGTAGCATTAGAGGTCAAGAGCAGTGATCAGTGGACGTACTTATAGAAATCCCATGCCCACTGTGCTTCTTTTCTCCGCAGCATAAAATGACGTGGTGCGTCTTCCTCAGCTGCAGGATGTCCATTTATGCTGCAGAGACAGAAGTGTTCCCCGCAGGAAGAACACAAAGTCCACAGTGCAACGAACCCGGATCGTGGGCACAGGCAGATGTGGTCTCCTGTGGAGAACACTCGTGGCCCTGCAGGAGAGGACATGCTGCATCTGTCGCGGGCGGGGAGGAGGGTGTCAGCACACTACGCTCACCCCTTCTGCTCGGGTCCGGCGGCTGCTGCTCAGTGGTGGCTCGAGCTGTGGGCCGGATCCCGGGGGTTTCTCGAGCGACACTCCTCGCCCGTGAGTGAAAGGGGGTTTGTTGGGTGTGGGAATTGTTTATTGTCCGTGACGCCACCCACGGTTGTGGTGATTTCACCACCGCTGCTCAATATGGGGATCCCGGGGATGGTGATGCGGAGAAGCTAGGTGTTGCGTTGCCCCTCCGTGGGTAGGGGTTGGTGATCCCGGGGCCCAGTGATGGTGAGGGAGGTGCAGGGCCTGGTGGGCGCAGGGACGCGGGGGCAGCGCTGTGCCTTGCGGCACTGTGGTACTCACTCAGCCTGAGACGTTGACACAGTTTTACGGTAAACCACACGGCTGGAAAGACGGTTCCCACGGACGGCTGCACTTGCTCTCCCAGTAGGTGACGGTGATGTCCCTTTTCCTTGCACCTTTGTTTCTGTGTTGGTAGCGATGGGTTCCCACCGGTAACCCGCTCCCCGGCTTCAAGCTGGACCGGAGGAGCTCTACTATTTGCCCGCAGGCGCTGGCCCTGAGAAACTGGTGTCTTGGCGGTGGCGGTGTCTCTCCTACTCTGGTTGGGCTGTTGCCTTCAATCGGGACTTGGTTGTTGGGGGATCTACGTCCCCGTCACTGACGGATTTGGCAAATTATGGCGACTCCTAGCCTTGCCGGGGTCCAAGAGGCCCCTGCCCTGGTGCTGACTGTCCTTCGGAACACTGCTCCAGACCGCCGGGCTACTACCCGTCCGCGGTCCTTCCAGGAACTTCCAAACGGTCCCCCTCCAGACAGTCACCGCCGTTGCTGACCTTGCTGACCTGTCCTGCACACAGCTGGACTACTTCAGGCTTCCTTTCTGTCACCTTTCTTGCTTTCCTCCTTTACCACTTCCACTTCTACTTCCACTCTCACTTCCTTAGCTCATCTTAGCTGTTTACTCCTTCACTCCCCTAGCTTATCTGCCTGGTTTCTCCCGCCTCCAGAGCTGTGTCCTCCTCGGTGGGCGGAGCCAACCGCCTGGCCCACCCCCTGGTGTGAACATCAGCCTCTGGAGGAAGGCAACAAGGATTTTTGGTTAGCTTTGGTGTTCCTAACTGGGATGTAGGGTGTGGTGGTGTGATGACCTGTGACCCCTGGCTTGCCCAGGGCGTCACATTCCCCCTTAGCAAAATGCAGACCGTCCGCGGGCTGCCCGTCCAACACCGGTTTTATTTTTCTGCAAAATATAACATGGTAAACGGTAACATATATACATTTTTAATAACTCTTCCCATAACGGGAGGCACATTACTTTAACGTTGCAAACGGTTTACGGTTACGGTTTCCGCTCTCTCCCACCCAAGCAACCTGGCCCTGATGCTGCCCCTAAAGCCCAGGCAGCACCCCTTGACCCACAGTCCAGCACACGGTACCCGAGCGGGATCTGTCCTTCCCTCCAGAGGGTAGCCACCGGTTCCTTTGGTGGCTGGGCCCCTGCCTGCTCTGCTGAGGGCCCTCCCTCCAACCTGCCTCTCCGGAGGCGTCATTGCGGAAAACGGTAACGGTAAACAACATATTTACAAGCCACTTAACGTTTGTGGGTGCCCTGCAAGTTCACGGGCTTGTCCATGGAAAGTCCTTCATGCAAAACTTTTCAAACGGTCCCCACGGGGACAACGGTGCCGGCTCCAGCCGATTGCAAATCACAAAGAAAATCAGGTAATGTACTCGGTATCATCATTTTTCATCATCTTCTGCAACTTTTTCAAACTTTTAAACACAATTCACACAAACTTTCTGAGGTGGTCCCAACGGGGACTGGACAACGGTGCTCCGCTGCCCTACTCCAGACTTTCAGGCTCAAGTGCTCCTTCCAAGGGAGGGGGCGCGGCGCTCACTCGGGACTCTTGGCTGCCCCTTAACTTAGCATCCAGCGCGAACCACCCCCGCTCCCCACAGTGCCGGGTGTATTGCACGATGTCGCCCGGCATCAGGTTGCGGCCGGGATGTTCCTCAGGCAGGTGGGCATTCACATCCCGCCGGGCTACAAACACTTCGGCCTCCAGGCCCGGCTCGTAGATGAACCCGTAGCCCCGGCGGACATCAAACCGCCTCACCTGCCCCTTGTACAACGGACCCCGGACACGGAACATGGCCTGGCGGAGATTCTCCTTCTCCCGGATAGCTCGAGCCACCAGCTCAGCCTTCTTCCGTTCCCTCTCAGCGATCTCCATGCCCAGCGGTACCGGCTCCCTATCCCAATACGGCGCTGCTGCGAGCGCCGGCGCACGGGTCGGGCCCCGCGGGACATTCTGGACGTTGCCCACTGTCAGGAATCTGGGCGGCGTGTCCCGCGGTGTCTTGGCCTTGGGCGCTGCCTTACAGCAACAACCCTGCGCTACCTCAGCCGAGGTGTGGGGGATGGGCATAGGGGCTTTCCGCTGCTGGGCCTTCGGCTCGGAGCGGGTCATCGGCTCCGGCTCGGGGGACTTCTCAGGGGATGCCTCCGGTTCAACCTTCGGAATCTTCCACGGCAACACCTCCGGTTTACTACGGGCTCTGGCTACAGGTTGGCCCGCCTGGGCAGGGACGCTGGGTACTGCTACCGGTTGCGGTGGTAGCAGGCCTAGTGGCGGGGTCACGGCCTCTGAGACGGGTGGCGAGGGAGGCAACGGGGGGAGAGGGCTTGGACCGGGCCCCGCAGCCGCGATGACCGGCCCTTCCAGGGCATCGGGACGTGGGTCACTCACCCTCCCTTTCTCCGCCTCCTCCTCGCGTCTCTGCACGGTGGCTATAACATCCACCATGTCGGCCTCCCACTCCTCCATGAGGAGCTGCATCTTCACCTGCAGCCGTTGGTAGAGCTGCGCGGTCCGGATCTCCACCCACGCCGCGGTTCCAGGCGCGGGGGCTACGGTGTCGCGGGACGGCATCCACATGGTTACTTCTTCTCTTCTTCCAGGAACGGTATGTTTGCAGAGTCCTGGCGTCCCTGCTTTTATAGCTGCAGCTACATGCAGCCAGCCGCCATCGCGTCCCCCTTAGCTCTTTCTGGCCCCTCCTCTCTCGGGGCGGGGTTTTGGCCTTCGCGCCTCTGCTACTCGAGAAGACGCTCGAGCGGGAACTTTTTCGCGCCAAAGATGGCGGCTTCTGAAATTTTTCTGCCGGATATCTCCGGCGGTAACAAGGCGCACCTCTACCAAACGGCAGAGCGGTAAGATCCTGTTCGTGACGCCAAGTTGTCGCGGGCGGGGAGGAGGGTGTCAGCACACTACGCTCACCCCTTCTGCTCGGGTCCGGCGGCTGCTGCTCAGTGGTGGCTCGAGCTGTGGGCCGGATCCCGGGGGTTTCTCGAGCGGCACTCCTCGCCCGTGAGTGAAAGGGGGTTTGTTGGGTGTGGGAATTGTTTATTGTCCGTGACGCAACCCACGGTTGTGGTGATTTCACCACCGCTGCTCAATATGGCGATCCCGGGGATGGTGATGCGGAGCAGCTAGGTGTTGCGTTGCCCCTCCGTGGGTAGGGGTTGGTGATCCCGGGGCCCAGTGATGGTGAGGGAGGTGCAGGGCCTGGTGGGCGCAGGGACGCGGGGGCAGCGCTGTGCCTTGCGGCACTGTGGTACTCACTCAGCCTGAGACGTTGACACAGTTTTACGGTAAACCACACGGCTGGAAAGACGGTTCCCACGGACGGCTGCACTTGCTCTCCCAGTAGGTGACGGTGATGTCCCTTTTCCTTGCACCTTTGTTTCTGTGTTGGTAGCGATGGGTTCCCACCGGTAACCCGCTCCCCGGCTTCAAGCTGGACCGGAGGAGCTCTACTCTTTGCCCGCAGGCGCTGGCCCTGAGAAACTGGTGTCTTGGCGGTGGCGGTGTCTCTCCTACTCTGGTTGGGCTGTTGCCTTCAATCGGGACTTGGTTGTTGGGGGATCTACGTCCCCTTCACTGACGGATTTGGCAAATTATGGCGACTCCTAGCCTTGCCGGGGTCTGAGAGGCCCCTGCCCTGGTGCTGACTGTCCTTCGGAACACTGCTCCAGACCGCAGGGCCACTACCCGTCCGCGGTCCTTCCAGGAACTTCCAAACGGTCCCCCTCCAGACAGTCACCGCCGTTGCTGACCTTGCTGACCTGTCCTGCACACAGCTGGACTACTTCAGACTTCCTTTCTGTCACCTTTCTTGCTTTCCTCCTTTACCACTTCCACTTCTACTTCCACTTTCACTTCCTTAGCTCATCTTAGCTGTTTACTCCTTCACTCCCCTAGCTTATCTGCCTGGTTTCTCCCGCCTCCAGAGCTGTGTCCTCCTCGGTGGGCGGAGCCAACCGCCTGGCCCACCCCCTGGTGTGAACATCAGCCTCTGGAGGAAGGCAACAAGGATTTTTGGTTAGCTTTGGTGTTCCTAACTGGGATGTAGGGTGTGGTGGTGTGATGACCTGTGACCCCTGGCTTGCCCAGGGCGTCACACATCCAGGACGCAGCCTGTCCTGACCGTGTGCACCCACCCTTAAATAAAAAAAAAAAAACAAGTAAAGCCATACACTGGCCTGGTTTTCGGTCACATGAGTTGTGGACACTTCGTCTGGTCGTATCCTATAGGAGCAAAAAAAGCGGAGACCTGGACAAGGACAATCTCCCAGTAAATGGTGCTCCCTGAAGGGCCTTCCTGTGTGTGGAGACAGGAACAGAGGTGCGGAGAAGCAGTGTGATCTCTAAAAGAGGCAAGTTAGTGAACAGAGCATGCCCCATCCCTCAGGGGAGAATCCTGAGGTGTGGAGTGTGATTAAGGGCTCATGCGCACGTAACTGCTGAATATTCTGCAGCGATTTGACAGCACATGTACGCTTCAAATCGCTGCAGAAACACTGCATAATGGATGCAGTTTTTTTGTATAAAAAAGCTGATGTCATGCGCTCTGGCTGCTGCCCCCACCATAGACAGAGTGGGAGCTGCATCCAAAGAGCACAAATTAATTTTGACATGCTCATTTTATGAACGCATGGATTTGGGTCAAAATTTTAGCACCCAAATCGCTGTGTTCATAAAAGCATCGTGCGCACAGATTATGCACAATCTTCATAGATTGTACTGGGGACGCAGGACGCATGCATTTACGCTGCAGTGCTATACGCAGCGTAAATGCATGCAATTCCGCAACGTGCGCATGAGCCCTTACATGTGTGCATGGTGCATGCGTGAGGAGATGGCTGGATTCTTACCTGAAGCCAAAAGTAGAAGGCCATGTCCGCACGTGTGCTTTTTTTCCTGCATTTTGGCTGCGTTTTAAACTGCACCATGTCAATGACAAAATGCATGCGTTGTGCTTCCCCAGCAAAGTCTATGAGAAGTCAGAAAATTCCATCTGCATGTTGCTTTTTTTTTGCAGCGTTTTGTCAATTATTTGTCAAAATTGTTGCCTAAAAAGAGCAGCATGTCACTTCTTCAGTGCATTTTGGTTGCATTTTCCATCCATTGAAATGAATGAGGTGTGTGAAAACGCAACCACAATGTTTAGTTGTGCGTTTGCACTGCATTTTGGTTGCATTTTGTATGCATTCTTGACAACAAAAACGCAGGTCTTTCGTTCTCTCTCTGTCGGTGTCGGTCCCTCTCTCGGACGGTGTCGGGCCCTCTTTCTCTGTCGGTGTCAGTCCCTCGCTCTTTGTCGGTGTCGGTCCCTCTCTCGGTCGGTGTCGGTCCCTCTCTCGGTCGGTGTCGGTCCCTCTCTCGGTCGGTGTCGGTCCCTCTCTCGGTCGGTGTCGGTCCCTCTCTCTCGGTCGGTGTCGGTCCCTCTCTCTCTGTCGGTGTCGGTCCCTCTCTCTCTGTCGGTCCCTCCCTCTCTGTCAGTGTCAGTCCCTCCCTCTCTGTCAGTGTCGGTCCCTCCCTCTCTGTCAGTGTCGGTCCCTCTCTCGGTCGGTGTCGGCCTCTCTCTCTCTGTCGGTGTCGGCCTCTCTCTCTCTCTCTGTGTCGGCCTCTCTCTCTCTCTCTGTGTCGGCCTCTCTGTCGGTGTCGGTCTCTCTCTGTCGGTGTCGGCCTCTCTCTCTGTCGGTGTCAGCCTCTCTCTCTGTTGGTGTCGGCCTCTCTGTCGGTGTCGGCCTCTCTCTCTCTGTCGGTGTCGGCCTCTCTCTGTCGGTGTCGGCCTCTCTCTCTCTGTCGGTCTCTCTCTCTGTCAGTGTTAGTCTCTCTCTCTCTATCAGTCTCTCTCTCTGTCAGTGTCAGTCTCTCTCTCTATCAGTCTCTCTCTCTGTCAGTGTCAGTCTCTCTCTCTCTCTGTCAGTGTCAGTCTCTGTCGAGGTCTCTCTCTCTCTGTCGAGGTCTCTCTCTCTTTCGAGGTCTCTCTCTCTCTCTGTCGATGTCATTCTCTCTTGGTCAGTGTCGTTCTGTCTAGGTCAGTGTCGTTCTGTCTAGGTCAGTGTCGTTCTGTCTAGGTCAGTGTCGGTCTCTCTAGGTCAGTGTCGGTCTCTCTAGGTCAGTGTCGGTCTCTCTAGGTCAGTGTCGGTCTCTCTCTAGGTCAGTGTCGGTCTCTCTAGGTCAGTGTCGGTCTCTCTAGGTCAGTGT
Organism: Anomaloglossus baeobatrachus; assembly: GCF_048569485.1. Taxonomy (NCBI): domain Eukaryota; kingdom Metazoa; phylum Chordata; class Amphibia; order Anura; family Aromobatidae; genus Anomaloglossus; species Anomaloglossus baeobatrachus. The sequence goes on from NC_134354.1 coordinate 65,628,154, forward strand.
CGGTCTCTCTAGGTCAGTGTCGGTCTCTCTCTAGGTCAGTGTCGGTCTCTCTAGGTCAGTGTCGGTCTCTCTAGGTCAGTGTCGGTCTCTCTCTAGGTCAGAGTCGGTCTCTCTCTAGGTCAGTGTCGGTCTCTCTCTAGGTCAGTGTCGGTCTCTCTCTAGGTCAGTGTCAGTCTCTTTCTCTCTGTTGGTCTCTCTATCTGTCGGTGTCGGTCTCTCTCTGTCGGTGTCGGTCTCTCTCTCTCTGTCGGTCTCTCTCTGTCGATGTCTCTCTCTCTGTCGATGTCTCTCTCTCTCTCTGTCGATGTCGGTGTCTCTAGGTCAGTGTCGGTCTCTCTAGGTCAGTGTCGGTCTCTCTAGGTCAGTGTCGGTCTCTCTTGGTCAGTGTCATTCTGTCTAGGTCAGTGTTGTTCTGTCTAGGTCAGTGTCGGTCTCTCTAGGTCAGTGTCGGTCTCTCTAGGTCAGTGTCGGTCTCTCTAGGTCAGTGTCGGTCTCTCTCTAGGTCAGTGTCGGTCTCTCTAGGTCAGTGTCGGTCTCTCTAGGTCAGTGTCGGTCTGTCTAGGTCAGTGTCGGTCTCTCTCTAGGTCAGTGTCGGTCTCTCTCTAGGTCAGTGTCGGTCTCTCTAGGTCAGTGTCTGTCTCTCTAGGTCAGTGTCGGTCTCTCTCTAGGTCAGAGTCGGTCTCTCTCTAGGTCAGTGTCGGTCTCTCTCTAGGTCAGTGTCGGTCTCTCTCTAGGTCAGTGTCAGTCTCTTTCTCTCTGTTGGTCTCTCTATCTGTCGGTGTCGGTCTCTCTCTGTCGGTGTCGGTCTCTCTCTCTCTGTCGGTCTCTCTCTGTCGATGTCTCTCTCTCTGTCGATGTCTCTCTCTCTCTCTGTCGATGTCTCTCTCTCTCTGTCGATGTCGGTCTCTCTAGGTCAGTGTCGGTCTCTCTAGGTCAGTGTCGGTCTCTCTAGGTCAGTGTCGGTCTCTCTAGGTCAGTGTCGGTCTCTCTCTGTCGATGTCGGTCTCTCTCTCTGTCGTTGTCGGTCTCTCTCTCTCTTTCACATCAATGAACTCAGGTGAAGCTCTGACATCACAGCTGCAGGCCCCGCACTACTGCCTGTGTCCTGGAACTGACCTCAGAGGTTCACCTGAGTTCATTCTCATGGCATGGCTCTGTCTGCGGGCAGTCATGCTATCTATCCCTCTATTTAACTATGTATTCTACCTATCTATCAAATCCTATCCTATCATATTCCATTTCTCCTTCAAGAATGCACTGTCTAAAACGCAGCCGAAACACAAGGAAAACGCATCGAAAACACATGCGTTTCTACCACTTTATTGTCAAATGCAGTGTTTACATTTGTCAAAGTCTGCCAGAGGGTGCATTTTTTTGACAAATCCAAAACGCAGCGTGCGGACATACCCTAACTGTATATATTCATACATAGAGTAATATAAGAATGTACCGTAAACTATATTGGAAAAGGGAACATGTTGCCATCTAGTGGCCAACTTAGGTAGGGCCTGGAGAAGTCACCAATTTTTTCACTGTTACTAAAAGTATCACCTTCTGCAGCTCCTGGGCTGCATTCTATGAAGGTGCACCTTGTTCCTGACTAAAATTGTAAACCCCTGAAATAACTTTATAAAATTTGACAGATGGGCATGCTCATTTTCGGCTACTTTCCCTCCTTCTGGCCTTGCTCGCCGTCCTCCTTTCATGATTGACGTGGATGACACATCATCATCCACATTGCTGTGCCAAATCTCACGCCTGCGCAGAGTCATTCCCAGCTCGCGCAGGCACAGTTCGCTCTGCCCCATCGCTGGCAGAGCTGAAAACAGTTGCCCTCGCGTGCGCCGGTGAGGTATTTGCGTAGGCGCGAGATTATGGTCGGCGCTGTGCATGACCTCACCTGTGTCATCCTCGTACCCGACCATAATCTCGTGCTTGCGCAAATACCTTACCCGCGCGTGCGAGGACAACTATGTTTTTAGCTCCACCAGCGATGGGGCACAGCAAACTGCGCCTGTGCGAGCCGGGAATGACTTTGTACGGGCGCGAGATTTGGCAGAGCAACATAGACCATGACAGAGCGTCATTCACGTCAATTATGAAAGGAGGACGGCGAGCAAGGTCAGAAGGAGATAAGTTGTGTCTAACCAACATGTTGGGGTTCTATGAGGGGGTAAGTGCAAATCTAGATATTGGTAATGCAGCTGACGTGATTCATTTGGACTTTGCAAAGGCATTTGATACTGTACCACATAATAGCCTTATACTAAAGCTCCAGAATCAAGGACTAGGGGATACTATATGCAGATGGGTACAGAATTGGCTAAAAGATAGGAAACAAAGAGTAGTCATAAATGGAACATTCTCTAAATGGGCTATAGTCAGCAGTGGGGTGCGGCAGGGATCTGTGCTAGCACCGATTTTTTTTAATATCTTTATTAATGGCCTTGTGATTGGCATAGATAGTAAAGTGTCAGTCTTTGCTGATGACACCAAACTATGTAGGATATTAAAAACTGATCTTGATAGTACAATATTACAAAACAATCTGGATAAGATGTCAGAATGGGCAGATACTTGGCAAAGGAGATTTAATGTTGATAAACGTAAAGTAATGCACCTAGGACGGAGTAATCCTATAGCTGCGTATACATTAAGGCTATGTGCGCACATTCCGTTTTTTCCCGCGTTAACGTTGCATTTTGAACTGCAGCGTTTCAGTGCCAAATTGCATGCGTTCTGCTTCCCCAGGAAAGTCTATAAGCAGTATGAAAATTCAATGCGCATGCTGCGTTTTTAAACGCAGAATTTTAGATGCCAAAAATCGCTGCAGAAAAAAAAAAGCAGCATGTCACTTCTTTTGTGCGTTGTACCTGCGTTCTCCACCCATTGAAATCAATGATGTGGGTCAGAACGCAACCAAAATGCACTTGGACTGCATTGTTGTTGCGTTCCGCATGCTTTTTTGACAAACAAAATGCAGGTCTTTCAGTCTCTCTCTGTCAATGTCGGTCAATCCCTCTCTGTCTGTCGGTCGGTCTCTTTCTCTGTCAGTTGGTCCCTCTGTCTCTTTCTCTCTGTCCGTCGGTCGGTCTCTCCCCCTCTCTTATACTCACCGATCACTTGCACAGTGCTGCACGGCTGTCACAATGCTCTGGCGGCTTTTCCTCTTTTGAAAATGCCGGCCGCTCATTATTCTATCTCGTATTCCCTGCTTTCCCCGCCCACCAGCGCCTATGATTGGTTGCAGTCAGACATGCCCCTACGCTGAGTGACAGCTGTCTCTCTACAACCAATCACAGCCGCCGGTGGGCGGGTCTATATCGTACAGTAAAATAAACGATTAAAAAAAACGACCTGCGGCCCCCCCCAATTTTGATATCAGCGAAGATAAAGCCACACGGCTGAAGGCTGGTATTGTCAGGATGGGGAGCGCCACGTTTTGGGGAGCCCCCCAGCCTAACAATATCAGCCAGCAGCCGCCCGGAATTGCCACATCCATTAGATGCGACAGTCCCGGGACTCTACCCGGCTAATCCTGAATTGCCCTGGTGCGCTGGCAATTGGGGTAATAAGGAGTTAATGGCAGCAACCCATAGCTGCCACTAAGGTTAATCATGGCAGGCGTCACCCCGAGATACCCTCCATGATTAACCTGTAAGTTAAAGAAAATAAACACACACACCGAAAAAATCCTTTATTTGGAATATAGGACAAAAACAAACCCCCACCCTCTTTCACCACTTTATTAACCCCCAAATACCCACCCAGGTCCGGCGTAATCCACACGACGTCCAACAACACATCCAGCTCTGCTCCATGAAGCTGACAGGAGCGGCCACAGACCAGACCACTCTTTGTCAGCTCCACGCAGCGACTGAAGTGAGCCGCACGATCAGCGATGACACCAGTCACGTTACCCGCAGCCACCGCTGGATCCTCCAACTGTGACAGCAAGTCGCCCAAGTGACTGAAGTGAGCTGCGCAATCAGCGATGACGTCACAGTTAAGTTGCGGTCTCGGATGGAGGACTCCAGCTGGCCGCGGGTAACCTGAGTGACAGCAGCGCTGATTGCGTTGCTCACTTTAGCCACTCAGGGGATTTGTGGTCACCGGTGAGTCCTTCACGGGTGACCGCTAATCAGGATGCGACAAACAGACAGAGCCGGGGGAGGAGAAAGAAGTCGGGTGAAGTTCATCACAGTTCATTCTCATTGCGCAACTCTGTCTGCTGTCAGCGGGCATGTAGCAGAGCTCAATTGTCGTGGGACCGCACTGCAAAAAATGCATTCAAAACGCATGCAAAACGCATGCAAAATGCATCCAAAATGCATGCGTTTGGGATGCATTTTTTTTGACAAACGCATTGTTTACAGTTTTAGAAGGTGCGTTCTTTCCCGCAGTGCACAGAACGCAATGTGTGCAAATACCCTAAATGGAAGTAAACTCGGGACTCCAGAACAGGAGAAGGACTCTCATTACAAATAAGCTGAGCAGCAGCACTCAATGTCAAGCAGCAGCTGCTAAAGCAAACAAGATTCTGGGGTGTTTAAAAAGAGAGATTAGATCCCGTGATCCTAACGTATTGTTACCCCTCTATAAATCACTTGTAAGGTCACATCTAGAATTCAGTTTTGGGCTCCACATTTTAAAAAGGACATTCAGAAGTTAGAGTCAGTTCAAAGGAGGGCAACTAAACTACTACAAGGAATGGAAGGCCTCCCATATGATGACAGGTTGAAAAAGTTAGATCTGTTTAGCTTAGAAAAAAGACGTCTCAGAGGAGATCTCATTTAAATGTATAAATACATGTGTAGCACCCAGGGGGCAAGGGGAATCAGGCACAGGGTGTCTCGTAAAAAAAAACCAAGGAGAAAATTGTAGAAAAAATACCCTGACTATAAATAAATAAATTGCAAGTGCTTAATAAACAGGGTACTTAGTATATACATTTTTGCAAAAAGGTAAGAAGCTGTCTCACCTCGTCACGGTGTACCCATCTGAGACAGTCCCTAACCTACTAAAGTTAAAAACATATTCTGTACCTGACTAGTGTCATGTCAAAACTTCAATATGGATGGTAAAGTGGTTAGCTGGGTCCCAGATTAAATACACAGCAAAAAGTGAGAAGCAGGTAATTGTTCAGCCTCAGTATCAGGAGGGCTGCACCCCCAACTTGCATTAAAGCAAGATAACAGACAAAAAACCCTAAAAACTGAGCTGTGACAAATGTTCAATAAACATGCAACATTACAAGCATGTGAATTGCAGCCTCAAGACTAGAAAAAAACCAAGGAGAAAATTGTAGAAAAAATACCCTGACTATAAATAAATAAATTGCAAGTGCTTAATAAACAGGGTACTTAGTATATACATTTTTGCAAAAAGGTAAGAAGCTGTCTCACCTCGTCACGGTGTACCCATCTGAGACAGTCCCTAACCTACTAAAGTTAAAAACATATTCTGTACCTGACTAGTGTCATGTCAAAACTTCAATATGGATGGTAAAGTGGTTAGCTGGGTCCCAGATTAAATACACAGCAAAAAGTGAGAAGCAGGTAATTGTTCAGCCTCAGTATCAGGAGGGCTGCACCCCCAACTTGCATTAAAGCAAGATAACAGACAAAAAACCCTAAAAACTGAGCTGTGACAAATGTTCAATAAACATGCAACATTACAAGCATGTGAATTGCAGCCTCAAGACTAGAAAAAAACCAAGGAGAAAATTGTAGAAAAAATACCCTGACTATAAATAAATAAATTGCAAGTGCTTAATAAACAGGGTACTTAGTATATACATTTTTGCAAAAAGGTAAGAAGCTGTCTCACCTCGTCACGGTGTACCCATCTGAGACAGTCCCTAACCTACTAAAGTTAAAAACATATTCTGTACCTGACTAGTGTCATGTCAAAACTTCAATATGGATGGTAAAGTGGTTAGCTGGGTCCCAGATTAAATACACAGCAAAAAGTGAGAAGCAGGTAATTGTTCAGCCTCAGTATCAGGAGGGCTGCACCCCCAACTTGCATTAAAGCAAGATAACAGACAAAAAACCCTAAAAACTGAGCTGTGACAAATGTTCAATAAACATGCAACATTACAAGCATGTGAATTGCAGCCTCAAGACTAGAAAAAAACCAAGGAGAAAATTGTAGAAAAAATACCCTGACTATAAATAAATAAATTGCAAGTGCTTAATAAACAGGGTACTTAGTATATACATTTTTGCAAAAAGGTAAGAAGCTGTCTCACCTCGTCACGGTGTACCCATCTGAGACAGTCCCTAACCTACTAAAGTTAAAAACATATTCTGTACCTGACTAGTGTCATGTCAAAACTTCAATATGGATGGTAAAGTGGTTAGCTGGGTCCCAGATTAAATACACAGCAAAAAGTGAGAAGCAGGTAATTGTTCAGCCTCAGTATCAGGAGGGCTGCACCCCCAACTTGCATTAAAGCAAGATAACAGACAAAAAACCCTAAAAACTGAGCTGTGACAAATGTTCAATAAACATGCAACATTACAAGCATGTGAATTGCAGCCTCAAGACTAGAAAAAAACCAAGGAGAAAATTGTAGAAAAAATACCCTGACTATAAATAAATAAATTGCAAGTGCTTAATAAACAGGGTACTTAGTATATACATTTTTGCAAAAAGGTAAGAAGCTGTCTCACCTCGTCACGGTGTACCCATCTGAGACAGTCCCTAACCTACTAAAGTTAAAAACATATTCTGTACCTGACTAGTGTCATGTCAAAACTTCAATATGGATGGTAAAGTGGTTAGCTGGGTCCCAGATTAAATACACAGCAAAAAGTGAGAAGCAGGTAATTGTTCAGCCTCAGTATCAGGAGGGCTGCACCCCCAACTTGCATTAAAGCAAGATAACAGACAAAAAACCCTAAAAACTGAGCTGTGACAAATGTTCAATAAACATGCAACATTACAAGCATGTGAATTGCAGCCTCAAGACTAGAAAAAAACCAAGGAGAAAATTGTAGAAAAAATACCCTGACTATAAATAAATAAATTGCAAGTGCTTAATAAACAGGGTACTTAGTATATACATTTTTGCAAAAAGGTAAGAAGCTGTCTCACCTCGTCACGGTGTACCCATCTGAGACAGTCCCTAACCTACTAAAGTTAAAAACATATTCTGTACCTGACTAGTGTCATGTCAAAACTTCAATATGGATGGTAAAGTGGTTAGCTGGGTCCCAGATTAAATACACAGCAAAAAGTGAGAAGCAGGTAATTGTTCAGCCTCAGTATCAGGAGGGCTGCACCCCCAACTTGCATTAAAGCAAGATAACAGACAAAAAACCCTAAAAACTGAGCTGTGACAAATGTTCAATAAACATGCAACATTACAAGCATGTGAATTGCAGCCTCAAGACTAGAAAAAAACCAAGGAGAAGTAGGTTAGGGACTGTCTCAGATGGGTACACCGTGACGAGGTGAGACAGCTTCTTACCTTTTTGCAAAAATGTATATACTAAGTACCCTGTTTATTAAGCACTTGCAATTTATTTATTTATAGTCAGGGTATTTTTTCTACAATTTTCTCCTTGGTTTTTTTCTAGTCTTGAGGCTGCAATTCACATGCTTGTAATGTTGCATGTTTATTGAACATTTGTCACAGCTCAGTTTTTAGGGTTTTTTGTCTGTTATCTTGCTTTAATGCAAGTTGGGGGTGCAGCCCTCCTGATACTGAGGCTGAACAATTACCTGCTTCTCACTTTTTGCTGTGTATTTAATCTGGGACCCAGCTAACCACTTTACCATCCATATTGAAGTTTTGACATGACACTAGTCAGGTACAGAATATGTTTTTAACTTTAGTAGGTTAGGGACTGTCTCAGATGGGTACACCGTGACGAGGTGAGACAGCTTCTTACCTTTTTGCAAAAATGTATATACTAAGTACCCTGTTTATTAAGCACTTGCAATTTATTTATTTATAGTCAGGGTATTTTTTCTACAATTTTCTCCTTGGTTTTTTTCTAGTCTTGAGGCTGCAATTCACATGCTTGTAATGTTGCATGTTTATTGAACATTTGTCACAGCTCAGTTTTTAGGGGTTTTTTTTTTTTTTTTTTTTTTTTTTTACAGGGTGTCTCGTACCTGAGTTACTCGTCACTCGTCGGGCTGGTGTGATGATCCGGGATTTATCGCGGTGGCCTGCCCGGCTTCGTGTCCCGAGGTGTACACCAATAAAGAGAGAAGATGATAGGAGTAGTGGTAGGATGAATGTCATGACGCCACCTGTGGTACGCGGCCAGGGTACGCGGCTGTCGCTGTCCTCTGGGGCGGATGGTAGTAGCAGCCAGGAATGGTATCGCTCCCCACAGGTGGAGCGGGCCCCGGAGAGAATAATAAGAAAAGTAGTGATGGCATTTGGGCACTGAGGCGCGGGGCGGCGGTGCCAGTAATCAAGAGTCAGTCAATTGTTGCGGTTCAAGGTGTCTTTACTCACTCTTTGTGCTGTGCCACTCGCCCGGTTAGTGCTGATCACCCGCTGTGATGGGCTCCGCCGACCCCGGGTAAGTTAGGAGAAGTCACCGGTGTTCGAAAGAAGAAGAAAGTCCTTTTTTAGAGTGGTCCTTGTAGCTGTGAGGCACCTGGGCTGAGTGGTACACCCCCAGCCTCAGGAAGAGAGAAGAAAGTGATGCTGTCCCAGAAGTGGTGTCCCAGGTAGATTGTGTGTCTTTGCTTCTATTTCTACCCCAAGCCGCCCCCCAGGCGGTTGTCCTAGTGACCGGGGAATTCCCATGCTTCGTGATGGCCACCCGCTGCCTACGCTAGCACAGCTCCCCAAAGTGAAGATTCCTATGCTGTCTGTAAAGTGTGAATGTGGAACAGCGGTGATTAACCCCCTCCTTACCTCGAGATGAATACTGCAGCTTAAATGAGCTGCAATAATCTGTGGCGACTGAAGCCTCAGGGGCGCTACACATGTGTGGTCAATATAAAGGACTGGCAAGTGACTTATTCCTTCCAAAGACAATACTAAGGTCCGGGGGGCACTCACTGCGAGTGGAAGAAAAGAGATTCCGGCAGCTAAATAGGAAAGGGTTCTTTACAGTTAGAGCAGTCAGACTGTGGAATGCCCTACCACAAGAGGTAGTAATGTCAGATACTATAACAGCTTTTAACTCCTTAGCGACAGCGGGCAGTAATATTACGTCCTAGCAGTCATAGTGATACTGCCCGCAGTCTGCTGCAAGCAGCTTGCAGCGATCGGCGCACATCGCAGCTGATTTATACAGCTGATATGTGTGCCTGCCAGGCATGAGCAGAATCGTTACCCGCCATTGCCTTTTAACCCCTTAAATGGCGCTGTCAATATGTGACAGCGCCATTATAATAGCATCGGTGGTAAACATTTACTCACCGGCTGATAACGGAAGTCACCTGACGTGATCTCTTCCTGTGTCACCTGGCCCAGAGCTGGGTGAGACAGGTAATGAGCATATCTGCTGTTCACATTGGTGTAGCTGTGATCAGCAGATATGGCAGAGCGATCAGACTGCTGATCCATATAGTCCCCTAGGTGACCTAGTAAAAAAAAAAGTTAAAAAAGAAGTTTCAAAAAAGTAAAAAAAAAATAAAAAACCTAAAAGTTCATATCACCCCCCTTTCACCCCATTGAAAATGAAAGGGTTATATAATAAACAATATACACACATTTGGTATCGCTGCGTTCAGAAACGCCCAATCTACCAACATATAAAATCAATTAATCTGATCGGTAAACGGTGTAGAGGCAAAAAAATACCAAACGCCAAAATTGCATTTTTTGGTCGCCACATTTTGCCCTAAATGCAATAACAAGCGATCAAAACGTAGCATCTGCGCACAAATGGTACCATTAAAAAAATGCCAGGTCAAGACGCAAAAAATAAGCCGTCACTGAGCCATAGATCCTGAAAAATGAGAACACTATGGGTCACGGAATTTGGCGTAAAATGCACGCCACTTTTTTCGGACAAACTTCTGATTTTTTTTAACCCCTTAGATAAAAGTAAACCTATTCATACTTGGTGTCTACACACTCGCACCGACCTGAGGCATCAAACCCACACATCAGTTTTACAATATAGTGAACACAGTGAATAGAATATCTCAAAAACAATAGTGCTATCGCACATTCTTTGCAATTTTTCCGCATTTGGAATTTTTTTACTGTTTTCCAGTACACTATATGGTAAAACTTATGGTTTTATTTAAAAGAACAGCTCGTTCCGCAAAAAAACAAGCCCTTACTTGACCAGATTGACTGAAAAATAAAAAAAAAGTTACGTCTTTTGGAAGAAGAATGGCGAAAAAAAGAAACTGAAAGCGCAAAATCAGCCTGTGGTAATGACAAAATATATAATTAGTGGAGGAAGGTTGAACTAGATGGCTCAGGGGCTTTTTTCAACCTATGTAACTATGATATGGGAAAAAAAACAATAACCTTAAGGCACGTCCGCCTGAAAACCACGTTGTGAGCGCACAGCATTACTACATATTATTCACCTTTATTGTACCAGGAATTAGACTACAACAATATGGCTGCTGAGGAGCACCAGTGCAGACACTAGAAGCCTACACCTATTCCTCTAGTTTCCGACCTCTAGTAATACCTCGCTGAGGCGCTGGGACAGAACATTTCTCGTGAGTTTCCACGGTGACAGGACGCCTGCCGCACTGACTTGCAAAGAGCCTTGTGACCTTTTTAACCCCGCCCACCTGTACGTGCGCGTCTCTGCGCACAGTCCGCATGACGCATGCGCAAGGCAAAACCGGTCAGCGCGAACGCGGAATTCTGATCCGGCCCCATCATGCACCGCGGCCGGCGGCTATGTGTGTAATAAGGTACAGTCATCGCTGAGCAGCAGCGCAGGAAGGCGCTTGTACTGTAGGAAGTGAGAGGCGAGATCGGTGTACGACCATGTCCGGGGAAATGACTATACTAGGTGAGTTATTGTGGAGGATGACAATGCGGGGAGAAGGTGGACTACAAGTCCCAGCCGTACATATGGTTTAACAAACTAGAGGAACGTACGACAGACTGGGGCACAGAAGAGAGGAAGTTAATAAAACCTACGGAAAGCCATGATCCGCAGCACCCAATCAGGTAGCAGATTTCATTTTACCAAGGGACTGTGAAAGATGAGAGATGGAATCTGATTGGTTGGGACCCTGAGAGATGACAGCTAGGATCTGATTGGTTGGGACCCTGAGAGATGACAGCTAGGATCTGATTGGTTGGGACCCTGAGAGATGACAGCTAGGATCTGATTGCTTGGGACCCTGAGAGATGACAGCTAGGATCTGATTGCTTGGGACCCTGAGAGATGACAGCTGGGACCTGATTGGTTGGGACCTGGATTGATGACAGGTAGGACCTGATTCTTTGGGACCCGGAGAGATGACAGCTGGGACCTGATTGGTTGGGACCCGGAGAGATGACAGTTGGAACCTGATTGGTTGGGACCCGGAGAGATGACAGTTGGGACCTGATTGGTTGGGTCCCGAGAGATGACAGGTAGGACCTGATTGGTTGGGACCCTGAGAGATGACAGGTGGGACCTGATTGGTTGGGACCCAGAGAGATGACAGCTGGGATCTGATTGGTTATACCGCTGAAAGAAGAGAGCCTCCCCCCCCCCCCCTTATGTGCCCCTTCACTGTCAATGCTGGTTTTACCCCGGAATTGTCAGGGAAAAATAAAGTTCTCAAAAATACGGTACATTTGGTGGAACAGACTTCTACCTTGTGGGAAGCGCTGAGCTGCTGCAGATCCTCTTTGGACGGGCGGTGACGTCTGGTGGCAGATTTCATGCAGATTTTTCCACCCTGTGGACGCAGCATTAAAAGTCGCAAAGACTTGGTGTAAGTGTCCAGTATATTGTACGGGGCCACAGATCAGGTCTGTGATGTCCTCTGCAGACGCTGGCAGTGGTGGGTTTTTCCTCCGTGATGATTTCTCTGCCACCAGTCATGTGCAGGAGACTTTAGTGCATCATACTCAATGACCTGCAGCTTTCCTTATGTTGTAAAACTACAACTCCCAGCATGCCCTGCCTGTCCTGTGAGTCCATGATCCAGAATAACTAGGGGGAAGCTGTACAGACCAGAACTGTTAGGACGGACTACAATCACCTGGGGTCTTGTCCTGTCTCCACAGTATGGACTCCATGAGCCGGAGCTGCAGGTTCCTCGCGGAAACAAGGAATTTTCAGCGTTTCCCCTGATGATGGCAGCTGGAGTCCTGTCCATATGGTTTATTGGAACGTATGGATGTCATAGACAGGGCAATCCCCCACTCAGGACCCTCACTATGAGCCGTCCTGTGCATGGCCCAGCTTTGCTAGGGTCACATGATCTTGACCATCCTTGCAGGAGCCACTAGCTGCCCATTGCTTCTCCTGCAGACAATTCCCAGGGCTCAGGGACCCTTTAAATGGCTGTAAAGGGAGAGCTAGCTGTGCAGTAAATAGCAGATACACTTTTCTTCCTGGTACATCACAAGTGACGGTGTCTGGTCCAGTACGAGCAATGTCAGATGACACCTGCAGAGTAAATGCTCATTAAGCAGTCATTGCACAAAACCTGCTCTCTGATGTCAGCTCATTTTCAGATCTGGATTGCTGTCTTATGTACCTGTTTCTCAGTGATGTCTGATGCAGATAGCTCGGCTGTACCGTTCCTTGTATTTCCTTAGCTGTATAATTTGGGGCACCTTTTCTCTGATGCTCGTAGCTTTCTAACTGCTTAATAGTAGATGTGTCCGGTGACTTTTGTGGCACTTGTACATCTGCCCATATTCATTCTGTGAGTTTCCTGTTGTAAATACGTTTTCCAGTTTGGGGCTCCCTCTGGTGGTCAGTGCTGGCGGTGCAGTTGATGTGTGGAATGAAAGCCACACACCAGTGGAGGACTGGCAGTCAGGGTCAGATTGGGCTATTTAACTGAGTAGTTTTCTCTTGTCTTGCTGGTGGTCAATGTCTCCTGTGTGTTAAGGATATTCTGTAACCAGCTCTGCCACAACCAGAACTCTCAGATAAGTGGTCTGCGTACCTCTGCTGTTTGTTTTCCACTTTCTTGTTGTTTTTTCTGCTTTGACACCAATGTTTGATTACTATTTTTGTCTGTGTGGAGTTCTTGGAATGGGATCATTCCCGGCTGGGAGTGTCTGTATACTTAGCTGCATAATTCTGCAAGGTATTGTGTTTGTCATGCTTGGTATTAATTCAGTCCCTCATCTGTATTAGTGTTTTTGGATTACAGTAATATCAGAGTGCTGATACAGTGGAGGAGAGGTTGTGTGACCTCAGGATTTTTCCATATCAGAAGTGCTGATATATATTAGGGATTTTATGGCTGCAGACAGTTGCGCTTTCCTATAAAGATAGTTTGGGCCTCACCTTTGCTGAAATCTGACTTTTCTAGCTTTGTATTGTGTTTTTCTATATCACCGTAGCCTTTACATGTGGGGGGCTATCTATCTATCTTTGGGGACTGCTCCGAGGCAGATTAGCTTTCTTATATCTCTATCTGTGAGATTATTTAGTTCTCCGGCTTTGTCGAGGCATCCAGGTCATCGTAGGCTCGTCCCACGTCTACTTCTAGTTGTATGTCAGGATTGGGTCTGCAGTCCGTTAAGGTTCCATCCACTCTGTTATCTTTTGGGATTTCGCATTTTTTGATCCTCCCTGGTCCCTGAATCATAAGTTTCCCCTCTTGTATATCATATGTCAGAGGCTCCTCTTTTCCAGCTGGATGTATGAACACATACATTTCTTCCTTTTCCAGGTTCTGCGATCCTGACTCTCCTCCTGGCGGGATACCTGGCACAGCAGTATCTGCCTTTGCCTACTCCAAAGGTGATTGGCATAGACCTTGGAACGACGTACTGCTCAGTTGGCGTCTTTCATCCTGGCACAGGAGAAGTGAAAGTCATTGTCGATAGCAGTGGACATCAGAGTATACCGAGCATCGTATCCTTCACTGAAAACGATGTGTACGCCGGGTATGAAGGCCTAGAGCTCGCCGACTCCAATCCACAGAACACCATCTATGACACCAAAAGATTTATTGGAAAAACTTTTACCCGTGAGGAGTTGGAAAGAGAAAGTGACAGGTATCCATTCAAGGTGAGAGGTGCTACAGAAGGAGATGGAACTACAGTGGTTAAAGATGCACTCTCATCAAATTTTTTATCCTCTTAACATACCACAGTCATCATATTATATAGCACTGTGTAGTTATCACTCATTTTGCCTTTCTACCCAGTTAATTCTTCTCTTTTTTAATTAGGTCTTTGACACCACATGACTAAAAACAGACTTGCTGAATCCCTCTAAGCTCTACGTAGAAACCGGAAGTATATTTTCCCTGCATGAGTCATCCGATGCAACTACCGTGTTTTTTCCAAAAATAAGCTCTAGCAGGGATTTTCAGCATTTTCGGAGCAAGGCTTAAATATAAGCTCTCCCCCAAAAATAAGCCCTAGTCGCACATCAATAATGAAGTGTCCGTGCAGCTAAAAAAGATAGTTACTGCAGAACACTTTATTATAGACAGCGGACACCCTGTAATCACACTCACCTGATGCTGAGCGTCAGGACCTGCCGTGATCGCACCCCTGCACACATCAGGTCTCACCCGCACACATCAGATCACATAGCCGCACACATAAGATCACACACACAAACATCGGATCACACACATTGCATCACACACATACTCACCACATCCAGCGACACCGATTTTCTTCTGGGCGGCAGAATCCTGAGAGGCTGTGCAGTGCAGAGCAAGGACCTGCAGCCAGACACGTGACTTCCTCCCATAATTCCCTGTGCCCAGAAGTATACGGTAAGGCTGGATTGTGTGTGTGTGTGTGTGTGTGTGTGTGTGTGTGTCAGCGTCAGCCAGCAGCAGGGGAGGACGGCGTGCAGCAACCACCGGAGATCACAGGAAGGACCTGGGAGCCACGCAGACATGTGAGTCTGGTAAGTATGAGTCTCCTGGGAAGGGGAAGGGGGGGGGTCTGCTTTTTTTGGGGGGGGTAAACTTACACGTTTCTACAAAAATAAGACCTCCTCCAAAAATAAGCCCTAGTGCTTTTTTTGGGGGGTAAAAAAAGTGTAAGACAGTGTCTTATTTTTGGAAAAACACGGTACAAAGCGAGCTAGCTGAAAACACTTTGCAGTTCTAATGATGACTCATGCAGGGAAAAGACTTCCTGTTTTTTTTCCATAGAGCGTAGAAGCAATCAGCTAGTCTGATTTTAATCACATGATGCCATTCATACTCCTAATAAAAAAACAAAGAATGAGCTGGGGCAAAATGAGCAATTGTAAGTACACAATGCCATATAATATGATGAGTTCAATTTATTAATAGGATAACAGTTTGTTGGATGTGCTTCTTACAGGAAACCATGTAAAGAATAAAAAAAAACTGCAGATATGGGGTTAATCTGCAGTTTAATAGCGTTGTGATGTTGTGTGGTAACTGCGGGGAGGAATTTAACTTTATTCGTCCCCCGTAGCCTGCAACGAAGGGTGCGGGCTCAGTAATTTCTCAGTGTACAGTGAGCGGTGGCTGTAACATTTGCCTCAGGTACTGACTGACAGTCGGTTCTGTACTGATGCACTGCTGAGCCGGCTGTCAGTTAGTGTAGGTGCGCAGTTCCAGTTGTTGCTCACTATGCACTGACTGACAGCCAGCTCAGCAGTGCATCAGTACACAACTAGTTATCAGTCAGTGCCAGGGGGTGACTGAAACTGTGCCAGCCGCGCCTCTATGACTGAAAGACGGAGGCTGTTGGGAGGAATCAAAATCATTTCCTCCGGGCGGCAGGGCTTTCATTGCAGCGGCTACATGACATCTGAACACTATTAACCTGCAGATTAACCCCATATAAGCAGGTTAATGGCTTTTTTTTCATAAAATGTTCCCTCTAAGGAGAATTCTACCTAGATGTGTACTGAGATGCCAGTTCTGTGTCTCGTTATCAGCTTTTCACTACTAACTTCTGGCATTGTGGCTGTGTGGATAGCACAGCAAGCAGCACTGTCCCATACCGTGGCATCCTCTTGATTCCTATGTCTGGTAGATGTCACTGTATGGAATCTGTCACCAGGTTTTTCCCTATGTAATCTGGGAGCTGCATGATGAGGGGTCAGAGATCCCATTTCCAACAATGTCGCTTATTGGCCTGCTTACTGTAGTTTTGATCATACAGTTTTCTGAAGATCTGTATAACTCCGCCCCCACCACTGATTGGCAGTGTTCTGTGTACACTGTGCATTGACGGAAATCATTGGTATGGCGTGGTTATACAGAGCTCATGGGTATAGAGGACTACATGGCAGCAGGCTTTTTAGTTCTTTAGTGGTTTCCTGCTGATATGACTTTTCTTTTATCAAAAGCAGCCCAGTAAGTGACACATCGCTGGAATCAGAGTCTCTGTCCCTACATCATGCTGCTCTCAGATTAGATGGCAAAAATCTGGTGACAGGTTCCCTTTAAATGTATTACGAGGTTTATTGACCTATGTTTTTATTGTAAGGAAAATTTAAAAGAGCCTGAGATAAGCTGATGTGCGTTATTTTATCATTGTAAAAGTAATTTATACATTCCCCAGTATTATGTGTTCTGCCTATAGCTAAAGTATGGTATCCAAAGCAGTTGTCGGTCTAGTTTACAGACTCTTCGTCTGAGGGTCCTATGGTTGTCAGAAGTGTGTGGACCGCGCGGGTTCATTGTGATCTCTTCTATTTCAGGTCCTTTACAAGGAGGGTGAAGCCGTGTATTCAATCAAAACCAACGAGACCTTTACTGTGACCCCGGAGTACATCGGCGCTCAGCTGCTTCTAAAGCTAAAGAAGATGGCGGAGGAGTATCTGGGTCTCCCGGTCTCTAAAGCCGTCATTTCAGTGCCGGCCGAGTTTGATGAAAGACAGCGCAACTATACTGTTAAGGCGGCTAATCTGGCAGGTGTGTGACCTAATGTGGTATTAATAGAAGGGCAAAGTGAGGAGACTCCACAGGACAATTGTATATTAGGCACAGCGATCAGGATAAATCTGTATAGCATATTCTAAGGATTGGAGATCCAGGTTCAGGTGCTTGGGAACGCTTTTAATGTGGGAGAGATAGGGCATAGCCTGTGCGGTCACCTCTGGAGCCTAGCAGTGATTGACAGCCGGGCTCTCAATATAACGTCTAGAATCAGAGAAACCTTTAAAGGGATCCTATCAGTAGATTTGGGGCCTATAAGCTGCGGCCACCACCAATGGGCTCTTATATACAGCATGTTAGAATGCTCTATATAAGAGCCCAGGCCGCTATGTAGAACGTAAAAATCACTTTATAATGCTTACCTAAGGGGCGGGGCAGTGCAGACCGGTCGGATGGGTGTCTCCGCTCTCCGGGTCTGGTGCCTCCTCTTTTGGCCATCTCGGTCCTCCTTATTCTGAAGCTTGGGTGCATGACATGTCCTACGTCATCCACAATAGCCGGCATTGAGGTCCCGCGTAGGCGCACTACAATACCTGAGCGGGACCTCAATGCTGGCTAGTGTGTATGACGTAGGACATGTCTTGCATCCAGGCTTCAGAAGAAGGAGGACAAAGATGGCCTAAAGAGGAGGCACGAGACCCGGAGAACGGAGACACCCATTCAACTGATCTGCACCGCACCGCCTGTTAGGTGTGTATTATAAAGTGATTTTTATGTTCTACACAGCGGTCTGAGCTCTTATAGAGTGTGTCCACCCATATCCTGTCCACCGCCATTAACTTGAGAACGGCGGCAGCTATAGGCATAGAAGTGGTGTCTAGGTATAGTAAAGTAGCCATGCATTACACAATGAAACCACCTATAGCACCACCTGGTGAAAAACAACGGGGTTAGCATTTTTATCTCGAAACTGGAACGAGAGAGAAAAAAGTCAATTACAAAGTTGTAGGGCATCATCAATTCAATACGAAAACACCTTGCATACAGAAATGCTATGATAGGAGACCCATGCCCCCCCCCCCCCAAAACATTGAATGCTGGTCACACATATGGCGCTCATTTAACTTTGATGCTCAAAGTGGCCCCCGTCAGCTGCAATGCACATCTGGACTCTGGACAGCATACTGTATCTTGCTGCAATATGGTAGGTGACACGTTTGCACAAGCATCTGTGATACGTCATCGTAGGTCCTGCAATGTTGGTGGAGGGGTCGCATACACCTGCTGTTTGATGTGACCTCACAGAAAGAAGTCCAATGTGGTCAGGTCAGGTGAGTGCAGAGGCCACTCCACGCAGCCACCATACCCAATGACTTGTAGGAAGGTCTCCATGAGGTATCGCTTCACGTCCGCAGCCTTGTGAGTTTTACACGTTCTTATCATAGCATTTCTGTATGCAAGGTGTCGATTCGTATTGAATTGATGATGCCCTTCAACTTTGTAATTCACTTTTTTTTCTCTCGTTCCGTTTTCGAGATAAAAATGCTAACTCCGTTGTTTTCCACAAGGTGGCGCTATAGGTGGTTTCATTGCGTAGCGCATGGATACGTTACTATACCTAGACACCACTTCTATGCCTATAGCTGCCGCCGTTCTCAAGTTAATGATGATGGACAGGATATGGGTGGGCACACTGTATACAGCATTCTAACATGCTGTATATAAGAGCCCATTGGTGGTGGCTGCAGCTTATAGTCACCAAATCTCGTGACAGGTTCCCTTTAACTTTGCTGTTTAGTCACCTAGATGCCATATTCAGAAACGATTAGGTGGTTAGACAGGGGACGAGAGCTCCCTCTGTCATCGCATGGTAGGACCACGGGATGCAACAGCAACCAGAAGCCTAACTGTGGCCTCAGAGTTCGCCATCTACTGTAGCCTGAGTCCTATAGGTCACCTGTCAGTAGACTTTTTAGGCGGTGTGCCCACAGTGCAGATCCTGCATCCAAATCTACATCTCCTAGTAGGAAAAATGCTGTCTCAAAAACGCATGTTTTGCTGTGTCCTTTTTTTTTTTTTTTTTTTTTTTTTTTTGCTTTTTGTTTTTCATTGTTTTCAATGGTGAAACCGCAGCTAAAAATGCAGAAAGAATTGAAGTGCCGTAAGGAAAGAATCCTGAACACGTGCACAACACTTTAGGATTCTAATAGATTTTAATGGCATAGAGATATGCAAGAAAAAAAAAACGTGGCAACGTGCACATAGCCATACATGCAGAAATAATACACCGCACAACCATGTCGGGTATTTTAAGTGATTTAATATTGCATGTAGGTCTACTTACGGAACCAATGCATAATGTAAAAGCAAAAAAGTCAGAAAGTAATTAAATAAATAATATGAATAAAAAAGTCTAGTTTTTATCAAAACTTGCTTCTAAGGGTACTTTCACACTTGCGTTTTTCTTTTTCGCTCCTAATTGGGAGACCCAGACAGTGGGTGTATAGCTACTGCCTCTGGAGGCCGCACAAAGAACTACACTTAAAAGTGTAAGGCCCCTCCCCTTCTGGCTATACACCCTCCCGTAGGAGTACGGATTCCTCAGTTTTAGCTTTGTGCGCAAGGAGGTCAGACACGCACGCATAGCTCCATTGTTTTTAGTCAGCAGCAGCTGCTGACTATGTCGGATGGAAGAAAAGAGGGTCTATACAGACTCCCAGCATGCTCCCTTCTCACCCCACTTATGTCGGAGGTGTTTGTAAGGTTGAGGTACCCATTGCGGGTACGGCGGCAGGAGCCCACATGCTGATTCCTTCCCCATCCCTTTTTACAGGGCTCTGGGTGAAGTGGGATTTACCGGTCTCCAGGCACTGAGACCGTGCTCCATCTACAGCCCCTGGAGAAGATGCTGGATGGAGCGGAGTACATCAGGGACATGGCCCTGCTTCCTTAAGGTACTCTGTGTCCCCGTGCATTTGGCGCTCACACCGCAGCATGCTGGGTGTTGTAGTGCGCCGGGGGACATCAGCGCTGCGGCGCCTGTGCCATGGCCTCATTCAGCTTAGCTGAAGCAGGCACACTTATGGGAATCGGCCGCGCCGGCCGCTGGGACTGCGGCACGGCTGGCACTTGTAGTGCGCCGGGGACTTCAGCGCGGCCTGCGCTTTTACGGCGGCCGCGCTGATAACTACAGTCCCCGGCTTTTGCGGCCTGCTTCCGTTCGTTCCCCGCCCCCAGACCTGCCAGTCAGGAGAGGGGCGGGACGC
Source organism: Anomaloglossus baeobatrachus (assembly GCF_048569485.1). NCBI lineage: Eukaryota > Metazoa > Chordata > Amphibia > Anura > Aromobatidae > Anomaloglossus > Anomaloglossus baeobatrachus. The sequence goes on from NC_134354.1 coordinate 65,648,382, forward strand.
TGCCCACGTCTAGGACTCGGTCGCGCCGGCCGCTGGAACAGCGGCGCGGCTGGCACTTGTAGTGCGCCGGGGACTTCAGCGCGGCCCGCGCTTTTACGGCGGCCGCGCTGATAACTCGAGTCCCCGGCTTTTGCGGCCTGCTTTCGTTCGTTCCCGCCCCCAGACCTGCCAGTCAGGAGAGGGGCGGGACGCTGGCCAGTGCATCAGCGCTGAGGGCTGGAGGCGTTTTTACATACTCCAGCCCTCACAGTCAGCACAGAGGGGACACTGTTCCCGCACTTTTGTTTGGGAACTCCCACGGACCGCCCCTCTCCACATTAGCCGGCAGCCATTCTTGCTGACACGCTGAGCTGCAGAGGGGAGCCGGGGAGACCCAGACAAGGCATTCTGCAGCCTCTTACCCGCTGTTCAGCGGGCGGTAAGCAGCCCTCAGGGCTCACCCCCTCTTGTGCTCGTAGTATTCTTAGTATTTTGTTGCTACAAATACTTGGTATTACATAGCGCTGGTCGCCCTTTGGCTATAGACTCTCTCACATGCAGAGAGCCAGCAGCATGTCGCCCGTAAAACGCAAGGGTGCCAAGGCACAGACATTGTATGCTTCCTGCACCGCATGTGGGACTTTTCTACCGGCAGGCTCCACGGACCCCCATTGTGTGCAGTGCTCGGCCCCTGCGGCGCTTGCACAGTCGGGACCTCTGCTGGACGTGTCCCAGGGTGTACCACCTGTGAATGCTGTCCAGGTGACAGGAACTGAGTTTGCAGCTTTTGCTGACAGAATGTCTCTCACTATGTCACAAATTCTTGACACATTGCGAGCTAGGCCTGTACTTCAGACCACGGACACTGTGCATGTATTGCCCCCTGGTCCCCCTCAGCTCCTAGCTCCGGGACGGGCATCTACACCTCAGGGTGAAGACTCTGACTCGGACGATGGCCCCGGGCAGCCTAAGCGGGCTCGTTATGACGGGCCTTCACATTCATCTCAATGGTCTGGATCCCAGCGGGATGAATCTATGGGTGATGAGGCGGACGTAACTGATCAGGATTCTGATCCTGGGACCGCTCTCAATCTAGATACACCAGATGGTGACGCCATAGTTAATGATCTTATATTTAACATCAATAAGATGTTAAATATTTCCCCACCAGCTCCTCCTGTAGAGGAGTCAGCTTCGCAGCACGAGAGAATCCATTTCAGATACCCTAAGCGTACATTAAGCACTTTTCTGGACCACGCTGACTTCAGAGACGCAATCCAGAAACCCCACGCTTATCCTGAAAGGCGTTTTCCTAAACGACTTAAAGATACACGCTACCCTTTTCCCTCTGAAGTGGTCAAGGGTTGGACCCAGTGTCCAAAAGTGGATCCTCCAATTTCCAGGCTTGCAGCTAGATCCTTGGTTGCTGTTGAAGATGGAGCGGCACTTAAAGATGCCACGGACAGGCAGATGGAGCTCTGGCTGAAATCCATCTATGAAGCGATTGGAGCGTCATTAGCGCCTTCTTTTGCGGCCGTATGGGCACTCCAAGCTATCACGGCCGGGCTTGCGCGAGTCGACTCAGTCACACGTGCATTTGCCCCGCAGGTAGCACCATTGACCTCGCAAATGGCGGCATTCGCGTCGTACGCGATTAATGCTGTTTTGGACGCTACAAGCCGCACGGCAGTGGCGTCAGCCAACTCAGTTGTTTTGCGTAGGGCTCTGTGGTTGAGACATTGGAAAGCAGATTCTCATTCCAAGAAGTGCTTAACCAATTTGCCTTTTTCTCGTGACCGATTGTTTGGAGAGCGTTTGGATGAAATCATCAAACACTCCAAGGGTAAGGACTCTTCCTTGCCACAACACAGACAAAACAAGCCCCAACAGAGGAGGGGTCAGTCTGGTTATCGGTCCTTTCGAGGACAGGGCAGGTCCCAATTCGCCTCGTCAAAAAAGACTCAAAAGGACCAGAGACGTTCAAATTCTTGGAGGTCTCAGTCACGCCCAAAAAGACCAGCCGGAGGAACCGTTGCCAAAACGACGTCCTCCTGACTTGCGGTCTCCGATGCCCACACCCGCGGTCGGTGGGAGGCTGTCCCACTTTGGCGACATTTGGCTAGCAAGCGTCAAGGACCGTTGGGTGAGAGATATTCTATCTCACGGGTACAGGATAGAGTTCAGTTCTCGTCCGCCAACTCGTTTCTTCCGAACTTCTCCACCACCAGACCGAGCCGATGCTCTGTTGCAGGCGGTGGCCGCTCTAAAGGCGGAAGGAGTGGTGACCTCCGTCCCTCTTCAGGAACAGGGTCACGGTTTTTACTCCAATCTGTTTGTGGTCCCAAAAAAGGACGGATCGTATCGTCCCGTCCTGGATCTAAAGTTGCTCAACAGACACGTAAAAGTCAGGAGGTTCCGGATGGAATCCCTACGCTCCGTCATAGCCTCAATGTCTCAGGGAGATTTTCTAGCATCAATAGACATCAAAGATGCGTATCTCCACGTGCCGATTGCACCAGAGCATCAGCGTTTCCTACGTTTCGTCATACACGACGAGCACCTACAGTTCGTAGCGTTACCCTTCGGTCTGGCAACAGCCCCCCGGGTCTTCACCAAGGTCATGGCGGCAGTAGTAGCTGTTCTGCACTCGCAGGGTCACTCGGTCATCCCGTATCTAGACGACCTGCTTATAAAGGCATCCTCTCAAGAAGCATGCCAACACAGTCTGAAGGTGGCGCTAGACACCCTCCAGACTTTCGGGGGGATTATCAACTTTCCAAAGTCTCATCAAACCCCGACCCAATCTCTGACTTATCTTGGCATGGAGTTTCATACTCTATCAGCGATAGTGAGGCTTCCACTGGACAAGCAGTGCTCGCTACGGACTGGAGTGCAATCTCTCCTTCAGAGCCAGTCGCACTCACTGAGGCGCCTCATGCATTTCCTAGGAAAGATGGTAGCAGCAATGGAGGCAGTCCCGTTCGCGCAGTTTCATCTGCGCCCTCTCCAATGGGACATTCTGCGCCAATGGGATGGGAAATCGACGTCCCTCGACAGGACTGTCTCCCTCTCTCAGACTGCCAAGGACTCTCTACGTTGGTGGCTTCTCCCCAACTCATTGTCACAGGGAAAGTCGTTCCTTCCCCCGTCCTGGGCAGTGGTCACGACAGATGCGAGCCTATCAGGGTGGGGAGCGGTGTTTCTCCACCACAGGGCTCAGGGGACGTGGACTCAGGAAGAGTCCACCTTGCAGATCAATGTTCTGGAAATCAGAGCAATCTATCTTGCCCTGCGAGCCTTCCAACAATGGCTGGAAGGCAAGCAGATTCGGATTCAGTCGGACAATTCCACGGCGGTGGCGTACATCAACCACCAAGGGGGAACACGCAGTCGCCAAGCTTTTCAAGAAGTCCAGCGGATTTTGACGTGGGTGGAAAGCAGAGCGTCCACCATATCTGCAGTTCACATCCCAGGCGTGGAAAACTGGGAAGCGGACTTTCTCAGTCGCCAGGGCATGGACGCAGGAGAATGGTCCCTTCACCCGGACGTGTTTCAACAGATCTGTTGCCGCTGGGGGTCGCCGGACGTCGATCTGATGGCGTCACGGCACAACAACAAGGTCCCAGTTTTCATGGCACGGTCTCACGATCACCGAGCGCTGGCGGCAGACGCCTTGGTTCAGGATTGGTCGCAGTTCCGACTCCCCTATGTGTTCCCACCTCTAGCATTGTTACCCAGAGTTCTCCGGAAAATCAAGTCCGACTGCCAGCGAGCCATACTCGTCGCTCCAAATTGGCCAAGAAGGTCGTGGTACCCGGATCTGTGGCATCTCACGGTAGGCCAACCGTGGGCACTACCAGACCGTCCAGATCTGCTGTCTCAAGGGCCGTTTTTCCATCTGAATTCTGCGGCCCTGAACCTGACTGTGTGGCCATTGAGTCCTGGATCCTAGCGGCCTCAGGTTTGTCTCAGGGAGTTGTTGCCACAATGAGACAGGCTAGAAAACCATCCTCAGCTAAGATCTATCACAGGACGTGGAAGATATTCTTAGCGTGGTGCTTGGCTCAAGGGTTTTCTCCCTGGCCATTTGCATTGCCAATTTTTCTTTCCTTCCTGCAGTCTGGGTTGGAAAAAGGTTTGTCCCTTAGCTCGCTTAAGGGTCAAGTCTCCGCGTTATCCGTATTCTTTCAGAAGCGCTTGGCACAGCTTTCTAAAGTACGCACGTTTCTCCAAGGAGTTTGTCATATCGTTCCTCCTTACAGACGGCCATTGGAACCCTGGGATCTGAACAAGGTTCTCCTTGCTCTTCAAAAGCCGCCTTTCGAGCCCTTGAAAGAGGTTCCCCTTTCTCGGCTTTCACAAAAGGTAGTTTTTCTTGTAGCGGTCACATCTCTTCGAAGAGTGTCCGAGCTGGCGGCGTTATCTTGCAAATCTCCCTTCCTGGTGTTTCACCAAGACAAGGTAGTACTGCGTCCAATTCCAGAGTTTTCTCCCAAGGTGGTTTCTTCCTTTCATCTCAATCAGGATATCACTTTGCCATCTTTGTGTCCGCATCCAGTTCACCAATTTGAAAAGGGTTTACATCTGTTGGACCTGGTGAGAGCACTCAGGATTTACATTTCTCGCACGGCGCCTCTACGCCGTTCGGATGCGCTCTTTGTCCTAGTCGCTGGTCAGCATAAGGGATCGCAAGCTTCCAAATCCACCCTGGCGCGGTGGATCAAGGAACCAATTCTTCACGCATACCGTTCTGCTGGGCTTCAGATTCCATCTGGACTGAAGGCCCATTCTACCAGAGCCGTTGGTGCGTCCTGGGCGTTGAGGCATCAGGCTACGGCTCAGCAAGTGTGCCAGGCGGCTACCTGGTCGAGTCTGCACACATTTACCAAACACTATCAAGTGCATACCTACGCTTCGGCAGACGCCAGCCTAGGTAGACGGGTCCTTCAGGCGGCGGTGGCCCACCTGTAGGAAGAGGCTGTATGACAGCCCGTTCATGTGGTATCTTTTTACCCACCCAGGGACTGCTTTTGGACGTCCCACTGTCTGGGTCTCCCAATTAGGAGCGAAAAAGAAGAAGGGAATTTTGTTTACTTACCGTAAATTCCTTTTCTTCTAGCTCCAATTGGGAGACCCAGCACCCGCCCTATCTGTTTTTAGGGTTTCGTTTTTTCGGGTGCACATGTTGTTCACGTTGTTTCTTAAGTTCTCCGATCTAGTTATCGGATTGAATTTGGTTTTGAAACTGTTATTGGCTTTCCTCCTTCTTGCTTTGGTACTAAAACTGAGGAATCCGTACTCCTACGGGAGGGTGTATAGCCAGAAGGGGAGGGGCCTTACACTTTTAAGTGTAGTTCTTTGTGCGGCCTCCAGAGGCAGTAGCTATACACCCACTGTCTGGGTCTCCCAATTGGAGCTAGAAGAAAAGGAATTTACGGTAAGTAAACAAAATTCCCTTCTTTTCCTTCCGTCACAATCCGCCCTTTTGGAAAACAGCGGAATCCGTTAACGGATTCCGCTGTTTCCCATAGACTTGTATGGATGACGGATTGTGCCAAAAGGACCTGCGTTGCTTCGGCTGGCCGACGCTGCGTTGTTTCTGCCGGGCGGAAGGAACGCAGCATGTAACGTTTTTTTTGAACAGCGGAATCCTTAGGATTTCACTGCGTATGCTCTCTCTGGCTCCCTGCACCCGTAACCAGGGTACACATCGGGTAACCAAGCAAAGTGCTTTGCCTAGTTACCCGATATTTACTCTGGCTACGTGTGCAGGGAGCCCGACACTTCCCCGCTTGGCTCCGTCCCCTCCCGCACTCCACTCCACGTGCACACACACACGCATACACACACACACACACACACACACACATGCACATGCGTGCACACACTCACCTGTCCTCAGCGCCATGGCCCCGCTCAGCTCCACCCACCCCACACTCCGCCCCCCGCACACATTCTCGGCCGCCGAACGATCAGCTGATCACCCGGCGACCGGCTGCTGTTTGCGATCAGCTGATCGCTCACAATAGCCGCCAGTGAAACTGTAAAAAAAAAAAAAGCTGATTCCGTTGTTTTGTACGATCCGTTGCATCCGTTGTTCCACTATATGCAACGCATCTGTTGCATCCGTCACACAACGCAATGCAACGGATGTCGTTCTACGCAAGTGTGAAACTAGCCTAAGTCGGAACAAGCAATTAAAAAAATCTATATGTATTTGGTGTTGACTGTCCACATTTTGAAGTTTCTCCCAGACGTGACTGATCGAATGACTTGAAAGATCCTTCAGCGTCTCAGGACCTGCAGCATCTGTGCGGTGTTAGTGATGGGCAGGTCTTGGGTGCTACCTGTCCTGCCCTGCACCCATCAGACTGATCAGTGTCAGGCAGGAGCAGAGAAAGGTGCCGCTGCATAATTTTCTGTGATTGGGAAGGGTGCTCCGTCAGCCGTCTCCTTGATCAAAGAAAAAAAGTTTGGCTTTCATAAAATGGCTCCAATTTTCTCCAGTTTCAACCCTTTAAAAAAAAAAACAAAAACAAACAAAAAACCTTGTTTCTCACTGGTGAGGGTGACTTTTCCAATCCAGTCATTCCAGTGAACGGCTCGTTCGTGGGTTTGACCTCGAATATGTCACAAAGATCAAACGTCTCTGCAGTTGTGGCTTTGGTGCATTTTTGTTATTGATGTATTTTACTATGGTGTTTATGTTCTTTTCTATTTGTGTTCCAGGTCTAGATATTTTGAGGATCATCAATGAGCCCACAGCTGCAGCCATGGCCTACGGACTACACAAGGTTGACGTGTTCAATGTCCTGGTGGTGGACCTGGGAGGAGGAACGCTGGACGTCTCGCTGCTGAACAAGCAAGGAGGGATGTTCCTAACGAGAGCCATGGCAGGTACGAGCCTCTGTCAGCCAATTAATCAGACTGATTAGCCCATAGGGATCACACAGATGGCAAACTAGTTCTCTTCATGCATAAATATATACAATACACACTTATGAGCGCCTCCTTTTTTCGAATATTGCTTAGTGTGCATTAATACCAAGAGAGACCCCTTTTCACACATGATCATTTTCAAGTTGCATGGAATGCCATACAAACAAACTCCAAAGTATAATGGAAGAATAGGTTTTTGTTTGTTTTTTAACCATTTCACCACATTTAGAATTTTTTCCGAATTTTTCTATACATTTATAAGGTAAAGTGAATGAAGTCAGTCAAAATTACAACTTGCTCCTTAAAGAAACAGGAGGGTTGCTGTCCATTTGGCCATTGTTTTTACTCCTCTCTTGTATCCTCTCAGGTAACAATAAGCTCGGCGGACAGGACTTCAATCAGAGGCTCCTACAGTATTTATATGACAGTATTTATACCACATATGGGGCACTGCCGCCACTAAAAGAAGAAATCCACAGGCTCCGGCAGTCCGTGGAGGCCATCAAGTTGAACCTCACCTTGCACAATTCCTCCTGGGTCCGTATGCCATTGAGATTGCCCACACGTCAACAAAGTAAAGCGGAAGATAAGAGTAAGAAGATGCCGCCCGTGGAAAAAGCCGCGCGGCGTGAGGAGGACTGGAAGGATGACCACAGAAATACGGAGCTGGTCCATTTTGAAGCTGAGATTTCACGAAAGCTATTTGAGCACCTGAACGAGGACCTTTTCCAGAAGGTTTTGGTTCCCATTGAGCGAGTGCTGAAGGAAGGACACCTCCAAAAGGATGAAGTGGATGAAATTGTTCTCGTGGGGGGCTCCACTCGCATACCGTGCATACGCCAAGTTATCAGGGACTACTTTGACAAAGAACCAAATACGTCTGTAGACCCGGATTTGGCTGTGGTCACAGGAGTGGCCATACAAGCAGGCATTGTGGGGGGATCCTGGCCGCTGCAAGTCAGTGCCATAGAAATACCCAACAGACATTTAAGGAAAACTAACTTTAACTAAGACCGTTTTGTACCGATTCCAGAATGTATTTAAGAGCAACTTCAGAGTTGACACTTTATCTTATTTTCAGTCCTGCCCTCCAAAAAAATTATTTATTTTTTTAAAAGATGTACTAGACAAAGACGTATACAGAGCCTGCTGTCACTTTATCGTTCTGCTCTATATATTTATTACACTTTGGTATCCGATATAATTCATATCCACTATCCATGAGCCTTACTTGAATGTAAATCTGTGTAAAGGGAACTGGTCAGGAGATCAGTGCTGAAAAAGCAGGGAGAAGTCAGCGGCAGCCGCCCCGCAGACTCCTCTCCCTGTACCCGACTTATTTTCCATAGTTTGTGTTTTTTCTGAAATGTCACAATGTAAAACATGGAGGGTCACGTGGCATCAGATCTGGAAGACTTTTGTCTCTTTTCCACCAACCCTAAACTTGTCTAAAAAGTGTGGGTAACTTTGCAGGTGGCATTGGCAGGCCGAATGAGTTTAAAATTACCGTATTTTTCGGATTGTAAGATGCACTTTTCCTCCCCAAAATTTGAGAGGAAAATGAGGGATGCGTCTTATAATTGAAATGTAGCTTACCGGGGGGGTGGAGAGCCGTCACAGCAGTGCTGTGTGAGCTGCTCTGTGCTGCAGTTGGTGAGACGAGCCATGTCGGTAGTGCAGGCTTCAAATAATGGTGCCCGGAATTGGCCCGTGCACAGATGGAGCTCTTGACTCAAGATGGCATCTGTGCACGCGCCACCTCCGGCCCATTGATGTCCCAGCAGCGGACTTAAGGAAAATGGCTCCCAGAGGTGGTACATGTGCAGATGAGATCTCGGCTTATCAGTGAAGCCTGCACCGCTGACAGTTTCTGGATGTTTTTTCTGCCCCGCAGTGAGCATCTGGGACACCTGCCGCACCGCCCGCAGCATCATTGCTTATTCCAGCACCACCCCTGGCTCCTGTAACCCTCGCTCCTTCACCGCTGCTGCCCCCTCCCTGGTAGGGCACCAACGGATTATAAGATGGACCCCATTTTTTTTTCCCCTCTAAATTTGGACTGCGTCTTACAATCCAGTGTGTCTTATAAAATGAAAAATACGGTACGTTCCACCAGATTTAGTCGTACGTTGAGACAAAATCTAGACAAAGTCGTAGTGGGTGAGCAGATTCCACTTTCTTGCCACGTGGGCAGCTCAACATGCAGCTATGAAGCGCTTCTGACCATGCGCTGTACATATGTGCCGCCTGTTGGGTGTGAGTGTACGGAGTGGCCGCCTCAGGAGCTGAGCCTGCTCTGTGCACTATAGTTTCTGGCTGGTGTTACACAGCCAGCAGCCGCCTCTAACAGCAGTGATCAGAGTTTAACCTCCCACATGTCACGGTCTATCTCTGGCTTGTATGTAATTTACCATAAGGGTACGGTTCCACTGGCATACAAATAATCACTCTGATACTTGTCCCGAGAAGTGGGAGAGTATTATGTATATGGTCATGTGAGTGTGCGTTTTTTTTTTCTCCTCACGTAGCATCCGTATGACATGTGAGTGCCGTGCAAGTGCTATGCGAGTGTGTAGGTTTTTCTCACCTAGCATCTGTTTGACATGTGTATGTATTGCTGTGCGATATTTTTCTGCACCCATAGACTTGCATTAGCAAATCTGGTGCGATCTACGCAGCCATACGCAGGATGCTGCGATTTGAGCTTCAGCATGATTAGAGCTGAGGAAAAAATAGCAGAAGGACGCTGCCTGATTAACACTGGTGGGAGTGTAATCTTATGTTTTATCTGATTGCAGTCGTCCATGATAATTGCAAGTGGAACTGTACCCGGTTCCACTTGCGTTTTGCATGACTGAGTAAAATCCAATAAAACATTGGATTGCTCTCACTCCAGTGCAAAATTATGGGGCAGTGTCCATCTGCGATTGATTTTTCATGCCATAGCGGCATGCTGAATGAATTGCAGCACGCTGCGTTTGGCAGCAAGTCTCGGCTCACGCACCCCCGTACAAGTCAATGGGAGCATGAGAAACATCGCACTGCACTCGCATGTAATCCGCGTGCAGTGCGAGTTATGAAAAGACAAGCAGCGGAGAAGATGGAGAGAAAGTGTTCCCTCCCTCTTCTCCACAGCTGTGATACGATCGCAAGATCGCATCACAGTCGCATGACCCTTGGCTGATGCTCGCAGCAGATCGCTTTCTATGCTCTCGGATCAGAAGCTATATGGTAGTGGAACTGTACCCTAATGAAAGAATAAGGTGCGATGCGGAAAGTGAGGAGCCTTGGAGCTTCAGAAAAGGATTTTATTAGCACCAACGCATTTTGATACTGGATTGGTGCTTTTCTTAAGATCAAAAATCCAAATGAGAGGCTTGTATGTGACACCACCATGTCAAAAAAATAACAAAGTGCCAAAATTGTCATAAAACCTCCCAAACATTTTAAACTATGTGATACACAATTATACTAATGAAGACTGCACCACTAAAATATAAAAAGAATTACACAAGTTTATCGCTGTAATCGTGCTGATATAACAGTCACGTTTCCAAGTCATATTTGCCGCACAGTGAACACTGTAAAAACACATCTGAGCATCCGTAATACTTGGCCAAGCACCAAGCTTAGGGCCGTTTCACACTTGCGCTGTTTTGACGGAAACGGGATCCATCACATATGCCGTACAGTTCATTTATTGACAGTGGAAGCGCGTTACTATGGCGCGTGTGTGTGTTATGCAGTACCCGCTTGTGTCCACATGATGTCGCGCTTCCACTGTAAATAAATTATCTGTAATGTATTTATAACGGAGCCCGAATCCGTTAAAATAGCGCAAATGTGAAACGGCCCTTATTCGAGCCCCATTTCTCGGTCAAGTATGGAGCAGTGTGCGGTCACCATTAATGATGACTTGATGGATGATCGCTGTGTAGGAAGATAGATCTTGTGCAGCCTAGATAGGCCCACCTGAGTCTTCTCTGCTGTTATCTTCATAGTATCAAGCCAACGGGTTGCTGGTCTTCCTCTTCGCCTTGGCTCTTCTACTCTTCCACCATGATGCCCTCATCCAGTGATTGCTCTCTTTGTAGGATGTGTCCAAAGTAGGCAAGTCGTAGCTTGGTGATCTAGGCTTGGAGTGACCTGTGTGAATGATTTGTTTCAAAATTGAATTGTTTGTTCTTCTTGATATCCATGGTATTGATAACATCCCAACATTTGAAAGGCTAATCTTAAGTAACTGTGCCACCCTTGTCATCTGTGTCCCATGCCACCCGCAGTCGGGGCACAACTTTCCTGACAGATTCCCTTTATTGCCATTCCTCTTTTTTGTTTGCAATTTTGCATGATGTATATAATTATATGCAGTAACGTTTATGTTGATGAGGATTGTACATGATCTGACATGCATTTAAAGGGAATTAACTTTTTTCAGTTTTTTTTTTTACTTCTTTATCTGAAAATAACAAAACATTACAGGGATTGTCAGGGGATAACGTATGCTTTCCGATCGGGGAGTGAGTCACCAATCAACAACACCTAACTTTTTTCCTTCCTGGAATAGAGCAGCACTGCGCACACTTGCTCCTTCCTCCAATCATTCCTTATGGGGTCCCCTAAGCTCTGCAGTCGTTTTTTTTTTCAGCAGCTCCATAAAAAATGATAAAGTTATGGTCGGGCGTCATTTTGCAACATGGATTAAAATTCTGTTCTGCTGATCGGTGCGGGTCATAGCAGTCAGACCCTCTCCAATCGGCAAGGTATGACCGATCTCATAGATTGGTGATAATTTGTTTTCTCTGGACCAACCCTTTAAGGTGACTTGCAAAATTCTTATGCTCCCCTCTCTGGCCCCTACTCATGACAACTTCCAACTGCCTTCTTTCACGCCGAAATCCTCGGGTGTCATGCTGGGCTAGGACATTCAGCTTTGATTAGGGCACGCACAGGTCACACCGCAGCCTTTTGTGTATTTACGCAGAACTCTTCTGGGCTCCCATTATAGTTGGACGTCTTGGCCTAGTATGAGATGTGCAAGGCTTTTGGCATGAGTGGAGGCGATCTGAAGATGCGGGTGATGCAGAGATACCAGATACATTGAAGAATTTATTTTTTAACATTTTTTACGGCAATTAAAGGTTCCGAAAAATGGCGGATTTGCTGATTCAATGCAAAAAGCAAATTACAAAAAAACCTTCATTTTCATGAAGGTGGATTTTTGTAAAATTTGAGTAGAATTCAATTCCACTTGTTCATATTATGATGGGATATAATAGAGTTCGTATGAGGTTTTTGTGACTTTGATGACAAGGCAACTGCTGCAGACGACTGATGAAAATCACTTGTAATTTGTCTATTTATACAATACTATAGAACGTTCTGCATGGTCTAACAGCCACCATAAAAATGGGAAATGCTTAAAACCAGGATTTTTGCTTTTTTTTGTTTTGTTTTTATCCACATGAAGTTCCCACCAACTTTCAGTGATGGACAGTGATAATTTTATGATTCTCAGGGTGTTTTTTCTTTCGTCAACATATTCTCCTGAGGTTATGTGAGATGTCATCACTAAAAAAATAAGAGGCCATTACCAACACCAGGTCAGATCACCAATGCACTACAGGACGCCGCAGACCCCCATGATAAAGGTGGGGGCAGCAAGGGTGAAAATAATGATGAAACAACAACTCACAACCTAACAAATCATGGAGGAGGCGGCTGCCTGGTATTAATGCGCACAGGTGTGGCTTGTATAGGGCGCCAGTCACACAGGTATGTGTAGTGCTCAATGTCCAACTTACAGCCTATTGCTGACTACTATTAGATCAGACGGACTACCTAGTACTATATAAGTACACCCCACAGGATTGACACTAAAGAGCCTGGCTGTATCCTCCATAAAAATAGAAAAATGTACAATAAAAATGTGTAAAAGGAATAAAATACATGAGGTATCATTCTATATTTTGGTCAAAATATGCAAACCCGCAATCTAAATCAAGGGTCTCCATACTTGCAAGTCCCTAAAATAATTTCCAATTATGTTCTATGTGAGCTGATATTTGAATTCTACATTATATTTTCTCTTTTTATTGCACATTTTTATGCAGGATGCAGCCGGGCCCTATATTGGGCGGGTGAATTGGTGTGTCTGTCATGTGGGGTGCACTTATATAATGATGGGCAGCCCACCTGATCTAATAGTATAGGCGTCATGAAGAAACTGTGCATCATGCGTACCTGTGTGACTGGTGCCCTATACAAACCTCATCTGTGCATTTATAATACTAGGCATATAATGATGTTCAACCCCTTTAAGGAAACCTGAAAGTCTACACTTCAATTGCATCATAGTTGTTTCATTTAAAATGAAACAAATAGTGTCAGACGGAGCCCAAATCACAAAGATTCGGCCTCGGTCAAGTATTTCTGGACCTAATGTATACATACCAAAAAGCAGGAGAGTGCAATAAAGTTGCAAAAAGTGATCAATTATTTATTAGAACAAATAAATACACACATGATAAAACAAGATAAAAGAGATGAGGAACAACTGCTGAAAAATTACATGACACAGATTCCAATGCATGTATAGGGCATTTGTGAACAGCGAAAGTTTCATATAATCAGACACAGTGGTCATAGAGTCACAAGGGAATGATCACAGAGACAATAGCAGTGAACATGAAATGAGTAAAGTGCCAACAGTGCAAAAAGTGAAAGTCGCATGCAGGTGACGCCTGTTTTGCGTGGTACACATAGCAGGCTTTATCAGGCAGGATGGACACTGTGCAGGTGGATGTCGGATGCTCGCGCCGTCCACGCCATCACTCACTGGACTGTCGTCTTATCATGTGACCAGTAATCACAGGGATTTTAGGCCCTTGTGGTTGCACATAAATCATAACACTCCTGTCTGATAAAGCGAGCTCCGTGAACCACACGAAACACGCGTCACCCACCTGGGATTTTTACTTTTTGCATTGCTGGCACTTTATTTCTCTTTTCATGTTCACCGCTATTGTCTCTGTGATCATGCCCTTGTGACTCTATGACCACTGTGTCTGATTATATTAAGCTTTTACTGGTCACAGATGCACTATACTTGTACTTGAATCTGTGCCGTGTAATTTTGCCTGCAGTTGCTTTTCATCTTCTCTTTTATCTTGATTTATCATTTAACCTACAAACACTACCCTAAAGAAAAGTCATACGAATTTATTGCAAAAAATAATCTTTATTGTTTAAAATATATTTTAAAGCAGTAGTACAGCAGAAAAAAATGTGAAAGATATACCAATTAAATATACCCCATGATGTAAACAATCATCAGTCCGTCAGTTTAGGGTATCCAACCCAATATCAATATCATATTAGTTATAGCAACAAACTGAAGATAATAATATCAATATGGCAAAAAATGAAAGATCATTTCACAAGAAAAGGACACAGGTTTAACAAGATAGCAACTGTGACAAGATGGTATTATATAAGCAAAGGGATGTTTATAATAATATGATAACCAGATAAAGGGTTCTAATAAAGCCCAATAAAGATCCAATAAAAAGTAACAATATTAAACATGCCTGCTATGAAAATTACACAGTGCTACATATTATGACAGCCTCACCAATATCACCCTGACGCGTGCACACATTAGTGTTTTGAGTAAGGGGTTATCCTTTTGTCCTGCCTCCAAATTCGATTGTTTTTCAGCTGTCACAGATTTGAACCTTTTTGCAAGGAAGCTATTGTTTAAGAAGTTCTTTCATGATGAGAATTTACGATCTATTTTTCCTACGTCTCAAGAGAGAGAAGCCATCCAAATCCTTGAGGAATTATTGAGAGAGCAAGATGATCAAATTGTAGGTAAGGTGCCTTCACTCATCGCTAAATCTAAGAAATTTCCTTCGCTCGCTATATGTCCCACTATAGAACTTTTTGTGCATCTGGTGGCCAAGGATTTGAAAACCATCTTACCAACCATTTTGCATGATAATTGTACCAATGCTGAAAGAGAGGCATTGAAGGATCTTTCTAAAATGGAAGATTTAGTTACCAAGCCGTCTGACCAAAGGGGGCAACGTGGTCATTTGGCCACATGCCCTCTATGAAAAGGAAGCTATGCGTCAGCTACGTGACTCCCAATGTTACAGACGTTTGTTGTACAATCCTCTGACTGAATTTCAGTCTAGTTTGAAAAAGATTCTTGCAAAAGGGGTTGAAGATGGTATCTTGTCTACTAAAGAAGCAGAATCCTTATGTATTGATGATCCCACTGTCTCGACAATATATTTTTTGCCCAAAGTGCATAAGAACCCATTGGTACCCCCCGGGCGGCCAATTGTTTCAGGCAATAGAAATATTTGTGAAATCATCTGTAAATTTGTGGATCATTATCTACAGCCACTGGTTGAGACTTTACCTTCCTTTTTTAGGGATACGAAGGACATTTTGAAGAAGATGGAAGACTTGCATCTTGATCAAGATATGTTACTCATTACAACTGATGTAGAACAATCGTCACAAAGATGGTTTAACAGCGGTGAGATTCTTTCTTGATTCTTCGAATCTTGACAGGGGTTTGGCAGACCTAATTATGGAACTCCTTGAGTTCATATTACATCATAATTTCTGCTTTTTCAGAGATGTTCTATACCTACAGCTCCAGGGAACAGCAATGGGGGCGGCTTGTGCCCCCTCATATGCTAACCTTTTCCTGGGGCTGTGGGAAAGGAACATCTTTGTTACTGATCCATTACCTCTGTCTGAGAAAGTCCACATGTGGTCAAGGTACATCGATGATGTCATTTTCGTTTAGCAGGGTAGCCAGGAGGAACTTGAGTCTTTCATGTTGGCTGCCAATCAGAATGACATCATTCTGAAGCTTACATACCGAAATGGAACCAACGTCATTGATTTTTTGGATGTTAAATTTCATATTGGTTTGGATGGGACTATATATTCTGATTTATTCAGAAAGGAAACTGCCGTTAATTCAGTTTTTCATGCCAGATCATCCCATCCAAAACATGTGATCAGGAACTTTCCAAAGGGACAATTTCTAAGAATAAAAAGAATATGCTCCAATGACACATTTTTTGAAACGCAGGCTAAAGAACAAAAAAGAATATTTCTGTCTAGAGACTATCATCCTAGAGACGTGAATCGTGGTTATTATGCTGCCAAAAACATCGAGCGGCGGACACTTCTGAATAATTTGAAGAAATTGAAACCTCAAGAAGATGTTATCCGGTTTATTACCACCTTCAACTCACACTCTGAAGAGGTACGTACCATCTTGAAAAAACACTGGGATATTCTTCTGCCGGATAATATTCTCAGTCAATATTTATCATCTGACCCTAACATTACCTTTCAGAGGTCAAAAAGTTTGAAAGATTTCTTGGTACAGTCACCACAGAGGACAACAAGGAAAAACTTTTTTGGATTGTTCTAAGATTCCATGGGGCTTGCGCACACTTTTATTTTGTTATTTCCTCCTAAGTGGAAGCACTATACACGCGGGGAAGTTTTTTCCCCGCTGCACTGCTTCCCTTCACTTCCGGTTTCCTGTTTTTGAACGCTGAAAGCTTATTTAATTCCATAGCTGCTCTTTCACCTGCGGTGAGTGTATTATTTATGCAAATATTTGTTGCATTTTTTTTAATTCACCAATGTTAGGACCTCAGTACTTATTCCATGCACGTTCATTGGTTAATTTTTTTTAATGACACTGATCTCTGGGTTAGTGAATTGGTACACCAATATTATAAAAACCCCACTCAGATCACTCTCTGCTAAATACGCCCTTGGAGAAAGCCATGGCGAAACAAGTCAGGGTGATATTGGTGAGGCTGTCATAATATGTAGCACTGTAATTTTCATAGCAGGCATGTTTAATATTGTTACTTTTTATTGGGCTTTATTATAAGCCTTTTTCTGGTTATCATATTATTATAAACATTCCTTTGCTTATATAATACAATCTTGTCACAGTTGCTCTCTTATTAAGCCTGTGTCCTTTTCTTGTAAAATGATCTTTCAGTTTTTGCCATATTGATATTATTATCTTGAGTTTGTCGCTATAACTAAAATCATATTGATATTGGGTTGGATACCCTAAACTGACGGACTGATGATTGATTGTTTACATCATGGGGTATATGTAATTGGTATATCTTTCACATTTTTGTTCTGCTGTACTACTGTTTTAAAATATATTTTAAACAATAAAGATTATTTTTTGCAATAAATTCGTTTGAGTTTTCTTTAGGGTAGTGTTTGTAGGTTTAATGTTTACCACTGTATCACTGCCCGGCTTTATTTATATTTGGACTGGTTTGTTTTGTGTGGTGGTCAAATTGTAGGTTAATTGTTTTATCATTTGTGTTATTTTTGTTCTAATAAATGTTTGTTTGCTTTTTGCAACTTTATTCCACTCTCCTTTTCTGCTTCAGTATTCAGTAGAGTTGCTGCACCTCATGGATTACTTATATAGTCATCCTTAGGTGATTTATGTTTAATTTATGCTAATGGATGTGTTTATACTAACTGTATATATGCGTGAGTGTATTTCTCTTGAACCCTATATATAAGTACCGTATTTTTCGTTTTATAAGACACACCAGATTATAAGACGTACCCCAAATTTAGAGATAAAAAAAGGTAAAAAAATTGGAGTCCGTCTTATACTCTGGTGTTGTCTTACCAGAGTGGGGCCGGCAGCGGTAGTGGAGCGGAGTCACAGGAGGTTAGGGTGGTGCTAGCAGTGTGGAGCAGGCCGGTGCGGCGGGTGTTCCAGATGCTCTGTCGACAGTGCGGGCTTCAAAGAAATGGCGCACGGAGCGTTGCGTGCACAGATTGAGCTCTCAGCTCAATGACAAGATTTTGAGACAAGAGCTCCATCTGCGTACGCGACGACTCCAGGTGCCATCATTTGAAACCAGAGCATCTGGGACACCTGCCGCACCACCCTGCTCCACACAGCCACTGCAGCCGCACAGTCAGCCAACCGCCCTCACAGAGAGCCTCCTGCACAGACAGACGTCACACATACCAGGACAATGCCAGAACTGACCTTCACAGTGCCAGACCATCAACCATAAATAAAAGCGGGCAAGACCCAAGTATGGTGCTTAATTAGCAATGCCTGTGGAAAAGGGTGAGGCGGCTGAATGTGAACAGCCACCAAGAGGAGGAATATATACCCCTAGTTTGCAATATATTACTCCTGTTGGTGACTGTTTACATTCAGCTGCCTCACCCTTTTCCACAGGCATTGCTAATTAAGCACCATACAGGGGTCTGGTCTGCCTTTATTTATGGTTGCTGGTCTGGCATTGTGAAGGTCATTTCTGACATTGTCCTGGTATGTGTGGTGTCTGCTGCACATGCTGGCACCTGGGCTCCCTTTTATCCTCAGTTGCCTCTTTTTGCAATATGGAAGTGGTTATATATATAGGTTACAGGTATGTGTGCTCCAATATGTTTCTGCTTTTATTTTATCTATGAGGACACATGGCACGTGAAATACATAATATAGAGTAGGACCCACCTATTGAGATTTGCCGTGACGTGGCAGGGGTGGCTCAAAAAACTGATCAATTATTTGCTGAAAATCTCATTTTGTATTATAGTACAGTTGGAATAAATCTGTTAATTTGCCCTTTTATATGATGCATGCCGCTTTCAGATCGTGCTGGCTTCCCTTTCTCGGTAAAATATGAGGCAGAATGAATGGTGTCTTTAAAAAGTACAACTCGTCCCGCAAAGACAAGCCCTCATATGGCTATATTGGTGGAAAAAGTAAAAAAGTAAAAAGTTAAGGCTCTTTGAAACAAGGGAATAAAAAGCAATAATGAAAAATGGAACATCACAGGATGGTGAAAGGGTTAAACAGGCTGTCTGTAGATAGAAACATTTCTCCCAAAAACTGCATTTCTCATCTCTAGGTTATGGGTGGTGTTGAAACTCTCCCCTGTTCACTTCAGTAAAGCATTATCAGCAAAACCAGACACAACCAATAGGCAGTAACAGTTTTTTTTAGAAGGCAGACATGGTTGTGTAGTCAAGGACAACCCCTTTAACTACTTAGCGTCACAGCCAGTTTGAATCTTTATGCCAGACCATTTGTTTTCCAACTTTTTTATTATTTCGTTCTATGTGCCACAACTTTATTTTGTCGGTGACAGTCATACAAGGACTTCTTATTTTTACAAGATGAGTTCTTTCTGCCAGTGGTATCATCTTAAGGTACATATATCGTAAACTTCCTTTATTAACCCTTTATGGGAAGGAATCTAAACAAAAATAGCATTTCTGCTGGGTTTTTTTTGCTTCTTAAATTTTATCCTCTTTGCCATCCTGCACGAATATAGGGTACATTTTATTCTTGGGTTAGAAGAATATGGCGACACCAAATTTCTATGGAAATAATTTTTATTATTTTTGTACAATTAATGCACATTTTGTATAAAAGAAACACAAAATAATTACATTTAAATTTGGTTTTGCCATAATCATTGCTGACCCAAAGAATAAGATGATTTTTTTCAATCAACTAGCTGTAGAACCCTACAATGACTTATCACAGGCCCAGGGCTGCATCTATAGAGTGGCTGCTGGCAAGAGGAGCAAGCGTCAGGCAAGAGGCCATCAGCTCAAAAAGGCTTCCTCAGACAGACATTGTGCAAACTACTCCGTTCTACATGCCCCAAAGGAACCCTGGGCTTTATCCCTGTACATGGGGGAAGTGGTAAAGACTTACCACAAACCCAAGGCTGCATCTACAGAGTAGCTGCTGGCCGGGGAAGCAAGGTTGAGGCGAGAGGCCATCAGTCCAAAAAGGCTTCCTTGGACAGATTTTACACAAGCCACTCCATTCTGAATTTCTAACAGGAACCCCTAGCTTTCACTACTTCAACCATGCACAGGGATAAAGACTTACCACAGGCCCAGGACTGCATCTACAGAGTAGCTGCCGGCCGCAGGAGCAAGCTTCAGGCGAGAGGCCATCAGCTGAAAAAGGCTTTCTCAGACAGATTTTGCGCAAGTCACTCCATTCTGTATGTCCCAAAGAAACCCTGGCCTTCACCACTTCACCCATGTACAGGTATAAAGACTTACCACAAGCCCAGGGCTGCATCTACAGAGTAGCTGCTGGATGGAGGAGCAAGCTTGAGGTGAGAGTCCATCAGCTCAAAAAGGCTTCCTCGGACAGACTTTGCGCAAGCCACTCTATTTTGAATGAATCAATTTGCTCCTAATTTAGGCAAAGTATCTGAAAGGGTTATAAAGCAAACTGTACATGTGAGGTCTGCCTATTTTACTACAAGTGTAATATGTAGTTTTGAAACTTCCATTCTTTGTTTGCCTGAACTACACTAATCTTTATTTTCATAGGTATTAGTACAGAATGACGTGGTCTTCACCTATAGGACCCTATAGAATGAACGTTAATAGTCTGGCCAAGTTTGGAGCCTGGAAACTTATCTTTGCTTAACTTTGGCTTTCACTATCACACCCCTGTACAGGACTAAAGACTTAAGGCCCCGTCACACTAAGCAACATCGCTAGCAACATCGCTGGTAACGAACAACTTTTGTGACGTTGCTAGCGATGTTGCTGTGTGTGACATCCAGCAACAACCTGGCCCCTGCTGTGAGGTCGTTGGTTGTTGCTGAATGTCCTGGGCCATTTTTTAGTTGTTGCTGTCCTGCTGTGAAGCACAGATCGCTGTGTGTGACAGCGAGACAGCAACAACTAATGTGCAGTGAGCAGGAGCCGGCTTCTGCTGAGGCTGGTAACTAATGTAAACATCGGGTAACCAAGAAGCCCTGTCCTTGGTTACCCGATATTTACCTTTGATACCAGACTCCTCCGCTCTCACTGCCTGTGCTGCCGGCTCCTGCTCTGTGCACAGATAGCTGCAGCACACATCAGGCAATTAACCCGATGTGTGCTGTAACTAGGAGAGCAAGGAGCCAGCACTAAGCAGTGTGCGCTGCTCCCTGCTCTGTGCACATTTAGCTGCAGCACACATCGGGTTAATTAACCTGATGTGTGCTGTAACTAGGAGACTGGGGGCTGGTCACTGGTTGCTGGTGAGCTCACCAGCAACTCGTGTAGCCACGCTCCAGCGATCCCTGCCAGGTCAGGTTGCTGGTGGGATCGCTGGAGCGTCGCAGTGTGACAGCTCACCAGCAACCTCCTAGCAACTTACCAGCGATCCCTATCGTTGTTGGGATCGCTGGTAAGTTGCTTAGTGTGACTGGACCTTTACCACAAGAGCAGGGTTGCACCTACAAAGCAGCTAATGGCCGGAGCAGGATAATAGTCCAGGGCATGGATGAAGCACAGCAGGAAGTGAGGAGAGGGGGAGGCTAGACAGGAGTGGTGGAGACATTGGAGATCAGGCCTACATGGAGGTGGTGGATCCCAGGCTGCACAGTCAAGGGGGCAGCTCTGCAGGCCACCTGTCCCTGAGGAGCCCACACTTAAGTACATTCTAATGGCCGTCATGCATTGCAAAACTTCAATTACTAAGGTGACTCAGCAGCAGAGGAGTCTCAGAGAAGACATGTTATCTATGCATCACAAGTTACATGAGTTAAAAGCGAGAACAGGAGAAGGGAGCAGAGAGTCAGTGTCATGGAGGACTGTATGGTAGGGACTGACAGAGATGGGCAGTGCTCAGCACAGTAAATAGCAGCACTTTTGGCAAAAATGGACGACCTAGTAAACGGGTCGAGGAGTAATAATCTGAGACTATTTGTCATATTAGAGAAAGTGGAAGGCTCATCTCCAACTGGAGCCGAACATCTTCATCCTTTCTATGAGGTAGAGCGAGCTCACAGGGTCCCTATGCCCTCTGACTCCTAGACACCCACCGTGACCTGTCCTGGCCAAAATATTGCACTACAGGGACAGAGATAACATCCTGAAGCATGCCAGAGGACATCCGGACCTGACTATTAATGGCTCCAAGATCTCGATTGTTCATGATTATTCTATAGAAGTGCAAAAGCAAAGAGCCAAGTTCATCGACATCATTGAATATACCACATTTAAATGGCACAATCTTCTCTTGATGTACCTGTCAAAGCTCAGAGTGGTGGTGGGACGAACTGTGCACTTTTTCCTGGATCCTAAAGAGGCGCTATGGTGGCTTTCTTTTCTCTCTCTCTTTTCTCTCTTTCCCGCTTTCTTTCTTCCCCCCCTTTCTCTTAGGGACATTGCGAAGATATGGCAGTACTGATGAACAGATCACAGGGAAAGCCAGGTTCACAAAAAGGTGACAGAGAATTTTCCAGAGGCCCTTATTCTTCTTCTGTTGATGGCCAATTGGGCCCTGTTTTTTTGGAGGAGAACTATCGGTGAAGGACGAACATGTTATCTGGTGGAATGGCTAAGGCAATATTGTGCCCTCTGTCCCGGTTGAAAAGGGGACTGATGGCAATGATTTTTTTATATTTTTATTGTTGGGAGGGTTTTTTGCACTGGGGGTTAGGGGGTGGGTGGGCTGGTCGAAAGTCTCATATCATTCGTAAAGGGATTCTAGTGCTGCATGTATTCTCTGGCTTGCAATATGGCAGGATGCATAAATTAATTAGCTGGAATGTCAGGGGCCTTGCCTCTAGCATTAAAAGGCAGGCTGTAGTTCAATTTCTATGGACAGAAAAACCTGATCTGATTTGTTTGCAGGGAACACATATGGTACCGGAGAGATTGCATCTACTAAATAGAAGGTGGCTCAGGGTGGGATACCACTCCACATACTCTGTTTACTCCAAGGTGGTCAGCATACTGATTCATTTGGGTACTCAGTTCGAATATCTGAAGGTCATTACAGATAAGGATGGTCGGTATGTATGTTTGTCATGTAGGCTGGGGGCTAGACTTATATTAATTATATCCCTATATATACCTCCGCCATACTGTAGTAAACTCATTCACAGCTTGCTAAATATAATTGCAGAGTTTCCAGGGATTCCCTTTGTGATAATGGGAAACTTTAATAATATTTCAAACTCTCATTGGGATAAGGGGAGGCATGAGACAGGAAAAGTGGGAGGAAACTGTACGCCCCTTGGTAATTTCCTTAAGGAAACAGCACTAATTGACCTGTGCAGGACTTGGCTCCCAGAGGTGTATCAATACTCATGCTATTAGGCTACGTTTCTTCAGCGCTCTATTGGGAGACCCAGACGATTGGGGTATAGCTACTGCCCTCCGGAGGCCACACAAAGCACTACACCAAAAGTGCAAGGCCCCTCCCCTTCTGGCTATACCCCCCCGTGGTATCACGGGTACTCCAGTTTTAGCTTTGTGTGCGAAGGAGGTCAGACATTCCATGCATAGCTCCACAGATTTTAGTCAGCAGTAGCTGCTGACTATTTCGGATGGAAGAAAAGAGGGCCCATATAGGGCCCCCAGCATGCTCCCTTCTCACCCCTGGATGGTGTTGTAAGGTTGAGGTACCTATTGCTGGTACAGGGCTGGAGCCTCACATGCTGTTTTCCTTCCACATCCCCTTGGGGGCTCTGTGGAAGTGGGATCCTGCCGGCCTCAAAGCTCTGACGCCGGGCTCCATCCACAGACCCATAGCACCTGGTGGATGCCGAGCAGGAGTACCATCAGGGACCGGGCCCTGCATCATACAGGTACTCTGTGTCCCCGGCAGGCACAGACGCACTCCGGGCTGGCTGGGCGTTGTAGTGCGCCGGGGACCGTACACTGAGCTGGTGTTCCTACAGTTATCTGGGGGACTTTGTGTTGTGGGAACGCAGCGCCGACCCTCACTGGACCGGCGGCGCTGCTGTGACTTGTGGTGCGCCGGGGATACGCCGACCGCGCTTTTACGGCGGGGGCGTTTATAACTCTAGTCCCCGGCTTTTGGGCCTAGGACGCCGGCAGCTCCGATCGTTCCCGCCCCCACCCTGTCAATCAGGGTAGGGGAGAGACGCTGTTTCACGGCAGCGACGAGGGCTGGAGCCTGATTTACATGCTCCAGCCCTCTCACTAGGCACAGAGGGAAGCAGGCTTCCCGCTCTTGGTCAGGAACGCCCAGGGCCCGCCCCCCTTCCTCTCTCAGGACGCCGGCAGCCATTACATGCATGTCTGGCTGGAGGAAGGACGCAAGGCTCTGGGAGACCTAGACTGAGGGGCTTTGGGAGACCACACACCCGCTCTTAAGCGGGCGGTAAGCGGCTTTTCAGCTGGCCCCTCTAGTGCCTTACTGTGTATTAGTGTACTGTGTCACTGGACATAGATATTTATTGATTTCTTGCACTGTGAGGTCGCTTCCTGGCTGTATACCCCAGATCGCTCTGAGGAGGCAGCAACATGTCATCCACAAGACGCAAGGCTGCCAAGGCTAGGGCTGTGTGCACTGCGTGTGCTGCATGTGGGGCTGCTCTACCAGCAGGCTCCAATGACCCCCATTGTGTGCAATGCTCAGATCCGGTGCTGCTTCGCCAGCCGGAGTCCGGAGAGGTAGTGACCCAGGCTGAGACGCTTGTAAGTCCTGCCCCGGTGTCAGGGACAGACTTTGCAGTTTTTGCGGATAATATGTCTGTGGCTATGGCAAAAATCCTGGAAACTTTGCAATCCATGCCTGGGGCTCAGTCTATGGACACGGCGAGGTCTATGTCCTCTAATCCTCCGCAGTTGGATTTAATCCAGACTGCAAGGGGGTCCCCGGCTTCTCAGGATGAGTATAATGACTCAGATGATTGCCCCAGCCACCCCAAGCGGGCTCGCTGGGAAAGACCCTCAACGTCATCACACTGCTCAGGGTCTCAGCGCAATCAGTCTCCATGTGATGTGTCTGAAGAGAGTGATCAGGAGTCTAATCCTGGAACCCCTCTCAATCTGGATACCCCGGATGGGGACGCCATGGTAAACGATCTTATCTCAGCCATCAATAGGCTGTTAGATATTTCTCCCCCAGCCCCTTCAGCAGAAGAGGCAGCGGCAGAGCAGGAGAAGTTTCGTTTCCTCTATCCCAAGCGTAAATTAAGTGCTCTGTTGGATCACTCTGACTTCAGAGAATCAATCCAGAAACACGACGCTCATCCAGAAAAGCGTTTCTCTAAACGTTCTAAGGATACACGTTATCCTTTCCCACCTGATGTGGTCAAGCGCTGGACCCAGTGTCCAAAGGTGGACCCCCCGATTTCCAAGCTTGCAGCTAGATCCATAGTTGCAGTGGAGGATGGCGCTTCACTTAAGGATGCCAATGACAGACAGATGGACCTTTGGTTAAAATCTGTCTATGAAGCTATCGGCGCGTCGTTTGCTCCAGCATTCGCAGCCGTATGGGCACTCCAAGCTATTTCAGCTGGTTTAGCAAAAGTGGATGCTATCATACATCCAGCGGTGCCGCAAGTGGCGCACCTTACCTCGCAGATGTCTGCGTTTGCCTCTTACGCTATCAATGCGGTCCTAGAATCTACCAGCCGCACCTCAATGGCGTCTGCCAATTCGGTAGTTTTGCGCAGGGCATTGTGGTTAAAGGACTGGAAAGCAGATGCTGGTTCCAAAAAATGTTTAACCAGCTTGCCTTTATCTAGAGATAGACTGTTTGGCGAGCCATTGGCTGACATCATTAAACAGTCCAAGGGTAAAGACTCCTCTTTACCCCAGCCCAGATCAAGCAAACCTCAGCAGAGAAAGTGGCAGCAGAAGTTTCAGTCCTTTCGAGGTTCGGGCAAAACACAATTCTCCTCGTCCAAAGGGACTCAGAGGACGCAAAGAAACTCAGATTCCTGGCGGGCTCACGCACGCCCCAAGAAAGCAAATGGAGGAACCGCTTCCAAAGCGGCTACCTCATGACTTCCAGTCCCCTCCCTCCGCATCTCCGGTCGGGGGCAGGCTCTCCCGCTTTTACGACACTTGGATGTCACAGGTCAAAGACCGGTGGGTGACAGACATTTTGTCTCGCGGGTACAGAATCGAGTTCAGTTCTCGTCCTCCAGCTCGGTTCTTCAGAACCTCCCCACATCCAGACCGTGTAGATGTCCTGCGGCAGGCGGTGGACTCCCTAAGAGCGGAAGGAGTAGTGGTTCCTGTACCGTCTCAGGAACAAGGGAGAGGGTTTTACTCCAATCTCTTTGTGGTGCCAAAAAAGGACGGCTCGTTCCGTCCTGTTCTGGACCTAAAACTGCTCAACAAACATGTGCACGCCAGACGGTTCCGGATGGAAACCCTCCGTTCTGTCATTGCCTCAATGTCTCAAGGAGACTTCCTTGCCTCAATAGACATCAAAGATGCTTATCTCCACGTGCCAATTGCTACAGAACATCAACGTTTTCTACGTTTTGTGATAGGAGACGACCATCTTCAGTTCGTGGCTCTGCCATTCGGTCTGGCGACAGCCCCCCGGGTCTTCACCAAGGTCATGGCGGCGGTGGTAGCAGTCTTGCACTCTCAGGGACACTCGGTGATCCCTTACCTAGACGATCTACTTGTCAAGGCACCCTCTCAAGAGGCATGCCAACTCAGTCTACATGCTACGCTGGAGACTCTCCAGACTTTTGGATGGATCATCAACTTTCCAAAGTCAAATCTGTCACCGACACAGTCACTAACGTATCTTGGCATGGAGTTCCATACTCGAGCAGCGAGAGTGAAGCTTCCGCTAAACAAGCAGCGGTCCTTACAGACAGGGGTGCAATCTCTCCTTCAGGGCCAGTCGCACCCCTTGCGGCGCCTCATGCACTTCCTAGGGAAGATGGTGGCAGCCATGGAAGCAGTTCCCTTTGCGCAGTTTCATCTGCGTCCACTTCAATGGGACATTCTCCGCCAATGGGACGGGAAGACAACTTCCCTAGACAGGAAAGTCTCTCTTTCCCAGACGGCCAAGGACTCTCTACAATGGTGGCTCCTTCCCACCTCATTGTCTCAGGGAAGATCCTTCCTGCCCCCATCCTGGGCAGTGGTCACGACAGATGCGAGTCTGTCGGGGTGGGGAGCAGTGTTTCTACACCACAGGGCTCAGGGGACGTGGACTCCGCTAGAGTCCACCCTTCAGATCAATGTTCTGGAAATCAGGGCAGTGTATCTTGCCCTACTAGCCTTTCAACAGTGGCTGGAAGGAAAGCAGATCCGAATCCAGTCGGACAACTCCACAGCGGTGGCATACATCAACCACCAAGGAGGGACGCGCAGCCGGCAAGCCTTTCAGGAAGTCCGGCGCATTCTGAATTGGGTGGAGGACACAGCATCCACCATCTCCGCGGTTCACATCCCAGGCGTAGAAAACTGGGAAGCAGACTTCCTCAGTCGCCAGGGTATGGACGCAGGGGAATGGTCCCTTCACCCGGACGTGTTTCAAGAAATCTGTCGCCGCTGGGGGGTGCCGGACGTCGACCTAATGGCGTCTCGGCACAACAACAAGGTCCCGGCATTCATGGCGCGGTCGCGCGATCAAAGAGCTCTGGCGGCAGACGCCTTGGTGCAAGATTGGTCGCAGTTCCGCCTCCCATATGTATTCCCGCCTCTGGCACTCTTGCCCAGAGTATTACGCAAGATCAGATCCGATTGCAGCCGCATCATACTCGTCGCCCCAGACTGGCCGAGGAGATCGTGGTATCCGGATCTGTGGCATCTCACGGTCGGCCGACCGTGGTCACTTCCAGACCGTCCAGACCTGCTGTCTCAAGGGCCGTTTTTCCATCAGAATTCTGCGGCCCTGAACCTGACTGTGTGGCCATTGAGTCCTGGATCCTATCGTCAACAGGCTTATCCCAGGGAGTGGTAGCCACAATGAGACAAGCTAGGAAGTCAACTTCTGCTAAGATCTACCACAGAACGTGGAAGATTTTCTTAACCTGGTGCTCTGCTCAGGGAGTGTCTCCCTGGCCATTTGCATTGCCCACTTTTCTGTCTTTCCTGCAATCAGGGTTGGAAAAGGGCTTGTCGCTCAGCTCCCTTAAAGGGCAAGTCTCGGCACTATCCGTGTTTTTTCAGAAGCGTCTAGCACGTCTTCCTAAGGTGCGCTTGTTCCTGCAGGGGGTCTGTCATATTGTGCCCCCGTACAAGCGGCCGTTGGATCCATGGGATCTGAACAGAGTACTAGTTGCTCTCCAGAAGCCGCCTTTCGAGCCTCTCAAAGAAGTTTCTTTTTCTCGCCTGTCACAGAAAGTGGCGTTTCTTGTTGCGATCACATCGCTTCGGCGAGTGTCTGAGCTGGCAGCTCTGTCATCCAAGGCTCCCTTCTTGGTGTTCCACCAGGACAAAGTAGTGCTGCGCCCCATTCCGGAGTTTCTCCCTAAGGTCGTATCCTCGTTTCATCTTAATCAGGATATACCCTTGCCTTCCTTTTATCCTCATCCGGTTCACCGGTATGAAAAGGACTTGCGTTTGCTAGATCTGGTGAGAGCTCTCAGGATCTACATTTCCCGCACGGCGCCCATGCGCCGTTCCGATGCACTTTTTGTCCTTGTCGCCGGTCCGCGCAAGGGGTTGCAGGCTTCTAAAGCTACCTTGGCTCGATGGATCAAAGAACCAATTATAGAGGCCTACCGTTCTGCTGGGCTTCCGGTTCCTTCAGGGCTAAAAGCCCACTCAACCAGAGCCGTGGGTGCGTCCTGGGCATTACGGCACCAGGCTTCGGCTCAACAGGTGTGTCAGGCAGCTACCTGGTCGAGTCTGCACACTTTCACCAAGCATTATCTGGTGCATACCTATGCTTCGGCGGATGCCAGCTTAGGTAGAAGAGTCCTGCAGGCGGCAGTGACATCCCCGTAGGGGAGGGCTGTTTTGCAGCTCTAACATGAGGTATTTCGTTACCCACCCAGGGACAGCTTTTGGACGTCCCAATCGTCTGGGTCTCCCAATAGAGCGCTGAAGAAGAAGGGAATTTTGTTACTTACCGTAAATTCCTTTTCTTCTAGCTCTTATTGGGAGACCCAGCACCCGCCCTGTTGTCCTTCGGGATTGTTTTTGCTGTTTGCGGGTACACATGTTGTTCATGTTGAACGGTTTTTCAGTTCTCCGATGTTAATCGGAGTTAATTTGTTTAAACCAGTTGTTGGCTTCCTCCTTCTTGCTTTGGCACTAAAACTGGAGTACCCGTGATACCACGGGGGGGTATAGCCAGAAGGGGAGGGGCCTTGCACTTTTGGTGTAGTGCTTTGTGTGGCCTCCGGAGGGCAGTAGCTATACCCCAATCGTCTGGGTCTCCCAATAAGAGCTAGAAGAAAAGGAATTTACGGTAAGTAACAAAATTCCCTTCTTTCATCCCTCTCACATATAGATTTTGCCTTAGGTAATGAATAGGGATGATCGAATACCCTTTTATTCGCTCCGCCTAATATCCGCCGAATACCTCGCAACTATTCGAGTATTCGCAAATATCCGACACCCAATGCAAGTCTATGGGAAACTCGAATAACTTTATGTTGGACCCGTGGGTGACCTGTGGTGACTGAGGAAAAGGCTGAAATGGATGGGAAAAGGCAGAAACAGTATAGCCTTAGCCTGTAGAAGGTGCCTCACTGCATTTCTGCCCCTTCCCGATTCATCCAAGGTGACAGGACGCACACTGACGCGTCGTCCGCATTCACCCTCTTCCTCTGATTTCTGTCGCATGTGCCATGACACATGCGACAGAAAACTACTCCCTGGGTCCAGCTAAGTCCCCCCGCATACCCTCCCGATGTTTAACGGCGTTCCACCGCTGTTTTTACCTTTTCTGCAGAGCTGATCCCCGCATCCCTCCCCCTTCACAATACACGGTATACACATGCGCAGAGCATGGCTGTCAGCTCAGCTCAGCTTCCTGTGTTCACTGACAATGGCTGTAGAGCTGTGCTGGCTGCATGCACACCGCTGCTGTGACCCGGGGAGTGTGGGTGCAGATTCTTTGCACCCACACTCCTCATATGGAGAGTCTGCACTCCTAGAAAATGGGGGACACCATATTCTAGAAGGTCCAAAGTCATCGTGGGACTACCACAATGGATTACAGATTTTTTTTATTTCTTTACAATAAATTGGTGAAAGAGAAAATGTTTTGGGGAGTGCTTTTTCAAATATTTTTTTTTTGTCGTCTATTTTTTTTTCTCTACTTTTATTACTGACAGTTGGTGATGTCGGGTATCTGATAGACGCCATGACATCACCAACTGCTGGGCTTAATGTCAGGTGACATTCATCCATCTGCTTTACCCTAGCTGGCTATCAAAAATGGGGGGAATACCACGTCGCTTTTTTTTTCCATTATTTTTTTTTTTTTTTCTAAATACAAGGCTAGGCACCCTTTAGTGGCACATGAAAGTCACAAGAGTGCCAGCTTAGAATATGCAGGGGTGGGGGGGGGACATTATATATGTGTTTGACATCGGTCTGCCTGTCTATCTATCTATTCATCTATCCTTTTTAATCCATCTATCCATTATCTATCTTCATCATCTCCCTCTCTCATCTCTCTCACTCATCTCTTTCTCTCTCACTCATCTCTTTCTCTCTCACACTCATCTCTCTATCTCTCTCTCACTCATCTCTCTCATCTCTCTCTCTCTCATCTCTCTCTCTCTCATCTCTCTCTCTCATCTCTCTCTCATCTCTCTCTCTCATCTTTCACTCACATCTCACTCTCTCACTCATCTCTCTCTGTCTCATCTCTCTCTCTCTCTCTCATCTTTGTAGCTGAATAATCTGCTTCTGGTTTCTCTACTGCAATACAGAGGTCAAGATTACCAAATCTGCCTATGCTTTTCATTACAGGCAGTGGCTCAATGGGTAGAGCTGCTGCCTAAGGAGAATTAGTTCACGATTTCGAGTCCCGGCCGTCTTAGTAAAGAATTTAATTTATTTATAATTTTAAATTATAATTATAATTTATTTACAATTTTAATTTAATTTTATTATGCACTTAGGGGATGAGCCGGGCATCAGCTGTGAGCCGCGGGACACACCTCTAAAAATCAGAGCAGTTCACGGAAAGAGGCTGCATTGGGCACTCACTCACAGACGTCACAGAGTTGGATTACGCCAGACCTGGATATTTGGGGCTTAATAAAGTGGTGAAAGAGGGGCTTTTTGGTGTTTTATTTCCAATAAAGGATTTTTCGGTGTTGTGTTTATTTACTTTACTTACAGATTATTGATGGTGTGTCATAGACGCTGCCATTACTAATCTTGGATTTAGTGACAGCTATGGTTTGATATTAACTCCCTATTACCCTGATGGCCACCGCATCACGGCAATCAGGAAGAGCCGATGACACGCCGGGACTGTCGCATCTAATGGATGCGACATTCTTGGGGTAGCAGGGGGCTGATATTCTCGGCTGTGAGAGGGGGGGCCGTAACCATGGCCCTCGCCCTCCCCAGCTTGAGAATACTGGCCCGCTGCTGTGTGCTTACCTCGGCTGGGTATCATTTGGGGGGGGACCGCACGTCGTTGTTTTAAATTATTTATTTATTTTACTACACGATATAGACCTGCCCACTGGCGGCTGTGATTGGTTGCAGTAAGACAGCTGTCACTCAGCATGGGGGCGTGTCTGACTACAACCAATCATAGGCACCGATGTGCAGGGAAAGCAGGGAATACAAGATGGATTAATGTGCGGCCGACATTTTCAAAAACTGGAGAACCCCCCACAGTGTGAGAGCCATGCAGCGATGCGCCAGTAATCGGTGAGTAAGAAAGAAAGAGGCAGAGACCGACTGACCATAATGGCCGCTGGCTTTTATAGCCACTATGGCGCCGTGCGGCCAAGCCAATCACAGTAACACCACAACAAATATGGCTGCGGCGTTACTGTGAGGGCAAGCAACGTCAGATGTGTTCATTCACTGTAAAATGTCACCAGGAAGTCCAGAAACGAAAATGAAAGTACCGGAGCGAATACCATATTAGCCATTGGATAGCGGATACCTTGGATACCCTATTAGCTGTCGGATACCGAATAGTGGTGAATACATTCGCTCATCCCTAGTACTGAAGCAATGCAAGGATTGGTAGTGGGAACCAAATACTTCCCTAGACAGGGTCAGACCACTCGCCCTTATGTGTAGAATTAGATTTGGCGGAACAATGGAACCAGGGTAGGCCCTTATAGAAATTAAATCCCTTTTGGCTGCAGTTGGTGAAAGAAGGCGGCACTATTGGAGGGGGTTTACAGGAATATTTTAGGTTTAGTGAAGAGCCAGCGTCTATTTGGGACTGTTTGGGAAGCTATGAAGGCATATCTTAGGGGACTATATACAGTGGGTATTCAGACTCCTTTAAATTATTCACTCTGGGGGGCGTGGCCTGGACATGGAGCCGGCAAGACACACACTGTAGGAGCTCCTCAGTAACGGCTGCAAACACCACCACCCACCAGCTATCAAGAGCGAGCACCGGGGGGTCAGATGAGAGGGAAAGCAGGTCTCCGGTCGCAGACGCCTGCCAGAGGGACTCCCAGCCGTGGGGGGCAAGGTATTGTGCCATACCTGACTGAGGCCCAGCGTCCTCCCAGGCCTGTAATGGCGACCGGGACACGTGCTGCTGCGACCCGGCTGTCACAGCCTGAGCGTTCTCCTGCTTCCCCCGCCCGCTCTGCACAGCAACCCGGAGAGGGGCTGCAGACTGACCCGGCATCGCAGGCTCCTGGATGGATGGCTCCTGAAGGAGGCACTGGAGACCGGCCTGTGGTGACTGATGGGGGAGGGGTGAGCAGTGGGAAGTTGGCTGCAGGGCGCGCTTCTCCCCCTGGGGCTTCACAGAGCAGAGGATCTCCTTCGGTCGTTCCCTGCCCCACAGCACTCAAATACCCCAGCAGCCGGCTCAGGAGAGGCTATGGAGCAGAGCTTGCTCGCCCTCCCCTGCCATGGAGGGGAGAACACAGCTACTCCCTTGCAACACTATGGGGAAGACCAAGGCTCAGAAATATCAGCTTTAAGGCTTCAAATCAATGCTATGCCAACCAAAATGGATATGGAGGGATACATTGCCCGCCTGGAGGCTGTGTGTAAAACTGAAATTCGCTCCTTGAAGGAGGATATGTCATCACTAACTAACTCCGTGCGGGACCTTGAATCGTCCACCCAGGATTTATACTCTCAGCAAAGCTCACAACAACAGCTTATAGATCAGCAGGCTCAACAGATCCACCTCTTGTTTGACATGATTGAAGATGCTGAAAACCGCAACAGGCGAAATAATGTGCGCATTCGTGGTTTGCCGAAGTCAGTCGGGCCTCAGGATCTGACCTCTACACTGCAGAGGATGTTTAACTCCTTGTTGGAACGTCCCCTTGAAACACGCATTGAGATGGACAGAGCACACCGTGCACTGGGGCCTAGAAACCCGGACCCAGAGAGGCCAAGGGACATTATTTGCAGGGTACACTTCTTCCAGGTCAAGGAGAATATTATGAGAAAAGCAAGAGATAAAGGTACTCTGGATTTTAAAGGAACTCCCATACAACTTCTAGCGGATCTTTCCCGATCAACACTTGCAAAAAGGAGAGCCCTGAGACCCCTACTGGAGGTTCTACGTAACAACAATATTGCTTATTCCTGGGGCTATCCTTTTCAACTACAAGTCAGGAAAGGTCCCAACCTGATCATCTTGAGGTCTCCGGCTGACCGGCCAGATTTTCTTTCGGCTCTGGATCTCCCTGGGATAAAATTGCTGGACTGGCCGTATACTACACCTCCACCCCAGAGAATGGTCCGTCGTGGAGGTCCCTTCCCACCTGATCAACACCGTACTCAGCGACCAAGATCCCAGAAGTCGCCGAGATCCTCATCGGCGGAGACCTGAACTCTCGGGACTACTGGGTTATACATGTAGTTTGAAGGAGGAATGAGGGCTGTTATGGCCTACTCTGATGCCTAACCAATATTGCCCTTTGTCCGTCTGTTTTTGTTTTTTTTTCTCTCCCCCTCCTCTCCTTTCCTGTCCCCCCTCCCCCCCCCTCCCCCGGGCATCACTAATTCTAATAATGTTGGGATTCTCTGCCTCCCCTCCCGGCATGCTCCAATGCTGAGTTGGGACGCCTGAACCCCCATGGGTATCTATGCTTCTCCTAAAAGCCTCACGAGTTGTGAGCCAGGAGATGGGAGTTTATCTCTCTTGCTGCATTCCTCACCTTGTTGCTGTGATTAATTATATTGAACTTGAGCTGTTAGCTGTTATATATGTTACTTTCATTTTGGTCGGGTGACTGACCATCTGTGGTTTCCTTTTCTTCTACCCCTTTTCGGTATTAACTAGTTAGGTGGTGTAGCAGCCGTCCTTCAGGCGACATAGTTTTCTCTAGTCCCTTCCACGACAGCATAGGAGGTTGTCTCCCCACGCCCTAATTGGGACAGGAAGTTCAAGAGGTTTAAAAGGACCCTCCCACCTCCCATAGCCAGTGTCTTACAAAGAACCCATAGCAAATGAGAAGTACAACATATCCATGAATATATGAATATAAAAGGGGAGGGAATTACCTGCTGTCGTGGAAGGTCCTAGAAATCGAATTAACGGTAAGAATAATTCTTATTTCAGTCACCTCCCACATTAGGGTGTGTTTCTAGAACACTAGTTACGAATATTTTCTCAGTTTAATTGCCTTCTGAGCTAGGACTCAGGAGGCTAAGTAAAGACAGGTTTTGATACTAGTCTTTTTATTCTGGTTTCTTTTTCTGTTCTACTTCCTCTCCTCTCTTTCCTGTAATCTCAGTTTCTTTCTTCTCCCTCTCCATCTCCCTACTCTTCTCTCGGGTGCCCAGAAGATAGGGCTTCTAAGATGGCGAACCTCAACCTATGCTCGTTAAATGTTAGAGGATTTAATGTACCAGAGAAGAGATCCAAGATCCTTTATAACATGCATAAAAAAAGAATCCATATTCTATTGCTTCAGGAGACTCATTTTAAAACGGACCACACTCCCACATTTAAGCATAGGTATTATAATTCCTGGTTTCATAGTACCAATTCAGTTGCAAAATCCAAGGGAGTTAGCATCGCTCTACATAAATCTCTCCCAGCCCAGGTCTTAGCAGTTAAGTCCGACCCAGAGGGGCGATTTATTTTTATCAAACTTAAGATCTGTACCAAATTATTTACCATTGCCAATTTCTATCTCCCCAACCAGGACCCGGCCAGGACTTGCCAAAAGTACCTGAACACCCTCTCTGACTTCGCTGAAGGCTCCTTGATTCTTGGAGGAGATTTCAATCTTATCCTTGATCGAGCTGTTGACTCCTCCTCGGGTAGGTCCTCTGTTCCTGCAGTAAAACTGCGGGGTCTTAGGAGTAAATTACTGGACTTGAGGCTTATTGACATCTGGCGTACCCTACACCCTAAAACACGGGACTACACTTTCTATTCTCCTGTCCATGATATGTACAGTAGAATAGACCTTTTTTTCATTAGCCACCACCTACTCTCACATGACCCGGCCTGTACTATAGACCCTATGGTGTGGTCCGATCATGCTTCGGTGTCACTTTCTTTCCTCTTGACAGACTTGCGCCCTGGGGAGTTGGTACGGTCATTGAACCCACACTTATTAAAAGATCAGATATGTCAGTCAGCCATCAGGAAGACCATCATGGACTTCTTCGAATTTCACGCCAATGACCCAACACCCTTACCGCTCCAATGGGAGGCCCTGAAGGGGATGATCCAGGGGACTTTTATTCAACAGGGAACCAGACTCAAGAGGGATAGAGCTTGCAAAATAGATAGATTACTGACTTCCATCCAACACCTAGAACAGGCCCATAGACGGACCCATGACCCTCAGATTTTAACAGACTTGCTCAAGGCTAGACTAGATCTGGGGTCCCTCTTGGATGCAGCGTCTGCCCGTCACCGAGACAGAGGTAGGAGATTTATGTACGAATTCTCTAACAAGCCAGGCAGAGCTCTGGCTAGGTTTCTTAATCCTCGCCTGCCCTCTACATTTATCCCCACCATTAAATCACCATATGGCCATTCAGCATATAAACCTCATGAAATTGCAGATGTATTCCAAGACTATTATGACGGGTTGTACAACCAAGGTGGCCCAGTGGCGGACATGTCCCCAACAAATTGCCAAGCGAAAGTGGACGAGTATGTCGATGGTACCCCTCTCCCCCCACTGAACCATGTGGACTCTCTCATGCTAGATGACCCTTTTAGCGAACAGGAGGTCACTGAGGTTATTAGGGGTCTAGCCAATGGTAGGAGTCCTGGTCCGGATGGCTTCCTGGCCAATTTCTATAAGCAATTCGCCTTGGAACTGACGCCCTTCCTGACCAGGACCTTTAACGCTATATCCTCAGCTTGCCCCTTTGCCGCGCAAACTCTTGCGGCTACCATAACGGTGATTCCCAAGCCTGGGAAGGACCCATCGCTATGCTCCAACTACCGCCCTATCTCTCTTATAGGGGTAGATATCAAGATCTTCGCCAAACTAATAGCTAACCGGTTGTCCCCGCTGTTGCCTGCCTCAATCCATACTGACCAAACAGGGTTTGTCCGGGGTAGAGAGGCGCGCGATAACACTATTAAAACTCTACTTTTGACCTCCCACATGTACAGACAAGGTACTCCAGCCTGCCTTCTATCGATCGATGCCGAGAAGGCATTCGATCGTCTTAACTGGACCTTCCTACACTCATCCCTCAGACAGCTGGGAATCGGTCAAACTATGTTGGAGAGAATCTCTGCCCTGTATCATAAGCCCTCGGCACGAGTTCAAGCCAATAATACTCTATCTTCTCCCCTGCAAATATCTAATGGCACTAGACAGGGGTGCCCTCTTTCACCCCTTCTATATGTGATAGCCATGGAGCATTTGGCTATATCCCTTCGAAACTCCCCCGATATAAAGGGCTTTGATATAGGTCAGAAATATTATAAACTTGCCTTATACGCTGATGACCTCCTTCTATATCTAACAAACCCGGAAATCGCCTTTCCAGTTCTCATCCAGGAATTTCAACGCTTTGGCATGGTTTCTAACTTCAAAGTAAACTACTGAAAGACAGAGGCCCTTAATATTACTCTTCCTACCACACAAGTCAATAGACTAAAATCCGCCTTCCCATTTAAGTGGGAGACCCAATCTATCAAGTATCTTGGGATATTTGTTTCGGCCAATCCGGATGAGTTGTTTAAGGCTAATTACTCCCCACTGCTTACTAGAACTCTTGCAGATCTTAATAGATATAACCGGGGCCGACTTTCCTGGTTTGGCCGGATCAATGCCCTCAAGATGGACATACTCCCGAGGTTTCTTTATTTATTCCAAACAGTCCCGGTAAAAGTTGCTAAACAGTATTTTAGACAGCTCCAGAGGGCGTGTAGCAGATTTGTCTGGGGGACGGGAAGACCGCGGATTCGATACGCCACACTGGTGAGACCCAAATCCAGGGGAGGCGCTGGTTTACCTGACTTCGAAAAATATTACCAGAGTGTCCTCCTCACGAGGGTCTTAGATTGGAGATTTAACGATCTCAATAAACAATGGGTGGGCGTTGAGTCCCATCTCTCCCCGTTCCCTTTGGCACAGCTTCTATGGGCCCCCCTTCAACAGAGACCGGCGGTCTCGGGGTTTCAACCTCTGACTCAGGCGCTCATGCTTTTCTGGGACAGACATCTGGAGACATTAAACTTATCCCACAGACCGGGAAGTATGAGCCCACTTTTTAATAATTTAGACTTTCCCCCTGCGTTGAAGAGATCTACCTTCTTATGTTGGGACTCCGCAGACGGAGCTACACTGGGACAGGTGGCTAGGAAATTATCTGGAACGGCGTCTTTTGGGGCTTTGCAGTAGTCATGCCCGGAGAGGAGATTATCCTGGCTGGAATATACTCAATTGACCACATTTCTAAAAAAAAATCCCCGGGAAACGCTCTATTATCCAAACCTACACACTTTGAGACTCTAATTTCATTAAAAGCCGTGCCGCAGCATGCCATCGCATTGATCTACAACCTCTTATGTACAGCCCAGTATAAAGGGACCCCAACGTATCTGGAGGACTGGCAAAGAGAGCTCCAGATTACGTTGTCGGAACAAGATCATCACAAAATCTTTACACTCTCTCATAAAATGTCCATTTCTTGTAGTGCACAGGAGAAAAATTTTAAAATGTTTACACGCTGGTACAGATGCCCTGACGTACTGCATAAGATCTTCCCCACAGTACCAGATACCTGCTGGAGATGCGGAGTCGAAATTGGTACTATGAAACATATATGGTGGGATTGCTTCTTGATAAGGCCATTCTGGGATTCAATTTTTGAAGTGTACTTTCAACTGTCGGGTATTCGAGTAATCCCCACTCCTCAAATAGCCTTACTGTCCCTAATTCCTGGATCTCTCTCTGTGACCAAAAGAGGTATCTTGCGTTTTTTTCTCATCGTTGCTCGTATGATTATTCCAAGACATTGGAAGACAACTACCACCCCCTCTATGAGGGAATTTTTGGAGGAGATAAATAGATTGGAGCGTATGGAATCCCTGATGGCAGATGACAGTGACAAATGGGATGCACATGCTGGCACGTGGACTTCCTGGCTCATTTTCCGAGAGACTCCGGAATATTCGTCTTGGCACAGATAAGGGGCTATACTGTGGTCGTTTATCCCCCAGGTTCCTTTAACTGGTATTTGTAATCTTTGTGAAGATTCGTATATTTGTGCGCATGAGCTCTCTGGACGCCCGACTTACTCCTATCTATCTATCTATTCCCCCCCCCCTCATACCCTCTTCTCTTTCCTATACCTATCTCTTTCTTCCTTCTTCTCTCTTTCTGATCTCCACTCAGTCTTTATAGTTAAAATAGTTTCCATAATACTGTTTTGAGAAGTTGTACCATGACACGGTATAATCTGAATTGATTTGCTTTCTCTGTTTTTTCTGTTTTC
Organism: Anomaloglossus baeobatrachus; assembly: GCF_048569485.1. Classification (NCBI taxonomy): domain Eukaryota; kingdom Metazoa; phylum Chordata; class Amphibia; order Anura; family Aromobatidae; genus Anomaloglossus; species Anomaloglossus baeobatrachus. The sequence continues at coordinate 65,687,163 of NC_134354.1, forward strand.
TTTTCTTATTTTACCATTCCTATCTTGGTAAAAGTATTCACAATACAGTGCTATTTGCCTGATCCACATGTTTGAATTAACTTTAACCGATGTACATTTACATCTTATATGTGGTATGAGCGATACTTTGTTCACTTTGCCTTAAACTTAATAAAATTATTTACTGAAAAAAAATAATTATTCACTCTGTTTTATTGCAGCCATTTGGTAAATTCAAAAAAAGTTAATTTTTTTTCATTAATGAACACTCTGCATCCCATCTTGACAGAAAAAAACCTGAAATGTAGAAACTTTTGCAAATTTATTAAACAAGTAAAATTGATATATCACATGGTCATAAGTATTCAGACCCATTGCTCAGACACTCATATTTAAGTCACTTGCTATCCATTTCCTTGTGATCCTCCTTGGGATGGTTTTACTCCTTCATTGGAGTTGATCTGTGTTTAATTAAACTTACTGGACTTGATTTGAAAAGGCACACACCTGTCTATAATAGACCTCACAGCTCACAGTGCAGGTCAAACCAAATGAGAACCATGAGGTCAAAGGAACTGCCCAAGGAGCTCAGAGACAGAATTGTGGCAAGGCACAGATCTGGCCAAGATTACAAAAGAATTTCTGCCATACTCAACGTTCCTAAGAGCACAGTGGCCTATTTAATCCTTAAATGGAAGAAGTTTAGGACCACCAGAACTCTTCCTAGACCTGGCCGTCCAGCTAAGCTCCTGCTACAATGGTTATGAACACAGCCAGGTCTTAGGGCGGAGTGCTAAGTCAGAAAGAGACTCGCTAGAAATATAAAAAAAAACCTGACCCGCACATCCAAAACTGCCTGGCATTTAAGTTAGGTTCCCGGATTACAGAGATATACCTTGCCGTTGGTTTCCGGGCTTACATGCATTGGCCATTACATAAACTAAATATCTCTCTTTTGCAGTAATGCAGTGTCATATTTTCCCTTGTACATTTTTGGCTTTTTCAGTGTGCAACTGTATGCATTTATAGTTTCTAGGCTACTCAAGTCTGTCTGTGTGGACCCTTGGGATTTGCTACTCGACAAGTAACTGGAGGCATTTTCTGATATCCAACTCGTTACCTGTTCGCACTGTTCAGGGCGAAAGAGTGCTTTCCCACGTGGACAAGAAAATTGAGATAGGAAGGCAGAGGTAGATAAAGCAGGAACCTTTTTCTTTGGCTCAATCACACTGCTTGGGCGACCACCACTGTCACCACCCTTACCCCCTATTTTCCCCATTTTTTTGGTTTGATTATTTGAAGGTGAATACTGTAACGTGACTAGAGTTGTGCGCAGTTCGTGGTTCGTGGTTCTCCAGTTCGCGATTCGAGTGATTTTGGGGGCTGTTCTAGATCGAACTAGAACTCGAGCTTTTGCTAAAAGCTCGATAGTTCTAGTTACGTACTAGAACGGTTCTAGCAGCAAAAACCAAGCTAATTACTAGCTGGCTTTTCGCTGTAATAATGTAAGTCACTCTGGGACTCACACTGTTATGAAATTTCAATGTATAGTGTGCGTGGACTGCGCATTCAGATCACTGCTGCTGAGATAATGGCGATCGCCATTTTTTTTTTTCCTTGTCTTCCTTCCCTAAGCGCGCGCGTGTAGTGGGGCGGGCCAGCATGTCAGCCAATCCCAGACACACACACAGCTAAGTGGACTTTTAGCCAGAGAAGCAACGGCATGTGTGATAGGATGTCCATGTCACATGTCCCTGAATTATAAAAACGGGTATCTGCCCGTCAGAACGCCATTATCTGCCTTCTGCGTCTGGGTGTCAGTCACCGCTGGCGTAGCTCCTGTCTCCGATACTGCTGTGTACGCTATACACACAGCGCTATACAGAATAGGGATAGAAGTTTCTTTTAGCCCTTGTAAGGGCTAATTACAGCAGGCTCAGAGCCATAGGTGACAGGACCGTGGAAACAGATTTTAACAGCTACAGAAGATAACAGCGTCTGTGTAGCTAAACTCAGGGACTTCCTCGCTGCATTTCCCCATTAGGAGGGCTAGAAAGTGAGGCTTCCTTTCCTCTACACTGACCCACAACCCTGCCACTGTACCCTCCTGCCCTTTGCACACTCAAGCTCATTGTTACTAAGCCATTATACTAGAAAACACTGAGGAAACTTAGTGGCATTCTAAAAGTGTCTGTTGGACTTCATTATTGTCCCACTGGTGCAAAGCTATTTGCAGCACCACTGCATTGCACACTCAAGCTCATTTTTACTAAGCCATTATACTAGCAAAACTGAGGAAACTTAGTGGCATTCTAAAAGTGTCTGTTGGACTTCATTATTGTCCCACTGGTGCAAAGATATTTGCGGCACCTCTGCATTGCACACTGAAACTCATTGTTACTAAGCCATTATACTAGCAAACACTGAGTAAACTTAGTGGCATCCTAAAAGTGGCTGTTGAACTTCCATTAGTGTCCCACTAGTGCAAATCTATTTGCAGCACCTCTGCATTGGCCACTCAAGCTCATTGTTACTAAGCCATTATACTAGCAAACACTGAGTAAACTTAGTGGCATCCTAAAAGTGGCTCTTGGACTTCCATTAGTGTCCCACTAGTGCAAATCTATTTGCAGCACCTCTGCATTGCACACTCAAGCTCATTTTTACTAAGCCATTAAACTAGCAAACACTGAGTAAACTTAGTGCCATCCAAAAAGTGGCTGTTGTACTCCATTTGTGCCCCACTGGTGCCAAGCTATTTCCAGCACCTCTGCATTACACCCTCCTGCTCTGTTTTTAATTAGCTATAATAATAGCCAAAAATGCTGCAAGTTACTGGCATCCAAAAAGTGACTGTTGTACTCCATTTGTGCCCCAATGGTGCCAAGCTATTTCCAGCACCTCTGCATTACACCCACCTGCTCTGTTTTTAATAAGCTATAATAATAGCAAAAAATGCTGCAACTTAGTGGCATACAAAAAGTGGCTGTTGTACTCCATTTGTGCCCCACTGGTGCCAAGCTATTTCTAGCACCTCTGCATGACACCCTCATGCACATTTTGCAACGCTATTTTTATAGCAAACTCAGGGAATTCCTTACTGCATTTCATCATTAGGAGGGATAGAAAGTGAGGCTTCCTTTACTGTCCTGGTACACACAGAACACGGCCACTGTACCCACCTGCCCACTTTTGCCACTCTATTTAATTTGCCCATAGAGCTGACACTTTTTCTGCCATCCTAAAATTGTCTGGAATATTAAGATATTGTTCCTTTGCTGCCAAGCAAGGTACAACACCTGTGCATTCTACACTCCTTTCCATTTGTGGAACGCAATAATTAACTGCAGGTAATCCAGCCAATCTTTCACAAAGGTGCAGGCGTGGATATAATGTTTCCTTCATCCAATGGTGGTTCTCTCGATGTCTGACAGCTCAACAATACCATCTGTTTGCACTTAAAAAACAAGTGACGACCTGCCAATCACACTCCCGCTTACGGGTAACGGGGTGGAAGTTCAGTGTGAAAAAGCATGTGTGACTGCTGTCCCCACAGTCACAGAGCACGCAGATGCACGCAGATGAAGAGCACGCAGATGCATGTGATGGGGCAGGCGGTGGTTGCACAGCCCCGCTAGGCCGCATTGTAGCACAGTGAAATTCCCTTTGTGACTTATGCTTCATTTTAAGTCTTGTATTTTGTGGGATCCACAGTATGCAGCAAAACCACGCAACATGAAAAGCACTGTTTGCAGTTGGGTTCATAAATGATTGTTTCACTTTCCCAAAACAAACAATAAGAACCATGCATTAAATTGAAATAATAGAACAATCTATTCAGTTGCCTACTGCTTGCTAAGCCCTCTGCGTAGTAGCAGTAATTGTGTGTTTGTGTGTGTGTGCGAAGACAACTTACTAGTGGCGCATCACAAGAGCTTCCCAGTTATCTACCTAAACATAGAGAAAACACATCACCCACCCTGAATACCCTTGTTAGCTGAAGCCTCACAGATAAGGCAGATGATAACAGTGTGAATGCAAACCACACAGCTCTGCATCACAGTCATGTAAATATTGAAAAGCAACATTCAATGCAAACATGTGTCGCTGTCCCTCTATGATTTAAACTGTACGTGACAATTTGACAGTGCAGAGGCAGCAAGTGTAATTGTCTATATAGTCATCCTACCCAGAACAGATATGTGTTTTCATAATAAAACAAAGTGTTCCGTGCACGCATTAATGTCTGGGCACAGCCTACCGTACCCGGGTACTGTGATGTCCAGTTGCCATAAATACAGACTTTACGCTCCTATCATGATTAACAGTATAGACAACACCGGAAGAATGTTGGTCTGTGGCACAGGATGCTGCTCACTGGCGTTACGATACTCCTCACCAAACTCCAAAATGACTCCCCTCCCAATTGAACGAAGTGTTTCCGCAGTTGCTCCTTCCTGTGTGCCGATTTACCCCAGCCGCAGCCTAACTCCAGTGTTTCGCCAACTGAGTATGCTCTGCCTGACTGTGTCATTCCTGAGGCAAAGTCTTAATTTTGGGCTACAGCGCATGCTCGTTTGGACTGTGCCTGAGTCATTCTGCGACCTGACAATAAGGAATAACGTTTGGAACACCATTCTAAGTCTCAACTGGGTGCAAAAACCTAAAAAAACATCACTATGGGGAGATAAGGTATGCACACCAGTGACTATGTAAGGGGAATACATGAAATAGCAGAAACTGCTGTGTGAATACTGACTTGAAAAATCCAACAGCTATATGTAAGAGTGAAAATGTGAAAAATGGAATCTGCATTACTGCCATGAACATATGAATCAAGAGAAATTTAGCTACTGAATTGATCAATGCAATAGAGCCCCAACACTACGCCAAAGTATTTCTCTACGTTGGGGTCCCTAGCTTGTGTGTGTCCTCTCATGCAGTTAAAAAACTTACCATGTATGGGAAGCTGAGACCCAGGCTATTTATGCGTATGATATGGATTGGCAATAGGTGTGGTTGGGGAGGGTTCACAAACGAAAAACTACTAACAATAAGGAATAACGTTTGGAACACCATTCTAAGTCTGAACTGGGTGCAAAAACCTAAAAAAAACATCACTATGGGGAGATAAGGTATGCACACCAGTGACTATGTAAGGGGAATACATGAAATAGCAGAAACTGCTGTGTGAATACTGACTTGAAAAATCCAATAGCTATATGTAAGAGTGAAAATGTGAAAAATGGAATCTGCATTACTGCCATGAACATATGAATCAAGAGAAATTTAGCTACTGAATTGATCAATGCAATAGAGCCCCAACACTACGCCAAAGTATTTCTCTACGTTGGGGTCCCTAGCTTGTGTGTGTCCTCTCATGCAGTTTAAAAACTTACCGTGTATGGGAAGCTGAGACCCAGGCTATTTATGCGTATGATATGGATTGGCAATAGGTGTGGTTGGGGAGGGTTCACAAACGAAAAACTACTAACAATAAGGAATAACGTTTGGAACACCATTCTAAGTCTGAACTGGGTGCAAAAACCTAAAAAAACATCACTATGGGGAGATAAGGTATGCACACCAGTGACTATGTAAGGGGAATACATGAAATAGCAGAAACTGCTGTGTGAATACTGACTTAAAAATCCAATAGCTATATGTAAGAGTGAAAATGTGAAAAATGGAATCTGCATTACTGCCATGAACATATGAATCAAGAGAAATTTAGCTACTGAATTGATCAATGCAATAGAGCCCCAACACTACGCCAAAGTATTTCTCTACGTTGGGGTCCCTAGCTTTCACTCTTACATATAGCTATTGGATTTTTCAAGTCAGTATTCACACAGCAGTTTCTGCTATTTCATGTATTCCCCTTACATAGTCACTGGTGTGCATACCTTATCTCCCCATAGTGATTTTTTTTTAGGTTTTTGCACCCAGTTCAGACTTAGAATGGTGTTCCAAATGTTATTCCTCATTGTTAGTAGTTTTTCATTTGTGAACCCTCCCCAACCACACCTATTGCCAATCCATATCATACGCATAAATAGCCTGGGTCTCAGCTTCCCATACACGGTAAGTTTTTTAACTGCATGAGAGGACACACACAAGCTAGGGACCCCAACGTAGAGAAATACTTTGGCGTAGTGTTGGGGCTCTATTGCATTGATCAATTCAGTAGCTAAATTTCTCTTGATTCATATGTTCATGGCAGTAATGCAGATTCCATTTTTCACATTTTCACTCTTACATATAGCTGTTGGATTTTTCAAGTCAGTATTCACACAGCAGTTTCTGCTATTTCATGTATTCCCCTTACATAGTCACTGGTCTGCATACCTTATCTCCCCATAATTCTGCGACCTGAGGCTCAACACACTTACACAGGGCCCTGGTGCTTGACTCACTCTCGGAAGGCTACTAAAACTAACTGCACCCAACATCAGCCCCAGGTGTCTCCTTACACTGCAGTGGCGGTCCCCACTGGCCACAATACCGAGAGTGGTGTCGCGAAAATACATATAAAGAAGCAACCTAAGTGTGACTAGACTCTTCCTCCATGTGGAGTCCCTGAAGGTAATGCACCAACACAACACCTGTGGGGCTTCACACTGACTGAGAAAAGCCTCTTTGCACAGGTACTTGCACTCCGTGCCGGGTCTAAGTCCTGTTTTGTGCCTAGACAGCATGCTGAAGCGGATAGTCTTTTTTTCAGAAACTGTATTTCATGCTACTGAGCACTTACTGCACCAGAGGCTAGGTCCGGTAATGAACTCTTTGGCCCTGCCCCTGATATGGGGGGCCCATATAGACCACAGGGCATCAGGTGTCCTGACAATTTGGCCAGGTCACTCCCAACAGGCTTGCAGAGGCCCGCCCCTATGACTTGTCACCTCATTGTTGTTGGTCAGACGATGACTGTTGAGGTGTTTTGGTTGTGGCAGCCATGAGGTCATCATTCAAGTGGCGGTTCAAAATAGGACGCTAGTTATGCCACTCATGACGTGTCACTCTGCTTTTGTCTCCAGGAGGTGCATTGTGGTCCACCCTGGTTTGGGGCGGACCCAGGTTATAAAAGGGGCTGGAGCCAACAAGAAGGTGCCCAGTCTTCTATTATGCTCCGAAAGAGCACACCTCCATGTGTTGAACCCATTGCAGCTTTAGGCTAGAGGTTGGCAGGGATAGGTCATTGATGCAGGCTGCCACCACAGTTGGTAACGCAGATCGTTTAAGAACAGCTCCTGTCCTACCAGTCCTGCTAGTGCAGCCCAGTGGCATCAACAGGCCTGCTGCTGTTGATGCGCCTGCTGTGCACAGGTGTGTCCTCTACGCACACGGACAGCATAACCAATGTCCCCTGTGTTGTTAACAGGGAGTTCCGGGGCTGGGTGGTCATGTGGACCCTGTCACGCTAACAGGGCTCCCAGTCTCCAGATCCGAGTGGCGTCTAACTCGGTTCAGGCTACTATTTGTTTGAGAGTCGCCGTCTCAGCACAGCAGCCAGCCCTCGGTCCCTCAGATGTGGACAAGACCATTTCCTCCTATAGATGAAAAAGCGTTGAGATTCACTCTGTGCACCACTGGTGTTTAGTGGAAAAACAGATGTAAGATTGCGTAACACCTTCTGCTGATACTCCTGTATACGTGCGTCCCTTTCTATGGCAGGAGTTATTTCGCAAAATTTTGTGTTGTACCGGGGATCTAACAGTGTGGCAACCCAGTAGTCAGCATGACTTGGAATTCGTACAATCCGAGGGTCATGTTGTAGGTAGTGCAGCAAGAAGGCGCTCATGTGTCTTGAGCATCCAGGAGGACCAAGTCCTTGGTGTGTTGGTGGCGGAGAGGTGAGAATCGTGCATCCTTCCTCTGCCCTCTCCCCACAACCTCGCATAACCGAAATGTGAGCAAGCTCTCACTAATCTGCTGAGTCTTCCATACCCATCGCCAGTTCGTCCTCCATTTCTTCCTGGGCTGCTGCACCTTCCTCAACTGTTTTGCTGATTCTATGCGCCCTTGATAATCCCTCTCCCCCACCGTACCATGACTGGCGCCAAGGTGCCGCTGACCGTCTGGACCTTGTAGATCTTGTTATCCCTTCCACATATGACTCCTCCAGTACTTCCTCCCTTCCTCTTGGACCAACACCTGACTCCGAATAATGCTTACAGTGTGCTCCATCATGTAGATGACCAAAATTGTAACGCTGATAATTTCGCCAGTGTTAAACATCTGCGTCGAGATTTGTAAACTGTGTAGAATGGTGCATATGTCCTTGATCTGACACCACTCCAGCAGCGTGATCTGCACCACCTCTGGATCAAGTTAGCCCAGGGTATACATCATAACGTATTTCAGCTTGGCTCTGCGGTGCTGCCACAGACGCTGCAACATGTGCAGATTCAAATTCCTGCGTGTCGGAACATCGCATTTCAGATGTTTAACCGCCAGACCTTAAGACTTCAGGAGCGATGAAAGTTGTTGAGCTACTGGGTGCGAACGATGGAAGTCAGCACATAGTGAGCGTGCCCTCTGTACAAGGCCATGTAGGCCGGGATGTTGTTTTAAAAATTGCTGGAGAATCAGATTAAACACGTGAGCCATACAAGTCATTTGTGTCACATTGGCCTGACGAAGGCACTCTGCCATGTTTGCATCATTGCCGCACACGGCTGTTAAGTCACCACCGTAGTCCGCTACGTCAATTTATACTCCTGTCACAAGGTGACAACGTGTTCCTTTCGTGCATAGTGCTGATGATGGGAGAGGACTCGACGCCAGCGGCGCAGGTGGATGCAGGTTATGCTCACCCACTGGGATGCGTTACCTTGACATATGCAGAACCAATGGCTGAATGCAGGTGGTGGGTATCTCACAGATGAAGTACCATCATTCAGCTACAACCAATGGGAAGTCACAACACCCTTTTTTAGGCCCCTCCTGTCTGAAGACCACTGCCAGACATAGCTATGAACCTCTGGTTACTGTTACCCCCAGTTTAGTTTTATGAGTTTGTGTGCTTGTTACCTGACTACTTTTCCTGCTTGCTGTTTAGGTACCTCATTGGCAGATTGGCATTTCACCTCTGCTTGTTTTCTGATTAAGTCCTGTCCCTCCCATTCTGTTCCTCCTACTCAATTAATGTTTTGACCCTGCATGACTACTATTCTCTGGAACTGCAGCCTTCCACAGGTATTGATCAACTTGGGCCCTGTGTCATTCAAAATCACTGTTTAGGTGTTAAAGGGTTTCAGGGTTCTGGGGGTCCAGCTTGGTGAGTGGGTTCCCTCTAGCCTATCCTTTACAGCCCGTCTGAGTGTGTCGTTCCAGGCAGGCGTTACACCGTGCCCTCGACAGAAGGACATGTGGGCCGGGATAGTGTTTTAAAAATTGCTGGAGATTCGGATTCAACACGTAAGCCATACAAGGCACGTGTGTCACATTGCCTTGAAGAAGGGCTGCAGACTGTTTAGAATCATTGTCGCACCCGGCATTCCCTGGCTGCTGGTTGAGTGGAGACAACCATTGATGAAACTCGGTCTCACTCTACAGAGCTAACCGTCCACAACTCCTCAGCGGTGTCTCACATTTGCCCTACATTTCAAAGTAAACATTTGACCGCCTGATGGCCTTGAGCTCTGCTGCCAGCATAGTAAGGAGGTGTGTGGGATTCCTTGAGCGCAGTTACAAGGAAGGGTGGCCTGACCACACAGGGTTTGGGCTGAGGTGCAGGAACAACACGAGGTTGATGAGGCAGAAGCAGTGGAGGAACTTGTACATACAGAGGAAGGATTGAAACACACAACTCGTGGGGACGGAAAGACTTGTACAGCAGACACTTCTCCATCAATCACCATAGTTACCCAGTACCCAGTCAGCGACATGTAACGCCCCTGTCCATGCTTACTGGTCCAAGTATCTGTGGTGAAATGCACCCTGTCACACACAGAGTTTCTCAAGGAAGCGGTGATGTTGTGTGCGACCTGCTGTGGTAGCGCGGGCACCCCTTTCTTGGAGAAGGAGTGTCAAATGGCCATCGGCTCTTGGGGCACTGCAATGGGCATAAGGTCTCGAAAATCCTCGGTAACAAAAGGGTGTAAAGGCAGCCTTTCTGTAGCCAACAAGTTTGAGATGCTGAAACTAAACCTCTTAGGCGTGTCATGCACTTCGAAAATCATGTAAAAAACAGCGAGGGGACTCCAACCACAGTCTCCCTCGTTGCCACTAATTGGGCCACACACACCCCACTTGACTGTCATCTGTTGACTCCCTTTTCAAATTGAAAAAGATGCTTTGCATGAAGCACTCTCAAAAATACTCCTGCCTTTCGCCTCCCCTGGATGACCCAGGGGAAGAAAAGTCCTCTGAGAGCCATGACTTGTTCATCTTGGTTCTTTGAGAAACACAGCGAGGGGACTCCAACCACAGTCTCCATTGTTGCCACTAATTGTCCCACACACCCCACTTGACTGGCATCAGTTGACCCCCTTTTCAAAATGAAAAAGATGCTTTGCATGAAGCACTCTCAAAAATACGTGGGCCTTTCGCCTCCCCTGCATGACCCAGGGGAAGAAAAGTCCTCTGAGAGCCATGTCCACATTGTCAGTGGACAGACGCATGTGCTTATCTGTCAGCAGACCCCCAGCAGCACTGAAGACAGGTTCCGAGAGAACGCTGGCTGCAGTACACGACAAGATCCCCAAGGCGTACGTGGCGAGCTCAGGCAATTTATCCAGATTGGAAGCCTAAAATGAGCAAGGCTCAAGTTGCACAGTAATGGCATCGATGTTCCCTTGCATATACTCATATATCTGTGTCTCCTCTTTTTCCTTGTTCAGCTCTTTTGTTTTCGCATGAGTCACTTGTCACTTTCCCATGTGTTTGTGTTGTGAGTTGTTTGGCACCTTTTGGACACCTTTGAGGGAGTTTTCTAGGTGTTTTTATGTGTTTGTGATTTCCTCCCATTGTTTCCTATGTGGTTCGAGTGGTTCGCCGAACCGAACTCGAACGAGATCTCCGTTCAGCGAACCGAATTCGAGCCGAACCACGGCCGGTTCGCTCATGTCTAAACATGACCTTTTCTACAGGCAGTAGAACAACACTTATGCCGGGTTGTTAAAGTTGTGTTTTTTAGTTTCTCACAATAGCTGTTTCTGTAAGTCTAAGAACAGAAAGGTACCTTTATTGGACAAACTACCACTTGGAGGAGTCGACAAAGATGTTATGAATGTCTTTCAGCCCCATAAGAAAACCGGGTTTGATAACACTTTTATTTTCGTATTGGATTTTGGCACTCAGACTGTGTTTTATTAAGAGCAAGCCACTATGTAGGTTCTGGAAGATATGAAGCCCCCAAAATTATGCTAGTTTGCTGATAGGAAGGTACTGGCCTTCAGGCAAAAGTAGTGCCACTGGCACCGAGTATTTATAAAAATTGGGTAACACTGAGACTGTGTGTTAGTGGCAGCAGGCCACTATCTAAGTTGTGTAAGATATGAAGATCCCCAATATTACGCTAGTTTGGTGCTATGAAGGTATTTTGCTTCAGGCACAAGTAGTGCCACTGACACCATGTATTAATAAAAATAGGATAACACTGAGACTGTGTGTTAGTGGCAGCAGGCCACTATCTAAGTTGTGTAAGATATAAAGATCCCCAAAATTAGGCTAATTTGGTGATATGAAGGTTAGAGTTGAGCGCGGTTCGCGGTTCGAGGTTCTCCAGTTCTAGGCTCGAGTGATTTTGGGGGCTGTTCGAGATCGAACTAGAACTTGAGCTTTTTGCAAAAGCTCGATAGTTCTAGATACGTTCGAGAACGGTTCTAGCAGTAAAAAGCAGGGCTTTTTACAGCTACAGTGTGCAGGAGCCATCGCTGGCAGCCTGCGACAAGCTGGTAACCAAGATAAACATCGGGTATCCAACCAAAGCGCTTTGGTTAGTAACCCGATATTTATCCTAGTTACGTGCAGGAAGCCCACACTTCCCCGCTCAGCTCGCTCCGCCCCCTCCTGCCCGCGGCATGTACACATACATACACACACACACACACACACACATACACACACACACACACACATACACACACACACACACACACACACACCCCCGCTCGGCTTACCTGCGGTGATGAAGTCTCGCCATCCCGACCTCAGCGCTGTCACTGTCCTCCATGGCCGCCGCTTGTCACATCACCTCTCGCTTCCAACCCGAGACTGACTAGCGGTGACGTCACGGGCCTCTCGCGATACTTGGTGTGAAGGCGCCGGTCATTGAACTCAGTGACAGGGGCTGTCAGTGTGCTGGAGATCAGCGCAGGTAATGTACCTCGCTGACAGCAGCACTTGTCATGCCCTGCAGTGACCTGGGCTGACCCATTGATGTTAGCTCAGGTCACTGCACTGCTCTCCCAGCCAATGGGGAACATTCTGCTCTTCATTGACTGGGACAGTGTGGATCGTCATGGCAACCCCTTGGATTACAGCAGACCTGGATTTGTTTTTCATTCTAATAAATTGGTTAAAGAGGCAATGTATTGGGGAGTGTTTTTTCAAATAAAAATGTGTTTGTCGTCTATTTTTTTTTATTACTGACTGGGTTGGTGATGTCAGGTATCTGATAGACGCCTGACCTCACCAACCCCAGGGCTTGATGCCAGGTGACATTACACATCTGGTATTAACCCCATATATTACCCCGTTTGCCACCGCACCAGGGCGCGGGATGAGCTGGGGCGAAGCACCAGGATTGGTGCATCTAATGGATGTGCCACTTCTGGGGCGGCTGCGGCCTGCTATTTTTAGGCTGGGGAGAGTCCAATAACCATGGACCTACCTAGTCTGAGAATATCAGGCCCCAGCTGTCTGCTTTACCTTGGCTGGTGATCCAATTTTGGGGGGACCCCTACGTGTTTTTTTTTTTAAATTATTCATTTAATTTAAAATAACAGCGTGGGGTGCCCTCAGTTTTGGATTACCAGCCAAGGTGAGGTTGCCAGCTGTGGTCTGCAGGCTGCAGCCGTCTGCTTTACCCTAGCTGGCTACAAAACTAGGGGGAACCCTACGTCATTTTTTTTTTCATTTTTTTGGCTAAATACAAAGCTAAGCACCCCTTAGTGCCACATGAAAGGCACCAAAGGGTGCTCCACTTTTTCTCCACTTTTTCTCCACTTTTTCTCCACCTTTTCTCCACCTTTTCTCCACTTTTTCTCCACTTTTTCTCCACTTTTTCTCCACGTTTTCTCCACTTTTTCTCCACCTTTTCTCCACCTTTTCTCCACTTTTTCTCCACTTTTTCTCCATTTTTTCTCCACTTTTTCTCCACTTTTTCTCCACTTTTTCTCCATTTTTTCTCCACTTTTTCTCCACTTTTTCTCCACTTTTTCTCCACTTTTTCTCCACCTTTTCTCCACTTTTTCTCCATTTTTTCTCCACGTTTTCTCCACTTTTTCTCCACTTTTTCTCCACTTTTTCTCCACTTTTTCTCCATTTTTTCTCCATTTTTTCTCCACTTTTTCTCCACTTTTTCTACATTTTTTTCCACTTTTTCTCCACTTTTTCTCCACTTTTTCTCCACTTTTTCTCCACTTTTTCTCCATTTTTTTCTCTATTTTTTCTCCACTTTTTCTCCACTTTTTCTCAACTTTTTCTCCACATTTTCTCTACTGTTTCTCTACTGTTTCTCTACTGTTTCTCCACTTTTTCTCCACTCTTTCTCCATTTTTTTCTCTATTTTTTCTCCACTTAGTCTCCACTTAGTCTCCACTTTTTCTCTACTTTTTCTCCACTTTTTCTCCACTTTTTCTCAACTTTTTCTCAACTTTTTCTCCATTTTTTTCTTCATTTTTTCTCCACTTTTTCTCCATTTTTTTCTCCATTTTTCTCCACTTATTCTCCACTTTTCTCCACTTTTTCTCCATTCTTTTTCTATGGTCGGTCTACCCATTAGCTCTGCCATGCATACTGTAGCTCTACACCTACTGCACATGTTACTTTATGATTGACATCTCTTTCGTACCAGAGCTGTCTAAGCCTACTCTGACCCCATATTTGTCATTACTATATTGTCCTTGTACTGTATTATGACATTTGTATCATGTGTTTCATTTCTTGCTGTGTTGCAATTTTTTTGCTGCATCCCAATTGTACCTCTACATTGTTCCAGTTTATGTTATTGTTCTCTCACTCTTATGTGATACTGATTATTGTCATTTTTCATGATTACATGCAGATAAGTCCAATCTGACGAAGGCTCAGGCCGAAACGTCATTTGTAACTTGTTTTGGACAAAAACATATATGCTTATGAAAATTTTTTTTTTCTTAATACGGACCAATAAAGAGTGATTTTGCATTACTATCCGTTGTGACTTACTGACTTAGTCTGGGAGATTTAGAGTGCCGAGGTTACTCACTAATTTTATCTATTATTACCTCTGAGCACCTATATACCAGTGAGCAGAGCTTCCTCTACAGTAGTTCTCCTGATTAGGCATGCCCTTACCTCATGAGCAGGGCATTGCAGCTTTGGTAGCAACCATTACGACATGGACTCTGCTGCTGTGGACCCGAGAAGAGTGAGTGCAGATTCATTGCACCCACACTCCTCACATGAAGGGTCCGCACTCCTAGAAAATGGGGGATACGTTCCCTGAGTGTCTTCCCCACGTATTCTAGACGGTCCAGAGTCGTCGTGGGACCCCTTTATTTTTTTTCTTACAATAAATTGGTGAAAGAGGAAATGTTTTGGGGACTGTTTTTTCAAATAAATTTCTTTTGTCGATTTTTTTTTGTTAGTACTGACAGTTTATGATGTTGGGTATCTAATAGACGCCATGACATCACAAACTGCTGGGCTTGATCTCAGGTGACTTTACAGCTAGTATCAACCCGATTTATTACCCCGTTTGCTACTGCACCAGGGCACGGGATGAGCTGGGGTGAAGCGCCAGGATTGGCGCATCTAGTGGATGCGCCACGTCTGGGGTGCCTGCGGCCTGCTATTTTTAGGCTGTGAAGGCCCAATAACTATGGACCTTCCCACCCTGAGAATACCAGACCACAGCTGTCCGCGTTACCTTGGCTGGTGATCCAATTTGGGGGGGACCCTACTTTTATTGTGTAATTATTAATATGTATAAAATAATTATAAAAAGAGCCTGAGGGGACCTCCACATTGGATCCCCAACCACGGTAAAGCTGCCAGCTGTGGTTTTCAGGCTACAGCCGTCTGCTTTACCCTAGCTGGCTATCAAAAATGGGGGGACCAAACGTCATTTTTTTTTTAACTATTTTTTAAATAGAAAAAATTAATGGGCTTCCCTGTATTTTGATTGACAACCAAGGTAACGGCAGGCAGATGGGGGTGGCAACCCATAGCTGTCTGCTTTATCTGCGCTGAGAATCAAAAATACCGCGGAGCGCTACGTCATTTTTTTAAAGATTTATTTTTACAGCACTGTGATGTCCAGCAATCAAAATACAGGGAAGCCCATTTTATTTTTAGTTATTTAAATAAATAATTAAAAAAAATATATATGGGCTCCCGCTGCATTTTTTGTATTGCTAGCTAAGGGTAATCCAAGCAGCTACTGGCTGCTAACTCCCACTGCTTGGTGTTACCTTCACTGGCAATGGAAAATCCAGGGAAGCATTTTTTATTTTTTTTGCCAAAAAACTACAAAAAAAGGACGTGAGCTTCGCCATATTTTTGTATGCTAGCCAGGTATAGCAGGCAGGTGCGGGAAGAGTTGGATACAGCGCCAGAAGATGGCGCTTCTATGAAAATGCCATTTTCTGAGGCGGCTGCAGACTGCAATTCGTAGCAGTGGGGCCCAGAAAGCTCAGGCCAACCTGTGCTGCGGATTCCAATCCCCAGCTGCCTAGTTGTACCTGGCTGGACACAAAAATGGGGCAAAGCCTACGTCATTTGTTTTCTAATTATTTCATGAAATTCATGAAATAATAAAAAAAGGGCTTCCCTTTATTTTTGGTTCCCAGCCGGGTACAAATAGGCAACTGGGGGTTGGGGGAAGCCGTACCTGCCTGCTGTACCTGGCTAGCATACAAAAATATGGCGAACCCCACATAATTTTTTCAGGGGGCTAAAAACTTCTGCATACAGTCCTGGATGGAGTATGCTGAGCCTTGTAGTTCTGCAGCTGCTGTCTGTCTGTATGGAGAAGAGCAGACAGCAGCTGCAGAACTACAAGGCTCAGCATACTCCATCCAGGACTGTATGCAGAATTTTTTTGCCCACCAAAAAAATGACGTGGGCTTCGCCATATTTTTGTATGCTAGCCAGGTACAGCAGGCAGCCACGGGCTGCCTCCAACCCCCAGTTGCCTATTTGTACCCGGCTGGGAACCAAAAATATAGGGAAGCCCGTTTTTTTTTAATTATTTCACTTATTTCATGAAATAATTAAAAAACAAATGACGTGGGCTTCGCCCCATTTTTGTGTCCAGCCGGGTACAACTAGGCAGCTGGGGATTGGAATCCGCAGCACAGGTTAGCCCGAGGTTTCTGGGCGCCTCTGCTGCGGATTTCAGTCCGCAGCAGTCCCAGAAAATGGCGCTCTCATAGAAGCGCCATCATCTGGCGCTGTATCCAACTCTTCCAACAACCCTGGAGCCGGGTGGCTTGTTGGGTAATCATGAGTTAATACTGGCTTTGTTTTACTAGCCAGTATTAAGCCAGAGATTCTTAATGTCAGGCACGTTTGACCCGGCCATTAAGAATCTCCAATAAAGGGTTAAAAAAAAACACCACACAGAGAAAAAATACTTTAATAGAAATAAATACACAGACACATTAGAGACTCCATCTTTATTACCCCCTGTCAGCCCTCCACGATCCTGCTCTTCTGTCTTCTTTCTTTCTAGTGTAGTAGTAGTGACGATTGTAGTGAGGAAGGATGAGGTTCACCAGCTCATCACTTGGGGCTGGGGAACCTCATCCTCACTACAATCCTCACTAGTGTAGTAGTAGTGAGGATTGTAGTGAGGAAGGATGAGGTTCAAAAGCTCATTACTTGGGGCTGGGGAACCTCATCCTCACTACAATCCTCACTAGTGTAGTAGTAGTGACGATTGTAGTGAGGAAGGATGAGGTTCACCAGCTCATCACTTGGGGCTGGGGAACCTCATCCTCACTACAATCCTCACTAGTGTAGTAGTAGTGAGGATTGTAGTGAGGAAGGATGAGGTTCAAAAGCTCATTACTTGGGGCTGGGGAACCTCATCCTCACTACAATCCTCACTAGTGTAGTAGTAGTGACGATTGTAGTGAGGAAGGATGAGGTTCACCAGCTCATCACTTGGGGCTGGGGAACCTCATCCTCACTACAATCCTCACTACAATCGGGAAGCAGCGTGCAGCCTTCACTTCGTGAGTGATCAGTGCTGGCTGGCAGCGGTATCAGCGGTAACGCTGACAGACGCGTTACCATAGCAACGGTGCTCTCGCTAACTGCGTTGCTATGGCAACGGTGATCTCCGTTAATGGCCGGCTGTGTCAGCCGGTCCCTAACGGAATGGGGAGTCGACCGTGTGCTAGAGCATGTCGCCGGTACACGGCGATACACATATGTGCACCGTGTACCGGAGAGATGCACTCGCAGGTCCTACATGACGCGTCATAGTCATGTGACCAGTCTGTAGCCAATGAGATAATAGCCACGTGACTGGTCACATGGCTATTTTGACGTCACGATAGGTCCTGCATCTCTGCTGGCAGTGCTGGTCACCGGGAGGATTCAGCGATCATCGGATGGAATAGCGGCAGGAGACAGAGTGCAGAAGGGATCGCGAGGACCGGTAAGTGTTATGGCAATGTTTATTAACTGTTTGTGTACATTTATAATGCATTTTTATGTGTTTGTGATTGCCTCCCATTATAGCCTATTGGTTCTAGTTCGGTTCGTCGAACGTTCGACGAGCCGAACTCGAACGGGACCCCCGTTCGGCGAACCGACCTCGAGCCGAACCGGGACCGGTTCGCTCATCTCTAATGAAGGTATTTTTCTTCAGGAATAAGTTGTGCCACTGACACCTAGTATTAAGCCCCAAGCCTATTTTGACCCTAAAGACCAGGCCATTTCTTGCAATTCTGACCAGTGTCACTTTATGAGGTTATAACTCTGGAACGCTTCAGCGGATCCCGGTGATTCTGAGATTGTTTTTTCGTGACATATTGGGCTTCATGTTAGTGGTAAATTTAGGCTGATATTTTTTGCGTTTCTTTGTGAAAAAAACGGAAATTTCGCGAAAATTTTGTAATTTTCAAACTTTGAATTTTTATGCTCTAAAACCAACGAGACATATGACACAAAATAATTAATAAATAACATTTCCCACATGTCTACTTTACATCAGAACTATTTTGGGAAAAAAAAAAATTTAAGGAAGTTATAGGGGTTCAAAGTTTATGAGCAATTTCTCATTTTTACAAAATTTACAAAGCCACTTTTTTTAGGGACCAGTTCACATTTGAAGCGATTTTGAAAGGTCTACATGACACAAAACACCCAAAAGTGACACCATTCCAAAAACGGCACCCCTCAGGCTACTCAAAACCACATTCAAGAAGGTTATTAACCTTTCAGGTGCTTCACAGTAACTAAAGCAATGTGGAAGGAAAAAATAAACATTTTACTTTTTGCTACAAAAATGTTAATTTAGCCTCAAATATTGCATATTCACAAGGGTAACATCAGAAAGAAACTGGAGAAAAACAGGTTTTTTGCCGCGCTTGAAGACCACAGACATTGATGTCGGAACAGATGATTCTTTTATTGTTTCATTCCTACGCGTTCCCTGAAGAAGGAGACAGTTTGGATCTCCGAAACGCGTAGGAATGAAACAATAAAAGAATCATCTGTTCCGACATCAATGTCTGTGGTCTTCAAGCGCGGCAAAAAACCTGTTTTTCTCCAGTTTCTTTCTGATGTTCCTCCTGTGTAGCAGGGCTGCTGCTGGACCGCTTGGGCGCTCATTCTTGCTATCAATGGTGTTGTGACTGGCACAACCCGATCAGGTGAGTGCATCACTTCTTTTATGTTTGCCCATTATATCGGGTAAGACCCTATTGCGCCTTTTCTCTCCCATATAATATTCACAAGGGTAGCAAATGAACCCCCAAAATTTGTTGGGCAATTTCTACTGAGCACGCAGATACCTCATATGTGGCGAAAAACCACTGTTTGGGCGCACGGCAGGACTCGGAAGGGAAGGAGCGCCATTTGACTTTTTTGAACAGAAAATTAGCTGGAATCGTTAGCCGCACCATGTTGCGTTTGGAGAGCCCCTGAGGTGCCGAAACAGTGGAGCTCTCCCACATTTGACCCCATTTTGGAAACTAGACCCCTCATGGAATTTATCTAGATGTTTATTGAGCACTTTGATACTCTGGGGGCTTCACAAAAGTTAATAGAGTGAAGCCGTGAAAATAAAAAATAATTTTTTTACCACAAACTTGTTACTTCAACCAGGTAGCTTTTTTTTTCACAAGAGTATCAGGAAAAATTGCACCTTAAAATGTATTGTGCAATTTCTCCTGAGTACACAGACACCTCATATGTGGTGGAAATAAAATGTTTGGGCGCACAGCAGGGCTCGGAATGCAAGGAACGTCATTTGACTTTTCAAACGCAAAATTGTCTGGGATAATTAGCGTATTCCATGTTGCGTTTGGAGACCCCCTGAGGTGCCGAAACAGTGGAGCTCCCCCACATGTGACCCCATTTTGGAAACTAGACCCCCATGGCATAGAAAAAAAAACAGCGGCAGATGGGGGGGGCGGCAGATGGGGCGGCGGCAGATGGGGGGGGGCAGCGGCATATAAAGGGAGCATCTGTGATTGTGAGACGGCGGCTGGGATAGGGTGGGGGCGGCTGGGAGAGGGCGCAGTGGATGCAGGAGTGGCAGAGGGCGGGGGGAGGGGGGGATGGGTGGGATGAGGGGGAGGGGAGTGGGAGGTGAGATTGGGGATAGTTACCCTACAGGATGGATCTAGGCAGCTGGATCACAGGAGATGAAGGAGGCAGCAGATCGGGGAGGGTGGGAGGTGGGGGAGGGAGCGCAGCGCAGATCACGGAGGAGACAGGTGAGCAGAGCACAGATCACGGGGGTGAGAGGTGAGGGAGAGCGGACAGCAGATCACGGGGGTGACAGGTGAGGGAGCACAGATCACGGGGGTGACAGGGGAGGGAGCGCACATCACGGGGGTGACAGGTGAGGGAGCACAGATCACGGGGTGACAGGTGAGGGAGCGCACATCACCAGGGTGACAGGGGAGGGAGCGCACATCACGGGGGTGACAGGTGAGGGAGCGCACATCACGGGGGTGACAGGTGAGGGAGCGCACATCACGGGGGTGACAGGTGAGGGAGCGCACATCACGGGGGTGACAGGTGAGGGGAGCGCACATCACGGGGGTTACAGGTGAGGGAGCGCACATCACGGGGGTGACAAGGGAGGGAGCACAGATCATGGGGGTGACAAGGGAGGGAGCACAGATCATGGGGTGACAGGTGAGGGAGCACAGATCACGGCGGTGACAGGTGAGGGAGCACAGATCATGGCGGTGACAGGTGAGAGAGCACAGATCACGGCGGTGACAGGTGAGAGAGCACAGATCACGGCGGTGACAGGGGAGGGAGCACACATCATGGGGGTGACAGGGGAGGGAGCGCACATCACGGGGGGTGACAGGGGAGGGAGCACATCAGGGGGGTGACAGGGGAGGGGGAGCACACATCACGGGGGTGACAGGGGAGGGAGCGCACATCACGGCGGTGACAGGTGAGGGAGCGCACATCACGGTGGTGACAGGTGAGGGAGCGCACATCACGGGGGTGACAGGGAAGGGAGCGCACATCACGGGGGTGACAGGGAAGGGAGCGCACATCACGGGGGTGACAGGGGAGGGGAGCGCACATCACGGGGGTGACAGGGAAGGGGGCGAGTAGCCGATCACGGTGGGTGAGAGGTGGGGGGGAGAGGGCAGCAATAACGGAGGAGAGGGGGCGGGGGGCCGGGCAGCACATAACAGAGAGGGGGCGGGGCCGGGCAGCACATAACGGAGGAGGGAAGCGGGCAGCCGATCTCGAGTGGAGGGGGCTGGCAGCACATCACGGAGGTGAGGGGGACGAGCAGCCGATCACGAGGGAAAGGGGCCGAGCAGCAGATCGGGGGGGGACCGGTGGCACTGTGGCAGATGGAGGGCGGCGGCGGATCGGGAGGTGTGGGGGTGAGTGTGCGGGCAGCAGATTGGGTGGCAGATCGCGGAGGGCAAGCGGCGGATCGGGAGGTGTGGGGGTGCGGGCAGCAGATCGGGTGGCAGATCGCGGAGGGCAGCGCGGATCGGGGAGGTGTGGGGGTGGGGGTGCGGGCAGCAGATCGGGTGGCAGATCGTGGAGGGGCAGCGGCGGATCGGGAGGTGTGGGGGGTGAGGGTGCGGGCAGCAGATACGAGGGGTGGGGGTGCGGGTGGCAGATCGTGGAGGGCAGTGGCGGCGGCGGATCGGGAGGCCGGTTTCATACAGTGCAATGGCAGCGTGGCAACTTCCAGGTCCCATGCTCCGGTCACATAACAGCATGGGACCGGAGGTTGTCGCCCTGCCATTGCACTGTGTACACTCACTGTGCTGGCGTGCTGCAGGGAACGGGAAGTGAAGCTGATGGGGCGGCAACAGGTCCACTGTGATTGGAGACAGCGGTCACAAGGCCGATGTCTCCAATCAGAGCTACTGGAGCTGGGGGAGGGTGATCCAGTGAGGTCACCCAGCTCCAGCCAATGGCCAGTGCTATAGCTGCACTGGCCAATGCTGGATTTCAATGTTTCAGTCACTTTAAGTAGCTGGAACATTACAGTGGCTGTGATTGGTTGAGCGGCGTTCGTCAGCCAATCACAGCCTCCGTAGGTCCGGGGAGGAGGCACCACCCCTCCTGAGGTCAGGTACAGGTCCCCTCCTCCCCGAATCTGCGGTTTATGCTAACTTTTTGCAGTCACCGGAGGCTCCGGTGCCGCGATTACGCTATGACGGAAAGATCCGTCCTTGCTCGTTAAGGCCCAGGGCACCATGATGGATCTTTCCGTTCATGGTCGTGAAGGGGTTAATAAAAATTGGGTAACACTCAGACTGTGAATTGAGATGGTGGCTGACAGGCAATACACTACACCTGAACCCGTTGTTTTTACAATTTTGGGACCTTTTTTTGTAAGTTGTATTACGTATTGCTAGTATAACAGACACAAGAGATGTAGCAGTGCTGAGATTGTTGATTATTAGTAGCAGATGTCAGGACAACTTTAAATCTCTCCCTGCTTGTGAATAAGCTCTCCCTATATCACACACTACAGTAGCAGACCGTATGCACCACTAATACCTTTTTTTTTTTTGGCCGGTTTAAAACAGGAACGGCTGTCACCTAACTAAGCATTGCAGTAACACTGTCCCTGTACCTTGTTCTCTGATTTACACAGCTGCTAGCACACAGTGGACACTGTCTTCAGCCCTTACAAGGACTATTTTGGATTGTGCAGAAGGAACACTATCTCATAGAACGCACTGCACTTTCCCTATACCTGTTTCTATGATTTGCACAGCCGCCAGCAGCTAATGCTAAATATCTTCAGCCCTTAGAAAGACTCGTATTAGTTGGCTGGAGAAACGCTGTCCCGCACACAGTACAGTCTAGCTACACTGGCAGCTCAGGAATTAATGTGTGTTCACAAAACAGCGGCTGCCTTATATAGCCCCTATGACGCTGTGCGGCCAAGCCAATCACAGTAACCCCCACTACAAAGATGGCTGCAGCATTACTGTGAGGGCAAGCAACGTCAGATGTGTTCATTGGCTGGAAAAGGGCACCAGGAAGTCAAGAAATGAAAATGAATACCTTGAATAACCCATTATCCGCCGGATACCGAATAGTGGCGAATATATTCACTCATCCCTAATTACAAATCTTAGAGCAGATATTCAGGCTTACACCACTGCCGTTCGTAATACATACCCTCTGCCATGTTACATAGTACATAATGTACTTCACCTATATGATCCATCCATCTTTTGGACTGGGTGTCATTAATAGTACTTATATGGGCACAATTACCTAATTATGTCTTGATATTACATTTAAAAAAGATAGTCAGTCAGCCATATAACATTTTTTGAATGAATGTTAAAAGTCTGCCAGTCTGGAAACTTATCCATGCTAAAGGACCTGTATAAGAATGTATCATGGTCAAATTTGACCCATGAACACACAGCTTCTAATTATCTATCAGAATCAAATGCACTGATCATCTACTGTCCATCTATTATGAGCAAATTGGTGAAATTACACCTACCAAAAAAAAAAATTAACAGTCTCCTCCATAACCCCTTTAGCTGTCCTATCCATCGCCAAGATATGTGTTTTCTACCATGTTCAGTACAAGTCATTTGCAATCAATTTGCTCCTAATTTAGACAAAATAGCTGAAACGTTTATCACGCAAACTGTACATGTGAGACTACACTACTTTTTATTTTCGTAGGTATTAGTACATGTGATGAGGTCTTCACCTATAGGACCCATCCATCTCTTGTACTGACTGTCATTAAAAGTACTTATTTGGCCACAACTACCTAATCACGTCTCAATATTACTTCTAAAAATATAGTAGTCAGGCATATAAAGATTAAAGTTACATTTCCCTGGCTTCCCAAAGGAACTCTCCAGTATCAGTCAGCACTAGAGATGAGCGATGTTTGAGTCGAACGGTTCGCCAATTTCATGTTCAAGTGATTTTGGGGGGTCTTCGAGTCGTTCGACGAACTCGAACGATTTGCTAAAAGTTCGGTAGTTCGAGTTACGTTAGAGAACGGTTCGATCACCAAAAAGTGTAGCTAGTTACTAGCTGGCTTTTCACTGTAATAGTGTGAGTCACTGTGAGTCATGATATTATCAAAATTCAGCGTATAGTGTGCGGAGGGGGACGGGGTTTAGATCAGTGCTGCTGCTGAGTGCTGAAAGAATGGCGATCGCCATAATTTTTTTTTCTTTTTCCTAACCGCGCGTACAGTGGGGCAGGCCAGGCTGTCAGCAAATCACAGACACACACAGCAAAGTGGATTTTTGCCAGACAAGCAAGGGCATGTGTCATAGGCTGTGCATGTCACATGTCTTTGCCTTATAAGAGACGGCCATTTTCCCCATCGCCGCCATTATCTCTCTGCTGCGGGTGGGTGACAGTCACCGCTCCCGCTCCCACTGCTGCTGCTGTGTGCGCTATAGACATACAGTGCAATCTACACAGCGCTTTTGGGATTAGGGACTACTTGTAATTTCAGCCCTTTTCTGGGCTGCATTACAGTCGTTCATAGCCATTTTTGCTAGGCAGGTCCATGCCAACGCTGTGAAGGGGTTTATATAGCAGCGTCTGGCTACATTAGCTCAGGCAATTCCTTGGGGCATAGTTTCATTGTCAGGGATAGAAAGTCAGGCTTCCTTTGCTGTCCAGCTAGCTACAGCACCTGTGCATTCTACACACCTGCCCATTTTTGCTACGCAATTTTAATTACAAACAGTGCTGACACTTTTAGTGGCATACTAAAATTGTCTGGGATACTAACTTAGTGTTCCTTTGCTGTCCAGCTACCTACAGCACCTGTATTTTCTACACACCTGCCCATTTTTACTACGCAATTTTAATTGCAAACAGTGCTGACACTTTTAGTGGCATACTAAAATTATTTGGGATATTAACTTAGTGTTCCTTTGCTGTCCAGCTAGCTACACCACCTGTGCATTCTACATACCTGCCCATTTTTGCTACGAAATTTTAATTGCAAACAGTGCTGACACTTTTTTTTGGCATACTAAAATTGTCTGGGATACTACGTTAGGGGTTCCTCTGCTGACAATTTAGCTATACCACCTCTGCATTGTACAGCACCTGTCCATTTGTGCTACGCAATTTTAATTGACATAAGTGCTGCCATTTTTAGGGGCATACTTTCATTGTCTGGGATACTACATTAGGGTTCCTCTGCTGACAATTTAGCTATACCACCTCTGCATTGTACAGCACCTGTCCATTTGTGCTACGCAATTTTAATTGCCAAAAGTGCTGCCATTTTTAGGGAAAAACTTTCATTGTCAGGGATAGTCAGTGTTGGTTCTTCAGCTGTCAATAAAGGTAGCCCACCTCTGAATTGTACACCACCTCTCCATTTTTGCTATGACATTTTAAGTGCCCAATCTGGTCACAAACAAAATGAGTGTCAAAAGGACAGATGCTGGTGGAAAGGGGAACAGGCGTGTTGGAAAGGGAAAAAAGTTTGTGTTCGTGGGGTAGGTGGTAAAGCTACAGTAACATCTGCTGAAGAAATGACATCTTCCAGCAAAAGTAAGATGTATTGTCTACTACTTTCCGTGGACAATCTGATGTGCTCCCTTTTTTACGAAGTCGAACAACTCTACCAAAGGTAGATGATGCATAAAAAAAGAACATGCTTGAATGGATCTCAAGTGCTCCAACAAGTGGCCTCTCCTCCACCTCAACTTCAACATTCAAAAATCAACAGTCCTCTGAGTGGTCACCCCAATCGCACTTGCTTTCTACCAGCTCTCAAGTTTCCACCCGCCCTGCAGAGTATGGTGTTACAGAGATGGCTGAGTCTGCAGAGCTGTTCAGTCACACTATAGCCTGGAAATCAGAGGTCTGCTCCCAAGCTACAGTGAGTACAGACCCGGAAATGATCTGCAGTGATGTTCAGAAGCTTTGTGAGTCAGATTCAGGCCCTGATGACCAAGTTTCTGAGTGTAATGTTGACCTTCATTCCCAAAGTGTAACACCTCTTGGTGGAGACAATGAGGAACATACTGATGACGATGAGACTCAGATACCTGATTGGAATGACAACTTAACTATTCAGTCAAGGCAGGAAGAGGTTAGGTCTGAGGGCAAGGAGAGTGCAAACACACAGTTTGATGATGAGGTTGTAGATCTCACTTACTGTCAACCCACAGTCAGGCACTCGAGGAGGTCAGCAGAGACGGTGGAGGAGGATGCAACTGACAACGAGGTTAGCTTGCGCCTTCCTGGACAGAGTCGGAGTACTGGAAGCACGTCAACAACTGCATCCTCAGCCACAACTCTGCCTCTGAGTACAAGTCGTGGTTGCTCTGCAGGTCGCATGGCCTCTAATAGTTGCTTAGCCTGGTCCTTTTTTAACATCACAAAGGATCACACAACTCATGTGATCTGTAAGATTTGTCGTCAATCTGTAAGTAGAGGACAAAAACTCACTGGTTTGACTACTTCGTCCATGAACCGTCACATGAAAAACAAGCATAAGTCCCAGTGGGAAGCTCACTGTGCTACAATGCGGCCAAGTGGAGTGGGCCAACCACCGTCTGCCCCTTCAAGTGCATTTGCGCGCTCTTCATCCTCTATGACTGGGGACAGCTGTCACACATGCTTTTTGATGCAGACCTTCCACCTCTTTAATCGCAACAGGCAGTTTGATTGGCAGGTCGTCAGTTATTTTGGAAGGGGAAACAGGTGCTGGTGTACAGCTCTCTCAGACATCGAGAGCACCAACTTTGGATGAAGGCAACATCATGTCTCTGCCTACACTTTCCTCACAGACCAGCAGTTTTCCAGGGACACCCTACTCAACGACGTCTCCGCACAGCAGCCAGATCTCGGTCCCTCAGGTGTGGACAATTAAAAGACCATTTCCTCCTAGCCATGACAAAGCTAAGAGGTTAACTTTCACCTACTGGAAGCTGTTGGCTACAGAAATGCTGCCAAATGGTGGACCCAGAGGATTTTCAAGACCTTATGACTAGAGTTGAGCGCGGTTCGCGGTTTGTGGTTCTCCAGTTCTAGGCTCGAGTGATTTTTGTGCCTGTTCTAGATCGAACTAGAACTCGAGCTTTTTGCAAAAGCTCGATAGTTCTAGATACGTTCGAGAACGGCTCTAGCAGCAAAAAGCAGGGCTTTTTACAGCTGCAGTTTGCAGGAGCCATCGCTGGCAGCCTGCCACAAGCTGGTAACCAAGATAAACATCGGGTATCCAAAAAAGCGCTTTGGTTAGTAACCCGATGTTTATCCTAGTTACGTGCAGGAAGACCACACTTCCCCGCTCAGCTCGCTCCGCCCCCTCCTGCCCGCGGCATGTACACACGTACACACACACACACACAAACACACACATACACATACACACACACACACACACACACACACACATGGTCCCGCTCGGCTTACCTGCGGTGATGAAGTCTCGACCTCAGCGCTGTCACTGTCCTCCATGGCCGCCGCTTGTCACATCCCTTCTCTCGCTTCCAACCCGAGACTGACTAGCGGTGACGTCACGGGCCTCTCGCGAGACTTGCTGTGAAGGCGCCGGTCATTGAACTCAGTGACAGGGGCTGTCGGCAGTGCTGGAGATCAGCGCAGGTAATGTACCTCGCTGACAGCAGCACTTGTCATCCCCCTGCAGTGACCTGGGCTGACCCATTGATGTTAGCTCAGGTCACTGCATTGCTCTCCCAGCCAATGGGGAACATCCCGCTCTTCATTGACTGGGACAGTGTGGATCGTCATGGCAACCCCTTGGATTACAGCAGACCTGGATTTGTTTTTCATTCTAATAAATTGGTTAAAGAGGGAATGTTTTGGGGAGTGTTTTTTCAAATAA
Source organism: Anomaloglossus baeobatrachus (assembly GCF_048569485.1). NCBI lineage: Eukaryota > Metazoa > Chordata > Amphibia > Anura > Aromobatidae > Anomaloglossus > Anomaloglossus baeobatrachus. The sequence goes on from NC_134354.1 coordinate 65,714,842, forward strand.
AAATGTGTTTGTCGTCTATTTTTTTTTATTACTGACTGGGTTGGTGATGTCGGGTATCTGATAGACGCCTGACCTCACCAACCCCAGGGCTTGATGCCAGGTGACATTACACATCTGGTATTAACCCCATATATTACCCCGTTTGCCACCGCACCAGGGCGCGGGATGAGCTGGGGCGAAGCACCAGGATTGGCGCATCTAATGGATGCGCCACTTCTGGGGCGGCTGCGGCCTGCTATTTTTAGGCTGGGGAGAGTCCAATAACCATGGACCTCCCTAGTCTGAGAATATCAGGCCTCAGCTGTCTGCTTTACCTTGGCTGGTGATCCAATTTTGAGGGGACCCCTACGTGTTTTTTTTTTAAATTATTTATTTAATTTAAAAAAACAGCGTGGGGTGCCCTCAGTTTTGGATTACCAGCCAAGGTGAGGTTGCCAGCTGTGGTCTGCAGGCTGCAGCCGTCTGCTTTACCCTAGCTGGCTACAAAACTCGGGGGAACCCTACGTCATTTTTTTTTCATTTTTTTGGCTAAATACAAAGCTAAGCACCCTTTAGTGCCACATGAAAGGCACCAAAGGGTGCTCCACTTTTTCTCCATTTTTTCTCCACTTTTTCTCCAATTTTTCTCCACTTTTTCTCCACTTTTTCTCCACTTTTTCTCCACTTTTTTCTCCATTTTTTCTCCACTTATTCTCCACTTTTTCTCCACTTTTTCTCCACTTTTTCTCCATTTTTTTCTCCACTTTTTATCCACTTTTTCTCCATTTTTTTTATCCATTTTTTCTCCACTTTTTCTCTGCTCTTTTTCTATGGTCGGTCTACCCATTAGCTCTGCCATGCATAGTGTAGCTCTACACCTACTGCACATGGTACTTTATGATTGACATCTCTTTCGTACCAGACTTGTCTAAGCCTACTCTGACACCATATTTGTCATTACTATATTGTCCTTGTACTGTATTATGACATTTGTATCATGTGTTTCATTTCTTGCTGTGTTGCAATTTTTTTGCTGCATCCCAATTGTACCTCTACATTGTTCGAGTTTATGTTATTGTTCTCTCACTCTTATGTGATACTGATTATTGTCATTTTTCATGATTACATGCAGATAAGTCCAATCTGACGAAGGCTCAGGCCGAAACGTCATTTGTAACTTGTTTTGGACAAAAGCATATATGCTTATGAAAATTTTTTTTTTCTTAATACGGACCAATAAAGAGTGATTTTGCATTACTATCCGTTGTGACTTACTGACTTAGTCTGGGAGATTTAGAGTGCCGAGGTTACTCACTAATTTTATTTATTATTACCTCTGAGCACCTATATACCAGTGAGCAGAGCTTCCTCTACAGTAATTCTCCTGATTAGGCATGCCCTTACCTCATGAGCAGGGCATTGCAGCTTTGGTAGCAACCATTACGACATGGACTCTGCTGCTGTGGACCCGGGGAGAGTGAGTGCAGATTCATTGCACCCACACTCCTCACATGAAGGGTCCGCACTCCTAGAAAATGGGGGATACGTTCCCCGAGTGTCTCCCCCCCATATTCTAGACGGTCCAGAGTCGTCGTGGGACCCCTTTATTTTTTTTCTTACAATATATTGGTGAAAGAGGAAATGTTTTGGGGACTGTTTTTTCAAATAAATTTCTTTTGTCGATTTTTTTTTTTTTTTGATAGTACTGACAGTTTATGATGTTGGGTATCTAATAGACGCCATGACATCACAAACTGCTGGGCTTGATCTCAGGTGACTTTACAGCTAGTATCAACCCGATTTATTACCCCGTTTGCCACTGCACCAGGGCACGGGATGAGCTGGGGTGAAGCGCCAGGATTGGCGCATCTAGTGGATGCGCCACGTCTGGGGTGCCTGCGGCCTGCTATTTTTAGGCTGTGAAGGCCCAATAACTATGGACCTTCCCACCCTGAGAATACCAGACCACAGCTGTCCGCTTTACCTTGGCTGGTGATCAAATTTGGGGGGGACCCTACTTTTATTGTGTAATTATTAATATTTATAAAATAATTATAAAAAAGAGCCTGAGGGGACCTCCACATTGGATCCCCAACCACGGTAAAGCTGCCAGCTGTGGTTTTCAGGCTACAGCCGTCTGCTTTACCCTAGCTGGCTATCAAAAATAAGGGGGACCCAACGTCATTTTTTTTTAACTATTTTTTAAATAGAAAAAATTAATGGGCTTCCCTGTATTTTGATTGCCAACCAAGGTAACGGCAGGCAGATGGGGGTGGCAACCCATAGCTGTCTGCTTTATCTGCGCTGAGAATCAAAAATACCGCGGAGCGCTACGTCATTTTTTTAAAGATTTATTTTTACAGCACTGTGATGTCCAGCAATCAAAATACAGGGAAGCCCATTTTATTTTTAGTTATTTAAATAAATAATTAAAAAAAATATATATGGGCTCCCGCTGCATTTTTTGTATTGCTAGCTAAGGGTAATCCAAGCAGCTACTGGCTGCTAACCCCCACTGCTTGGTGTTACCTTCACTGGCAATGGAAAATCCAGGGAAGCATTTTTTATTTTTTTTGCCAAAAAACTACAAAAAAAGGACGTGAGCTTCGCCATATTTTGTATGCTAGCCAGGTATAGCAGGCAGGTGCTGGAAGAGTTGGATACAGCGCCAGAAGATGGCGCTTCTATGAAAATGCCATTTTCTGAGGCGGCTGCAGACTGCAATTCGTAGCAGTGGGGCCCAGAAAGCTCAGGCCAACCTGTGCTGCGGATTCCAATCCCCAGCTGCCTTGTTGTACCTGGCTGGACACAAAAATGGGGCGAAGCCTACGTCATTTGTTTTCTAATTATTTCATTAAATTCATGAAATAATAAAAAAAGGGCTTCCCTTTATTTTTGGTTCCCAGCCGGGTACAAATAGGCAACTGGGGGTTGGGGGCAGCCGTACCTGCCTGCTGTACCTGGCTAGCATACAAAAATATGGCGAAGCCCACATAATTTTTTCAGGGGGCAAAAAACTTCTGCATACAGTCCTGGATGGAGTATGCTGAGCCTTGTAGTTCTGCAGCTGCTGTCTGTCTGTATGGAGAAGAGCAGACAGCAGCTGCAGAACTACAAGGCTCAGCATACTCCATCCAGGACTGTATGCAGAATTTTTTTGCCCACCAAAAAAATGCCGTGGGCTTCGCCATATTTTTGTATGATAGCCAGGTACAGCAGGCAGCCACGGGCTGCCTCCAACCCCCAGTTGCCTATTTGTACCCGGCTGGGAACCAAAAATATAGGGAAGCCCGTTTTTTTTAAATTATTTCACGTATTTCATGAAATAATTAAAAAACAAATGACGTGGGCTTCGCCCCATTTTTGTGTCCAGCCGGGTACAACTAGGCAGCTGGGGATTGGAATCCGCAGCACAGGTTAGCCCGAGGTTTCTGGGCGCCTCTGCTGCGGATTACAGTCCGCAGCCGTCCCAGAAAATGGCGCTCTCATAGAAGCGCCATCATCTGGCGCTGTATCCAACTCTTCCAACAACCCTGGAGCCGGGTGGCTTGTTGGGTAATCATGAGTTAATACTGGCTTTGTTTTACTAGCCAGTATTAAGCCAGAGATTCTTAATGTCAGGCACGTTTGACCCGGCCATTAAGAATCTCCAATAAAGGGTTAAAAAAAAACACCACACAGAGAAAAAATACTTTAATAGAAATAAATACACAGACACATTAGAGACTCCATCTTTATTACCCCCTGTCAGCCCTCCACGATCCTGCTCTTCTGTCTTCTTTCTAGTGTGGTAGTAGTGACGATTGTAGTGAGGAAGGATGAGGTTCACCAGCTCATCACTTGGGGCTGGGGAACCTCATCCTCACTACAATGCTCACTACAATCGTGCAGCCTTCACTCCGTGAGTGATCAGTGCTGGCTGGCAGCGGTAACAGCGGTAACGCTGACAGACGCGTTACCATAGCAATGGTGCTCTCGGAGCCGCGGTTAGCGGTGACGTCACCGCTAACTGCGTTGCTATGGCAACGGTGATCTCCGTTAATGACCGGCTGTGTCAGCCGGTCCCTAACGGAACGGGGAGTCGACCGTGTGGTAGAGCATGTCGCCGGTACACGGCGATACACATATGTGCACCGTATACCGGAGAGATGCACTCGCAGGTCCTACATGTGACCAGTCTGTAGCCAATGAGATAATAGCCACGTGACTGGTCACATGGCTATTTTGACGTCACGATAGGTCCTGCATCTCTGCTGGCAGTGCCGGTCGCCGGGAGGATTCAGCGATCATCGGATGGAATAGCGGCAGGAGACAGAGTGCAGAAGGGATCGCGGGGACCGGTAAGTGTTATGGAAATGTTTATTAACTGTTTGTGTACATTTATCATGCATTTTTATGTGTTTGTTATTGCCTCCCATTATAGCCTATTGGCTCGAGTTCGGTTCGTCGAACGTTCGACGAACCGAACTCGAACGGGACCTCCGTTCGGCGAACCGACCTCGAGCCGAACCGGGACCAGTTCGCTCATTTCTACTTATGACCGTCGCTGTGCCCCAGTACCAGATGGCCAGTCGCCACTACTTCTCCAAGAAAGGCGTACCTGCGCTACACCAGCATGTTGCACACAACATCACCGCTTCCTTGAGAAACTCTGTGTGTGACAGGGTGCATTTCACCACTGATACTTGGACCAATAAGTATGGACAGGGGTATTACATGTCGCTGAATGGGCACTGGGTAACTATGGTGAGAGATGGAGAAGGGTCTGCTGTACAAGTCTTGCCATCCCCATGAGTTGTGCGTCAATCCTCTGTATGTCGAAGTTCCTCCACTGCTTCTGCCTCCTCAACCTCGTCTGGGTCCTCCACCTCTGCCCAAAGCCTGTCTGGTCAGGCCACCCGCGTTGTAACTGCGCACAAGGAATCCCACACACCTCCTTACTATGCTGGCAGCAGAGCTCAATGACATCGTTGAAATGTCTGGGAAATAAGAGTCACAAAGCTGAAGAGTTGTGGTCAGCTTTGGAGAGCGAGTTTAGTAAATGGTTGTCTCCACTCAACCTGCAGCCAGGGAAGGCCGTGTGCGACAATTCTGCAAACCTGGTTGCGGCTCTTCGGCAATGTGACACACATGCCTTGTATGGCTCACATGTTGAACCTTGTTGTCCAGCAATTTTTAACCCACTATCCTGGCCTAGATGGGCTTCTGCAGAGGGCACAGTCACTCTCTGCTCACTTCCGCCGTTCAACATCAGCATCGCTCCAGAAGTCTTTCGGCCTGACGGTTCACCGCCTGAAATGCAATGTGGCGACACGCTGGAATTCGACTCTCCACATGTTGCAGCGACTGTGGCAGCACCGTCGAGCCCTGGTGAAATACGTTATGATGTATAGCCTGGGCCAACGAGATGCAGAGGTGGGGCAGATCACGCTGCTGGAGTGGTCTCAGATCAAGGACCTATGCACCCTTCTGCACAGTTTTGACATGGCGAAGAATATGTTTAGCGCTGACAATGCCATTATCAGCATGACAATTCCAGTCATTTACTTGCTGGAGCACATGCTAAACACTATTCGGAGTCAGAGGGTGGGACAAGAGGAAGGGGAGGAAGTACAGGAGGATTCATATGCGGAAGGGATACCAAGATCTACAAGGTCCAGACGTTCAGCATCACCAAGGCAGCAGGCATGGGATGGTGGGGGAGTGTGATTAACAAGGGCGCATGGTAGCAGTCAAACTGTTGAAGAAGCTGCAGGAGCCCAGGAAGAAATGTAGGACGAACTGTAGATGGGCATGGAAGACTCAGCAGATGAGGGAGACCTTGGTCAAATTTAGGTTGTTCGAGGTTGGGGGGAGATGTCAGAGGAAGGAAGCAAGCACGGTTATCACTTCACCACCACAAACACAGCGAGGACTTGGTCCTCCTGGATGCGCAAGACACATGTGCGCCTTCTTGCTGCACTACCTACAACATGACCCTCGGATTGTCCGAATTAGAAGTAATGATGACTACTGGATTGCCACACTCTTAGATCCCCGGTACAAGTCCAAATTTGGCAAAATAATTCCAGCGATAGAAAGGGACGCACGTATGCAGGAGTATCAGCAGAAGCTGTTACTCAATCTTATCTCGGCTTTTCCACCAAACACCAGTGGTGCACAGAGTGAATCTCCCAGTTGTAACTTGCCAAGCATGGGACTGTCTCGTCATCATCAGTCAAACCGTACAGCAACAACGTATCTGGTGGTAACAGCAATTTTATGGAATTGTTTAATAATTTTTTTAGACCATCCTTTGCAAGGCCACAAGAGACAAGAAGTCTGACACATAGTCAACGGCTGGAGAGCATGATACAGGAGTATCTCCAAATGAACATCGATGCAATGTTCAACTGGAGCCTTGCTCATTTTGGGCTTCCAGTCTTGAAAAATTGCCTGAGCCCACCACTTACGCCTTGGAGATCTTGTCGTGTCCTGCAGCCAGCATTGTCTCTGAACTTGTCTTCAGTGCTGCTTGGTGTGTGCTGACAGATAAAAGGACGCATGTGTCCAGTGACAATTGGAACAGACTAACATTCATCAAGATGAACAAGTCATGGATCAGCAAGGACTTTCCCATGGATGACACCGGGGCAGCAGAGTAAAGGCTGGCGTATTTTTGAATATGTTTGATGCAAATCAACATGTCCAGTTTGCAACTGGGGCACAAGTGATGCCACTGAAGTGGTGTGTGTGGCCCAATTTTTGGAAAAAAGGGAGACTTTGATTGGAGTTCCCTTGCTGTGTTTTTAAAAATGATCCAAGATGAACAAGTCATGGCTCAGCAAGAACTTTGCTACACCTGTGTCATCCTGGGGACAGTTAAGGCTAGCGTATTTTTGAATGTACTTGATGCAAATCAACATGTCCAGTTTGCAACTAGGGCACAAGTGATGCCAATGAAGTGGTGTGTGTGGCCCAATTTTTGGAAAAAAGGGAGACTCTGTATGGAGTCCCCTTGCTGTGTTTTACATGATTTTAGAAGGGCATGACATGCCTATATCTGTGCCTCCTCCTCTTTTTACTCATCCAGCTCTTTTGTTTTTGCATAAGTATATGTCCTTGTCACTTTCCCATGTGTTTGTGGTGTCTTGGGAGTTATTTGTCACCTTTTGGACACCTTTGAATGTGTTTTCTATGTGTTTGTATGTGTTTGTGTTTGCATGCCATTGTTTTCAATGGGGTTCGAGTTAATTAGTCGAACCTTCGTCGAACTTTCAACAAACTTGTCCTCCGTTCGACAAACTGAACCGAACTCGAACTCTAGGGGGGTGGCTCATTTCCAGTCAACACAGATCCTCGGTGCACCAGGCATCTCCCTGATCACACGGTGCCTGTATTGGGCCCACAAGAGATTGCACTGCAGCAGTTCCCATCACCATCACTACCTCTCCTGAGACCTCCGCCTGCCGGTCCCCTTTAGCTGCGCACTAACCTGCATCAACTGGTACCTCAGCTCCTTTATGGCATCCACCTGCGCTGTCTCTGCCATAAGATCCAGTTCCTGGACCTTCTCCTGCTGCCGCTCCGCTAACACAGCTTTGCATCATTCTAGGAGTCTTCATGTACCCGCCGATCCAAAAGCAAAAGCTTTATGCAGCCTGTAATGAATATTCGTGGAGCTGCCGATTCACCGATACCAACGCTGTGCAACCACAAGACGTGTCACAAGGAACGCTGCTTGCACTCTAGCATCATATGTGATGGGGTCCTCACTCTGCTTGCTTCTCAGTTGCACTGAGTTAGGCACAAGTCGCACTTTGAATACAAAGTCCAGGCTGCTCTATTTAATTGCATAAAGCATGCCACCAGTATAGGAGAAAAATGGCATTTCAGTGCAGAAAAACAACATATGGATTTCTACCATGGCACTTTAATGTCAGCCCAGTACGACCAAGTGTCAAAGCTTTTTGCTGGAAGACCCCAGTCAGTATATCCAACCCCCACTTACAACACCTCCACAACAACCCATGTGCCAAACTGACAAATTTTTAAAAGCTTGAGACACACCCATGGGCGGAGGTAAGTGAATAGCCAGTTCCACCCATCTCTCTGGCTATTTGTAAAACCTGTTCCTGGAATGCCCTAATAAGACTTGTGGCATTACAAATCTTAGAGCAGATATTCAGGCTTACACCACTTTCGTTCGTAATACATATCATCTGTCATGTTACATAGTACATAATGATGTGCTCTTCACCTATATGATCCATCCATCTTTTGGACTGGGGGTCATTAATAGTACTTATATGGCCACAATTACCTAATTATGTCTTGATATTACTTTTAAAAAAAGATAGTCAGTCAGGCATATAAAGTTTTTTGAATGAATGTTAAAAGTCTGCCAAAGTCTGGAAACTTATCCATGCTAAAGGACCTGTAGAAGAATGTATCATGGTCAAATTTGACCCACGAAGACACAGTTTCTAATTATGTATCAGAGTCAAAAGCACTGATCACCTACTTTCCATAAATTATGAGCAAATTGGTGAAATTACACCTATCAAAAAAAAACAATTAACAGCCTCCTCCATAACCCCTTTAGCTCTCCTATTCATTGCCAAGATAGGTGTTTTATACCATTTTCAGTACAAGTCATTTGCAATCAATTTGCTCCTAATATAGACAAAATAGCTGAAATGTTTATCACGCAAACTGTACATGTGAGGTCTGCTTATTTTATAACAGGTGAAATATGTAGTTATGAAACGTCCATTTTTTATTTGCTTGAACTACACTACTTTTTTATTTTTGCAGGTATTGGTACATAATAATGAGGTCTTCACCTATAGGACCCATCCATCTCTTGGACAGACTGTCATTAACAGTACTTGTTTGGCCACATTTACCTTATCAAGTCTCAATATTACTTCTAAAAATATAGTCGTCAAGCATATAAAGTTTAAAGTTACATTTTCTGGCTTCCCAAAGGAACTCTCCAGTGTCAGTCAACACAGATCCTCGGTGCACCAGACATCTCTCTGGGCCCTTTGTGTCTGTACTTGGCCCACAAGAGATTGCACTGCAGCAGTTACCATCACCATTGCTGCCTCTCCTGAGACCTCCGCCTGCCAGTCCCCTTTAGCTGTGCACTAACCTGCATCAACTTGTTCCTCAGCTCCTTAATGGCATCCACCTGCACTGCCTCTGCCATAAGATCCAGTTCCCGGACCTTCTCCTGCTGCCGCTCCGCTAACACAGCTTTGCATCATTTCAGTGGTCTTCATGTACCCGCCGATCCAAAAGCAAAAGCTTTATGCAGCCTGTAATGATTATTCGTGGAGCTGCCGATCCACCGCCACCAACGCAGTGCAACCACAATATGTGTCACCAGGAATGCTGCTTGCACTGTAGAATCATATGTGATGGGGTCCTCACTCTGCTTTCTTCTCAGTTGCACTGAGGTAGGCACAGGACGCACTTTGAATAAAAAGTCCAGGCTGCTTTATTTAATTGCATAAAGCATGCCACCAGTATAGGAGATAAATGGCGTTTCAGTGCAGGAAAACAACATTACATTTCCACCATGGCACTTTAATGTCATCCCAGTATGTCCGAGCGTCAAGGCTTTTTGCAGGAAGACCCCAGTTAGTATATCCAACCCACACTTACAACACTTCCACAACAAGCCATGTGCCAAACTGATACATTTTTAAAAGCTTGAGACAAACCCTTGGGCGGAGGTATGTGAATAGCCATTTCCACCCATCTCTCTGGCTATTTGTAAAACCTGTTCCTGGAATGCCCTAATATGACTTGTGGCATTACAAGACTTAGAGCAGATATAAAGGCTTACACCACTTTCGTTCGTAATACATATCATCTGTCATGTTACATAGTACGTAATAATGTGCTCTTCACCTATATGATCCATCCATCTTTTGGACTGGGGGTCATTATTAGTACTTATATGGCCACAATTACCTAATTATTAATGATGAGCGAGTATGCTTGTCACTACTCGGTACTCGCACGAGTATCACTGTACTCGGGCTACTCGGCGGGTACCGAGTAATCTCGCGATACTCGTGCTGTACTCGTGGTCTTCATCCCTGCATGTTGGCGCTCTCTTGAGAGCCAGCCCTCATGCAGGGATTGGCTGGCAGACCACTGCAATGCCACAGCCCTGTTAGTTGTGGAATTGCAGTGATTGGCCGGCCGGCACAGCGTGACCGAGCCTTTATACCGGCAGGCGCGCTGTGCTCTGCACACAGCCATCCAGACAGTCAGTGCAGGGAGAGTGTTGCTGCTTCAGGGAAAGGTTTGCGGCCCTTTATAGTTATTTCCGTAGCAGGGCTGCAAACAGTGTGACCAGAAGTCCTTCTCAGGACTATTGTAGTTGTATACAGGAAGGCAGGGTAAAGCCAGGTCGGAGTACAGGAGAAGAGTCCTTCTCAGGACTATTGTTGCTGTATACAGGCAGGGCAGGCAGGGTATAGCCAGGTCGGAATACAGGCTAGTGACCAGAAGAGTCCTTCTCAGGACTATTGTTGCTGTTTACAAGCAGGCAGGCAGGGTATATAGCCATTCCTAGTGGTGACCGTATACCAGCCTTCATCATATATGGGGCTGGTGTACACAGTCTAAAACAGTCCTGATAGTGTCCAACTTCTCAATAATTGTCGCTCCTAAAAACCTGTTAGGTTCTTATTGCGTCCGTGCTTGCATTTAAAAAATGCACGTGTGTGGCAGTCGGTGGCAGCGTGCAGGTGCACCTAATTGCGTTTTGCACAAACTATTATATAATGCACAAGTCTAGTGAATTACACGTCAGCAGTGTCTGATAGTGTCAAACTTCTCAGTAATTGTTGCTCCTAAAAACCTGTTAGGTTCTTATTGCGTCCGTGCTTGCATTTAAAAACCGCACGTGTGTGGCAGTCGGTGGCAGCGTGCAGGTGCACTTAATTGCGTTTTGCACAAACTATTATATAACGCACAAGTCTAGTGAATAACACGTCAGCAGTGTCTGATAGTGTCAAACTTCTCAGTAATTGTCGCTCCTAAAAACCTGTTAGGTTCTTATTGCGTCCGTGCTTGCATTTAAAAAACGCACGTGTGTGGCAGTCGGTGGCAGCGTACAGGTGCACTTGTGTGCGTTTTGCACAAACTAGGATATAACGCACAAGGCTAGTGAATAACACGTCAGCAGTAGAGATGAGCGAACCGGTCGCGGTTCGGCGCGAGGTCGGTTCGTCGAACGGAGGTCCTGTTCGAGTTCGGTTCATCGAACGTTCGACGAACCGAACTCGAACTGCATAGGAAACAATGGCAGGCAATCACAAACACATAAAAACACCTAGAAAACACCCTCAAAGGTGTCCAAAAGGTGACAAACAACTCACAACACAACACAAACACATGGGAAAGTGACAAGGACATATACTCATGCGAAAACAAAAGAGCTGGACAAGGAAAAAGAGGAGGACACACAGATATATGAGTATATGCAAGGAAACATCGATGCCATTACTGTGCAACTTGAGCCCTGCTCATTTTAGGCTTCCAATCTGGATAAATTGCCTGAGATTGCCACGTACGCCTTGGGGATCTTGTCGTGTCCTGCAGCTAGCGTTCTCTCGTAACCTGTCTTCAGTGCTGCTGGGGGTCTGCTGGCAGATAAGCACACGCGTCTGTCCACTGACAATGTGGACATGGCTCTCAGAGGACTTTTCTTCCCCTGGGTCAGCCAAGGGAGGCGAAAGGCATGCGTATTTTTGAGAGTGCTTCATGCAAAGCATCTTTTTCATCTTGAAAATGGGGGTCAACTGATGCCAGTCAAGTGGGGTGTGTGTGGCCCAATTAGTGGCAACGAGGGAGACTGTGGTTGGAGTCCCCTCGCTGTGTTTTACATGATTTTCGAAGGGCATGACATGCCTAAGAGGTTGAGTTTCATCATCTGCAACTTGTTGGCAACAGAAAGGCTGCCTTTACACCCTTTTGAGACCGAGGATTTTTGAGACCTTATGCCCATTGCAGTGCCCCAAGAGCCGATGGCCAGTCGTCACTCCTTCTCCAAGAAAGGCGTGCCCGCGCTACCACAGTAGGTCGCACACAACCTCACCGCTTCCTTGAGAAACTCTGTGTGTGACAGGGTGCATTTCAACACAGATACTTGGACCAGTAAGCATGGACAGGGGAGTTACATGTTGCTGACTGGGCACTGGGTAACTATGGTGAGAGATGGAGAAGGGTTTGCTGTACAAGTCTTGCCGTCCCCACGACTTGTGTGTCAATCCTTCCTCTGTATGTACAAGTTCCTCCACTGCTTCTGCCTCCTCAACCTCGTGTGGGTCCTCCACCTTGGCCCAAACCCTGTGTGGTCAGGCCACCCTTCCTTGTAACTGCGCCCAAGGAATCCCACACACGTCCTTACTATGCTGGCAGCAGAGCTCAAGGCCATCAGGCGGTCAAATGTTTACTTTGAAATGTAGGGGAAATGTGAGACACCGCTGAGGAATTGTGGACGGTTAGCTCTGGAGAGTGAGACCGAGTTTCATCAATGTTTGTCTCCACTCAACCAGCAGTCAGGGAAGGTCGGGTGCGACAATGATGCAAACCAGTCTGCGACCCTTCTTCAGGGCAATGTGACACACGTGCCTTGTATGGCTCACGTGTTGAACCTGGTTGTCCAGCAATTTTTAAAACACTATCCCTGCCTACATGGCCTTCTGCAGAGGGCACGGTGTAACGCCTGCCTGGATCGACACACTGAGATGGGCTGTAAAGGATAGCATAGAGGCAAGCCACTCACCAAGCTGGACACCCAGAACCCTGAAACCCTTTAACCCCTATACAGTGATTTGGAATTACACAGGGCCCAAGTTGATCAATACCTGTGGAAGGCTGCAGTTTCAGAGAATAGTAGTCATGCAGGGTCAAAAACATTAATTGAGGAAGAGGAACAGAATGGGATGGCCAGGACTTAATCAGAAAACAAGCAGAGGTGAAATGCGGATCGGCCAATGAGGTACATAAACAGCAAGCAGGAAACGTAGTCAGGTAACAAGCACACAAACTCATAAAACTGAACTGGGGGTAACAGTAACAAGAGGTTCATAGCTTTGTCTGGCAGTGGTCTGCAGACAGGAGGGGCCTAAAAAAGGGTGTGGTGTCTTCCCATTGGGACCAGAGTACAAATTGATTGAGTGGACTACGTTGGTGACTTAACAGCCGTGTGCGGCAATGATGCAAACCTGTCTGCGGCCCTTCGTCAGGGCAATGTGACACACGGGCCTTGTATGGCTCACGTGTTGAATCTGATTCTCCAGCTATTTTTAAAATACCATCCCGGCCTACATGGCCTTGTGCAGCGGGCACGCTGCTATGTGCTCACTTTCATCCTTCGCACCCAGCAGCTCAACAACTTTCATCGCTCCGGAAGTCTTAGGGTCTGGCGGTTAAACGCCGGAAATGCGATGTTCCGACACGCAGGAATTGGAATCTGCACATGTTGCAGCGTGTGTGGCAGCACCGCAGAGCCCTGCTGAAATACGGTATGACGTATACCCTGGGCTAACTTGATCCAAAGGTGTTGCAGATCACGCTGCTGGAGTGGTGTCAGATTAAGGACCTATGCACCCTTCTACACAGTTTACAAATGTCGACGAAGATGTTTAGCACTGGCAATGCCATTCTCAGCGTGACAATTCTGGTCATCTACATGATGGAGCACACTGTAAGCATTATTCGGAGTCAGGTATTGGTCCAAGAGGAAGGTGAGGAAGTACAGGAGGAGTCATATGCAGAAGGGATAATAAGATCTACAAGGTCCATACGGTAAGCGGCACCTAGGCAGCAGTTATGGTGGGGGATAGGGATTAACAAGGGCGCATAGTATCAGCAAAAATTGTTGAGGAAGGTGCAGGAGCCATGAAGAAATGGAGGACGAACTTGCGATGCGCATGGAAGACTCAGCAGATGAGTGAGAGCTTGCTCACATTTCGGTTGTGCGAGGTTGGGGGGAGAGGGCAGAGGAAGGAGGCACGATTCTCACCTCTCTGCCACCAACACACCAAGGACTTGGTCCTCCTGGATGCACAAGACACATGAGCGTCTTCTTGCTGCACTACCTACAACATGACCCTCGGATTGTACGAATTCGAAGTAATGCTAACTACTGGGTTGCCACACTGTTAGATCCCCGGTCCAAGACAAAATTTGGCGAAATAATTCCTGCCATAGAAAGGGACGCACGTGTACAGGAGTATCTTCAGAAGGTGGTACGCAATCTTCGATCTGCTTTTCCACTAAACACCAGTGCTGCACAGAGTGGATCTCAACGCATTGTCATGGATAGGAGGAAATGGTCTTTTACTTGTCCACATCTGAGGGACCGAGGGCTGGCTGCTGTGCTGAGATGGCATTGAGTACGGTGTCCCTGCAGAGTTGCACTTTTGGTCATATACAAAATGAGTTGAAAAAGGACAGATGCTGGTGGAAAGGGGAACAGGTGTGTTGGAAAGGGGAAAAAAGTTTTGGTCCGTGGGTTTGGTGGTTAAGCAAAAGTAACATTTGATGAAGAAACACCATCTGTTACGGTGGGACTGGCAGATTTGGATAAGGTGGTATATACTATGTTACCGCTATATAACGAAAATTAATAAGAAAAGAAAGAGAAAGGAATATATCCCCATCAGCAGTCAGTGTCCACCGTGCTCCCAGATGGAAAAGGAGAGGTTGGCAACTGGAAGGTTCGGTGGAGGATACAGAGCTGTGTGGCTATGAAACTAATAGTAGCCTGAACCAAGTTAGACGCCACTCGGATCTTGAGACTGGAAGCCCTGTTAGCGTCACAGGGTCCACACGCCCACCCAGCCCAGGAACTCCCTGTTAACATCACAGGGGCCATTCAGTACGCTGACTGTGTGCATTGGGGCCACACCTGTGGACAGCAGGCGCATCAGCAGCAGCAGGCCTGTTAATGCCACTGGGCTGCACAAGCAGGACTTGTAGGACAGGAGCTGGTCTTAACCGTTCTGCGTTACCAACTGTGGTAGCAGCCTGCATCGACGCCCTATCCCTGCCTACCTCTGGCCTAAAGCCGCAATGGGTTCAACACATGGAGGTGTGCTCTTTCGGAGCATAATAGAAGACTGCGCACCTCCTTGTCTCCAGCCCCTTTTGTAACCTGGGTCCGCCCCAAACCAGGGTGGACCACAATGCACCTCCTGGAGACAAAAGCAGAGTGATATGTCATGAGTGGCATAACTAGCGTCCTATTTGGAACCGCAACTTCAATGATGACCTCATGGCTGTCATGACCCAAACACCTCACCAGTCATTGTCTGACCATCAATAATGAGGGGACAAGTCATAGGGGCGGGCCTCTGCAAGCCATTTGGGAGTGGCCTGGCCACATCGTCAGGACACCTGATGCCCTGTGGTCTAAATGGGCCCCCCACATCAGGGGCAGGGCCAAAGAGTTCATTACCGGACCTAGTTTCTGATGCAGTAAGTGCCTGACCATGGTCAGTTGCATGAAATACAGTCTCTGAAAAAAGACCATCAGCTTTAGCATGGTGTCTAGGCACAACACAGGACTTAGACCCGGCACGGAGTGCAAGTACCTGTGCAAAGAGGCTTTTCGCACTAAGTGTGGGAACATGCGCTGTAGCCCGAAATGAAGACTTAGCCTCAGGAATGGCACAGTCAGGCTGAGCATACTCACTAGGCGAAACACTGGAGTTAGGCTGCGGCTGGGGTAAATCGGCACATGCATGCGCACTAGCTGCCTCTCCACACTTAGACGTGGAGGAGAAAGCAGCCAGCTGGACAACCCGAGGCACAGGCCTAAATGGCAGCTGATGCCTGGGCGCAACTGAAACCGCAGCAGGCTGCTTGGGTTTAAGGCGTCACCGTTTTGTAACAACAAATACCATCCAAAAGAACAGGTGTACTTCTTCCCATGGATAATCTGATATGATCCCTTTTTTCATGGACACGACCATCGCTAACAAATGTAGATGAGGCCAAAACAGCAGCTGCTTCAATGGATCTGAAGTGCTCCATAAAGTGGCCTCTCCTCCACTCCAATTTCAAGATCCCAAATACTCCATTCCTCTGTGGTGTCAATCCAATCGCACTTGCTTCCTAACAGCTCTCAAGTTTCCACCAGCCCTGCTGAGTATGGGGTAACAGAGATGGTTGAGTTTGCATAGCTGTTCAGTCGCACTATAGCCTGGGAATCAGAGGTCTGCTCCAAAGCTGCAATGAGTACAGACAAGGAAGTTATTATTATTTTTATTATTATTGATTTATAGAGCACCATTGATTCCATGGTGCTGTACATGAGAAGGGGGTTACATACAGAATACATATACAAGTAACTATAGACAGACTGGTACAGAGGGAAGAGGGCCCTGCCCTTGCGGGATTACATTCTAAAGGATTTTTGGGAGGAGACAGTAGGAGTGGTGTAGGTTGAGCGTCAAGTACGTATGGTGGTGGTGTCATTGAAGGTTATAGTCATTTCTGAACAGATGAGTTTTCAGATTCAGTTTGAAGCTTGCGGGTGTAGCAGATAATCTGACGTGTTGAGGTAGCGAGTTCCATGAGACAGGGGAAATGATCTGCGCAGATGGCCAGAAGCTTTGTGAGTGGGATCCAGGCCCCGATGAAGAAGGTGCTGAGCCTAATCTACACCCTCATTTCCAAAAAGTCAATCCTCCTGGTGGAGACAATGGGGAACATCATGAGGAGCACAGATACCTGATTGGAATGACAACTTTACTATTCGGTCAGGGCAGGAAGAGGTTTTCTCGGAGGACTCAGGACGAGGGGAATGAAAACACACAGGGTTATTGATGAGGTTGGAGACCACACTTACTGTCAAACCAAAGTCAGCCAGTCGATGAGGTCAGCAGAGGAGGTGGAGGAGGATGCTACTGACGACGAGGTTACGTTGCGTCTTCCTGGCCAGAGACAAAGTACTGGAAGCACGTCAACAACTGAATCCTGGACCACAACTTTGACTCTGAGCAGAAGTCGTGTTGGCTATGCAGGTCGCATGGGCTGTAAGCCTTGCCTAGCCTGTGAATTTTTGGACATCACAAAGGATCACCCAAGTCATGGAATCTGTAAGATTTGTCAACAATCTGTAAGTAGAAGGCAAAAACTCACACTTTTGAATACTTCCTCCATGAAGTATCACATGGATATGAATTGACAGCGTGAAGGTGTATGGCTCAGCTTTAGCAACTGTCAATGCAATATGCTTATTTGCCGTTCATTGCATGCATTGTTGCAGACTACACACAAGGGGCTGCTGTTTTTTTGGATCTGCCTTTGGTCACTATAGCAATATAAAATTGCTCTTCGGGTGTGGACTTGGAGATGCTGTCTATGAACAGAAGGAAAAGCTAAAGGTGTGTGTTACAGCAAGGAGCCACCGCGGAAACAGTTCGTTCAATTGTGAGGGGAGTTGTGTTGTACTTTGATGATGAGCACTGTAACGTCAGTGAGCAGCGTCCTGTGCCACAGACCAACATTCTTACGGTGCTGTCTATACTGTTTACCATGAGAGGAGCGTAAAGTCTGTATTTCTGGCAACTGGACATCACAGTACCCGGGTACGGTAGGCTGTGCCCAGACAATAATGCGTGCACGCAACACTTTGTTTTATTAGCAAAACACATATCTGTTCTGGGTAGGCCGACTATATAGACAATAAGACTTGCTGCCTCTGCACTGTCAAATTGTCACGTACAGTTTAAATCATAGAGGGACAGCAACACATGTTTGCATTGACTGATGCTTTTCAAGATTTCCATGACTGTGTTGCAGAGCTGTGTGGTTTGCATTCACACTGTTATCATCTGCATTATCTGTGAGGCTTCAGCTAACAAGGGTATTCAGGGGGGGGTAATGTGTTTTGACTATGTTTAGGTAGATAACTTGGAAGCTCTTGTGATGCGCCACTGGTAAGTCGTGTTCGCACACACACACACACACACACATACACGCACAAACACACAATTACTGCTACACAGAGGGATTAGCAGGTAGTAGGCAACAGAATAGATTGTTCAATTATTTAAATTGTATGCATGGTTCTTATTATTTGTTTTGGTAAAGTTAAACAATCATTTATCAACCCAACTGCCTAGAGTCCTTTTCCTGTTGCCTGGTTTTGCTACATACTGGGTAGCCCACCCTGTACACAAGTTAAAATGAAGCATAAGTCGCAATGTGAATTTCACTGTGCTACAATGCAGCCTAGCGTGCCTGTGCAACCACCGCCTGCCCCATCAAGTGCATCTGCGTGCTCTTCATCCTCTGTGACTGTGGGGACAGCAGTCACACATGGTTTTTCACACTGAACTTCCACTCCTTTACCCGCAACAGGGAGTGTGATTGGCAGGTCATCACTTGTTTTGGAAGTGGAAACAGAAGGTGTTGTTGAGCTGTCAGACATCGAGAGAACCATCATTGGATTCAGGCTACATTATATCCACGCCTGCACCTTCGTCACAGATTGGCTGGACTACCTGCAGTTAATAATTGCATTCCAGAAAAGGAAAGGAGAGTAGAATGCACATGTGTTGTACCTTGCTTGGCAGCAAAGGAACACTAACTTAGTATTCCAGACAATTTTAGGATGGCTGAAAAAGAGTCAGCTCTTTGGGCAAATTAAATAGCGTGGCAAAAGTGGACAGATGGGTACAGTGGCCGTGTTCTGTGGGTACCAGGACAGTAAAAGAAGCCTCACTTTCTATCCCTCCTAATGATCAAATGCAGCAAGGAATTCCCTGAGTTTGCTATAAAATTAGCATAGCTAAATGTGCATGAGAGTAGAATGCAGAGGTGCTGCACATAGCTTGGCACCAGTGGGGCACTAATGGAATACAACAGACAATTCTATGATGCCACTAAATGGCAGTATTTTTTGCTATCATTATAGCTTATTAAAAACAGAGCAGGAGGGTGTCATGCAGAGGTGCTGCACATAGCTTGGCACCAGTGGGGCACTAATGGAATACAACAGACAGTTCTATGATGCCACTAAATGGCAGTATTTTTTGCTATCATTATAGCTTATTAAAAACAGAGCAGGAGGGTGTCCTGCACAGGTGCTAGAAATAGCTTGGCACCAGTGGGGCACTAATGGAATACAACAGACAGTTCTATGATGCCACTAAATGGCAGTATTTTTTGCTATCATTATAGCTTATTAAAAACAGAGCAGGAGGGTGTCATGCAGAGTAGCTGCACATAGCTTGGCACCAGTGGGGCACTAATGGAATACAACAGACAGTTCTATGATGCCACTAAATGGCAGTATTTTTTGCTATCATTATAGCTTATTAAAAACAGAGCAGGAGGGTGTCATGCAGAGGTGCTGCACATAGCTTGGCACCAGTGGGGCACTAATGGAATACAACAGACAGTTCTATGATGCCACTAAATGGCAGTTTTTTTTGCTATCATTATAGCTTATTAAAAACAGAGCAGGAGGGTGTCCTGCACAGGTGCTAGAAATAGCTTGGCACCAGTGGGGCACTAATGGAATACAACAGACAGTTCTATGATGCCACTAAATGGCAGTATTTTTTGCTATCAATATAGCTTATTAAAAACAGAGCAGGAGGGTGTCATGCATACGTGCTAGAAATAGCTTGGCACCAGTGGGGCACTAATGGAATACAACAGACAGTTCTATGATGCCACTAAATGGCAGTATTTTTTGCTATCAATATAGCTTATTAAAAACAGAGCAGGAGGGTGTCATGCAGAGGTGCTAGAAATAGCTTGGCACCAGTGGGGCACTAATGGAATACAACAGACAGTTCTATGATGCCACTAAATGGCAGATTTTTTTGCTATCATTATAGCTTATTAAAAACAGAGCAGGAGGGTGTCCTGCACAGGTGCTAGAAATAGCTTGGCACCAGTGGGGCACTAATGGAATACAACAGACAGTTCTATGATGCCACTAAATGGCAGTATTTTTTGCTATCAATATAGCTTATTAAAAACAGAGCAGGAGGGTGTCATGCAGAGGTGCTAGAAATAGCTTGGCACCAGTGGGGCACTAATGGAATACAACAGACAGTTCTATGATGCCACTAAATGGCAGTATTTTTGCTATCATTATAGCTTATTAAAAACAGAGCAGGAGGGTGTCATGCAGAGGTGCTGCACATAGCTTGGCACCATTGGGGCACTAATGGAATACAACAGACAGTTCTATGATGCCACTAAATGGCAGTATTTTTTGCTATCATTATAGCTTATTAAAAACAGAGCAGGAGGGTGTCCTGCACAGGTGCTAGAAATAGCTTGGCACCAGTGGGGCACTAATGGAATACAACAGACAGTTCTATGATGCCACTAAATGGCATGATTTTTTGCTATCATTATAGCTTATTAAAAACAGAGCAGGAGGGTGTCATGCAGAGGTGCTGCACATAGCTTGGCACCAGTGGGGCACTAATGGAATACAACAGACAGTTCTATGATGCCACTAAATGGCAGTATTTTTTGCTATCATTATAGCTTATTAAAAACAGAGCAGGAGGGTGTCCTGCACAGGTGCTAGAAATAGCTTGGCACCAGTGGGGCACTAATGGAATACAACAGACAGTTCTATGATGCCACTAAATGGCAGTATTTTTTGCTATCATTATAGCTTATTAAAAACAGAGCAGGAGGGTGTCCTGCACAGGTGCTAGAAATAGCTTGGCACCAGTGGGGCACTAATGGAATACAACAGACAGTTCTATGATGCCACTAAATGGCAGTATTTTTTGCTATCATTATAGCTTATTAAAAACAGAGCAGGAGGGTGTCATGCAGAGTAGCTGCACATAGCTTGGCACCAGTGGGGCACTAATGGAATACAACAGACAGTTCTATGATGCCACTAAATGGCAGTATTTTTTGCTATCATTATAGCTTATTAAAAACAGAGCAGGAGGGTGTCATGCAGAGGTGCTGCACATAGCTTGGCACCAGTGGGGCACTAATGGAATACAACAGACAGTTCTATGATGCCACTAAATGGCAGTTTTTTTTGCTATCATTATAGCTTATTAAAAACAGAGCAGGAGGGTGTCCTGCACAGGTGCTAGAAATAGCTTGGCACCAGTGGGGCACTAATGGAATACAACAGACAGTTCTATGATGCCACTAAATGGCAGTATTTTTTGCTATCAATATAGCTTATTAAAAACAGAGCAGGAGGGTGTCATGCAGACGTGCTAGAAATAGCTTGGCACCAGTGGGGCACTAATGGAATACAACAGACAGTTCTATGATGCCACTAAATGGCAGTATTTTTTGCTATCAATATAGCTTATTAAAAACAGAGCAGGAGGGTGTCATGCAGAGGTGCTAGAAATAGCTTGGCACCAGTGGGGCACTAATGGAATACAACAGACAGTTCTATGATGCCACTAAATGGCAGATTTTTTTGCTATCATTATAGCTTATTAAAAACAGAGCAGGAGGGTGTCCTGCACAGGTGCTAGAAATAGCTTGGCACCAGTGGGGCACTAATGGAATACAACAGACAGTTCTATGATGCCACTAAATGGCAGTATTTTTTGCTATCATTATAGCTTATTAAAAACATAGCAGGAGGGTGTCCTGCACAGGTGCTAGAAATAGCTTGGCACCAGTGGGGCACTAATGGAATACAACAGACAGTTCTATGATGCCACTAAATGGCAGTATTTTTTGCTATCATTATAGCTTATTAAAAACAGAGCAGGAGGGTGTCCTGCACAGGTGCTAGAAAAAGCTTGGCACCAGTGGGGCACTAATGGAATACAACAGACAGTTCTATGATGCCACTAAATGGCAGTATTTTTTGCTATCATTATAGCTTATTAAAAACAGAGCAGGAGGGTGTCATGCAGAGGTGCTGCACATAGCTTGGCACCATTGGGGCACTAATGGAATACAACAGACAGTTCTATGATGCCACTAAATGGCAGTATTTTTTGCTATCATTATAGCTTATTAAAAACAGAGCAGGAGGGTGTCCTGCACAGGTGCTAGAAATAGCTTGGCACCAGTGGGGCACTAATGGAATACAACAGACAGTTCTATGATGCCACTAAATGGCATGATTTTTTGCTATCATTATAGCTTATTAAAAACAGAGCAGGAGGGTGTCATGCAGAGGTGCTGCACATAGCTTGGCACCAGTGGGGCACTAATGGAATACAACAGACAGTTCTATGATGCCACTAAATGGCAGTATTTTTTGCTATCATTATAGCTTATTAAAAACAGAGCAGGAGGGTGTCCTGCACAGGTGCTAGAAATAGCTTGGCACCAGTGGGGCACTAATGGAATACAACAGACAGTTCTATGATGCCACTAAATGGCAGTATTTTTTGCTATCATTATAGCTTATTAAAAACAGAGCAGGAGGGTGTCCTGCACAGGTGTTAGAAATAGCTTGGCACCAGTGGGGCACTAATGGAATACAACAGACAGTTCTATGATGCCACTAAATGGCATGGATTTTTGCTATCATTATAGCTTATAAAAACAGAGCAGGAGGGTGTCATGCAGAGGTGCTGCACATAGCTTGGCACCAGTGGGGCACTAATGGAGTACAACAGCCACTTCTTGTATGCCACTAAGTTTACTCAATTTTTGGTATTATAATGTATTAGTAACAATGAGTTTGAGTGTGCAATGCAGGCAGACGTGCTGCAAATATCTTTGCACTAGTGGGACTATACAGAAGTCCAATAGCCACGTTTAGGATGCCACTAAGTTCACTCAGTGTTTGCTAGTATAATGGCTTAGTAACAATGAGTTTGAGTGTGCAATGCAGGCAGACGTGCTGCAAATATCTTTGCACTAGTGGAACTATACAGAAGTCCAATAGCCACGTTTAGGATGCCACTAAGTTCACTCAGTGTTTGCTAGTATAATGGCTTAGTAACAATGAATTTGAGTGTGCAATGCAGGCAGACGTGCTGCAAATATCTTTGCACTAGTGGGACGATACAGAAGTCGAACAGCCACGTTTAGGATGCCACTAGGTTCACTGAGTGTTTGCTAGTATAATGGCTTAGTAACAATGAGTTTGAGTGTGCAATGCAGGCAGACGTGCTGCAAATATCTTTGCACTAGTGGGACTATACAGAAGTCCAATAGCCACGTTTAGGATGCCACTAAGTTCACTCAGTTTTTGCTAGTATAATGGCTTAGTAACAAAGAGTTTGAGTGTGCAATGCAGGCAGACGTGCTGCAAATATCTTTGCACTAGTGGGACGATACAGAAGTCCAACAGCCACGTTTAGGATGACACTAGGTTCACTGAGTGTTTGCTAGTATAATGGCTTAGTAACAATGAGTTTGAGTGTGCAATGCAGGCAGACGTGCTGCAAATATCTTTGCACTAGTGGGACGATACAGAAGTCCAACAGCCACGTTTAGGATGCCACTAGGTTCACTGAGTGTTTGCTAGTATAATGGCTTAGAAACAATGAGTTTGAGTGTGCAATGCATGCAGACGTTCTGCAAATATCTGTGCACTACTGGGACGATACAGAAGTCCAACAGCCACGTTTAGGATGCCACTAGGTTCACTGAGTGTTTGCTAGTATAATGGCTTAGTAACAATGAGTTTGAGTGTGCAATGCAGGCAGACGTGCTGCAAATATCTTTGCACTAGTGGGACGATACAGAAGTCCAACAGCCACGTTTAGGATGCCACTAGGTTCACTGAGTGTTTGCTAGTATAATGGCTTAGTAACAATGAGTTTGAGTCTGCAATGTAGGCAGACGTGCTGCAAATATCTTTGCACTAGTGGGATGATACAGAAGTCCAACAGCCACGTTTAGGATGCCACTAGGTTCACTGAGTGTTTGCTAGTATAATGGCTTAGTAACAATGAGTTTGAGTGTGCAATGCAGGCAGACGTGCTGCAAATATCTGTGCACTACTGGGACTATACAGAAGTCCAACAGCCATGTTTAGGATGCCACTAGGTTCACTGAGTGTTTGCTATTATAATGGCTTAGTAACAATGAATTTGAGTGTGCAATGCAGGCAGACGTGCTGCAAATATCTTTGCACTAGTGGGACGATACAGAAGTCCAACAGCCACGTTTAGGATGCCACTAGGTTCACTGAGTGTTTGCTAGTATAATGGCTTAGTAACAATGAGTTTGAGTGTGCAATGCAGGCAGACGTGCTGCAAATATCTGTGCACTAGTGGGACGATACAGAAGCCAACAGCCACTTTTAGGATGCCACTAAGTTTCCTCAGTGTTTGCTAGTATAATGGCTTAGTAACAAATGAGTTTGAGTGTGCAATGCAGGCAGACGTGCTGCAAATATCTTTGCACTAGTGGGACTATACAGAAGTCCAATAGCCACGTTTAGGATGCCACTAAGTTCACTCAGTGTTTGCTAGTATAATGGCTTAGTAACAATGAGTTTGAGTGTGCAATGCAGGCAGACGTGCTGCAAATATCTGTGCACTAGTGGGATGATACAGAAGTCCAACAGCCACTTTTAGGATGCCACTAGGTACACTCAGTGCTTGCTAGTATAATGGCTTAGTTATAATGAGTTGGAGTGTGCAATGCATGCAGACGTGCTGCAAATATCTGTGCACTACTGGGACTAGACAGAAGTCCAATAGCCACGTTTAGGATGACACTAGGTACACTCAGTGTTTGCTAGTATAATGGCTAGAGATGAGCGAACCGGTCCCGGTTCGGCTCGAGGCTGGTTCGCCGAACGGGGGTCCCGTTCGAGTTCGGTTTGTCGAACGTTCGACGAACCGAACTCGAACGTATAGGCTAGAATGGGAGGCAATCACAAACACATAAAAATGCATTATAAATGTACACAAACAGTTAATAAACATTGCCATAACACTTACCGGTCCTCGCGATCCCTTCTGCACTCTGTCTCCTGCCGCTATTCCATCCGATGATCGCTGAATCCTCCCGGTGACCTGCACTGCCAGCAGAGATGCAGGACCTATCGTGACGTCAAAATAGCCATGTGACCAGTCACGTGGCTATTATCTCATTGGCAACAGACTGGTCACATGACTATGACACGTCATGTAGGACCTGCGAGTGCATCTCTCCGGTACACGGTGCACATATGTGTATCGCCGTGTACCGGCGACATGCTCTAGCACACGGTCGACTCCCCGTTCCGTTAGGGACCGGCTGACACAGCCGGTCATTAACGGAGATCACCGTTGCCATAGCAACGCAGTTAGCGGTGACGTCACCGCTAACCGCGGCTCCGAGAGCACCGTTGCTATGGTAACGCGTCTGTCAGCGTTACCGCTAGCAGCCAGCACTGATCACTCACGGAGTGAAGGCTGCACGCTGCTTCCCGATTGTAGTGATGATTGTAGTGAGGATGGAGGTTCCCCAGCCCCAAGTGATGAGCTGGTGAATCTCATCCTCACTACAATCGTCACTACTACTACACTAGAAAGAAAGAAGACAGAAGAGCAGGATCGTGGAGGGCTGACAGGGGGTAATAAAGATGGAGTCTCTAATGTGTCTGTGTATTTATTTCTATTAAAGTATTTTTTCTCTGTGTGGTGTCTTTTTTTTAACCCTTTATCGGAGATTCTTAATGGCCGGGTCAAACGTGCCTGACATTAAGAATCTCTGGCTTAATACTGGCTGGTAAAACAAAGCCAGTATTAACTCATGATTACCCAACAAGCCACCCGGCTCCAGGGCTGTTGGAAGAGTTGGATACAGCGCCAGATGATTGCGCTTCTATGAGAGCGCCATTTTCTGGGATGGCTGCGGACTAAAATACGCAGCAGAGGCGCCCACAAACCTCGGGCTAACCTGTGCTGCGGATTCTAATCCCCAGCTGCCTAGTTGTACCCGGCTGGACACAAAAATAGGGCGAAGCCCACGTCATTTGTTTTTTAATTATTTCATGAAATAAGTGAAATAATTAAAAAAAAACGGGATTCCCTATATTTTTGGTTTCCAGCCGGGTACAAATAGGCAACTGGGGGTTGGAGGCAGCCCGTGGCTGCCAGCTGTACCTGGCTAGCATACAAAAATATGGCGAAGCCCACGTCATTTTTTTGGTGGGCAAAAAACTTCTGCATACAGTCCTGGATGGAGTATGCTGAGCCTTGTAGATCTGCAGCTGCTGTCTGCTCTTCTCCATACAGACAGACAGCAGCTGCAGAACTACAAGGCTCAGCATACTCCATCCAGGACTGTATGCAGAAGTTTTTTGCCCCCTGAAAAAATTATGTGGGCTTCGCCATATTCTTGTATGCTAGCCAGGTACAGCAGGCAGGTACGGCTGCCCCCAACCCCCAGTTGCCTATTTGTACCCGGCTGGGAACCAAAAATAAAGGGAAGCCCTTTTTTTATTATTTCATGAATTTCATGAAATAATTAGAAAACAAATGACGTAGGCTTTGCCCCATTTTTGTGTCCAGCCAGGTACACCTAGGCAGCTAGGGATTGGAATCCGCACCACAGGTTGGCCTGAGCTTTCTGGGCCCCACTGCTGCGAATTGCAGTCTGCAGCCGCCTCAGAAAATGGCATTTTCATAGAAGCGCCATCTTCTGGCGCTGTATCCACCTCTTCCAGCACCTGCCTGCTATACCTGGCTAGCATACAAAAATATGGCGAAGCTCACGTCCTTTTTTTGTAGTTTTTTGGCAAAAAAAATAAAAAATGCTTCCCTGGATTTTCCATTGCCAGTGAAGGTAACACCAAGCAGTGGGGGTTAGCAGCCAGTAGCTGCTTGGATTACCCTTAGCTAGCAATACAAAAAATGCAGCGGGAGCCCATATATATTTTTTTTAATTATTTATTTAAATAACTAAAAATAAAATGGGCTTCTCTGTATTTTGATTGCTGGACATCACAGTGCTGTAAAAATAAATCTTTAAAAAATTGACGTAGCGCTCCGCGGTATTTTTGATTCTCAGCGCAGATAAAGCAGACAGCTATGGGTTGCCACCCCCATCTGCCTGCCGTTACCTTGGTTGGCAATCAAAATACAGGGAAGCCCATTAATTTTTTCTATTTAAAAAATAGTTAAAAAAAAAAATTACGTTGGGTCCCCCCATTTTTGATAGCCAGCTAGGGTAAAGCAGACGGCTGTAGCCTGAAAACCACAGCTGGCAGCTTTACCGTGGTTGGGGATCCAATGTGGAGGTCCCCTCAGGCTCTTTTTTATAATTATTTTATAAATATTAATAATTACACAATAAAAGTAGGGTCCCCCCCCAAATTGGATCACCAGCCAAGGTAAAGCGGACAGCTGTGGTCTGGTATTCTGAGGGTGGGAAGGTCCATAGTTATTGGGCCTTCACAGCCTAAAAATAGCAGGCCGCAGGCACCCCAGACGTGGCGCATCCACTAGATGCGCCAATCCTGGCGCTTCACCCCAGCTCATCCCGTGCCCTGGTGCAGTGGCAAACGGGGTAATAAATCGGGTTGATACTAGCTGTACAGTCACCTGAGATCAAGCCCAGCAGTTTGTGATGTCATGGCGTCTATTAGATACCCAACATCATAAACTGTCAGTACTAACAAAAACAAAAAATCGACAAAAGAAATTTATTTGAAAAAACAGTCCCCAAAACATTTCCTCTTTCACCAATTTATTGTAAGAAAAAAAATAAAGGGGTCCCACGACGACTCTGGACTGTCTAGAATATGGGGGGGAGACACTCAGGGAATGTATCCCCCATTTTCTAGGAGTGCGGACCCTTCATGTGAGGAGTGTGGGTGCAATGAATCTGCACTCACTCTGCCCGGGTCCACAGCAGCAGAGTCCATGTCGTAATGGTTGCTACCAAAGCTGCAATGCCCTGCTCATGAGGTAAGGGCATGCCTAATCAGGAGAACTACTGTAGAGGAAGCTCTGCTCACTGGTATATAGGTGCTCAGAGGTAATAATAGATAAAATTAGTGAGTAACCTCGGCACTCTATATCTCCCAGACTAAGTCAGTAAGTCACAATGGATAGTAATGCAAAATCACTCTTTATTGGTCCGTATTAAGAAAATTTTTTTTTCATAAGCATATATGTTTTTGTCCAAAACAAGTTACAAATGACGTTTCGGCCTGAGCCTTCGTCAGATTGGACTTATCTGCATGTAATCATGAAAAATGACAATAATCAGTATCACATAAGAGTGAGAGAACAATAACATAAACTCGAACAATGTAGAGGTACAATTGGGATGCAGCAAAAAAATTGCAACACAGCAAGAAATGAAACACATGATACAAATGTCATAATACAGTACAAGGACAATATAGTAATGACAAATATGGGGTCAGAGTAGGCTTAGACAGCTCTGGTACGAAAGAGATGTCAATCATAAAGTAACATGTGCAGTAGGTGTAGAGCTACAGTATGCATGGCAGACCTAATGGGTAGACCGACCATAGAAAAAGAATGGAGAAAAAGTGGAGAAAAAGTGGAGAAAAAAATGGAGAAAAAGCGGAGAAAAAGTGGCGAAAAAGTGGAGAAAAAGTGGAGAAAAAATGGAGAAAAAAATGGAGAAAAAGTGGAGAAAAAGTGGAGAAAAAGTGGAGAAAAAAAGGAGAAAAAATGGAGAAAAAGTGGAGAAAAAAATGGAGAAAAAGTGGAGAAAAAGTGGAGAAAAAGTGGAGAAAAAGTGGAGAAAAAATGGAGAAAAAAATGGAGAAAAAGTGGAGAAAAAGTGGAGAAAAAGTGGAGAAAAAAGTGGAGAAAAAGTGGAGACAAAAATGGAGAAAAAGTGGAGAAAAATGGAGAAAAAGTGGAGAAAAAGTGGAGAAAAAGTGGAGAAAAAGTGGAGAAAAAATGGAGAAAAAAATGGAGAAAAAGTGGAGAAAAAATGGAGAAAAAGTGGAGAAAAAGTGGAGAAAAAAGTGGAGAAAAAGTGGAGAAAAAGTGGAGAAAAAAATGGAGAAAAAGTGGAGTAAAAGTGGAGAGAAAAAGTGGAGAAAAAGTGGAGAAAAAGTGGAGAAAAAGTGGAGAAAAAAATGGAGAAAAAGTGGAGAAAAAGTGGAGAATAAATGGAGAAAAAGTGGAGAAAAAGTGGAGAAAAAAATGGAGAAAAAGTGGAGAAAAAGTGGAGAATAAATGGAAAAAAGTGGAGAAAAAGTGGAGAAAAAGTGGAGAATAAATGGAGAAAAAGTGGAGAAAAAAATGGAGAAAAAGCGGAGAAAAAGTGGAGAATAAGTGGAGAAAAAGGGGAGAAAAAGTGGAGAAAAAGTGGAGAAAAAAATGGAGAAAAAGTGGAGAAAAAGTGGAGAATAAATGGAGAAAAAGTGGAGAAAAAGTGGAGAAAAAGTGGAGAAAAAATGGAGAAAAAAATGGAGAAAAAGTGGAGAAAAAGTGGAGAAAAAGTGGAGAAAAAGTGGAGAAAAAAGTGGAGAAAAAGTGGAGAAAAGGTGGAGAAAAAAATGGAGAAAAAGTGGAGTAAAAGTGGAGAGAAAAAGTGTAGAAAAAGTGGAGAAAAAGTGGAGAAAAAAATGGAGAAAAAGTGGAGAAAAAGGGGAGAATAAATGGAGAAAAAGTGGAGAAAAAGTGGAGAAAAAGTGGAGAAAAAAATGGAGAAAAAGTGGAGAAAAAGTGGAGAAAAAAATGGAGAAAAAGTGGAGAAAAAGTGGAGAATAAATGGAGAAAAAGTGGAGAAAAAAATGGAGAAAAAGTGGAGAAAAAGTGGAGAAAAAGTGGAGAATAAATGGAGAAAAAGTGGAGAAAAAAATGGAGAAAAAGTGGAGAAAAAGTGGAGAATAAGTGGAGAAAAAGTGGAGAATAAGTGGAGAAAAAGTGGAGAAAAAGTGGAGAAAAAATGGAGAATAAATGGAGAAAAAGTGGAGAATAAATGGAGAAAAAGTGGAGAAAAAGTGGAGAAAAAGTGGAGAAAAGTGGAGAATAAATGGAGAAAAAGTGGAGAAAAAGTGGAGAAAAAGTGGAGAATAAATGGAGAATAAATGGAGAAAAAGTGGAGAAAAAGTGGAGAAAAAGTGGAGAAAAAGTGGAGAAAAAAATGGAGAAAAAGTGGAGAAAAAGTGGAGAAAAAGTGGAGAAAAAATGGAGAAAAAGTGGAGAAAAAGTGGAGAAAAAGTGGAGAATAAATGGAGAAAAAGTGGAGAAAAAGTGGAGAAAAAGTGGAGAATAAATGGAGAAAAAGTGGAGAAAAAGTGGAGAAAAAGTGGAGAAAAAGTAGAGAAAAAGTGGAGAAAAAAATGGAGAAAAAGTGGAGAAAAAGTGGAGAATAAATGGAGAAAAAGTGGAGAAAAAGTGGAGAAAAAAATGGAGAAAAAGTGGAGAAAAAGTGGAGAAAAATTGGAGAAAAAGTGGAGAAAAAAATGGAGAAACAGTGGAGAAAAAGTGGAGAAAAAGTGGAGAAAAAGTGGAGAAAAAAATGGAGAAAAAGTGGAGAAAAAGTGGAGAATAAATGGAGAAAAAGTGGAGAAAAAGTGGAGAAAAAAAATGGAGAAAAAGTGGAGAAAAAGTGGAGAAAAAGTGGAGAAAAAGTGGAGAAAAAATGGAGAAAAAGTGGAGAAAAAGTGGAGAAAAAGTGGAGAAAAAAATGGAGAAAAAGTGGAGAAAAAGTGGAGAATAAATGGAGAAAAAGTGGAGAAAAAGTGGAGAAAAAAATGGAGAAAAAGTGGAGAAAAAGTGGAGAAAAATTGGAGAAAAAGTGGAGAAAAAAATGGAGAAAAAGTGGAGAAAAAGTGGAGAAAAAGTGGAGAAAAAGTGGAGAAAAAGTGGAGAAAAAAATGGAGAAAAAGTGGAGAAAAAGTGGAGAATAAATGGAGAAAAAGTGGAGAAAAAGTGGAGAAAAAAAATGGAGAAAAAGTGGAGAAAAAGTGGAGAAAAAGTGGAGAAAAAGTGGAGAAAAAATGGAGAAAAAGTGGAGAAAAAGTGGAGAAAAAGTGGAGAAAAAAATGGAGAAAAAGTGGAGAAAAAGTGGAGAATAAATGGAGAAAAAGTGGAGAAAAAGTGGAGAAAAAAATGGAGAAAAAGTGGAGAAAAAGTGGAGAAAAATTGGAGAAAAAGTGGAGAAAAAAATGGAGAAAAAGTGGAGAAAAAGTGGAGAAAAAGTGGAGAAAAAGTGGAGAAAAAAAGGAGAAAAAAATGGAGAAAAAGTGGAGAAAAAGTGGAGAAAAAAGTGGAGAAAAAAATGGAGAAAAAGTGGAGAAAAAGTGGAGAATAAATGGAGAAAAAGTGGAGAAAAAGTGGAGAAAAAGTGGAGAAAAAAATGGAGAAAAAGTGGAGAAAAAGTGGAGAATAAATGGAGAAAAAGTGGAGAAAAAGTGGAGAAAAAGTGGAGAATAAATGGAGAAAAAGAGGAGAAAAAGTGGAGAAAAAGTGGAGAAAAAGTGGAGAAAAAGTGGAGAAAAAAATGGAGAAAAAGTGGAGAAAAAGTGGAGAATAAATGGAGAAAAAGTGGAGAAAAAGTGGAGAAAAAAATGGAGAAAAAGTGGAGAAAAAGTGGAGAAAAAGTGGAGAAAAAGTGGAGAAAAAAATGGAGAAAAAGTGGAGAAAAAGTGGAAAATAAATGGAGAAAAAGTGGAGAAAAAGTGGAGAAAAAGTGGAGAAAAAATTGGAGAAAAAGTGGAGAATAAATGGAGAAAAAGTGGAGAAAAAGTGGAGAAAAAGTGGAGAAAAAGTGGAGAAAAAGTGGAGAAAAAGTGGAGAAAAAAATGGAGAAAAAGTGGAGAAAAAGTGGAGAATAAAATGGAGAATAAATGGAGAAAAAGTGGAGAAAAAGTGGAGAAAAAAATGGAGAAAAAGTGGAGAAAAAGTGGAGAAAAAGTGGAGAAAAAGTGGAGAAAAAGTGGAGAAAAAGTGGAGAAAAAAATGGAGAAAAAGTGGAGAAAAAGTGGAGAAAAAGTGGAGAAAAAAATGGAGAAAAAGTGGAGAAAAAGTGGAGAATAAATGGAGAAAAAGTGGAGAAAAAGTGGAGAAAAAGTGGAGAAAAAGTGGAGCACCCTTTGGTGCCTTTCATGTGGCACTAAGGGGTGCTAAGCTTTGTATTTTGCCAAAAAAATGAAAAAAAAAATGACGTAGGGTTCCCCCTAGTTTTGTAGCCAGCTAGGGTAAAGCAGACGGCTGCAGCCTGCAGACCACAGCTGGCAACCTCACCTTGGCTGGTAATCCAAAACTGAGGGCACCCCACGCTGTTATTTTAAATTAAATAATTTTAAAAAAAAAACACGTAGGGGTCCCCCAAAATTGGATCACCAGCCAAGGTAAAGCAGACAGCTGGGGCCTGATATTCTCAGACTAGGGAGGTCCATGGTTATTGGACTCTCCCAAGCCTAAGAATAGCAGGCCGCAGCCGCCCCAGAAGTGGCGCATCCATTAGATGCGCCAATCCTGGTGCTTCGCCCCAGCTCATCCCGCGCCCTGGTGCGGTGGCAAACGGGGTAATATATGGGGTTAATACCAGATGTGTAATGTCACCTGGCATCAAGCCCTGGGGTTGGTGAGGTCAGGCGTCTATCAGATACCCGACATCACCAACCCAGTCAGTAATAAAAAAAAAATAGACGACAAACACATTTTTATTTGAAAAAACACTCCCCAAAACATTCCCTCTTTAACCAATTTATTAGAATGAAAAACAAATCCAGGTCTGCTGTAATCCAAGGGGTTGCCATGACGATCCACACTGTCCCAGTCAATGAAGAGCAGGATGTTCCCCATTGGCTGGGAGAGCGGTGCAGTGACCTGAGCTAACATCAATGGGTCAGCCCAGGTCACTGCAGGGCTTGACAAGTGCTGCTGTCAGCGAGGTACATTACCTGCGCTGATCTCCAGCACACTGACAGCCCCTGTCACTGAGTTCAGTGACCGGCGCCTTCACAGCCAAATATCGCGAGAAGTCCGTGACGTCACCGCTAGTCTCGGGTCGGAAGCGAGAGGTGATGTGACGTGACAAGCGGCGGCCATGGAGGACAGTGACAGCGCTGAGGTCGGGATGGCGGGACTTCATCACCGCAGGTAAGCCGAGCGGGGGGGGGGATGTGTGTGTGTGTGTGTGTGTATGTATGTGTACGTGTGTGTGTGTATATGTGTACATGCCGCGGGCAGGAGGGGGCGGAGTGAGCTGAGCGGGGAAGTGTGGGCTTCCTGTACGTAACTAAGATAAACATCGGGTTACTAACCAAAGCGCTTTGCTTGGATACCCGATGTTTATCTTGGTTACCAGCTTGTGGCAGGCTGCCAGCGATGGCTCCTGCACACTGTAGCTGTAAAAAGCCCTGCTTTTTGCTGCTAGAACCGTTCTCGAACGTATCTAGAACTATCAAGCTTTTGCAAAAAGCTCGAGTTCTAGTTCGATCTAGAACACCCCCAAAAATCACTCGAGCCCCGAACTGGAGAACCTCGAACCGCGAACCGCGCTCAACTCTAATAATGGCTTAGTTATAATGAGTTGGAGTGTGCAGAGGACAGGAGGGTACAGTGCCCGGATTGTGGGGCTCTGGGTAGAGGAATGGAAGCCTGCCTTTCTATTCCCTCCTAATGGGGAAATGCAGCGAGGAAATCCCTGACCTTAGCTACACAAACACTGTCTCTGTTTTCAGAACCTGTCACCTATGGCTCTGACCCTGCCGGTACGAGCCCTTAAAAGGACTGATAGAAAGTGCTCTCCCTAAGCTGTCCAGTGCTGTGTATGGAGCGCATACAGCTGTATCGGCGATAGGACTCAGGACGGAGCTGCGCCAGTGATGTCTGACACCAAGGAAGCAGAAGGCAGATAATGGCGTGCTGGAGGAAAATGTCCGTTTTTATAATTCAGGGACATGTGACATGGACATCCTATCACACATGCCGTTGCTTCTCTGGCTAAAAGTCCACTTAGCTGTGTGTGTCTGGGATTGGCTGACATGCTGGCCCTCCCCACTACACGCGCGCGCTTAGGGAAGGAAGACAAGGAAAAAAAAAAAAATGGCGATCGCCATTATACAAACAGCAGTGATCTGAAGGCGCTTTTCCCGCACACTATACACTGAAATTTCATAATAGTGTGAGTCACAGAGTGACTTACACTATTACAGCGGAAAGCCAGCTAGGAATTAGCTGTTTTTTTGCTGCTAGAACCGTTCTCGAACGTTTTTAGAACTATCGGGTTTTTGCAAAAAGCTCGAGTTCTAGTTCGATCTATAACAGGCCCCAAAATTACTCGAGCCTAGAACTGGAGAACCTCGAACCGCGAACCGCGCTCAACTCTAGTCAGCAGTGTCTGATAGTGTCAGACTTCTCAGTAATTGTTGCTCCTAAAAACCTGTTAGGTTCTTAGTGCGTCCGTGCTTGCATTCAAAAAACACACGTGTGTGCCTTTCGGTGGCAGCGTCAGGCTCCACATTGTACTTGGATAGAGACGTGCATGATGGCCTGTAAACCTGAAGTGCCCATTGTAAGGAAGTGGGTCTATTGTAGTATAGCCCTTAGGCAGGGCAGCCAAAAATTGGGAGGCTCCACATTGTCCCTTGATAGAGACGTGCATGAGGGCCTGTAAACCTGAAGTGCCCATTGTAAGGAAGTGGGTCTATTGTAGTATAGCCCTTAGTCAGGGCTGCCAAAAATTGGGAGGCTCCACATTGTCCCTGGATAGAGACCTGTTAGGTTCTTAGTGCGTCCGTGCTTGCATTTTAAAACCGCACATGTGTGCCTGTTGGTGGCAGCGTTCAGGTGCACTTGTGTGCGTTTGGCACAAACGTAGATATAATGCACAAGTCTAGTGAATACACGTCAGCACAGCATTGCAAAATGTGCAAGGGCGTTGGCAACGAACAAAGAAGTGGACGTGATGGTGGTGCAGGCAGAGGCCAATGTCGTGGGCAAGCTCTAATTTCGCCACAACAAAGGGCCACATCTACTCGCTCGCACGTCCTGTCCCAAATTCTTGGGGACCGCAGCAGTACACCGCTCTTGAACCAAGACCAGTGTCAACAGGTTGTTAGTTGGATAGCGGATAATGCTTCCAGTCAGATTGGCACCACCACAAACACTCTGTCTTCCACACAGTCAAGTGTCAGTAGCCGTGATACTGCACCGCACATTTCATAACCTGATCCTCCTTCCTACCACCAGGCCGAGTACACGTCCACGGACATTACTGATCCCACACTTGGACATTCGGAAGAGCCCTCATGCACGTCTCTATCCAGGGACAATGTGGAGCCTCCCAATTTTTGGCTACCCTGCCAAAGGGCTATACTACAATAGACCCACTTCCTTACAATGGGCACTTCAGGTTTACAGGCCCTCATGCACGTCTCTATCCAGGGACAATGTGGAGCTTCCCAATTTTTGGCTGCACTGCCAAAGGGCTATACTACAATAGACCCACTTCCTTACAATGGGCACTTCAGGTTTACAGGCCCTCATGCACGTCTGAATGCAGGGGCATTGGTGAACCTCACAATTTTGGACTGCCCTAGCAAAGGAAAATACTACAAAGACTCACTTCCTCAAAATGGGCACATTAGACTCAAGAGGCTTTCATGTACGTCTCTTCTCAGGGACATCGGAGTGCCACACAATGTTTTCACGTAAAATCTTTCATGTAATCTCAAAAAGTAACATACACCAGCTCTATCTCTTTATTGGGTATGTAACCTTAACATTTCCGCCATGAAAATTAATTTTGGTGTCATTTTGAAGGTTTTCTGGCGAGTCCGTAAAAATGGCGTAAAACTCGGATAAAATTGCTCAAAGCTGGGACTTTTGAGTGATAAATGCTTCAAGGGGTCTCCCCCATGCTGTTGCCATGTCATTTGAGCACTCTTCTGAGACTTTTGTGACATTTTTAGGGTTTCTACATGCTGCCGGGGGTCATTTCAGAAAAATACTCGGGTCTCCCATGGTACACGAGTATCTTGGGATGCTCGGCCCGAGCCTCGAGCACCCGAGCATTTTGGTACTCACTCATCACTACTAATTATGTCTTGATATTACTTTTAAAAAAAGATAGTCAGGCATATAAAGTTTTTTGAATGAATGTTAAAAGCCTGCCAAAGTCTGTAAACTTATCCATACTAAAGGACCTGTAAAAGAATGTATTATGGTCAAATTTGACCCATGAAGACACAGTTTCTAATTATGTATCAGAATCAAATGCACTGATCATCTACTTTCCATAAATTATGAGCAAATTGGTGAAATTACACCTATCAAGAAAAAAAAAAAAAATTAACAGCCTCCTTTATAACCCCTTTAGCTGTCGTATCCATCGCCAAGATAGGTGTTTTATACCATTTTCAGTACAAGTCATTTGCAATCAATTTGCCCCTAATTTAGAAAAAATAGCTGAAACACAAACTGTACATGTGAGATCGGCTTATTTTATAACAGGTGAAATATGCAGTTATGAAACGTCCATTTTTTATTTGCCTGAACTACACTACTTTTTATTTTTGCAGGTATTAGTACATAATGATGTCTTCACCTATAGGACCCATTCATCTCTTGGACTAACTAACATTAACAGTACTTGTTTGGCCACATTTACCTAATCAAGTCTCAATATTACTTCTGAAAATATAGTCGTCAGGCGTATAAAGTTTAAAGTTACATTTCCTGGCTTCCCAAAGGAACTCTCCAGTATCTGTCAACACAGATCCTCGGTGCACAAGGCATCTCCCTGGGCCCACTGTGTCTGTACTGAGCTCACAAGGGATTGCACTGTAGCAGTTCCCATCACCATCGCTGCCTCTCCTGAGACCTCCACATGTCAGTCCCCTTTAGCTGTGCACTAACCTGCATCAATTGGTTCCTCAGCTCCTTGATGGCATCCACCTGCGCTGTCTCTACCATAAGATCCAGTTCACAGACCTTCTCCTGCTGCCGATCCGCTAACACAGCTTTGCATCATTCCAGGAGTCTTCATGTACACGCCGATCCAAAAGCAAAAGCTTTATGCAGCCTGTAATGAATATTCGTTGACCTGCCGATTCACCGCCACCAATGCAGTGCAACCACAAGACGTGTTAACAGGAACGCTGATTGCACTCTTGCTTCATATGTCATGGGGTCCTCACTCTGCTTGTTTCTCAGTTGCACTGAGGTAGGCACAGGATGCACTTTGAATACAAAGTCCAGGCTGCTTTATTGAATTGCATAAATCATGCCATCAGTATAGGAGATAAATGGCATTTCAGTGCAGGAAAACAACATATGCATTTCCACTATGGTACATTAGTGTCAGCCCAGTACGTCCGAGCGTCAAGGCTTTTTGAAGGAAGACCCCAGTTAGTATATCCAACCCCCACTCACAACACCTCCACAACAACCCATGTGCCAAGCTGACAAATTTTTTAAAAGCTTGAGACACCCCCATGGGCGGAGGTACGTGAATAGCCAGTTCCACCCATCTCTCTGGCTAATTGTAAAACCTGTTCCT
Organism: Anomaloglossus baeobatrachus; assembly: GCF_048569485.1. NCBI lineage: Eukaryota > Metazoa > Chordata > Amphibia > Anura > Aromobatidae > Anomaloglossus > Anomaloglossus baeobatrachus. The sequence continues at coordinate 65,752,207 of NC_134354.1, forward strand.
GGAATGCCCTAAAAAGACTTGTGGCATTACAAGTCTTAGAGCAGATATTCAGGGTTACACCACTTTCAATCGTAATACATATCATTTGTCATGTTACATAGTACATAATGATGTGCTCTTCATCTATATGATCCACAATTACCTAATTATGTCTTGATATTACTTTTAAAAAAAGACAGTCAGTCAGGCATAGAAAGTTTTTTGAATGAATGTTAAAAGTCTGCCAAAGTCTGGAAACTTATCCATGCTAAAGGACCTGTAGAAGAATGTATCAAGGTCAAATTTGACCCATGAAGACAGTTTCTAATTATGTATCAGAATCAAATGCACTGATCATCTACTTTCCATAAATTATGAGCAAATTGGTGAAATTACACCTATCAAGAAAAAAAAAAAATTAACAGCCTCCTCCATAACCCCTTAGCTGTCCTATCCATCGCCAAGATAGGTGTTTTGTACCATTTTCAGTACAAGTCATTTTCAATCAATTTGCTCCTAATTTAGACAAAATAGCTGAAACATTTATCACACAAACTGCACATGTGAGGTCTGCTTTTTTTACAACAGGCTAAATATGTAGTTTTGAAATGTCCATTTTTTATTTGCCTAAACTACACTACTTTTTTATTTTCGTAGGTATTAGTACATAATGATGAGGTCTTCACCTATAGGACCCATCCATCTCCTGGACTTACTGTCATTAATAGTACTTGGTTTTCCACAACTACCTAATCACATCTCAATATTACTTCTAAAAATATAGTCGTCAGGCATATAAAGTTTAAATTTACATTTTAAGGCTTTCCAAAGGAACTCTCCAGTATCAGTCAGCACAGATCCTCGGTGCACCAGGCCTCTCCCTGGGCACACCGTGTCTGTACTGGGCCCACAAGAGATTGCACTGCAGCAGTTACCTTCAGCATCGCTGCCTCTCCTGAGACCTACGCCTGCCGTCCCCTTTATCTGTGCACTAACCTACATCAACTGGCTCCTCAGCTCCTTGATGGCATCCACCTGCGCTCTCTGCCATAAGATCCATCAGTTGTTCCCGGACCTTCTCCTGCTGCAGCTCCGCTAACACAGCTTTGCATCATTCCAGGGGTATTCATGTATCCGCCGAACCACAACCAAAAGTTTTACGCAGCCTGTAATGAATTTTCGTGGAGCTGACGATCCACCGCAACCAACGCAGTGCAACCACAAGACGTGCCACCAGGAACGCTGCTTGCACTCTAGCATCATATGTGATGGGATCCTCACTTTACTTGCTTCTCAGTTGCACTGAGGTAGGCACAGGACGCACTTTGAATACAAAGTCCAGGCTGCTTTATTTAATTGCATAAAGCATGCCACCAGTATAGGAGATAAATTGCATTTCAGTGCAGGAAAACAACATATGCATTTCCACTATGGTACATTAGTGTCAGCCCAGTACGTCCGAGCATCAAGGCTTTTTACAGGAAGACCCCAGTCAGTATTTCCAACCCACTTACAACATCTCCAAAACAAGCCATGTGCCAAACTGCCAACATTTTAAAAGCTTGAGACACACCCATGGGCGGAGGTATATGAATAGCCAGTTCCACCCATCTCTCTGGCTATCCGCAAAACCTGTTCCTGGAATGCCCTAATAAGACTTGTGGCATTACAAGTCTTAGAGCAGATATTCAAGCTTACGCCACTTTCGTTCGTAATACATACCCTCTGTCATGTTACATAGTACATAATGATGTGCTCTTCATCTATATGATCCACAATTACCTAATTATGTCTTGATATTACTTTTAAAAAAAGATAGTCAGTCAGGCATAGAAAGTTTTTTGAATGAATGTTAAAAGTCTGCTAAAGTCTGGAAACTTATCCATGCTAAAGGACCTGTAGGAGAATGTATCATGGTCAAATTTGACCCATGAAGACAGTTTCTAATTATGTATCAGAATCAAATGCACTGATCATCTACTTTCCATAAATTATGAGCAAATTGGTGAAATTACACCTATCAAGAAAAAAAAAAATTAACAGCCTCCTCCATAACCCCTTAGTTGTCCTATCCATCGCCAAGATAGGTGTTTTGTACCATTCTCAATCAATTTGCTCCTAATTTAGACAAAATAGCTGAAACATTTATCACACAAACTGTACATGTGAGGTCTGCTTTTTTTACAACAGGTGAAATATGTAGTTTTGAAATGTCCATTTTTTATTTGCCTAAACGACACTATTTTGTAGGTATTAGTACATAATGATGAGGTCTTCACCTATAGGACCCATCCATCTCCTGGACTTACTGTCATTAATAGTACTTGGTTTTCCACAACTACCTAATCACATCTCAATATTACTTCTAAAAATATAGTCGTCAGGCATATAAAGTTTAAATTTACATTTTAAGGCTTTCCAAAGGAACTCTCCAGTATCAGTCAGCACAGATCCTCGGTGCACCAGGCCTCTCCCTGGGCACACCGTGTCTGTACTGGGCCCACAAGAGATTGCACTGCAGCAGTTACCTTCAGCATCGCTGCCTCTCCTGAGACCTACGCCTGCCGTCCCCTTTATCTGTGCACTAACCTACATCAACTGGCTCCTCTGCTCCTTGATGGCATCCACCTGCGCTCTCTGCCATAAGATCCATCAGTTGTTCCCGGACCTTCTCCTGCTGCAGCTCCGCTAACACAGCTTTGCATCATTCCAGGGGTATTCATGTATCCGCCGAACCACAACCAAAAGCTTTACGCAGCCTGTAATGAATATTCGTGGAGCTGACGATCCACCGCAACCAACGCAGTGCAACCACAAGACGTGCCACCAGGAATGCTGCTTGCACTCTAGCATCATATGTGATGGGGTCCTCACTCTGCTTGCTTCTCAGTTGCACTGAGGTAGGCACAGGATGCACTTTGAATACAACGTCCAGGCTGCTTTTTTTAATTGCATAAAGCATGCCACCAGTATAGGAGATAAATTGCATTTCAGTGCAGGAACACAACATATGCATGTCCCCTATGGTACATTAGTGTCAGCCCAGTACGTCCAGTCGTCAAGGCTTTTTGCAGGAAGACTCCAGTGTTACGGGGGGCTGTCTGATAATAAAACCTAAAGGAATATCAGACAGTCAGGGTCCACCGTGCAAAGACTCTGCTGCAGACTATGGCAGAGGATATGGGGTATATAAGTATGCCACTGTAAATAATAATAGCATAAGTGCAGAGTGCAATACCTCTGTTAAACTCACAGAGGAATATAATTAGAAAATAAAGCAATTCCTCTCTTACTTGGAGGGTGTGTGGAATGGTCTCTGTTAAAGATCACAGAGAAAAAAGCAGTGAGTGTGAAATGGCACCTACCTAGGTCCGTTCCTCTAGTGGTGCCAGGAGACGGACAGCAGCATAAGCCGCACAAAGCTCCTACCTGCGTTCGCTCCACTAGTGTGCGAGGACACGAACCACTAGATATGGCACCTGCCTAGGTCCGCTCTTCTAGTGGTGCAAAAGAGACGGACAGCAGCATAAGCCGCACAAAGCTCCTACCTCTGTTCGCTCCCCTAGTGTGCGAGGATACGAACAACTGCCAGACGCAGTATAAGGAACGTTACCCTAGCGGCAACGTCCACCTACGAGTAGAATCACAAGGCCCAGTCGGACCATGTGCCTCAGGCACCTGCCTATGTCCGCTCCACTAAGAGGTAAGGATACGGACTGCAGCCGAAGCTGTAAGGTATAAGAACGCTACCCTGCCGGTAGCGCTCACCTAGCATCGACAGAGAGATGCCTAGAGGATCGTGCACAGAGCGTCTACTCTCATGCATGAACCAAGAGTACTGAGCGGCATGCGGCGTGCGTCAGGGTCTTATATAGACTCTGTGCCTCATCCAAGATGGAGGACACCAGAGCCAATCCGCTGCCAGAACGACAGGAATGACATCACGCTGGCCTATCACCGAGCAAAGCGTCACAAGCACATGATCAGCGACCAATCGGCATAGAAGGTGTCAGAGACATGTGACCACGTGTCACAAGCACATGACCAGCGGCCAATCAGCTTAGAAGGTGTCAGAGACATGTGACCTCGTGTCAGCGATGATGTCACCCGCACATGTGCAATGGCTCCAAGATAGGACTTAGTCTCCAGTGCTCGCACATGTGCAGTAGCAAGAAATCTGGACATAGTCTCCAGTGCCACAGCAACCGTAACAGTACCTCCCCCTCAAGGGCCCCCCTCCCGGCGACGCAGGTAATCGGCAACTAAGTCGGGAGCATGGACAGCCCATCCCAAGAGCGGTGTTCTGTGCCGTAGCCCTCCCAATCTATCAAGAAGAACCTGCGCCCTGTAACCATCTTAGAAACAACTATGGCTCATACCTCATAGCTATAGCAAGAGGAATCAGAGGCAGGAGAGTGCACTTCAAGAGCGTGAGGTAAAATAGCCGGCTTTAGCAGTGAGACGTGGAATTTGTCATGGATCCTAAGATGGACGGGTAACTTCAATTGGTAGACTACAGGCTTTACCTGTCGAAGAACCTCATAAGGACCCAGGAAGCGAGGAGCAAATTTGACAGAGCTCACTCTAAGTTTCACGTGTTTTGCAGAGAGCCACAAAAAGTCCCCCGGAGAAAAGACAGGAGCCGGGCGACGAATCCGATCGGACACCGTCTTCATACGGTCCTTAGCTGCTTGGATCGACTCTTGAGTCCGATCCCAAACCTCTCTGGCATTAGTTGCCCAGTCGGCCACAAGAGGAGGAGGTGCAGCAGCGGGAAACGGTACCGGTACCCTAGGGTGTTGCCCATTATTGAGTACGAACGGTGTCTGCCTAGTGGCCTCAGCCAGCGAATTGTTAAGGGCAAATTCTGCCCAGGGTAGGAGGGAGGACCAGTTATCGTGGTTCTCAGCAACAAAGTGTCGAAGGTATATAATCATGGATTGATTGGTACGCTCAACCAAACCATTGGTCTCCGGATGGTATGCCGAAGAGAGATTCAACTCAATTTGCAGAAGGCTACAAAGATCTCGCCAGAAACGGGAAGCAAATTGCGGGCCTCTATCACAACTGATACGATCTGGCATCCCGTGAAGCCTAAAGACATGCTTGAGGAATAGTTTGGCTAGTACCCTGGAAGATGGGATTCTCGATAATGGTACGAGATGAACCATCCGGGAGAAATGGTCCGTAATGACCCACACAAATCTATGTCCCTGTGAACACGGAAGATCACCCACAAAGTCCATGCCTACCACCTCCCATGGTCTATCTGGCACTGGTAAAGGATGCAAGAGCCCAGCCGGTCTCTGCCGTAATGGACGGTTGCGAGCACATGAGTAGCAGGAACCGACATATCTCTTGACGTGGCTGGCTAAGTGTGGCCACCAATACCACCTCTCCAGTAACTCTCGTGTCCGCCTAATACCAAAATGCCCACCCACCTTTGAGGTGTGGGCCCACGACAGTATATCATTCTGTCGATCTGGCGGAACAAAGGTCTTGCCCGGTGGGATTTGGTCTAATGTCACAGGCGAGAGCATATGAAATACCCTGGAGGGAAGGATAAGACGAGGTTCGTCAATCTCTTCCTGGGTAGAAACTGTGACGACATGGACTCTCATGGGTTAAAGTTTCTTAACATTCAGCCAGACTATTGTTCTTATGTGTGCTAAGTCATGTTTGCTTAGCTATTGTATCTCCAGTCTCTTCCAGTAATCATGGTATTGTAGTTGTGTATTGCTAATGTGATTACCTTAGTTGCCATTGTCTAGTCGGAGACTTGCAGGCTCCATGTAGATATCCTCAGTCTTTCTACCCACATCATTTAAATGAACATTATCCATGCAGCTTGAAATTCCTCCAATGGGAGAAGCAATCTTGTCCAACCAATCGATGAGGACGCAGTGAATCCTAAGGGAAGGTTATGGCTATAAAAGGGACTTCTTTAAGCCACCAGGGTGGATGAAGGTTGTTGATGGATGCTGATGGATCCAGTCTAAGCTCTTTGGAGCTGACTAGAGGATCAGGATATCTTATTGCTTCAATCTAGGGACTCCGGTCCCGGTTGGAGACCATATCCACAGCCTAGGGATTTCGACTCCGGCTGCCAGGATTTTAACATCAAACCAGGACTACCTAAGGAGGACACTCAGGTTGGGACAGTTCAGTCACCTGTTACAGACTTTGCAGACCTCAGACAGCTTGGAACCTGTGAGGCATGGACATTCTAAATCCCTGGTGAGCCAGCGGAAGGGTGAGACTCTGTTGCCTGTTACATTTGTGTGCTTTGCTGGTTATGTGTTATGTGCCGTTAATTGTTTGGGTTTTAATTTGTGGGTGCTCTCGTCCACTAAAACCCACCGCCTTTAGAAAGACAGCGTGGCTCAGGGCTCATCCCAACTGAACGCCGGCCTCCTTAACCGTGGGCGTAACACTACTCAGACAACACAGGGTGAGGGAACCACAATAATTAGACTTTATTGGATCCCCAAACAATTAACGGCACATAACACATAACCAGCAAAACACACAAATGTAACAGGCAACTGAGTCTCACCCTTCCGCTGGCTCACCAGGGATTTAGAATGTCCATGCCTCACAGGTTCCAAGCTGTCTGAGGTCTGCAAAGTCTGTAACAGGTGACTGAACTGTCCTGACCTGAGTGTCCTCCTTAGGTAGTCCTGGTTTGATGTTAAAATCCTGGCAGCCGGAGTAGAAATCCCTAGGCTGTGGATATGGTCTCCAACCGGATCTGGAGTCCCTAGATTGAAGCAATAAGATATCCTGATCCTCCAGTCAGCTCCAAAGAGCTTAGACTGGATCCATCAGCATCCATCAACCTTCATCCACCCTGGTGGCTTAAAGAAGTCCCTTTTATAGCCATAACCTTCCCTTAGGATTCACTGCGTCCTCATCGATTGGTTGGACAAGATTGCTTCTCCCATTGGATGAATTTCAAGCTGCATGGATAATGTTCATTTTAATAATGTGAATAGAAAGACTCAGTATATCTACATGGAGTCGGCAAGTCACAGACTCAACAATGGCTACTAAGGTAATCACATTATCAATACACAACTACAATACAATGGTTACTGGAAAAGTCTGGAGAACAATACGTCTAGCTTTCAGTGGCCAACACAATTACATTGAGTCAACAAGAGTCTTGTAAAAACAATGAGGAACTTCTCCCCCATCTATAGAGAATCTATCATGCTGTCTGGCTGGATTTTAAGAAACTTTAACCCATGAGAGTCCATGTCGTCACATTCCTGAAACCATAGAGCGAGACAGGGCGTCTGCCTTGTTATTCTTACTCCTAGACAGATAGTTGATGGAGAAGTGAAAGCGGGAGAAAAACAAGGACCAGCGGGGTTGGCGAGGATTCAAACGTTGAGCGGTTTGTAAGTACGTCAGATTCTTATGGTCTGTATAGACCTGGAAAGGATGTTTCGCTCCTTCCAGCAAGTGACGCCACTCCTCCAAGGCTAATCTCAGGGCGAGCAGTTCCCTATCCCCAATGGTATAGTTTCTCTCTGCCGGTGAAAAGGTTTTAGCAAAGAAGAAACACGGCCTTTTTCTACCTGCACCGTTCTTTTGATACAAGACCGCACCAACACCCACTGAAAAGGCATCAACCTCCAAGAGGAAGGGCTTATTCTCATCGGGTCTTTGAAGAACGGGAGCAGTTGAAAAGTGTCTTTTTACTGCCTCAAAAGCCTGAGATGTCTCAGTAGACGAGACTTTTGGATTAGCACCTTTCTTAGTCAAGGCCACCAAAGGGGCCACCAAAGTAGAAAAATGGGGTATGAACTGCCTGTAATAATTTATGAATCCTAAGAAGCGTTGCACCGCCTTCAAGGAATGAGGTTCGGACCATTCCAGGACAGCAGAGAGCTTCGCAGGATCCATAGCCAGACCCTCTTGTGAGATAATGTAGCCCAAAAAAGGCAAGGATGACTGCTTGAATACACATTTTTCGAGTTTAGCAAACAATGAGTGCTCCCTTAAACGGGAAAGGACACGAATGACATCCTGACGATGAGTCTCCAGATCAGGAGAAAAAATCAGGATGTCGTCCAGATACACCACTACAGAGGATAACACTAAATCCCTGAACACATCGTTTACGAAGTCCTGAAATACTGCGGGTGCATTACATAAACCAAAAGGCATGACGACGAGGTATTCATAGTGACCGTCTCGGGTGTTAAACGCGGTCTTCCATTCGTCACCCTCTCGAATTCGTACCAAGTTATACGCACCCCGCAGATCCAACTTCGTAAAAACCTGAGCTCCCCTCAGTCTGTCAAAGAGCTCCGAAATTAAAGGTAATGGGTATTTGTTCTTTATTGTGATTGCGTTGAGACCCCTGTAATCTATGCAGGGACGCAAATCACCCTCTTTCTTCCGAACAAAGAAAAACCCAGCTCCCGCGGGAGAGACAGACTTACGAATTAACCCCTTCTCTAAACTCTCTCTTATATAGGTCGACATGGCCTCCGACTCAGGTATCGACAGGGGGTAAACCCTGCCCTTAGGTGGAACCGAACCTGGGATAAGGTCTATGGCACAGTCATACGGCCTATGGGGTGGAAGAACCTCAGCACCCTGTTTGGAGAACACGTCAGCGAAATCCAAATAGGGTGTAGGTATGGGAGAGAGATCAGTTGATGCAACCGCAATGACCTTAGGTGGTAAGGGAAGACATCGGGACTGACATTTTGAACCCCAACTAATAATGCTGTCGGACTCCGAGTCAATGTGAGGAACATGAGTCCGAAGCCATGGGAGACCCAGAAGGACGTCGTCTATACCCTCAGGCAAAACAAGAAAAGAAATCTCCTCTATGTGACCCTGAGGCAGGGAAAGGCACAAGGGAACTGTCCTCAATGTAATCGAGTCAGACAACATAGTCCCATTAACAACACGGACAGGAATAGGCGCCTCTAACATGATAGAGGGAATATTGTGTCTCTTTACAAATCCTGAGGACACAAAAGTCCCATCAGCTCCAGAATCCACAAAAGCCATAATAGGCCATGTATCCTCAGAGAATGAGAGCTGACCTGGGATACTACACTTAGAGGGCGCAGAAGACGTCTCTAGTAACCCCCCTCTAATGGTTACTAGGCCTGGGAGTTTCCCTGACGACTAGAACACTTGTTGGCATAGTGCCCAGCCTGACGACATACGTAACATATAGGAGGACCAGACTTGCGTAGTCTGGATGACGTATGACCTAACTCCATAGGAGTGGGAGATGTTTCAGATGCTGAGGAAGATTGTAGTGGACCCTCAACAACTGGAATAGCCCGATGCTTAGGGCGTGAGGAAGAGACCTCGAGTCTACGTTCCCTATGGCGTACGTCGATCCTCGTTGCTACTGTGAGAAGTCCTCCAGAGAAGCAGGGACCTCACGAGTAGCAAGGGCATCCTTGACATAGCCTGCTAACCCTCTCCAGAAGATAGGAATCAACACCTTTTCTGGCCAATCTAGTTCTGCCACCAGAGTTCTAAAAGCAATGGCATAAGAAGTAGTGGATAACGAACCCTGAGATAGATCTAAGAGTCTCAGGGCCGCATCATGGGTAACCTGCGGACCCATGAATACGGCTTTAAGAGCATCAAGAAAGTCTTGATGTCTCAGAGTAACCACATCAGAGCGCTCCCATAAGGGAGTCGCCCATTCTAAGGCTTTGTCCTGAAGTAAGGAGATGATAAAGCCTACTCTGGACCTCTCCGTAGAGAAGCGAGAAGAGTTGACCTCTAGGTGTATCTGGCACTGACTAATGAAACCACGACATGATCTGGCATCGCCAGAATATCTGTTTGGCAGAGCAAGTCGAGGATCATGTGCAGATGTCACCATGGTCTGAGGTTTATCCTCTATACTCTTGAGCCGCGACTCAAGTACTTGTATGTAACGGTGTAACTGCTGATATTCTGCCATAACTGCCAGACCCTTGGCTCAGTCCTAATGTTACGGGGGGCTGTCTGATAATAAAACCTAAAGGAATATCAGACAGTCAGGGTCCACCGTGCAAAGACTCTGCTGCAGACTATGGCAGAGGATAAGGGGTATATAAGTATGCCACTGTAAATAATAATAGCATAAGTGCAGAATGCAATACCTCTGTTAAACTCACAGAGGAATATAATTAGAAAATAAAGCAATTCCTCTCTTACTTGGAAGGTGTGTGGAATGGTCTCTGTTAAAGATCACAGAGAAAAAAAGCAGTGAGTGTGAAATGGCACCTACCTAGGTCCGTTCCTCTAGTGGAGCCAGGAGACGGACAGCAGCGTAAGCCGCACAAAGCTCCTACCTGCGTTCGCTCCACTAGTGTGCGAGGACACGAACCACTAGATATGGCACCTGCCTAGGTCCGCTCTTCTAGTGGTGCAAAAGAGACGGACAGCAGCATAAGCCGCACAAAGCTCCTACCTCTGTTCGCTCCCCTACTGTGCGAGAATATGAACAACTGCCAGACGCAGTATAAGGAACGTTACCCTAGCGGCAACGTCCACCTACGAGTAGAATCACAAGGCCAAGCCGTACCATGTGCCTCAGGCACCTGCCTATGTCCGCTCCACTAAGAGGTAAGGATACGAACTGCAGCCGAAGCTGTAAGGTATAAGAACGCTACCCTACCGGTAGCGCTCACCTAGCATAGACAGAGAGATGCCTAGAGGAACGTGCACAGAGCGTGTACTCTCACGCATGAACCAAGAGGACTGAGCGCCGTGCGGCGTGCATCAGGGTCTTATATAGACTCTGTGCCTCATCCAAGATGGAGGACACCAGAGCCAATCCGCTGCCAGAACGACAGGAATGACGTCACGCTGGCGTATCACAGAGCAAAGTGTCACAAGCACATGACCAGCGACCAATCGGCATAGAAGGTGTCAGAGACATGTGACCACGTGTCACAAGCACATGACCAGCAGCCAATCAGCTTAGAAGGTGTCAGAGACATGTGACCTTGTGTCAGCGATGATGTCACCCGCACATGTGCAATGGCTCCAAGATAGGACTTAGTCTCCAGCGCTTGCACATGTGCAGTAGCAAGAAATCCGAACATAGTCTCCAGTGCTCGCACATGTGCAGTAGCAAAAAATCTGGACATAGTCTCCAGTGCCACAGCAACCGTAACACCCAGTCAGTATATCCAACCTCACTTACAACATCTCCACAACAAGATATGTGCCAAACTGAAAACATTTTAAAAGCTTGAGACACACCCATGGGCGGAGGTATGTGAATAGCCAGTTCCACTAATCTCTCTGGCTATCCGTAAAACCTTTTCCTGGAATGCCCTAATAAGACTTGTGGCATTACAAGTCTTAGAGCAGATATTCAGGCTTACGCCACTTTCGCTCATAAATTATACATACCCTCTGTCATGTTACATAGTACATAATGATGTGCTCTTCACCTATAGGACCCATCCATCTCTTGGACTGACTGTCATTAATAGTACTTGTTTTTCCACAACTACCTAATCACATCTCAATATTACTTCTAAAAATATAGTCGTCAGGCATATAAAGTTTAAAGTTTCATTTTAAGGCTTCCCAAAGGAACTCTCCAGTATCAGTCAGCTCCTCAGTTCACCAGGCATCTTCCTGGGCACATCGAATCTGTACTGGGCCCACAAGAGATTGCACTGCAGCAGTTCCCATCAGCATTGCTGCCTCTCTTGAGACCTCTGACTGACGGTCCCTTTAGCTGTGTACTAACCTACATCAACTGGCTCCTCAGCTCCTTGATGGCTTCCACCTGCGCTATCTCTGCCCTAAGATCCATCAGTTGTTCCCGGACCTTCTCCTGCTGCCGCTCCGCTAACACAGCTTTGCATCACTCCAGGAGTATTCATGTATCCGCTGAATCACAAGCAAAAGCTTTACGCAGCCTGTAATGAATTTTCGTGGAGCTGACGATCCACCGCAACCAACGCAGTGCAACCACAAGACGTGCCACCAGGAACGCTGATTGCACTCTAGCATCATATGTGATGGGGTCCTCACTCTGCTTGCTTCTCAGTTGCACTGAGGTAGGCACAGGACGCACTTTGAATACAAAGTCCTGGCTGCTTTATTTAATTGCATAAAGCATGCCACCAGTATAGGAGATAAATTGCATTTCAGTGTAGGAAAACAACATATGCATTTCCACTATGGTACATTAGTGTCAGCCCAGTACGTCCGAGCGTCAAGGCTTTTTGCAGGAAGACCCAAGTCAGTATATCCAACCCCCACTTACAACACCTCCACAACAAGCCAAGTGCCAAACTGACAATATTTTAAAAGCTGGAGACACACCCATGGGCGGAGGTATGTGAGTAGCAAGTTCCACCCATCTCTCTGGCTATCCGTAAAACATGTTCCTGGAATGCCCTAATAAGACTTGTGGCATTACAAGTCTAAGAGCATATATTCAAGCTTACGCCACTTTCGTTCGTAATACATACCCTCTGTCATGTTACATAGTACATAATGATGTGCTCTTCATCTATGTGATCCACAATTACCTAATTATGTCTTGATATTACTTTTAATAAAAGATAGACCTCAGGCATAGAAAGTTTTTTGAATGAATGTTAAAAGTCTGCTAAAGTCTGGAAACTTATCCATGCTAAAGGACCTGTAGAAGAATGTATCAAGGTCAAATTTAACCCATGAAGACAGTTTCTAATTATGTATCAGTATCAAATGCACTGATCATCTACTTTCCATAAATTATGAGCAAATTGGTGAAATTACACCTATCAAAAAAAAAATTAACAGCCTCCTCCATAACACCTTAGCTGTCCTATCCATCGCCAAGATGGGTGTTTTGTACCATTTTCAGTACAAGTCATTTTCAATCAATTTGCTCCTAATTTAGACAAAATAGCTGAAACATTTATCACACAAACTTTTTTATTTTCGGAGGTTTTAGTACATAATGATGAGGTCTTCACCTATAGGACCCATCCATCTCTTGGACTGACTGTCATTAATAGTACTTGTTTTTCCACAACTACCTAATCACTAGAGTTGAGCGCGGTTCGCGGTTCTCCAGTTCGCGGTTCGAGTGATTTTGAGGGCTGTTCTAGATCGAACTAGAACTCAAGCTTTTTGCTAAAGCTCGATAGTTCTAGATACTTTCGAGAACGGTTCTAGCAGCAAAAAGACAAGCTAATTACTAGCTGCCTTTCCGCTGTAATAGTGTAAGTCACTCTGTGACTCACACTATTATGAAATTTCAGCGTATAGTGTGTGGGAACAGCGCATTCAGATCACTGCTGTTTGGATAACGGCGATCGCCATTTTTTTTTTTTTCCTTGTCTTCCTTCCCTAAGCGCGCGCGTGTAGTGGGGCGGGCCAGCATGTCAGCCAATCCCAGACGCACACACAGCTAAGTGTACTTTTAGCCAGAGAAGCAACGGCATGTGTGATAGGATGTCCATGTCACATGTTCATGCATTATAAAAACGGACATTTTCCTCCAGCACGCCATTATCTGCCTTCTGCGTCTTGGTGTCAGTCACCGCTGGTGTAGCTCCTGTCTCCGATACTGCTGTGTACACTCTATACACAGCGCTATACAGAATAGGGATAGAAGTTTCTATTAGTCCTTTTAAGGGCTAATACCAGCATGGTCAGAGCCATAGGTGAAAGTCAGGTTCGTGAAAACAGATTTTAACAGCTACACAAGATGACAGCGTCTGTGTAGCTAAGGTCAGGGATTTCCTCGCTGCATTTCCCCATTAGGAATGACAGAAAGGGAGGCTTCCTTTCCTCTACCCAGACCCACAACTTTGCCACTGTACCCTCCTGCCCTTTGCACACTCAAACTCATTGCTACTAAGCCATTATACTAGCAAACACTGAGTAAACTTAGTGGCATCCTAAAAGTGGCTGTTGGACTTCCATTAGTGTCCCACTATTGCAAATCTATTTCCAGCACCTCTGCATTGCACACTCAGACTCATTGTTACTAAGCCATTATACTAGCAAACACTGAGGAAACTTAGTGGCATCCTAAAAGTGGCTGTTGGACTTCATTATTGTCCCACTGGTGCCAAGCTATTTCTAGCACCTCTGCATGACACCCTCCTGCTCTGTTTTTAATAAGCTATAATAATAGCAAAAAATGCTGCCATTTAGTGGCATACAAGAAGTGGCTGTTGTACTCCATTAGTGTCCCACTGGTGCCAAGCTATTTCTAGCACCTCTGCATGATACCCTCCTCCTCTGTTTTTAATAAGCTATAATAATAGCAAAAAATGCTGCCATTTAGTGGCATACAAGAAGTGGCTGTTGTACTCCATTAGTGTCCCACTGGTGCCAAGCTATTTCTAGCACCTCTGCATGACACCCTCCTGCTCTGTTTTTAATAAGCTATAATAATAGCAAAAAATGCTGCCATTTAGTGGCATACAAGAAGTGGCTGTTGTACTCCATTAGTGTCCCACTGGTGCCAAGCTATTTCTAGTACCTCTGCATGACACCCTCCTGCTCTGTTTTTAATAAGCTATAATAATAGCAAAAAATGCTGTCATTTAGTGGCATACAAGAAGTGGCTGTTGTACTGCATTAGTGTCCCACTGGTGCCAAGCTACTTTTAGCACTTCTGCATGACACTAGAGTTGAGCGCAGTTCGCGGTTCGAGGTTCTCCAGTTCGCGGCTCGAGTGATTTTGGGGGCTGTTCTAGATCGAACTAGAACTCGAGCTTTTTGCTAAAGCTCGATAGTTCTAGATACGTACGAGAAAGGTTCTAGCAGCAAAAAGACCAGCTAATTCCTAGCTGGCTTTCCGCTGTAATAGTGTAAGTCACTCTGTGACTCACACTATTATGAAATTTCAGTGTATAGTGTGCGGGAACAGCGCATTCAGATCACTGATGTATGGATAATGGCGATCGCCATTTTTTTTTTGTTTTCTTGTCTTCCTTCTCTAAGCGCGCGCGTGTAGTGGGGCGGGCCAGCATGTCAGCCAATCCCAGACACACACACACAGCTAAGTGTACTTTTAGCCAGAGAAGCAACGGCATGTGTGATAGGATGTCCATGTCACATGTCCCTGCATTATAAAAACGAGTATCTGCCCGTCCGGACGCCATTATCTCTTCTGCGTCCTTGGTGTCAGTCACCGCTGGCGCAGCTCCTATCTCCGATACTGCTGTGTACGCTCTATACACAGCGCTGTACAGCATAGGGATAGCACTTACTATCAGTCCTTTTTAGGGCTAATACCGGCAGGGTCAGAGCCATAGGTGACAGGTCAGTGAAAACAGAGTTTAACAGCTACACAAGATGACAGCGTCTGTCTAGCTAAGGTCAGGGATTTCCTCGCTGCATTTCCCCATTAGGAGGGATAGAAAGGCAGGCTTCCTTTCCTCTACCCAGAGACCAACAACCCTGCCACTGTACCCTCCTGCCCTTTGCACACTCAAACACATTGCTACTAAGCCATTATACTAGCAAACACTGAGTAAACTTAGTGGCATCCTAAAAGTGGCTGTTGGACTTCTGTATTGTCCCACTAGTGCAAAGATATTTGCAGCACGTCTGCCTGCATTGCACACTCAAACTCATTGTTACTAAGCCATTATACTAGCAAACACTGAGTGAACTTAGTGGCATCAGAAAAATGGCTGTTGGACTTCTGTATTGTCCCACTAGTGCAAAGATATTTGCAGCACATCTGCCTGCATTGCACACTCAAACTCATTGTTACTAAGCCATTATACTAGAAAACACTGAGTGAACTTAGTGGCATCATAAACGAGGCTGTTGGACTTCTGTATTGTCCCACTAGTGCAAAGATATTTGCAGCACGTCTGCCTGCATTGCACACTCAAAGTCATTGTTACTAAGCCATTATACTAGCAAACACTGAGTGAACTTAGTGGCATCATAAAAGTGGCTGTTGGACTTCTGTATTGTCCCACTAGTGCAAAGATATTTGCAGCACGTCTGCCTGCATTGCACACTCAAACTCATTTTTACTAAGTCATTATACTAGCAAACACTGAGTGAACTTAGTGGCATCCTAAACGTGGCTGTTGGACTTCTGTATTGTCCCACTAGTGCAAAGATATGTGCAGCCCTTCTGCCTGCATTGCACACTCAAACTCATTGTTACTAAGCCATTATACTAGCAAACACTGAGTAAACTTAGTGGCATCCTAAACGTGGCTGTTGGACTTCTGTATTGTCCCACTAGTGCAAAGATATTTGCAGCACGTCTGCCTGCATTGCACACTCAAACTCATTGTTACTAAGCCATTATACTAGCAAACACTGAGTGAACTTAGTGGCATCATAAAAGTGGCTGTTGGACTTCTGTATTGTCCCACTAGTGCAAAGATATTTGCAGCACGTCTGCCTGCATTGCACACTCAAACTCATTGTTACTAAGCCATTATACTAGCAAACACTGAGTGAACTTAATGGCATCCTAAACGTGGCTGTTTAACTTCTGTATTGTCCCACTAGTGCAAAGATATTTGCAGCACGTCTACCTGCATTGCACACTCAAACTCATTGTTACTAAGCCATTATACTAGCAAACACTGAGTGAACTTAGTGGCATCCTAAACGTGGCTGTTGGACTTCTGTATTGTCCCACTAGTGCAAAGATATTGGCAGCACGTCTGCCTGCATTGCACACTCAAACTCATTGTTACTAAGCCATTATACTAGCAAACACTGAGTGAACTTAGTGGCATCCTAAACGTGGCTGTTGGACTTCTGTATTGTCCCACTAGTGCAAAGATATGTGCAGCACGTCTGCCTGCATTGCACACTCAAACTCATTGTTACTAAGCCATTATACTAGCAAACACTGAGTGAACTTAGTGGCATCCTAAACGTGGCTGTTGGACTTCTGTATTGTCCCACTAGTGCAAAGATATTTGCAGCACGTCTGCCTGCATTGCACACTCAAACTCATTGTTACTAAGCTATTTAACTAGCAAACACTGAGTGAACTTAGTGGCATCCTAAACGTGGCTGTTGGACTTCTGTATTGTCCCACTAGTGAAAAGATATTTGCAGCACGTCTACCTGCATTGCACACTCAAACTCATTGTTACTAAGCCATTATACTAGCAAACACTCAGTGAACTTAGTGGCATCCTAAACGTGGCTGTTGGACTTCTGTATTGTCCCACTAGTGCCAAGCTATTTCTAGCACCTGTGCAGGACACCCTCCTGCTCTGTTTTTAATAAGCTATAATGATAGAAAAAAAAACTGCCATTTAGTGGCATCATAGAACTGGCTGTTGTATTTTATTATTGTCCCACTGGTGCCAAGCTATTTCTAGCACCTCTGCATGACACCCTCATGCATATTTTGCTACGCTAATGTTATAGCAAACTCAGGGAATTCATTGCTGCATTTGATAATTCGGAGGGATAGAAAGTGAGGCTTCCTTTAGCTTTTCCTTCTGTTCATAGACAGCATCTCCAAGTCCACACCCGAAGAGCAATTTCTCCTCCACGTGTAAGTGTGGAGAGGCAGCTAGTGCGCATGCGTGTGCCGATTTTCCCCAGCTGCAGCCTAACTACAGTGTTTCGCCTAGTGAGTATGCTCAGCCTGACTTTGCCATTCCTGAGGCTAAGTCTTCTTTTCGGGATACAGCGCATGCTCCCACACTTAGTGCGAAAAGCCTCTTTGCACAGGTACTTGCACTCCGTGCCGGGTCTAAGTCCTGGTTTGTGCCTAGACACCATGCTAAAGCTGATAGTCTTTTTTCAGAGACTGTATTTCATGCTACTGAGCATGCTCAGGCACTTACTGCATCAGAGGCTAGGTCCGGTAATGAACTCTTTGGCCCTGCCCCTGATGTGGGGGGCCCATATAGACCACAGGGCATCAGGTGTCCTGACGATGTGCCGATGTGATGACTTGTCACCTCATTATTGATGGTCAGACGATGACTGGTGAGGTGTTTGTGTCGTGGCAGCCATGAGGTCATTATTGAAGTTGTGGTTCCAAATAGGACGCTAGTTATGCCACTCATGACGTGTCACTCTGCTTTTGTCTCCGGGAGGTGCATTGTGGTCCACCCTGGTTTGGGGCGGACCCAGGTTATAAAACGGGCTGGAGCCAACAAGGAGGTGCGCAGTATTCTATTATGCTCCGAAAGAGCACACCTCCATGTGTTGAACCCATTGCGGCTTTAGGCCAGAGGTAGGCAGGGATAGGGCGTCGATGCAGGCCACCACCACAGTTGGTAACGCAGAACGGTTAAGACCAGCTCCTGTCCTACAAGTCCTGCTTGTGCAGCCCAGTGGCATTAACAGGCCTGCTGCTGCTGATGCGCCTGCTGTCCACAGGTGTGGCCCCAATGCACACGGTCAGCGTACTGAATGGCCCCTGTGATGTTAACAGGGAGTTCTTGGGCTGGGTGGGCGTGTGGACCCTGTGACGCTAACAGGGCTCCCAGTCTCAAGATCCGAGTGGCGTCTAACTCGGTTCAGGCAACTATTAGTTTCATAGCCACACAGATCTGTTTCCTCCACCTAACCTTCCAGTTGCCAACCTCTCCTTTTCCATCTGGGAGCACGGTGGACATTGACTGCTGATGGGGATATATACCTTTCTCTTTCTTTTCTTATTAATTTTCGTTATATAGCGGTAACATAGTATATACCACCTTATCCAAATCTGCCAGTCCCACCGTAACAGATGGTGTTTCTTCATCAAATGTTACTTTTGCTTAACCACCAAACCCACGGACAAAAACTTTTTTCCCCTTTCCAACACACCTGTTCCCCTTTCCACCAGCATCTGTCCTTTTTCAACTCATTTTGTATATGACCAAAAGTGCAACTCTGCAGGGACACCGTACACAATGCCATCTCAGCACAGCAGCCAGCCCTCGGTCCCTCAGATGTGGACAAGTAAAAGACCATTTCCTCCTATCCATGACAAAGCATTGAGATTCACTCTGTGCAGCACTGGTGTTTAGTGGAAAAGCAGATCTAAGATTGCGTACCACCTTCTGCAGATACTCCTGTATACGTGCGTCCCTTTCTATGGCAGGAATTATTTCGCCAAATTTTGTCTTGTACCGGGGATCTAACAGTGTGGCAACCCAGTAGTTAGCATTACTTCGAATTCGTACAATCCGAGGGTCATGTTGTAGGTAGTGCAGCAAGAAGGCGCTCATGTGTCTTGAGCATCCAGGAGGACAAAGTCCTTGGTGTGTTGGTGGCAGAGAGGTGAGAATCGTGCCTCCTTCCTCTGCCCTCTCCCCTCAACCTCGCACAACCGAAATGTGAGCAAGCTCTCACTCATTTGCTGAGTCTTCCATGCCCATCGCCAGTTCGTCCTCCATTTCTTCATGGGCTCCTGCACCTTCCTCAACACTTTTTGCTGATACTATGCGCCCTTGTTAATCCCTCTCCCCCACCATGACTGCCGCCTAGGTGCCGCTGACCATCTGGACCTCGTAGATCTTGTTATCCCTTCCGCATATGACTCCTCCTGTACTTCCTCACCTTCCTCTTGTCTCAACAATAATATATATATATAGTGTCGTATGCTCCACCAATATAAAGTAAAACAGCCGAGCAAGGTGTGAATGTGGTAACAATTTAAAATGTAACCTTTAATATACTAATTAAAAGAGTAACAAACCACACAACATAAATGGTTGTAAAACCAACCTATTAAAAAGGAGCAATTTTTTGCAGGCTCCAAATATTACCCATTCAGGACAAAACTCCACATTTAAGCTGGAAAGAACCACTGATTTCCTCCCTCTGTGGTGATGAAAAGTAAAGACAACACTAGAAGGGTTGTCAATCGCAATAACCATAAAGCTTTATGCCAGGCCCAGACACAACATGCTGGAGGTCCTTTTTCAGTGAAGCTCCCTTATGACCATTATCCCCTGAGGAGTAAGCGAATTATGAAACGCGTTGGGAGGTCCTGGAGCATATAAGGTCAGATGGTGGCCAATTGTGGGGTAATGTGAGGTAAAAAAATTGGCTCCCCCCTCTCTACATTGGACCACCTTGTTTTTCTTTGTTATATTAAGATTTAGCAAGTGTTGTCTATATGACCCTGCTGAACACTGGTTATTGCGATTGACAACCCTTCTAGTGTTGTCTTTACTTTTCATCACCACAGAGGGAGGAAATCAGTGGTTCTTTCCCGCTTAAATGTGGAGTTTTGTCCTGAATGGGTAATATTTGGAGCCTGCAAAAACTTGCTCTTTTTTAATAGGTTGGTTTTACAACCATTTATGTTGTGTGGTTTGTTACTCTTTTAATCAGTATATTAAAGGTTACATTTTAAATTGTTACCACATTCACACCTTGCTCGGCTGTTTTACTCTTGTCTCAACACCTGACTCCAAATAATGCTTACAGTGTGCTACATCATGTAGATCAGGGGTCTCAAACACGCGGCCCGCGGGCCGCATGCGGCCCCTGAGGCTGTTTGTTGCGGCCCGCAGACCCCGTGACAAATCGCAGCTCTATGCTGAGGGTCGGCGCCGGCAGGAACTTTACTGCATTTGAATCCATCTGCGGTGCCGCGCAAGGAGCTGTCAGTTCTATCCCAGTTGCTGCTGCTGTCTGCCAATCAGATGCAAGGAGGTGACGTCATACAGCGACGTCACTTCCTTGCATCTGATTGGCAGGCAGCAGCCATTGGTCCAGACACAGCTGCTCTGCGCTGCACCGCAAATGGATTAAAATGCAGTGAAGTTCCTGCCGGCGCCGACCCTCAGCACAGAGCCGCGACCATCACGGGCCGCGACAAGCAGGTAAGGTACGTGCTCAAGTTCAGGACCCGCTGCGTGCTGGACACAGCGCGTCCTGATCGGCGGGGCCGCAAGTCTACTCCTTAGGAGACCGCAGCTGCCCGTGCCTGCAATCAGGGGTTCGGGCCGCTGCGGTCTCCTCGCTGTGCTCTGCCTAGGGAGGACGCTTCAGACGCTGCAGCATAAATTCACATGCTGCGGCCTCTGGAAGCCACACCGCAGTTCCGTTTTCACTGCGGGCCGTACACGCACAGTGGGCATGGGATTTTTAGAAATCCCATGCCCACTGTGCTTTTACATACATAGCAGGGTTTTGGACGCAGCTGAAGCATGCTGCATCCAAAACTCTGCAAGTACTGATCGTGGGCACACAGGGAACGGAGGAAAGGTGAGGAGATTTTTTTTTTTTTGTTTGCGTATTACTAAAGGATGGGCAGAATACTACAGGGATGGCCACAATACTACAAGGGTGGGCAGAATACTACAGGGATGGCCACAATACTACAAGGGTGGGCAGAATACTACAGGGATGGCCACAATACTACAAGGGTGGGCAGAATACTACAGGGATGGCCACAATACTACAAGGGTGGGCAGAATACTACAGGGATGGGCAGAATACTACAGGGATGGGCAGAATACTACAGGGATGAGCAGAATACTACAGGGATGGGCAGAATACTACAGGGATGGCCACAATACTACAGGGATGGCCACAATACTACAAGGATGGGCAGAATATTACAGGGATGGCCACAATACTACAAGGGTGGGCAGAATACTACAGGGATGGCCACAATACGACAGGGATGGGCAGACTACTACAGGGATGGCCACAATACTACAAGGGTGGGCAGAATACTACAGGGATGGCCACAATACTACAGGGATGGGCAGAATACTACAGGGATGGGCAGAATACTACAGGGATGGCCACAATACTACAGGGATGACCACAATACTACAGGGATGGGCAGAATACTACAGGGATGGGCAGAATACTACAGGGATGGCCACAATACTACAGGGATGGCCACAATACTACAGGGATGGGCAGAATACTACAAGGATGGCCACAATACTACAGGGATGGCCACAATACTACAAGGATGGGCAGAATATTACAGGGATGGCCACAATACTACAAGGGTGGGCAGAATACTACAGGGATGGCCACAATACTACAGGGATGGGCAGAATATTACAGGGATGGCCACAATACTACAAGGGTGGGCAGAATACTACAGGGATGGCCACAATACGACAGGGATGGGCAGATTACTACAGGGATGGCCACAATACTACAAGGGTGGGCAGAATACTACAGGGATGGCCACAATACTACAGGGATGGGCAGAATACTACAGGGATGGGCAGAATACTACAGGGATGGCCACAATACTACAGGGATGGCCACAATACTACAGGGATGGGCAGAATACTACAGGGATGGGCAGAATACTACAGGGATGGCCACAATACTACAGGGATGGCCACAATACTACAGGGATGGGCAGAATACTACAAGGATGGCCACAATACTACAGGGATGGCCACAATACTACAAGGATGGGCAGAATATTACAGGGATGGCCACAATACTACAAGGGTGGGCAGAATACTACAGGGATGGCCACAATACTACAGGGATGGCCACAATACTACAGGGATGGGCAGAATACTACAGGGATGGGCAGAATACTACAGGGATGGCCAGAATACTACAGGGATGGCCAGAATACTACAGGGATGTCCACAATACTACAGGGATGGCCACAATACTACAGGGATGGGCTGAATACTACAGGGATGGGCTGAATACTACAGGGATGGCCACAATACTACGGGAATTGGCAGAATACTACAGAGCACAATACTACAAGGATGAGCACAATACTACAAGGATTGTAACAATATTACTGGGCACAATACTACAGGGCACAAGGATGGACACTATACTACTGGGCACAATACCACAAGGATGAGCACCTTACTACAGGGCACACGGATGGGCACATTACTACAAGATTTTGGTTAAGATTACTATATGATGCTGCTAATTGTAAAACAATTACAAGAAGGTGATAAAATGTAAAAAAAAAAAAAAATCCTAAAGCATGACTTTTTTTATTTACATTAAAAATGCTTTTCTGTATATAAACTTAACAAAAAAAGTGCACGTTTGTTGTAATAAATAAGCGAAAAATGTGTACAAAAGTGATCCAAGATGTATAGAAAAAAAAAACATGGATTCATTAAAAATGTTCACTTTGTCCTGCAAATAATGCGGCCCCCTCATTTTTTTTTTCTATATGCGGCCCATACACCCAGCTGAGTTTGAGACCCCTGATGTAGATGAACAGAATTGTCACGCTGAGAATGGCATTGCCAGTGCTAAACATCTTCGTCGACATTTGTAAACTGTGTAGAAGGGTGCATAGGTCCTTGATCTGACACCACTCCAGCAGCGTGATCTGCACCACCTCTGGATCAAGTTAGGCCAGGCTATATGTCATAACGTATTGCAGCAGGGTTCGGCGGTGCTGCCACAAACGCTGCAACATGTGCAGATTCAAATTCCTGTGTGTCGGCACATCGCATTTCAGGCGTTTAACCACCAGACCAAAGACTTCTGGAGCGACGAAAGTTGTTGAGCTGCTGTGTGCGAACGATGGAAATGAGCACATAGCGAGCGTACCCGCTGCAGAACGCCATGTAGGCCGGGATGGTGTTTTAAAAATTGCTGGAGAATTAGATTCAACACGTGAGCCACACAAGGCACGTGTGTCACATTGTCACAGCGAAGGGCCGCACCCATGTTTGCATCATTGTCACACCCGGCCTTCCCTGGCTGCTGGTTGAGTGGAGACAACCATTGATCAAACTTGGTCTCCAGAGCTAACCGTCCACAACTTCTCAGCGGTGTGACTCACATTTCCCATACATTTCAAAGTAAACATTTGACCGCATGATGGCATTGAGCTCTGCTGCCAGCATAGTAAGGAGGTGTGTGGTTTTCCTTGTGCGCAGTTACAAGGAAGGGTGCCATGACCACACAGGGTTTGGGCCGAGGTGAAGGACACACATGAGGTTGAGGAGGCAGAAGCAGTGTATTAACTAGAGTTGAGCACGGTTCGCGGTTCGAGGTTCTCCAGTTCTAGGCTCGAGTGATTTTGGGGGCTGTTCGAGATCGAACTAGAACTCGAGCTTTTTGCAAAAGCTCGATAGTTCTAGATATGTTCAAGAACGGTTCTAGCAGTAAAAAGCAGGGCTTTTTACAGCTACAGTGTGCAGGAGCCATCGCTGGCAGCCTGCCACAAGCTGGTAACCAAGATAAACATCGGGTATCCAAGCAAAGCGCTTTGGTTAGTAACCCGATGTTTATCCTAGTTCCGTGCAGGAAGCCCACACTTCCCCGCTCAGCTCGCCCCGCCCCCTCCTGCCCGCGGCATGTACACATACATACACACACACATATACACACACACACACATACACACACCCCCCCCCCCCCCCCGCTCGGCTTACCTGCGGTGATGAAGTCCCGCCATCCCGACCTCAGCGCTGTCACTGTCCTCCATGGCCGCCGCTTGTCACATCACCTCTCGCTTCCAACCCGAGACTGACTAGCGGTGACGTCACGGGCCTCTCGCGATACTTGGTGTGAAGGCGCCGGTCATTGAACTCAGTGACAGGGGCTGTCAGTGTGCTGGAGATCAGCGCAGGTAATGTACCTCGCTGACAGCAGCACTTGTCATCCCCTGCAGTGACCTGGGTTGACCCATTGATGTTAGCTCAGGTCACTGCACTGCTCTCCCAGCCAATGGGGAACATTCTGCTCTTCATTGACTGGGACAGTGTGGATCGTCATGGCAACCCCTTGGATTACAGCAGACCTGGATTTGTTTTTCATTCTAATAAATTGGTTAAAGAGGCAATGTGTTGGGGAGTGTTTTTTCAAATAAAAATGTGTTTGTCGTCTATTTTTTTTTATTACTGACTGGGTTGGTGATGTCAGGTATCTGATAGACGCCTGACCTCACCAACCCCAGGGCTTGATGCCAGGTGACATTACACATCTGGTATTAACCCCATATATTACCCCGTTTGCCACCGCACCAGGGCGCGGGATGAGCTGGGGCGAAGCACCAGGATTGGCGCATCTAATGGATGCGCCACTTCTGGGGCGGCTGCGGCCTGCTATTTTTAGGCTGGGGAGAGTCCAATAACCATGGACCTCCCTAGTCTGAGAATATCAGGCCCCAGCTGTCTGCTTTACCTTGGCTGGTGATCCAATTTTGGGGGGACCCCTACGTGTTTTTTTTTAAAATTATTTATTTAATTTAAAATAACAGCGTGGGGTGCCCTCAGTTTTGGATTACCAGCCAAGGTGAGGTTGCCAGCTGTGGTCTGCAGGCTGCAGCCGTCTGCTTTACCCTAGCTGGCTACAAAACTAGGGGGAACCCTACGTCATTTTTTTTTTTCATTTTTTTGGCTAAATACAAAGCTAAGCACCCCTTAGTGTCACATGAAAGGCACCAAAGGGTGCTCCACTTTTTCTCCACTTTTTCTCCACTTTTTCTACATTTTTTCTACATTTTTTTCTACATTTTTTCTCCACTTTTTCTCCACTTTTTCTCCACTTTTTTCTCCACTTTTTCTCCACTTTTTCTCCACTTTTTTCTCCACTTTTTCTCCACTTTTTTCTCCACTTTTTCTACATTTTTTCTACATTTTTTTCTACATTTTTTCTCCACTTTTTCTCCACTTTTTCTCCACTTTTTTCTCCACTTTTTTCTCCACTTTTTCTCCACTTTTTCTCCACTTTTTCTCCACTTTTTCTCCACTTCTCCATTTTTTCTCCACTTTTTCTCCATTTTTTTCTCCATTTTTTCTCCACTTTTTCTCCATTTTTTTCTCCATTTTTTCTCCACTTATTCTCCATTGTTTTCTCCATTTTTTCTCCACTTATTCTCCACTTTTCTCCACTTTTTCTCCGTTCTTTTTCTATGGTCGGTCTACCCATTAGCTCTGCCATGCATACTGTAGCTCTACACCTACTGCACATGTTACTTTATGATTGACATCTCTTTCGTACCAGAGCTGTCTAAGCCTACTCTGACCCCATATTTGTCATTACTATATTGTCCTTGTACTGTATTATGACATTTGTATCATGTGTTTCATTTCTTGCTGTGTTGCAATTTTTTTGCTGCATCCCAATTGTACCTCTACATTGTTCGAGTTTATGTTATTGTTCTCTCACTCTTATGTGATACTGATTATTGTCATTTTTCATGATTACATGCAGATAAGTCCAATCTGACGAAGGCTCAGGCCGAAACGTCATTTGTAACTTGTTTTGGACAAAAACATATATGCTTATGAAAATTTTTTTTTTCTTAATACGGACCAATAAAGAGTGATTTTGCATTACTATCCGTTGTGACTTACTGACTTAGTCTGGGAGATTTAGAGTGCCGAGGTTACGCACTAATTTTATCTATTATTAACTCTGAGCACCTATATACCAGTGAGCAGAGCTTCCTCTACAGTAGTTCTCCTGATTAGGCATGCCCTTACCTCATGAGGAGGGCATTGCAGCTTTGGTAGCAACCATTACGACATGGACTCTGCTGCTGTGGACCCGAGAAGAGTGAGTGCAGATTCATTGCACCCACACTCCTCACATGAAGGGTCCGCACTCCTAGAAAATGGGGGATACGTTCCCTGAGTGTCTCCCCCCCGTATTCTAGACGGTCCAGAGTCGTCGTGGGACCCCTTTATTTTTTTTCTTACAATAAATAGGTGAAAGAGGAAATGTTTTGGGGACTGTTTTTTCAAATAAATTTCTTTTGTCGATTTTTTTTTTGTTAGTACTGACAGTTTATGATGTTGGGTATCTAATAGACGCCATGACATCACAAACTGCTGGGCTTGATCTCAGGTGACTTTACAGCTAGTATCAACCCGATTTATTACCCCGTTTGCTACTGCACCAGGGCACGGGATGAGCTGGGATGAAGCGCCAGGATTGGCGCATCTAGTGGATGCGCCACGTCTGGGGTGCCTGCGGCCTGCTATTTTTAGGCTGTGAAGGCCCAATAACTATGGACCTTCCCACCCTGAGAATACCAGACCACAGCTGTCCGCTTTACCTTGGCTGGTGATCCAATTTGGGGGGACCCTACTTTTATTGTGTAATTATTAATATTTATAAAATAATTATAAAAAAGAGCCTGAGGGGACCTCCACATTGGATCCCCAACCACGGTAAAGCTGCCAGCTGTGGTTTTCAGGCTACAGCCGTCTGCTTTACCCTAGCTGGCTATCAAAAATGGGGGGACCCAACGTCATTTTTTTTTTTAACTATTTTTTAAATAGAAAAAATTAATGGGCTTCCCTGTATTTTGATTGACAACCAAGGTAACGGCAGGCAGATGGGGGTGGCAACCCATAGCTGTCTGCTTTATCTGCGCTGAGAATCAAAAATACCGCGGAGAGCTACGTCATTTTTTTAAAGATTTATTTTTACAGCACTGTGATGTCCAGCAATCAAAATACAGGGAAGCCCATTTTATTTTTAGTTATTTAAATCAATAATTAAAAAAATATATATGGGCTCCCGCTGCATTTTTTGTATTGCTAGCTAAGGGTAATCCAAGCAGCTACTGGCTGCTAACTCCCACTGCTTGGTGTTACCTTCACTGGCAATGGAAAATCCAGGGAAGCATTTTTTATTTTTTTTGCCAAAAAACTACAAAAAAAGGACTTGAGCTTCGCCATATTTTTGTATGCTAGCCAGGTATAGCAGGCAGGTGCGGGAAGAGTTGGATACAGCGCCAGAAGATGGCGCTTCTATGAAAATGCCATTTTCTGAGGCGGCTGCAGACTGCAATTCGTAGCAGTGGGGCCCAGAAAGCTCAGGCCAACCTGTGCTGCGGATTCCAATCCCCAGCTGCCTAGTTGTACCTGGCTGGACACAAAAATGGGGCGAAGCCTACGTCATTTGTTTTCTAATTATTTCATGAAATTCATGAAATAATAAAAAAAGGGCTTCCCTTTATTTTTGGTTCCCAGCCGGGTACAAATAGGCAACTGGAGGTTGGGGGCAGCCGTACCTGCCTGCTGTACCTGGCTAGCATACAAAAATATGGCGAAGCCCACATAATTTTTTCAGGGGGCTAAAAACTTCTGCATACAGTCCTGGATGGAGTATGCTGAGCCTTGTAGTTCTGCAGCTGCTGTCTGTCTGTATGGAGAAGAGCAGACAGCAGCTGCAGAACTACAAGGCTCAGCATACTCCATCCAGGACTGTATGCAGAATTTTTTTGCCCACCAAAAAAATGACGTGGGCTTCGCCATATTTTTGTATGCTAGCCAGGTACAGCAGGCAGCCACGGGCTGCCTCCAACCCCCAGTTGCCTATTTGTACCCGGCTGGGAACCAAAAATATAGGGAAGCCCGTTTTTTTTTAATTATTTCACTTATTTCATGAAATAATTAAAAATCAAATGAGGTGGGCTTCGCCCCATTTTTGTGTCCAGCCGGGTACAACTAGGCAGCTGGGGATTGGAATCCGCAGCACAGGTTAGCCCGAGGTTTCTGGGCGCCTCTGCTGCGGATTTCAGTCCACAGCCGTCCCAGAAAATGGCGCTCTCATAGAAGCGCCATCATCTGGCGCTGTATCCAACTCTTCCAACAGCCCTGGAGCCGGGTGGCTTGTTGGGTAATCATGAGTTAATACTGGCTTTGTTTTACTAGCCAGTATTAAGCCAGAGATTCTTAATGTCAGGCACGTTTGACCCGGCCATTAAGAATCTCCAATAAAGGGTTAAAAAAAAACACCACACAGAGAAAAAATACTTTAATAGAAATAAATACACAGACACATTAGAGACTCCATCTTTATTACCCCCTGTCAGCCCTCCACGATCCTGCTCTTCTGTCTTCTTTCTTTCTAGTGTAGTAGTAGTGACGATTGTAGTGAGGAAGGATGAGGTTCACCAGCTCATCACTTGGGGCTGGGGAACCTCATTCTCACTACAATCCTCACTAGTGTAGTAGTAGTGAGGATTGTAGTGAGGAAGGATGAGGTTCACCAGCTCATTACTTGGGGCTGGGGAACCTCATCCTCACTACAATCCTCACTAGTGTAGTAGTAGTGACGATTGTAGTGAGGAAGGATGAGGTTCACCAGCTCATCACTTGGGGCTGGGGAACCTCATCCTCACTACAATCCTCACTACAATCGGGAAGCAGCGTGCAACCTTCACTCCGTGAGTGATCAGTGCTGGCTGGCAGCGGTAACAGCGGTAACGCTGACAGACGCGTTACCATAGCAACGGTGCTCTCGGAGCCGCTGTTAGCGGTGACGTCACCGCTAACTGCGTTGCTATGGCAACGGTGATCTCCGTTAATGACCGGCTGTGTCAGCCGGTCCCTAACGGAACGGGGAGTCGACCGTGTGCTAGAGCATGTCGCCGGTACACGGCGATACACATATGGGCACCGTGTACTGGAGAGATGCACTCGCAGGTCCTACATGACGCGTCATAGTCATGTGACCAGTCTGTAGCCAATGAGATAATAGCCACGTGACTGGTCACATGGCTATTTTGACGTCACGATAGGTCCTGCATCTCTACTGGCAGTGCTGGTCACCGGGAGGATTCAGCGATCATCGGATGGAATAGCGGCAGGAGACAGAGTGCAGAAGGGATCGCGAGGACCGGTAAGTGTTATGGCAATGTTTATTAACTGTTTGTGTACATTTTTAATGCATTTTTATGTGTTTGTGATTGCCTCCCATTATAGCCTATTGGTTCTAGTTCGGTTCGTCGAACGTTCGACGAGCCGAACTCGAACGGGATTCCCGTTCGGCGAACCGACCTCGAGCCGAACCGGGACCGGTTCGCTCATCTCTAGTATTAACTTCTACATACAGAGGAAGGATTGATACAACTCGTGGGGACAGCAAGACTTGTACAGCAGACCCTTCTCCATCTCTCCCCATAGTAACCCATTGCCCAGTCAGCGACATATAACGCCCCTGTCCATGCTTACTGGGCCAAGTATCTGTGGTGAAATGCACCCTGTCACACAGTTTCTCAAAGAAGCGGTGATGTTTGGTGCGACATGTTGGTGTAGCGCGTGCACGCCTTTGTTGGAGAAGGAGTGGCGCCTGGGCATTGGCTCTTGGGGCACTGCGATGGGTATAAGGTCTCAAAAATCCTCGGTTAAAAAGGTTGGAAAGGAAGCATTTTGGTAGCCAACAGTTTGCAGATGCTGAAAGTCAAGCTCTAAGCCATGTCATGCCCTTCTAAAAGCATGTAAAACACAGCAAGGGGACTCCAACCACAGTCTCCCTCATTTCCACTAATTGGGCCACACACACACCACTTGACTGGCATCAGTTGACCCCATTTTCAAGATTATTATTATTATTATTATTTATTTATAGAGCACCATTAATTCCATGGTGCTGTACATGAGAAGGGGGTTACATACAAAATACGTATACAAGTTACAGTAGACAGACTAGTACAGAGGGAAGAGGGCCCTACCCTTGCGGGCTTACATTCTATAGGATTATGGGGAGGAGACAATAGGTGGGGTGTAGGTCAGGCGGCAGCTCCGCACGGTGGTCGGGCGGCAGCTCCGCACGGTGGTCGGGCGGCAGCTCCGCACGGTGGTCGGGCGGCAGCTCCGCACGGTGGTCGGGCGGCAGCTCCGCACGGTGGTCGGGCGGCAGCTCCGCACGGTGGTCGGGCGGCAGCTCCGCACGGTGGTCGGGCGGCAGCGAGTTCATTGTAGATTGTAGGCATTTCGGAACAGGTGCGTTTTCAGGTTCCGTTTGAAGTTTGCAAGGGTAGGGGATAGTCTGACGTGTTGAGGCAGCGAGTTCCAGGAGACTGGGGATGCTCGGGAGAAGTCTTGGAGTCGGTTGTGTGAGGAGCGAATGAGAGAGGAGGAGAGGAGGAGATCTTGGGAGGACCGGAGGTGACGTGTTGGAGTGTAGTGGGAGAGTAGTTCGGAGATGTACGGAGGGGAAAGATTATGCACAGCTTTGTAGGTCAGTGTTAGAAGTTTGAATTGGATACGGTGGAAGATTGGAAGCCAGTGGAGGGACATGCAGAGAGGAGAAGCGGGGTGGTATTGAGGAGAGAGGTGGATCAGTCGGGCAGCAGAGTTAAGGATGGACTGGAGAGGGGCAAGCGTGTTGGCAGGGAGGCCACAGAGGAGGATGTTACAGTAGTCGAGGCGGGAGATTATGAGGGCATGCACTAGCATTTTAGTTGATTGCAAATTGAGGAAAGGGCGGATTCTGGAAATATTTTTGAGTTGAAGACGGCAGGAGGTGGTGAGGGATTGGATGTGTGGTATGAAGGATAAGGCAGAGTCAAAGGTCACTCCGAGGCAGCGAACTTTGGGTACTGGCGAGAGCGTGGTGTTATTTATTGTAATAGATAGATTAGGTGGAGAGTGTAGGTGAGACGGAGGAAAGATGATTAGTTCAGTTTTGGCCACATTGAGCTTTAGGATGAAAGATGAAAAAGATGAAAAAGATGCTTTGCATGAAGCACTCTCAAAAATACGCGTGCCTTTCATCTCCCCTGGCTGAGCCAGGGGAAGAAAAGTCCTCTGAGAGCCATGACTTGTTCATCTTGGTTCTTTTTTCAAAAGCGAGGGGACTCCAACCACAGTCTCCCTCGTTTCCACTAATTGGGCCACACACACCCCACTTGACTGTCATCAGTTGACCCCCATTTTCAAGATGAAAAAGATTCTTTGCATGAAGCACTTTCAAAAATACGCGTGCCTTTCACCTCCCCTGGGTGAGCCAGAGAAAGAAAAGTCCTCTGAGAGCCATGAATTGTTCATCTTGGTTCTTTTTTCAAAAGCGAGGGGACTCCAACCACAGTCTCCCTCGTTTCCACTAATTGGGCCACACACACCCCACTTGACTGGCATCAGTTGACCCCATTTTCAAGATGAAAAAGATGCTTTGCATGAAGCACTCTCAAAAATACGCGTGCCTTTCGCCTCCCCTGGCTGAGCCAGGGGAAGAAAAGTCCTCTGAGAGCCATGACTTGTTCATCTTGGTTCTTTTTTTAAAAGCCAGGTGACTCCAACCACAGTCTCCCTCGTTTCCACTAATTGAGCCACACACACCCCACTTGACTGTCATCAGTTGACCCCCATTTTCAAGATGAAAAAGATGCTTTGCATGAAGCACTCTCAAAAATACGCATGCTTTTCGCCTAGCCAGGGGAAGAAAAGTCCTCTGAGAGCCATGACTTGTTCATCTTGGTGAACATTAGTCTGTCCACATTGTCAGTGGACAGATGCGTGTGCTTAGCTGTCAGCACACCCCCAGAAGCACTGAGGACACGATCCGAGAAAACGCTGGCTGCGGGGCACAATAAGATCCCCAAGGCGTACGTGGTGAGCTCAAGCAATTTATCCAGATTGGAAGCCTAAAATGAGCAGGGCTCAAGTTGCACAGTAATGGTATCGACGTTCCCTTGCAAATACTCATATCTGTGTCTCCTCTGCTTTTTCCTTGTCCTGCTCTTTTGTTTTCGCATGAGTATATGTCCTTGTCACTTTCCCATGTGTTTGTGTTGTGAGTTGTCACCTTTTGGACACCTTTGAGGGTGTTTTCTAGGTGTTTTTAT
The DNA here is from genome assembly GCF_048569485.1 of Anomaloglossus baeobatrachus. Lineage (NCBI taxonomy): Eukaryota > Metazoa > Chordata > Amphibia > Anura > Aromobatidae > Anomaloglossus > Anomaloglossus baeobatrachus. The sequence goes on from NC_134354.1 coordinate 65,784,635, forward strand.
GTGTTTGTGATTGCCTACCATTGTTTCCTATGCGGTTCGAGTTCGGTTCGTCGAACGTTCGCCGACCCGAACTCGAACAAGACGTCCGTTCGGCGAACCGAACTCGAGCCGAACCGCGACCGGATCGCTCATCTCTACTAGTCACATCTCAATATTACTTCTAACAATATAGTCGTCAGGCATATAAAGTTTAAAGTTACATTTCAAGGTTTCCCAAAGGAACTCTCCAGTATCAGTCAGCACAGATCCTCGGTTCATCAGGAATCTTCCTGGGCACACCGAGTCTGTACTGGGCCCACAAGAGATTGCACTGCAGCAGTTCCCATCAGCATCGCTGCCTCTCCTGAGACCTCTGTCTGACAGTCCCTTTAGCTGTGCACTAACCTACATCAACTGGCTCCTCAGCTCCTTGATGGCATCCACCTGCGCTGTCTCTGCAATAAGATCCATCAGTTGTTCCCAGACCTTCTCATGCTGCCGCTCCGCTAACACAGCTTTGCATCACTCCAGGAGTATTCATGTATCCGCCGAACCACAAGCAAAAGCTTAACGCAGCCTGTAATGAATTTTCGTGGAGCTGACGATCCACCGCAACTAACGCAGTGCAACCACAAGACGTGCCACCAGGAAACGCTGCTTTCAATCTAGCATCATATGTGATGGGGTCCTCACTCTGCTTGCTTCTCAGTTGCACTGAGGTAGGCACAGGACGCACTTTGAATACAAAGTCCTGGCTGATTTATTTAATTGCATAAAGCATACCAACAGTATAGGAGATAAATTGCATTTCAGTACAGGAAAACAACATATGCATTTCCACTATGGTACATTAGTGTCAGCCCAGTACGTCCGAGCGTCAAGGCTTTTTGCAGGAAGACCCCAGTCAGTATATCTAATCCCACTTACAACATCTCCACAACAAGCCATGTGCCAAACTGAAAACATTTTAAAAGCTTGAGACACACCCATGGGCGGAGGTATGTGAATAGCCAGTTCCACCCATCTCTCTGGCTATCCGTAAAACCTGTTCCTGGAATGCCCTAATAAGACTTGTGGCATTACAAGTCTTAGAGCAGATATTCAAGCTTACGCCACTTTCGTTCGTAATACATACCCTCTGTCATGTTACATAGTACAGAATGATGTGCTCTTCATCTATATGATCCACAATTACCAAATTATGTCTTGATATTACTTTTAAAAAAAGATAGTCAGTCAGGCATAGAAAGCTTTTTGAATGAATGTTAAAAGTCTGCCAAAGTCTGGAAACTTATCCATGCTAAAGGACCTGTAGAAGAATGTATCATGGTCAAATTTGACCCATGAAGACAGTTTCTAATTATGTATCAGAATCAAATGCACTGATCATCTACTTTCCATAAATTATGAGCAAATTGGTGAAATTACACCTATCAAGAAAAAAAAAAGATTAACAGCCTCCCCCATAACCCCTTAGTCAGTTACATTTTAAGGCTTCCCAAAGGAAGTCTCCAGTACCAGTCAGCACAGATCCTAGGTGCACCAGCCATCTCCCTGGGCACACTGTGTCTGTACTAAGCCCACAAGAGATTGCACTGCAGCAGTTCCCATCAGCAATGCTGCCCCTCCAGAGACCTACGCTTGCCGGTCCCCTTTAGCTGCACTCTAACCTGCATCAACTGGCTCCTCAGCTTCTTGATGGCATCCACCTGCGCTGCCTCTGCCATAAGATCCATCAGTTGTTCCCGGACCTTCTCCTGCTGCCGCTCCGCTAACACAGCTTTGCATCATTCCAGGTGTCTTCATGTATCCACCGAACCACAAACAAAAACTTTACGCAGCCTTTAATGAATATTCGTGAAGCTGCCGATCCACCGCAAGCAACTCGGTGCAACGACAAGACGTGCCACAAGGAACACTGATTGCACTCTAGCATCATATGTGATGGGGTCCTCACTCTGCTTGCTTCGCAGTTGTACTGAGGTAGGCACAGGACGCACTTTGAAAGCAAAGTCCAGGCTGCTTTATTTAAATCCATAAAGCATGCCACCAGTATATGAGATAAATGGCATTTCAGTGCAGGAAAACAACATATGAACTTCCATTATGGCACTTTAGTATCAGCCCAGTACGTCCGAGCATCAAGGCTTTTTGCAGGAAGACCCCAGTCAGTATATCCAACCCCCACTTACAACACCTCCACAACAAGCCAAGTGCCAAACTGACAACATTTTAAAAGCTTGAGGCACATCAATGGGCGGAGGTATGTGAGCAGCCAGTTCCACCAATCTCTCTGGCTATCCATAAAACCTGTTCCTGGAATGCCCTAATAAGACTTGTGGCATTACAAGTCTTAAAGCAGATATTCAGGCTTACGCCACTTTCGCTCGTAATACATACCCTCTGTCATGTTTCATAGTACATAATGATGTGCTCTTCATCTATATGATCCACAATTACCTAATTATGTCTTGATATTACTTTTAAAAAAAGATAGTCAGTCAGGCATAGAAAGTTTTTTGAATGAATGTTAAAAGTCTGCCAAAGTCTGGAAACTTATCCATGCTAAAGATCCTTTAGAAGAATGTATCATGGTAAATTTGACCCATGAAGACAGTTTCTAATTATGTATCAGAATCAAATGCACTGATCATGTACTTTCCATAAATTATGAGCAAATTGGTGAAATTACACCTATCAAGAAAAAAAAAAAATTAACAGCCTCCTCCATAACCCCTTAGCTGTCCTATCCATCGCCAAGATAGGTGTTTTGTACCATTTTCAGTACAAGTCATTTTCAATCAATTTCCTCCTAATTTAGACAAAATAGCTGAAACATTTATCGCACAAACCGTACATGTGAGGTCTGCTTTTTTTACAACAGGTGAAATATGTAGTTTTGAAATGTCCATTTTTTATTGGCCTGAACTGCACTACTTTTTTATTTTTGTAGGTATTAGTACATAATGATGAGGTCTTCATCTATAGGACCCATCCATCTCTTGGACTGACTGTCATTAATAGTACTTGTTTTTCCACAACTACCTAATCACATCTCAATATTAGTTCTAAAAATATAGTCGTCAGGCATATAAAGTTTAAAGTTACATTTCCTGGCTTCCCAAAGGAACTCTCCAGTACCAGTCAGCACAGATCCTAGGTAGTGATGAGCGAGTATGCTTGTTACTACTCGGTACTCGCACGAGTATCACTGTACTCGGGCTACTCGGCGGGGACCGAGCAATCTCGCGATACTCGTGCTGTACTCGTGGTCTTCATCCCTGCATGTTGGCGATCTTTTGAGAGCCAGCCCTCATGCAGGGATTGGCTGGCAGACCACTGCAATGCCACAGCCCTGTTACTTGTGGAATTGCAGTGATTGGCCAGCCTGCACAGCGTGACCGAGCCTTTATACCGGCGGGCGCGCTGTGCTCTGCACACAGCTATCCAGACAGTCAGTGCAGGGAGAGTGTTGCTGCTTCAGGGAAAGGTTTGCGGCCCTTTATAGTTATTTCCGTAGCAGGGCTGCAAACAGTGTGACCAGAAGTCCTTCTCAGGACTATTATAGTTGTATACAGGCAGGCAGGGTATAGCCAGGTCGGAGTACAGTAGCAGAGTCCTTCTCAGGACTATTGTTTCTGTATACCGGTAGGGTATAGCCAGGTCGGAATACAGGCTAGTGACCAGAAGAGTCCTTGTCAGGACTATTGTAGCAGTATACAGGCAGGCAGGGTATATAGCCATTCCTAGTGGTGACCGTATACCAGCCTTCATCATATGTGGGGCTGGTGTACACAGTCTAAAACAGTCCTGATAGTGTCAGACTTCTCAGTAATTGTCGCTCCTAAAAACCTGTTAGGTTCTTAGTGCGTCCGTGCTTGCATTTAAAAACCGCACGTGTGTGCCTGTCTGTGGCAGCGTACAGGTGCACGTTTTGCACAAACTATTATATAACGCACAAGTCTAGTGTATAATACACGTCAGTCAGCAGTGTCTGATAGTGTCAGACTTCTCAGTAATTGTCGCTCCTAAAAACCTGTTAGGTTCTTAGTGCGTCCGTGCTTGCATTTAAAAACCGCACGTGTGTGCCTGTCGGTGGCAGCGTACAGGTGCACGTTTTGCACAAACTATTATATAACGCACAAGTCTAGTGTATAATACACGTCAGTCAGCAGTGTCTGATAGTGTCAGACTTCTCAGTAATTGTCGCTCCTAAAAACCTGTTAGGTTCTTAGTGCGTCCGTGCTTGCATTTAAAAACCGCACGTGTGTGCCTGTTGGTGGCAGCGTACAGGTGCACGTTTTGAACAAACTATTATATAACGCACAAGTCTAGTGAATAATACACGTCAGTCAGCAGTGTCTGATAGTGTCAGGCTTCTCAGTAATTGTCGCTCCTAAAAACCTGTTAGGTTCTTAGTGCGTCCGTGCTTGCATTTAAAAACCGCACGTGTGTGCCTGTCTGTGGCAGCGTACAGGTGCACGTTTTGCACAAACTATTATATAACGCACAAGTCTAGTGTATAATACACGTCAGTCAGCAGTGTCTGACAGTGTCAGACTTCTCAGTAATTGTCGCTCCTAAAAACCTGTTAGGTTCTTAGTGCGTCCGTGCTTGCATTTAAAAACCGCACGTGTGTGCCTGTCGGTGGCAGCGTACAGGTGCACGTTTTGCACAAACTATTATATAACGCACAAGTCTAGTGTATAATACACGTCAGTCAGCAGTGTCTGATAGTGTCAGACTTCTCAGTAATTGTCGCTCCTAAAAACCTGTTAGGTTCTTAGTGCGTCCGTGCTTGCATTTAAAAACCGCACGTGTGTGCCTGTCTGTGGCAGCGTACAGGTGCACGTTTTGCACAAACTATTATATAACGCACAAGTCTAGTGTATAATACACGTCAGTCAGCAATGTCTGATAGTGTCAGACTTCTCAGTAATTGTCGCTCCTAAAAACCTGTTAGGTTCTTAGTGCGTCCGTGCTTGCATTTAAAAACCGCACGTGTGTGCCTGTCGGTGGCAGCGTACAGGTGCACGTTTTGCACAAACTATTATATAACGCACAAGTCTAGTGTATAATACACGTCAGTCAGCAGTGTCTGATAGTGTCAGACTTCTCAGTAATTGTCGCTCCTAAAAACCTGTTAGGTTCTTAGTGCGTCCGTGCTTGCATTTAAAAACCGCACGTGTGTGCCTGTCTGTGGCAGCGTACAGGTGCACGTTTTGCACAAACTATTATATAACGCACAAGTCTAGTGTATAATACACGTCAGTCAGCAGTGTCTGATAGTGTCAGACTTCTCAGTAATTGTCGCTCCTAAAAACCTGTTAGGTTCTTAGTGCGTCCGTGCTTGCATTTAAAAACCGCACGTGTGTGCCTGTCGGTGGCAGCGTACAGGTGCACGTTTTGCACAAACTATTATATAACGCACAAGTCTAGTGTATAATACACGTCAGTCAGCAGTGTCTGATAGTGTCAGACTTCTCAGTAATTGTCGCTCCTAAAAACCTGTTAGGTTCTTAGTGCGTCCGTGCTTGCATTTAAAAACCGCACGTGTGTGCCTGTCGGTGGCAGCGTACAGGTGCACGTTTTGAACAAACTATTATATAATGCACAAGTCTAGTGAATAATACACGTCAGTCAGCAGTGTCTGATAGTGTCAGGCTTCTCAGTAATAGTCGCTCCTAAAAACCTGTTAGGTTCTTAGTGCGTCCGTGCTTGCATTTAAAAACCGCACGTGTGTGCCTGTCTGTGGCAGCGTACAGGTGCACGTTTTGAACAAACTATTATATAACGCACAAGTCTAGTGAATAATACACGTCAGTCAGCAGTGTCTGATAGTGTCAGGCTTCTCAGTAATTGTCGCTCCTAAAAACCTGTTAGGTTCTTAGTGCGTCCGTGCTTGCATTTAAAAACCGCACGTGTGTGCCTGTCTGTGGCAGCATACAGGTGCACGTTTTGCACAAACTATTATATAACGCACAAGTCTAGTGTATAATACACGTCAGTCAGCAGTGTCTGATAGTGTCAGACTTCTCAGTAATTGTCGCTCCTAAAAACCTGTTAGGTTCTTAGTGCGTCCGTGCTTGCATTTAAAAACCGCACGTGTGTGCCTGTCGGTGGCAGCGTACAGGTGCACGTTTTGCACAAACTATTATATAACGCACAAGTCTAGTGTATAATACATGTCAGTCAGCAGTGTCTGATAGTGTCAGACTTCTCAGTAATTGTCGCTCCTAAAAACCTGTTAGGTTCTTAGTGCGTCCGTGCTTGCATTTAAAAACCGCACGTGTGTGCCTGTCGGTGGCAGCGTACAGGTGCACGTTTTGAACAAACTATTATATAACGCACAAGTCTAGTGAATAATACACGTCAGTCAGCAGTGTCTGATAGTGTCAGGCTTCTCAGTAATTGTCGCTCCTAAAAACCTGTTAGGTTCTTAGTGCGTCCGTGCTTGCATTTAAAAACCGCACGTGTGTGCCTGTCTGTGGCAGCGTACAGGTGCACGTTTTGCACAAACTATTATATAACGCACAAGTCTAGTGTATAATACACGTCAGTCAGCAGTGTCTGATAGTGTCAGACTTCTCAGTAATTGTCGCTCCTAAAAACCTGTTAGGTTCTTAGTGCGTCCGTGCTTGCATTTAAAAACCGCACGTGTGTGCCTGTCGGTGGCAGCGTACAGGTGCACGTTTTGCACAAACTATTATATAACGCACAAGTCTAGTGTATAATACACGTCAGTCAGCAGTGTCTGATAGTGTCAGACTTCTCAGTAATTGTCGCTCCTAAAAACCTGTTAGGTTCTTAGTGCGTCCGTGCTTGCATTTAAAAACCGCACGTGTGTGCCTGTCGGTGGCAGCGTACAGGTGCACGTTTTGAACAAACTATTATATAACGCACAAGTCTAGTGAATAATACACGTCAGTCAGCAGTGTCTGATAGTGTCAGGCTTCTCAGTAATTGTCGCTCCTAAAAACCTGTTAGGTTCTTAGTGCGTCCGTGCTTGCATTTAAAAACCGCACGTGTGTGCCTGTCTGTGGCAGCGTACAGGTGCACGTTTTGCACAAACTATTATATAACGCACAAGTCTAGTGTATAATACACGTCAGTCAGCAGTGTCTGATAGTGTCAGACTTCTCAGTAATTGTCGCTCCTAAAAACCTGTTAGGTTCTTAGTGCGTCCGTGCTTGCATTTAAAAACCGCACGTGTGTGCCTGTCGGTGGCAGCGTACAGGTGTACGTTTTGCACAAACTATTATATAACGCACAAGTCTAGTGTATAATACACGTCAGTCAGCAGTGTCTGATAGTGTCAGACTTCTCAGTAATTGTCGCTCCTAAAAACCTGTTAGGTTCTTAGTGCGTCCGTGCTTGCATTTAAAAACCGCACGTGTGTGCCTGTCGGTGGCAGCGTACAGGTGCACGTTTTGAACAAACTATTATATAATGCACAAGTCTAGTGAATAATACACGTCAGTCAGCAGTGTCTGATAGTGTCAGGCTTCTCAGTAATTGTCACTCCTAAAAACCTGTTAGGTTCTTAGTGCGTCCGTGCTTGCATTTAAAAACCACACGTGTGAGCCTGTCTGTGGCAGCGTACAGGTGCACGTTTTGCACAAACTATTATATAACGCACAAGTCTAGTGTATAATACACGTCAGTCAGCAGTGTCTGATAGTGTCAGACTTCTCAGTAATTGTCGCTCCTAAAAACCTGTTAGGTTCTTAGTGCGTCCGTGCTTGCATTTAAAAACCGCACGTGTGTGCCTGTCGGTGGCAGCGTACAGGTGCATGTTTTGCACAAACTATTATATAACGCACAAGTCTAGTGTATAATACACGTCAGTCAGCAGTGTCTGATAGTGTCAGACTTCTCAGTAATTGTCGCTCCTAAAAGCCTGTTAGGTTCTTAGTGCGTCCGTGCTTGCATTTAAAAACCGCACGTGTGTGCCTGTCGGTGGCAGCGTACAGGTGCACGTTTTGAACAAACTATTATATAACGCACAAGTCTAGTGAATAATACACGTCAGTCAGCAGTGTCTGATAGTGTCAGGCTTCTCAGTAATTGTCGCTCCTAAAAACCTGTTAGGTTCTTAGTTTGTCCGTGCTTGCATTTAAAAACCGCACGTGTGTGCCTGTCTGTGGCAGCGTACAGGTGCACGTTTTGCACAAACTATTATATAACGCACAAGTCTAGTGTATAATACACGTCAGTCAGCAGTGTCTGATAGTGTCAGACTTCTCAGTAATTGTCGCTCCTAAAAACCTGTTAGGTTCTTAGTGCGTCCGTGCTTGCATTTAAAAACCGCACTTGTGTGCCTGTCGGTTGCAGCGTACAGGTGCACGTTTTGCACAAACTATTATATAACGCACAAGTCTAGTGTATAATACACGTCAGTCAGCAGTGTCTGATAGTGTCAGACTTCTCAGTAATTGTCGCTCCTAAAAACCTGTTAGGTTCTTAGTGCGTTCGTGCTTGCATTTAAAAACCGCACGTGTGTGCCTGTCGGTGGCAGCGTACAGGTGCACGTTTTGCACAAACTATTATATAACGCACAAGTCTAGTGTATAATACACATCAGTCAGCAGTGTCTGATAGTGTCAGACTTCTCAGTAATTGTCGCTCCTAAAAACCTGTTAGGTTCTTAGTGCGTCCGTGCTTGCATTTAAAAACCGCACATGTGTGGCAGTCGGTGGCAGCGTCAGGCTCCATATTGTCCCTGGATAGAGACGTGCATGATGGCCTGTAAACCTGAAGTGCCCATTGTAAGGAAGTGGGTCTATTGTAGTATAGCCCTTAGGCAGGGAAGCCAAAAATTTGGAGGCTCCACATTGTTCCTGGATAGAGACGTGCATGAGGGCCTCAAAACATTGTTCCCATTGCAAAGGAGCGGGTCTCCTGTCGTTGTAATGCCCATTCTGAAAGAATGGGTGAAAAAATTTACCACTGGGGGTATACCTGAAACAACGGCCTAACTATTGTAACGGTCATCATGATGGCGCATGAGGAGAAGGAGGAGCAGTCCAGCGATTAGCCAAAGTCCAAAAGTGTGTTACCATGGGTGAGTGGAGGTACGTGGCAAATTCCCGTTACAAACTTTAAATTCCGCTGTCATTTGCTGGTGGTGTGTTGAAGTCTGGCCCAATCCAACCCTTGTTCATCTTGATCAGAGTCAGCCTGTCAGCATTTTCAGTTGACAAGCGGGTGCGTTTATCTGTAATGATTCCACCTGCGGCACTAAAAACACGCTCTGACAAAACGCTAGTGGCAGGGCAGACCAGGACTTCCAAGGCGTAGAGAGCCAATTCATGCCACGTGTCCAGCTTGGATACCCCTTTATTGTAAGGCACAGAGGAATGTCGGAGTACAGTTGTTTGATCTGCAAGGTACTCCTTGAGCATCTGGGCAAACTTAGGATTTCTTGTGGCACTACCCCGCACCTCAGGGGCTGTGGTATGTGAGGGGCTGAGAAAACTGTCCCACATCTTAAAGACTGTTCCCCTACCTCTGGCGGATTGGACTTGTGCCCCTCTCGGCTGTACGCCTTGGTTGTCCACTGATTCCTGACCTATGCCGCTAGCGTTTTGTGAGGGGAATGCTTTGCCTACTTCCGTGACTATGGCCTTATGGAACTGCTGCATTTTGCCTGACCTCTCCGCCTTGGGAATAAGAGACATAAAGTTCTCCTTTTAGCGTGGGTCTAACAGTGTTACCAACCAGTAATGATTGTCGGCCAAGATGTTCTTAACGCGAGGGTCACGAGACAGGCAGACAAAGTCAGCCATGTGTGCCAGACTCTTAACAGCCATCACTTCAGTATCCTGACCAACACGATGACTGAACATGCTGTCCTCCTCCTCCTCCTCCTCATCATCATCTACCCTGTCCTCTGGCCAGCCACGCTGAACCGAGGGTATGACTGCATGTCATATCCTCAATTTGGCCGGAGAGTTGCTCCATGTCTTCATCCTCCTCCTCGTCATAGTCCTCCACTGCACGTTGTGATGAGACGAGGCTGGACTGTGTGTTATCACCCACACCCACTACTGTTTCTTGCTCCAACTCATCGCGCTCCGCCTGCAATGCATCATGTTTGTTTATGAGCATAGACCATTATAGAAGACAGAGAAGCGGTATGGTGACGCTAATAATGTCGTCATCGCCGCTCACCATCTTGGTGGAGTCCTCAAAGTTTTGGCGGATGGTACATAGGTCGGACATCCATCTCCACTCCTCAGGTGTTATGTGTGGCGTTTGACCCATTTCCCTACGGCTTAGGTGATGCAGGTACTCAACAACTGCCCTCCTCTGCTCACATATCCTGACCAACATGTGCAGAGTTGAATTCCAATGCGTGGGGACATCACACACCAGTCTGTGAGCCGGAAGATGCAAATGGCGCTGAAAGCCGGCAAGGCCGGCTGAAGCAGTAGGTGACTTTCGAAAATGTGCAGACAGGCGGCGAACTTTTACCAGCAGATCAGACAGCTCTGGGTATGACTTTAGAAACCGCTGAACCACGAGGTTGAGCACATGGGCCACGCATGGACTATGTGTCAGCTGGCCTCGCCTCAAAGCCGCCACCAGGTTCCGGCCATTGTCACACACAACCTTTCCTGGCTTTAGGTTCAGAGGTGTGAGCCAGTGATCTGCATGCTGTTTCAGAGCTGACCACACCTCTTCTGCATTGTGGGGTTTGTCACCTATGCAGATTAGCTTCAGCACAGCCTGTTGCCGCTTCGCCAAGGCAGTGCTGCAGTGCTTCTGTGTCGCCCTCGACAAGCCAGGGGCCACAGAGCACAACACTTACACACCCCACACTCCCTGCAGGCACATCATAGTCAAAACACAAAATCATTGTTGCCTTCCCCAGGGGCTGTTGTCCACACCAGGGGGTGGAGCCAGGCGGTTGGTCTCCACCCACCAAGGAGTTTACAGTCCTGGAGGAGGGAAAACACAGGCAGTGAGAGTTAAGCTAAGGAAGTGGAAGGAGGAAAGTAGTAGAAAGTAGAAAAGTGACAGCAAAGAGACTGAAGTTGGTCCGGGTGTGTGGCCCGGACAGAACAGCAAGGTTGGCAGGATGTGGTGACCATCTGCAGTGGAGGCCGATTGGAGTCTGCCGTAAGGACCGTGGACGGGTGGTGACCCGGCGGTACCGGACCGGTATAGAAAGAGAAGCCAGCACCATTGGCAGGGGCCTTTCGGATCCCGGCAAGGCTTGGAGTCGTCGTGAATTTGCCAAATCCGTTAGTGAAGGGGACCTCCGGGTTTCCAAACAGCCAAGTCCCGATAGAAGGCAACCGTACAACCGTGAAGGGGAGACACCGCCACCGCCAAGGGCAACCGTCTCCCAGGGCCAGCGCCTGTGGGCAAAAGGGGCTCCTCCGGCCCATATCCAGGTCGGGGAACGGGTTACCGGTGGGAACCCATTGCTACCAACACTGAACTTAGGTGCAGGGAGAGACAGTCATCACTAACCTGCAGGGAGGAACAACCGCAGCCGTCCGAGGGACCCGTCCATCCAGCCGCTTGTTTTACCGTGAACTGTGTCATCATCATTGGGCTGAGTGAGTACCTCCGTGCCGTGCGGCACAGCGCTGCCCCTGCGACCCTGCACCTCATCAGGCCCCGCAACCCGCCTGTCATCCATCTCTACCCCATCACCAGGCCCCGGGACAACCAACCCCCCTACCCACGGAGGGGAGAAATAACAACAAAGCTGCTCCCTGTCACAGGCTCCCGGGATCCCCGTCCAGAGCAGCGGTTGTGTCCACACAATCACCACAACCGTGGGTGGCGTCACGGACAATATCCCCAAAACCCAAACCACCCCTTTTCACTCACGGGCGAGGAGCGTCGCTCGAGTCCCCGGGATCAGGCCATCGCTCGAGCCACCGAGCAGCAGCAGCCGTAGAGCAGCGGCAGTCGGACCCGAGCAGTGGGAGAGCGCAGCGTCCCCTCCTCCGCCCGCGACACTTCCAGCTTGGGACTGGTGTGGAGGGTAAAGTGGATGAGGATGCGCAGGAGGAGGAGGAGGCTGAGGAGCATGACATTCCGGAGCTGTAGAGTGTGGGTGAAACCCTGACTGAGGTAGGGCCTGCAAAACTTGGTGTGGGAAAGACGTGTTCCGTCCCTCGCTAAGACTGGGTCCCAGCTTCCACAATATTAACCTAGTGTGCCGTCAACGAGATGTAGCGGCCTTGTCCACAAGCACTTGTCCACGTGTCTGTGGTTAGGTGGACTTTGGCTGAAACAGCATTGTTCAGGGCACGTGTGATGTTTTGTGACACGTGGTTATGCAATGCGGGGACGGCACACCGGGAGAAATAGTGGCGGCTGGGGACCGAGTAACGTGGGACAGCTGCCGCCATCAGGTCGCGGAATGCTTCTGTCTCCACCAGCCTAAAAGGCAACATTTCCAGCGCAAGCAGTCGCGAAATGTTAGCATTTAGAAGTGTGGCATGTGGGGCGTTGGCAGTGTATTTGCGCCTGCGTTCAAAGGTTTGCTGAATGGATAACTGAACGCTGCGCTGGGACAAGGACGTGCTTGATGATGGTGTTATTTCTGCATGGGCAACTGCAGGTGCAGGGCCGGAGGAGGCTTGTTCGCGGGCAGCATGGACAGGGGATTGGCTCGCATGCACAACAAGCGAAGACGTAGCAGTGACATCAGCAAGCACTGCTCCTCGACTCTGTTGTACATCCCACAAAGTCGGGTGCTTGGCTGACATGTGCCTGATCATGCTGGTGGTGGTCAGGCTGCTAGTTTTGGTACCCCTGCTGATGCTGGCATGGCAGGTGTTGCAAATGGCCTTTTTAGAATCATCTGGAGCCAACTTAAAAAACTGCCAGACTCGGGAAGACCTAACATTTGTACAGGCACCTTGTGTCGTGTTGTTGTTCCGGGGAACGGTTGCCTGACGTCTGCCTGGGGCCACCACCCTGCTTCTTACTGCCTGTTGGGATGCTACGCCTCCCTCCCCCTGTGCACTGCTGTCCTCGCTCTGCATATCCTCCTGCCAGGTTGGGTCAGTTACTGGATCATCCACCACGTCGTCTTCCTCTTCCGCACCCTGCTCCTCCTCCTGACTTCCTGACAATTGTGTCTCATCATCGTCCACCCCTTGTTGAGACACGTTGCCAACTTCGTGAGAATGTGGCTGCTCAAATATTTGGACATCTGTACATACAATCTCGTCATGGCCCACTTCAACAGGAGCTGGAGAGAGGCCAGAATGTGTGAATGGAAACGTGAACAGCTCTTCCGAGTGTCCAATTGTGGGAAAAGTAATGTCCGTGGACGTGTACTCGACCTGGTGGTAGGAAGGAGGATCAGGTTATGAAATGTGCGGTGCAGTATCACGGCTACTGACACTTGAACGTGTGGAAGACAGAGTGTTTGTGGTGGTGCCAATCTGACTGGAAGCATTATCCGCTATCCAACTAACAACCTGTTGACACTGGTCTTGGTTCAAGAGCGGTGTACTGCTGCGGTCCCCAAGAATTTGGGACAGGACGTGCGAGCGAGTAGATGTGGCCCTTTGTTGTGGCGAAATTAGAGCTTGCCCACGACCTTGGCCTCTGCCTGCACCACCATCACGTCCACTTCTTTGTTCGTTGCCAACGCCCTTGCGCATTTTGCAATGCTGTGCTGGCATTTTGAAATGCTGTGCTGACATGTATTCACTAGACTTGTGCATTATATCTACGTTTGTGCCAATCGCACACAAGTGCACCTGAACGCTGCCACCAACAGGCACACACGTGCGGTTTTTAAATGCAAGCACGGACGCACTAAGAACCTAACAGGTCTCTATCCAGGGACAATGTGGAGCCTCCCAATTTTTGGCTGCCCTGCCAAAGGGCTATACTACAATAGACCCACTTCCTTACAATGGGCACTTTAGGTTTACAGGCCCTCATGCACGTCTCTATCCAGGGACAATGTGGAGCCTCCCAATTTTTGGCTGCCCTGCCAAAGGGCTATACTACAATAGACCCACTTCCTTACAATGGGCACTTCAGGTTTACAGGCCCTCATGCACGTCTCTATCCAGGGACAACGTGGAGCCTCTCAATTTTTGGCTGCCCTGCCAAAGGGCTATACTACAATAGACCCACTTCCTTACAATGGGCACTTCAGGTTTACAGGCCCTCATGCACGTCTCTATCCAGGGACAACAAGGAGCTTCCCAATTTTTGGCTGCCCTGCCAAAGGGCTATACTACAATAGACCCACTTCCTTACAATGGGCACTTCAGGTTTACAGGCCCTCATGCACGTCTCTATCCAGGGACAATGTGGAGCCTCCCAATTTTTGGCTGCCCTGCCAAAGGGCTATACTACAATAGACCCACTTCCTTACAATGGGCTCTTTAGGTTTACAGGCCCTCATGCACGTCTCTATCCAGGGACAATGTGGAGCCTCCCAATTTTTGGCTGCCCTGCCAAAGGGCTATACTACAATAGACCCACTTCCTTACAATGGGCACTTCAGGTTTACAGGCCCTCATGCACGTCTCTATCCAGGGACAACGTGGAGCCTCCCAATTTTTGGCTGGCCTGCCAAAGGGCTATACTACAATAGACCCACTTCCTTACAATGGGCACTTCAGGTTTACTGGCCCTCATGCACGTCTCTATACAGGGACAACGTGGAGCCTCCCAATTTTTGGCTGCCCTGCCAAAGGGCTATACTACAATAGACCCACTTCCTTACAATGGGCACTTCAGGTTTACAGGCCCTCATGCACGTCTCTATCCAGGGACAATGTGGAGCCTCCCAATTTTTGGCTGCCCAGCCAAAGGGCTATACTACAAGAGACCCACTTCCTTACAATGGGCACTTTAGGTTTACAGGCCCTCATGCACATCTCTATCCAGGGACAACGTGGAGCCTCCCAATTTTTGGCTGCCCTGCCAAAGGGCTATACTACAATAGACCCACTTCCTTACAATGGGCACTTCAGGTTTACAGGCCCTCATGCACGTCTCTATCCAGGGATAACGTGGAGCCTCCCAATTTTTGGCTGCCCTGCCAAAGGGCTATACTACAATAGACCCACTTCCTCAAAATGGGCACATTAGACTCAAGAGGCCTTCATGTACGTCTCTTCTCAGGGACATCGAAGTGCCACACAATTTTTTCACGTAAAATCTTATATGTAATCTCCAAAAGTAACATACACCAGCTCTATCTCACTATTGGGTATGTGCCCTTAACATTTCCGCCATGAAAATTCATTTTGGTGTCATTTTGGAAGGTTTTCTGGTGAGTCCGTAAAAATGGCGTAAAACACGGACAAAATTGTTCACAGCTGTGACTTTTGAGTGATAAATGCTTCAAGGGATCTTCCCCATGCTGTTGCCATGTCATTTGAGCACTCTTCTGAGACTTTTGAGACATTTTTAGGGTTTCTACATGCTGCCGGGGGTAATTTCATAAAAATACTCGGGTCTCCTGTAGGAAAACATTGGGCTCGGTGGTCGGGCCGAGTACACGAGTATCTTGGGATGCTCGGCCCGAGCCTCGAGCACCCGAGCTTTTTAGTACTCGCTCATCACTAATCCTAGGTGCACTAGCCATCTCCCTGGGCACACTGTGTCTGTACTAAGCCCACAAGAGATTGCACTGCAGCAGTTCCCATCAGCAATGCTGCCTCTCCTGAGACCTACGCCTGCCGGTCCCCTTTAGCTGCACACTAACCTGCATCAACTGGCTCCTCAGCTTCTTGATGGCATCCACCTGCGCTGCCTCTGCCATA
Source organism: Anomaloglossus baeobatrachus (assembly GCF_048569485.1). Taxonomy (NCBI): domain Eukaryota; kingdom Metazoa; phylum Chordata; class Amphibia; order Anura; family Aromobatidae; genus Anomaloglossus; species Anomaloglossus baeobatrachus. The sequence goes on from NC_134354.1 coordinate 65,800,381, forward strand.
AGTTCCATCAGTTGTTCCTGGACCTTCTCCTGCTGCCGCTCCGCTAACACAGCTTTGCATCATTCCAGGTGTCTTCATGTATCCAACGAACCACAAACAAAAACTTTACGCAGCCTATAATGAATATTCGAGAAGCTGCCGATATAACGCAAGCAACGCAGTGCAACCACAAGACGTGCCACCAGGAACACTGCTTGCACTCTAGCATCATATGTGATGGGGTCCTCACTCTGCTTGCTTCGCAGTTGCACTAAGGTAGGCACAGGACGCACTTTGAATACAAAGTCCAGGTTTCTTTATTTAATTGCATAAAGCATGCCACCAGTATAGGAGATATATTGCATATCAGTGCAGGAAAACAACATATGCATTTCAGCCAAGTACGTCCGAGCCAAAGTCAGGAAACTTATCCATGCTAAAGGACCTGTAGAAGAATGTATCATGGTCAAATTTGACCCATGAAGACAGTTTCTAATTACGTATCAGAATCAAATGCACTGATCATCTACTTTCCATAAATTATGAGCAAATTGGTGAAATTACACCTATCAAGAAAAAAAAAAATTAACAGCCTCCTCCATAACCCCTTAGCTGTCCTATCCATCGCCAAGATAGGTGTTTTGTACCATTTTCAGTAAGTCATTTTCAATCAATTTTCTCCTAATTTAGACAAAATAGCTGAAACATTTATCACACAAACTGTACATGTGAGGTCTGCTTTTTTTTACAACAGGTGAAATATGTAGTTTTGAAATGTCCATTTTTTATTTGCGTAAACTACACTTTGAAAGCAAAGTCCAGGCTGCTTTATTTAAATGCATAAAGCATGCCACCAGTATAGGAGATAAATGGCATTTCAGTGCAGGAAAACAACATATGCATTTCCAACATGGCACTTTAGTATTAGCCTAGTACGTCCGAGCATCAAGGCTTTTTGCAGGAAGACCCAAGTCAGTATATCCAACCCCCACTTACAACACCTCCAAAACAAGCCAAGTGCCAAACTAACAACATTTTAAAAGCTTGAGACACATCAATGGGCGGAGGTATGTGAGTAGCCAGTTCCACCCATCTCTCTGGCTATCTGTAAAACCTGTTCCTGGAATGCCTTAATAAGACTTGTGGCATTACAAGTCTTAAAGCAGATATTCAGGCTTACGCCACTTTCGCTCGTAATACATACCCTCTGTCATGTTACATAGTATATAATGATGTGCTCTTCAGCTATATGATCTATCCATCTTTTGGACTGGGTGTCATTAATAGTACTTATATCGCCACAATTACCTAATTATGTCTTGATATTACTTTTAAAAAAAGATAGTCAGTCAGGCATAGAAAGTTGAAAGTTACAATTCAAGGCTTCCCAAAGGAACTTTCCAGTATCAGTCAGCACAGAACCTCGGTGCACCAGGCATCTTCCTGGGCACACCGAGTCTGTACTGGGCCCACAAGCAAAGTCCAGGCTGCTTTATTTAAATGCATAAAGCATGCCACCAGTATAGGAGATAAATGGCATTTCAGTGCAGGAAAACAACATATGCATTTCCACCATGGTACATTAGTGTGAGCCCAGTACGTCCAAGCGTCAAGGCTTTTTGCAGGAAGACCCCAGTCAGTATATCCAACCCCACTTACAACATCTCCACAATAAGCCATGTGCTAAACTGAAAACATTTTAAAAGCTTGAGACACACCCATGGGCGGAGGTATGTGAATAGCCAGTTCCACCCATCTCTCTGGCTATCCGTAAATCCTGTTCCTGGAATGCCCTAATAAGACTTGTGGCATTACAAGTCTTAAAGCAGATATTCAAGCTTATGCCACTTTCGTTCGTAATACATACCCTCTGTCATGTTACATAGTACATAATGATGTGCTTTTCATCTATATGATCCACAATTACCTAATTATGTCTTGATATTACTTTTAAAAAAAGATAGTCAGTCAGGCATAGAAAGTTTTTTGAATGAATGTTAAAAGTCTGCCAAAGTCTGGAAACTTATCCATGCTAAAGGACCTGTAGAAGAATGTATCATGGTCAAATTTGACCCATGAAGACAGTTTCTAATTATGTATTGGAATCAAATGCACTGATCATCTACTTTCCATAAATTATGAGCAAATTGGTGAAATTACACCTATCAAGAAAAAAAAAAAATAACAGCCTCCTCCATAACCCCTTAGCTGTCCTATCCATCGCCAAGATAGGTGTTTTGTACCATTTTCAGTACAAATCATTGTCAATCAATTTGCTCCTAATTTAGACAAAATAGCTGAAACATTTATCACACAAACTGTACATCTGAGGTCTGCTTTTTTTTTACAACAGGTGAAATATGTAGTTTTGAAATGTCCATTTTTTATTTGCCTAAACTACACTACTTTTTAATTTTCGTAGGTATTAGTACATAATGATGAGGTCTTCATCTATAGGACCCATCCATCTCTTGGACTGACTCATTAATAGTACTTGTTTTTCCACAACTACCTAATCACATCTCAATATTACTTCTAAAAATATAGTCGTCAGGCATATAAAGTTTAAAGTTACATTTTAAGGCTTCCCAAAGGAACTCTCCAGTATCAGTCAGCACATATCCTCGGTGCACCAGGCATCTCCCTGGGCACACCGTGTCTGTACTGGGCCCACAAGAGATTGCACTGCAGCAGTTCCCATCAGCATCGCTGCCTCTCCTGAGACCTACGCCTGCCATCCCCTTTAGCTGTACACTAACCTACATCAACTGGCTCTTTAGCTCCTTGATGGCATCCACCTGCGCTGTCTCTGCCATAAGATCCATCAGTTGTTCCCGGACCTTCTCCTGCTGCCGCTCCGCTAACACAGCTTTGCACCACTCCAGGAGTATTCATGTATCCGCCGAACCACAAGCAAAAGCTTTACGCAGCCTGTAATGAATTTTCGTGGAGCTGACGATCCACTGCAACCAACGCAGTGCAACCACAAGATGTGCCACTAGGAACGCTGCTTGCACTCTAGCATCATATGTGATGGGGTCCTCACTCTGCTTGCTTCTCAGTTGCACTGAGGTAGGCACAGGACGCACTTTGAATACAAAGTCCAGGCTGCTTTATTTAATTGCATAAAGCATGCCACCAGTATAGGAGATAAATTGCATTTCAGTGCAGGAAAACAACATATGCATTTCCACCATGGTACATTAGTGTCAGCCCAGTACGTCCGAGCGTCAAGGCTTTTTGCAGGAAGACCCCAGTCAGTATATACAACCCACTTACAACATCTCCAAAACAAGCCATGTGCCAAACTGCCAACATTTCAAAAGCTTGAGACACCCATGGGCGGAGGTATGTGAATAGCCAGTTCCACCCATCTTTCTGGCTATCCGTAAAACCTGTTCCTGGAATGCCCTAATAAGACTTGTGGCATTACAAGTCTTAGAGCAGATATTCAAGCTTATGCCACTTTAGTTCGTAATACATACCCTCTGTCATGTTGCATAGTACATAATGATGTGCTCTTCATCTATATGATCCACAATTACCTAATTATGTCTTGATATTACTTTTAAAAAAAGATAGTCAGTCAGGCATAGAAAGTTTTTTGAATGAATGTTAAAAATCTTAGTGAGAATTATTACCAAAGGAATAGAACAATGTACAGCAGATGGCAATAAAGTTAAAATTTAGCTTTTAATTAAGTCTATTAAAACCGACTCATCGTCTAGTATTCACCCGTGCAAGAAATCACACAAATTTAGACGGACACAGACAAATTGGGTATTCAATTCCAGGAGATATTCAAAACCTCACTGGAAAAAGATAGGTCAGATATCAATTACTCCTATGGTATCTCATTATCAAATATTTTTATCCAAAGGGTAGTGCAATTACACACAATATCTGTTTTTTACCTCAAATTGCTGTTTTACCTCTGGCAGAAATAGGGTATCATATTTCACTCATCCTCTCTGGCAGAAAAAAATTTAATAGATATTACCTTAAATGGGACATGATGCTCAATGTAAATTCAGCCCAAAGGTAATAGCTAGAATATGCTCAACGCCCTCCTTTTTTTTTTTTCTTCCCAAGGAGGGCATTGAGCATATTCTAGCTATTACCTTTGGGCTGAATTTACATTGAGCATCATCTCCCATTTAAGGTAATATCTATTAAATTTTTTTCTGCCAGAGAGGATGGGTGAAATATGATACCCTATTTCTGCCAGAGGTAAAAAGGAAATTACTGCTAGCTCTTTAAGACTAATGCACCTCCTTTTGGAGGAAGAAAAAACTAGGCTAGCGGCTTTGTCAAAAAAATTAACTGATCAAATCGAGATAACAAAAAAATTCTCATCAGAGGCGGACTTTAAATCTCGGGAATCTACCCTTCAAAACTCAGTTGAAAGGTTTCAGTACCACCTCAAGGAGAGGAAGCACCGGTATTTCGTTAGGGACCTTCAGGAATTTAAAGACCATAAGGCGTACCTTTTTCCTGCTAATAAGGTCCATATACCACCACCAGAGACTGAACCTTCGTCAACTGACACCGAGGTGTCAGATAACGATACTAGACCTAAGAGAGGTAAAAATAAAAATAAAAACTATAACCGTGGAGGTAGAGGGGGTAGGCCATATACATCCCATTTTTTAGACCACCAACATTACCTTCGGAGCCGCCAGCAACCCTACAACCCACCACAGGGGGATTTTCCCAGATAATAAACCTATCTACCAAAAATCTAAGCCCAGCAGCTATGTGTATTCTCAGCAAGGGCTTATCCTTTGTCCCTACATCAGGGCTTAATGTGTTTGATACCATTAAGGACCTCCATTTATTCACAAGAAAATTAAAATGGCGGAAGCACTTTATTCACAATGAAAAGGTGCAATGTAGAGAATTGGGAGTTTCAGAAGACCTTTTACCAGATATCCGTCTGCTAATGGGTATCTCAGAAGAAAACCCAAACTCTTTTGGTGAGGGCCCCTTTACTGATTTAAAACAGAGGAGTACCCGTTTACCTCCTCCTCAGAGTGATGTCTCGGCAATAGATGTTTTTTCTCGTTTAGTGTGTGAAGACATTGAAAATCTGGGTAAAAGGCAGCAATACACCGAGTTTAACACCACGCAGGAGGAAATGAAGGCTCTGAATGAGCTGCAACATGACCACGACATTGTCATAAAACCCTCTGACAAGGGAGGCAATGTCGTGGTCATGGATTGGTGTAATTACAGGGATATGTGCCGGTCACTTCTAAATGATACAGCTGGATACACTAAATTAAATTCTGACCCCACCATGCTATTTTTGGGACAACTAAAGACAATTCTTATACATGGCCTTGCTAACAACTATATTAGTAAAAATGAGTATGATTTCATGTTACCATCACACCCAGTAACTGCCACCTTCTACTGCCTACCAAAGATCCACAAGGGTTTAACTCCCTTGAAAGGCAGGCCCATTGTGTCTGGCATAAATGGCTTGTGTCAAAATGTGGGTATCTATCTTGATAAACTGCTTGCCCCCTTTGTGAATTCCCTGTCATCTTTTACTCGTGACACAACTGATCTGTTGAGGAAGCTGGATGGTGTTGCTTTAGAACCTGAGAATATTTTATGCAGTATTGACGTCGAGGCCCTTTATTCATCAATAATACATTCAGTTGGGCTACACGCAATTGAATTTTTTCTTAAAACGCGTGGACGTTAATTTCAGGGACATAACAATTTTCTCCTCCAAATTTTAGAATTTTGCCTTACAAAAAATTATTTTCTATTTGACGGACGGATCTATCACCAGCTCAGGGGTACTGCAATGGGGAGCCCTTGTGCTCCCTCATATGAAAATTTACTCCTGGGCTGGTGGGAGGAGACACTGATCTTTGGTGATGAAAACCCCCCAGGTATTGAAAACATAATTTTTTGGTCAAGATATCTGGATGATATTTTTGTAATATGGAGGGGTAACTCAGAAAGTCTTAACACATTTGTTACATACCTGAATGACAATACCATCGGCCTTTTTTTCACTAGTGAGAGCAACGCCACTCAGCTTCCTTTTTTGGATGTGTTGATCATGAGAGATGAATTGGGCAACCTCTCTACGAGAACATATAGAAAACCTACAGCTACCAACTCATTATTGCGGTGGGAGAGCAGTCATCCATTCCCACAAAAGAGAGGGATCCCAAAAGGACAATACTTCAGACTTAGACGCAACTGCTCCACGGACCGTGAGTTCCGGGAACAGGCTGCTGATCTAAGAAAACGATTTAGGGAAAGGGGGTACCCGGATAAGATCTTAAAAACGGCATATCAAGAAGCATGTGCAAAAGATAGAACAAGTTTCCTGGTCCCCTCTCCTTTGCGACCTGACGATAATAAAATCAGATTTATTACTACATATAGTAATAAATCAAAGGCTCTCCATTCCATTCTGAAAAGACACTGGCCAATTCTTCAAATGGACCTGGATATCGGGGACCTGATAGGGGGGCATCCACAATGTACGTATCGACGTAACAGATCACTACAAGATAGATTAGTCCACAGCCATTTCAATCCGCCAAAAAAAACCACATGGCTAGAGCATGGAATAGTGGGCTCTTTTAGGTGTAGTGGGTGTATTGCCTGCCCCGTCATAAAAACTGGAAAGGACTTTCAGAGCCACAATACGGGTAAAACATACGCAGTGAGGTCATTCATTAATTGCCGTACATCTGGGGTAATTTACAAAGCCACCTGTTCATGCCTTGTCGAATACGTGGGAAAAACGAAACGAGAGCTACGGCGCAGAGTTGGAGAACACCTGCGGGGTATAGTTAATAAACGAGATACCCCCTTGTCCAAGCACATTAACCAGGTACATGGCGGGGACACAAAGGGCCTCACGTTTATGGGCATTGACTCTGTCACCCGCCCTTTTCGGGGGGGTGACTGGGACAAGAACCTCCTACAGCGCGAGACATTTTGGATCTACACTCTAAGGACTCAGGCCCCTATGGGCTTAAATGAGATCCTTACTTTCAGTTGCTTTCTGTGAAAGGGATAAAATAAGGCCAGATAGGGTGAGCCACCGTAGAGCGGGGGCGCCATGACGTGACGGATAGGGCGCCGACCTCCGCAGTCAGGTAGGTTCAGATGACAGTTTGGACTAGGGTCAGTTGTGTCTATTATACCGTCCATTTGGAGGATTGGCCTTCTATTTTAATAAAATTAACAACCTAAAAAACATCTAATATCCCTTGATATAAATTCTCTATGTCTTTTGTTTACTTGTCCTTGTTTGTCAGGAACTTACCAAAAAATACCAATTCTTTACTCTGTATCCATTGAATTTGGATCAGTTGTTTTTGGGTTGGGTTACTCCGTCCTTTTATCATCACCTAAACTAAGTAGAGAAAATAGCTATACCCCAAAAAGAAATACTTCTTTTTTCTTTATTATACATCTAAACTCTCTTATAAAGATTATGCTAAGGAAGGGACTCCAGGTATATACATAACTAAAAGGTTATGGTTATGATTTTATATACTCGGAAAACCACACTATATTACAATACCATCTTTTAAAAAGGATATATAATCCACATATAATCCCCTCCCTAAGGGAACAAGCCTGACCGCTAACTATATAAAGACATCTGTGTTTTTACACATACAAGTGTCCCCTTTTGCCTGTGAAACGAAGGGCTGTGGGCGTGGCCTGAACGGAGGTCACATGACCGCGACTTCCCCTAATACTATTGGTCTATATGTTCCTCACTAGGAACTGGGCTTGGGGGCGCGGCTTAAACAATGACCATGTGACCGCGTCATTGTGATCAGTACCCAGCATGCATTTGACCAGGAACTGATCTGAGCATGTGACCGGGACTTATGACGCAGTGGTCACATGGCAGGTAAGAATGACGCGGTGCCCTGACTCGGCGGTCATGTGACTGTTGTCACATAGCGCGATTTTCAAAATGAGGCTATATAGGGCCGGAAATGAAAAGACCGGCGTTTCCAGCATTTCATGTGGACTCCACAAGAAGCGTGGTCCCCGGACCCGGTGTGTTATGAAGCTCATACCCAGGGCAATATAGGTCCCATGCTCCTCTAATAAGGTAACATCTGCTTATGATTTGGGGATGTATATAGCAATGATTTTACTCTACTTGAGCACTACTTAGACTGGGTATTAGCTCACTTTGTCTTTTCTATACTACAGCCTCCATATAATACTTTCCCCTGATGAATCGATAAGAGGAAACGCGTTGGGAAGAAAAAAAAAAAGGAGGGCATTGAGCAGAGCATATTCTAGCTATTACCTTTGGGCTGAATTTACATTGAGCATCATGTCCCATTTAAGGTAATATCTATTACATTTTTTTCTGCCAGAGAGGATGGGTGAAATATGATACCCTATTTCTGCCAGAGGTAAAAAAGCAATTTGAGGTAAAAAACAGATATATTGTGTAATTGCACTACCCTTTGGATAAAAATATTTGATAATGAGATACCATAGGAGTAATTGATATCTGACCTATCTTTTTCCAGTGAGGTTTTGAATATCTCCTGGAATTGAATACCCAATTTGTCTGTGTCCGTCTAAATTTGTGTGATTTCTTGCACGGGTGAATACTAGACCATGAGTCGGTTTTAATAGACTTAATTAAAAGCTAAATTTTAACTTTATTGCCATCTGCTGTACATTGTAATGTTAAAAATCTGCCAAAGTCTGGAAACTTATCCATGCTAAAGGACCTGTAGAAGAATGTATCATGGTCAAATTTGACCCATGAAGACAGTTTCTAATTATGTATCAGAATCAAATGCACTGATCATCTACTTTCCATAAATTATGAGCAAATTGGTGAAATTACACCTATCAAGAAAAAAAAAAAAATTAACAGCCTCCTCCATAACCCCTTAGCTGTCCTATCCATCGCCAAGATAGATGTTTTGTACCATTTTCAGTACAAGTCATTTTCAATCAATTTGCTCCTAATTTAGACAAAATAGCTGAAACATTTATCACACAAACTGTACATGTGAGGTCTGCTTTTTTTACTACAGGTGAAATATGTAGTTTTGAAATGTCCATTTTTTATTTGCCTAAACTACACTACTTTTTTATTTTCGTAGGTATTAGTACATAATGATGAGGTCTTCATCTATAGGACCCATCCATCTCTTGGACTGACTGTCATTAATAGTACTTGTTTTTCTACAACTACCTAATCACATCTCAATATTACTTCTAAAAATATAATCGTCAGGCATATAAAAATTAAAGTTACATTTCAAGGCTTCCCAAAGGAACTCTCCAGTATCAGTCAGCACAGATCCTCGGTGCACCAGGCATCTTCCTGGGCACACCGAGTCTGTACTGGGCCCAAAAGAGATTGCACTGCAGCAGTTGCCATCAGCATCTCTGCCTCTCCTGAGACCTCTGACTGACGGTCTTTTTAGCTGTGTACTAAGCTACATCAACTGGCTCCTCAGCTCCTTGATGGCATCCACCTGCGCTGTCTCTGCCATAAGATCCATCAGTTGTTCCCGGACCTTCTCCTGCTGCCGCTCCGCTAACACAGCTTTGCATCACTCCAGGAGTATTCATGTATCCGCCGAACCACAAGCAAAAGCTTCATGCAGCCTGTAATGAATTTTCATGGAGCTGACGATCCACCACAACCAACGCAGTGCAACCAGAAGATGTGCCACCAGGAACACTGCTTGCACTCTAGCATCATATGTGATGGGGCCCTCACTCTGCTTGCTTCTCAGTTGCACTGAGGTAGGCACAGGACGCACTTTGAATACAAAGTCCAGGCTGCTTTCTTTAATTGCATGAAGAATGCCACCAGTGTTACACCTCGTGGCTCTCCTGAGGCAAGGACTGAGGCAGTCTCCCATTCCTTGCCTGCCACGAGCGCTCCTGCTCAGCAGCGCCGAAGGTCTGCCAGACTGCGCAGTGTGCAGGAGATACCTTTTCAGAGAGGCAGCAGAAGGGTGACACCTAGTGGTTCTCCTGTTACAAGTAGTGAAGCGGTCTCCCATTCCTGGCCTGCCGCGGGTCCTCCTGCTCAGCGGCCCCGAAGGTCTGCGAGGTTGCGCAATGTGCAGAGGTTTGCTACTCAGGGAAGCAGTGAGACTCCCGTTATCTCTGCACATTGTGAGACCGAGGATCCCGCCTCTATTTCCCAGAGGCAGGAGGGTGAGCATGTGGAATGCATGGTGGGTCCCGATTCGCCCACTGACGTCACACGACTTGATGACAAGCCTGGTGACATGGTGAATCCTGACTGGCCAGGCTGGGTCGTCGTGGACCCTGATTGGGTCAAGTCCATCATCTCCACCTCGCGCCCGCCCTTGGGTGGAGCTACACCTCCTTAAAAGCTCCCCCTGCCATCATGGCGGCGCGCGACCGTCCTTCTATGTTTGGATGTCTGGCAGTGTGCTGCCACGCCACTGCTCAGGCATTACTGTCTTTTGTGGGCTTGGCCCTTGCTGCTTAGGCAGCACCTGGTTTGCAGGCCGTGTCCCTGCCTTGCTGCTCTGGCAGTATCCCCTTCAACAGGCCGCGTTCCTGTCCCAGGTGAGCTCCTCAAGTCTCCGCCGGACTCACCTGGTTATTGAAAGCACACGTGCGTGGGCACCTCTGTGCTACCCTCGTGCCATATTCTCGTGACTTCCACTGGCACACATGCATGGGCACCTCTGTGCTTCCCCGTGCAACACGTACACCGAGCCGTGAGATCCGTGCCATACAACCCTCAAGGGTTAGGGCAGACCGGTGTACATAGATCGTCTGTGACATTCCAGACGATCGCTAGCAGCAACCCGCTCACTCTTCACCCACCATAGCAGCGGTCCCTTACACCGCACAGTGGACCTTGACCGGCGGAAGCTGTCCATTTCCCATCTTGGCACGCTTCCCCGGGTCCCCCTCGTAACATTACGGTCGCGCCAAAGGTCTGGCTATGGCTGAAGAGCAGCAGCAGTTGCTGCGTTATGTGCAGCAGTTGGAGTCACGATTGGCAGCAGTGGAGCAGTCTTCCTCCGATAAGACTACTCTGACGACAGTCGCCACCCAGGCGGCTACCCAGGCTGTGCTATTGGGCGGAAGGTCTCCTCGCCTTGCGCTTCCAGAGCGCTTTAGCGGCGACAGCTTTGAGTGCCGTGGTTTTATAAACCAGGTTACCACCTACTTAGAGCTGTCCGCGACTCTTTACGCTACCGAGAAGGCGAAGGTAGCCTTCGTCCAGTCCCTGCTCATGGGGAGAGCGCTGAAGTGGTCCATGCCGTTGTGGGAGCGCGGAGATCGGGTGGTGAATAACTTAACAGCTTATCTTGGGGCCATGAGAATGGTGTTCCTCGGGCCTCAAGTCACCCACGACTCCGCGCTGTTCCTCCTACGACTTCGGCAAGGGTCCGCTTCAGTCGGGGACTTTGCTGTACACTTTAGGACACTTGCCGCGGAGCTGGACTGGCCGGATAAGGTCCTTGTCCCTGTGTTCTGGGAGGGCCTGGCAGGGTTTGTCAAAGACGCACTGGCTACGCGTGAGGTGCCTGCCACTTTAGAGTCATTGATTCAGGTTGCCTCTCGCATAGACATCCGCCAGGCAGAGCGGAGGCTCGAGGTCTCTTCAGCACTCACGTCTTCTCGGCCTAAAAAGCGTCTGACTCCCGTCTTTCATCAGACAGGTCTCCCAGCCAGTCCTGTAGGCGACTCCGTGGAGTCAATGGAGGTGTCCAAGGCGGTCTCCTCTGCCCCAGGTTCTCGGTCTTGTGTCATCTGCTTTTCCTGTGGGCAGAGGGGACACATAGCTACCCGATGTCCCAAACCGTCGGGAAAAGACAGCGTCTAGTTTCTATCAGAGGGGGGACTCTAGACGCTACCTCTCCCTCTAGGTTGACTATCAGCGCCCAGTTGCAGTTCGGCACTACTCTCTTCTCTGCCCTGGCTTGCTTGGACTCAGGCGCTGAAGGCAATTTCATTTCAACCTCCCTGGCAACCCGATACTCAGTTCCCCTGGTTCTGTTGCCCAAGCCACTCAGGGTCCGGGTAGTCGACGGGTCCCTACTACTCGATCCCATCACCCAGATCACCATCCCTCTCAGGATGGATGTACCACCGGGACACCATGAGCAGGTGTCCTTCCTGGTGCTTCCAGGGGGGACGGATGAGATCCTACTGGGTCTTCCCTGGTTGAGACAGCATGCTCCTATACTCAACTGGGCAACAGGGGAGATCTCATCCTGGGCAGGATCCTGTAGAGAGCACCTCGTGACTACCAAACCACCCGCTACCATTAGGTCGGTTGGGTCCTCAGGGAATACAGGGGGGCCGGGTTTACCGACACCTTATGAGGCCTACAGGGATGTCTTTTCCAAAAGGGCCGCAGATACCCTTCCTCCCCACTGGCCATATGATTGCCGAATAGACCTGAAGCCAGGCTCCGAGCCCCCTAGGGGCAGAGTGTATCCACTCTCTGCTCCAGAGACGGAGGCTATGTCCAAATATATTCAGGACAGCCTGGCGAAGGGGTTCATTCGCAAGTCTATTTCACCGGCCGGTGCAGGGTTCTTTTTCGTGTAGAAGAAGGAAGGGGATCTGCGCCCCTGTATCGATTTACAGGGGATTAAATGCAATCACAATCAAGAACAAATACCCTTTGCCCCTCATTACGGAGCTATTTGATTGATTCCGCGGGGCAAAGGTCTTCACAAAGCTGGATCTACGCGGGGCGTATAATCTAGTGCGAGTCCGAGAGGGCGATGAGTGGAAGACCGCCTTTAACACCAGGGATGGTCACTACGAGTATCTAGTAGTGATGAGCGAGTATGCTTGTTACTACTCGGTATTCGCACGAGTATCACTGTACTCAGGCTACTCGGCGGGGACCGAGTAATCTCGCGATACTCGTGCTGTACTCGTGGTCTTCATCCCTGCATGTTGGCGCTATTTTGAGAGCCAGCCCTCATGCAGGGATTGGCTGGAAGACCACTGCAATGCCACAGCCCTGTGGAATTGCAGTGATTGGCCGGCCTGCACAGCGTGACCAAGCCTTTATACCGGCGGGCGCGCTGTGCTCTGTACACAGCCATCTCATATTCCTTGCTTTCCACGCCCACAGGCGCCTATGATTGGTTGCAGTGAGACACGCCCCCACGCTGAGTGACAGGTGTCTCACTGCACCCAATCACAGCAGCCGGTGGGTGTGTCTATACTGTGCAGTAAAATAAATAAATAAATAATTAAAAAAAACGGCGTGCGGTCTCCCCCCTATTTTAATACCAGCCAGATAAAGCCATACGGCTGAAGGCTGGTATTCTCAGGATGGGGAGCTCCACGTTATGGGGAGCCCCCAGCCTAACAATATCAGTCAGCAGCCGCCCAGAATTGCCGCATACATTAGATGCGACTGTTCTGGGACTGTACCCGGCTCTTCCCGATTTACCCTAGTGCGTTGGCAAATCGGGGTAATAAGGAGTTAATGGCAGCCCATAGCTGCCACTAAATCCTAGATTAATCATGTCAGGCGTCTCCCCGAGAAACCTTCCATGATTAATCTGTAAATTACAGTTAAAAAACACACACACCTGAAAAATCCTTTATTAGAAATAAAAAACAATAACAAAGTCCCTCATCACCAATTTATTAACCCCGACAAACCCTCCATGTCCGGCGTAATCCACAGTCCTCCAGCATCGCGTCCAGCTCTGCTACATTCAGGTGACAGGAGCTGCAGAATACACCGCCGCTCCGGGCACCTCCACGCAGCAAATGAAGACAGCCGCGCGATCAGCTGCTGTCAGTCAGGTAACTCACGGCCACCGCTGGATCCAGCGGTGGCCGCGGGTAACCTCAGTGACAGCAGCTGATCGCTATACTCACCTCAGTTGCTGCATGGAGCTGACCGGAGCGGCGGTGAGTAGCGCGATCAGCTGAGCTGTCACTAAGGTTACCCGCGGCCACCGCTGCATCCAGGTAACCTCAGTGACAGCTCAGCTGATCGCTATACTCACCTCAGTTGCTGTGTGAAGCTGACCGGAGCGGCGGTGTATTCTGCAGCTCCTGTCACCTTCATGCAGCACAGCTGGATGCGACGCTGGAGGTCCGTGGATTACGCCGGACATGGAGGGTTTGTCGGGGTTAATAAATTGGTGATGAGGGACTTTGTTAGTGTTTTTTATTTCTAATAAAGGATTTTTCGGGTGTGTGTGTTTTTTAACTGTAATTTACAGATTAATCATGGAAGGAATCTCGGGGAAACGCCTGACATGATTAATCTAGGATTTAGTGGCAGCTATGGGCTGCCATTAACTCCTTATTACCCCGATTTGACAACGCACCAGGGCAAATCGGGAAGAGCCGGGTACAGTCCCAGAACTGTCGCATCTAATGTATGCGGCAATTCTGGGCGGCTGCTGACTGATATTGTTAGGCTGGGGGGCTCCCCATAACGTGGGGCTCCCCATCCTGAGAATACCAGCCTTCAGCCGTATGGCTTTATCTGGCTGGTATTAAAATTGGGGGGGACCGCACGCCGTTTTTTTTAATTATTTAATTATTTATTTCACTGCACAGTATACACACACACACACCGGCTGCTGTGTTTGGGTGCAGTGAGACACCTGTCACTCAGCATGGGGGCGTGTCTCACTGCAACAAATCATAGGCGCCGAAAGCAGGAAAGTAGGGAATACGAGATTGTTTAATGAGCGGCCGGCTTTTTCACAAGAGGAAAAGCCGCCGGAGTTTAGTGAACAGCCGTGCAGCGCCGCGGCAGTGATCGGGGAACGGTAAGTAAGAGAGAGGGGGGAGAATGACCGACAGACTGTGAGAGGGGGACAGACAAGACAGAGAGAGACGGACAGAGCGAGACCGACCGACGGGAGATAGAATGAAAAAAAAATGACCGACATCGCTAGTAAAAAGCACAAAACGTGCGTTTTGGACATCGGAGTGCCACACAATGTTTTACGTAAAATCTTTCATGTATTAATCTCAAAAAGTTACATATACCAGCTCTATCTCACTATTGGGTATGTGCCCTTAACATTTCCGCCATGAAAATTCATTTTGGTGTCATTTTGGAAGGTTTTCTGGTGAGTCCGTAAAAATGGCGTAAAACGCGGACAAAATTGTTCACAGCTGTGACTTTTGAGTGATAAATGCTTCAAGGGGTCTTCCCCATGCTGTTGCCATGTCATTTGAGCACTCTTCTGAGACTTTTGTGACATTTTTAGGGTTTCTACAAGCTGCCGGGGGTCATTTCATAAAAATACTCGGGTCTCCCATAGGATAACATTGGGCTCGGTGCTCGGGCCGAGTACACGAGTATCTTGGGATGCTCGGCCTAAGCCTCGAGCACCCGAGCTTTTTAATACTCGCTCATCACTAGTATCTAGTAATGCCCTTCGGACTCTGCAATGCCCCCGCTGTATTTCAAGACTTTGTGAATGACATTTTCCGGGATTTGTATCTTTCCGTGGTTACATACCTGGATGACATTCTTATCTTCTCCCCCGATCTTGCCACCCATCGGAGGGATGTCATCCGAGTACTTAAGAGGCTCCGCACCCATTCGTTATATGCTAAGCTGGAAAAGTGCGTTTTTGAACGTGAATCCTTGACGTTCCTGGGGTATATCGTGTCCAGTCAGGGGTTAGCAATGGATCCGGGGAAGTTGGAGACAGTGATGAACTAGCCTGAGCCCCGCTCGCTGAAGGCGATCCAGCGATTCTTGGGGTTTATCAATTATTATCGCCAGTTCATTCCCAACTTCTCGATGGTGGCAGCACCCATCATTGCCCTTACCCGCAAGGGCGCTAATCCCAAAGCATGGACACGGGAAACGGTAGAGGCATTTCACACTCTCAAAGCTTTCTTCTCCAGAGCTCCCATCCTTCATCTTCCAGACATCTCCAAACCCTTCCTACTGGAGGTAGATGCCTCTTCGGTCGGTGCAGGTGCAGTCCTGTACCAGAAAAACGAACGAGGAAGGAAGCATCCGTGTTTCTTTTTCTCCAAGACCTTTTCTCCGGCCGAGAGGAACTACTCCATAGGGGATAGGGAGTTACTGGCGATGAAACTAGCATTCCAGGAATGACGGCATCTCCTGGAGAGTGTGAAGCATCCATTTGAGGTGTTTTCTGACCATAAAAACCTCACATACCTCCAGACAGCACAACGCCTGAACCCAAGGCAGGCCCGTTGGTCTTTATTCTTCTCCCGGTTCCGCTTTATTATCCGCCACCTGGCCGGTGAGAAGAACGTACGGGCCGATGCCTTGTCACGTTGTATGGTTGTGTTGGAGGAGGACGAGGAGGAGCCTCGTCTTATACTACCCCCGGACAGCTTGAGGATGGTCACTCCCACTTCTTTGGACCAGGTGCCACCTGGCAAGACCCTCGTTCCCCCTGAACTACGGAACGAGGTGCTATCGTGGGCCCATGCCTCCAAGGTCGGGGGTCACTTCGGGGTCAAAAGGACCAGAGACCTTGTGACCAGGCATTATTGGTGGCCGAGACTACCCCAGGACATACAGGAGTATGTGGGAGCCTGTATGTCGTGTGCTTGGAATAAGCCATCCCGGCAGAGACCGGCAGGTCTTCTTCACCCACTGCCAGTGCCGGATCGTCCCTGGGAAGTGGTGGGGATGGACTCCCTGGGAGATCTGCCCAAGTTAGCAGGGCACAGGGTCGTATGGGTCATCACGGATCACTTCACTAAAATGGTCCACTTGGTGCCTCTCCCACGACTCCCGACGTCACGTGCTCTCGCCACCTTGTTCATTCGGCATGTATTTAGGTTGCATGGCATGCCTGACAAGGTGGTGAGTGACCGGGGACCCCAGTTCGCGTCTCGCTTCTGGAGAGAACTCTGTAAGCTCCTGCAGATAGAGCTGAACATCTCCTCCGCATACCATCCCGAGACCAATGGACTGGTGGAGAGGACCAATCAGACCTTGGTAACTTACCTCCGCCATTTTATCTCCACGCACCACGACAACTGGGCTAACCTCCTTCCTTGGGCCGAATTTGCCATTAATAATTCGGTCCATGAATCCTCTGGCCAGACTCCGTTCCTGCTCAATAACGGACAACATCCCAGAATCCCAGTACCGATGCCCAATACGTCACCCGAGTGGAGGATTGGGCGACCAAGGCCCGGGAGATCTGGGATAACACCCAAGAGGCTCTTAAGAGGGCTAAAGACCGGATGGTGACAACGGCTAATGTTCGCCGCCGCCCTGCACCATCCTTCACCCCTGGTGACCTAGTGTGGCTGTCCTCTAAGAATGTTAACCTACGGGTACAGGCAGTCAAGTTCGCCCCTAAGTACCTGGGTCCGTTTAAAGTACTACAGCAGGTAAACCCGGTGGCATACCGACTCCAGCTCCCTCCACGCTGGGCTATAGCCAACACCTTTCACGTGTCCCTCCTGAAACCCGTACGACTTAATAAGTTCTCAGGGTCCCTGTCGGCTCAAACTGACTCCCTGTCCGACGACCCTGAGGTGGCGAAGCTTGTGGAGACAAAAGTCATACAGGGCCGGAGGTACTACCTCGTGGAGTGGGCCGGCCGTGGTCCGAAGCATAGATCCTTGGAACTGGAGGATCATATCCGCACCCCGGGTTTAATAGCGGCCTTCGAGCACGGACAGGGGAGGGAGCCTAGACGGGGGAGTAATGTTACACCTCGTGGCTCTCCTGAGGCAAGAACTGAGGCAGTCTCCCATTCCTTGCCTGCCACGAGCGCTCCTGCTCAGCAGCGCCGAAGGTCTGCCAGACTGCGCAGTGTGCAGGAGATACCTTCTCAGAGAGGCAGCAGAAGGGTGACACCTAGTGGTTCTCCTGTTACAAGGAGTGAAGCGGTCTCCCATTCCTGGCCTGCCGCGGGTCCTCCTGCTCAGCGGCTCCGAAGGTCTGCGAGGTTGCGCAATTTGCAGAGGTTTGCTACTCAGGGAAGCAGTGAGACTCCCGTTATCTCTGCACATTGTGAGACCGAGGATCCCGCCTCTATTTCCCAGAGGCAGGAGGGTGAGCATGTGCAATGCGTGGTGGGTCCTGATTCGCCCACTGACGTCACATGACTTGATGACAAGTCTGGTGACGTGGTGAATCCTGACTGGCCAGGCTTGGACGTCGTGGACCCTGATTGGGTCAAGTCCGTCATCTCCGCCTTGCGCCCGCCCTTGGGTGGAGCTACACCTCCTTAAAAGCTCCCCCTGCCATCATGGTGGCGCGCGACTGTCCTTCTATGTTTGGATGTCTGGCAGCGTGCTGCCACGCCACTGCTCAGGCATTACTGTCTTTTGTGGGCTTGGCCCTTCCTGCTTAGGCAGCACCTGGTTTGCAGGCCGTGTCCCTGCCTTGCTGCTCCGGCAGTATCCCCTTCAACAGGCCGTGATCCTGTCCCAGGTGAGCTCCTCAAGTCTCCGCCGGACTCACCTGGTTATTGAAAGCACACGTGCGTGGGCAACTCTGTGCTACCCTCGTGCCATATTCTCGTGACTTCCACTGGCACACGTGTGTGGGCACCTCTGTGCTTCCCCGTGCAACACGTACACCGAGCCGTGAGATCCGTGCCATACAACCCTCACGGGTTAGGGCAGACCGGTGTACATAGATCGTCTGTGACATTCCAGACGATCGCTAGCAGCAACCCGCTCACTCTTCACCCACCATAGCAGCGGTTCCTTACACCGCACAGTGGACCTTGACCGGCGGAAGCTGTCCATTTCCCATCTTGGCACGCTTCCCCGGGTCCCCCTCGTAACACACCAGTATAGGAGATAAATTGCATTTCAGTGCAGGAAAACAACATATGCATTTCCACCATGGTACATTAGTGTCAGCCCAGTACGTCCGAGCGTCAAGGCTTTTTGCAGGAAGACCCCAGTCAGTATATCCAACCCACTTACAACATCTCCAAAACAAGCCATGTGCCAAACTGCCAACATTTTAAAAGCTTGAGACACACCCATGGGCGGAGGTATGTGAATAGCCAGTTCCACCCATCTCTCTGGCTATCCGTTAAACCTGTACCTGGAATGCCCTAATAAGACTTGTGGCATTACAAGTCTTAGAGCAGATATTCAAACTTACGCCACTTTTGCTCGCAATACATACCCTCTGTCATGTTACATAGTACATAATGATGTGCTCTTCATCTATATGATCCACAATTACCTAATTATGTCTTGATATTACTTTTAAAAAAAGATAGTCAGTCAGGCATAGAAAGTTTTTTGAATGAATGTTAAAAATCTGCCAAAGTCTGGAAACTTATCCATGCTAAAGGACCTGTAGAAGAATGTATCATGGTCAAATTTGACCCATGAAGACAGTTTCTAATTATGTATCAGAATCAAATGCACTGATCATCTACTTTCCATAAATTATGAGCAAATTGGTGAAATTACACCTATCAAGAAAAAAAAATTAACAGCCTCCTCCATAACCCCTTAGCTGTCCTATCCATCGCCAAGATAGGTGTTTTGTACCATTTTCAGTACAAGTCATTTTCAATCAATTTGCTCCTAATTTAGACAAAATAGCTGAAACATTTATCACACAAACTGTACATGTGAGGTCTGCTTTTTCTAACAACAGGTGAAATATGTAGTTTTGAAATGTCCATTTTTTATTTGACTAAACTACACTACTTTTTATTTTCGTAGGTATTAGTACATAATGATGAGGTCTTCATCTATAGGACCCATCCATCTCTTGGACTGACTGTCATTAATAGTACTTGTTTTTCCACAACTACCTAATCACATCTTAATATTACTTCTAAAAATATAGTCGTCAGGCATATAAAGTTTAAAGTTTCATTTCAAGGCTTCCCAAAGGAACTCTCCAGTATCAGTCAGCACAGATCCTCGGTGCACCAGGCATCTTCCTGGGCACACCGAGTCTGTACTGGGCCCACAAGACATTGCACTGCAGCAGTTCCCATCAGCATCGCTGCCTCTCCTGAGACCTCTGACTGACGGTCCCTTTAGCTGTGTACTAACCTACATCGACTGGCTCCTCAGCTCCTTGATGGCATCCACCTGCGCTGTCTCTGCCATAAGATCCATCAGTTGTTCCCGGACCTTCTCCTGCTGCCGCTTCACTAACACAGCTTTGCATCACTCCAGGAGTATTCATGTATCCGCCGAATGTTACGGGGGAACCGGCAGATTAGGACCAAAGGTATATATCCTAATCGCCAGTCGGGGCCCACCGTGCTCCAGATGACAAAGGAGCTGCTGGCACCTGAGGGTTAGGCAGAGACTATAGAGCTGGATGGCTCTGAGATAACTCAAGGAACCGGTCACGTGTGTAGGGACTCATCAGACCGGACGACAACCCAGTTAGCGTTTCGGTGGAGCGGACGCTACTCCGACCACGTGTGTAACAACACGTCAGGCCGGATGGTAACCAGATAGCGTTGACCGAGAAGACCGCTGCGACAGCGCCCTGTAGGCCACGTGTGTAAGACACGTCAGGCCGAGCGGTCCTCCGATTAGCGTTTCTGGCCACCACTCGACTGTAAAGGACACGTCAGACCAGGTAGTCACACCAGTAGCATTTGACTGGGAAGCCGAGGATGATAATAGGGTTCACACACCCAATCCAGGAACACCCTGTTAACTTCACAGGTGTTCTGGGGTGCGCTGTCCGTGCGCGTAGAGGGCACAACCGGACAGGTGGCGCAGCAGGTACACTGTCTGTGTGCGTAGAGGGCACTCTCGGACAGGTGACGAAACAGGTATTCTGTCCGTGTGCGTAGGAGGCACAACTGAACAGGTGACGCAGCAGCCGCAGCCCAGTTAACGCCACTGGACTGCTCTAGCACAACAGGAACAGTAGCAAGGAAGCACGGCGCCTGACCCTCATGTGCTGAGCCACGAAACTTGGCGTGACAGGCACCGTTCGCCTAGCCCTACCTACCGCTTCCAACAAGGCTTATGCCACCAAGAACTCTAAATGAAGACTGCGCACCTCCATGTTGTCTCCAGCCCCTTTTATAACCTAGGTCCGCCCCAAACCCAGGGTGGAACCACCAAGGTCCAATAGCAGAGTGCCATGTCATCAGTAACTTCACATGCGACCTATCCGGAACCGCCACGTCATTGATGACCTCATGGCAGCCACGCCCCAAACACTTCACCAGTCATCGTCTGATGACCAATGGTGAGGTGCCAGATCATAGGGGCGGGCCTCTGCGAGCCAGTCCGGAGATGCCACGTCATCAGGACACCTGACACCCTCTGCCCTATCAGGGCCTGCCACCTCACGGACATGCTCAGTGAGGTCCTTACCGGACCTAACCTCTGATGCACATGCTCAGTAGCCTTAGCAACAGGCTTAAAAAGCAGACTATCAGTTTGAGCATGCTCAGTAGGCACATCCCAGAACTTAGACACAGCACGAAGTCCAAGTACCTGTGCAAAGAGGCTGTTAGGGTTAATTGTGGGAGCATGCTCAGTAGCCTGAACTGAGGACTTAGTCTCAGACATAACACAAACAGGCTGAGCATGCTCACTTGGCAAAACACGGGGCTTAGACTCTGGCTGGGGTAAATCGGCGCACGCATGCGCACTAGCCGCCTCTCCCCACTTAGACGTGGTGGAAGGAACAGCCAACTGGACGACCCGAGGCACGGCCAAGAACGGCAGCCGGCGCCTGGGCGCAACAGGAACCGCAGCAGACTGCTTGCGGTTATGGCAGCGCCGGTTCGTAACACCGAACCACAAGCAAAAGCTTTACGCAGCCTGTAATGAATTTTCGTGGAGCTGACGATCCAGCGCAACCAACGCAGTGCAACCACAAGACGTGCCACAAGGAACGCTGCTTGCACTCTAGCATCATATGTGATGGGGTCCTCACTCTGCTTGCTTCTCAGTTGCACTGAGGTAGGCACAGGACGCACTTTGAATACAAGGTCCAGGCTGCTTTATTTAATTGCATAAAGCATGCCACCAGTATAGGAGATAAACTGCATTTCAGTGCAGGAAAACAACATATGCATTTCCACTATGGTACATTAGTGTCAGCCCAGTACGTCCGAGCATCAAGGCTTTTTGCAGGAAGACCCCAGTCAGTATATCCAACCGACTTACAACATCTCCAAAACAAGCCATGTGCCAAACTGCCAACATTTTAAAAGCTTGAGACACACCCATGGGCGGAGGTATGTGAATAGCCAGTTCCACCCATCTCTCTGGCTATCCGTTAAACCTGTTCCTGGAATGCCCTAATAAGACTTGTGGCATTACAAGTCTTAGAGCAGATATTCAAGCTTACGCCACTTTTGTTCGTAATACATACCCTCTGTCATGTTACATAGTACATAATGATGTGCTCTTCATCTATATGATCCACAATTACCTAATTATGTCTTGATATTACTTTTAAAAAAAGATAGTCAGTCAGGCATAGAAAGTTTTTTGAATGAATTTTAAAAGTCTGCCAAACTCTGGAAACTTATCCATGCTAAAGGACCTATAGAAGAATGTATCATGGTCAAATTTGACCCATGAAGACAGTTTCTAATTACGTATCAGAATCAAATGCACTGATCATCTACTTTCCATAAATTATGAGCAAATTGGTGAAATTACACCTATCAAGAAAAAAAAAAATTAACAGCCTCCTCCATAACCCCTTAGCTGTCCTATCCATCGCCAAGATAGGTGTTTTGTACCATTTTCAGTACAAGTCATTTTCAATCAATTTGCTCCTAATTTAGACAAAATAGCTGAAACATTTATCACACAAACTGTACATTTGAGGTCTGCTTTTTTTTACAACAGGTGAAATATGTAGTTTTGAAATGTCCATTTTTTATTTGCCTAAACTACGCTACTTTTTTATTTTCGTAGGTATTAGTACATAATGATGAGGTCTTCATCTATAGGACCCATCCATCTCTTGGACTGACTGTCATTAATAGTACTTGTTTTTCCACAACTACCTAATCACATCTCAATATTACTTCTAAAAATATAGTCGGCAGGCATATAAAGTTTAAAGTTACATTTCAAGGCTTCCGAAAGGAACTCTCCAGTATCAGTCAGCACAGATCCTCGGTGCACCAGGCATCTTCCTAGGCACACCGAGTCTGTACTGGGCCCACAAGAGATTGCACTGCAGCAGTTCCCATCAGCATCGCTGCCTCTCCTGAGACCTCTGACGGTCTTTTTAGCTGTGTACTAACCTACATCAACTGGCTCCTCAGCTCCTTGATGGCATCCACCTGCGCTGTCTCTGCCATAAGATCCATCAGTTGTTCCCGGACCTTCTCCTGCTGCCGCTCCGCTAACACAGCTTTGCATCACTCCAGGAGTATTCATGTATCCGCCGAACCACAAGCAAAAGCTTTACGCAGCCTGTAATAAATTTTCGTGGAGCTGACGATCCACCGCAACCAATGCAGTGCAACCACAAGACGTGCCACTAGGAACGCTGCTTGCACTCTAGCATCATATGTGATGGGGTCCTCACTCTGCTTGCTTCTCAGTTGCACTGAGGTAGGCACAGGACGCACTTTGAATACAAAGTCCAGGCTGCTTTATTTAATTGCATAAAGCATGCCACCAGTATAGGAGATAAATTGCATTTCAGTGCAGGAAAACAACATATGCATTTACACTATGGTACATTAGTGTCAGCCCAGTACGTCCGAGCGTCAAGGCTTTTTACAGGAGACCCCAGTCAGTATATCCAACCCACTTACATCTAAAAAACAAGCCATGTGCCAAACTGCCAACATTTTAAAAGCTTGAGACACACCCATGGGCGGAGGTATGTGAATAGCCAGTTCCACCCATCTCTCTGGCTATCCGTTAAACCTGTTCCTGGAATGCCCTAATAAGACTTGTGGCATTACAAGTCTTAGAGCAGATATTCAAGCTTATGCCACTTTCGTTCGTAATACATACCCTCTGTCATGTTACATAGTACATAATGATGTGCTCTTCATCTGTATGATCCACAATTACCTAATTATGTCTTGATATTACTTTTAAAAAAAGATAGTCAGTCAGGCATAGAAAGTTTTTTGAATGAATGTTAAAAGTCTGCCAAAGTCAGGAAACTTATCCATGCTAAAGGACCTGTAGAAGAATGTATCATGGTCAAATTTGACCCATGAAGACAGTTTCTAATTACGTATCAGAATCAAATGCACTGATCATCTACTTTCCATAAATTATGAGCAAATTGGTGAAATTACACCTATCAAGAAAAAAAAAAAATTAACAGCCTCCTCCATAACCCCTTAGCTGTCCTATCCATCGCCAAGATAGGTGTTTTGTACCATTTTCAGTACAAGTCATTTTCAATCAATTTGCTCCTAATTTAGACAAAATAGCTGAAACATTTATCACACAAACTGTACATGTGAGGTCTGCTTTTTTTTACAACAGGTGAAATATGTAGTTTTGAAATGTCCATTTTTTATTTGCCTAAACTACACTACTTTTTTATTTTCGTAGGTATTAGTACATAATGATGAGGTCTTCATCTATAGGACCCATCCATCTCTTGGACTGACTGTCATTAATAGTACTTGTTTTTCCAAAACTACCTAATCACATCTCAATATTACTTCTAAAAATATAGTCGTCAGGCATATAAAGTTTAAAGTTACATTTCAAGGTTTCCCAAAGGAACTCTCCAATATCAGTCAGCACAGATCCTCGGTGCACCAGGCATCTTCCTGGGCACACCAAGTCTGTACTGGGCCCACAAGAGATTGCACTGCAGCAGTTCCCATCAGCATCACTGCCTTTCCTGAGACCTCTGACTGACGGTCTTTTTAGCTGTGTACTAACCTACATCAACTGGTTCCTCAGCTCCTTGATGGCATCCACCTGCGCTGTCTCTGCCATAAGATCCATCAGTTGTTCCCGGACCTTCTCCTGCTGCCACTCCGCTAACACAGCTTTGCATCACTCCAGGAGTATTCATGTATCCGCCGAACCACAAGCAAAAGCTTTACGCAGCCTGTAATGAACTTTCGTGGAGCTGACGATCCACCGCAACCAATGCAGTGCAACCACAAGACGTGGCACCAGGAACGCTGCTTGAACTCTAGCATCATATGTGATGGGGTCCTCACTCTGCTTGCTTCTCAGTTGCACTGAGGTAGGCACAGGACGCACTTTGAATACAAAGTCCAGGCTGCTTTATTTAATTGCATAAAGCATGCCACTAGTATAGGAGATAAATTGCATTTCAGTTCAGGAAAACAACATATGCATTTCCACTATGGTACATTAGTGTCAGCCCAGTACGTCCGTGCGTCAAGGCTTTTTGCAGAAAGACCCCAGTAAGTATATTCAACCGACTTACAACATCTCCAAAACAAGCCATGTGCCAAACTGCCAACACTTTAAAAGTTTGAGACACACCCATGGGCGGAGGTATGTGAATAGCCAGTTCCACCCATCTCTCTGGCTATCCGTTCAACCTGTTCCTGGAATGCCCTAATAAGACTTGTGGCATTACAAGTCTTAGAGCAGATATTCAAGCTTACGCCACTTTCGTTCGTAATACATACCCTCTGTCATGTTACATAGTACATAATGATGTGCTCTTCATCTATATGATCCACAATTTCCTAATTATGTCTTGATATTACTTTTAAAAAAAGATAGTCAGTCAGGCATAGAAAGTTTTTTGAATGAATGTTAAAAGTCTGCCAAAGTCAGGAAACTTATCCATGCTAAAGGACCTGTAGAAGAATGTATCATGGTCAAATTTGACCCATGAAGACAGTTTCTAATTACGTATCAGAATCAAATGCACTGATCATCTACTTTCCATAAATTATGAGCAAATTGGTGAAATTACACCTATCAAGAAAAAAAAAAAATTAACAGCCTCCTCCATAACCCCTTAGCTGTCCTATCCATCGCCAAGATAGGTGTTTTGTACCATTTTCAGTACAAGTCATTTTCAATCAATTTGCTCCTAATTTAGACAAAATAGCTGAAACATTTATCACACAAACTGTACATGTGAGGTCTGCTTTTTTTTACAACAGGTGAAATATGTAGTTTTGAAATGTCCATTTTTTATTTGCCTAAACTACACTACTTTTTTATTTTCGTAGGTATTAGTACATAATGATGAGGTCTTCATCTATAGGACCCATCCATCTCTTGGACTGACTGTCATTAATAGTACTTGTTTTTCCACAACTACCTAATCACATCTCAATATTACTTCTAAAAATATAGTCGTCAGGCATATAAAGTTTAGAGTTTCATTTCAAGGCTTCCCAAAGGAACTCTCCAGTATCAGTCAGCACAGATCCTCGGTGCACCAAGCATCTTCCTGGGCACACAGAGTCTGTACTGGGCCCACAAGAGATTGCACTGCAGCAGTTCCCATCAGCATCGCTGCCTCTCCTGAGACCTCTAACTGACGGTCTTTTTAGCTGTGTACTAACCTACATCAACTGGCTCCTCAGCTCCTTGATGGCATCCACCTGCGCTGTCTCTGCCATAAGATCCATCAGTTGTTCCAGGACCTTCTCCTGCTGCCGCTCCGCTAACACAGCTTTGCATCACTCCAGGAGTATTCATGTATCCGCCGAACCACAAGCAAAAGCTTATGTCCATTTTTTATTTGCCTAAACTACACTACTTTTTTATTTTCGTAGGTATTAGTACATAATGATGAGGTCTTCATCTATAGGACCCATCCATCTCTTGGACTGACTGTCATTAATAGTACTTGTTTTTCCACAACTACCTAATCACATCTCAATATTACTTCTAAAAATATAGTCGTCAGGCATATAAAGTTTAGAGTTTCATTTCAAGGCTTCCCAAAGGAACTCTCCAGTATCAGTCAGCACAGATCCTCGGTGCACCAAGCATCTTCCTGGGCACACAGAGTCTGTACTGGGCCCACAAGAGATTGCACTGCAGCAGTTCCCATCAGCATCGCTGCCTCTCCTGAGACCTCTAACTGACGGTCTTTTTAGCTGTGTACTAACCTACATCAACTGGCTCCTCAGCTCCTTGATGGCATCCACCTGCGCTGTCTCTGCCATAAGATCCATCAGTTGTTCCAGGACCTTCTCCTGCTGCCGCTCCGCTAACACAGCTTTGCATCACTCCAGGAGTATTCATGTATCCGCCGAACCACAAGCAAAAGCTTTACGCAGCCTGTAATGAATTTTTGTGGAGCTGACGATCCACCGCAACCAACGCAGTGCAACCACAAGACGTGGCACCAGAAACGCTGCTTGCACTCTAGCATCATATGTGATGGGGTCCTCACTCTGCTTGCTTCTCAGTTGCACTGAGGTAGGCACAGGACGCACTTTGAATACAAAGTCCAGGCTGCTTTATTTAATTGCATAAAGCATGCCACTAGTATAGGAGATAAATTGCATTTCAGTGCAGGAAAACAACATATGCATTTCCACTTTGGTACATTGGTGTCAGCCCAGTACGTCCGTGCGTCAAGGCTTTTTGCAGGAAGACCCCAGTAAGTATATTCAACCGACTTACAACATCTCCAAAAGAAGCCATGTGCCAAACTGCCAACACTTTAAAAGCTTGAGACACACCGATGGGCGGAGGTATGGAAATAGCCAGTTCCACCCATCTCTCTGGCTATCCGTTCAACCTGTTCCTGGAATGCCCTAATAAGACTTGTGGCATTACAAGTCTTAGAGCAGATATTCAAGCTTACGCCACTTTCATTCGTAATACATACCCTCTGTCATGTTACATAGTACATAATGATGTGCTTTTCATCTATATGATCCACAATTACCTAATTATGTCTTGATATTACTTTTAAAAAAAGATAGTCAGTCAGGCAAAGAAAGTTTTTTGAATGAATGTTAAAAGTCTGCCAAAGTCAGGAAACTTATCCATGCTAAAGGACCTGTAGAAGAATGTATCATGGTCAAATTTGACCCATGAAGACAGTTTCTAATTACGTATCAGAATCAAATGCACTGATCATCTACTTTCCATAAATTATGAGCAAATTGGTGAAATTACACCTATCAAGAAAAAAAAAATTAACAGCCTCCTCCATAACCCCTTAGCTGTCCTATCCATCGCCAAGATAGGTGTTTTGTACCATTTTCAGTACAAGTCTTTTTCAATCAATTTGCTCCTAATTTAGACAAAATAGCTGAAACATTTATCACACAAACTGTACATGTGAGGTCTGCTTTTTTTTACAACAGGTGAAATATGTAGTTTTGAAATGTCCATTTTTTATTTGCCTAAACTTCACTACTTTTTTTTTTCGTAGGTATTAGTACATAATGATGAGGTCTTCATCTATGGGACCCATCCATCTCTTGGACTGACTGTCATTAATAGTACTTGTTTTTCCACAACTACCTAATCACATCTCAATATTACTTCTAAAAATATAGTCGTCAGGCATATAAAGTTTAAAGTTTCATTTCAAGGCTTCCCAAAGGAACTCTCCAGTATCAGTCAGCACAGATCCTCGGTGCACCAGGCATCTTCCTGGGCACAACGAGTCTGTACTGGGCCCACAAGAGATTGCACTGCAGCAGTTCCCATCAGCATCGCTGCCTCTCCTGAGACCTCTGACGGTCTTTTTAGCTGTGTACTAACCTACATCAACTGGCTCCTCAGCTCCTTGATGGCATCCACCTGCGCTGTCTCTGCCATAAGATCCATCAGTTGTTCCAGGACCTTCTCCTGCTGCCGCTCCGCTAACACAGCTTTGCATCACTCCAGGAGTATTCATGTATCCGCCGAACCACAAGCAAAAGCTTTACACAGCCTATAATGAATTTTCGTGGAGCTGACGATCCACCGCAACCAACGCAATGCAACCACAAGACGTGGCACCAGGAACTCTGCTTGCACTCTAGCATCATATGTGATGGGGTCCTTACTCTGCTTGTTTCTCAGTTGCACTGAGGTAGGCACAGGACGCACTTTGAATACAAAGTCCAGGTTGCTTTATTTAATTGCATAAAGTATGCCACTAGTATAGGAGATAAATTGCATTTCAGTGCAGGAAAACAACATATGCATTTCCACTATGGTACATTAGTGTCAGCCCAGTACGTCCGAGCGTCAAGGCGTTTTGCAGGAAGACCCCAGTCAGTATATCCAACCGACTTACAACATCTCCAAAACAAGCCATGTGCCAAACTGTCAACACTTTAAAAGCTTGAGACACACCCATGGGCGGAGGTATGTGAATAGCCAGTTCCACCCATCTCTCTGGCTATCCGTTAAACCTGTTCCTGGAATGCCCTAATAAGACTTGTGGCATTACAAGTCTTAGAGCAGATATTCAAGCTTATGCCACTTTCGTTCGTAATACATACCCTCTGTCATGGTACATAGTACATAATGATGTGCTCTTCATCTATATGATCCACAATTACCTAATTATGTCTTGATATTACTTTTAAAAAAAGATAGTCAGTCAGGCATAGAAAGTTTTTTGAATGAATGTTAAAAGTCTGCCAAAGTCAGGAAACTTATCCATGCTAAAGGACCTGTAGAAGAATGTATCATGGTCAAATTTGACCCATGAAGACAGTTTCTAATTACGTATCAGAATCAAATGCACTGATCATCTACTTTCCATAAATTATGAGCAAATTGGTGAAATTACACCTATCAAGAAAAAAAAAATTAACAGCCTCCTCCATAACCCCTTAGCTGTCCTATCCATCGCCAAGATAGGTGTTTTGTACCATTTTCAGTACAAGTCATTTTCAATCAATTTGCTCCTAATTTAGACAAAATAGCTGAAACATTTATCACACAAAGTGTACATGTAAGGTCTGCTTTTTTTTACAACAGGTGAAATATGTAGTTTTGAAATGTCCATTTTTTATTTGCCTAAACTACACTACTTTTTTATTTTCGTAGGTATTAGTACATAATGATGAGGTCTTCATCTATAGGACCCATCCATCTCTTGGACTGACTGTCATTAATAGTACTTGTTTTTCCACAACTACCTAATCACATCTCAATATTACTTCTAAAAATATAGTCGTCAGGCATATAAAGTTTAAAGTTTCATTTCAAGGCTTCCCAAAGGAACTCTCCAGTATCAGTCAGCACAGATCCTCGGTGCACCAGGCATCTTCCTGGGCACACCGAGTCTGTACTGGGCCCACAAGAGATTGCACTGCAGCAGTTCCCATCAGCATCGCTGCCTCTCCTGAGACCTCTGACGGTCTTTTTAGCTGTGTACTAACCTACATCAACTGGCTCCTCAGCTCCTTGATGGCATCCACCTGCGCTGTCTCTGCCATAAGATCCATCAGTTGTTCCAGGACCTTCTCCTGCTGCCGCTCCGCTAACACAGCTTTGCATCACTCCAGGAGTATTCATGTATCCGCCGAACCACAAGCAAAACCTTTACGCAGCCTGTAATGAATTTTCGTGGAGCTGACGCTCCACCGCAACCAACGCAGTGCAACCAAAAGACGTGGCACCAGGAACGCTGCTTGCACTCTAGCATCATATGTGATGGGGTCCTCACTCTGCTTGCTTCTCAGTTGCACTGAGGTAGGCACAGGACGCACTTTGAATACAAAGTCCAGGTTGCTTTATTTAATTGCATAAAGCATGCCACCAGTATAGGAGATATATTGCATATCAGTGCAGGAAAACAACATATGCATTTCAGCCAAGTACGTCCGAGCCAAAGTCAGGAAACATATCCATGCTAAAGGACCTGTAGAAGAATGTATCATGGTCAAAATTGACCCATGAAGACAGTTTCTAATTACGTATCAGAATCAAATGCACTGATCATCTACTTTCCATAAATTATGAGCAAATTGGTGAAATTACACCTATCAAGAAAAAAAAAAAATTAACAGCCTCCTCCATAACCCCTTAGCTGTCCTATCCATCGCCAAGATAGGTGTCTTGTACCATTTTCAGTAAAAGTCATTTTCAATCAATTTGCTCCTAATTTAGACAAAATAGCTGAAACATTTATCACACAAACTGTACATGTGAGGTCTGCTTTTTTTTACAACAGGTGAAATATGTAGTTTTGAAATGTCCATTTTTTATTTGCATAAACTTTACTACTTTTTTATTTTCGTAGGTACATAATGATGAGGTCTTAATCTATAGGACCCATCCATCTCTTGGACTGACTGTCATTAATAGTACTTGTTTTTCCACAACTACCTAATCACATCTTAATATTACTTCTAAAAATATAGTCGTCAGGCATATAAAGTTTAAAGTTTCATTTCAAGGTTTCCCAAAGGAACTCTAAAGTATCAGTCAGCACAGATCCTCGGTGCACCAGGCATCTTCCTGGGCACACCGAGTCTGTACTGGGCCCACAAGAGATTGCACTGCAGCAGTTCCCATCAGCATCTCTGCCTCTCCTGAGACTTCTGACGGTCTTTTTAGCTGTGAACTAACCTACATCAACTGGCTCCTCAGCTCCTTGATGGCATCCACCTGCGCTGTATCTGCCATAAGATCCATCAGTTGTTCCAGGACCTTCTCCTGCTGCCGCTCCGCTAACACAGCTTTGCATCACTCCAGGAGTATTCATGTATCCGCCGAACCACAAGCAAAAGCTTTACGCAGCCTGTAATGAATTTTCGTGGAGCTGACGATCCACCGCAACCAATGCAGTGCAACCACAAGACGTGGCACCAGGAACGCTGCTTGCACTCCAGCATCATATGTGATGGGGTCCTCACTCTGCTTGCTTCTCAGTTGCACTGAGGTAGGCACAGGACGCACTTTGAATACAAAGTCCAGGCTGCTTTATTTAATTGCATTAAGCATGCCACTAGTATAGGAGATAAATTGCATTTCAGTGCAGGAAAACAACATATGCATTTCCACTATGGTACATTAGTGTCAGCCCAGTACGTCCGAGCGTCAAGGCGTTTGGCAGGAAGACCCCAGTCAGTATATCCAACCGACTTACAACATCTCCAAAACAAGCCATGTGCCAAACTGCCAACACTTTAAAAGCTTGAGACACACCCATGGGCGGAGGTATGTGAATAGCCAGTTCCACCCATCTCTCTGGCTATCCGTTAAACCTGTTCCTGGAATGCCCTAATAAGACTTGTGGCATTACAAGTCTTAGAGCAGATATTCAAGCTTATGCCACTTTCGTTCGTAATACATACCCTCTGTCATGGTACATAGTACATAATGATGTGCTCTTCATCTATATGATCCACAACTACCTAATTATGTCTTGATATAACTTTTAAAAAAAGATAGTCAGTCAGGCATAGAAAGTTTTTTGAATGAATGTTAAAAGTCTGCCAAAGTCAGGAAACGTATCTAAGCTAAAGGACCTGTAGAAGAATGTATCATGGTCAAATTTGACCCATGAAGACAGTTTCTAATTACATATCAGAATCAAATGCACTGATCATCTACTTTCCATAAGTTATGAGCAAATTGGTGAAATTACAACTATCAAGAAAAAAAAAATTAACAGCCTCCTCCATAACCCCTTAGCTGTCCTATCCATCGCCAAGATAGGTGTTTTGTACCATTTTCAGTACAAGTCATTTTCAATCAATTTGCTCCTAATTTAGACAAAATAGCTGAAACATTTATCACACAAACTGTACATGTAAGGTCTGCTTTTTTTTACAACAGGTGAAATATGTAGTTTTGAAATGTCCATTTTTTATTTGCCTAAACTACACTACTTTTTTATTTTCGAAGGTATTAGTACATAATGATGAGGTCTTCATCTATAGGACCCATCCATCTCTTGGACTGACTGTCATTAATAGTACTTGTTTTTCCACAACTACCTAATCACATCTCAATATTACTTCTAAAAAGATAGTCGTCAGGCATATAAAGTTTAAAGTTTCATTTCAAGGTTTCCCAAAGGAACTCTCCAGTATCAGTCAGCACAGATCCTCGGTGCACCAGGCATCTTCCTGGGCACATCGAGTCTGTACTGGGCCCACAAGAGATTGCACTGAAGCAGTTCCCATCAGCATCGCTGCCTCTCCTGAGACCTCTAACTGACGGTCTTTTTAGCTGTGTACTAACCTACATCAACTGGCTCCTCAGCTCCTTGATGGCTTCCACCTGCGCTGTCTCTGCCATAAGATCCATCAGTTGTTCCAGGACCTTCTCCTGCTGCCGCTCCGCTAACACAGCTTTGCATCACTCCAGGAGTATTCATGTATCCGCCGAACCACAAGCAAAAGCTTTACGCAGCCTGTAATGAATTTTCGTGGAGCTGACGATCCACCGCAACCAACGCAGTGCAACCACAAGACGTGGCACCAAGAACGCTGCTTGCACTCTAGCATCATATGTGATGGGGTCCTCACTCTGCTTGCTTCTCAGTTGCACTGAGGTAGGCACAGGACGCACTTTGAATACAAAGTCCAGGTTGCTTTATTTAATTGCATAAAGCATGCCACCAGTATAGGAGATATATTGCATATCAGTGCAGGAAAACAACATATGCATTTCAGCCAAGTACGTCCGAGCCAAAGTCAGGAAACTTATCCATGCTAAAGGACCTGTAGAAGAATGTATCATGGTCAAATTTGACCCATGAAGACAGTTTCTAATTACGTATCAGAATCAAATGCACTGATCATCTACTTTCCATAAATTATGAGCAAATTGGTGAAATTACACCTATCAAGAAAAAAAAAATTAACAGCCTCCTCCATAACCCCTTAGCTGTCCTATCCATCGCCAAGATAGGTGTTTTGTACCATTTTCAGTAAGTCATTTTCAATCAATTTGCTCCTAATTTAGACAAAATAGCTGAAACATTTATCACACAAACTGTACATGTGAGGTCTGCTTTTTTTTACAACAGGTGAAATATGTAGTTTTGAAATGTCCATTTTTTATTTGCGTAAACTACACTACTTTTTTATTTTCGTAGGTACATAATGATGAGGTCTTCATCTATAGGACCCATCCATCTCTTGGACTGACTGTCATTAATAGTACTTGTTTTTCCACAACTACCTAATCACATCTCAATATTACTTCTAAAAATATAGTCGTCAGGCATATAAAGTTTAAAGTTTCATTTCAAGGCTTCCCAAAGGAACTCTCCAGTATCAGTCAGCACAGATCCTCGGTGCACCAGGCATCTTCCTGGGCACACCGAGTCTGTACTGGGCCCACAAGAGATTGCACTGCAGCAGTTCCCATCAGCATCGCTGCCTCTCCTGAGACCTCTCACGGTCTTTTTAGCTGTGTACTAACCTACATCAACTGGCTCCTCAGCTCCTTGATGGCATCCACCTGCGCTGTCTCTGCCATAAGATCCATCAGTTGTTCCAGGACCTTCTCCTGCTGCCGCTCCGCTAACACAGCTTTGCATCACTCCAGGAGTATTCATGTATCCGCCGAACCACAAGCAAAAGCTTTACGCAGCCTGTAATGAATTTTCGTGGAGCTGACGATCCACCGCAACCAACGCAGTGCAACCACAAGACGTGGCACCAGGAACGCTGCTTGCACTCTAGCATCATATGTGATGGGGTCCTCACTCTGCTTGCTTCTCAGTTGCACTGAGGTAGGCACAGGACGCACTTTGAATACAAAGTCCAGGTTGCTTTATTTAATTGCATAAAGCATGCCACCAGTATAGGAGATATATTGCATATCAGTGCAGGAAAACAACATATGCATTTCAGCCAAACACGTCCGAGCCAAAGTCAGGAAATATATCCATGCTAAAGGACCTGTAGAAGAATGTATCATGGTCAAATTTGACCCATGAAGACAGTTTCTAATTACGTATCAGAATCAAATGCACTGATCATCTACTTTCCATAAATTATGAGCAAATTGGTGAAATTACACCTATCAAGAAAAAAAAATTAACAGCCTCCTCCATAACCCCTTAGCTGTCCTATCCATCGCCAAGATAGGTGTTTTGTACCATTTTCAGTAAAAGTCATTTTCAATCAATTTGCTCCTAATTTAGACAAAATAGCTGAAACATTTATCACACAAACTGTACATGTGAGGTCTGCTTTTTTTTACAACAGGTGAAATATGTAGTTTTGAAATGTCCATTTTTTATTTGCGTAAACTTTACTAATTTTTTATTTTCGTAGGTACATAATGATGAGGTCTTTATCTATAGGACCCATCCATCTCTTGGACTGACTGTCATTAATAGTACTTGTTTTTCCACAACTACCTAATCACATCTCAATATTACTTCTAAAAATATAGTCGTCAGGCATATAAAGTTTAAAGTTTCATTTCAAGGCTTCCCAAAGGAACTCTCCAGTATCAGTCAGCACAGATCCTCGGTGCACCAGGCATCTTCCTGGGCACACCGAGTCTGTACTGGGCCCACAAGAGATTGCACTGCAGCAGTTTCCATCAGCATCGCTGCTTCTCCTGAGACCTCTGACGGTCTTTTTAGCTGTGTACTAACCTACATCAACTGGCTCCTCAGCTCCTTGATGGCATCCACCTGCGCTGTCTCTGCCATAAGATCCATCAGTTGTTCTAGGACCTTCTCCTGCTGCCGCTCCGCTAACACAGCTTTGCATCACTCCAGGAGTATTCATGTATCCGCCGAACCACAAGCAAAAGCTTTACGCAGCCTGTAATGAATTTTCGTGGAGCTGACGATCCACCGCAACCAACGCAGTGCAACCACAAGACGTGGCACCAGGAACGCTGCTTGCACTCTAGCATCATATGTGATGGGGTCCTCACTCTGCTTGCTTCTCAGTTGCACTGAGGTAGGCACAGGACGCACTTTGAATACAAAGTCCAGGTTGCTTTATTTAATTGCATAAAGCATTCCACCAGTATAGGAGATATATTGCATATCAGTGCAGGAAAACAACATATGCATTTCAGCCAAGTACGTCCGAGCCAAAGTCAGGAAACTTATCCATGCTAAAGGACCTGTAGAAGAATGTATCATGGTCAAATTTGACCCATGAAGACAGTTTCTAATTACGTATCAGAATCAAATGCACTGATCATCTACTTTCCATAAATTATGAGCAAATTGGTGAAATTACACCTATCAAGAAAAAAAAAAATTAACAGCCTCCTCCATAACCCCTTAGCTGTCCTATCCATCGCCAAGATAGGTGTCTTGTACCATTTTCAGTAAAAGTCATTTTCAATCAATTTGCTCCTAATTTAGACAAAATAGCTGAAACATTTATCACACAAACTGTACATGTGAGGTCTGCTTTTTTTTACAACAGGTGAAATATGTAGTTTTGAAATGTCCATTTTTTATTTGCGTAAACTTTACTAATTTTTTATTTTCGTAGGTACATAATGATGAGGTCTTTATCTATAGGACCCATCCATCTCTTGGACTGACTGTCATTAATAGTACTTGTTTTTCCACAACTACCTAATCACATCTCAATATTACTTCTAAAAATATAGTCGTCAGGCATATAAAGTTTAAAGTTTCATTTCAAGGCTTCCCAAAGGAACTCTCCAGTATCAGTCAGCACAGATCCTCGGTGCACCAGGCATCTTCCTGGGCACACCGAGTCTGTACTGGGCCCACAAGAGATTGCACTGCAGCAGTTCCCATCAGCATCGCTGCTTCTCCTGAGACCTCTGACGGTCTTTTTAGCTGTGTACTAACCTACATCAACTGGCTCCTCAGCTCCTTGATGGCATCCACCTGCGCTGTCTCTGCCATAAGATCCATCAGTTGTTCCAGGACCTTCTCCTGCTGCCGCTCCGCTAACACAGCTTTGCATCACTCCAGGAGTATTCATGTATCCGCCGAACCACAAGCAAAAGCTTTACGCAGCCTGTAATGAATTTTCGTGGAGCTGACGATCCACCGCAACCAACGCAGTGCAACCACAAGACGTGGCACCAGGAACGCTGCTTGCACTCTAGCATCATATGTGATGGGGTCCTCACTCTGCTTGCTTCTCAGTTGCACTGAGGTAGGCACAGGACGCACTTTGAATACAAAGTCCAGGTTGCTTTATTTAATTGCATAAAGCATTCCACCAGTATAGGAGATATATTGCATATCAGTGCAGGAAAACAACATATGCATTTCAGCCAAGTACGTCCGAGCCAAAGTCAGGAAACTTATCCATGCTAAAGGACCTGTAGAAGAATGTATCATGGTCAAATTTGACCCATGAAGACAGTTTCTAATTACATATCAGAATCAAATGCACTGATCATCTACTTTCCATAAATTATGAGCAAATTGGTGAAATTACACCTATCAAGAAAAAAAAAATTAACAGCCTCCTCCATAACCCCTTAGCTGTCCTATCCATCGCCAAGATAGGTGTTTTGTACCATTTTCAGTAAAAGTCATTTTCAATCAATTTGCTCCTAATTTAGACAAAATAGCTGAAACATTTATCACACAAACTGTACATGTGAGGTCTGCTTTTTTTTACAACAGGTGAAATATGTAGTTTTGAAATGTCCATTTTTTATTTGCGTAAACTACACTACTTTTTTATTTTCGTAGGTACATAATGATGAGGTCTTCATCTATAGGACCCATCCATCTCTTGGACTGACTGTCATTAATAGTACTTGTTTTTCCACAACTACCTAATCACATCTCAATATTACTTCTAAAAATATAGTCGTCAGGCATATAAAGTTTAAAGTTTCATTTCAAGGCTTCCCAAAGGAACTCTCCAGTATCAGTCAGCACAGATCCTCGGTGCACCAGGCATCTTCCTGGGCACACCGAGTCTGTACTGGGCCCACAAGAGATTGCACTGCAGCAGTTCCCATCAGCATCGCTGCCTCTCCTGAGACCTCTGACGGTCTTTTTAGCTGTGTACTAACCTACATCAACTGGCTCCTCAGCTCCTTGATGGCATCCACCTGCGCTGTCTCTGCCATAAGATCCATCAGTTGTTCCAGGACCTTCTCCTGCTGCCGCTCCGCTAACACAGCTTTGCATCACTCCAGGAGTATTTATGTATCCGCCGAACCACAAGCAAAAGCTTTACGCAGCCTGTAATGAATTTTCGTGGAGCTGACAATCCACCGCAACCAACGCAGTGCAACCACAAGATGTGGCACCAGGAACGCTGCTTGCACTCTAGCATCATATGTGATGGGGTCCTCACTCTGCTTGCTTCTCAGTTGCACTGAGGTAGGCACAGGACGCACTTTGAATACAAAGTCCAGGTTGCTTTATTTAATTGCATAAAGCATGCCACCAGTATAGGAGATATATTGCATATCAGTGCAGGAAAACAACATATGCATTTCAGCCAAGTACGTCCGAGCCAAAGTCAGGAAACTTATCCATGCTAAAGGACCTGTAGAAGAATGTATCATGGTCAAATTTGACCCATGAAGACAGTTTCGAATTACGTATCAGAATCAAATGCACTGATCATCTACTTTCCATAAATTATGAGCAAATTGGTGAAATTACACCTATCAAGAAAAAAAAAAAATTAACAGCCTCCTCCATAACCCCTTAGCTGTCCTATCCATCGCCAAGATAGGTGTTTTGTACCATTTTCAGTAAAAGTCATTTTCAATCAATTTGCTCCTAATTTAGACAAAATAGCTGAAACATTTATCACACAAACTGTACATGTGAGGTCTGCTTTTTTTTACAACAGGTGAAATATGTAGTTTTGAAATGTCCATTTTTTATTTGAGTAAACTACACTACTTTTTTATTTTCGTAGGTACATAATGATGAGGTCTTCATCTATAGGACCCATCCATCTCTTGGACTGACTGTCATTAATAGTACTTGTTTTTCCACAACTACCTAATCACATCTCAATATTACTTCTAAAAATATAGTCGTCAGGCATATAAAGTTTAAAGTTTCATTTCAAGGCTTCCCAAAGGAACTCTCCAGTATCAGTCAGCACAGATCCTCGGTGCACCAGGCATCTTCCTGGGCACACCGAGTCTGTACTGGGCCCACAAGAGATTGCACTGCAGCAGTTCCCATCAGCATCGCTGCCTCTCCTGAGACCTCTGACGGTCTTTTTAGCTGTGTACTAACCTACATCAACTGGCTCCTCAGCTCCTTGATGGCATCCACCTGCGCTGTCTCTGCCATAAGATCCATCAGTTGTTCCAGGACCTTCTCCTGCTGCCGCTCCGCTAACACAGCTTTGCATCACTCCAGGAGTATTTATGTATCCGCCGAACCACAAGCAAAAGCTTTACGCAGCCTGTAATGAATTTTCGTGGAGCTGACAATCCACCGCAACCAACGCAGTGCAACCACAAGATGTGGCACCAGGAACGCTGCTTGCACTCTAGCATCATATGTGATGGGGTCCTCACTCTGCTTGCTTCTCAGTTGCACTGAGGTAGGCACAGGACGCACTTTGAATACAAAGTCCAGGTTGCTTTATTTAATTGCATAAAGCATGCCACCAGTATAGGAGATATATTGCATATCAGTGCAGGAAAAAACATATGCATTTCAGCCAAGTACGTCCGAGCCAAAGTCAGGAAACTTATCCATGCTAAAGGACCTGTAGAAGAATGTATCATGGTCAAATTTGACCCATGAAGACAGTTTCTAATTACGTATCAGAATCAAATGCACTGATCATCTACTTTCCATAAATTATGAGCAAATTGGTGAAATTACACCTATCAAGAAAAAAAAAAAATTAACAGCCTCCTCCATAACCCCTTAGCTGTCCTATCCATCGCCAAGATAGGTGTTTTGTACCATTTTCAGTAAAAGTCATTTTCAATCAATTTGCTCCTAATTTAGACAAAATAGCTGAAACATTTATCACACAAACTGTACATGTGAGGTCTGCTTTTTTTTTACAACAGGTGAAATATGTAGTTTTGAAATGTCCATTTTTTATTTGCGTAAACTACACTACTTTTTTATTTTCGTAGGTACATAATGATGAGGTCTTCATCTATAGGACCCATCCATCTCTTGGACTGACTGTCATTAATAGTACTTGTTTTTCCACAACTACCTAATCACATCTCAATATTACTTCTAAAAATATAGTCGTCAGGCATATAAAGTTTAAAGTTTCATTTCAAGGCTTCCCAAAGGAACTCTCCAGTATCAGTCAGCACAGATCCTCGGTGCACCAGGCATCTTCCTGGGCACACCGAGTCTGTACTGGGCCCACAAGAGATTGCACTGCAGCAGTTCCCATCAGCATCGCTGCCTCTCCTGAGACCTCTGACGGTCTTTTTAGCTGTGTACTAACCTACATCAACTGGCTCCTCAGCTCCTTGATGGCATCCACCTGCGCTGTCTCTGCCATAAGATCCATCAGTTGTTCCAGGACCTTCTCCTGCTGCCGCTCCGCTAACACAGCTTTGCATCACTCCAGGAGTATTCATGTATCCGCCAAACCACAAGCAAAAGCTTTACGCAGCCTGTAATGAATTTTCGTGGAGCTGACGATCCACCGCAACCAACGCAGTGCAACCACAAGACGTGGCACCAGGAACGCTGCTTGCACTCTAGCATCATATGTGATGGGGTCCTCACTCTGCTTGCTTCTCAGTTGCACTGAGGTAGGCACAGGACGCACTTTGAATACAAAGTCCAGGTTGCTTTATTTAATTGCATAAAGCATGCCACCAGTATAGGAGATATATTGCATATCAGTGCAGGAAAACAACATATGCATTTCAGCCAAGTACGTCCGAGCCAAAGTCAGGAAACTTATCCATGCTAAAGGACCTGTAGAAGAATGTATCATGGTCAAATTTGACCCATGAAGACAGTTTCTAATTACGTATCAGAATTAAATGCACTGATCATCTACTTTCCATAAATTATGAGCAAATTGGTGAAATTACACCTATCAAGAAAAAAAAAAATTAACAGCCTCCTCCATAACCCCTTAGCTGTCATATCCATCGCCAAGATAGGTGTTTTGTACCATTTTCAGTAAAAGTCATTTTCAATCAATTTGCTCCTAATTTAGACAAAATAGCTGAAACATTTATCACACAAACTGTACATGTGAGGAGGTCTGCTTTTTTTTACAACAGGTGAAATATGTAGTTTTGAAATGTCCATTTTTTATTTGCGTAAACTACACTACTTTTTTATTTTCGTAGGTACATAATGATGAGGTCTTCATCTATAGGACCCATCCATCTCTTGGACTGACTGTCATTAATAGTACTTGTTTTTCCACAACTACCTAATCACATCTTAATATTACTTCTAAAAATATAGTCGTCAGGCATATAAAGTTTAAAGTTTCATTTCAAGGCTTCCCAAAGGAACTCTCCAGTATCAGTCAGCACAGATCCTCGGTGCACCAGGCATCTTCCTGGGCACACCGAGTCTGTACTGGGCCCACAAGAGATTGCACTGCAGCAGTTCCCATCAGCATCGCTGCCTCTCCTGAGACCTCTGACGGTCTTTTTAGCTGTGTACTAACCTACATCAACTGGCTCCTCAGCTCCTTGATGGCATCCACCTGCACTGTCTCTGCCATAAGATCCATCAGTTTTTCCAGGACCTTCTCCTGCTGCCGCTCCGCTAACACAGCTTTGCATCACTCCAGGAGTATTCCTGTATCCGCCGAACCACAAGCAAAAGCTTTACGCAGCCTGTAATGAATTTTCGTGGAGCTGACGATCCACCGCAACCAACGCAGTGCAACCACAAGACGTGGCACCAGGAACGCTGCTTGCACTCTAGCATCATATGTGATGGGGTCCTCACTCTGCTTGCTTCTCAGTTGCACTGAGGTAGGCACAGGACGCACTTTGAATACAAAGTCCAGGTTGCTTTATTTAATTGCATAAAGCATGCCACCAGTATAGGAGATATATTGCATATCAGTGCAGGAAAACAACATATGCATTTCAGCCAAGTACGTCAGAGCCAAAGTCAGGAAACTTATCCATGCTAAAGGACATGTAGAAGAATGTATCATGGTCAAATTTGACCCATGAAGACAGTTTCTAATTACGTATCAGAATCAAATGCACTGATCATCTACTTTCCATAAATTATGAGCAAATTGGTGAAATTACACCTATCAAGAAAAAAAAAAATTAACAGCCTCCTCCATAACCCCTTAGCTGTCCTATCCATCGCCAAGATAGGTGTTTTGTACCATTTTCAGTAAGTCATTTTCAATCAATTTGCTCCTAATTTAGACAAAATAGCTGAAACATTTATCACACAAACTGTACATGTGAGGTCTGCTTTTTTTTACAACAGGTGAAATATGTAGTTTTGAAATGTCCATTTTTTATTTGCGTAAACTACACTACTTTTTTATTTTCGTAGGTACATAATGATGAGGTCTTCATCTATAGGACCCATCCATCTCTTGGACTGACTGTCATTAATAGTACTTGTTTTTCCACAACTACCTAATCACATCTCAATATTACTTCTAAAAATATAGTCGTCAGGCATATAAAGTTTAAAGTTTCATTTCAAGGCTTCCCAAAGGAACTCTCCAGTATCAGTCAGCACAGATCCTCGGTGCACCAGGCATCTTCCTGGGCACACCGAGTCTGTACTGGGCCCACCAGAGATTGCACTGCAGCAGTTCCCATCAGCATCGCTGCCTCTCCTGAGACCTCTGACGGTCTTTTTAGCTGTGTACTAACCTACATCAACTGGCTCCTCAGCTCCTTGATGGCATCCACCTGCGCTGTCTCTGCCATAAGATCCATCAGTTGTTCCAGGACCTTCTCCTGCTGCCGCTCCGCTAACACAGCTTTGCATCACTCCAGGAGTATTCATGTATCCGCCAAACCACAAGCAAAAGCTTTACGCAGCCTGTAATGAATTTTCGTGGAGCTGACGATCCACCGCAACCAACGCAGTGCAACCACAAGACGTGGCACCAGGAACTCTGCTTGCACTCTAGCATCATATGTGATGGGGTCCTCACTCTGCTTGCTTCTCAGTTGCACTGAGGTAGGCACAGGACGCACTTTGAATACAAAGTCCAGGTTGCTTTATTTAATTGCATAAAGCATGCCACCAGTATAGGAGATATATTGCATATCAGTGCAGGAAAACAACATATGCATTTTAGCCAAGTACGTCCGAGCCAAAGTCAGGAAACTTATCCATGCTAAAGGACCTGTAGAAGAATGTATCATGGTCAAATTTGACCCATGAAGACAGTTTCTAATTACGTATCAGAATCAAATGCACTGATCATCTACTTCCCATAAA
Source organism: Anomaloglossus baeobatrachus (assembly GCF_048569485.1). Taxonomy (NCBI): domain Eukaryota; kingdom Metazoa; phylum Chordata; class Amphibia; order Anura; family Aromobatidae; genus Anomaloglossus; species Anomaloglossus baeobatrachus. Next base: position 65,843,507 of record NC_134354.1, read on the forward strand.
TTATGAGCAAATTGGTGAAATTACACCTATCAAGAAAAAAAAAATTAACAGCCTCCTCCATAACCCCTTAGCTGTCCTATCCATCGCCAAGATAGGTGTTTTGTACCATTTTCAGTAAGTTATTTTCAATCAATTTGCTCCTAATTTAGACAAAATACCTGAAACATTTATCACACAAACTGTACATGTGAGGTCTGCTTTTTTTTACAACAGGTGAAATATGTAGTTTTGAAATGTCCATTTTTTATTTGCGTAAACTACACTACTTTTTTATTTTTGTAGGTACATAATGATGAGGTCTTCATCTATAGGACCCATCCATCTCTTGGACTGACTGTCATTAATAGTACTTGTTTTTCCACAACTACCTAATCACATCTCAATATTACTTCTAAAAATATAGTCGTCAGGCATATAAAGTTTAAAGTTTCATTTCAAGGCTTCCCAAAGGAACTCTCCAGTATCAGTCAGCACAGATCCTCGGCGCACAAGGCATCTTCCTGGGCACACCGAGTCTGTACTGGGCCCACAAGAGATTGCACTGCAGCAGTTCCCATCAGCATCGCTGCCTCTCCTGAGACCTCTGACGGTCTTTTTAGCTGTGTACTAACCTACATCAACTGGCTCCTCAGCTCCTTGATGGCATCCACCATCTCTGCCATAAGATCCATCAGTTGTTCCAGGACCTTCTCCTGCTGCCGCTCTGCTAACACAGCTTTGCATCACTCCAGGAGTATTCATGTATCTGCCGAACCACAAGCAAAAGCTTTACGCAGCCTGTAATGAATTTTCGTGGAGCTGACGATCCACCGCAACCAACGCAGTGCAACCACAAGACGTGGCACCAGGAACGCTGCTTGCACTCTAGCATCATATGTGATGGGGTCCTCACTCTGCTTGCTTCTCAGTTGCACTGAGGTAGGCACAGGACGCACTTTGAATACAAAGTCCAGGTTGCTTTATTTAATTGCATAAAGCATGCCACCAGTATAGGAGATATATTGCATATCAGTGCAGGAAAACAACATATGCATTTCAGCCAAGTACGTCCGAGCCAAAGTCAGGAAACTTATCCATGCTAAAGGACCTGTAGAAGAATGTATCATGGTCAAATTTGACCCATGAAGACAGTTTCTAATTACGTATCAGAATCAAATGCACTGATCATCTACTTTCCATAAATTATGAGCAAATTGGTGAAATTACACCTATCAAGAAAAAAAAAAATTAACAGCCTCTTCCATAACCCCTTAGCTGTCCTATCCATCGCCAAGATAGGTGTTTTGTACCATTTTCAGTAAAAGTCATTTTCAATCAATTTGCTCCTAATTTAGACAAAATAGCTGAAACATTTATCACACAAACTGTACATGTGAGGTCTGCTTTTTTTTACAACAGGTGAAATATGTAGTTTTGAAATGTCCATTTTTTATTTGCGTAAACTACACTACTTTTTTATTTTCGTAGGTACATAATGATGAGGTCTTCATCTATAGGACCCATCCATCTCTTGGACTGACTGTCATTAATAGTACTTGTTTTTCCACAACTACCTAATCACATCTCAATATTACTTCTAAAAATATAGTCGTCAGGCATATAAAGTTTAAAGTTTCATTTCAAGGCTTCCCAAAGGAACTCTCCAGTATCAGTCAGCACAGATCCTCGGTGCACCAGGCATCTTCCTGGGCACACCGAGTCTGTACTGGGCCCACAAGAGATTGCACTGCAGCAGTTCCCATCAGCATCGCTGCCTCTCCTGAGACCTCTGACGGTCTTTTTAGCTATGTACTAACCTACATCAACTGGCTCCTCAGCTCCTTGATGGCATCCACCTGCGCTGTCTCTGCCATAAGATCCATCAGTTGTTCCAGGACCTTCTCCTGCTGCCGCTCCGCTAACACAGCTTTGCATCACTCCAGGAGTATTCATGTATCCGCCGAACCACAAGCAAAAGCTTTACGCAGCCGGTAATGAATTTAAGTGGAGCTGACGATCCACCGCAACCAACGCAGTGCAACCACAAGACGTGGCACCAGGAACGCTGCTTGCACTCTAGCATCATATGTGATGGGGTCCTCACTCTGCTTGCTTCTCAGTTGCACTGAGGTAGGCACAGGACGCACTTTGAATACAAAGTCCAGGTTGCTTTATTTAATTGCATAAAGCATGCCACCAGTATAGGAGATATATTGCATATCAGTGCAGGAAAACAACATATGCATTTCAGCCAAGTACGTCCGAGCCAAAGTCAGGAAACTTATCCATGCTAAAGGACCTGTAGAAGAATGTATCATGGTCAAATTTGACCCATGAAGACAGTTTCTAATTACGTATCAGAATCAAATGCACTGATCATCTACTTTCCATAAATTATGAGCAAATTGGTGAAATTACACCTATCAAGAAAAAAAAAAAATTAACAGCCTCCTCCATAACCCCTTAGCTGTCCTATTCATCACCAAGATAGGTGTTTTGTACCATTTTCAGTAAAAGTCATTTTCAATACATTTGCTCCTAATTTAGACAAAATAGCTGAAACATTTATCACACAAACTGTACATGTGAGGTCTGCTTTTTTTTACAACAGGTGAAATATGTAGTTTTGAAATGTCCATTTTTTATTTGCGTAAACTACACTACTTTTTTATTTTTGTAGGTACATAATGATGAGGTCTTCATCTATAGGACCCATCCATCTCTTGGACTGACTGTCATTAATAGTACTTGTTTTTCCACAACTACCTAATCACATCTCAATATTACTTCTAAAAATATAGTCGTCAGGCATATAAAGTTTAAAGTTTCATTTCAAGGCTTCCCAAAGGAACTCTCCAGTATCAGTCAGCACAGATCCTCGGTGCACCAGGCATCTTCCTGGGCACACCGAATCTGTACTGGGCCCACAAGAGATTGCACTGCAGCAGTTCCCATCAGCATCGCTGCCTCTCCTGAGACCTCTGACGGTCTTTTTAGCTGTGTACTAACCTACATCAACTGGCTCCTCAGCTCCTTGATGGCATCCACCTGCGCTGTCTCTGCCATAAGATCCATCAGTTGTTCCAGGACCTTCTCCTGCTGCCGCTCTGCTAACACAGCTTTGCATCATTCCAGGAGTATTCATGTATCCGCCGAACCACAAGCAAAAGCTTTACGCAGCCTGTAATGAATTTTCGTGGAGCTGACGATCCACCGCAACCAACGCAGTGCAACCACAAGACGTGGCACCAGGAACTCTGCTTGCACTCTAGCATCATATGTGATGGGGTCCTCACTCTGCTTGCTTCTCAGTTGCACTGAGGTAGGCACAGGACGCACTTTGAATACAAAGTCCAGGTTGCTTTATTTAATTGCATAAAGCATGCCACCAGTATAGGAGATATATTGCATATCAGTGCAGGAAAACAACATATGCATTTCAGCCAAGTACGTCCGAGCCAAAGTCAGGAAACTTATCCATGCTAAAGGACCTGTAGAAGAATGTATCATGGTCAAATTTGACCCATGAAGACAGTTTCTAATTACGTATCAGAATCAAATGCACTGATCATCTACTTTCCATAAATTATGAGCAAATTGGTGAAATTACACCTATCAAGAAAAAAAAAATTAACAGCCTCCTCCATAACCCCTTAGCTGTCCTATCCATCGCCAAGATAGGTGTTTTGTACCATTTTCAGTAAGTTATTTTCAATCAATTTGCTCCTAATTTAGACAAAATACCTGAAACATTTATCACACAAACTGTACATGTGAGGTCTGCTTTTTTTTTACAACAGGTGAAATATGTAGTTTTGAAATGTCCATTTTTTATTTGCGTAAACCACACTACTTTTTTATTTTCGTAGGTAATTAATGATGAGGTCTTCATCTATAGGACCCATCCATCTCTTAGACTGACTGTCATTAATAGTACTTGTTTTTCCACAACTACCTAATCACATCTCAATATTACTTCTAAAAATATAGTCGTCAGGCATATAAAGTTTAAAGTTTCATTTCAAGGCTTCCCAAAGGAACTCTCCAGTATCAGTCAGCACAGATCCTCGGTGCACCAGGCATCTTCCTGGGCACACCGAGTCTGTACTGGGCCCACAAGAGATTGCACTGCAGCAGTTCCCATCAGCATCGCTGCCTCTCCAGAGACCTCTGACGGTCTTTTTAGCTGTGTACTAACCTACATCAACTGGCTCCTCAGCTCCTTGATGGCATCCACCTGCGCTGTCTCTGCCATAAGATCCATCAGTTGTTCCAGGACCTTCTCCTGCTGCCGCTCCGCTAACACAGCTTTGCATCACTCCAGGAGTATTCATGTATCCGCCGAACCACAAGCAAAAGCTTTACGCAGCCTGTAATGAATTTTCGTGGAGCTGACGATCCACCGCAACCAACGCAGTGCAACCACAAGACGTGGCACCAGGAACGCTGCTTGCACTCTAGCATCATATGTGATGGGGTCCTCACTCTGCTTGCTTCTCAGTTGCACTAAGGTAGGCACAGGACGCACTTTGAATACAAAGTCCAGGTTGCTTTATTTAATTGCATAAAGGATGCCACCAGTATAGGAGATATATTGCATATCAGTGCAGGAAAACAACATATGCATTTCAGCCAAGTACGTCCGAGCCATACTCAGGAAACTTATCCATGCTAAAGAACCTGTAGAAGAATGTATCATGGTCAAATTTGACCCATGAAGACAGTTTCTAATTACGTATCAGAATCAAATGCACTGATCATCTACTTTCCATAAATTATGAGCAAATTGGTGAAATTACACCTATCAAGAAAAAAAAAATGAACAGCCTCCTCCATAACCCCTTAGCTGTCCTATCCATCGCCAAGATAGGTGTTTTGTACCATTTTCAGTAAGTTATTTTCAATCAATTTGCTCCTAATTTAGACAAAATACCTGAAACATTTATCACACAAACTGTACATGTGAGGTCTGCTTTTTTTTACAACAGGTGAAATATGTAGTTTTGAAATGTCCATTTTTTATTTGCGTAAACTACACTACTTTTTTATTTTCGTAGGTACATAATGATGAGGTCTTCATCTATAGGACCCATCCATCTCTTGGACTGACTGTCATTAATAGTACTTGTTTTTCCACAACTACCTAATCACATCTCAATATTACTTCTAAAAATATAGTCGTCAGGCATATAAAGTTTAAAGTTTCATTTCAAGGCTTCCCAAAGGAACTCTCCAGTATCAGTCAGCACAGATCCTCGGCGCACAAGGCATCTTCCTGGGCACACCGAGTCTGTACTGGGCCCACAAGAGATTGCACTGCAGCAGTTCCCATCAGCATCGCTGCCTCTCCTGAGACCTCTGACGGTCTTTTTAGCTGTGTACTAACCTACATCAACTGGCTCCTCAGCTCCTTGATGGCATCCACCTGCGCTGTCTCTGCCATAAGATCCATCAGTTGTTCCAGGACCTTCTCCTGCTGCCGCTCCGCTAACACAGCTTTGCATCACTCCAGGAGTATTCATGTATCCGCCGAACCACAAGCAAAAGCTTTACGCAGCCTGTAATGAATTTTCGTGGAGCTGACGATCCACCGCAACCAACGCAGTGCAACCACAAGACCTGGCACCAGGAACGCTGCTTGCACTCTAGCATCATATGTGATGGGGTCCTCACTCTGCTTGCTTCTCAGTTGCACTGAGGTAGGCACAGGACGCACTTTGAATACAAAGTCCAGGTTGCTTTATTTAATTGCATAAAGCATGCCACCAGTATAGGAGATATATTGCATATCAGTGCAGGAAAACAACATATGCATTTCAGCCAAGTACGTCCGAGCCAAAGTCAGGAAACTTATCAATGCTAAAGGACCGGTAGAAGAATGTATCATGGTCAAATTTGACCCATGAAGACAGTTTCTAATTACGTATCAGAATCAAATGCACTGATCATCTACTTTCCATAAATTATGAGCAAATTGGTGAAATTACACCTATCAAGAAAAAAAAAATTAACAGCCTCCTCCATAACCCCTTAGCTGTCCTATCCATCGCCAAGATAGGTGTTTTGTACCATTTTCAGTAAGTTATTTTCAATCAATTTGCTCCTAATTTAGACAAAATAGCTGAAACATTTATCACACAAACTGTACATGTGAGGTCTGCTTTTTTTTACAACAGGTGAAATATGTAGTTTTGAAATGTCCATTTTTTATTTGCGTAAACTACACTACTTTTTTTATTTTCGTAGGTACATAATGATGAGGTCTTCATCTATAGGACCCATCCATCTCTTGGACTGACTGTCATTAATAGTACTTGTTTTTCCACAACTACCTAATCACATCTCAATATTACTTCTAAAAATATAGTCGTCAGGCATATAAAGTTTAAAGTTTCATTTCAAGGCTTCCCAAAGGAACTCTCCAGTATCAGTCAGCACAGATCCTCGGTGCACCAGGCATCTTCCTGGGCACACCGAGTCTGTACTGGGCCCACAAGAGATTGCACTGCAGCAGTTCCCATCAGCATCGCTGCCTCTCCTGAGACCTCTGACGGTCTTTTTAGCTGTGTACTAACCTACATCAACTGGCTCCTCAGCTCCTTGATGGCATCCACCTGCGCTGTCTCTGCCATAAGATCCATCAGTTGTTCCAGGACCTTCTCCTGCTGCCGCTCCGCTAACACAGCTTTGCATCACTCCAGGAGTATTCATGTATCCGCCGAACCACAAGCAAAAGCTTTACGCAGCCTGTAATGAATTTTCGTGGAGCTGACGATCCACCGCAACCAACGCAGTGCAGCCACAAGACGTGGCACCAGGAACGCTGCTTGCACCCTAGCATCATATGTGATGGGGTCCTCACTCTGCTTGCTTCTCAGTTGCACTGAGGTAGGCACAGGATGCACTTTGAATACAAAGTCCAGGTTGCTTTATTTAATTGCATAAAGCATGCCACCAGTATAGGAGATATATTGCATATCAGTGCAGGAAAACAACATATGCATTTCAGCCAAGTATGTCCGAGCCAAAGTCAGGAAACTTATCCATGCTAAAGGACCTGTAGAAGAATGTATCATGGTCAAATTTGACCCATGAAGACCGTTTCTAATTACGTATCAGAATCAAATGCACTGATCATCTACTTTCCATAAATTATGAGCAAATTGGTGAAATTACACCTATCAAGAAAAAAAAAAATTAACAGCCTCCTCCATAACCCCTTAGCTGTCCTATCCATCGCCAAGATAGGTGTTTTGTACCATTTTCAGTAAAAGTCATTTTCAATCAATTTTCTCCTAATTTAGACAAAATAGCTGAAACATTTATCACACAAACTGTACATGTGAGGTCTGCTTTTTTTTACAACAGGTGAAATATGTAGTTTTGAAATGTCCATTTTTTATTTGCGTAAACTACACTACTTTTTTATTTTCGTAGGTACATAATGATGAGGTCTTCATCTATAGGACCCATCCATCTCTTGGACTGACTGTCATTAATAGTACTTGTTTTTCCACAACTACCTAATCACATCTCAATATTACTTCTAAAAATATAGTCGTCAGGCATATAAAGTTTAAAGTTTCATTTCAAGGCTTCCCAAAGGAACTCTCCAGTATCAGTCAGCACAGATCCTCGGTGCACCAGGCATCTTCCTGGGCACACCGAGTCTGTACTGGGCCCACAAGAGATTGCACTGCAGCAGTTCCCATCAGCATCACTGCCTCTCCTGAGACCTCTGACGGTCTTTTTAGCTGTGTACTAACCTACATCAACTGGCTCCTCAGCTCCTTGATGGCATCCACCTGCGCTGTCTCTGCCATAAGACCCATCAGTTGTTCCAGGACCTTCTCCTGCTGCCGCTCCGCTAACACAGCTTTGCATCACTCCAGGAGTATTCATGTATCCGCCGAACCACAAGCAAAAGCTTTACGCAGCCTGTAATGAATTTTCGTGGAGCTGACGATCCACCGCAACCAACGCAGTGCAACCACAAGACGTGGCACCAGGAACGCTGCTTGCACTCTAGCATCATATGTGATGGGGTCCTCACTCTGCTTGCTTCTCAGTTGCACTGAGGTAGGCACAGGACGCACTTTGAATACAAAGTCCAGGTTGCTTTATTTAATTGCATAAAGCATGCCACCAGTATAGGAGATATATTGCATATCAGTGCAGGAAAACAACATATGCATTTCAGCCAAGTACGTCCGAGCCAAAGTCAGGAAACTTATCCATGCTAAAGGACCTGTAGAAGAATGTATCATGGTCAAATTTGACCCATGAAGACAGTTTCTAATTACGTATCAGAATCAAATGCACTGATCATCTACTTTCCATAAATTATGAGCAAATTGGTGAAATTACACCTATCAAGAAAAAAAAAAAATTAACAGCCTCCTCCATAACCCCTTAGCTGTCCTATCCATCGCCAAGATAGGTGTTTTGTACCATTTTCAGTACAAGTCATTTTCAATCAATTTGCTCCTAATTTAGACAAAATAGCTGAAACATTTATCACACAAACTGTACATGTGAGGTCTGCTTTTTTTTACAACAGGTGAAATATGTAGTTTTGAAATGTCCATTTTTTATTTGCGTAAACTACACTACTTTTTTATTTTCGTAGGTACATAATGATGAGGTCTTCATCTATAGGACCCATCCATCTCTTGGACTGACTGTCATTAATAGTACTTGTTTTTCCACAACTACCTAATCACATCTCAATATTACTTCTAAAAATATAGTCGTCAGGCATATAAAGTTTAAAGTTTCATTTCAAGGCTTCCCAAAGGAACTCTCCAGTATCAGTCAGCACAGATCCTCGGTGCACCAGGCATCTTCCTGGGCACACCGAGTCTGTACTGGGCCCACAAGAGATTGCACTGCAGCAGTTCCCATCAGCATCGCTGCCTCTCCTGAGACCTCTGACGGTCTTTTTAGCTGTGCACTAACCTACATCAACTGGCTCCTCAGCTCCTTGATGGCATCCACCTGCGCTGTCTCTGCCATAAGATCAATCAGTTGTTCCAGGACCTTCTCCTGCTGCCGCTCCGCTAACACAGCTTTGCATCACTCCAGGAGTATTCATGTATCCGCCGAACCACAAGCAAAAGCTTTACGCAGCCTGTAATGAATTTTCGTGGAGCTGACGATCCACCGCAACCAACGCAGTGCAACCACAAGACGTGGCACCAGGAACGCTGCTTGCACTCTAGCATCATATGTGATGGGGTCCTCACTCTGCTTGCTTCTCAGTTGCACTGAGGTAGGCACAGGACGCACTTTGAATACAAAGTCCAGGTTGCTTTATTTAATTGCATAAAGCATGCCACCAGTATAGGAGATATATTGCATATCAGTGCAGGAAAACAACATATGCATTTCAGCCAAGTACGTCCGAGCCAAAGTCAGGAAACTTATCCATGCTAAAGGACCTGTAGAAAATGTATCATGGTCAAATTTGACCCATGAAGACAGTTTCTAACTACGTATCAGAATCAAATGCACTGATCATCTACTTTCCATAAATTATGAGCAAATTGGTGAAATTACACCTATCAAGAAAAAAAAAAAATTAACAGCCTCCTCCATAACCCCTTAGCTGTCCTATCCATCGCCAAGATAGGTGTTTTGTACCATTTTCAGTAAAAGTCATTTTCAATCAATTTGCTCCTAATTTAGACAAAATAGCTGAAACATTTATCACACAAACTGTACATGTGAGGTCTGCTTTTTTTTACAACAGGTGAAATATGTAGTTTTGAAATGTCCATTTTTTATTTGCCTAAACTACACTACTTTTTTATTTTCATAGGTACATAATGATGAGGTCTTCATCTATAGGACCCATCCATCTCTTGGACTGACTGTCATTAATAGTACTTGTTTTTACACAACTACCTAATCACATCTCAATATTACTTCTAAAAATATAGTCGTCAGGCATATAAAGTTTAAAGTTTCATTTCAAGGCTTCCCAAAGGAACTCTCCAGTATCAGTCAGCACAGATCCTCGGTGCACCAGGCATCTTCCTGGGCACACCGAGTCTGTACTGGGCCCACAAGAGATTGCACTGCAGCAGTTCCCATCAGCATCGCTGCCTCTCCTGAGACCTCTGACGGTCTTTTTAGCTGTGTACTAACCTACATCAACTGGCTCCTCAGCTCCTTGATGGCATCCACCTGCGCTGTCTCTGCCATAAGATCCATCAGTTGTTCCAGGACCTTCTCCTGCTGCCGCTCCGCTAACACAGCTTTGCATCACTCCAGGAGTATTCATGTATCCGCTGAACCACAAGCAAAAGCTTTACGCAGCCTGTAATGAATTTTCGTGGAGCTGACGATCCACCGCAACCAACGCAGTGCAACCACAAGACGTGGCACCAGGAACGCTGCTTGCACTCTAGCATCATATGTGATGGGGTCCTCACTCTGCTTGCTTCTCAGTTGCACTGAGGTAGGCACAGGACGCACTTTGAATACAAAGTCCAGGTTGCTTTATTTAATTGCATAAAGCATGCCACCAGTATAGGAGATATATTGCATATCAGTGCAGGAAAACAACATATGCATTTCAGCCACGTACGTCCGAGCCAAAGTCAGGAAACTTATCCATGCTAAAGGACCTGTAGAAGAATGTATCATGATCAAATTTGACCCATGAAGACAGTTTCTAATTACGTATCAGAATCAAATGCACTGATCATCCACTTTCCATAAGTTATGAGCAAATTGGTGAAATTACACCTATCAAGAAAAAAAAAAAATTAACAGCCTCCTCCATAAACCTTTAGCTGTCCTATCCATCGCCAAGATAGGTGTTTTGTACCATTTTCAGTAAAAGTCATTTTCAATCAATTTGCTCCTAATTTAGACAAAATAGCTGAAACATTTATCACACAAACTGTACATGTGAGGTCTGCTTTTTTTTACAACAGGTGAAATATGTAGTTTTGAAATGTCCATTTTTTATTTGCGTAAAATACACTACTTTTTTATTTTCGTAGGTACATAATGATGAGGTCTTCATCTATAGGACCCATCCATCTCTTGGACTGACTGTCATTAATAGTACTTGTTTTTCCACAACTACCTAATCACATCTCAATATTACTTCTAAAAATATAGTCGTCAGGCATATAAAGTTTAAAGTTTCATTTCAAGGCTTCCCAAAGGGACTCACCAGTATCAGTCATCACAGATCCTCGGTGCACCAGGCATCTTCCTGGGCACACCGAGTCTGTACTGGGCCCACAAGAGATTGCACTGCAGCAGTTCCCATCAGCATCGCTGCCTCTCCTGAGACCTCTGACGGTCTTTTTAGCTGTGTACTAACCTACATCAACTGGCTCCTCAGCTCCTTGATGGCATCCACCTGCACTGTCTCTGCCATAAGATCCATCAGTTGTTCCAGGACCTTCTCCTGCTGCCGCTCCGCTAACACAGCTTTGCATCACTCCAGGAGTATTCATGTATCCGCCGAACCACAAGCAAAAGCTTTACGCAGCCTGTAATGAATTTTCGTGGAGCTGACGATCCACCGCAACCAACGCAGTGCAACCACAAGACGTGGCACCAGGAACGCTGCTTGCACTCTAACATCATATGTGATGGGGTCCTCACTCTGCTTGCTTCTCAGTTGCACTGAGGTAGGCACAGGACGCACTTTGAATACAAAGTCCAGGTTGCTTTATTTAATTGCATAAAGCATGCCACCAGTATAGGAGATATATTGCATATCAGTGCAGGAAAACAACATATGCATTTCAGCCAAGTACGTCCGAGCCATAGTCAGGAAACTTATCCATGCTAAAGGACCTGTAGAAGAATGTATCATGGTCAAATTTGACTCATGAAGACAGTTTCTAATTACGTATCAGAATCAAATGCACTGATCATCTACTTTCCATAAATTATGAGCAAATTGGTGAAATTACACCTATCAAGAAAAAAAAAATTAACAGCCTCCTCCATAACCCCTTAGCTGTCCTATCCATCGCCAAGATAGGTGTTTTGTACCATTTTCAGTAAAAGTCATTTTCAATCAATTTGCTCCTAATTTAGACAAAATAGCTGAAACATTTATCACACAAACTGTACATGTGAGGTCTGCTTTTTTTTACAACAGGTGAAATATGTAGTTTTGAAATGTCCATTTTTTATTTGCGTAAACTACACTACTTTTTTATTTTCGTAGGTACATAATGATGAGGTCTTCATCTATAGGACCCATCCATCTCTTGGACTGACTGTCATTAATAGTACTTGTTTTTCCACAACTACCTAATCACATCTCAATATTACTTCTAAAAATATAGTCGTCAGGCATATAAAGTTTAAAGTTACATTTCAAGGCTTCCCAAAGGAACTCTCCAGTATCAGTCAGCACAGATCCTCGGTGCACCAGGCATCTTCCTGGGCACACCGAGTCTGTACTGGGCCCACAAGAGATTGCACTGCAGCAGTTCCTATCAGCATCGCTGCCTCTCCTGAGACCTCTGACGGTCTTTTTAGCTGTGTACTAACCTACATCCACTGGCTCCTCAGCTCCTTGATGGCATCCACCTGCGCTGTCTCTGCCATAAGATCCATCAGTTGTTCCAGGACCTTCTCCTGCTGCCGCTCCGCTAACACAGCTTTGCATCACTCCAGGAGTATTCATGTATCCGCCGAACCACAAGCAAAAGCTTTACGCAGCCTGTAATGAATTTTCGTGGAGCTGACGATCCACCGCAACCAACGCAGTGCAACCACAAGACGTGGCACCAGGAACGCTGCTTGCACTCTAGCATCATATGTGATGGGGTCCTCACTCTGCTTGCTTCTCAGTTGCACTGAGGTAGGCACAGGACGCACTTTGAATACAAAGTCCAGGTTGCTTTATTTAATTGCATAAAGCATGCCACCAGTATAGGAGATATATTGCATATCAGTGCAGGAAAACAACATATGCATTTCAGCCAAGTACGTCCGAGCCAAAGTCAGGAAACTTATCCATGCTAAAGGACCTGTAGAAGAATGTATCATGGTCAAATTTGACCCATGAAGACAGTTTCTAATTACGTATCAGAATCAAATGCACTGATCATCTACTTTCCATAAATTATGAGCAAATTGGTGAAATTACACCTATCAAGAAAAAAAAAAATTAACAGCCTCCTCCATAACTCCTTAGCTGTCCTATCCATCGCCAAGATAGGTGTTTTGTACCATTTTCAGTAAAAGTCATTTTCAATCAATTTGCTCCTAATTTAGACAAAATAGCTGAAACATTTATCACACAAACTGTACAAGTGAGGTCTGCTTTTTTTTTTACAACAGGTGAAATATGTAGTTTTGAAATGTCCATTTTTTATTTGTGTAAACTACACTTTTTTATTTTCGTAGGTACATAATGATGAGGTCTTCATCTATAGGACCCATCCATCTCTTGGACTGACTGTCATTAATAGTACTTGTTTTTCCACAACTACCTAATCACATCTCAATATTACTTCTAAAAATATAGTCGTCAGGCATATAAAGTTTAAAGTTTCATTTCAAGGCTTCCCAAAGGAACTCTCCAGTATCAGTCAGCACAGATCCTCGGTGCACCAGGCATCTTCCTGGGCACACCGAGTCTGTACTGGGCCCACAAGAGATTGCACTGCAGCAGTTCCCATCAGCATCGCTGCCTCTCCTGAGACCTCTGACGGTCTTTTTAGCTGTGTACTAACCTACATCAACTGGCTCCTCAGCTCCTTGATGGCATCCACCTGCGCTGTCTCTGCCATAAGATCCATCAGTTGTTCCAGGACCTTCTCCTGCTGCCGCTCCGCTAACACAGCTTTGCATCACTCCAGGAGTATTCATGTATCCGCCGAACCACAAGCAAAAGCTTTACGCAGCCTGTAATGAATTTTCGTGGAGCTGACGATCCACCGCAACCAATGCAGTGCAACCACAAGACATGGCACCAGGAACGCTGCTTGCACTCTAGCATCATATGTGATGGGGTCCTCACTCTGCTTGCTTCTCAGTTGCACTGAGGTAGGCACAGGACGCACTTTGAATACAAAGTCCAGGTTGCTTTATTTAATTGCATAAAGCATGCCACCAGTATAGGAGATATATTGCATATCAGTGCAGGAAAACAACATATGCATTTCAGCCAAGTACGTCCGAGCCAAAGTCAGGAAACTTATCCATGCTAAAGGACCTGTAGAAGAATGTATCATGGTCAAATTTGACCCATGAAGACAGTTTCTAATTACGTATCAGAATCAAATGCACTGATCATCTACTTTCCATAAATTATGAGCAAATTGGTGAAATTACACCTATCAAGAAAAAAAAAAAATTAACAGCCTCCTCCATAACCCCTTAGCTGTCCTATCCATCGCCAAGATAGGTGTTTTGTACCATTTTCAGTAAAAGTCATTTTCAATCAATTTGCTCCTAATTTAGACAAAATAGCTGAAACATTTATCACACAAACTGTACATGTGAGGTCTGCTTTTTTTTACAACAGGTGAAATATGTAGTTTTGAAATGTCCATTTTTTTTTTGCGTAAACTACACTACTGTTTTATTTTCGTAGGTACATAATGATGAGGTCTTCATCTATAGGACCCATCCATCTCTTGGACTGACTGTCATTAATAGTACTTGTTTTTCCACAACTACCTAATCACATCTCAATATTACTTCTAAAAATATAGTCGTCAGGCATATAAAGTTTAAAATTTCATTTCAAGGCTTCCCAAAGGAACTCTCCAGTATCAGTCAGCACAGATCCTCGGTGCACCAGGCATCTTCCTGGGCACACCGAGTCTGTACTGGGCCCACAAGAGATTGCACTGCAGCAGTTCCCATCAGCATTGCTGCCTCTCCTGAGACCTCTGACGGTCTTTTTAGCTGTGTACTAACCTACATCAACTGGCTCCTCAGCTCCTTGATGGCATCCACCTGCGCTGTCTCTGCCATAAGATCCATCAGTTGTTCCAGGACCTTCTCCTGCTGCCGCTCCGCTAACACAGCTTTGCATCACTCCAGGAGTATTCATGTATCCGCCGAACCACAAGCAAAAGCTTTACGCAGCCTGTAATGAATTTTCGTGGAGCTGACGATCCACCGCAACCAACGCAGTGCAACCACAAGACGTGGCACCAGGAACGCTGCTTGCACTCTAGCATCATATGTGATGGGGTCCTCACTCTGCTTGCTTCTCAGTTGCACTGAGGTAGGCACAGGACGCACTTTGAATACAAAGTCCAGGTTGCTTTATTTAATTGCATAAAGCATGCCACCAGTATAGGAGATATATTGCATATCAGTGCAGGAAAACAACATATGCATTTCAGCCAAGTACGTCCGAGCCAAAGTCAGGAAACTTATCCATGCTAAAGGACCTGTAGAAGAATGTATCATGGTCAAATTTGACCCATGAAGACAGTTTCTAATTACGTATCAGAATCAAATGCACTGATCATCTACTTTCCATAAATTATGAGCAAATTGGTGAAATTACACCTATCAAGAAAAAAAAAATTAACAGCCTCCTCCATAACCCCTTAGCTGTCCTATCCATCGCCAAGATAGGTGTTTTGTACCATTTTCAGTAAAAGTCATTTTCAATCAATTTGCTCCTAATTTAGACAAAATAGCTGAAACATTTATCACACAAACTGTACATGTGAGGTCTGCTTTTTTTTACAACAGGTGAAATATGTAGTTTTGAAATGTCCATTTTTTATTTGCGTAAACACTACTTTTTTATTTTCGTAGGTACATAATGATGAGGTCTTCATCTATAGGACCCATCCATCTCTTGGACTGACTGTCATTCATAGTACTTGTTTTTCCACAACTACCTAATCACATCTCAATATTACTTCTAAAAATATAGTCGTCAGTCATATAAAGTTTCATTTCAAGGCTTCCCAAAGGAACTCTCCAGTATCAGTCAGCACAGATCCTCGGTGCACCAGGCATCTTCCTGGGCACACCGAGTCTGTACTGGGCCCACAAGAGATTGCACTGCAGAAGTTCCCATCAGCATCGCTGCCTCTCCTGAGACCTCTGACGGTCTTTTTAGCTGTGTACTAACCTACATCAACTGGCTCCTCAGCTCCTTGATGGCATCCACCTGCGCTGTCTCTGCCATAAGATCCATCAGTTGTTCCAGGACCTTCTCCTGCTGCCGCTCCGCTAACACAGCTTTGCATCACTCCAGGAGTATTCATGTATCCGTCGAACCACAAGCAAAAGCTTTACGCAGCCTGTAATGAATTTTCGTGGAGCTGACGATCCACCGCAACCAACGCAGTGCAACCACAAGACGTGGCACCAGGAACGCTGCTTGCACTCTAGCATCATATGTGATGGGGTCCTCACTCTGCTTGCTTCTCAGTTGCACTGAGATAGCCACAGGACGCACTTTGAATAAAAAATCCAGGTTGCTTTATTTAATTGCATAAAGCATGCCACCAGTATAGGAGATATATTGCATATCAGTGCAGGACAACAACATATGCATTTCAGCCAAGTACGTCCGAGCCAAAGTCAGGAAACTTATCCATGCTAAAGGACCTGTAGAAGAATGTATCATGGTCAAATTTGACCCATGAAGACAGTTTCTAATTACGTATCAGAATCAAATGCACTGATCATCTACTTTCCATAAATTATGAGCAAATTGGTGAAATTACACCTATCAAGAAAAAAAAAATTAACAGCCTCCTCCATAACCCCTTAGCTGTCCTATCCATCGCCAAGATAGGTGTTTTGTACCATTTTCAGTAAAAGTCATTTTCAATCAATTTGCTCCTAATTTAGACAAAATAGCTGAAACATTTATCACACAAACTGTACATGTGAGGTCTGCTTTTTTTTACAACAGGTGAAATATGTAGTTTTGAAATGTCCATTTTTTATTTGCGTAAACTACACTACTTTTTTATTTTCGTAGGTACATAATGATGAGGTCTTCATCTATAGGACCCATCCATCTCTTGGACTGACTGTCATTAATAGTACTTGTTTTTCCACAACTACCTAATCACATCTCAATATTACTTCTAAAAATATAGTCGTCAGGCATATAAAGTTTAAAGTTTCATTTCAAGGCTTCCCAAAGGAACTCTCCAGTATCAGTCAGCACAGATCCTCGGTGCACCAGGCATCTTCCTGGGCACACCGAGTCTGTACTGGGCCCACAAGAGATTGCACTGCAGCAGTTCCCATCAGCATCGCTGCCTCTCCTGAGACCTCTGACGGTCTTTTTAGCTGTGTACTAACCTACATCAACTGGCTCCTCAGCTCCTTGATGGCATCCACCTGCGCTGTCTCTGCCATAAGATCCATCAGTTGTTCCAGGACCTTCTCCTGCTGCCGCTCCACTAACACAGCTTTGCATCACTCCAGGAGTATTCATGTATCCGCCGAACCACAAGCAAAAGCTTTACGCAGCCTGTAATGAATTTTCGTGGAGCTGACGATCCACCGCAACCAACGCAGTGCAACCACAAGACGTGGCACCAGGAACGCTGCTTGCACTCTAGCATCATATGTGATGGGGTCCTCACTCTGCTTGCTTCTCAGTTGCACTGAGGTAGGCACAGGACGCACTTTGAATACAAAGTCCAGGTTGCTTTATTTAATTGCATAAAGCATGCCACCAGTATAGGAGATATATTGCATATCAGTGCAGGAAAACAACATATGCATTTCAGCCAAGTACGTCCGAGCCAAAGTCAGGAAACTTATCCATGCTAAAGGACCTGTAGAAGAATGTATCATGGTCAAATTTGACCCATGAAGACAGTTTCTAATTACGTATCAGAATCAAATGCACTGATCATCTACTTTCCATAAATTATGAGCAAATTGGTGAAATTACACCTATCAAGAAAAAAAAAATTAACAGCCTCCTCCATAACCCCTTAGCTGTCCTATCCATCGCCAAGATAGGTGTTTTGTACCATTTTCAGTAAAAGTCATTTTCAATCAATTTGCTCCTAATTTAGACAAAATAGCTGAAACATTTATCACACAAACTGTACATGTGAGGTCTGCTTTTTTTTACAACAGGTGAAATATGTAGTTTTGAAATGTCCATTTTTTATTTGCGTAAACACTACTTTTTTATTTTCGTAGGTACATAATGATGAGGTCTTCATCTATAGGACCCATCCATCTCTTGGACTGACTGTCATTCATAGTACTTGTTTTTCCACAACTACCTAATCACATCTCAATATTACTTCTAAAAATATAGTCGTCAGTCATATAAAGTTTCATTTCAAGGCTTCCCAAAGGAACTCTCCAGTATCAGTCAGCACAGATCCTCGGTGCACCAGGCATCTTCCTGGGCACACCGAGTCTGTACTGGGCCCACAAGAGATTGCACTGCAGAAGTTCCCATCAGCATCGCTGCCTCTCCTGAGACCTCTGACGGTCTTTTTAGCTGTGTACTAACCTACATCAACTGGCTCCTCAGCTCCTTGATGGCATCCACCTGCGCTGTCTCTGCCATAAGATCCATCAGTTGTTCCAGGACCTTCTCCTGCTGCCGCTCCGCTAACACAGCTTTGCATCACTCCAGGAGTATTCATGTATCCGTCGAACCACAAGCAAAAGCTTTACGCAGCCTGTAATGAATTTTCGTGGAGCTGACGATCCACCGCAACCAACGCAGTGCAACCACAAGACGTGGCACCAGGAACGCTGCTTGCACTCTAGCATCATATGTGATGGGGTCCTCACTCTGCTTGCTTCTCAGTTGCACTGAGATAGCCACAGGACGCACTTTGAATAAAAAATCCAGGTTGCTTTATTTAATTGCATAAAGCATGCCACCAGTATAGGAGATATATTGCATATCAGTGCAGGACAACAACATATGCATTTCAGCCAAGTACGTCCGAGCCAAAGTCAGGAAACTTATCCATGCTAAAGGACCTGTAGAAGAATGTATCATGGTCAAATTTGACCCATGAAGACAGTTTCTAATTACGTATCAGAATCAAATGCACTGATCATCTACTTTCCATAAATTATGAGCAAATTGGTGAAATTACACCTATCAAGAAAAAAAAAATTAACAGCCTCCTCCATAACCCCTTAGCTGTCCTATCCATCGCCAAGATAGGTGTTTTGTACCATTTTCAGTAAAAGTCATTTTCAATCAATTTGCTCCTAATTTAGACAAAATAGCTGAAACATTTATCACACAAACTGTACATGTGAGGTCTGCTTTTTTTTACAACAGGTGAAATATGTAGTTTTGAAATGTCCATTTTTTATTTGCGTAAACTACACTACTTTTTTATTTTCGTAGGTACATAATGATGAGGTCTTCATCTATAGGACCCATCCATCTCTTGGACTGACTGTCATTAATAGTACTTGTTTTTCCACAACTACCTAATCACATCTCAATATTACTTCTAAAAATATAGTCGTCAGGCATATAAAGTTTAAAGTTTCATTTCAAGGCTTCCCAAAGGAACTCTCCAGTATCAGTCAGCACAGATCCTCGGTGCACCAGGCATCTTCCTGGGCACACCGAGTCTGTACTGGGCCCACAAGAGATTGCACTGCAGCAGTTCCCATCAGCATCGCTGCCTCTCCTGAGACCTCTGACGGTCTTTTTAGCTGTGTACTAACCTACATCAACTGGCTCCTCAGCTCCTTGATGGCATCCACCTGCGCTGTCTCTGCCATAAGATCCATCAGTTGTTCCAGGACCTTCTCCTGCTGCCGCTCCACTAACACAGCTTTGCATCACTCCAGGAGTATTCATGTATCCGCCGAACCACAAGCAAAAGCTTTACGCAGCCTGTAATGAATTTTCGTGGAGCTGACGATCCACCGCAACCAACGCAGTGCAACCACAAGACGTGGCACCAGGAATGCTGCTTGCACTCTAGCATCATATGTGATGGGGTCCTCACTCTGCTTGCTTCTCAGTTGCACTGAGGTAGGCACAGGACGCACTTTGAATACAAAGTCCAGGTTGCTTTATTTAATTGCATAAAGCATGCCACCAGTATAGGAGATATATTGCATATCAGTGCAGGAAAACAACATATGCATTTCAGCCAAGTACGTCCGAGCCAAAGTCAGGAAACTTATCCATGCTAAAGGACCTGTAGAAGAATGTATCATGGTCAAATTTGACCCATGAAGACAGTTTCTAATTACGTATCAGAATCAAATGCACTGATCATCTACTTTCCATAAATTATGAGCAAATTGGTGAAATTACACCTATCAAGAAAAAAAAAAATTAACAGCCTCCTCCATAACCCCTTAGCTGTCCTATCCATCGCCAAGATAGGTGTTTTGTACCATTTTCAGTAAAAGTCATTTTCAATCAATTTGCTCCTAATTTAGACAAAATAGCTGAAACATTTATCACACAAACTGTACATGTGAGGTCTGCTTTTTTTTACAACAGGTGAAATATGTAGTTTTGAAATGTCCATTTTTTATTTGCGTAAACACTACTTTTTTATTTTCGTAGGTACATAATGATGAGGTCTTCATCTATAGGACCCATCCATCTCTTGGACTGACTGTCATTCATAGTACTTGTTTTTCCACAACTACCTAATCACATCTCAATATTACTTCTAAAAATATAGTCGTCAGTCATATAAAGTTTCATTTCAAGGCTTCCCAAAGGAACTCTCCAGTATCAGTCAGCACAGATCCTCGGTGCACCAGGCATCTTCCTGGGCACACCGAGTCTGTACTGGGCCCACAAGAGATTGCACTGCAGCAGTTCCCATCAGCATCGCTGCCTCTCCTGAGACCTCTGACGGTCTTTTTAGCTGTGTACTAACCTACATCAACTGGCTCCTCAGCTCCTTGATGGCATCCACCTGCGCTGTCTCTGCCATAAGATCCATCAGTTGTTCCAGGACCTTCTCCTGCTGCCGCTCCACTAACACAGCTTTGCATCACTCCAGGAGTATTCATGTATCCGCCGAACCACAAGCAAAAGCTTTACGCAGCCTGTAATGAATTTTCGTGGAGCTGACGATCCACCGCAACCAACGCAGTGCAACCACAAGACGTGGCACCAGGAATGCTGCTTGCACTCTAGCATCATATGTGATGGGGTCCTCACTCTGCTTGCTTCTCAGTTGCACTGAGGTAGGCACAGGACGCACTTTGAATACAAAGTCCAGGTTGCTTTATTTAATTGCATAAAGCATGCCACCAGTATAGGAGATATATTGCATATCAGTGCAGGAAAACAACATATGCATTTCAGCCAAGTACGTCCGAGCCAAAGTCAGGAAACTTATCCATGCTAAAGGACCTGTAGAAGAATGTATCATGGTCAAATTTGACCCATGAAGACAGTTTCTAATTACGTATCAGAATCAAATGCACTGATCATCTACTTTCCATAAATTATGAGCAAATTGGTGAAATTACACCTATCAAGAAAAAAAAAAAATTAACAGCCTCCTCCATAACCCCTTAGCTGTCCTATCCATCGCCAAGATAGGTGTTTTGTACCATTTTCAGTAAAAGTCATTTTCAATCAATTTGCTCCTAATTTAGACAAAATAGCTGAAACATTTATCACACAAACTGTACATGTGAGGTCTGCTTTTTTTTACAACAGGTGAAATATGTAGTTTTGAAATGTCCTTTTTTTATTTGCGTAAACTACACTACTTTTTTATTTTCGTAGGTACATAATGATGAGGTCTTCATCTATAGGACCCATCCATCTCTTGGACTGACTGTCATTAATAGTACTTGTTTTTCCACAACTACCTAATCACATCTCAATATTACTTCTAAAAATATAGTCGTCAGGCATATAAAGTTTAAAGTTTCATTTCAAGGCTTTCCAAAGGAACTCTCCAGTATCAGTCAGCACAGATCCTCGGTGCACCAGGCATCTTCCTGGGCACACCGAGTCTGTACTGGGCCCACAAGAGATTGCACTGCAGAAGTTCCCATCAGCATCGCTGCCTCTCCTGAGACCTCTGACGGTCTTTTTAGCTGTGTACTAACCTACATCCACTGGCTCCTCAGCTCCTTGATGGCATCCACCTGCGCTGTCTCTGCCATAAGATCCATCAGTTGTTCCAGGACATTCTCCTGCTGCCGCTCCGCTAACACAGCTTTGCATCACTCCAGGAGTATTCATGTATCCGCCGAACCACAAGCAAAAGCTTTACGCAGCCTGTAATGAATTTTCGTGGAGCTGACGATCCACCGCAACCAACGCAGTGCAACCACAAGACGTGGCACCAGGAATGCTGCTTGCACTCTAGCATCATATGTGATGGGGACCTCACTCTGCTTGCTTCTCAGTTGCACTGAGGTAGGCACAGGACGCACTTTGAATACAAAGTCCAGGTTGCTTTATTTAATTGCATAAAGCATGCCACCAGTATAGGAGATATATTGCATATCAGTGCAGGAAAACAACATATGCATTTCAGCCAAGTACGTCCGAGCCAAAGTCAGGAAACTTATCCATGCTAAAGGACCTGTAGAAGAATGTATCATGGTCAAATTTGACCCATGAAGACAGTTTCTAATTACGTATCAGAATCAAATACACTGATCATCTACTTTCCATAAATTATGAGCAAATTGGTGAAATTACACCTATCAAGAAAAAAAAAAAATTATCAGCCTCCTCCATAACCCCTTAGCTGTCCTATCCATCGCCAAGATAGGTGTTTTGTACCATTTTCAGTAAAAGTCATTTTCAATCAATTTGCTCCTAATTTAGACAAAATAGCTGAAACATTTATCACACAAACTGTACATGTGAGGTCTGCTTTTTTTTACAACAGGTGAAATATGTAGTTTTGAAATGTCCATTTTTTATTTGCGTAAACTACACTACTTTTTTATTTTCGTAGGTACATAATGATGAGGTCTTCATCTAAAGGACCCATCCATCTCTTGGACTGACTGTCATTAATAGTACTTGTTTTTCCACAACTACCTAATCACATCTCAATATTACTTCTAAAAATATAGTCGTCAGTCATATAAAGTTTCATTTCAAGGCTTCCCAAAGGAACTCTCCAGTATCAGTCAGCACAGATCCTCGGTGCACCAGGCATCTTCCTGGGCACACCGAGTCTGTACTGGGCCCACAAGAGATTGCACTGCAGCAGTTCCCATCAGCATCGCTGCCTCTCCTGAGACCTCTGACGGTCTTTTTAGCTGTGTACTAACCTACATCAACTGGCTCCTCAGCTCCTTGATGGCATCCACCTGCGCTGTCTCTGCCATAAGATCCATCAGTTGTTCCAGGACCTTCTCCTGCTGCCGCTCCACTAACACAGCTTTGCATCACTCCAGGAGTATTCATGTATCCGCCGAACCACAAGCAAAAGCTTTACGCAGCCTGTAATGAATTTTCGTGGAGCTGACGATCCACCGCAACCAACGCAGTGCAACCACAAGATGTGGCACCAGGAATGCTGCTTGCACTCGAGCATCATATGTGATGGGGTCCTCACTCTGCTTGCTTCTCAGTTGCACTGAGGTAGGAACAGGACGCACTTTGAATACAAAGTCCAGGTTGCTTTATTTAATTGCATAAAGCATGCCACCAGTATAGGAGATATATTGCATATCAGTGCAGGAAATCAACATATGCATTTCAGCCAAGTACGTCCGAGCCAAAGTCAGGAAACTTATCCATGCTAAAGGACCTGTAGAAGAATGTATCATGGTCAAATTTGACCCATGAAGACAGTTTCTAATTACGTATCAGAATCAAATGCACTGATCATCTACTTTCCATAAATTATGAGCAAATTGGTGAAATTACACCTATCAAGAAAAAAAAAAAATTAACAGCCTCCTCCATAACCCCTTAGCTGTCCTATCCATCGCCAAGATAGGTGTTTTGTACCATTTTCAGTAAAAGTCATTTTCAATCAATTTGCTCCTAATTTAGACAAAATAGCTGAAACATTTATCACACAAACTGTACATGTGAGGTCTGCTTTTTTTTACAACAGGTGAAATATGTAGTTTTGAAATGTCCATTTTTTATTTGCGTAAACTACACTACTTTTTTATTTTCGTAGGTACATAATGATGAGGTCTTCATCTAAAGGACCCATCCATCTCTTGGACTGACTGTCATTAATAGTACTTGTTTTTCCACAACTACCTAATCACATCTCAATATTACTTCTAAAAATATAGTCATCAGGCATATAAAGTTTAAAGTTTCATTTCAAGGCTTCCCAAAGGAACTCTCCAGTATCAGTCAGCACAGATCCTCGGTGCACCAGGCATCTTCCTGGGCACACCGAGTCTGTACTGGGCCCACAAGAGATTGCACTGCAGCAGTTCCCATCAGCATCGCTGCCTCTCCTGAGACCTCTGACGGTCTTTTTAGCTGTGTACTAACCTACATCAACTGGCTCCTCAGCTCCTTGATGGCATCCACCTGCGCTGTCTCTGCCATAAGATCCATCAGTTGTTCCAGGACCTTCTCCTGCTGCCGCTCCACTAACACAGCTTTGCATCACTCCAGGAGTATTCATGTATCCGCCGAACCACAAGCAAAAGCTTTACGCAGCCTGTAATGAATTTTCGTGGAGCTGACGATCCACCGCAACCAACGCAGTGCAACCACAAGATGTGGCACCAGGAATGCTGCTTGCACTCGAGCATCATATGTGATGGGGTCCTCACTCTGCTTGCTTCTCAGTTGCACTGAGGTAGGAACAGGACGCACTTTGAATACAAAGTCCAGGTTGCTTTATTTAATTGCATAAAGCATGCCACCAGTATAGGAGATATATTGCATATCAGTGCAGGAAAACAACATATGCATTTCAGCCAAGTACGTCCGAGCCAAAGTCAGGAAACTTATCCATGCTAAAGGACCTGTAGAAGAATGTATCATGGTCAAATTTGACCCATGAAGACAGTTTCTAATTACGTATCAGAATCAAATGCACTGATCATCTACTTTCCATAAATTATGAGCAAATTGGTGAAATTACACCTATCAAGAAAAAAAAAATTAACAGGCTCCTCCATAACCCCTTAGCTGTCCTATTTATCGCCAAGATAGGTGTTTTGTACCATTTTCAGTAAAAGTCATTTTCAATCAATTTGCTCCTAATTTAGACAAAATAGCTGAAACATTTATCACACAAACTGTACATGTGAGGTCTGCTTTTTTTTACAACAGGTGAAATATGTAGTTTTGAAATGTCCATTTTTTATTTGCGTAAACTACACTACTTTTTTATTTTCGTAGGTACATAATGATGAGGTCTTCATCTATAGGACCCATCCATCTCTTGGACTGACTGTCATTCATAGTACTTGTTTTTCCACAACTACCTAATCACATCTCAATATTACTTCTAAAAATATAGTCGTCAGTCATATAAAGTTTCATTTCAAGGCTTCCCAAAGGAACTCTCCAGTATTAGTCAGCACAGATCCTCGGTGCACCAGGCATCTTCCTGGGCACACCGAGTCTGTACTGGGCCCACAAGAGATTGCACTGCAGCAGTTCCCATCAGCATCGCTGCCTCTCCTGAGACCTCTGACGGTCTTTTTAGCTGTGTACTAACCCACATCAACTGGCTCCTCAGCTCCTTGATGGCATCCACCTGCGCTGTCTCTGCCATAAGATCCATCAGTTGTTCCAGGACCTTCTCCTGCTGCCGCTCCGCTAACACAGCTTTGCATCACTCCAGGAGTATTCATGTATCCGCCGAACCACAAGCAAAAGCTTTACGCAGCCTGTAATGAATTTTCGTGGAGCTGACGATCCACTGCAACCAACGCAGTGCAACCACAAGACGTGGCACCAGGAACGCTGCTTGCACTCTAGCATCATATGTGATGGGGTCCTCACTCTGCTTGCTTCTCAGTTGCACTGAGGTAGGCACAGGACGCACTTTGAATACAAAGTCCAGGTTGCTTTATTTAATTGCATAAAGCATGCCACCAGTATAGGAGATATATTGCATATCAGTGCAGGAAAACAACATATGCATTTCAGCCAAGTACGTTCGAGCCAAAGTCAGGAAACTTATCCATGCTAAAGGACCTGTAGAAGAATGTATCATGGTCAAATTTGACCCATGAAGATAGTTTCTAATTACGTATCAGAATCAAATGTACTGATCATCTACTTTCCATAAATTATGAGCAAATTGGTGAAATTACACCTATCAAGAAAAAAAAAAAATTAACAGCCTCCTCCATAACCCCTTAGCTGTCCTATCCATCGCCAAGATAGGTGTTTTGTACCATTTTCAGTAAAAGTCAATTTCAATCAATTTGCTCCTAATTTAGACAAAATAGCTGAAACATTTATCACACAAACTGTACATGTGAGGTCTGCTTTTTTTTACAACAGGTGAAATATGTAGTTTTGAAATGTCCATTTTTTATTTGCGTAAACTACACTACTTTTTTATTTTCGTAGGTACATAATGATGAGGTCTTCATCTATAGGACCCATCCATCTCTTGGACTGACTGTCATTAATAGTACTTGTTTTTCCACAACTACCTAATCACATCTCAATATTACTTCTAAAAATATAGTCGTCAGGCATATAAAGTTTAAAGTTTCATTTCAAGGCTTCCCAAAGGAACTCTCCAGTATCAGTCAGCACAGATCCTCGGTGCACCAGGCATCTTCCTGGGCACACCGAGTCTGTACTGGGCCCACAAGAGATTGCACTGCAGCAGTTCCCATCAGCATCGCTGCCTCTCCTGAGACCTCTGACGGTCTTTTTAGCTATGTACTAACCTACATCAACTGGCTCCTCAGCTCCTTGATGGCATCCACCTGCGCTGTCTCTGCCATAAGATCCATCAGTTGTTCCAGGACCTTCTCCTGCTGCCGCTCCACTAACACAGCTTTGCATCACTCCAGGAGTATTCATGTATCCGCCGAACCACAAGCAAAAGCTTTACGCAGCCTGTAATGAATTTTCGTGGAGCTGACGATCCACCGCAACCAACGCAGTGCAACCACAAGACGTGGCACCAGGAACGCTGCTTGCACTCTAGCATCATATGTGATGGGGTCCTCACTCTGCTTGCTTCTCAGTTGCACTGAGGTAGGCACAGGACGCACTTTGAATACAAAGTCCAGGTTGCTTTATTTAATTGCATAAAGCATGCCACCAGTATAGGAGATATATTGCATATCAGTGCAGGAAAACAACATATGCATTTCAGCCAAGTACGTCCGAGCCAAAGTCAGGAAACTTATCCATGCTAAAGGACCTGTAGAAGAATGTATCATGGTCAAATTTGACCCATGAAGACAGTTTCTAATTACGTATCAGAATCAAATGCACTGATCATCTACTTTCCATAAATTATGAGCAAATTGGTGAAATTACACCTATCAAGAAAAAAAAAAATGAACAGCCTCCTCCATAACCCCTTAGCTGTCCTATCCATCGCCAAGATAGGTGTTTTGTACCATTTTCAGTAAGTTATTTTCAATCAATTTGCTCCTAATTTAGACAAAATATCTGAAACATTTATCACACAAACTGTACATGTGAGGTCTGCTTTTTTTTACAACAGGTGAAATATGTAGTTTTGAAATGTCCATTTTTTATTTGCATAAACCACACTACTTTTTTATTTTCGTAGGTAAATAATGATGAGGTCTTCATCTATAGGACCCATCCATCTCTTAGACTGACTGTCATTAATAGTACTTGTTTTTCCACAACTACCTAATCACATCTCAATATTACTTCTAAAAATATAGTCGTCAGGCATATAAAGTTTAAAGTTTCATTTCAAGGCTTCCCAAAGGAACTCTCCAGTATCAGTCAGCACAGATCCTCGGTGCACCAGGCATCTTCCTGGGCACACCGAGTCTGTACTGGGCCCACAAGAGATTGCACTGCAGCAGTTCCCATCAGCATCGCTGCCTCTCCTGAGACCTCTGACGGTCTTTTTAGCTGTGTACTAACCTACATCAACTGGCTCCTCAGCTCCTTGATGGCATCCACCTGCGCTGTCTCTGCCATAAGATCCATCAGTTGTTCCAGGACCTTCTCCTGCTGCCGCTCCGCTAACACAGCTTTGCATCACTCCAGGAGTATTCATGTATCCGCCGAACCACAAGCAAAAGCTTTACGCAGCCTGTAATGAATTTTCGTGGAGCTGACGATCCACCGCAACCAACGCAGTGCAACCACAAGATGTGGCACCAGGAACGCTGCTTGCACTCTAGCATCATATGTGATGGGGTCCTCACTCTGCTTGCTTCTCAGTTGCACTGAGGTAGGCACAGGACGCACTTTGAATACAAAGTCCAGGTTGCTTTATTTAATTGCATAAAGCATGCCACCAGTATAGGAGATATATTGCATATCAGTGCAGGAAAACAACATATGCATTTCAGCCAAGTACGTTCGAGCCAAAGTCAGGAAACTTATCCATGCTAAAGGACCTGTAGAAGAATGTATCATGGTCAAATTTGACCCATGAAGACAGTTTCTAATTACGTATCAGAATCAAATGCACTGATCATCTACTTTCCATAAATTATGAGCAAATTGGTGAAATTACACCTATCAAGAAAAAAAAAATTAACAGCCTCCTCCATAACCCCTTAGCTGTCCTATCCATCGCCAAGATAGGTGTTTTGTACCTTTTTCAGTAAAAGTCATTTTCAATCAATTTGCTCCTAATTTAGACAAAATAGCTGAAACATTTATCACACAAACTGTACATGTGAGGTCTGCTTTTTTTTACAACAGGTGAAATATGTAGTTTTGAAATGTCCATTTTTTATTTGCGTAAACTACACTACTTTTTTATTTTCGTAGGTACATAATGATGAGGTCTTCATCTATAGGACCCATCCATCTCTTGGACTGACTGTCATTAATAGTACTTGTTTTTCCACAACTACCTAATCACATCTCAATATTACTTCTAAAAATATAGTCGTCAGGCATATAAAGTTTAAAGTTTCATTTCAAGGCTTCCCAAAGGAACTCTCCAGTATCAGTCAGCACAGATCCTCGGTGCACCAGGCATCTTCCTGGGCACACCGAGTCTGTACTGGGCCCACAAGAGATTGCACTGCAGCAGTTCCCATCAGCATCGCTGCCTCTCCTGAGACCTCTGACGGTCTTTTTAGCTGTGTACTAACCTACATCAACTGGCTCCTCAGCTCCTTGATGGCATCCACCTGCGCTGTCTCTGCCATAGGATCCATCAGTTGTTCCAGGACCTTCTCCTGCTGCCGCTCCGCTAACACAGCTTTGCATCACTCCAGGAGTATTCATGTATCCGCCGAACCACAAGCAAAAGCTTTACGCAGCCTGTAATGAATTTTCGTGGAGCTGACGATCCACCGCAACCAACGCAGTGCAACCACAAGACGTGGCACCAGGAATGTTGCTTGCACTCTAGCATCATATGTGATGGGGTCCTCACTCTGCTTGCTTCTCAGTTGCACTGAGGTAGGCACAGGACGCACTTTGAATACAAAGTCCAGGTTGCTTTATTTAATTGCATAAAGCATGCCACCAGTATAGGAGATATATTGCATATCAGTGCAGGAAAACAACATATGCATTTTAGCCAAGTACGTCCGAGCCAAAGTCAGGAAACTTATCCATGCTAAAGGACCTGTAGAAGAATGTATCATGGTCAAATTTGACCCATGAAGACAGTTTCTAATTACGTATCAGAATCAAATGCACTGATCATCTACTTTCCATAAATTATGAGCAAATTGGTGAAATTACACCTATCAAGAAAAAAAAAAAATTAACAGCCTCCTCCATAACCCCTTAGCTGTCCTATCCATCGCCAAGATAGGTGTTTTGTACCATTTTCAGTAAAAGTCATTTTCAATCAATTTGCTCCTAATTTAGACAAAATAGCTGAAACATTTATCACACAAACTGTACATGTGAGGTCTGCTTTTTTTTACAACAGGTGAAATATGTAGTTTTGAAATGTCCATTTTTTATTTGCGTAAACTACACTACTTTTTTATTTTCGTAGGTACATAATGATGAGGTCTTCATCTATAGGACCCATCCATCTCTTGGACTGACTGTCATTAATAGTACTTGTTTTTCCACAACTACCTAATCACATCTCAATATTACTTCTAAAAATATAGTCGTCAGGCATATAAAGTTTAAAGTTTCATTTCAAGGCTTCCCAAAGGAACTCTCCAGTATCAGTCAGCACAGATCCTCGGTGCACCAGGCATCTTCCTGGGCACACCGAGTCTGTACTGGGCCCACAAGAGATTGCACTGCAGCAGTTCCCATCAGCATCGCTGCCTCTCCTGAGACCTCTGACGGTCTTTTTAGCTGTGTACTAACCTACATCAACTGGCTCCTCAGCTCCTTGACGGCATCCACCTGCGCTGTCTCTGCCATAAGATCCATCAGTTGTTCCAGGACCTTCTCCTGCTGCCGCTCCGCTAACACAGCTTTGCATCACTCCAGGAGTATTCATGTATCCGCCGAACCACAAGCAAAAGCTTTACGCAGCCTGTAATGAATTTTCGTGGAGCTGACGATCCACCGCAACCAACGCAGTGCAACCACAAGACGTGGCACCAGGAACGCTGCTTGCACTCTAGCATCATATGTGATGGGGTCCTCACTCTGCTTGCTTCTCAGTTGCACTGAGGTAGGCACAGGACGCACTTTGAATACAAAGTCCAGGTTGCTTTATTTAATTGCATAAAGCATGCCACCAGTATAGGAGATATATTGCATATCAGTGCAGGAAAACAACATATGCATTTCAGCCAAGTACGTCCGAGCCAAAGTCAGGAAACTTATCCATGCTAAAGGACCTGTAGAAGAATGTATCATGGTCAAATTTGACCCATGAAGACAGTTTCTAATTACGTATCAGAATCAAATGCACTGATCATCTACTTTCCATAAATTATGAGCAAGTTGGTGAAATTACACCTATCAAGAAAAAAAAAAATTAACAGCCTCCTCCATAACCCCTTAGCTGTCCTATCCATCGCCAAGATAGGTGTTTTGTACCATTTTCAGTAAAAGTCATTTTCAATCAATTTGCTCCTAATTTAGACAAAATAGCTGAAACATTTATCACACAAACTGTACATGTGAGGTCTGCTTTTTTTTACAACAGGTGAAATATGTAGTTTTGAAATGTCCATTTTTTATTTGCGTAAACTACACTACTTTTTTATTTTCGTAGGTACATAATGATGAGGTCTTCATCTATAGGACCCATCCATCTCTTGGACTGACTGTCATTAATAGTACTTGTTTTTCCACAACTACCTAATCACATCTCAATATTACTTCTAAAAATATAGTCGTCAGGCATATAAAGTTTAAAGTTTCATTTCAAGGCTTCCCAAAGGAACTCTCCAGTATCAGTCAGCACAGATCCTCGGTGCACCAGGCATCTTCCTGGGCACACCGAGTCTGTACTGGGCCCACAAGAGATTGCACTGCAGCAGTTCCCATCAGCATCGCTGCCTCTCCTGAGACCTCTGACGGTCTTTTTAGCTGTGTACTAACCTACATCAACTGGCTCCTCAGCTCCTTGATGGCATCCACCTGCGCTGTCTCTGCCATAAGATCCATCAGTTGTTCCAGGACCTTCTACTGCTGCCGCTCCGCTAACACAGCTTTGCATCACTCCAGGAGTATTCATGTATCCGCCGAACCACAAGCAAAAGCTTTACGCAGCCTGTAATGAATTTTCGTGGAGCTGACGATCCACCGCAACCAACGCAGTGCAACCACAAGACGTGGCACCAGGAACGCTGCTTGCACTCTAGCATCATATGTGATGGGGTCCTCACTCTGCTTGCTTCTCAGTTGCACTGAGGTAGGCACAGGACGCATTTTGAATACAAAGTCCAGGTTGCTTTATTTAATTGCATAAAGCATGCCACCAGTATAGGAGATATATTGCATATCAGTGCAGGAAAACAACATATGCATTTCAGCCAAGTACGTCCGAGCCAAAGTCAGGAAACTTATCCATGCTAAAGGACCTGTAGAAGAATGTATCATTGTCAAATTTGACCCATGAAGACAGTTTCTAATTACGTATCAGAATCAAATGCACTGATCATCTACTTTCCATAAATTCTGA
This sequence comes from Anomaloglossus baeobatrachus, assembly GCF_048569485.1. NCBI lineage: Eukaryota > Metazoa > Chordata > Amphibia > Anura > Aromobatidae > Anomaloglossus > Anomaloglossus baeobatrachus. The sequence goes on from NC_134354.1 coordinate 65,875,609, forward strand.
GCAAATTGGTGAAATTACACCTATCAAGAAAAAAAAAAAATTAACAGCCTCCTCCATAACCCCTTAGCTGTCCTATCCATCGCCAAGATAGGTGTTTTGTACCATTCTCAGTAAAAGTCATTTTCAATCAATTTGCTCCTAATTTAGACAAAATAGCTGAAACATTTATCACACAAACTGTACATGTGAGGTCTGCTTTTTTTTACAACAGGTGAAATATGTAGTTTTGAAATGTCCATTTTTTATTTGCGTAAACTACACTACTTTTTTATTTTCGTAGGTACATAATGATGAGGTCTTCATCTATAGGACCCATCCATCTCTTGGACTGACTGTCATTAATCGTACTTGTTTTTCCACAACTACCTAATCACATCTCAATATTACTTCTAAAAATATAGTCGTCAGGCATATAAAGTTTAAAGTTTCATTTCAAGGCTTCCCAAAGGAACTCTCCAGTATCAGTCAGCACAGATCCTCGGTGCACCAGGCATCTTCCTGGGCACACCGAGTCTGTACTGGGCCCACAAGAGATTGCACTGCAGCAGTTCCCATCAGCATCACTGCCTCTCCTGAGACCTCTGACGGTCTTTTTAGCTGTGTACTAACCTACATCAACTGGCTCCTCAGCTCCTTGATGGCATCCACCTGCGCTGTCTCTGCCATAAGATCCATCAGTTGTTCCAGGACCTTCTCCTGCTGCCGCTCCGCTAACACAGCTTTGCATCACTCCAGGAGTATTCATGTATCCGCCGAACAACAAGCAAAAGCTTTACGCAGCCTGTAATGAATTTTCGTGGAGCTGACGATCCACCGCAACCAACGCAGTGCAACCACAAGACATGGCACCAGGAACGCTGCTTGCACTCTAGCATCATATGTGATGGGGTCCTCACTCTGCTTGCTTCTCAGTTGCACTGAGGTAGGCACAGGACGCACTTTGAATACAAAGTCCAGGTTGCTTTATTTAATTGCATAAAGCATGCCACCAGTATAGGAGATATATTGCATATCAGTGCAGGAAAACAACATATGCATTTCAGCCAAGTACGTCCGAGCCAAAGTCAGGAAACTTATCCATGCTAAAGGACCTGTAGAAGAATGTATCATGGTCAAATTTGACCCATGAAGACAGTTTCTAATTACGTATCAGAATCAAATGCACTGATCATCTACTTTCCATAAATTATGAGCAAATTGGTGAAATTACACCTATCAAGAAAAAAAAAAATTAACAGCCTCCTCCATAACCCCTTAGCTGTCCTATCCATCGCCAAGATAGGTGTTTTGTACCATTTTCAGTACAAGTCATTTTCAATCAATTTGCTCCTAATTTAGACAAAATAGCTGAAACATTTATCACACAAACTGAACATGTGAGGTCTGCTTTTTTTTACAACAGGTGAAATATGTAGTTTTGAAATGTCCATTTTTTATTTGCGTAAACTACACTACTTTTTTTATTTTCGTAGGTACATAATGATGAGGTCTTCATCTATAGGACCCATCCATCTCTTGGACTGACTGTCATTAATAGTACTTGTTTTTCCACAACTACCTAATCAGTAATCACATCTCAATATTATTTCTAAAAATATAGTCGTCAGGCATATAAAGTTTAAAGTTTCATTTCAAGGCTTCCCAAAGGAACTCTCCAGTATCAGTCAGCACAGATCCTCGGTGCACCAGGCATCTTCCTGGGCACACCGAGTCTGTACTGGGCCCACAAGACATTGCACTGCAGCAGTTCCCATCAGCATCGCTGCCTCTCCTGAGACCTCTGACGGTCTTTTTAGCTGTGTACTAACCTACATCAACTGGCTCCTCAGCTCCTTGATGGCATTCACCTGCGCTGTCTCTGCCATAAGATCCATCAGTTGTTCCAGGACCTTCTCCTGCTGCCGCTCCGCTAACACAGCTTTGCATCACTCCAGGAGTATTCATTTATCCGCCGAACCACAAGCAAAAGCTTTACGCAGCCTGTAATGAATTTTCGTGGAGCTGACGATCCACCGCTACCAACGCAGTGCAACCACAAGACGTGGCACCAGGAATGCTGCTTGCACTCTAGCATCATATGTGATGGGGTCCTCACTCTGCTTGCTTCTCAGTTGCACTGAGGTAGGCACAGGACGCACTTTGAATACAAAGTCCAGGTTGCTTTATTTAATTGCATAAAGCATGCCACCAGTATAGGAGATATATTGCATATCAGTGCAGGAAAAAAACATATGCATTTCAGCCAAGTACGTCCGAGCCAAAGTCAGGAAAGTTATCCATGCTAAAGGACCTGTAGAAGAATGTATCATGGTCAAATTTGACCCATGAAGACAGTTTCTAATTACGTATCAGAATCAAATGCACTGATCATCTACTTTCCATAAATTATGAGCAAATTGGTGAAATTACACCTATCAAGAAAAAAAAAAATTAACAGCCTCCTCCATAACCTTTTAGCTGTCCTATCCATCGCCAAGATAGGTGTTTTGTACCAATTTCAGTACAAGTCATTTTCAAATAATTTGCTCTTAATTTAGACAAAATAGCTGAAACATTTATCACACAAACTGTACATGTGAGGTCTGCTTTTTTTTACAACAGGTGAAATATGTAGTTTTGAAATGTCCATTTTTTATTTGCGTAAACTACACTACTTTTTTATTTTCGTAGGTACATAATGATGAGGTCTTCATCTATAGGACCCATCCATCTCTTGGACTGACTGTCATTAATAGTACTTGTTTTTCCACAACTACCTAATCACATCTCAATATTACTTCTAAAAATATAGTCGTCAGGCATATAAAGTTTAAAGTTTCATTTCAAGGCTTCCCAAATAAACTCTCCAGTATCAGTCAGCACAGATCCTCGGTGCACCAGGCATCTTCCTGGGCACACCGAGTCTGTACTGGGCCCACAAGAGATTGCACTGCAGCAGTTCCCATCAGCATCGCTGCCTCTCCTGAGACCTCTGACGGTCTTTTTAGCTGTGTACTAACCTACATCAACTGGCTCCTCAGCTCCTTGATGGCATCCACCTGCGCTGTCTCTGCCATAAGATCCATCAGTTGTTCCAGGACCTTCTCCTGCTGCCGCTCCGCTAACACAGCTTTGCATCACTCCAGGAGTATTCATTTATCCGCCGAACCACAAGCAAAAGCTTTACGCAGCCTGTAATGAATTTTCGTGGAGCTGACGATCCACCGCAACCAACGCAGTGCAACCACAAGACGTGGCACCAGGAACGCTGCTTGCACTCTAGCATCATATGTGATGGGGTCCTCACTCTGCTTGCTTCTCAGTTGCACTGAGGTAGGCACAGGATGCACTTTGAATACAAAGTCCAGGTTGCTTTATTTAATTGCATAAAGCATGCCACCAGTATAGGAGATATATTGCATATCAGTTCAGGAAAACAACATATGCATTTCAGCCAAGTACGTCCAAGCCAAAGTCAGGAAACTTATCCATGCTAAAGGACCTGTAGAAGAATGTATCATGGTCAAATTTGACCCATGAAGACAGTTTCTAATTACGTATCAGAATCAAATGCACTGATCATCTACTTTCCATAAATTATGAGCAAATTGGTGAAATTACACCTATCAAGAAAAAAAAAAATTAACAGCCTCCTCCATAACCCCTTAGCTGTCCTATCCATCGCCAAGATAGGTGTTTTGTACCATTTTCAGTACAAGTCATTTTCAATCAATTTGCTCCTAATTTAGACAAAATAGCTGAAACATTTATCACACAAACTGTACATGTGAGGTCTGCTTTTTTTTACAACAGGTGAAATATGTAGTTTTGAAATGTCCATTTTTTATTTGCGTAAACTACACTACTTTTTTATTTTCGTAGGTACATAATGATGAGGTCTTCATCTATAGGACCCATCCATCTCTTGGACTGACTGTCATTAATAGTACTTGTTTTTCCACAACTACCTAATCACATCTCAATATTACTTCTAAAAATATAGTCGTCAGGCATATAAAGTTTAAAGTTTCATTTCAAGGCTTCCCAAAGGAACTCTCCAGTATCAGTCAGCACAGATCCTCGGTGCACCAGGCATCTTCCTGGGCACACCGAGTCTGTACTGGGCCCACAAGAGATTGCACTGCAGCAGTTCCCATCAGCATCGCTGCCTCTCCTGAGACCTCTGACGGTCTTTTTAGCTGTGTACTAACCTACATCAACTGGCTCCTCAGCTCCTTGATGGCATCCACCTGCGCTGTCTCTGCCATAAGATCCATCAGTTGTTCCAGGACCTTCTCCTGCTGCCGCTCCGCTAACACAGCTTTGCATCACTCCAGGAGTATTCATGTATCCGCCGAACCACAAGCAAAAGCTTTACGCAGCCTGTAATGAATTTTCGTGGAGCTGACGATCCACCGCAACCAACGCAGTGCAACCACAAGACGTGGCACCAGGAACGCTGCTTGCACTCTAGCATCATATGTGATGGGGTCCTCACTCTGCTTGCTTCTCAGTTGCACTGAGGTAGGCACAGGATGCACTTTGAATACAAAGTCCAGGTTGCTTTATTTAATTGCATAAAGCATGCCACCAGTATAGGAGATATATTGCATATCAGTTCAGGAAAACAACATATGCATTTCAGCCAAGTACGTCCAAGCCAAAGTCAGGAAACTTATCCATGCTAAAGGACCTGTAGAAGAATGTATCATGGTCAAATTTGACCCATGAAGACAGTTTCTAATTACGTATCAGAATCAAATGCACTGATCATCTACTTTCCATAAATTATGAGCAAATTGGTGAAATTACACCTATCAAGAAAAAAAAAAAATTAACAGCCTCCTCCATAACCCCTTAGCTGTCCTATCCATCGCCAAGATAGGTGTTTTGTACCATTTTCAGTACAAGTCATTTTCAATCAATTTGCTCCTAATTTAGACAAAATAGCTGAAACATTTATCACACAAACTGTACATGTGAGGTCTGCTTTTTTTTACAACAGGTGAAATATGTAGTTTTGAAATGTCCATTTTTTATTTGCGTAAACTACACTACTTTTTTATTTTCGTAGGTACATAATGATGAGGTCTTCATCTATAGGACCCATCCATCTCTTGGACTGACTGTCATTAATAGTACTTGTTTTTCCACAACTACCTAATCACATCTCAATATTACTTCTAAAAATATAGTCGTCAGGCATATAAAGTTTAAAGTTTCATTTCAAGGCTTCCCAAAGGAACTCTCCAGTCTCAGTCAGCACAGATCCTCGGTGCACCAGGCATCTTCCTGGGCACACCGAGTCTGTACTGGGCCCACAAGAGATTGCACTGCAGCAGTTCCCATCAGCATCGCTGCCTCTCCTGAGACCTCTGACGGTCTTTTTAGCTGTGTACTAACCTACATCAACTGGCTCCTCAGCTCCTTGATGGCATCCACCTGCGCTGTCTCTGCCATAAGATCCATCAGTTGTTCCAGGACCTTCTCCTGCTGCCGCTCCGCTAACACAGCTTTGCATCACTCCAGGAGTATTCATGTATCCGCCGAACCACAAGCAAAAGCTTTACGCAGCCTGTAATGAATTTTCGTGGAGCTGACGATCCACCGCAACCAACGCAGTACAACCACAAGACGTGGCACCAGGAACGCTGCTTGCACTCTAGCATCATATGTGATGGGGTCCTCACTCTGCTTGCTTCTCAGTTGCACTGAGGTAGGCACAGGACGCACTTTGAATACAAAGTCCAGGTTGCTTTATTTAATTGCATAAAGCATGCCACCAGTATAGGAGATATATTGCATATCAGTGCAGGAAAACAACATATGCATTTCAGCCAAGTACGTCCGAGCCAAAGTCAGGAAACTTATCCATGCTAAAGGACCTGTAGAAGAATGTATCATGGTCAAATTTGACCCATGAAGACAGTTTCTAATTACGTATCAGAATCAAATGCACTGATCATCTACTTTCCATAAATTATGAGCAAATTGGTGAAATTACACCTATCAAGAAAAAAAAAAAATTAACAGCCTCCTCCATAACCCCTTAGCTGTCCTATCCATCGCCAAGATAGGTGTTTTGTACCATTTTCAGTAAAAGTCATTTTCAATCAATTTGCTCCTAATTTAGACAAAATAGCTGAAACATTTATCACACAAACTGTACATGTGAGGTCTGCTTTTTTTTACAACAGGTGAAATATGTAGTTTTGAAATGTCCATTTTTTATTTGCGTAAACTACACTACTTTTTTATTTTCGTAGGTACATAATGATGAGGTCTTCATCTATAGGACCCATCCATCTCTTGGACTGACTGTCATTAATAGTACTTGTTTTTCCACAACTACCTAATCACATCTCAATATTACTTCTAAAAATATAGTCGTCAGGCATATAAAGTTTAAAGTTTCATTTCAAGGCTTCCCAAAGGAACTCTCCAGTATCAGTCAGCACAGATCCTCGGTGCACCAGGCATCTTCCTGGGCACACCGAGTCTGTACTGGGCCCACAAGAGATTGCACTGCAGCAGTTCCCATCAGCATCGCTGCCTCTCCTGAGACCTCTGACGGTCTTTTTAGCTGTGTACTAACCTACATCAACTGGCTCCTCAGCTCCTTGATGGCATCCACCTGCGCTGTCTCTGCCATAAGATCCATCAGTTGTTCCAGGACCTTCTCCTGCTGCCGCTCCGCTAACACAGCTTTGCATCACTCCAGGAGTATTCATGTATCCGCCGAACCACAAGCAAAAGCTTTACGCAGCCTGTAATGAATTTTCGTGGAGCTGACGATCCACCGCAACCAACGCAGTGCTACCACAAGACGTGGCACCAGTAACGCTGCTTGCACTCTAGCATCATATGTGATGGGGTCCTCACTCTGCTTGCTTCTCAGTTGCACTGAGGTAGGCACAGGACGCACTTTGAATACAAATTCCAGGTTGCTTTATTTAATTGCATAAAGCATGCCACCAGTATAGGAGACATATTGCATATCAGTGCAGGAAAACAACATATGCATTTCAGCCAAGTACGTCCGAGCCAAAGTCAGGAAACTTATCCATGCTAAAGGACCTGTAGAAGAATGTATCATGGTCAAATATGACCCATGAAGACAGTTTCTAATTACGTATCAGAATCAAATGCACTGATCATCTACTTTCCATAAATTATGAGCAAATTGGTGAAATTACACCTATCAAGAAAAAAAAAAAATTAACAGCCTCCTCCATAACCCCTTAGCTGTCCTATCCATCGCCAAGATAGGTGTTTTGTACCATTTTCAGTAAAAATCATTTTCAATCAATTTGCTCCTAATTTAGACAAAATAGCTGAAACATTTATCACACAAACTGTACATGTGAGGTCTGCTTTTTTTTACAACAGGTGAAATATGTAGTTTTGAAATGTCCATTTTTTATTTGCGTAAACTACACTACTTTTTTATTTTCGTAGGTACATAATGATGAGGTCTTCATCTATAGGACCCATCCATCTCTTGGACTGACTGTCATTAATAGTACTTGTTTTTCCACAACTACCTAATCACATCTCAATATTACTTCTAAAAATATAGTCGTCAGGCATATAAAGTTTAAAGTTTCATTTCAAGGCTTCCCAAAGGAACTCTCCAGTCTCAGTCAGCACAGATCCTCGGTGCACCAGGCATCTTCCTGGGCACACCGAGTCTGTACTGGGCCCACAAGAGATTGCACTGCAGCAGTTCCCATCAGCATCGCTGCCTCTCCTGAGACCTCTGACGGTCTTTTTAGCTGTGTACTAACCTACATCAACTGGCTCCTCAGCTCCTTGATGGCATCCACCTGCGATGTCTCTGCCATAAGATCCATCAGTTGTTCCAGGACCTTCTCCTGCTGCCGCATCGCTAACACAGCTTTGCATCACTCCAGGAGTATTCATGTATCCGCCGAACCACAAGCAAAAGCTTTACGCAGCCTGTAATGAATTTTCGTGGAGCTGACGATCCACCGCAACCAACGCAGTACAACCACAAGACGTGGCACCAGGAACGCTGCTTGCACTCTAGCATCATATGTGATGGGGTCCTCACTCTGCTTGCTTCTCAGTTGCACTGAGGTAGGCACAGGACGCACTTTGAATACAAAGTCCAGGTTGCTTTATTTAATTGCATAAAGCATGCCACCAGTATAGGAGATATATTGCATATCAGTGCAGGAAAACAACATATGCATTTCAGCCAAGTACGTCCGAGCCAAAGTCAGGAAACTTATCCATGCTAAAGGACCTGTAGAAGAATGTATCATGGTCAAATTTGACCCATGAAGACAGTTTCTAATTACGTATCAGAATCAAATGCACTGATCATCTACTTTCCATAAATTATGAGCAAATTGGTGAAATTACACCTATCAAGAAAAAAAAAATTAACAGCCTCCTCCATAACCCCTTAGCTGTCCTATCCATCGCCAAGATAGGTGTTTTGTACCATTTTCAGTAAAAGTCATTTTCAATCAATTTGCTCCTAATTTAGACAAAATAGCTGAAACATTTATCACACAAACTGTACATGTGAGGTCTGCTTTTTTTTACAACAGGTGAAATATGTAGTTTTGAAATGTCCATTTTTTATTTGCGTAAACTACACTACTTTTTTATTTTCGTAGGTACATAATGATGAGGTCTTCATCTATAGGACCCATCCATCTCTTGGACTGACTGTCATTAATAGTACTTGTTTTTCCACAACTACCTAATCACATCTCAATATTACTTCTAAAAATATAGTCGTCAGGCATATAAAGTTAAAAGTTTCATTTCAAGGCTTCCCAAAGGAACTCTCCAGTATCAGTCAGCACAGATCCTCGGTGCACCAGGCATCTTCCTGGGCACACCGAGTCTGTACTGGGCCCACAAGAGATTGCACTGCAGCAGTTCCCATCAGCATCGCTGCCTCTCCTGAGACCTCTGACGGTCTTTTTAGCTGTGTACTAACCTACATCAACTGGCTCCTCAGCTCCTTGATGGCATCCACCTGCGCTGTCCCTGCCATAAGATCCATCAGTTGTTCCAGGACCTTCTCCTGCTGCCGCTCCACTAACACAGCTTTGCATCACTCCAGGAGTATTCATGTATCCGCCGAACCACAAGCAAAAGCTTTACGCAGCCTGTAATGAATTTTCGTGGAGCTGACGATCCACCGCAACCAACGCAGTGCAACCACAAGACGTGGCACCAGGAACGCTGCTTGCACTCTAGCATCATATGTGATGGGGTCCTCACTCTGCTTGCTTCTCAGTTGCACTGAGGTAGGCACAGGACGCACTTTGAATACAAAGTCCAGGTTGCTTTATTTAATTGCATAAAGCATGCCACCAGTATAGGAGATATATTGCATATCAGTGCAGGAAAACAACATATGCATTTCAGCCAAGTACGTCCGAGCCAAAGTCAGGAAACTTATCCATGCTAAAGGACCTGTAGAAGAATGTATCATGGTCAAATTTGACCCATGAAGACAGTTTCTAATTACGTATCAGAATCAAATGCACTGATCATCTACTTTCCATAAATTATGAGCAAATTGGTGAAATTACACCTATCAAAAAAAAAAAATTAACAACCTCCTCCATAACCCCTTAGCTGTCCTATCCATCGCCAAGATAGGTGTTTTGTACCATTTTCAGTAAAAGTCATTTTCAATCAATTTGCTCCTAATTTAGACAAAATAGCTGAAACATTTATCACACAAACTGTACATGTGAGGTCTGCTTTTTTTTACAACAGGTGAAATATGTAGTTTTGAAATGTCCATTTTTTATTTGCGTAAACTACACTACTTTTTTATTTTCTGAAAAGGAGGAAAGAACAAACGATCGAAGCCCAATAAATTTTATACAAAAATAATTTTTTATTTTACAAGTGATGATATAAGTGTTACAGTGGGCACAATTTATGCATCATATATATCATAGAATATACATTTAATTCACACAGCGGAACTAAAAAGTTGTGACCGCAAAAATGTATCCCCTTATAGTATATATCCACCAGTCATACATATAGTGTCCATATTAATCAATTAGGAATTATGGTACTCAAAAGTATCCAGCATATAAACAGTGTATATACCATAAACTTGTATACAAATAATTTGAACAGATAACCAGCCGGGATCACTATATATCAGATTTTACCCGATATTGATGTCAAAAAATTAATTAATGAAAGCCTCTATATTATATGCTGGATATTAAGATTTTAGTCAGTAATACTGTACCAAATCTCAAAGGAGGTGGATGATCTCATAAATTATAGCATGTCTATATGCTAGGATTCACCTAAAAAAGAGGTTTTATTAAACAGGCAGCGGGGATCGCTCTCTCATAATTCAATAATATAAACCATGCCTGATCAAAAAAAAGGGGGGGCCTTGGTAACATATATTATATATTAGATCAGATATCTAGATCCTGCAAGCCTCCAATCCACATACCATACTGGGTGTACGGCTTCCAAAGCAGGCACATATATTATGGTGATACTATTTGTCTCCACTAGTAGTTAGTACACAACCGGACTAGCATGCACTCTTATAGTTTATAGTAAATTGCCCTGGTCAAAAATACACCAAGATATAGAGTATATGTTTTATATATCACTGCATGCAGTATGCCGCACAGCAGTACTACCAAGTAAACGGCAGGGATTACCATACCGTTGGTTTAACTAGTGGAAATAAACAGACCCATATCGTCCATATAAGCTGTCCGTGTTATAAGAACACCAAGCAGCCACACCACATGCAGGCTGAAGTTCCCTTAGGCTATCGTTGTTACAGCAGGTCACAACCACATTCAATAATAAATACAGAAGCATGTAGATTATAATTACCGCTTGTGTAGAAGACTCCCGACACGTGTTTCGGCTCTCTACCTTCGTCAGGGGGCGTGTCTAATCACCCAGGAGCTCCAGCTTTAAATACTGCCGGTCTCCAATCGTCATTCGACCCCTCAAATGACGCGCGCGTTGTCATGGCGCCTTGCCGACGCCGATCCAGCTGCCGCGTCACCAGACATCAACCCCAGGGTATTGTAACCCGGGAGTGAAATACCAGTATAGACACAGCAGATGGATCAGGGCCGGCCACCAGTGACAGCCGTGCGTGCAGGTATCGAATGAAAATATATGTGCAAACTACCATATTTAAGTGACATCAACAAGTGATCTGGAAAATATGTCATCTCATGAAACAAGAAAATACATGAAGATTATATGTATATATGTGCATCTCCATATTTTTTATATAGCACATATATTTTGACGGAAGGTATTACACCGAAAAAAACATAAACTACTGTTATTTATGCACATCTCTAGAACACGTATCACATGAAGATGGAAGAGGTCCCCCATACACCAGGCAAACATCGTAATTGCTGTTTAGCATTTTCTGTATATCCACAGAGCCTCATCATTCGACTATCTTCGTTGTATATACTGATAAACAAAGTATGAGATGTCAAATCCTCCATCTCCTCCTTTTACTCTCCTCCGTCAAACAATATATCATTATTCATGAGAACACATTTCCAGATGGCTAAAAATAATAAAACAAAGGGGTAAATTAGACAAAAATTAATTACCACATATATAAGTTAAAAAATAGATGCATATACAGCACAAAGATATAAATATATGACCTATAGGGCAGCATGTGTACTATAGAAATGACGCGAAACTAATATTTTCATTGAGGCCAGATGGACACACAGTACCCAATGTGTATATCCATCTGGCCTCAAGTTGGGCCAATCTCCTGCTGATCTCACCACCTCTCAACCCCAGATCAATTTGGTCGATACCTTTCACCTTCAATAAACCACTATTACAAGAGTGAAATATAGCAAAGTGTCTTGGAAGGGTTTTTAGATCTTCAATATTAGTCGCATTACGTGCTGCCTCAATCCCCAATATATGCTCACGAGTACGTACCTTCAACTGACGAGTCGTGAGTCCAATATAGATTTTAGGACAAGGACATGTTGCATAATATATAACAGCTCGAGAGTTGCATGTTATATATTTCCGTATCTCGTACGTTTTAAGATTTTTAGCGTCAGTGAAGGTACTCTCACGGCATATATTGGGGCATGCGACGCATCCTCCACATGGAAAACAACCCATTTTCACATTGGGTTTAAAATTACCCAAAAATGTGGGGTCTCTCTTGTTACTCCCATAGTGGCTTCGGATCAAATGATCCCGAAGATTTTTATTTCTACGCATGGTGATTGATATCTTCTCGGGAACAATTTTGTTGAGGGTGGGGTCAGCTTGGAGTATAGGCCATGCCTTCTCCAGACAATCTCGTATGGATGGAATTTGAGCACAATAGTTGGTCACAAAGCGAATTTTATCATTTGACTCAGATTTCGGTTGAGAGTATAACAGTGAATTCCTAGATGAATGTTTGGCTCTATGGTATGCTTTTTTTATTATTCTCCCACTATATCCTCGTTCTTTAAATCGAGCCCGGAGAATCTGAGCCTGTTGTTCGAAATCCACATCAGTCGAGCAGATTCTCCTAAGTCGGAGAAACTGTCCGACTGGTACCGATCTGATCATAAACTGAGGATGAGCCGAAGATGCATGAAGGAGCATATTTGTTGAAGTCGGTTTGCGATATAAATCCGACTGCAGGAAACCATCATCATCCTTCCGTATCAAGACATCCAAGAATTCAATCTGTCTAGAAGACCACTGAAACGTGATCTTGATGTTGCGTCCCCCCGAATTAATTCCCTGCATAAATAAATTAAGTTCCTCAACCGACCCCTGCCAGATCATGAAGATATCGTCGATGTACCGCGCCCAAAAAAGGACGCGGTCCATCAACGGCTGCTGATCTGACAGGAGTAGGTCCCTTTCCCACAGCCCCAGGAATAAATTAGCATATGAGGGGGCAAAAGACGCCCCCATTGCAGTACCCTGGAGCTGTAGGTAAAAGGAACCCATAAAAATAAAAAAATTATGTGTAAGGGAAAATTCGAGGAGACGCAACACCAACTCACGAAATTCCGAGGGCATATCGGCCATGTCCAAATAAAATTTGGTGGCTTCAATGCCATCTCTATGAATAATGCTGGTGTATAGCGACTCAACGTCGCCAGTCACCAGAATTGTATCATTGCCAACAAATAAACCGTCGATCTTCTTAAGGAAGTCTCCGGTATCCTTGATATGTGATGGCAAACTTTCAACCATCGGCTGAAGAATGGAATCGATCCAACGGTTGACTTTTTCAAGGAAATTGCCACACCCTGATATAATAGGTCTTCCTGGGGGTGTAGAGGCATTTTTGTGTACTTTGGGCAATAAATAAAAGGTGGCAATTGTTGGTTCAGCCACCAGTAGTGCCGAAGCCAGCCCCTTGTCGACAACACCGCCATCAGCCGCCTCACCGATGATTTTTCTAAGTTGTAAGGTAAATGAGGAGAGGGGATTGAAAGTCATTTTTTTATAACATGTTTCATTTTTCAATTGTTTAAATGCCTCTCTCTCATACATTTTGGTGGGCCAGATGACGATGTTGCCGCCCTTGTCCGCTGGCTTCATCACCACCCCTGGGAGCTCCTTGAGTTCCCGTAGTCTCAGACGTTCAGCTCTAGACAGATTGTCCTTCTGCTTTAAAGGAGAAATCTTCTCCAATTCCCTAGTGACTACCTTGACAAATAGTTCCACATTGGCACAAGTTGCCAACGGGGGGAATTTTTTGGAACGAGGTTTGATGGAGGAAGGGATCTTACCGCAAATCTCTGTGTCATGTTCTTCAGCCAACTCCTGAAGTATATTTATCGCAGTTTGTTCCTCTGCTGTAGGAAATAAAGAGTGTAACGTGTCATCAAAGAAATGTTTTTTAAAAATAATAGACCTTGCAAATATATGCAGGTCTTTGATGACAGAAAACAAATCCATATTCGCAGTAGGGGAAAAGGACAACCCCCTTTCCAACAAATGCAAATCAATACTGGATAATCGATACGAGCTTAAATTGATTACCTTATTATCTGCTTTACGATATCCAGATCCATTTTTGTAATTAAAGAATTTGCGGTTTGATCGGTTTCCTCCATCCAATCTCGCTCCGGAACGTGTGATAACTCCAGACATGGAATTGTCGGAGACGTCACTCGTGGTTATCAAGGATGATTGTGACGATGTCCTACTAAATCCCGGATTAACATCATTGGGTCTCCTCCATGCATAAACCAATTTCTTTTGAAAATCGCCTTGGTCTCTATTCAATTTAGAGGCCTGAGTAGAGTGTATCTTTTTGACCACCTGCTCAAGTTTTTTCGTCAATGTGTCATCAAAGCTCTTAAGCCTGTCTTCAGGACATATGGATCTAAATTCACTTTGCTTTTGATCCAATATTTTGTCTAGTTTGGTTATAGAAGACGTATCAAGTTCAATAAGCAACTGCATAAGTGTATTTGAACATATATATTTTTTTTGATCAGGCATGGTTTATATTATTGAATTATGAGAGAGCGATCCCCGCTGCCTGTTTAATAAAACCTCTTTTTTAGGTGAATCCTAGCATATAGACATGCTATAATTTATGAGATCATCCACCTCCTTTGAGATTTGGTACAGTATTACTGACTAAAATCTTAATATCCAGCATATAATATAGAGGCTTTCATTAATTAATTTTTTGACATCAATATCGGGTAAAATCTGATATATAGTGATCCCGGCTGGTTATCTGTTCAAATTATTTGTATACAAGTTTATGGTATATACACTGTTTATATGCTGGATACTTTTGAGTACCATAATTCCTAATTGATTAATATGGACACTATATGTATGACTGGTGGATATATACTATAAGGGGATACATTTTTGCGGTCACAACTTTTTAGTTCCGCTGTGTGAATTAAATGTATATTCTATGATATATATGATGCATAAATTGTGCCCACTGTAACACTTATATCATCACTTGTAAAATAAAAAATTATTTTTGTATAAAATTTATTGGGCTTCGATCGTTTGTTCTTTCCTCCTTTTCATATTGTATGATACGATTTATGCCCTACTTTGATATAGTCCTAGTGTTTAATAGAATTATATCATATATGGAATATCAGAAATTATGAGAGATTAAGCATGTACACTTTATTGCTGGTTTGTGGTCTTAATACTTTTTTATTTTCGTAGGTACATAATGATGAGGTCTTCATCTATAGGACCCATCCATCTCTTGGACTGACTGTCATTAATAGTACTTGTTTTTCCACAACTACCTAATCACATCTCAATATTACTTCTAAAAATATAGTCGTCAGGCATATAAAGTTTAAAGTTTCATTTCAAGGCTTCCCAAAGGAACTCTCCAGTATCAGTCAGCACAGATCCTCGGTGCACCAGGCATCTTCCTGGGCACACCGAGTCTGTACTGGGCCCACAAGAGATTGCACTGCAGCAGTTCCCATCAGCATCGCTGCCTCTCCTGATACCTCTGACGGTCTTTTTAGCTGTGTACTAACCTACATCAACTGGCTCCTCAGCTCCTTGATGGCATCCACCTGCGCTGTCTCTGCCATAAGATCCATCAGTTGTTCCAGGACCTTCTCCTGCTGCCGCTCCACTAACACAGCTTTGCATCACTCCAGGAGTATTCATGTATCCGCCAAACCACATCCAAAAGCTTTACGCAGCCTGTAATGAATTTTTGTGGAGCTGACGATCCACCGCAACCAACGCAGTGCAACCACAAGACGTGGCACCAGGAACGCTGCTTGCACTCTAGCATCATATGTGATGGGGTCCTCACTCTGCTTGCTTCTCAGTTGCACTGAGGTAGGCACAGGACGCACTTTGAATACAAAGTCCAGGTTGCTTTATTTAATTGCATAAAGCATGTCACCAGTATAGGAGATATATTGCATATCAGTGCAGGAAAACAACATAAGCATTTCAGCCAAGTACGTCCGAGCCAAAGTCAGGAAACTTATCCATGCTAAAGGACCTGTAGAAGAATGTATCATGGTCAAATTTGACCCATGAAGACAGTTTCTAATTACGTATCAAAATCAAATGCACTGATCATCTACTTTCCATAAATTATGAGCAAATTGGTGAAATTACACCTATCAAAAAAAAAAAATTAACAACCTCCTCCATAACCCCTTAGCTGTCCTATCCATCGCCAAGATAGGTGTTTTGTACCATTTTCAGTACAAGTCATTTTCAATCAATTTGCTCCTAATTTAGACAAAATAGCTGAAATATTTATCACACAAACTGTACATGTGAGGTCTGCTTTTTTTTACAACAGGTGAAATATGTAGTTTTGAAATGTCCATTTTTTATTTGCGTAAACTACACTACTTTTTTATTTTCGTAGGTACATAATGATGAGGTCTTCATCTATAGGACCCATCTATCTCTTGGACTGACTGTCATTAATAGTACTCGTTTTTCCACAACTACCTAATCACATCTCAATATTACTTCTAAAAATATAGTCGTCAGGCATATAAAGTTTAAAGTTTCATTTCAAGGCTTCCCAAAGGAACTCTCCAGTATCAGTCAGCACAGATCCTCGGTGCACCAGGCATCTTCCTGGGCACACCGAGTCTGTACTGGGCCCACAAGAGATTGCACTGCAGCAGTTCCCATCAGCATCGCTGCCTCTCCTGAGACCTCTGACGGTCTTTTTAGCTGTGTACTAACCTACATCAACTGGCTCCTCAGCTCCTTGATGGCATCCACCTGCGCTGTCTCTGCCATAAGATCCATCAGTTGTTCCAGGACCTTCTCCTGCTGCCGCTCCGCTAACACAGCTTTGCATCACTCTAGGAGTATTCATGTATCCGCCGAACCACA
This sequence comes from Anomaloglossus baeobatrachus, assembly GCF_048569485.1. Classification (NCBI taxonomy): domain Eukaryota; kingdom Metazoa; phylum Chordata; class Amphibia; order Anura; family Aromobatidae; genus Anomaloglossus; species Anomaloglossus baeobatrachus. The sequence goes on from NC_134354.1 coordinate 65,892,469, forward strand.
AGCAAAAGCTTTATGCAGCCTGTAATGAATTTTCGTGGAGCTGACGATCCACCGCAACCAACGCAGTGCAACCACAAGACGTGGCACCAGGAACGCTGCTTGCACTCTAGCATCATATGTGATGGGGTCCTCACTCTGCTTGCTTCTCAGTTGCACTGAGGTAGGCACAGGACGCACTTTGAATACAAAGTCCAGGTTGCTTTATTTAATTGCATAAAGCATGCCACCAGTATAGGAGATATATTGCATATCAGTGCAGGAAAACAACATATGCATTTCAGCCAAGTACGTCCGAGCCAAAGTCAGGAAACTTATCCATGCTAAAGGACCTGTAGAAGAATGTATCATGGTCAAATTTGACCCATGAAGACAGTTTCTAATTACGTATCAGAATCAAATGCACTGATCATCTACTTTCCATAAATTATGAGCAAATTGGTGAAATTACACCTATCAAGAAAAAAAAAAAATTAACAGCCTCCTCCATAACCCCTTAGCTGTCCTATCCATCGCCAAGATAGGTGTTTTGTACCATTTTCAGTAAGTCATTTTCAATCAATTTGCTCCTAATTTAGACAAAATAGCTGAAACATTTATCACACAAACTGTACATGTGAGGTCTGCTTTTTTTTACAACAGGTGAAATATGTAGTTTTGAAATGTCCATTTTTTATTTGCGTAAACTACACTACTTTTTTATTTTCGTAGGTACATAATGATGAGGTCTTCATCTATAGGACCCATCCATCTCTTGGACTGACTGTCATTAATAGTACTTGTTTTTCCACAACTACCTAATCACATCTCAATATTACTTCTAAAAATATAGTCGGCAGGCATATAAAGTTTAAAGTTTCATTTCAAGGCTTCCCAAAGGAACTCTCCAGTATCAGTCAGCACAGATCCTCGGTGCACCAGGCATCTTCCTGGGCACACCGAGTCTGTACTGGGCCCACAAGAGATTGCACTGCAGCAGTTCCCATCAGCATCGCTGCCTCTCCTGAGACCTCTGACGGTCTTTTTAGCTGTGTACTAACCTACATCAACTGGCTCCTCAGCTCCTTGATGGCATCCACCTGCGCTGTCTCTGCCATAAGATCCATCAGTTGTTCCAGGACCTTCTCCTGCTGCCGCTCCGCTAACACAGCTTTGCATCACTCCAGGAGTATTCATGTATCCGCCGAACCACAAGCAAAAGCTTTACGCAGCCTGTAATGAATTTTCGTGGAGCTGACGATCCACCGCAACCAACGAAGTGCAACCACAAGACGTGGCACCAGGAACGCTGCTTGCACTCTAGCATCATATGTGATGGGGTCCTCACTCTGCTTGCTTCTCAGTTGCACTGAGGTAGGCACAGGACGCACTTTGAATACAAAGTCCAGGTTGCTTTATTTAATTGCATAAAGCATGCCACCAGTATAGGAGATATATTGCATATCAGTGCAGGAAAACAACATATGCATTTCAGCCAAGTACGTCCGAGCCAAAGTCAGGAAACTTATCCATGCTAAAGGACCTGTAGAAGAATGTATCATGGTCAAATTTGACCCATGAAGACAGTTTCTAATTACGTATCAGAATCAAATGCACTGATCATCTACTTTCCATAAATTATGAGCAAATTGGTGAAATTACACCTATCAAGAAAAAAAAATTAACAGCCTCCTCCATAACCCCTTAGCTGTCCTATCCATCGCCAAGATAGGTGTTTTGTACCATTTTCAGTAAGTCATTTTCAATCAATTTGCTCCTAATTTAGACAAAATAGCTGAAATATTTATCACACAAACTGTACATGTGAGGTCTGCTTTTTTTTACAACAGGTGAAATATGTAGTTTTGAAATGTCCATTTTTTATTTGCGTAAACTACACTACTTTTTTATTTTCGTAGGTACATAATGATGAGGTCTTCATCTATAGGACCCATCCATCTCTTGGACTGACTGTCATTAATAGTACTTGTTTTTCCACAACTACCTAATCACATCTCAATATTACTTCTAAAAATATAGTCGTCAGGCATATAAAGTTTAAAGTTTCATTTCAAGGCTTCCCAAAGGAACTCTCCAGTATCAGTCAGCACAGATCCTCGGTGCACCAGGCATCTTCCTGGGCACACCGAGTCTGTACTGGGCCCACAAGAGATTGCACTGCAGCAGTTCCCATCAGCATCGCTGCCTCTCCTGAGACCTCTGACGGTCTTTTTAGCTGTGTACTAACCTACATCAACTGGCTCCTCAGCTCCTTGATGGCATCCACCTGCGCTGTCTCTGCCATAAGATCCATCAGTTGTTCCAGGACCTTCTCCTGCTGCCGCTCCGCTAACACAGCTTTGCATCACTCCAGGAGTATTCATGTATCCGCCGAACCACAAGCAAAAGCTTTACGCAGCCTGTAATGAATTTTCGTGGAGCTGACGATCCACCGCAACCAACGCAGTGCAACCACAAGACGTGGCACCAGGAACGCTGCTTGCACTCTAGCATCATATGTGATGGGGTCCTCACTCTGCTTGCTTCTCAGTTGCACTGAGGTAGGCACAGGACGCACTTTGAATACAAAGTCCAGGTTGCTTTATTTAATTGCATAAAGCATGCCACCAGTATAGGAGATATATTGCATATCAGTGCAGGAAAACAACATATGCATTTCAGCCAAGTACGTCCGAGCCAAAGTCAGGAAACTTATCCATGCTAAAGGACCTGTAGAAGAATGTATCATGGTCAAATTTGACCCATGAAGACAGTTTCTAATTACGTATCAGAATCAAATGCACTGATCATCTACTTTCCATAAATTATGAGCAAATTGGTGAAATTACACCTATCAAGAAAAAAAAAATTAACAGCCTCCTCCATAACCCCTTAGCTGTCCTATCCATCGCCAAGATAGGTGTTTTGTACCATTTTCAGTAAGTCATTTTCAATCAATTTGCTCCTAATTTAGACAAAATGGCTGAAATATTTATCACACAAACTGTACATGTGAGGTCTGCTTTTTTTTACAACAGGTGAAATATGTAGTTTTGAAATGTCCATTTTTTATTTGCGTAAACTACACTACTTTTTTATTTTCGTAGGTACATAATGATGAGGTCTTCATCTATAGGACCCATCCATCTCTTGGACTGACTGTCATTAATAGTACTTGTTTTTCCACAACTACCTAATCACATCTCAATATTACTTCTAAAAATATAGTCGTCAGGCATATAAAGTTTAAAGTTTCATTTCAAGGCTTCCCAAAGGAACTCTCCAGTATCAGTCAGCACAGATCCTCGGTGCACCAGGCATCTTCCTGGGCACACCGAGTCTGTACTGGGCCCACAAGAGATTGCACTGCAGCAGTTCCCATCAGCATCGCTGCCTCTCCTGAGACCTCTGACGGTCTTTTTAGCTGTGTACTAACCTACATCAACTGGCTCCTCAGCTCCTTGATGGCATCCACCTGCGCTGTCTCTGCCATAAGATCCATCAGTTGTTCCAGGACCTTCTCCTGCTGCCGCTCCGCTAACACAGCTTTGCATCACTCCAGGAGTATTCATGTATCCGCCGAACCACAAGCAAAAGCTTTACGCAGCCTGTAATGAATTTTCGTGGAGCTGACGATCCACCGCAACCAACGCAGTGCAACCACAAGACGTGGCACCAGGAACGCTGCTTGCACTCTAGCATCATATGTGATGGGGTCCTCACTCTGCTTGCTTCTCAGTTGCACTGAGGTAGGCACAGGACGCACTTTGAATACAAAGTCCAGGTTGCTTTATTTAATTGCATAAAGCATGCCACCAGTATAGGAGATATATTGCATATCAGTGCAGGAAAACAACATATGCATTTCAGCCAAGTACGTCCGAGCCAAAGTCAGGAAACTTATCCATGCTAAAGGACCTGTAGAAGAATGTATCATGGTCAAATTTGACCCATGAAGACAGTTTCTAATTACGTATCAGAATCAAATGCACTGATCATCTACGTTCCATAAATTATGAGCAAATTGGTGAAATTACACCTATCAAGAAAAAAAAAAAATTAACAGCCTCCTCCATAACCCCTTAGCTGTCCTATCCATCGCCAAGATAGGTGTTTTGTACCATTTTCAGTAAAAGTCATTTTCAATCAATTTGCTCCTAATTTAGACAAAATAGTTGAAATATTTATCACACAAACTGTACATGTGAGGTCTGCTTTTTTTTACAACAGGTGAAATATGTAGTTTTGAAATGTCCATTTTTTATTTACGTAAACTACACTACTTTTTTATTTTCGTAGGTACATAATGATGAGGTCTTCATCTATAGGACCCATCCATCTCTTGGACTGACTGTCATTAATAGTACTTGTTTTTCCACAACTACCTAATCACATCTCAATATTACTTCTAAAAATATAGTCGTCAGGCATATAAAGTTTAAAGTTTCATTTCAAGGCTTCCCAAAGGAACTCTCCAGTATCAGTCAGCACAGATCCTCGGTGCACCAGGCATCTTCCTGGGCACACCGAGTCTGTACTGGGCCCACAAGAGATTGCACTGCAGCAGTTCCCATCAGCATCGCTGCCTCTCCTGAGACCTCTGACGGTCTTTTTAGCTGTGTACTAACCTACATCAACTGGCTCCTCAGCTCCTTGATGGCATCCACCTGCGCTGTCTCTGCCATAAGATCCATCAGTTGTTCCAGGACCTTCTCCTGCTGCCGCTCCGCTAACACAGCTTTGCATCACTCCAGGAGTATTCATGTATCCGCCGAACCACAAGCAAAAGCTTTACGCAGCCTGTAATGAATTTTCGTGGAGCTGACGATCCACCGCAACCAACGCAGTGCAACCACAGACGTGGCACCAGGAACGCTGCTTGCACTCTAGCATCATATGTGATGGGGTCCTCACTCTGCTTGCTTCTCAGTTGCACTGAGGTAGGCACAGGACGCACTTTGAATACAAAGTCCAGGTTGCTTTATTTAATTGCATAAAGCATGCCACCAGTATAGGAGATATATTGCATATCAGTGCAGGAAAACAACATATGCATTTCAGCCAAGTACGTCCGAGCCAAATTCAGGAAACTTATCCATGCTAAAGGACCTGTAGAAGAATGTATCATGGTCAAATTTGACCCATGAAAACAGTTTCTAATTACGTATCAGAATCAAATGCACTGATCATCTACTTTCTATAAATTATGAGCAAATTGGTGAAATTACACCTATCAAGAAAAAAAAAAATTAACAGCCTCCTCCATAACCCCTTAGCTGTCCTATCCATCGCCAAGATAGGTGTTTTGTACCATTTTCAGTACAAGTCATTTTCAATCAATTTGCTCCTAATTTAGACAAAATAGCTGAAACATTTATCACACAAACTGTACATGTGAGGTCTGCTTTTTTTACAACAGGTGAAATATGTAGTTTTGAAATGTCCATTTTTTATTTGCGTAAACTACACTACTTTTTTATTTTCGTAGGTACATAATGATGAGGTCTTCATCTATAGGACCCATCCATCTCTTGGACTGACTGTCATTAATAGTACTTGTTTTTCCACAACTACCTAATCACATCTCAATATTACTTCTAAAAATATAGTCGTCAGGCATATAAAGTTTAAAGTTTCATTTCAAGGCTTCCCAAAGGAACTCTCCAGTATCAGTCAGCACAGATCCTCGGTGCACCAGGCATCTTCCTGGGCACATCGAGTCTGTACTGGGCCCACAAGAGATTGCACTGCAGCAGTTCCCATCAGCATCGCTGCCTCTCCTGAGACCTCTGACGGTCTTTTTAGCTGTGTACTAACCTACATCAACTGGCTCCTCAGCTCCTTGATGGCATCCACCTGCGCTGTCTCTGCCATAAGATCCATCAGTTGTTCCAGGACCTTCTCCTGCTGCCGCTCCGCTAACACAGCTTTGCATCACTCCAGGAGTATTCATGTATCCGCCGAACCACAAGCAAAAGCTTTACGCAGCCTGTAATGAATTTTCGTGGAGCTGACGATCCACCGCAACCAACGCAGTGCAACCACAAGACGTGGCACCAGGAACGCTGCTTGCACTCTAGCATCATATGTGATGGGGTCCTCACTCTGCTTGCTTCTCAGTTGCACTAAGGTAGGCACAGGACGCACTTTGAATACAAAGTCCAGGTTGCTTTATTTAATTGCATAAAGCATGCCACCAGTATAGGAGATATATTGCATATCAGTGCAGGAAAACAACATATGCATTTCAGCCAAGTACGTCCGAGCCAAAGTCAGGAAACTTATCCATGCTAAAGGACCTGTAGAAGAATGTATCATGGTCAAATTTGACCCATGAAGACAGTTTCTAATTACGTATCAGAATCAAATGCACTGATCATCTACTTTCCATAAATTATGAGCAAATTGGTGAAATTACACCTATCAAGAAAAAAAAAATTAACAGCCTCCTCCATAACCCCTTAGCTGTCCTATCCATCGCCAAGATAGGTGTTTTGTACCATTTTCAGTAAAAGTCATTTTCAATCAATTTGCTCCTAATTTAGACAAAATAGCTGAAACATTTATCACACAAACTGTACATGTGAGGTCTGCTTTTTTTTACAACAGGTGAAATATGTAGTTTTGAAATGTCCATTTTTTATTTGCGTAAACTACACTACTTTTTTATTTTCGTAGGTACATAATGATGAGGTCTTCATCTATAGGACCCATCCATCTCTTGGACTGACTGTCATTAATAGTACTTGTTTTTCCACAACTACTTAATCACATCTCAATATTACTCCTAAAAATATAGTCGTCAGGCATATAAAGTTTAAAGTTTCATTTCAAGGCTTCCCAAAGGAACTCTCCAGTATCAGTCAGCACAGATCCTCGGTGCACCAGGCATCTTCCTGGGCACACCGAGTCTGTACTGGGCCCACAAGAGATTGCACTGCAGCAGTTCCCATCAGCATCGCTGCCTCTCCTGAGACCTCTGACTGACGGTCTTTTTAGCTGTGTACTAACCTACATCAACTGGCTCCTCAGCTCCTTGATGGCATCCACCTGCGCTGTCTCTGCCATAAGATCCATCAGTTGTTCCAGGACCTTTCCCTGCTGCCGCTCCGCTAACACAGCTTTGCATCACTCCAGGAGTATTCATGTATCCGCCGAATCACAAGCAAAAGCTTTACGCAGCCTGTAATGAATTTTCGTGGAGCTGACGATCCACCGCAACCAACGCAGTGCAACCACAAGACGTGGCACCAGGAACGCTGCTTGCACTCTAGCATCATATGTGATGGGGTCCTCACTCTGCTTGGTTCTCAGTTGCACTGAGGTAGGCACAGGACGCACTTTGAATACAAAGTCCAGGTTGCTTTATTTAATTGCATAAAGCATGCCACCAGTATAGGAGATATATTGCATATCAGTGCAGGAAAACAACATATGCATTTCAGCCAAGTACGTCCGAGCCAAAGTCAGGAAACTTATCCATGCTAAAGGACCTGTAGAAGAATGTATTGTGGTCAAATTTGACCCATGAAAACAGTTTCTAATTTCGTATCAGAATCAAATGCACTGATCATCTACTTTCTATAAATTATGAGCAAATTGGTGAAATTACACCTATCAAGAAAAAAAAAAATTAACAGCCTCCTCCATAACCCCTTAGCTGTCCTATCCATCGCCAAGATAGGTGTTTTGTACCATTTTCAGTACAAGTCATTTTCAATCAATTTGCTCCTAATTTAGACAAAATAGCTGAAACATTTATCACACAAACTGTACATGTGAGGTCTGCTTTTTTTTGCAACAGGTGAAATATGTACTTTTGAAATGTCCATTTTTTATTTGCCTAAACTACACTACTTTTTTATTTTCGTAGGTATTAGTACATAATGATGAGGTCTTCATCTATAGGACCCATCCATCTCTTGGACTGACTGTCATTAATAGTACTTGTTTTTCCACAACTACCTAATCACATCTCAATATTACTTCTAAAAATATAGTCATCAGGCATATAAAGTTTAAAGTTTCATTTCAAGGCTTCCCAAAGGAACTCTCCAGTATCAGTCAGCACAGATCCTCGGTGCACCAGGCATCTTCCTGGGCACACCGAGTCTGTACTGGGCCCACAAGAGATTGCACTGCAGCAGTTCCCATCAGCATCGCTGCCTCTCCTGAGACCTCTGACGGTCTTTTTAGCTGTGTACTAACCTACATCAACTGGCTCCTCAGCTCCTTGATGGCATCCACCTGCGCTGTCTCTGCCATAAGATCCATCAGTTGTTCTAGGACCTTCTCCTGCTGCCGCTCCGCTAACACAGCTTTGCATCACTCCAGGAGTATTCATGTATCCGCCGAACCACAAGCAAAAGCTTTACGCAGCCTGTAATGAATTTTCATGGAGCTGACGATCCACCGCAACCAACGCAGTGCAACCACAAGACGTGGCACCAGGAACTCTGCTTGCACTCTAGCATCATATGTGATGGGGTCCTCACTCTGCTTGCTTCTCAGTTGCACTGAGGTAGGCACAGGACGCACTTTGAATACAAAGTCCAGGTTGCTTTATTTAATTGCATAAAGCATGCCACCAGTATAGGAGATATATTGCATATCAGTGCAGGAAAACAACATATGCATTTCAGCCAAGTACGTCCGAGCCAAAGTCAGGAAACTTATCCATGCTAAAGGACCTGTAGAAGAATGTATCATGGTCAAATTTGACCCATGAAGACAGTTTCTAATTACGTATCAGAATCAAATGCACTGATCATCTACTTTCCATAAATTATGAGCAAATTGGTGAAATTACACCTATCAAGAAAAAAAAAAAATTAACAGCCTCCTCCATAACCCCTTAGCTGTCCTATCCATCGCCAAGATAGGTGTTTTGTACCATTTTCAGTAAAAGTCATTTTCAATCAATTTGCTCCTAATTTAGACAAAATAGCTGAAACATTTATCACACAAACTGTACATGTGAGGTCTGCTTTTTTTTACAACAGGTGAAGTATGTAGTTTTGAAATGTCCATTTTTTATTTGCGTAAACTACACTACTTTTTTATTTTCGTAGGTACATAATGATGAGGTCTTCATCTATAGGACCCATCCATCTCTTGGACTGACTGTCATTAATAGTACTTGTTTTTCCACAACTACCTAATCACATCTCAATATTACTTCTAAAAATATAGTCGTCAGGCATATAAAGTTTAAAGTTTCATTTCAAGGCTTCCCAAAGGAACTCTCCAGTATCAGTCAGCACAGATCCTCGGTGCACCAGGCATCTTCCTGGGCACACCGAGTCTGTACTGGGCCCACAAGAGATTGCACTGCAGCAGTTCCCATCAGCATCGCTGCCTCTCCTGAGACCTCTGACGGTCGTTTTAGCTGTGTACTAACCTACATCAACTGGCTCCTCAGCTCCTTGATGGCATCCACCTGCGCTGTCTCTGCCATAAGATCCATCAGTTGTTCCAGGACCTTCTCCTGCTGCCGCTCCGCTAACACAGCTTTGCATCACTCCAGGAGTATTCATGTATCCGCCGAACCACAAGCAAAAGCTTTACGCAGCCTGTAATGAATTTTCATGGAGCTCACGATCCACCGCAACCAACGCAGTGCAACCACAAGACGTGGCACCAGGAACTCTGCTTGCACTCTAGCATCATATGTGATGGGGTCCTCACTCTGCTTGCTTCTCAGTTGCACTGAGGTAGGCACAGGACGCACTTTGAATACAAAGTCCAGGTTGCTTTATTTAATTGCATAAAGCATGCCACCAGTATAGGAGATATATTGCATATCAGTGCAGGAAAACAACATATGCATTTCAGCCAAGTACGTCCGAGCCAAAGTCAGGAAACTTATCCATGCTAAAGGACCTGTAGAAGAATGTATCATGGTCAAATTTGACCCATGAAGACAGTTTCTAATTACGTATCAGAATCAAATGCACTGATCATCTACTTTCCATAAATTATGAGCAAATTGGTGAAATTACACCTATCAAGAAAAAAAAAAAATTAACAGCCTCCTCCATAACCCCTTAGCTGTCCTATCCATCGCCAAGATAGGTGTTTTGTACCATTTTCAGTAAAAGTCATTTTCAATCAATTTGCTCCTAATTTAGACAAAATAGCTGAAACATTTATCACACAAACTGTACATGTGAGGTCTGCTTTTTTTTACAACAGGTGAAGTATGTAGTTTTGAAATGTCCATTTTTTATTTGCGTAAACTACACTACTTTTTTATTTTCGTAGGTACATAATGATGAGGTCTTCATCTATAGGACCCATCCATCTCTTGGACTGACTGTCATTAATAGTACTTGTTTTTCCACAACTACCTAATCACATCTCAATATTACTTCTAAAAATATAGTCGTCAGGCATATAAAGTTTAAAGTTTCATTTCAAGGCTTCCCAAAGGAACTCTCCAGTATCAGTCAGCACAGATCCTCGGTGCACCAGGCATCTTCCTGGGCACACCGAGTCTGTACTGGGCCCACAAGAGATTGCACTGCAGCAGTTCCCATCAGCATCGCTGCCTCTCCTGAGACCTCTGACGGTCGTTTTAGCTGTGTACTAACCTACATCAACTGGCTCCTCAGCTCCTTGATGGCATCCACCTGCGCTGTCTCTGCCATAAGATCCATCAGTTGTTCCAGGACCTTCTCCTGCTGCCGCTCCGCTAACACAGCTTTGCATCACTCCAGGAGTATTCATGTATCCGCCGAACCACAAGCAAAAGCTTTACGCAGCCTGTAATGAATTTTCGTGGAGCTGACGATCCACCGCAATCAACGCAGTGCAACCACAAGACGTGGCACCAGGAACGCTGCTTGCACTCTAGCATCATATGTGATGGGGTCCTCACTCTGCTTGCTTCTCAGTTGCACTGAGGTAGGCACAGGACGCACTTTGAATACAAAGTCCAGGTTGCTTTATTTAATTGCATAAAGCATGCCACCAGTATAGGAGATATATTGCATATCAGTGCAGGAAAACAACATATGCATTTCAGCCAAATACGTCCGAGCCAAAGTCAGGAAACTTATCCATGCTAAAGGACCTGTAGAAGAATGTATCATGGTCAAATTTGACCCATGAAGACAGTTTCTAATTACGTATCAGAATCAAATGCACTGATCATCTACTTTCCATAAATTATGAGCAAATTGGTGAAATTACACCTATCAAGAAAAAAAAAAATTAACAGCCTCCTCCATAACCCCTTAGCTGTCCTATCCATCGCCAAGGTAGGTGTTTTGTACCATTTTCAGTAAAAGTCATTTTCAATCAATTTGCTCCTAATTTAGACAAAATAGCTGAAACATTTATCACACAAACTGTACATGTGAGGTCTGCTTTTTTTTACAACAGGTGAAATATGTAGTTTTGAAATGTCCATTTTTTATTTGCGTAAACTACACTACTTTTTTATTTTCGTAGGTACATAATGATGAGGTCTTCATCTATAGGACCCATCCATCTCTTGGACTGACTGTCATTAATAGTACTTGTTTTTCCACAACTACCTAATCACATCTCAATATTACTTCTAAAAATATAGTCGTCAGGCATATAAAGTTTAAAGTTTCATTTCAAGGCTTCCCAAAGGAACTCTCCAGTATCAGTCAGCACAGATCCTCGGTGCACCAGGCATCTTCCTGGGCACACCGAGTCTGTACTGGGCCCACAAGAGATTGCACTGCAGCAGTTCCCATCAGCATCGCTGCCTCTCCTGAGACCTCTGACGGTCTTTTTAGCTGTGTACTAACCTACATCAACTGGCTCCTCAGCTCCTTGATGGCATCCACTTGCGCTTTCTCTGCCATAAGATCCATCAGTTGTTCCAGGACCTTCTCCTGCTGCCGCTCCGCTAACACAGCTTTGCATCACTCCAGGAGTATTCATGTATCCGCCGAACCACAAGCAAAAGCTTTACGCAGCCTGTAATGAATTTTCGTGGAGCTGACGATCCACCGCAACCAACGCAGTGCAACCACAAGACGTGGCACCAGGAACGCTGCTTGCACTCTAGCATCATATGTGATGGGGTCCTCACTCTGCTTGCTTCTCAGTTGCACTGAGGTAGGCACAGGACGCACTTTGAATACAAAGTCCAGGTTGCTTTATTTAATTGCATAAAGCATGCCACCAGTATAGGAGATATATTGCATATCAGTGCAGGAAAACAACATATGCATTTCAGCCAAGTACGTCCGAGCCAAAGTCAGGAAACTTATCCATGCTAAAGGACCTGTAGAAGAATGTATCATGGTCAAATTTGACCCCTGAAGACAGTTTCTAATTACGTATCAGAATCAAATGCACTGATGATCTACTTTCCATAAATTATGAGCAAATTGGTGAAATTACACCTATCAAGAAAAAAAAAATTAACAGCCTCCTCCATAACCCCTTAGCTGTCCTATCCATCGCCAAGATAGGTGTTTTGTACCATTTTCAGTAAAAGTCATTTTCAATCAATTTGCTCCTAATTTAGACAAAATAGCTGAAACATTTATCACACAAACTGTACATGTGAGGTCTGGTTTTTTTTACAACAGGTGAAATATGTAGTTTTGAAATGTCCATTTTTTATTTGCGTAAACTACACTACTTTTTTATTTTCGTAGGTACATAATGATGAGGTCTTCATCTATAGGACCCATCCATCTCTTGGACTGACTGTCATTAATAGTACTTGTTTTTCCACAACTACCTAATCACATCTCAATATTACTTCTAAAAATATAGTCGTCAGGCATATAAAGTTTAAAGTTTCATTTTAAGGCTTCCCAAAGGAACTCTCCAGTATCAGTTAGCACAGATCCTCGGTGCACCAGGCATCTTCCTGGGCACACCGAGTCTGTACTGGGCCCACAAGAGATTGCACTGCAGCAGTTCCCATCAGCATCACTGCCTCTCCTGAGACCTCTGACGGTCTTTTTAGCTGTGTACTAACCTACATCAACTGGCTCCTCAGCTCCTTGATGGCATCCACCTGCGCTGTCTCTGCCATAAGATCCATCAGTTGTTCCAGGACCTTCTCCTGCTGCCGCTCCGCTAACACAGCTTTGCATCACTCCAGGAGTATTCATGTATCCGCCGAACCACAAGCAAAACCTTTACGCAGCCTGTAATGAATTTTCGTGGAGCTGACGATCCACCGCAACCAACGCAGTGCAACCACAAGACGTGGCACCAGGAACGCTGCTTGCACTCTAGCATCATATGTGATGGGGTCCTCACTCTGCTTGCTTCTCGGTTGCACTGAGGTAGGCACAGGACGCACTTTGAATACAAAGTCCAGGTTGGTTTATTTAATTGCATAAAGCATGCCACCAGTATAGGAGATATATTGCATATCAGTGCAGGAAAACAACATATGCATTTCAGCCAAGTACGTCCGAGCCAAAGTCAGGAAACATATCCATGCTAAAGGACCTGTAGAAGAATGTATCATGGTCAAATTTGACCCATGAAGACAGTTTCTAATTACGTATCAGAATCAAATGCACTGATCATCTACTTTCCATAAATTATGAGCAAATTGGTGAAATTACACCTATCAAGAAAAAAAAAAAATTAACAGCCTCCTCCATAACCCCTTAGCTGTCCTATCCATCGCCAAGATAGGTGTCTTGTACCATTTTCAGTAAACGTCATTTTCAATCAATTTGCTCCTAATTTACACAAAATAGCTGAAACATTTATCACACAAACTGTACATGTGAGGTCTGCTTTTTTTTACAACAGGTGAAATATGTAGTTTTGAAATGTCCATTTTTTATTTGCGTAAACTTTACTAATTTTTTATTTTCGTAGGTACATAATGATGAGGTCTTCATCTATAGGACCCATCCATCTCTTGGACTGACTGTCATTAATAGTACTTGTTTTTCCACAACTACCTAATCACATCTCAATATTACTTCTAAAAATATAGTCGTCAGGCATATAAAGTTTAAAGTTTCATTTCAAGGCTTCCCAAAGGAACTCTCCAGTATCAGTCAGCACAGATCCTCGGTGCACCAGGCATCTTCCTGGGCACACCGAGTCTGTACTGGGCCCACAAGAGATTGCACTGCAGCAGTTCCCATCAGCGTCGCTGCTTCTCCTGAGACCTCTGACGGTCTTTTTAGCTGTGTACTAACCTACATCAACTGGCTCCTCAGCTCCTTGATGGCATCCACCTGCGCTGTCTCTGCCATAAGATCCATCAGTTGTTCCAGGACCTTCTCCTGCTGCCGCTCCGCTAACACAGCTTTGCATCACTCCAGGAGTATTCATGTATCCGCCGAACCACAAGCAAAAGCTTTACGCAGCCTGTAATGAATTTTCGTGGAGCTGACGATCCACCGCAACCAACGCAGTGCAACCACAAGACGTGGCACCAGGAACGCTGCTTGCACTCTAGCATCATATGTGATGGGGTCCTCACTCTGCTTGCTTCTCAGTTGCACTGAGGTAGGCACAGGACGCACTTTGAATACAAAGTCCAGGTTGCTTTATTTAATTGCATAAAGCATGCCACCAGTATAGGAGATATATTGCATATCAGTGCAGGAAAACAACATATGCATTTCAGCCAAGTACGTCCGAGCCAAAGTCAGGAAACTTATCCATGCTAAAGGACCTGTAGAAGAATGTATCATGGTCAAATTTGACCCATGAAGACAGTTTCTAATTACGTATCAGAATCAAATGCACTGATCATCTACTTTCCATAAATTATGAGCAAATTGGTGAAATTACACCTATCAAGAAAAAAAAAAATTAACAGCCTCCTCCATAACCCCTTAGCTGTCCTATCCATCGCCAAGATAGGTGTTTTGTACCATTTTCAGTAAAAGTCATTTTCAATCAATTTGCTCCTAATTTAGACAAAATAGCTGAAACATTTATCACACAAACTGTACATGTGAGGTCTGCTTTTTTTTACAACAGGTGAAATATGTAGTTTTGAAATGTCCATTTTTTATTTGCGTAAACTACACTACTTTTTTATTTTCGTAGGTACATAATGATGAGGTCTTCATCTATAGGACCCATCCATCTCTTGGACTGACTGTCATTAATAGTACTTGTTTTTCCACAACTACCTAATCACATCTCAATATTACTTCTAAAAATATAGTCGTCAGGCATATAAAGTTTAAAGTTTCATTTCAAGGCTTCCCAAAGGAACTCTCCAGTATCAGTCAGCACAGATCCTCGGTGCACCAGGCATCTTCCTGGGCACACCGAGTCTGTACTGGGCCCACAAGAGATTGCACTGCAGCAGTTCCCATCAGCATCGCTGCCTCTCCTGAGACCTCTGACGGTCTTTTTAGCTGTGTACTAACCTACATCAACTGGCTCCTCAGCTCCTTGATGGCATCCACCTGCGCTGTCTCTGCCATAAGATCCATCAGTTGTTCCAGGACCTTCTCCTGCTGCCGCTCCGCTAACACAGCTTTGCATCACTCCAGGAGTATTTATGTATCCGCCGAACCACAAGCAAAAGCTTTACGCAGCCTGTAATGAATTTTCGTGGAGCTGACAATCCACCGCAACCAACGCAGTGCAACCACAAGATGTGGCACCAGGAACGCTGCTTGCACTCTAGCATCATATGTGATGGGGTCCTCACTCTTCTTGCTTCTCAGTTGCACTGAGGTAGGCACAGGACGCACTTTGAATACAAAGTCCAGGTTGCTTTATTTAATTGCATAAAGCATGCCACCAGTATAGGAGATATATTGCATATCAGTGCAGGAAAACAACATATGCATTTCAGCCAAGTACGTCCGAGCCAAAGTCAGGAAACTTATCCATGCTAAAGGACCTGTAGAAGAATGTATCATGGTCAAATTTGACCCATGAAGACAGTTTCTAATTACGTATCAGAATCAAATGCACTGATCATCTACTTTCCATAAATTATGAGCAAATTGGTGAAATTACACCTATCAAGAAAAAAAAAAATTAACAGCCTCCTCCATAACCCCTTAGCTGTCCTATCCATCGCCAAGATAGGTGTTTTGTACCATTTTCAGTAAAAGTCATTTTCAATCAATTTGCTCCTAATTTAGACAAAATAGCTGAAACATTTATCACACAAACTGTACATGTGAGGTCTGCTTTTTTTTTACAACAGGTGAAATATGTAGTTTTGAAATGTCCATTTTTTATTTGCGTAAACTACACTACTTTTTTATTTTCGTAGGTACATAATGATGAGGTCTTCATCTATAGGACCCATCCATCTCTTGGACTGACTGTCATTAATAGTACTTGTTTTTCCACAACTACCTAATCACATCTCAATATTACTTCTAAAAATATAGTCGTCAGGCATATAAAGTTTAAAGTTTCATTTCAAGGCTTCCCAAAGGAACTCTCCAGTATCAGTCAGCACAGATCCTCGGTGCACCAGGCATCTTCCTGGGCACACCGAGTCTGTACTGGGCCCACAAGAGATTGCACTGCAGCAGTTCCCATCAGCATCGCTGCCTCTCCTGAGACCTCTGACGGTCTTTTTAGCTGTGTACTAACCTACATCAACTGGCTCCTCAGCTCCTTGATGGCATCCACCTGCGCTGTCTCTGCCATAAGATCCATCAGTTGTTCCAGGACCTGCTCC
This sequence comes from Anomaloglossus baeobatrachus, assembly GCF_048569485.1. Lineage (NCBI taxonomy): Eukaryota > Metazoa > Chordata > Amphibia > Anura > Aromobatidae > Anomaloglossus > Anomaloglossus baeobatrachus. The sequence continues at coordinate 65,909,081 of NC_134354.1, forward strand.
TGCTGCCGCTCCGCTAACACAGCTTTGCATAACTCCAGGAGTATTCATGTATCCGCCGAACCACAAGCAAAAGCTTTACGCAGCCTGTAATGAATTTTCGTGGAGCTGACGATCCACCGCAACCAACGCAGTGCAACCACAAGACGTGGCACCAGGAACTCTGCTTGCACTCTAGCATCATATGTGATGGGGTCCTCACTCTGCTTGCTTCTCAGTTGCACTGAGGTAGGCACAGGACGCACTTTGAATACAAAGTCCAGGTTGCTTTATTTAATTGCATAAAGCATGCCACCAGTATAGGAGATATATTGCATATCAGTGCAGGAAAACAACATATGCATTTCAGCCAAGTACGTCCGAGCCAAAGTCAGGAAACTTATCCATGCTAAAGGACCTGTAGAAGAATGTATTATGGTCAAATTTGACCCATGAAGACAGTTTCTAATTACGTATCAGAATCAAATGCACTGATCATCTACTTTCCATAAATTATGAGCAAATTGGTGAAATTACACCTATCAAGAAAAAAAAAAAATTAACAGCCTCCTCCATAACCCCTTAGCTGTCCTATCCATCGCCAAGATAGGTGTTTTGTACCATTTTCAGTAAAAGTCATTTTCAATCAATTTGCTCCTAATTTAGACAAAATAGCTGAAACATTTATCACACAAACTGTACATGTGAGGTCTGCTTTTTTTTACAACAGGTGAAATATGTAGTTTTGAAATGTCCATTTTTTATTTGCGTAAACTACACTACTTTTTTTATTTTTGTAGGTACATAATGATGAGGTCTTCATCTATAGGACCCATCCATCTCTTGGACTGACTGTCATTAATAGTACTTGTTTTTCCACAACTACCTAATCACATCTCAATATTACTTCTAAAAATATAGTCGTCAGGCATATAAAGTTTAAAGTTTCATTTCAAGGCTTCCCAAAGGAACTCTCCAGTATCAGTCAGCACAGATCCTCGGTGCACCAGGCATCTTCCTGGGCACACCGAGTCTGTACTGGGCCCACAAGAGATTGCACTGCAGCAGTTCCCATCAGCATCGCTGCCTCTCCTGAGACCTCTGACGGTCGTTTTAGCTGTGTACTAACCTACATCAACTGGCTCCTCAGCTCCTTGATGGCATCCACCTGCACTGTCTCTGCCATAAGATCCATCAGTTGTTCCAGGACCTTCTCCTGCTGCCGCTCCGCTAACACAGCTTTGCATCACTCCAGGAGTATTCATGTATCCGCCGAACCACAAGCAAAAGCTTTACGCAGCCTGTAATGAATTTTCGTGGAGCTGACGATCCACCGCAACCAACGCAGTGCAACCACAAGACGTGGCACCAGGAACTCTGCTTGCACTCTAGCATCATATGTGATGGGGTCCTCACTCTGCTTGCTTCTCAGTTGCACTGAGGTAGGCACAGGACGCACTTTGAATACAAAGTCCAGGTTGCTTTATTTAATTGCATAAAGCATGCCACCAGTATAGGAGATATATTGCATATCAGTGCAGGAAAACAACATATGCATTTCAGCCAAGTACGTCCGAGCCAAAGTCAGGAAACTTATCCATGCTAAAGGACCTGTAGAAGAATGTATCATGGTCAAATTTGACCCATGAAGACAGTTTCTAATTACGTATCAGAATCAAATGCACTGATCATCTACTTTCCATAAATTATGAGCAAATTGGTGAAATTACACCTATCAAGAAAAAAAAAAATTAACAGCCTCCTCCATAACCCCTTAGCTGTCCTATCCATCGCCAAGATAGGTGTTTTGTACCATTTTCAGTAAAAGTCATTTTCAATCAATTTGCTCCTAATTTAGACAAAATAGCTGAAACATTTATCACACAAACTGTACATGTGAGGTCTGCTTTTTTTTACAACAGGTGAAATATGTAGTTTTGAAATGTCCATTTTTTATTTGCGTAAACTACACTACTTTTTTATTTTCGTAGGTACATAATGATGAGGTCTTCATCTATAGGACCCATCCATCTCTTGGACTGACTGTCATTAATAGTACTTGTTTTTCCACAACTACCTAATCACATCTCAATATTACTTCTAAAAATATAGTCGTCAGGCATATAAAGTTTAAAGTTTCATTTCAAGGCTTCCCAAAGGAACTCTCCAGTATCAGTCAGCACAGATCCTCGGTGCACCAGGCATCTTCCTGGGCACACCGAGTCTGTACTGGGCCCACAAGAGATTGCACTGCAGCAGTTCCCATCAGCATCGCTGCCTCTCCTGAGACCTCTGACGGTCTTTTTAGCTGTGTACTAACCTACATCAACTGGCTCCTCAGCTCCTTGATGGCATCCACCTGCGCTGTCTCTGCCATAAGATCCATCAGTTGTTCCAGGACCTTCTCCTGCTGCCGCTCCGCTAACACAGCTTTGCATCACTCCAGGAGTATTCATGTATCCGCCAAACCACAAGCAAAAGCTTTACGTAGCCTGTAATGAATTTTCGTGGAGCTGACGATCCACCGCAACCAACGCAGTGCAACCACAAGACGTGGCACCAGGAACTCTGCTTGCACTCTAGCATCATATGTGATGGGGTCCTCACTCTGCTTGCTTCTCAGTTGCACTGAGGTAGGCACAGGACGCACTTTGAATACAAAGTCCAGGTTGCTTTATTTAATTGCATAAAGCATGCCACCAGTATAGGAGATATATTGCATATCAGTGCAGGAAAACAACATATGCATTTCAGCCAAGTACGTCCGAGCCAAAGTCAGGAAACTTATCCATGCTAAAGGACCTGTAGAAGAATGTATCATGGTCAAATTTGACCCATGAAGACAGTTTCTAATTACGTATCAGAATCAAATGCACTGATCATCTACTTTCCATAAATTATGAGCAAATTGGTGAAATTACACCTATCAAGAAAAAAAAAAAATTAACAGCCTCCTCCATAACCCCTTAGCTGTCCTATCCATCGCCAAGATAGGTGTTTTGTACCATTTTCAGTAAAAGTCATTTTCAATCAATTTGCTCCTAATTTAGACAAAATAGCTGAAACATTTATCACACAAACTGTACATGTGAGGTCTGATTTTTTTTACAACAGGTGAAATATGTAGTTTTGAAATGTCCATTTTTTATTTGCGTAAACTACACTACTTTTTTATTTTCGTAGGTACATAATGATGAGGTCTTCATCTATAGGACCCATCCATCTCTTGGACTGACTGTCATTAATAGTACTTGTTTTTCCACAACTACCTAATCACATCTCAATATTACTTCTAAAAATATAGTCGTCAGGCATATAAAGTTTAAAGTTTCATTTCAAGGCTTCCCAAAGGAACTCTCCAGTATCAGTCAGCACAGATCCTCGGTGCACCAGGCATCTTCCTGGGCACACCGAGTCTGTACTGGGCCCACAAGAGATTGCACTGCAGCAGTTCCCATCAGCATCGCTGCCTCTCCTGAGACCTCTGACGGTCTTTTTAGCTGTGTACTAACCTACATCAACTGGCTCCTCAGCTCTTTGATGGCATCCACCATCTCTGCCATAAGATCCATCAGTTGTTCCAGGACCTTCTCCTGCTGCCGCTCCGCTAACACAGCTTTGCATCACTCCAGGAGTATTCATGTATCCGCCGAACCACAAGCAAAAGCTTTACGCAGCCTGTAATGAATTTTCGTGGAGCTGACGATCCACCGCAACCAACGCAGTGCAACCACAAGACGTGGCACCAGGAACGCTGCTTGCACTCTAGCATCATATGTGATGGGGTCCTCACTCTGCTTGCTTCTCAGTTGCACTGAGGTAGGCACAGGACGCACTTTGAATACAAAGTCCAGGTTGCTTTATTTAATTGCATAAAGCATGCCACCAGTATAGGAGATATATTGCATATCAGTGCAGGAAAACAACATATGCATTTCAGCCAAATACGTCCGAGCCAAAGTCAGGAAACTTATCCATGCTAAAGGACCTGTAGAAGAATGTATCATGGTCAAATTTGACCCATGAAGACAGTTTCTAATTACGTATCAGAATCAAATGCACTGATCATCTACTTTCCATAAATTATGAGCAAATTGGTGAAATTACACCTATCAAGAAAAAAAAAAAATTAACAGCCTCCTCCATAACCCCTTAGCTGTCCTATCCATCGCCAAGGTAGGTGTTTTGTACCATTTTCAGTAAAAGTCATTTTCAATCAATTTGCTCCTAATTTAGACAAAATAGCTGAAACATTTATCACACAAACTGTACATGTGAGGTCTGCTTTTTTTTACAACAGGTGAAATATGTAGTTTTGAAATGTCCATTTTTTATTTGCGTAAACTACACTACTTTTTTATTTTCGTAGGTACATAATGATGAGGTCTTCATCTATAGGACCCATCCATCTCTTGGACTGACTGTCATTAATAGTACTTGTTTTTCCACAACTACCTAATCACATCTCAATATTACTTCTAAAAATATAGTCGTCAGGCATATAAAGTTTAAAGTTTCATTTCAAGGCTTCCCAAAGGAACTCTCCAGTATCAGTCAGCACAGATCCTCGGTGCACCAGGCATCTTCCTGGGCACACCGAGTCTGTACTGGGCCCACAAGAGATTGCACTGCAGCAGTTCCCATCAGCATCGCTGCCTCTCCTGAGACCTCTGACGGTCTTTTTAGCTGTGTACTAACCTACATCAACTGGCTCCTCAGCTCCTTGATGGCATCCACTTGCGCTGTCTCTGCCATAAGATCCATCAGTTGTTCCAGGACCTTCTCCTGCTGCCGCTCCGCTAACACAGCTTTGCATCACTCCAGGAGTATTCATGTATCCGCCGAACCACAAGCAAAAGCTTTACGCAGCCTGTAATGAATTTTCGTGGAGCTGACGATCCACCGCAACCAACGCAGTGCAACCACAAGACGTGGCACAAGGAACGCTGCTTGCACTCTAGCATCATATGTGATGGGGTCCTCACTCTGCTTGCTTCTCAGTTGCACTGAGGTAGGCACAGGACGCACTTTGAATACAAAGTCCAGGTTGCTTTATTTAATTGCATAAAGCATGCCACCAGTATAGGAGATATATTGCATATCAGTGCAGGTAAACAACATATGCATTTCAGCCAAGTACGTCCGAGCCAAAGTCAGGAAACTTATCCATGCTAAAGGACCTGTAGAAGAATGTATCATGGTCAAATTTGACCCCTGAAGACAGTTTCTAATTACGTATCAGAATCAAATGCACTGATCATCTACTTTCCATAAATTATGAGCAAATTGGTGAAATTACACCTATCAAGAAAAAAAAAATTAACTGCCTCCTCCATAACCCCTTAGCTGTCCTATCCATCGCCAAGGTAGGTGTTTTGTACCATTTTCAGTAAAAGTCATTTTCAATCAATTTGCTCCTAATTTAGACAAAATAGCTGAAACATTTATCACACAAACTGTACATGTGAGGTCTGCTTTTTTTTACAACAGTTGAAATATGTAGTTTTGAAATGTCCATTTTTTATTTGCGTAAACTACACTACTTTTTTATTTTCGTAGGTACATAATGATGAGGTCTTCATCTATAGGACCCATCCATCTCTTGGACTGACTGTCATTAATAGTACTTGTTTTTCCACAACTACCTAATCACATCTCAATATTACTTCTAAAAATATAGTCGTCAGGCATATAAAGTTTAAAGTTTCATTTCAAGGCTTCCCAAAGGAACTCTCCAGTATCAGTCAGCACAGATCCTCGGTGCACCAGTCATCTTCCTGGGCACACCGAGTCTGTACTGGGCCCACAAGAGATTGCACTGCAGCAGTTCCCATCAGCATCGCTGCCTCTCCTGAGACCTCTGACGGTCTTTTTAGCTGTGTACTAACCTACATCAACTGGCTCCTCAGCTCTTTGATGGCATCCACCATCTCTGCCATAAGATCCATCAGTTGTTCCAGGACCTTCTCCTGCTGCCGCTCCGCTAACACAGCTTTGCATCACTCCAGGAGTATTCATGTATCCGCCGAACCACAAGCAAAAGCTTTACGCAGCCTGTAATGAATTTTCGTGGAGCTGACGATCCACCGCAACCAACGCAGTGCAACCACAAGACGTGGCACCAGGAACGCTGCTTGCACTCTAGCATCATATGTGATGGGGTCCTCACTCTGCTTGCTTCTCAGTTGCACTGAGGTAGGCACAGGACGCACTTTGAATACAAAGTCCAGGTTGCTTTATTTAATTGCATAAAGCATGCCACCAGTATAGGAGATATATTGCATATCAGTGCAGGAAAACAACATATGCATTTCAGCCAAATACGTCCGAGCCAAAGTCAGGAAACTTATCCATGCTAAAGGACCTGTAGAAGAATGTATCATGGTCAAATTTGACCCATGAAGACAGTTTCTAATTACGTATCAGAATCAAATGCACTGATCATCTACTTTCCATAAATTATGAGCAAATTGGTGAAATTACACCTATCAAGAAAAAAAAAAAATTAACAGCCTCCTCCATAACCCCTTAGCTGTCCTATCCATCGCCAAGATAGGTGTTTTGTACCATTTTCAGTAAGTCATTTTCAATCAATTTGCTCCTAATTTAGACAAAATAGCTGAAACATTTATCACACAAACTGTACATGTGAGGTCTGCTTTTTTTTACAACAGGTGAAATATGTAGTTTTGAAATGTCCATTTTTTATTTGCGTAAACTACACTACTTTTTTATTTTCGTAGGTACATAATGATGAGGTCTTCATCTATGGGACCCATCCATCTCTTGGACTGACTGTCATTAATAGTACTTGTTTTTCCACAACTACCTAATCACATCTCAATATTACTTCTAAAAATATAGTCGTCAGGCATATAAAGTTTAAAGTTTCATTTCAAGGCTTCCCAAAGGAACTCTCCAGTATCAGTCAGCACAGATCCTCGGTGCACCAGGCATCTTCCTGGGCACACCGAGTCTGTACTGGGCCCACAAGAGATTGCACTGCAGCAGTTCCCATCAGCATCGCTGCCTCTCCTGAGACCTCTGACGGTCTTTTTAGCTGTGTACTAACCTACATCAACTGGCTCCTCAGCTCCTTGATGGCATCCACTTGCGCTGTCTCTGCCATAAGATCCATCAGTTGTTCCAGGACCTTCTCCTGCTGCCGCTCCGCTAACACAGCTTTGCATCACTCCAGGAGTATTCATGTATCCGCCGAACCACAAGCAAAAGCTTTACGCAGCCTGTAATGAATTTTCGTGGAGCTGACGATCCACCGCAACCAACGCAGTGCAACCACAAGACGTGGCACCAGGAACGCTGCTTGCACTCTAGCATCATATGTGATGGGGTCCTCACTCTGCTTGCTTCTCAGTTGCACTGAGGTAGGCACAGGACGCACTTTGAATACAAAGTCCAGGTTGCTTTATTTAATTGCATAAAGCATGCCACCAGTATAGGAGATATATTGCATATCAGTGCAGGTAAACAACATATGCATTTCAGCCAAGTACGTCCGAGCCAAAGTCAGGAAACTTATCCATGCTAAAGGACCTGTAGAAGAATGTATCATGGTCAAATTTGACCCCTGAAGACAGTTTCTAATTACGTATCAGAATCAAATGCACTGATCATCTACTTTCCATAAATTATGAGCAAATTGGTGAAATTACACCTATCAAGAAAAAAAAAATTAACTGCCTCCTCCATAACCCCTTAGCTGTCCTATCCATCGCCAAGGTAGGTGTTTTGTACCATTTTCAGTAAAAGTCATTTTCAATCAATTTGCTCCTAATTTAGACAAAATAGCTGAAACATTTATCACACAAACTGTACATGTGAGGTCTGCTTTTTTTTACAACAGGTGAAATATGTAGTTTTGAAATGTCCATTTTTTATTTGCGTAAACTACACTACTTTTTTATTTTCGTAGGTACATAATGATGAGGTCTTCATCTATAGGACCCATCCATCTCTTGGACTGACTGTCATTAATAGTACTTGTTTTTCCACAACTACCTAATCACATCTCAATATTACTTCTAAAAATATAGTCGTCAGGCATATAAAGTTTAAAGTTTCATTTCAAGGCTTCCCAAAGGAACTCTCCAGTATCAGTCAGCACAGATCCTCGGTGCACCAGGCATCTTCCTGGGCACACCGAGTCTGTACTGGGCCCACAAGAGATTGCACTGCAGCAGTTCCCATCAGCATCGCTGCCTCTCCTGAGACCTCTGACGGTCTTTTTAGCTGTGTACTAACCTACATCAACTGGCTCCTCAGCTCCTTGATGGCATCCACTTGCGCTGTCTCTGCCATAAGATCCATCAGTTGTTCCAGGACCTTCTCCTGCTGCCGCTCCGCTAACACAGCTTTGCATCACTCCAGGAGTATTCATGTATCCGCCGAACCACAAGCAAAAGCTTTACGCAGCCTGTAATGAATTTTCGTGGAGCTGACGATCCACCGCAACCAACGCAGTGCAACCACAAGACGTGGCACCAGGAACGCTGCTTGCACTCTAGCATCATATGTGATGGGGTCCTCACTCTGCTTGCTTCTCAGTTGCACTGAGGTAGGCACAGGACGCACTTTGAATACAAAGTCCAGGTTGCTTTATTTAATTGCATAAAGCATGCCACCAGTATAGGAGATATATTGCATATCAGTGCAGGAAAACAACATATGCATTTCAGCCAAGTACGTCCGAGCCAAAGTCAGGAAACATATCCATGCTAAAGGGCCTGTAGAAGAATGTATCATGGTCAAATTTGACCCATGAAGACAGTTTCTAATTACGTATCAGAATCAAATGCACTGATCATCTACTTTCCATAAATTATGAGCAAATTGGTGAAATTACACCTATCAAGAAAAAAAAAAAATTAACAGCCTCCTCCATAACCCCTTAGCTGTCCTATCCATCGCCAAGATAGGTGTCTTGTACCATTTTCAGTAAAAGTCATTTTCAATCAATTTGCTCCTAATTTAGACAAAATAGCTGAAACATTTATCACACAAACTGTACATGTGAGGTCTGCTTTTTTTTACAACAGGTGAAATATGTAGTTTTGAAATGTCCATTTTTTATTTGCGTAAACTACACTACTTTTTTATTTTCGTAGGTACATAATGATGAGGTCTTCATCTATAGGACCCATCCATCTCTTGGACTGACTGTCATTAATAGTACTTGTTTTTCCACAACTACCTAATCACATCTCAATATTACTTCTAAAAATATAGTCGTCAGGCATATAAAGTTTAAAGTTTCATTTTAAGGCTTCCCAAAGGAACTCTCCAGTATCAGTTAGCACAGATCCTCGGTGCACCAGGCATCTTCCTGGGCACACCGAGTCTGTACTGGGCCCACAAGAGATTGCACTGCAGCAGTTCCCATCAGCATCACTGCCTCTCCTGAGACCTCTGACGGTCTTTTTAGCTGTGTACTAACCTACATCAACTGGCTCCTCAGCTCCTTGATGGCATCCACCTGCGCTGTCTCTGCCATAAGATCCATCAGTTGTTCCAGGACCTTCTCCTGCTGCCGCTCCGCTAACACAGCTTTGCATCACTCCAGGAGTATTCATGTATCCGCCGAACCACAAGCAAAACCTTTACGCAGCCTGTAATGAATTTTCGTGGAGCTGACGATCCACCGCAACCAACGCAGTGCAACCACAAGACGTGGCACCAGGAACGCTGCTTGCACTCTAGCATCATATGTGATGGGGTCCTCACTCTGCTTGCTTCTCGGTTGCACTGAGGTAGGCACAGGACGCACTTTGAATACAAAGTCCAGGTTGCTTTATTTAATTGCATAAAGCATGGCACCAGTATAGGAGATATATTGCATATCAGTGCAGGAAAACAACATATGCATTTCAGCCAAGTACGTCCGAGCCAAAGTCAGGAAACATATCCATGCTAAAGGACCTGTAGAAGAATGTATCATGGTCAAATTTGACCCATGAAGACAGTTTCTAATTACGTATCAGAATCAAATGCACTGATCATCTACTTTCCATAAATTATGAGCAAATTGGTGAAATTACACCTATCAAGAAAAAAAAAAAATTAACAGCCTCCTCCATAACCCCTTAGCTGTCCTATCCATCGCCAAGATAGGTGTCTTGTACCATTTTCAGTAAAAGTCATTTTCAATCAATTTGCTCCTAATTTAGACAAAATAGCTGAAACATTTATCACACAAACTGTACATGTGAGGTCTGCTTTTTTTTACAACAGGTGAAATATGTAGTTTTGAAATGTCCATTTTTTATTTGCGTAAACTTTACTAATTTTTTATTTTCGTAGGTACATAATGATGAGGTCTTCATCTATAGGACCCATCCATCTCTTGGACTGACTGTCATTAATAGTACTTGTTTTTCCACAACTACCTAATCACATCTCAATATTACTTCTAAAAATATAGTCGTCAGGCATATAAAGTTTAAAGTTTCATTTCAAGGCTTCCCAAAGGAACTCTCCAGTATCAGTCAGCACAGATCCTCGGTGCACCAGGCATCTTCCTGGGCACACCGAGTCTGTACTGGGCCCACAAGAGATTGCACTGCAGCAGTTCCCATCAGCATCGCTGCTTCTCCTGAGACCTCTGACGGTCTTTTTAGCTGTGTACTAACCTACATCAACTGGCTCCTCAGCTCCTTGATGGCATCCACCTGCGCTGTCTCTGCCATAAGATCCATCAGTTGTTCCAGGACCTTCTCCTGCTGCCGCTCCGCTAACACAGCTTTGCATCACTCCAGGAGTATTCATGTATCCGCCGAACCACAAGCAAAAGCTTTACGCAGCCTGTAATGAATTTTCGTGGAGCTGACGATCCACCGCAACCAACGCAGTGCAACCACAAGACGTGGCACCAGGAACGCTGCTTGCACTCTAGCATCATATGTGATGGGGTCCTCACTCTGCTTGCTTCTCAGTTGCACTGAGGTAGGCACAGGACGCACTTTGAATACAAAGTCCAGGTTGCTTTATTTAATTGCATAAAGCATGCCACCAGTATAGGAGATATATTGCATATCAGTGCAGGAAAACAACATATGCATTTCAGCCAAGTACGTCCGAGCCAAAGTCAGGAAACTTATCCATGCTAAAGGACCTGTAGAAGAATGTATCATGGTCAAATTTGACCCATGAAGACAGTTTCTAATTACGTATCAGAATCAAATGCACTGATCATCTACTTTCCATAAATTATGAGCAAATTGGTGAAATTACACCTATCAAGAAAAAAAAAAATTAACAGCCTCCTCCATAACCCCTTAGCTGTCCTATCCATCGCCAAGATAGGTGTTTTGTACCATTTTCAGTAAGTCATTTTCAATCAATTTGCTCCTAATTTAGACAAAATAGCTGAAACATTTATCACACAAACTGTACATGTGAGGTCTGCTTTTTTTTACAACAGGTGAAATATGTAGTTTTGAAATGTCCATTTTTTATTTGCGTAAACTACACTACTTTTTTATTTTCGTAGGTACATAATGATGAGGTCTTCATCTATAGGACCCATCCATCTCTTGGACTGACTGTCATTAATAGTACTTGTTTTTCCACAACTACCTAATCACATCTCAATATTACTTCTAAAAATATAGTCGCCAGGCATATAAAGTTTAAAGTTTCATTTCAAGGCTTCCCAAAGGATCTCTCCAGTATCAGTCAGCACAGATCCTCGGTGCACCAGGCATTTTCCTGGGCACACCGAGTCTGTACTGGGCCCACAAGAGATTGCACTGCAGCAGTTCCCATCAGCATCGCTGCCTCTCCTGAGACCTCTGACGGTCTTTTTAGCTGTGTACTAACCTACATCAACTGGCTCCTCAGCTCCTTGATGGCATCCACCTGCACTGTCTCTGCAATAAGATCCATCAGTTGTTCCAGGACCTTCTCCTGCTGCCGCTCCGCTAACACAGCTTTGCATCACTCCAGGAGTATTCATGTATCCGCCGAACCACAAGCAAAAGCTTTACGCAGCCTGTAATGAATTTTCGTGGAGCTGACGATCCACCGCAACCAACGCAGTGCAACCACAAGACGTGGCACCAGGAACGCTGCTTGCACTCTAGCATCATATGTGATGGGGTCCTCACTCTGCTTGCTTCTCAGTTGCACTGAGGTAGGCACAGGACGCACTTTGAATACAAAGTCCAGGTTGCTTTATTTAATTGCATAAAGCATGCCACCAGTATAGGAGATATATTGCATATCAGTGCAGGAAAACAACATATGCATTTCAGCCAAGTACGTCCGAGCCAAAGTCAGGAAACTTATCCATGCTAAAGGACCTGTAGAAGAATGTATCATGGTCAAATTTGACCCATGAAGACAGTTTCTAATTACGTATCAGAATCAAATGCACTGATCATCTACTTTCCATAAATTATGAGCAAATTGGTGAAATTACACCTATCAAGAAAAAAAAAAAATTAACAGCCTCCTCCATAACCCCTTAGCTGTCCTATCCATCGCCAAGATAGGTGTTTTGTACCATTTTCAGTAAGTCATTTTCAATCAATTTGCTCCTAATTTAGACAAAATAGCTGAAACATTTATCACACAAACTGTACATGTGAGGTCTGCTTTTTTTTACAACAGGTGAAATATGTAGTTTTGAAATGTCCATTTTTTATTTGCGTAAACTACACTACTTTTTTATTTTCGTAGGTACATAATGATGAGATCTTCATCTATAGGACCCATCCATCTCTTGGACTGACTGTCATTAATAGTACTTGTTTTTCCACAACTACCTAATCACATCTCAATATTACTTCTAAAAATATAGTCGTCAGGCATATAAAGTTTAAAGTTTCATTTCAAGGCTTCCCAAAGGAACTCTCCAGTATCAGTCAGCACAGATCCTCGGTGCACCAGGCATCTTCCTGGGCACACCGAGTCTGTACTGGGCCCACAAGAGATTGCACTGCAGCAGTTCCCATCAGCATCGCTGCCTCTCCTGAGACCTCTGACGGTCTTTTTAGCTGTGTACTAACCTACATCAACTGGCTCCTCAGCTCTTTGATGGCATCCACCATCTCTGCCATAAGATCCATCAGTTGTTCCAGGACCTTCTCCTGCTGCCGCTCCGCTAACACAGCTTTGCATCACTCCAGGAGTATTCATGTATCCGCCGAACCACAAGCAAAAGCTTTACGCAGCCTGTAATGAATTTTCGTGGAGCTGACGATCCACCGCAACCAACGCAGTGCAACCACAAGACGTGGCACCAGGAACGCTGCTTGCACTCTAGCATCATATGTGATGGGGTCCTCACTCTGCTTGCTTCTCAGTTGCACTGAGGTAGGCACAGGACGCACTTTGAATACAAAGTCCAGGTTGCTTTATTTAATTGCATAAAGCATGCCACCAGTATAGGAGATATATTGCATATCAGTGCAGGAAAACAACATATGCATTTCAGCCAAGTACGTCCGAGCCAAAGTCAGGAAACTTATCCATGCTAAAGGACCTGTAGAAGAATGTATCATGGTCAAATTTGACCCATGAAGACAGTTTCTAATTACGTATCAGAATCAAATGCACTGATCATCTACTTCCCATAAATTATGAGCAAATTGGTGAAATTACACCTATCAAGAAAAAAAAAAATTAACAGCCTCCTCCATAACCCCTTAGCTGTCCTATCCATCGCCAAGATAGGTGTTTTGTACCATTTTCAGTAAAAGTCATTTTCAATCAATTTGCTCCTAATTTAGACAAAATAGCTGAAACATTTATCACACAAACTGTACATGTGAGGTCTGCTTTTTTTTACAACAGGTGAAATATGTAGTTTTGAAATGTCCATTTTTTATTTGCGTAAACTACACTACTTTTTTATTTTCGTAGGTACATAATGATGAGGTCTTCATCTATAGGACCCATCCATCTCTTGGACTGACTGTCATTAATAGTACTTGTTTTTCCACAACTACCTAATCACATCTCAATATTACTTCTAAAAATATAGTCGTCAAGCATATAAAGTTTAAAGTTTCATTTCAAGGCTTCCCAAAGGAACTCTCCAGTATCAGTCAGCACAGATCCTCGGTGCACCAGGCATCTTCCTGGGCACACCGAGTCTGTACTGGGCCCACAAGAGATTGCACTGCAGCAGTTCCCATCAGCATCGCTGCCTCTCCTGAGACCTCTGACGGTCTTTTTAGCTGTGTACTAACCTACATCAACTGGCTCCTCAGCTCCTTGATGGCATCCACCTGCGCTGTCTCTGCCATAAGATCCATCAGTTGTTCCAGGACCTTCTCCTGCTGCCGCTCCGCTAACACAGCTTTGCATCACTCCAGGAGTATTCATGTATCCGCCGAACCACAAGCAAAAGCTTTACGCAGCCTGTAATGAATTTTCGTGGAGCTGACGATCCACCGCAACCAACGCAGTGCAACCACAAGACGTGGCACCAGGAACGCTGCTTGCACTCTAGCATCATATGTGATGGGGTCCTCACTCTGCTTGCTTCTCAGTTGCACTGAGGTATACACAGGACGCACTTTGAATACAAAGTCCAGGTTGCTTTATTTAATTGCATAAAGCATGCCACCAGTATAGGAGATATATTGCATATCAGTGCAGGAAAACAACATATGCATTTCAGCCAAGTACGTCCGAGCCAAAGTCAGGAAACTTATCCATGCTAAAGGACCTGTAGAAGAATGTATCATGGTCAAATTTGACCCATGAAGACAGTTTCTAATTACGTATCAGAATCAAATGCACTGATCATCTACTTTCCATAAATTATGAGCAAATTGGTGAACTTACACCTATCAAGAAAAAAAAAATTAACAGCCTCCTCCATAACCCCTTAGCTGTCCTATCCATCGCCAAGATAGGTGTTTTGTACCATTTTCAGTAAGTTATTTTCAATCAATTTGCTCCTAATTTAGACAAAATACCTGAAACATTTATCACACAAACTGTACATGTGAGGTCTGCTTTTTTTTACAACAGGTGAAATATGTAGTTTTGAAATGTCCATTTTTTATTTGCGTAAACTACACTACTTTTTTATTTTTGTAGGTACATAATGATGAGGTCTTCATCTATAGGACCCATCCATCTCTTGGACTGACTGTCATTAATAGTACTTGTTTTTCCACAACTACCTAATCACATCTCAATATTACTTCTAAAAATATAGTCGTCAGGCATATAAAGTTTAAAGTTTCATTTCAAGCCTTCCCAAAGGAACTCTCCAGTATCAGTCAGCACAGATCCTCGGTGCACCAGGCATCTTCCTGGGCACACCGAGTCTGTACTGGGTCCACAAGAGATTGCACTGCAGCAGTTCCCATCAGCATCGCTGCCTCTCCTGAGACCTCTGACGGTCTTTTTAGCTGTGTACTAACCTACATCAACTGGCTCCTTAGCTCCTTGATGGCATCCACCTGCGCTGTCTCTGCCATAAGATCCATCAGTTGTTCCAGGACCTTCTCCTGCTGCCGCTCCGCTAACACAGCTTTGCATCACTCCAGGAGTATTCATGTATCCGCCGAACCACAAGCAAAAGCTTTACGCAGCCTGTAATGAATTTTCGTGGAGCTGACGATCCACCGCAACCAACGCAGTGCAACCACAAGACGTGGCACCAGGAACGCTGCTTGCACTCTAGCATCATATGTGATGGGGTCCTCACTCTGCTTGCTTCTCAGTTGCAATGAGGTATACACAGGACGCACTTTGAATACAAAGTCCAGGTTGCTTTATTTAATTGCATAAAGCATGCCACCAGTATAGGAGATATATTGCATATCAGTGCAGGAAAACAACATATGCATTTCAGCCAAGTACGTCCGAGCCAAAGTCAGGAAACTTATCCATGCTAAAGGACCTGTAGAAGAATGTATCATGGTCAAATTTGACCCATGAAGACAGTTTCTAATTACGTATCAGAATCAAATGCACTGATCATCTACTTTCCATAAATTATGAGCAAATTGGTGAACTTACACCTATCAAGAAAAAAACAATTAACAGCCTCCTCCATAACCCCTTAGCTGTCCTATCCATCGCCAAGATAGGTGTTTTTTACCATTTTCAGTAAGTTATTTTCAATCAATTTGCTCCTAATTTAGACAAAATACCTGAAACATTTATCACACAAACTGTACATGTGAGGTCTGTTTTTTTTTACAACAGGTGAAATATGTAGTTTTGAAATGTCCATTTTTTATTTGCGTAAACTACACTACTTTTGTTACGGGGGGCTGTCTGATAATAACTGAAAGGAGTATCAGACAGTCAGGGTCCACCGTGCAAAGACTTTGCTGCAGACTATGGCAGAGTGCAATACCTCTGTTAACTCACAGAAGAATATAATAAGTAAGTAAAGCAATTCCTCCCTTACTTGGAGGGTGTGTGGAATGATCTCTGTTAACAATCACAGAGACAAAGGCAATGTGTGCGAAATGGCACCTACCTAGGTCCGCTCTTCTAGTGGTGCAAAAGAGACGAACAGCAGCGTAAGCCGCACAAAGCTCCTACCTGCGTTCGCTCCACTAGTGTGCGAGGACACGAACCACTAGATATGGCACCTGCCTAGGTCCGCTCTTCTAGTGGTGCAAAAGAGACGAACAGCAGCGTAAGCCGCACAAAGCTCCTACCTCTGTTCGCTCCCCTAGTGTGCGAGGATACGAACAACTGCCAGACGCAGTATAAGGAACGTTACCCTAGCGGCAACGTCCACCTACGAGTAGAATCACAAGGCCCAGCCAGACCATGTGCCTCAGGCACCTGCCTATGTCCGCTCCCCTAAGAGGTAAGGATACGGACAGCAGCCGAAGCTGTAAGGTATAAGAACGCTACCCTGCCGGTAGCGCTCACCTAGCATAGACAGAGGAATGCCTAGAGGAACGCGCACAGAGCGTCTACTCATATGCATGAACCAAGAGGACTGAGCACCATGCGGCGTGTGTCAGGGTCTTATATAGACTCTGTGCCTCATCCAAGATGGAGGACACCAGAGCCAATCCGCTGCCAGAACGACAGGAGTGACGTCATGCTGGCCTATCACCGAGCAAGACGTCACAAGCACATGACCAGCGACCAATCGGCATAGAAGGTGTCAGAGACATGTGACCTCGTGTCAGCGATGATGTCACCCGCACATGTGCAATGGCTCCAAGATTGGACTTAGTCTCCGGCGCTCGCACATGTGCAGTAGCAAGAAATCTGGACTTAGTCTCCAGCGCTCGCACATGTGCAGTAGCAAGAAATCTGGACTTAGTCTCCAGCGCTCGCACATGTGCAGTAGCAAGAAATCTGGACTTAGTCTCCAGCGCTCGCACATGTGCAGTAGCAAGAAATCTAGACATAGTCTCCAGTGCTCGCAGCAACCGTAACAGTACCTCCCCCTCAAGGACCCCCCTCCCGGCGACGCAGGTAATCGGCAACTAAGTCGGGAGCATGGACAGCCTCCTCAGGCTCCCAAGAGCGATGTTCCGGGCCATAGCCATCCCAATCTATCAAGAAGAACCTGCGCCCTCTAACCATCTTAGAACCAACTATGGCTCGTACCTCATAGCTAGAGCGAGAGGAATCAGAGGCAGGAGAGTGCACTTCACGAGCGTGAGGTAAAATAGCCGGCTTTAGCAGTGAGACATGGAATTTGTCATGAATCCTAAGATGGACAGGTAACTTCAATTGATAGACTACAGGATTTACCTGTCGAAGAACCTCATAAGGACCCAGGAAGCGAGGAGCAAATTTGACAGAGCTCACCCTAAGTCTCACGTGTTTTGCAGAGAGCCACACAAAGTCCCCTGGAGAAAAGACAGGAGCCGGGCGACGAAACCGATCGGACACCGTCTTCATACGGTCCTTAGCTGCTTGGATCGACTCTTGAGTCCGATCCCAAACCTCTCTGGCATTAGTTGCCCAGTCGGCCACAAGAGGAGGAGGTGCAGCAGCGGGAAACGGTACTGGTACCCTAGGGTGTTGCCCATTATTGAGTACGAACGGTGTCTGCCCAGTGGCCTCAGCCAGCGAATTGTTAAGGGCAAATTCTGCCCAGGGTAGGAGGGAGGACCAGTTATCGTGGTTCTCAGCAACAAAGTGTCGAAGGTATATAATCATAGATTGATTGGTACGTTCAACCAAACCATTAGTCTCCGGATGGTATGCCGAAGAGAGATTCAACTCAATTTGCAGAAGGCTACAAAGATCTCGCCAGAAACGGGAAGTAAATTGCGGGCCTCTATCACAAATGATACGATCTGGCATCCCGTGAAGCCTAAAGACATGCTTGAGGAATAGTTTGGCTAGTACCCTGGAAGATGGGATTCTCGATAACGGTACGAGATGAACCATCCGGGAGAAATGGTCCGTAATGACCCACACAAATCTATGTCCCTGTGAACATGGAAGATCACCCACAAAGTCCATGCCTACCACCTCCCATGGTCTATCTGGCACTGGTAAAGGATGCAAGAGCCCAGCCGGTCTCTGCCGTAATGGACGGTTGCGAGCACACGAGTAGCAGGAACCGACATATCTCTTTACGTGGCTGGCTAAGTGTGGCCACCAATACCACCTCTCCAGTAACTCTCGTGTCCGCCTAATACCAAAATGCCCACCCACCTTTGAGGTGTGGGCCCATGACAGTATATCATTCTGTCGATCAGGCGGAACAAAGGTCTTGCCCGGTGGGATTTGGTCTAACGTCACAGGGGAGAGCGTATGAAAAACCCTGGAGGGAAGGATAAGACGAGGTTCGTCAATCTCTTCCTGGGTAGAAAGCATAGAGCGAGACAGGGCGTCTGCCTTGTTATTCTTACTCCCAGACAGATAGTTGATGGAGAAGTGAAAGCGGGAGAAAAACAAGGACCAGCGGGCTTGGCGAGGATTCAGACGCTGAGCGGTTTGTAAGTACGTCAGATTCTTATGGTCTGTATAGACCTGGAAAGGATGTTTCGCTCCTTCCAGCAAGTGACGCCACTCCTCCAAGGCTAATCTCAAGGCGAGCAGTTCCCTATCCCCAATGGTATAGTTTCTCTCTGCCGGTGAAAAGGTTTTAGCAAAGAAGAAACACGGCCTTTTTCTACCTGCACCGTTCTTTTGATACAAGACCGCACCAGCACCCACTGAAGAGGCATCAACCTCTAAGAGGAAGGGCTTATTCTCATCGGGTCTTTGAAGAACGGGAGCAGTTGAAAAGTGTCTTTTTACTGCCTCAAAAGCCTGAGATGTCTCAGTAGACCAGGCTTTGGGATTAGCACCTTTCTTAGTCAAGGCCACCAAAGGGGCCACCAAAGTAGAAAAATGGGGTATGAACTGCCTGTAATAATTTATGAATCCTAAGAAGCGTTGCACCGCCTTCAAGGAATGAGGTTCGGACCATTGAAGGACAGCAGAGAGCTTCGCAGGATCCATAGCCAGACCCTCTTGTGAGATAATGTAACCCAAAAAAGGCAATGAGGACTGCTCGAATACACATTTCTCGAGTTTAGCAAACAATGAGTGCTCCCTTAAACGGGAAAGGACACGAACGACATCCTGACGATGAGTCTCCAGATCAGGAGAAAAAATCAGGATGTCGTCCAGATACACCACTACTGAGGATAACAGTAAATCCCTGAATACATCGTTTACGAAGTCCTGAAATACTGCGGGTGCATTACATAACCCAAAAGGCATGACGAGGTATTCATAGTGACCGTCTCGGGTGTTAAAAGCGGTCTTCCATTCGTCACCCTTTCGAATTCGTACCAAGTTATACGCACCCCGCAGATCCAACTTCGTAAAAACTTGAGCTCCTCTCAGTCTGTCAAAGAGCTCCGAAATTAAAGGTAATGGGTATTTGTTCTTTATTGTGATTGCGTTGAGACCCCTGTAATCTATGCAGGGACGCAAATCACCCTCTTTCTTCCGAACAAAGAAAAACCCAGCTCCCGCGGGAGAGACAGACTTACGAATGAACCCCTTCTCTAAACTCTCTCTTATATAGGTCGACATGGCCTCCGACTCAGGTATCGACAGGGGGTAAACCCTGCCTTTAGGTGGAACCGAACCTGGGATAAGGTCTATGGCACAGTCATACGGCCTATGGGGTGGAAGAACCTCAGCACCCTGTTTGGAGAACACGTCAGCGAAATCCAAATAGGGTGTAGGTATGGGAGAGAGATCAGTTGATGCAACCGCAACGACCTTAGGTGGTAAGGGAAGACATCGGGACTGACATTTCGAACCCCAACTAATAATGCTGTCAGACTCCCAGTCAATGTGAGGAGCATGAGTCCGAAGCCATGGAAGACCCAGAAGTACGTCGTCTATACCCTCAGGCAAAACAAGAAAAGAAATCTCCTCTATGTGACCCTGAGACAGGGAAAGGCGCAAGGGAACTGTCCTCAATGTAATGGAGTCAGACAACATAGTTCCATTAACAACACGGACAGGAATAGGCGCCTCTAACATGATAGAGGGAATATTGTGTCCCTTTACAAATCCTGAGGACACAAAAATCCCGTCAGCTCCGGAATCCACAAAAGCCATAATAGGCCATGTATTCTCAGATAACGAGAGCTGACCTGGGATACAACACTTAGAGGGTGCAGAAGACGTCTCTAGTAACCCCCCTCTAATGGTTACTAGGCCAGGAAGTTTCCCTGACGACTAGGACACTTGTTGGCATAGTGCCCAGCCTGACGACATACGTAACATATAGGAGGACCAGACTTGCGTAGTCTGGAGGACGTATGACCTAACTCCATAGGAGTGGGAGATGTTTCAGATGCTGAGGAAGATGGTAGTGGACCCTCAACAACTGGAATAGCCCGATGCTTAGGGCGTGAGGAAGAGACCTCGAGTCTACGTTCCTTATGGCGTACATCGATCCTCGTTGCTACTGTGATCAAGTCCTCCAGAGAAGCAGGGACCTCACGAGTAGCAAGGGCATCCTTGACATAGCCTGCCAACCCTCTCCAGAAGATAGGAATCAACACCTTCTCTGGCCAATCTAGTTCTGCCACCAGAGTTCTAAAAGCAATGGCATAAGAACTAGTGGATAACGAACCCTGAGATAGATCTAACAGTCTCAGGGCCGCATCATGGGTAACCTGCGGACCCATGAATACCGCCTTAAGAGCATCAAGAAAGTCTTGATGTCTCAGAGTAACCACATCAGAGCGCTCCCATAGGGGAGTCGCCCATTCTAAGGCTTTGTCCTGAAGTAAGGAGATGATAAAGCCTACTCTGGACCTCTCCGTAGAGAAGCGAGAAGAGTTGACCTCTAGGTGTATCTGACACTGACTAATGAAACCACGACATGATCTGGCATCGCCAGAATATCTGTTTGGCAGAGCAAGTCGAGGATCATGTGCAGATGTCACCATGGTCTGAGGTTTATCCTCTATACTCTTGAGCCGTGACTCAAGTACTTGTATGTAACGGTGTAACTGCTGATATTCTGCCATAACTGCCAGACCCTTGGCTCAGTCCTAATGTTACGGGGGGCTGTCTGATAATAACTGAAAGGAGTATCAGACAGTCAGGGTCCACCGTGCAAAGACTTTGCTGCAGACTATGGCAGAGTGCAATACCTCTGTTAACTCACAGAAGAATATAATAAGTAAGTAAAGCAATTCCTCCCTTACTTGGAGGGTGTGTGGAATGATCTCTGTTAACAATCACAGAGACAAAGGCAATGTGTGCGAAATGGCACCTACCTAGGTCCGCTCTTCTAGTGGTGCAAAAGAGACGAACAGCAGCGTAAGCCGCACAAAGCTCCTACCTGCGTTCGCTCCACTAGTGTGCGAGGACACGAACCACTAGATATGGCACCTGCCTAGGTCCGCTCTTCTAGTGGTGCAAAAGAGACGAACAGCAGCGTAAGCCGCACAAAGCTCCTACCTCTGTTCGCTCCCCTAGTGTGCGAGGATACGAACAACTGCCAGACGCAGTATAAGGAACGTTACCCTAGCGGCAACGTCCACCTACGAGTAGAATCACAAGGCCCAGCCAGACCATGTGCCTCAGGCACCTGCCTATGTCCGCTCCCCTAAGAGGTAAGGATACGGACAGCAGCCGAAGCTGTAAGGTATAAGAACGCTACCCTGCCGGTAGCGCTCACCTAGCATAGACAGAGGAATGCCTAGAGGAACGCGCACAGAGCGTCTACTCATATGCATGAACCAAGAGGACTGAGCACCATGCGGCGTGTGTCAGGGTCTTATATAGACTCTGTGCCTCATCCAAGATGGAGGACACCAGAGCCAATCCGCTGCCAGAACGACAGGAGTGACGTCATGCTGGCCTATCACCGAGCAAGACGTCACAAGCACATGACCAGCGACCAATCGGCATAGAAGGTGTCAGAGACATGTGACCTCGTGTCAGCGATGATGTCACCCGCACATGTGCAATGGCTCCAAGATTGGACTTAGTCTCCGGCGCTCGCACATGTGCAGTAGCAAGAAATCTGGACTTAGTCTCCAGCGCTCGCACATGTGCAGTAGCAAGAAATCTGGACTTAGTCTCCAGCGCTCGCACATGTGCAGTAGCAAGAAATCTGGACTTAGTCTCCAGCGCTCGCACATGTGCAGTAGCAAGAAATCTAGACATAGTCTCCAGTGCTCGCAGCAACCGTAACAACTTTTTTATTTTTGTAGGTACATAATGATGAGGTCTTCATCTATAGGACCCATCCATCTCTTGGACTGACTGTCATTAATAGTACTTGTTTTTCCACAACTACCTAATCACATCTCAATATTACTTCTAAAAATATAGTCGTCAGGCATATAAAGTTTAAAGTTTCATTTCAAGCCTTCCCAAAGGAACTCTCCAGTATCAGTCAGCACAGATCCTCGGTGCACCAGGCATCTTCCTGGGCACACCGAGTCTGTACTGGGCCCACAAGAGATTGCACTGCAGCAGTTCCCATCAGCATCGCTGCCTCTCCTGAGACCTCTGACGGTCTTTTTAGCTGTGTACTAACCTACATCAACTGGCTCCTCAGCTCCTTGATGGCATCCACCTGCGCTGTCTCTGCCAGAAGATCCATCAGTTGTTCCAGGACCTTTTCCTGCTGCCGCTCCGCTAACACAGCTTTGCATCATTCCAGGAGTATTCATGTATCCTCCGAACCACAAGCAAAAGCTTTACGCAGCCTGTAATGAATTTTCGTGGAGCTGACGATCCACCGGAACCAACGCAGTGCAACCACAAGACGTGGCACCAGGAACGCTGCTTGCACTCTAGCATCATATGTGATGGGGTCCTCACTCTGCTTGCTTCTCAGTTGCACTGAGGTAGGCACAGGACGCACTTTGAATACAAAGTCCAGGTTGCTTTATTTAATTGCATAAAGCATGCCACCAGTATAGGAGATATATTGCATATCAGTGCAGGAAAACAACATATGCATTTCAGCCAAGTACGTCCGAGCCAAAGTCAGGAAACTTATCCATGCTAAAGGACCTGTAGAAGAATGTATCATGGTCAAATTTGACCCATGAAGACAGTTTCTAATTACGTATCAGAATCAAATGCACTGATCATCTACTTTCCATAAATTATGAGCAAATTGGTGAAATTACACCTATCAAGAAAAAAAAAATTAACAGCCTCCTCCATAACCCCTTAGCTGTCCTATCCATCGCCAAGATAGGTGTTTTGTACCATTTTCAGTAAGTCATTTTCAATCAATTTGCTCCTAATTTAGACAAAATAGCTGAAACATTTATCACACAAACTGTACATGTGAGGTCTGCTTTTTTTTACAACAGGTGAAATATGTAGTTTTGAAATGTCCATTTTTTATTTGCGTAAACTACACTACTTTTTTATTTTCGTAGGTACATAATGATGAGGTCTTCATCTATAGGACCCATCCATCTCTTGGGACTGACTGTCATTAATAGTACTTGTTTTTCCACAACTACCTAATCACATCTCAATATTACTTCTAAAAATATAGTCGTCAGGCATATAAAGTTTAAAGTTTCATTTCAAAGCTTCCCAAAGGAACTCTCCAGTATCAGTCAGCACAGATCCTCGGTGCACCAGGCATCTTCCTGGGCACACCGAGTCTGTACTGGGCCCACAAGAGATTGCACTGCAGCGGTTCCCATCAGCATCGCTGCCTCTCCTGAGACCTCTGACGGTCTTTTTAGCTGTGTACTAACCTACATCAACTGGCTCCTCAGCTCCTTGATGGCATCCACCTGCGCTGTCTCTGCCATAAGATCCATCAGTTGTTCCAGGACCTTCTCCTGCTGCCGCTCCGCTAACACAGCTTTGCATCACTCCAGGAGTATTCATGTATCCGCCGAACCACAAGCAAAAGCTTTACGCAGCCTGTAATGAATTTTCGTGGAGCTGACGATCCACCGCAACCAACGCAGTGCAACCACAAGACGTGGCACCAGGAACGCTGCTTGCACTCTAGCATCATATGTGATGGGGTCCTCACTCTGCTTGCTTCTCAGTTGCACTGAGGTAGGCACAGGACGCACTTTGAATACAAAGTCCAGGTTGCTTTATTTAATTGCATAAAGCATGCCACCAGTATAGGAGATATATTGCATATCAGTGCAGGAAAACAACATATGCATTTCAGCCAAGTACGTCTGAGCCAAAGTCAGGAAACTTATCCAAGCTAAAGGACCTGTAGAAGAATGTATCATGGTCAAATTTGACCCATGAAGACAGTTTCTAATTACGTATCAGAATCAAATGCACTGATCATCTACTTTCCATAAATTATGAGCAAATTGGTGAAATTACACCTATCAAGAAAAAAAAAAAATTAACAGCCTCCTCCATAACCCCTTAGCTGTCCTATCCATCGCCAAGATAGGTGTTTTGTACCATTTTCAGTAAAAGTCATTTTCAATCAATTTTCTCCTAATTTAGACAAAATAGCTGAAACATTTATCACACAAACTGTACATGTGAGGTCTGCTTTTTTTTACAACAGGTGAAATATGTAGTTTTGAAATGTCCATTTTTTATTTGCGTAAACTACACTACTTTTTTATTTTCGTAGGTACATAATGATGAGGTCTTCATCTATAGGACCCATCCATCTCTTGGACTGACTGTCATTAATAGTACTTGTTTTTCCACAACTACCTAATCACATCTCAATATTACTTCTAAAAATATAGTCGTCAGGCATATAAAGTTTAAAGTTTCATTTCAAGGATTCCCAAACGAACTCTCCAGTATCAGTCAGCACAGATCCTCGGTGCACCAGGCATCTTCCTGGGCACACCGAGTCTGTACTGGGCCCACAAGAGATTGCACTGCAGCAGTTCCCATCAGCATCGCTGCCTCTCCTGAGACCTCTGACGGTCTTTTTAGCTGTGTACTAACCTACATCAACTGGCTCCTCAGCTCCTTGATGGCATCCACCTGCGCTGTCTCTGCCATAAGATCCATCAGTTGTTCCAGGACCTTCTCCTGCTGCCGCTCCGCTAACACAGCTTTGCATCACTCCAGGAGTATTCATGTATCCGCCGAACCACAAGCAAAAGCTTTACGCAGCCTGTAATGAATTTTCGTGGAGCTGACGATCCACCGCAACCAACGCAGTGCAACCACAAGACGTGGCACCAGGAACGCTGCTTGCACTCTAGCATCATATGTGATGGGGTCCTCACTCTGCTTGCTTCTCAGTTGCACTGAGGTAGGCACAGGACGCACTTTGAATACAAAGTCCAGGTTGCTTTATTTAATTGCATAAAGCATGCCACCAGTATAGGAGATATATTGCATATCAGTGCAGGAAAACAACATATGCATTTCAGCCAAGTACGTCTGAGCCAAAGTCAGGAAACTTATCCATGCTAAAGGACCTGTAGAAGAATGTATCATGGTCAAATTTGACCCATGAAGACAGTTTCTAATTACGTATCAGAATCAAATGCACTGATCATCTACTTTCCATAAATTATGAGCAAATTGGTGAAATTACACCTATCAAGAAAAAAAAAATTAACAGCCTCCTCCATAACCCCTTAGCTGTCCTATCCATCGCCAAGATAGGTGTTTTGTACCATTTTCAGTAAAAGTCATTTTCAATCAATTTGCTCCTAATTTAGACAAAATAGCTGAAACATTTATCACACAAACTGTACATGTGAGGTCTGTTTTTTTTTACAACAGGTGAAATATGTAGTTTTGAAATGTCCATTTTTTATTTGCGTAAACTACACTACCTTTTTATTTTCGTAGGTACATAATGATGAGGTCTTCATCTATAGGACCCATCCATCTCTTGGACTGACTGTCATTAATAGTACTTGTTTTTCCACAACTACCTAATCACATCTCAATATTACTTCTAAAAATATAGTCGTCAGGCATATAAAGTTTAAAGTTTCATTTCAAGGCTTCCCAAAGGAACTCTCCAGTATCAGTCAGCACAGATCCTCGGTGCACCAGGCATCTTCCTGGGCACACCGAGTCTGTACTGGGCCCACAAGAGATTGCACTGCAGCAGTTCCCATCAGCATCGCTGCCTCTCCTGAGACCTCTGACGGTCTTTTTAGCTGTGTACTAACCTACATCAACTGGCTCCTCAGCTCCTTGATGGCATCCATCTGCGCTGTCTCTGCCATAAGATCCATCAGTTGTTCCAGGACCTTCTTCTGCTGCCGCTCCGCTAACACAGCTTTGCATCACTCCAGGAGTATTCATGTATCCGCCGAACCACAAGCAAAAGCTTTACACAGCCTGTAATGAATTTTCGTGGAGCTGACGATCCACCGCAACCAACGCAGTGCAACCACAAGACGTGGCACCAGGAACGCTGCTTGCACTCTAGCATCATATGTGATGGGGTCCTCACTCTGCTTGCTTCTCAGTTGCACTGAGGTAGGCACAGGACGCACTTTGAATACAAAGTCCAGGTTGCTTTATTTAATTGCATAAAGCATGCCACCAGTATAGGAGATATATTGCATATCAGTGCAGGACAACAACATATGCATTTCAGCCAAGTACGTCCGAGCCAAAGTCAGGAAACTTATCCATGCTAAAGGACCTGTAGAAGAATGTATCATGGTCAAATTTGACCCATGAAGACAGTTTCTAATTACGTATCAGAATCAAATGCACTGATCATCTACTTTCCATAAATTATGAGCAAATTGGTGAAATTACACCTATTAAGAAAAAAAAAATTAACAGCCTCCTCCATAACCCCTTAGCTGTCCTATCCATCGCAAAGATAGGTGTTTTGTACCATTTTCAGTAAGTCATTTTTAATCAATTTGCTCCTAATTTAGACAAAATAGCTGAAACATTTATCACACAAACTGTACATGTGAGGTCTGCTTTTTTTTACAACAGGTGAAATATGTAGTTTTGAAATGTCCATTTTTTATTTGCGTAAACTACACTACTTTTTTATTTTCATAGGTACATAATGATGAGGTCTTCATCTATAGGACCCATCCATCTCTTGGACTGACTGTCATTAATAGTACTTGTTTTTCCACAACTACCTAATCACATCTCAATATTACTTCTAAAAATATAGTCGTCAGGCATATAAAGTTTAAAGTTTCATTTCAAGGCTTCCCAAAGGAACTCTCCAGTATCAGTCAGCACAGATCCTCGGTGCACCAGGCATCTTCCTGGGCACACCGAGTCTGTACTGGGCCCACAAGAGATTGCACTGCAGCAGTTCCCATCAGCATCGCTGCCTCTCCTGAGACCTCTGACGGTCTTTTTAGCTGTGTACTAACCTACATCAACTGGCTCCTCAGCTCCTTGATGGCATCCACCTGCGCTGTCTCTACCATAAGATCCATCAGTTGTTCCAGGACCTTCTCCTGCTGCCGCTCCGCTAACACAGCTTTGCATCACTCCAGGAGTATTCATGTATCCGCCGAACCACAAGCAAAAGCTTTACGCAGCCTGTAATGAATTTTCGTGGAGCTGACGATCCACCGCAACCAACGCAGTGCAACCACAAGACGTGGCACCAGGAACGCTGCTTGCACTCTAGCATCATATGTGATGGGGTCCTCACTCTGCTTGCTTCTCAGTTGCACTGAGGTAGGCACAGGACGCACTTTGAATACAAAGTCCAGGTTGCTTTATTTAATTGCATAAAGCATGCCACCAGTATAGGAGATATATTGCATATCAGTGCAGGACAACAACATATGCATTTCAGCCAAGTACATCCGAGCCAAAGTCAGGAAACTTATCCATGCTAAAGGACCTGTAGAAGAATGTATCATGGTCAAATTTGACCCATGAAGACAGTTTCTAATTACGTATCAGAATCAAATGCACTGATCATCTACTTTCCATAAATTATGAGCAAATTGGTGAAATTACACCTATTAAGAAAAAAAAAAATTAACAGCCTCCTCCATAACCCCTTAGCTGTTCTATCCATCGCAAAGATAGGTGTTTTGTACCATTTTCAGTAAGTCATTTTTGATCAATTTGCTCCTAATTTAGACAAAATAGCTGAAACATTTATCACACAAACTGTACATGTGAGGTCTGCTTTTTTTTACAACAGGTGAAATATGTAGTTTTGAAATGTCCATTTTTTATTTGCGTAAACTACACTACTTTTTTATTTTCGTAGGTACATAATGATGAGGTCTTCATCTATAGGACCCATCCATCTCTTGGACTGACTGTCATTAATAGTACTTGTTTTTCCACAACTACCTAATCACATCTCAATATTACTTCTAAAAATATAGTCGTCAGGCATATAAAGTTTAAAGTTTCATTTCAAGGCTTCCCAAAGGAACTCTCCAGTATCAGTCAGCACAGATCCTCGGTGCACCAGGCATCTTCCTGGGCACACCGAGTCTGTACTGGGCCCACAAGAGATTGCACTGCAGCAGTTCCCATCAGCATCGCTGCCTCTCCTGAGACCTCTGACGGTCTTTTTAGCTGTGTACTAACCTACATCAACTGGCTCCTCAGCTCCTTGATGGCATCCACCTGCGCTGTCTCTGCCATAAGATCCATCAGTTGTTCCAGGACCTTCTCCTGCTGCCGCTCCGCTAACACAGCTTTGCATCACTCCAGGAGTATTCATGTATCCGCCGAACCACAAGCAAAAGCTTTACGCAGCCTGTAATGAATTTTCGTGGAGCTGACGATCCACCGCAACCAACGCAGTGCAACCACAAGACGTGGCACCAGGAACGCTGCTTGCACTCTAGCATCATATGTGATGGGGTCCTCACTCTGCTTGCTTCTCAGTTGCACTGAGGTAGGCACAGGACGCACTTTGAATACAAAGTCCAGGTTGCTTTATTTAATTGCATAAAGCATGCCACCAGTATAGGAGATATATTGCATATCAGTGCAGGACAACAACATATGCATTTCAGCCAAGTACGTCCGAGCCAAAGTCAGGAAACTTATCCATGCTAAAGGACCTGTAGAAGAATGTATCATGGTCAAATTTGACCCATGAAGACAGTTTCTAATTACGTATCAGAATCAAATGCACTGATCATCTACTTTCCATAAATTATGAGCAAATTGGTGAAATTACACCTATTAAGAAAAAAAAAATTAACAGCCTCCTCCATAACCCCTTAGCTGTCCTATCCATCGCAAAGATAGGTGTTTTGTACCATTTTCAGTAAGTCATTTTTGATCAATTTGCTCCTAATTTAGACAAAATAGCTGAAACATTTATCACACAAACTGTACATGTGAGGTCTGCTTTTTTTTACAACAGGTGAAATATGTAGTTTTGAAATGTCCATTTTTTATTTGCGTAAACTACACTACTTTTTTATTTTCGTAGGTACATAATGATGAGGTCTTCATCTATAGGACCCATCCATCTCTTGGACTGACTGTCATTAATAGTACTTGTTTTTCCACAACTACCTAATCACATCTCAATATTACTTCTAAAAATATAGTCGTCAGGCATATAAAGTTTAAAGTTTCATTTCAAGGCTTCCCAAAGGAACTCTCCAGTATCAGTCAGCACAGATCCTCGGTGCACCAGGCATCTTCCTGGGCACACCGAGTCTGTACTGGGCCCACAAGAGATTGCACTGCAGCAGTTCCCATCAGCATCGCTGCCTCTCCTGAGACCTCTGACGGTCTTTTTAGCTGTGTACTAACCTACATCAACTGGCTCCTCAGCTCCTTGATGACATCCACCTGCGCTGTCTCTGCCATAAGATTCATCAGTTGTTCCAGGACCTTCTCCTGCTGCCGCTCCGCTAACACAGCTTTGCATCACTCCAGGAGTATTCATGTATCCGCCGAACCACAAGCAAAAGCTTTACGCTGCCTGTAATGAATTTTCGTGGAGCTGACGATCCACCGCAACCAACGCAGTGCAACCACAAGACGTGGCACCAGGAACGCTGCTTGCACTCTAGCATCATATGTGATGGGGTCCTCACTCTGCTTGCTTCTCAGTTGCACTGAGGTAGGCACAGGACGCACTTTGAATACAAAGTCCAGGTTGCTTTATTTAATTGCATAAAGCATGCCACCAGTATAGGAGATATATTGCATATCAGTGCAGGACAACAACATATGCATTTCAGCCAAGTACGTCCGAGCCAAAGTCAGGAAACTTATCCATGCTAAAGGACCTGTAGAAGAATGTATCATGGTCAATTTTGACCCATGAAGACAGTTTCTAATTACGTATCAGAATCAAATGCACTGATCATCTACTTTCCATAAATTATGAGCAAATTGGTGAAATTACACCTATCAAGAAAAAAAAAATTAACAGCCTCCTCCATAACCCCTTAGCTGTCCTATCCATCGCCAAGATAGGTGTTTTGTACCATTTTCAGTAAAAGTCATTTTCAATCAATTTGCTCCTAATTTAGACAAAATAGCTGAAACATTTATCACACAAACTGTACATGTGAGGTCTGCTTTTTATTACAACAGGTGAAATATGTAGTTTTGAAATGTCCATTTTTTATTTGCGTAAACTACACTACTTTTTTATTTTCGTAGGTACATAATGATGAGGTCTTCATCTATAGGACCCATCCATCTCTTGGACTGACTGTCATTAATAGTACTTGTTTTTCCACAACTACCTAATCACATCTCAATATTACTTCTAAAAATATAGTCGTCAGGCATATAAAGTTTAAAGTTTCATTTCAAGGCTTCCCAAAGGGACTCACCAGTATCAGTCATCACAGATCCTCGGTGCACCAGGCATCTTCCTGGGCACACCGAGTCTGTACTGGGCCCACAAGAGATTGCACTGCAGCAGTTCCCATCAGCATCGCTGCCTCTCCTGAGACCTCTGACGGTCTTTTTAGCTGTGTACTAACCTACATCAACTGGCTCCTCAGCTCCTTGATGGCATCCACCTGCACTGTCTCTGCCATAAGATCCATCAGTTGTTCCAGGACCTTCTCCTGCTGCCGCTCCGCTAACACAGCTTTGCATCACTCCAGGAGTATTCATGTATCCGCCGAACCACAAGCAAAAGCTTTACGCAGCCTGTAATGAATTTTCGTGGAGCTGACGATCCACTGCAACCAACGCAGTGCAACCACAAGACGTGGCACCAGGAACGCTGCTTGCACTCTAGCATCATATGTGATGGGGTCCTCACTCTGCTTGCTTCTCAGTTGCACTGAGGTAGGCACAGGACACACTTTGAATACAAAGTCCAGGTTGCTTTATTTAATTGCATAAAGCATGCCACCAGTATAGGAGATATATTGCATATCAGTGCAGGAAAACAACATATGCATTTCAGCCAAGTACGTTCGAGCCAAAGTCAGGAAACTTATCCATGCTAAAGGACCTGTAGAAGAATGTATCATGGTCAAATTTGACCCATGAAGACAGTTTCTAATTACGTATCAGAATCAAATGCACTGATCATCTACTTTCCATAAATTATGAGCAAATTGGTGAAATTACACCTATCAAGAAAAAAAAAAAATTAACAGCCTCCTCCATAACCCCTTAGCTGTCCTATCCATCGCCAAGGTAGGTGTTTTGTACCATTTTCAGTAAAAGTCATTTTCAATCAATTTGCTCCTAATTTAGACAAAATAGCTGAAACATTTTTCACACAAACTGTACATGTGAGGTCTGCTTTTTTTACAACAGGTGAAATATGTAGTTTTGAAATGTCCATTTTTTATTTGCGTAAACTACACTACTTTTTTATTTTCGTAGGTACATAATGATGAGGTCTTCATCTATAGGACCCATCCATCTCTTGGGCTGACTGTCATTAATAGTACTTGTTTTTCCACAACTACCTAATCACATCTCAATATTACTTCTAAAAATATAGTCGTCAGGCATATAAAGTTTAAAGTTTCATTTCAAGGCTTCCCAAAGCAACTCTCCAGTATCAGTCAGCACAGATCCTCGGTGCACCAGGCATCTTCCTGGGCACACCGAGTGTTACGGTTGCTGCGAGCACTGGAGACTAAGTCCAGATTTCTTGCTACTGCACATGTGCGAGCGCTGGAGACTAAGTCCAGATTTCTTGCTACTGCACATGTGCGAGCGCTGGAGACTAAGTCCAGATTTCTTGCTACTGCACATGTGCGAGCGCTGGAGACTAAGTCCAATCTTGGAGCCATTGCACATGTGCGGGTGACATCATTGCTGACACGAGGTCACATGTCTCTGACACCTTCTATGCCGATTGGTCGCTGGTCATGTGCTTGTGACGTCTTGCTCGGTGATAGGCCAGCATGACGTCACTCCTGTCGTTCTGGCAGCGGATTGGCTCTGGTGTCCTCCATCTTGGATGAGGCACAGAGTCTATATAAGACCCTGACACACGCCGCATGGTGCTCAGTCCTCTTGGTTCATGCATATGAGTAGACGCTCTGTGCGCGTTCCTCTAGGCATTCCTCTGTCTATGCTAGGTGAGCGCTACCGGCAGGGTAGCGTTCTTATACCTTACAGCTTCGGCTGCTGTCCGTATCCTTACCTCTTAGGGGAGCGGACATAGGCAGGTGCCTGAGGCACATGGTCTGGCTGGGCCTTGTGATTCTACTCGTAGGTGGACGTTGCCGCTAGGGTAACGTTCCTTATACTGCGTCTGGCAGTTGTTCGTATCCTCGCACACTAGGGGAGCGAACAGAGGTAGGAGCTTTGTGCGGCTTACGCTGCTGTTCGTCTCTTTTGCACCACTAGAAGAGCGGACCTAGGCAGGTGCCATATCTAGTGGTTCGTGTCCTCGCACACTAGTGGAGCGAACGCAGGTAGGAGCTTTGTGCGGCTTACGCTGCTGTTCGTCTCTTTTGCACCACTAGAAGAGCGGACCTAGGTAGGTGCCATTTCGCACACATTGCCTTTGTCTCTGTGATTATTAACAGAGATCATTCCACACACCCTCCAAGTAAGGGAGGAATTGCTTTACTTACTTATTATATCCTTCTGTGAGTTAACAGAGGTATTGCACTCTGCCATAGTCTGCAGCAAAGTCTTTGCACGGTGGACCCTGACTGTCTGATACTCCTTTCAGTTATTATCAGACAGCCCCCCGTAACATTAGGACTGAGCCAAGGGTCTGGCAGTTATGGCAGAATATCAGCAGTTACACCGTTACATACAAGTACTTGAGTCACGGCTCAAGAGTATAGAGGATAAACCTCAGACCATGGTGACATCTGCACATGATCCTCGACTTGCTCTGCCAAACAGATATTCTGGCGATGCCAGATCATGTCGTGGTTTCATTAGTCAGTGTCAGATACACCTAGAGGTCAACTCTTCTCGCTTCTCTACGGAGAGGTCCAGAGTAGGCTTTATCATCTCCTTACTTCAGGACAAAGCCTTAGAATGGGCGACTCCCCTATGGGAGCGCTCTGATGTGGTTACTCTGAGACATCAAGACTTTCTTGATGCTCTTAAGGCGGTATTCATGGGTCCGCAGGTTACCCATGATGCGGCCCTGAGACTGTTAGATCTATCTCAGGGTTCGTTATCCACTAGTTCTTATGCCATTGCTTTTAGAACTCTGGTGGCAGAACTAGATTGGCCAGAGAAGGTGTTGATTCCTATCTTCTGGAGAGGGTTGGCAGGCTATGTCAAGGATGCCCTTGCTACTCGTGAGGTCCCTGCTTCTCTGGAGGACTTGATCACAGTAGCAACGAGGATCGATGTACGCCATAAGGAACGTAGACTCGAGGTCTCTTCCTCACGCCCTAAGCATCGGGCTATTCCAGTTGTTGAGGGTCCACTACCATCTTCCTCAGCATCTGAAACATCTCCCACTCCTATGGAGTTAGGTCATACGTCCTCCAGACTACGCAAGTCTGGTCCTCCTATATGTTACGTATGTCGTCAAGCTGGGCACTATGCCAACAAGTGTCCTAGTCGTCAGGGAAACTCCCTGGCCTAGTAACCATTAGAGGGGGGTTACTAGAGACGTCTTCTGCACCCTCTAAGTGTTGTATCCCAGGTCAGCTCTCGTTATCTGAGAATACATGGCCTATTATGGCTTTTGTGGATTCCGGAGCTGACGGGATTTTTGTGTCCTCAGGATTTGTAAAGGGACACAATATTCCCTCTATCATGTTAGAGGCGCCTATTCCTGTCCGTGTTGTTAATGGAACTATGTTGTCTGACTCCATTACATTGAGGACAGTTCCCTTGCGCCTTTCCCTGTCTCAGGGTCACATAGAGGAGATTTCTTTTCTTGTTTTGCCTGAGGGTATAGACGACGTACTTCTGGGTCTTCCATGGCTTCGGACTCATGCTCCTCACATTGACTGGGAGTCTGACAGCATTATTAGTTGGGGTTCGAAATGTCAGTCCCGATGTCTTCCCTTACCACCTAAGGTCGTTGCGGTTGCATCAACTGATCTCTCTCCCATACCTACACCCTATTTGGATTTCGCTGACGTGTTCTCCAAACAGGGTGCTGAGGTTCTTCCACCCCATAGGCCGTATGACTGTGCCATAGACCTTATCCCAGGTTCGGTTCCACCTAAAGGCAGGGTTTACCCCCTGTCGATACCTGAGTCGGAGGCCATGTCGACCTATATATGAGAGAGCTTAGAGAAGGGGTTCATTCGTAAGTCTGTCTCTCCCGCGGGAGCTGGGTTTTTCTTTGTTCGGAAGAAAGAGGGTGATTTGCGTCCCTGCATAGATTACAGGGGTCTCAACGCAATCACAATAAAGAACAAATACCCATTACCTTTAATTTCGGAGCTCTTTGACAGACTGAGAGGAGCTCAAGTTTTTACGAAGTTGGATCTGCGGGGTGCGTATAACTTGGTACGAATTCGAAAGGGTGACGAATGGAAGACCGCTTTTAACACCCGAGACGGTCACTATGAATACCTCGTCATGCCTTTTGGGTTATGTAATGCACCCGCAGTATTTCAGGACTTCGTAAACGATGTGTTCAGGGATTTACTGTTATCCTCAGTAGTGGTGTATCTGGACGACATCCTGATTTTTTCTCCTGATCTGGAGACTCATCGTCAGGATGTCGTTCGTGTCCTTTCCCGTTTAAGGGAGCACTCATTGTTTGCTAAACTCGAGAAATGTGTATTCGAGCAGTCCTCATTGCCTTTTTTGGGTTACATTATCTCACAAGAGGGTCTGGCTATGGATCCTGCGAAGCTCTCTGCTGTCCTGCAATGGTCCGAACCTCATTCCTTGAAGGCGGTGCAACGCTTCTTAGGATTCATAAATTATTACAGGCAGTTCATACCCCATTTTTCTACTTTGGTGGCCCCTTTGGTGGCCTTGACTAAGAAAGGTGCTAATCCCAAAGCCTGGTCTACTGAGACATCTCAGGCTTTTGAGGCAGTAAAAAGACACTTTTCAACTGCTCCCGTTCTTCAAAGACCCGATGAGAGTAAGCCCTTCCTCTTAGAGGTTGATGCCTCTTCAGTGGGTGCTGGTGCGGTCTTGTATCAAAAGAACGGTGCAGGTAGAAAAAGGCCGTGTTTCTTCTTTGCTAAAACCCTTTTCACCGGCAGAGAGAAACTATACCATTGGGGATAGGGAACTGCTCGCCTTGAGATTAGCCTTGGAGGAGTGGCGTCACTTGCTGGAAGGAGCGAAACATCCTTTCCAGGTCTATACAGACCATAAGAATCTGACGTACTTACAAACCGCTCAGCGTCTGAATCCTCGCCAAGCCCGCTGGTCCTTGTTTTTCTCCCGCTTTCACTTCTCCATCAACTATCTGTCTGGGAGTAAGAATAACAAGGCAGACGCCCTGTCTCGCTCTATGCTTTCTACCCAGGAAGAGATTGACGAACCTCGTCTTATCCTTCCCTCCAGGGTTTTTCATACGCTCTCCCCTGTGACGTTAGACCAAATCCCACCGGGCAAGACCTTTGTTCCGCCTGATCGACAGAATGATATACTGTCATGGGCCCACACCTCAAAGGTGGGTGGGCATTTTGGTATTAGGCGGACACGAGAGTTACTGGAGAGGTGGTATTGGTGGCCACACTTAGCCAGCCACGTCAAGAGATATGTCAGTTCCTGCTACTCGTGTGCTCGCAACCGTCCATTACGGCAGAGACCGGCTGGGCTCTTGCATCCTTTACCAGTGCCAGATAGACCATGGGAGGTGGTAGGCATGGACTTTGTGGGTGATCTTCCATGTTCACAGGGACATAGATTTGTGTGGGTCATTACGGACCATTTCTCCCGGATGGTTCATCTCGTACCGTTATCGAGAATCCCATCTTCCAGGGTACTAGCCAAACTATTCCTCAAGCATGTCTTTAGGCTTCACGGGATGCCAGATCGTATCATTTGTGATAGAGGCCCGCAATTTACTTCCCGTTTCTGGCGAGATCTTTGTAGCCTTCTGCAAATTGAGTTGAATCTCTCTTCGGCATACCATCCGGAGACTAATGGTTTGGTTGAACGTACCAATCAATCTATGATTATATACCTTCGACACTTTGTTGCTGAGAACCACGATAACTGGTCCTCCCTCCTACCCTGGGCAGAATTTGCCCTTAACAATTCGCTGGCTGAGGCCACTGGGCAGACACCGTTCGTACTCAATAATGGGCAACACCCTAGGGTACCAGTACCGTTTCCCGCTGCTGCACCTCCTCCTCTTGTGGCCGACTGGGCAACTAATGCCAGAGAGGTTTGGGATCGGACTCAAGAGTCGATCCAAGCAGCTAAGGACCGTATGAAGACGGTGTCCGATCGGTTTCGTCGCCCGGCTCCTGTCTTTTCTCCAGGGGACTTTGTGTGGCTCTCTGCAAAACACGTGAGACTTAGAGTGAGCTCTGTCAAATTTGCTCCTCGCTTCCTGGGTCCTTATGAGGTTCTTCGACAGGTAAATCCTGTAGTCTATCAATTGAAGTTACCTGTCCATCTTAGGATTCATGACAAATTCCATGTCTCACTGCTAAAGCCGGCTATTTTACCTCACGCTCATGAAGTGCACTCTCCTGCCTCTGATTCCTCTCGCTCTAGCTATGAGGTACGAGCCATAGTTGGTTCTAAGATGGTTAGAGGGCGCAGGTTCTTCTTGATAGATTGGGAG
Organism: Anomaloglossus baeobatrachus; assembly: GCF_048569485.1. Lineage (NCBI taxonomy): Eukaryota > Metazoa > Chordata > Amphibia > Anura > Aromobatidae > Anomaloglossus > Anomaloglossus baeobatrachus. The sequence continues at coordinate 65,946,546 of NC_134354.1, forward strand.
GGCTATGGTCCGGAACATCGCTCTTGGGAGCCTGAGGAGGCTGTCCATGCTCCCGACTTAGTTGCCGATTACCTGCGTCGCCGGGAGGGGGGCCCTTGAGGGGGAGGTACTGTTACGGTTGCTGCGAGCACTGGAGACTAAGTCCAGATTTCTTGCTACTGCACATGTGCGAGCGCTGGAGACTAAGTCCAGATTTCTTGCTACTGCACATGTGCGAGCGCTGGAGACTAAGTCCAGATTTCTTGCTACTGCACATGTGCGAGCGCTGGAGACTAAGTCCAATCTTGGAGCCATTGCACATGTGCGGGTGACATCATCGCTGACACGAGGTCACATGTCTCTGACACCTTCTATGCCGATTGGTCGCTGGTCATGTGCTTGTGACGTCTTGCTCGGTGATAGGCCAGCATGACGTCACTCCTGTCGTTCTGGCAGCGGATTGGCTCTGGTGTCCTCCATCTTGGATGAGGCACAGAGTCTATATAAGACCCTGACACACGCCGCATGGTGCTCAGTCCTCTTGGTTCATGCATATGAGTAGACGCTCTGTGCGCGTTCCTCTAGGCATTCCTCTGTCTATGCTAGGTGAGCGCTACTGGCAGGGTAGCGTTCTTATACCTTACAGCTTCGGCTGCTGTCCGTATCCTTACCTCTTAGGGGAGCGGACATAGGCAGGTGCCTGAGGCACATGGTCTGGCTGGGCCTTGTGATTCTACTCGTAGGTGGACGTTGCCGCTAGGGTAACGTTCCTTATACTGCGTCTGGCAGTTGTTCGTATCCTCGCACACTAGGGGAGCGAACAGAGGTAGGAGCTTTGTGCGGCTTACGCTGCTGTTCGTCTCTTTTGCACCACTAGAAGAGCGGACCTAGGCAGGTGCCATATCTAGTGGTTCGTGTCCTCGCACACTAGTGGAGCGAACGCAGGTAGGAGCTTTGTGCGGCTTACGCTGCTGTTCGTCTCTTTTGCACCACTAGAAGAGCGGACCTAGGTAGGTGCCATTTCGCACACATTGCCTTTGTCTCTGTGATTATTAACAGAGATCATTCCACACACCCTCCAAGTAAGGGAGGAATTGCTTTACTTACTTATTATATCCTTCTGTGAGTTAACAGAGGTATTGCACTCTGCCATAGTCTGCAGCAAAGTCTTTGCACGGTGGACCCTGACTGTCTGATACTCCTTTCAGTTATTATCAGACAGCCCCCCGTAACACCAAGTCTGTACTGGGCCCACAAGAGATTGCACTGCAGCAGTTCCCATCAGCATCGCTGCCTCTCCTGAGACCTCTGACGGTCTTTTTAGCTGTGTACTAACCTACATCAACTGGCTCCTCAGCTCCTTGATGGCATCCACCTGCGCTGTCTCTGCCATAAGATCCATCAGTTGTTCCAGGACCTTCTCCTGCTGCCGCTCCGCTAACACAGCTTTGCATCACTCCAGGAGTATTCATGTATCCGCCGAACCACAAGCAAAAGCTTTACGCAGCCTGTAATGAATTTTCGTGGAGCTGACGATCCACCGCAACCAACGCAGTGCAACCACAAGACGTGGCACCAGGAATGCTGCTTGCACTCTAGCATCATATGTGATGGGGTCCTCACTCTGCTTGCTTCTCAGTTGCACTGAGGTAGGCACAGGACACACTTTGAATACAAAGTCCAGGTTGCTTTATTTAATTGCATAAAGCATGCCACCAGTATAGGAGATATATTGCATATCAGTGCAGGAAAACAACATATGTATTTCAGCCAAGTACGTCCGAGCCAAAGTCAGGAAACTTATCCATGCTAAAGGACCTGTAGAAGAATGTATCATGGTCAAATTTGACCCACGAAGACAGTTTCTAATTACGTATCAGAATCAAATGCACTGATCATCTACTTTCCATAAATTATGAGCAAATTGGTGAAATTACACCTATCAAGAAAAAAAAAAATTAACAGCCTCCTCCATAACCCCTTAGCTGTCCTATCCATCGCCAAGATAGGTGTTTTGTACCATTTTCAGTAAAAGTCATTTTCAATCAATTTGCTCCTAATTTAGACAAAATAGCTGAAACATTTATCACACAAACTGTACATGTGAGGTCTGCTTTTTTTTTTACAACAGGTGAAATATGTAGTTTTGAAATGTCCATTTTTTATTTGCGTAAACTACACTACTTTTTTATTTTCGTAGGTACATAATGATGAGGTCTTCATCTATAGGACCCATCCATCTCTTGGACTGACTGTCATTAATAGTACTTGTTTTTCCACAACTACCTAATCACATCTCAATATTACTTCTACAAATATAGTCGTCAGGTATATAAAGTTTAAAGTTTCATTTCAAGGCTTCCCAAAGGAACTCTCCAGTATCAGTCCGCACAGATCCTCGGTGCACCAGGCATCTTCCTGGGCACACCGAGTCTGTACTGGGCCCACAAGAGATTGCACTGCAGCAGTTCCCATCAGCATCGCTGCCTCTCCTGAGACCTCTGATGGTCTTTTTAGCTGTGTACTAACCTACATCAACTGGCTCCTCAGCTCCTTGATGGCATCCACCTGCGCTGTCTCTGCCATAAGATCCATCAGTTGTTCCAGGACCTTCTCCTGCTGCCGCTCCGCTAACACAGCTTTGCATCACTCCAGGAGTATTCATGTATCCGTCGAACCACAAGCAAAAGCTTTACGCAGCCTGTAATGAATTTTCGTGGAGCTGACGATCCACCGCAACCAACGCAGTGCAACCACAAGACGTGGCACCAGGAACGCTGCTTGCACTCTAGCATCATATGTGATGGGGTCCTCACTCTGCTTGCTTCTCAGTTGCACTGAGGTAGCCACAGGACGCACTTTGAATAAAAAGTCCAGGTTGCTTTATTTAATTGCATAAAGCATGCCACCAGTATAGGAGATATATTGCATATCAGTGCAGGACAACAACATATGCATTTCAGCCAAGTACGTCCGAGCCAAAGTCAGGAAACTTATCCATGCTAAAGGACCTGTAGAAGAATGTATCATGGTCAAATTTGACCCATGAAGACAGTTTCTAATTACGTATCAGAATCAAATGCACTGATCATCTACTTTCCATAAATTATGAGCAAATTGGTGAAATTACACCTATCAAGAAAAAAAAAATTAACAGCCTCCTCCATAACCCCTTAGCTGTCCTATCCATCGCCAAGATAGGTGTTTTGTACCATTTTCAGTAAAAGTCATTTTCAATCAATTTGCTCCTAATTTAGACAAAATAGCTGAAACATTTATCACACAAACTGTACATGTGAGGTCTGCTTTTTTTTACAACAGGTGAAATATGTAGTTTTGAAATGTCCATTTTTTATTTGCGTAAACTACACTACTTTTTTATTTTCGTAGGTACATAATGATGAGGTCTTCATCTATAGGACCCATCCATCTCTTGGACTGACTGTCATTAATAGTACTTGTTTTTCCACAACTACCTAATCACATCTCAATATTACTTCTAAAAATATAGTCGTCAGGCATATAAAGTTTAAAGTTTCATTTCAAGGCTTCCCAAAGGAACTCTCCAGTATCAGTCAGCACAGATCCTCGGTGCACCAGGCATCTTCCTGGGCACACCGAGTCTGTACTGGGCCCACAAGAGATTGCACTGCAGCAGTTCCCATCAGCATCGCTGCCTCTCCTGAGACCTCTGACGGTCTTTTTAGCTGTGTACTAACCTACATCAACTGGCTCCTCAGCTCCTTGATGGCATCCACCTGCGCTGTCTCTGCCATAAGATCCATCAGTTGTTCCAGGACCTTCTCCTGCTGCCGCTCCGCTAACACAGCTTTGCATCACTCCAGGAGTATTCATGTATCCGCCGAACCACAAGCAAAAGCTTTACGCAGCCTGTAATGAATTTTCGTGGAGCTGACGATCCACTGCAACCAACGCAGTGCAACCACAAGACGTGGCACCAGGAACGCTGCTTGCACTCTAGCATCATATGTGATGGGGTCCTCACTCTGCTTGCTTCTCAGTTGCACTGAGGTAGGCACAGGACGCACTTTGAATACAAAGTCCAGGTTGCTTTATTTAATTGCATAAAGCATGCCACCAGTATAGGAGATATATTGCATATCAGTGCAGGAAAACAACATATGCATTTCAGCCAAGTACGTTCGAGCCAAAGTCAGGAAACTTATCCATGCTAAAGGACCTGTAGAAGAATGTATCATGGTCAAATTTGACCCATGAAGACAGTTTCTAATTACGTATCAGAATCAAATGCACTGATCATCTACTTTCCATAAATTATGAGCAAATTGGTGAAATTACACCTATCAAGAAAAAAAAAAAATTAACAGCCTCCTCCATAACCCCTTAGCTGTCCTATCCATCGCCAAGGTAGGTGTTTTGTACCATTTTCAGTAAAAGTCATTTTCAATCAATTTGCTCCTAATTTAGACAAAATAGCTGAAACATTTTTCACACAAACTGTACATGTGAGGTCTGCTTTTTTTACAACAGGTGAAATATGTAGTTTTGAAATGTCCATTTTTTATTTGCGTAAACTACACTACTTTTTTATTTTCGTAGGTACATAATGATGAGGTCTTCATCTATAGGACCCATCCATCTCTTGGACTGACTGTCATTAATAGTACTTGTTTTTCCACAACTACCTAATCACATCTCAATATTACTTCTAAAAATATAGTCGTCAGGCATATAAAGTTTAAAGTTTCATTTCAAGGCTTCCCAAAGGAACTCTCCAGTATCAGTCAGCACAGATCCTCGGTGCACCAGGCATCTTCCTGGGCACACAGAGTCTGTACTGGGCCCACAAGAGATTGCACTGCAGCAGTTCCCATCAGCATCGCTGCCTCTCCTGAGACCTCTGACGGTCTTTTTAGCTGTGTACTAACCTACATCAACTGGCTCCTCAGCTCCTTGATGGCATCCACCTGCGCTGTCTCTGCCATAAGATCCATCAGTTGTTCCAGGACCTTCTCCTGCTGCCGCTCCGCTAACACAGCTTTGCATCACTCCAGGAGTATTCATGTATCCGCCGAACCACAAGCAAAAGCTTTACGCAGCCTGTAATGAATTTTCGTGGAGCTGACGATCCACCGCAACCAACGCAGTGCAACCACAAGACGTGGCACCAGGAACGCTGCTTGCACTCTAGCATCATATGTGATGGGGTCCTCACTCTGCTTGCTTCTCAGTTGCACTGAGGTAGGCACAGGACGCACTTTGAATACAAAGTCCAGGTTGCTTTATTTAATTGCATAAAGCATGCCACCAGTATAGGAGATATATTGCATATCAGTGCAGGACAACAACATATGCATTTCAGCCAAGTACGTCCGAGCCAAAGTCAGGAAACTTATCCATGCTAAAGGACCTGTAGAAGAATGTATCATGGTCAAATTTGACCCATGAAGACAGTTTCTAATTACGTATCAGAATCAAATGCACTGATCATCTACTTTCCATAAATTATGAGCAAATTGGTGAAATTACACCTATCAAGAAAAAAAAAATTAACAGCCTCCTCCATAACCCCTTAGCTGTCCTATCCATCGCCAAGATAGGTGTTTTGTACCATTTTCAGTAAAAGTCATTTTCAATCAATTTGCTCCTAATTTAGACAAAATAGCTGAAACATTTATCACACAAACTGTACATGTGAGGTCTGCTTTTTTTTACAACAGGTGAAATATGTAGTTTTGAAATGTCTATTTTTATTTGCGTAAACTACACTACTTTTTTATTTTCGTAGGTACATAATGATGAGGTCTTCATCTATAGGACCCATCCATCTCTTGGACTGACTGTCATTAATAGTACTTGTTTTTCCACAACTACCTAATCACATCTCAATATTACTTCTAAAAATATAGTCGTCAGGCATATAAAGTTTAAAGTTTCATTTCAAGGCTTCCCAAAGGAACTCTCCAGTATCAGTCAGCACAGATCCTCGGTGCACCAGGCATCTTCCTGGGCACACCGAGTCTGTACTGGGCCCACAAGAGATTGCACTGCAGCAGTTCCCATCAGCATCACTGCCTCTCCTGAGACCTCTGACGGTCTTTTTAGCTGTGTACTAACCTACATCAACTGGCTCCTCAGCTCCTTGATGGCATCCACCTGCGCTGTCTCTGCCATAAGATCCATCAGTTGTTCCAGGACCTTCTCCTGCTGCCGCTCCGCTAACACAGCTTTGCATCACTCCAGGAGTATTCATGTATCCGCCGAACCACAAGCAAAAGCTTTACGCAGCCTGTAATGAATTTTCGTGGAGCTGACGATCCACCGCAACCAACGCAGTGCAACCACAAGACGTGGCACCAGGAACGCTGCTTGCACTCTAGCATCATATGTGATGGGGTCCTCACTCTGCTTGCTTCTCAGTTGCACTGAGGTAGGCACAGGACGCACTTTGAATACAAAGTCCAGGTTGCTTTATTTAATTGCATAAAGCATGCCACCAGTATAGGAGATATATTGCATATCAGTGCAGGAAAACAACATATGCATTTCAGCCAAGTACGTCCGAGCCAAAGTCAGGAAACTTATCCATGCTAAAGGACCTGTAGAAGAATGTATCATGGTCAAATTTGACCCATGAAGACAGTTTCTAATTACGTATCAGAATCAAATGCACTGATCATCTACTTTCCATAAATTATGAGCAAATTGGTGAAATTACACCTATCAAGAAAAAAAAAAATTAACAGCCTCCTCCATAACCCCTTAGCTGTCCTATCCATCGCCAAGATAGGTGTTTTGTACCATTTTCAGTAAAAGTCATTTTCAATCAATTTGCTCCTAATTTAGACAAAATAGCTGAAACATTTATCACACAAACTGTACATGTGAGGTCTGCTTTTTTTTACAACAGGTGAAATATGTAGTTTTGAAATGTCCATTTTTTATTTGCGTAAACTGCACTACTTTTTTATTTTCGTAGGTACATAATGATGAGGTCTTCATCTATAGGACCCATCCATCTCTTGGACTGACTGTCATTAATAGTACTTGTTTTTCCACAACTACCTAATCACATCTCAATATTACTTCTAAAAATATAGTCGTCAGGCATATAAAGTTTAAAGTTTCATTTCAAGGCTTCCCAAAGGAACTCTCCAGTATCAGTCAGCACAGATCCTCGGTGCACCAGGCATCTTCCTGGGCACACCGAGTCTGTACTGGGCCCACAAGAGATTGCACTGCAGCAGTTCCCATCAGCATCGCTGCCTCTCCTGAGACCTCTGACGGTCTTTTTAGCTGTGTACTAACCTACATCAACTGGCTCCTCAGCTCCTTGATGGCATCCACCTGCGCTGTCTCTGCCATAAGATCCATCAGTTGTTCCAGGACCTTCTCCTGCTGCCGCTCCGCTAACACAGCTTTGCATCACTCCAGGAGTATTCATGTATCCGCCGAACCACAAGCAAAAGCTTTACGCAGCCTGTAATGAATTTTCGTGGAGCTGACGATCCACCGCAACCAACGCAGTGCAACCACAAGACGTGGCACCAGGAACGCTGCTTGCACTCTAGAATCATATGTGATGGGGTCCTCACTCTGCTTGCTTCTCAGTTGCACTGAGGTAGGCACAGGACGCACTTTGAATACAAAGTCCAGGTTGCTTTATTTAATTGCATAAAGCATGCCACCAGTATAGGAGATATATTGCATATCAGTGCAGGAAAACAACATATGCATTTCAGCCAAGTACGTCCGAGCCAAAGTCAGGAAACTTATCCATGCTAAAGGACCTGTAGAAGAATGTATCATGGTCAAATTTGACCCATGAAGACAGTTTCTAATTACGTATCAGAATCAAATGCACTGATCATCTACTTTCCATAAATTATGAGCAAATTGGTGAAATTACACCTATCAAGAAAAAAAAAAATTAACAGCCTCCTCCATAACCCCTTAGCTGTCCTATCCATCGCCAAGATAGGTGTTTTGTACCATTTTCAGTAAAAGTCATTTTCAATCAATTTGCTCCTAATTTAGACAAAATAGCTGAAACATTTATCACACAAACTGTACATGTGAGGTCTGCTTTTTCTTACAACAGGTGAAATATGTAGTTTTGAAATGTCCATTTTTTATTTGCGTAAACTGCACTACTTTTTTATTTTCGTAGGTACATAATGATGAGGTCTTCATCTATAGGACCCATCCATCTCTTGGACTGACTGTCATTAATAGTACTTGTTTTTCCACAACTACCTAATCACATCTCCATATTACTTCTAAAAATATAGTCGTCAGGCATATAAAGTTTAAAGTTTCATTTCAAGGCTTCCCAAAGGAACTCTCTAGTATCAGTCAGCACAGATCTTCGGTGCACCAGGCATCTTCCTGGGCACACCGAGTCTGTACTGGGCCCACAAGAGATTGCACTGCAGCAGTTCCCATCAGCATCGCTGCCTCTCCTGAGACCTCTGACGGTCTTTTTAGCTGTGTACTAACCTACATCAACTGGCTCCTCAGCTCCTTGATGGCATCCACCTGCGCTGTCTCTGCCATAAGATCCATCAGTTGTTCCAGGACCTTCTCCTGCTGCCGCTCCGCTAACACAGCTTTGCATCCCTCCAGGAGTATTCATGTATCCGCCGAACCACAAGCAAAAGCTTTACGCAGCCTGTAATGAATTTTCGTGGAGCTGACGATCCACCGCAACCAACGCAGTGCAACCACAAGACGTGGCACCAGGAACGCTGCTTGCACTCTAGAATCATATGTGATGGGGTCCTCACTCTGCTTGCTTCTCAGTTGCACTGAGGTAGGCACAGGACGCACTTTGAATACAAAGTCCAGGTTGCTTTATTTAATTGCATAAAGCATGCCACCAGTATAGGAGATATATTGCATATCAGTGCAGGAAAACAACATATGCATTTCAGCCAAGTACGTCCGAGCCAAAGTCAGGAAACTTATCCATGCTAAAGGACCTGTAGAAGAATGTATAATGGTCAAATTTGACCCATGAAGACAGTTTCTAATCACGTATCAGAATCAAATGCACTGATCATCTACTTACCATAAATTATGAGCAAATTGGTGAAATTACACCTATCAAGAAAAAAAAAAAATTAACAGCCTCCCCCTTAGCTGTCCTATCCATCGCCAAGATAGGTGTTTTGTACCATTTTCAGTAAAAGTCATTTTCAATGAATTTGCTCCTAATTTAGACAAAATAGCTGAAACATTTATCACACAAACTGTACATGTGAGGTCTGCTTTTTTTTACAACAGGTGAAATATGTAGTTTTGAAATGTCCATTTTTTATTTGCGTAAACTACACTACTTTTTTATTTTCGTAGGTACATAATGATGAGGTCTTCATCTATAGGACCCATCCATCTCTTGGACTGACTGTCATTAATAGTACTTGTTTTTCCACAACTACCTAATCACATCTCAATATTACTTCTAAAAATATAGTCGTCAGGCATATAAAGTTTAAAGTTTCATTTCAAGGCTTCCCAAAGGAACTCTCCAGTATCAGTCAGCACAGATCCTCGGTGCACCAGGCATCTTCCTGGGCACACCGAGTCTGTACTGGGCCCACAAGAGATTGCACTGCAGCAGTTCCCATCAGCATCGCTGCCTCTCCTGAGACCTCTGACGGTCTTTTTAGCTGTGTACTAACCTACATCAACTGGCTCCTCAGCTCCTTGATGGCATCCACCTGCGCTGTCTCTGCAATAAGATCCATCAGTTGTTCCAGGACCTTCTCCTGCTGCCGCTCCGCTAACACAGCTTTGCATCACTCCAGGAGTATTCATGTATCCGCCGAACAACAAGCAAAAGCTTTACGCAGCCTGTAATGAATTTTCGTGGAGCTGACGATCCACCGCAACCAACGCAGTGCAACCACAAGACGTGGCACCAGGAACGCTGCTTGCACTCTAGCATCATATGTGATGGGGTCCTCACTCTGCTTGCTTCTCAGTTGCACTGAGGTAGGCACAGGACGCACTTTGAATACAAAGTCCAGGTTGCTTTATTTAATTGCATAAAGCATGCCACCAGTATAGGAGATATATTGCATATCAGTGCAGGAAAACAACATATGCATTTCAGCCAAGTACGTCCGAGCCAAAGTCAGGAAACTTATCCATGCTAAAGGACCTGTAGAAGAATGTATCATGGTCAAATTTGACCCATGAAGACAGTTTCTAATTACGTATCAGAATCAAATGCACTGATCATCTACTTTCCATAAATTATGAGCAAATTGGTGAAATTACACCTATCAAGAAAAAAAAAAATTAACAGCCTCCTCCATAACCCCTTAGCTGTCCTATCCATCGCCAAGATAGGTGTTTTGTACCATTTTCAGTAAAAGTCATTTTCAATCAATTTGCTCCTAATTTAGACAAAATAGCTGAAACATTTATCACACAAACTGTACATGTGAGGTCTGCTTTTTTTTACAACAGGTGAAATATGTAGTTTTGAAATGTCCATTTTTTATTTGCGTAAACTGCACTACTTTTTTATTTTCGTAGGTACATAATGATGAGGTCTTCATCTATAGGACCCATCCATCTCTTGGACTGACTGTCATTAATAGTACTTGTTTTTCCACAACTACCTAATCACATCTCAATATTACTTCTAAAAATATAGTCGTCAGGCATATAAAGTTTAAAGTTTCATTTCAAGGCTTCCCAAAGGAACTCTCCAGTATCAGTCAGCACAGATCCTCGGTGCACCAGGCATCTTCCTGGGCACACCGAGTCTGTACTGGGCCCACAAGAGATTGCACTGCAGCAGTTCCCATCAGCATCGCTGCCTCTCCTGAGACCTCTGACGGTCTTTTTAGCTGTGTACTAACCTACATCAACTGGCTCCTCAGCTCCTTGATGGCATCCACCTGCGCTGTCTCTGCAATAAGATCCATCAGTTGTTCCAGGACCTTCTCCTGCTGCCGCTCCGCTAACACAGCTTTGCATCACTCCAGGAGTATTCATGTATCCGCCGAACAACAAGCAAAAGCTTTACGCAGCCTGTAATGAATTTTCGTGGAGCTGACGATCCACCGCAACCAACGCAGTGCAACCACAAGACGTGGCACCAGGAACGCTGCTTGCACTCTAGCATCATATGTGATGGGGTCCTCACTCTGCTTGCTTCTCAGTTGCACTGAGGTAGGCACAGGACGCACTTTGAATACAAAGTCCAGGTTGCTTTATTTAATTGCATAAAGCATGCCACCAGTATAGGAGATATATTGCATATCAGTGCAGGAAAACAACATATGCATTTCAGCCAAGTACGTCCGAGCCAAAGTCAGGAAACTTATCCATGCTAAAGGACCTGTAGAAGAATGTATCATGGTCAAATTTGACCCATGAAGACAGTTTCTAATTACGTATCAGAATCAAATGCACTGATCATCTACTTTCCATAAATTATGAGCAAATTGGTGAAATTACACCTATCAAGAAAAAAAAAAATTAACAGCCTCCTCCATAACCCCTTAGCTGTCCTATCCATCGCCAAGATAGGTGTTTTGTACCATTTTCAGTAAAAGTCATTTTCAATCAATTTGCTCCTAATTTAGACAAAATAGCTGAAACATTTATCACACAAACTGTACATGTGAGGTCTGCTTTTTTTTACAACAGGTGAAATATGTAGTTTTGAAATGTCCATTTTTTATTTGCGTAAACTGCACTACTTTTTTATTTTCGTAGGTACATAATGATGAGGTCTTCATCTATAGGACCCATCCATCTCTTGGACTGACTGTCATTAATAGTACTTGTTTTTCCACAACTACCTAATCACATCTCAATATTACTTCTAAAAATATAGTCGTCAGGCATATAAAGTTTAAAGTTTCATTTCAAGGCTTCCCAAAGGAACTCTCCAGTATCAGTCAGCACAGATCCTCGGTGCACCAGGCATCTTCCTGGGCACACCGAGTCTGTACTGGGCCCACAAGAGATTGCACTGCAGCAGTTCCCATCAGCATCGCTGCCTCTCCTGAGACCTCTGACGGTCTTTTTAGCTGTGTACTAACCTACATCAACTGGCTCCTCAGCTCCTTGATGGCATCCACCTGCGCTGTCTCTGCCATAAGATCCATCAGTTGTTCCAGGACCTTCTCCTGCTGCCGCTCCGCTAACACAGCTTTGCATCACTCCAGGAGTATTCATGTATCCGCCGAACCACAAGCAAAAGCTTTACGCAGCCTGTAATGAATTTTCGTGGAGCTGACGATCCACCGCAACCAACGCAGTGCAACCACAAGACGTGGCACCAGGAACGCTGCTTGCACTCTAGAATCATATGTGATGGGGTCCTCACTCTGCTTGCTTCTCAGTTGCACTGAGGTAGGCACAGGACGCACTTTGAATACAAAGTCCAGGTTGCTTTATTTAATTGCATAAAGCATGCCACCAGTATAGGAGATATATTGCATATCAGTGCAGGAAAACAACATATGCATTTCAGCCAAGTACGTCCGAGCCAAAGTCAGGAAACTTATCCATGCTAAAGGACCTGTAGAAGAATGTATCATGGTCAAATTTGACCCATGAAGACAGTTTCTAATCACGTATCAGAATCAAATGCACTGATCATCTACTTTCCATAAATTATGAGCAAATTGGTGAAATTACACCTATCAAGAAAAAAAAAAATTAACAGCCTCCCCCTTAGCTGTCCTATCCATCGCCAAGATAGGTGTTTTGTACCATTTTCAGTAAAAGTCATTTTCAATCAATTTGCTCCTAATTTAGACAAAATAGCTGAAACATTTATCACACAAACTGTACATGTGAGGTCTGCTTTTTTTTACAACAGGTGAAATATGTAGTTTTGAAATGTCCATTTTTTATTTGCGTAAACTACACTACTTTTTTATTTTCGTAGGTACATAATGATGAGGTCTTCATCTATAGGACCCATCCATCTCTTGGACTGACTGTCATTAATAGTACTTGTTTTTCCACAACTACCTAATCACATCTCAATATTACTTCTAAAAATATAGTCGTCAGGCATATAAAGTTTAAAGTTTCATTTCAAGGCTTCCCAAAGGAACTCTCCAGTATCAGTCAGCACAGATCCTCGGTGCACCAGGCATCTTCCTGGGCACACCGAGTCTGTACTGGGCCCACAAGAGATTGCACTGCAGCAGTTCCCATCAGCATCGCTGCCTCTCCTGAGACCTCTGACGGTCTTTTTAGCTGTGTACTAACCTACATCAACTGGCTCCTCAGCTCCTTGATGGCATCCATCTGCGCTGTCTCTGCAATAAGATCCATCAGTTGTTCCAGGACCTTTTCCTGCTGCCGCTCCGCTAACACAGCTTTGCATCACTCCAGGAGTATTCATGTATCCACCGAACAACAAGCAAAAGCTTTACGCAGCCTGTAATGAATTTTCGTGGAGCTGACGATCCACCGCAACCAACGCAGTGCAACCACAAGACGTGGCACCAGGAACGCTGCTTGCACTCTAGCATCATATGTGATGGGGTCCTCACTCTGCTTGCTTCTCAGTTGCACTGAGGTAGGCACAGGACGCACTTTGAATACAAAGTCCAGGTTGCTTTATTTAATTGCATAAAGCATGCCACCAGTATAGGAGATATATTGCATATCAGTGCAGGAAAACAACATATGCATTTCAGCCAAGTACGTCCGAGCCAAAGTCAGGAAACTTATCCATGCTAAAGGACCTGTAGAAGAATGTATCATGGTCAAATTTGACCCATGAAGACAGTTTCTAATTACGTATCAGAATCAAATGCACTGATCATCTACTTTTCATAAATTATGAGCAAATTGGTGAAATTACACCTATCAAGAAAAAAAAAAATTAACAGCCTCCTCCATAACCCCTTAGCTGTCCTATCCATCGCCAAGATAGGTGTTTTGTACCATTTTCAGTAAAAGTCATTTTCAATCAATTTGCTCCTAATTTAGACAAAATAGCTGAAACATTTATCACACAAGCTGTACATGTGAGGTCTGCTTTTTTTTACAACAGGTGAAATATGTAGTTTTGAAATGTCCATTTTTTATTTGCGTAAACTATACTACTTTTTTATTTTCGTAGGTACATAATGATGAGGTCTTCATCTATAGGACCCATCCATCTCTTGGACTGACTGTCATTAATAGTACTTGTTTTTCCACAACTACCTAATCACATCTCAATATTACTTCTAAAAATATAGTCGTCAGGCATATAAAGTTTAAAGTTTCATTTCAAGGCTTCCCAAAGGAACTCTCCAGTATCAGTCAGCACAGATCCTCGGTGCACCAGGCATCTTCCTGGGCACACCGAGTCTGTACTGGGCCCACAAGAGATTGCACTGCAGCAGTTCCCATCAGCATCGCTGCCTCTCCTGAGACCTCTGACGGTCTTTTTAGCTGTGTACTAACCTACATCAACTGGCTCCTCAGCTCCTTGATGGCATCCACCTGCGCTGTCTCTGCCATAAGATCCATCAGTTGTTCCAGGACCTTCTCCTGCTGCCGCTCCGCTAACACAGCTTTGCATCACTCCAGGAGTATTCATGTATCCGCCGAACCACAAGCAAAAGCTTTACGCAGCCTGTAATGAATTTTCGTGGAGCTGACGATCCACCGCAACCAACGCAGTGCAACCACAAGACGTGGCACCAGGAACGCTGCTTGCACTCTAGCATCATATGTGATGGGGTCCTCACTCTGCTTGCTTCTCAGTTGCACTGAGGTAGGCACAGGACGCACTTTGAATACAAAGTCCAGGTTGCTTTATTTAATTGCATAAAGCATGCCACCAGTATAGGAGATATATTGCATATCAGTGCAGGAAAACAACATATGCATTTCAGCCAAGTACGTCCGAGCCAAAGTCAGGAAACTTATCCATGCTAAAGGACCTGTAGAAGAATGTATCATGGTCAAATTTGACCCATGAAGACAGTTTCTAATCACGTATCAGAATCAAATGCACTGATCATCTACTTTCCATAAATTATGAGCAAATTGGTGAAATTACACCTATCAAGAAAAAAAAAAATTAACAGCCTCCCCCTTAGCTGTCCTATCCATCGCCAAGATAGGTGTTTTGTACCATTTTCAGTAAAAGTCATTTTCAATCAATTTGCTCCTAATTTAGACAAAATAGCTGAAACATTTATCACACAAACTGTACATGTGAGGTCTGCTTTTTTTTACAACAGGTGAAATATGTAGTTTTGAAATGTCCATTTTTTATTTGCGTAAACTACACTACTTTTTTATTTTCGTAGGTACATAATGATGAGGTCTTCATCTATAGGACCCATCCATCTCTTGGACTGACTGTCATTAATAGTACTTGTTTTTCCACAACTACCTAATCACATCTCAATATTACTTCTAAAAATATAGTCGTCAGGCATATAAAGTTTAAAGTTTCATTTCAAGGCTTCCCAAAGGAACTCTCCAGTATCAGTCAGCACAGATCCTCGGTGCACCAGGCATCTTCCTGGGCACACCGAGTCTGTACTGGGCCCACAAGAGATTGCACTGCAGCAGTTCCCATCAGCATCGCTGCCTCTCCTGAGACCTCTGACGGTCTTTTTAGCTGTGTACTAACCTACATCAACTGGCTCCTCAGCTCCTTGATGGCATCCACCTGCGCTGTCTCTGCAATAAGATCCATCAGTTGTTCCAGGACCTTTTCCTGCTGCCGCTCCGCTAACACAGCTTTGCATCACTCCAGGAGTATTCATGTATCCGCCGAACAACAAGCAAAAGCTTTACGCAGCCTGTAATGAATTTTCGTGGAGCTGACGATCCACCGCAACCAACGCAGTGCAACCACAAGACGTGGCACCAGGAACGCTGCTTGCACTCTAGCATCATATGTGATGGGGTCCTCACTCTGCTTGCTTCTCAGTTGCACTGAGGTAGGCACAGGACGCACTTTGAATACAAAGTCCAGGTTGCTTTATTTAATTGCATAAAGCATGCCACCAGTATAGGAGATATATTGCATATCAGTGCAGGAAAACAACATATGCATTTCAGCCAAGTACGTCCGAGCCAAAGTCAGGAAACTTATCCATGCTAAAGGACCTGTAGAAGAATGTATCATGGTCAAATTTGACCCATGAAGACAGTTTCTAATTACGTATCAGAATCAAATGCACTGATCATCTACTTTTCATAAATTATGAGCAAATTGGTGAAATTACACCTATCAAGAAAAAAAAAAATTAACAGCCTCCTCCATAACCCCTTAGCTGTCCTATCCATCGCCAAGATAGGTGTTTTGTACCATTTTCAGTAAAAGTCATTTTCAATCAATTTGCTCCTAATTTAGACAAAATAGCTGAAACATTTATCACACAAGCTGTACATGTGAGGTCTGCTTTTTTTTACAACAGGTGAAATATGTAGTTTTGAAATGTCAATTTTTTATTTGCGTAAACTATACTACTTTTTTATTTTCGTAGGTACATAATGATGAGGTCTTCATCTATAGGACCCATCCATCTCTTGGACTGACTGTCATTAATAGTACTTGTTTTTCCACAACTACCTAATCACATCTCAATATTACTTCTAAAAATATAGTCGTCAGGCATATAAAGTTTAAAGTTTCATTTCAAGGCTTCCCAAAGGAACTCTCCAGTATCAGTCAGCACAGATCCTCGGTGCACCAGGCATCTTCCTGGGCACACCGAGTCTGTACTGGGCCCACAAGAGATTGCACTGCAGCAGTTCCCATCAGCATTGCTGCCTCTCCTGAGACCTCTGACGGTCTTTTTAGCTGTGTACTAACCTACATCAACTGGCTCCTCAGCTCCTTGATGGCATCCACCTGCGCTGTCTCTGCCATAAGATCCATCAGTTGTTCCAGGACCTTCTCCTGCTGCCGCTCCGCTAACACAGCTTTGCATCACTCCAGGAGTATTCATGTATCCGCCGAACCACAAGCAAAAGCTTTACGCAGCCTGTAATGAATTTTCGTGGAGCTGACGATCCACCGCAACCAACGCAGTGCAACCACAAGACGTGGCACCAGGAACGCTGCTTGCACTCTAGCATCATATGTGATGGGGTCCTCACTCTGCTTGCTTCTCAGTTGCACTGAGGTAGGCACAGGACGCACTTTGAATACAAAGTCCAGGTTGCTTTATTTAATTGCATAAAGCATGCCACCAGTATAGGAGATATATTGCATATCAGTGCAGGAAAACAACATATGCATTTCAGCCAAGTACGTCCGAGCCAAAGTCAGGAAACTTATCCATGCTAAAGGACCTGTAGAAGAATGTATCATGGTCAAACTTGACCCATGAAGACAGTTTCTAATTACGTATCAGAATCAAATGCACTGATCATCTACTTTCCATAAATTATGAGCAAATTGGTGAAATTACACCTATCAAGAAAAAAAAAAATTAACAGCCTCCTCCATAACCCCTTAGCTGTCCTATCCATCGCCAAGATAGGTGTTTTGTACCATTTTCAGTAAAAGTCATTTTCAATCAATTTGCTCCTAATTTAGACAAAATAGCTGAAACATTTATCACACAAACTGTACATGTGAGGTCTGCTTTTTTTTACAACAGGTGAAATATGTAGTTTTGAAATGTCCATTTTTTATTTGCGTAAACTACACTACTTTTTTATTTTCGTAGGTACATAATGATGAGGTCTTCATCTATAGGACCCATCCATCTCTTGGACTGACTGTCATTAATAGTACTTGTTTTTCCACAACTACCTAATCACATCTCAATATTACTTCTAAAAATATAGTCGTCAGGCATATAAAGTTTAAAGTTTCATTTCAAGGCTTCCCAAAGGAACTCTCCAGTATCAGTCAGCACAGATCCTCGGTGCACCAGGCATCTTCCTGGGCACACCGAGTCTGTACTGGGCCCACAAGAGATTGCACTGCAGCAGTTCCCATCAGCATCGCTGCCTCTCCTGAGACCTCTGACGGTCTTTTTAGCTGTGTACTAACCTACATCAACTGGCTCCTCAGCTCCTTGATGGCATCCACCTGCGCTGTCTCTGCCATAAGATCCATCAGTTGTTCCAGGACCTTCTCCTGCTGCCGCTCCGCTAACACAGCTTTGCATCACTCCAGGAGTATTCATGTATCCGCCGAACCACAAGCAAAAGCTTTACGCAGCCTGTAATGAATTTTCGTGGAGCTGACGATCCACCGCAACCAACGCAGTGCAACCACAAGACGTGGCACCAGGAACGCTGCTTGCACTCTAGAATCATATGTGATGGGGTCCTCACTCTGCTTGCTTCTCAGTTGCACTGAGGTAGGCACAGGACGCACTTTGAATACAAAGTCCAGGTTGCTTTATTTAATTGCATAAAGCATGCCACCAGTATAGGAGATATATTGCATATCAGTGCAGGAAAACAACATATGCATTTCAGCCAAGTACGTCCGAGCCAAAGTCAGGAAACTTATCCATGCTAAAGGACCTGTAGAAGAATGTATCATGGTCAAATTTGACCCATGAAGACAGTTTCTAATCACGTATCAGAATCAAATGCACTGATCATCTACTTTCCATAAATTATGAGCAAATTGGTGAAATTACACCTATCAAGAAAAAAAAAAATTAACAGCCTCCTCCATAACCCCTTAGCTGTCCTATCCATCGCCAAGATAGGTGTTTTGTACCATTTTCAGTAAAAGTCATTTTCAATCAATTTGCTCCTAATTTAGACAAAATAGCTGAAACATTTATCACACAAACTGTACATGTGAGGTCTGCTTTTTTTTTACAACAGGTGAAATATGTAGTTTTGAAATGTCCATTTTTTATTTGCGTAAACTACACTACTTTTTTATTTTCGTAGGTACATAATGATGAGGTCTTCATCTATAGGACCCATCCATCTCTTGGACTGACTGTCATTAATAGTACTTGTTTTTCCACAACTACCTAATCCCATCTCAATATTACTTCTAAAAATATAGTCGTCAGGCATATAAAGTTTAAAGTTTCATTTCAAGGCTTCCCAAAGGAACTCTCCAGTATCAGTCAGCACAGATCCTCGGTGCACCAGGCATCTTCCTGGGCACACCGAGTCTGTACTGGGCCCACAAGAGATTGCACTGCAGCAGTTCCCATCAGCATCGCTGCCTCTCCTGAGACCTCTGACGGTCTTTTTAGCTGTGTACTAACCTACATCAACTGGCTCCTCAGCTCCTTGATGGCATCCACCTGCACTGTCTCTGCCATAAGATCCATCAGTTGTTCCAGGACCTTCTCCTGCTGCCGCTCCGCTAACACAGCTTTGCATCACTCCAGGAGTATTCATGTATCCGCCGAACCACAAGCAAAAGCTTTACGCAGCCTGTAATGAATTTTCGTGGAGCTGACGATCCACCGCAACCAACGCAGTGCAACCACAAGACGTGGCACCAGGAACGCTGCTTGCACTCTAGCATCATATGTGATGGGGTCCTCACTCTGCTTGCTTCTCAGTTGCACTGAGGTAGGCACAGGACGCACTTTGAATACAAAGTCCAGGTTGCTTTATTTAATTGCATAAAGCATGCCACCAGTATAGGAGATATATTGCATATCAGTGCAGGAAAACAACATATGCATTTCAGCCAAGTACGTCCGAGCCAAAGTCAGGAAACTTATCCATGCTAAAGGACCTGTAGAAGAATGTATCATGGTCAAATTTGACCCATGAAGACAGTTTCTAATTACGTATCAGAATCAAATGCACTGATCATCTACTTTCCATAAGTTATGAGCAAATTGGTGAAATTACACCTATCAAGAAAAAAAAAAAATTAACAGCCTCCTCCATAACCCCTTAGCTGTCCTATCCATCGCCAAGATAGGTGTTTTGTACCATTTTCAGTAAAAGTCATTTTCAATCAATTTGCTCCTAATTTAGACAAAATAGCTGAAACATTTATCACACAAACTGTACATGTGAGGTCTGCTTTTTTTTACAACAGGTGAAATATGTAGTTTTGAAATGTCCATTTTTTATTTGCGTAAACTACACTACTTTTTTATTTTCGTAGGTACATAATGATGAGGTCTTCATCTATAGGACCCATCCATCTCTTGGACTGACTGTCATTAATAGTACTTGTTTTTCCACAACTACCTAATCACATCTCAATATTACTTCTAAAAATATAGTCGTCAGGCATATAAAGTTTAAAGTTTCATTTCAAGGCTTCCCAAAGGAACTCTTAAGTATCAGTCAGCACAGATCCTCGGTGCACCAGGCATCTTCCTGGGCACACCGAGTCTGTACTGGGCCCACAAGAGATTGCACTGCAGCAGTTCCCATCAGCATCGCTGCCTCTCCTGAGACCTCTGACGGTCTTTTTAGCTGTGTACTAACCTACATCAACTGGCTCCTCAGCTCCTTGATGGCATCCACCTGCGCTGTCTCTGCCATAAGATCCATCAGTTGTTCCAGGACCTTCTCCTGCTGCCGCTCCGCTAACACAGCTTTGCATCACTCCAGGAGTATTCATGTATCCGCCGAACCACAAGCAAAAGCTTTACGCAGCCTGTAATGAATTTTCGTGGAGCTGACGATCCACCGCAACCAACGCAGTGCAACCACAAGACGTGGCACCAGGAACGCTGCTTGCACTCTAGCATCATATGTGATGGGGTCCTCACTCTGCTTGCTTCTCAGTTGCACTGAGGTAGGCACAGGACGCACTTTGAATACAAAGTCCAGGTTGCTTTATTTAATTGCATAAAGCATGCCACCAGTATAGGAGATATATTGCATATCAGTGCAGGACAACAACATATGCATTTCAGCCAAGTACGTCCGAGCCAAAGTCAGGAAACTTATCCATGCTAAAGGACCTGTAGAAGAATGTATCATGGTCAAATTTGACCCATGAAGACAGTTTCTAATTACGTATCAGAATCAAATGCACTGATCATCTACTTTCCATAAATTATGAGCAAATTGGTGAAATTACACCTATCAAGAAAAAAAAAAATTAACAGCCTCCTCCATAACCCCTTAGCTGTCCTATCCATCGCCAAGATAGGTGTTTTGTACCATTTTCAGTAAAAGTCATTTTCAATCAATTTGCTCCTAATTTAGACAAAATAGCTGAAACATTTATCACACAAACTGTACATGTGAGGTCTGCTTTTTTTTACAACAGGTGAAATATGTAATTTTGAAATGTCCATTTTTTATTTGCGTAAACTACACTACTTTTTTATTTTCGTAGGTACATAATGATGAGGTCTTCATCTATAGGACCCATCCATCTCTTGGACTGACTGTCATTAATAGTACTTGTTTTTCCACAACTACCTAATCACATCTCAATATTACTTCTAAAAATATAGTCGTCAGGCATATAAAGTTTAAAGTTTCATTTCAAGGCTTCCCAAAGGAACTCTCCAGTATCAGTCAGCACAGATCCTCGGTGCACCAGGCATCTTCCTGGGCACACCGAGTCTGTACTGGGCCCACAAGAGATTGCACTGCAGCAGTTCCCATCAGCATCGCTGCCTCTCCTGAGACCTCTGACGGTCTTTTTAGCTGTGTACTAACCTACATCAACTGGCTCCTCAGCTCCTTGATGGCATCCACCTGCGCTGTCTCTGCCATAAGATCCATCAGTTGTTCCAGGACCTTCTCCTGCTGCCGCTCCGCTAACACAGCTTTGCATCACTCCAGGAGTATTCATGTATCCGCCGAACCACAAGCAAAAGCTTTACGCAGCCTGTAATGAATTTTCGTGGAGCTGACGATCCACCGCAACCAACGCAGTGCAACCACAAGACGTGGCACCAGGAACGCTGCTTGCACTCTAGCATCATATGTGATGGGGTCCTCACTCTGCTTACTTCTCAGTTGCACTGAGGTAGGCACAGGACGCACTTTGAATACAAAGTCCAGGTTGCTTTATTTAATTGCATAAAGCATGCCACCAGTATAGGAGATATATTGCATATCAGTGCAGGACAACAACATATGCATTTCAGCCAAGTACGTCCGAGCCAAAGTCAGGAAACTTATCCATGCTAAAGGACCTGTAGAAGAATGTATCATGGTCAAATTTGACCCATGAAGACAGTTTCTAATTACGTATCAGAATCAAATGCACTGATCATCTACTTTCCATAAATTATGAGCAAATTGGTGAAATTACACCTATCAAGAAAAAAAAAAATTAACAGCCTCCTCCATAACCCCTTAGCTGTCCTATCCATCGCCAAGATAGGTGTTTTGTACCATTTTCAGTAAAAGTCATTTTCAATCAATTTGCTCCTAATTTAGACAAAATAGCTGAAACATTTATCACACAAACTGTACATGTGAGGTCTGCTTTTTTTTACAACAGGTGAAATATGTAGTTTTGAAATGTCCATTTTTTATTTGCGTAAACTATACTACTTTTTTATTTTCATAGGTACATAATGATGAGGTCTTCATCTATAGGACACATCCATCTCTTGGACTGACTGTCATTAATAGTACTTGTTTTTCCACAACTACCTAATCACGTCTCAATATTACTTCTAAAAATATAGTCGTCAGGCATATAAAGTTTAAAGTTTCATTTCAAGGCTTCCCAAAGGAACTCTCCAGTATCAGTCAGCACAGATCCTCGGTGCACCAGGCATCTTCCTGGGCACACCGAGTCTGTACTGGGCTCACAAGAGATTGCACTGCAGCAGTTCCCATCAGCATCGCTGCCTCTCCTGAGACCTCTGACGGTCTTTTTAGCTGTGTACTAACCTACATCAACTGGCTCCTCAGCTCCTTGATGGCATCCACCTGCGCTGTCTCTGCCATAAGATCCATCAGTTGTTCCAGGACCTTCTCCTGCTGCCGCTCCGCTAACACAGCTTTGCATCACTCCAGGAGTATTCATGTATCCGCCGAACCACAAGCAAAAGCTTTACGCAGCCTGTAATGAATTTTCGTGGAGCTGACGATCCACCGCAACCAACGCAGTGCAACCACAAGACGTGGCACCAGGAACGCTGCTTGCACTCTAGCATCATATGTGATGGGGTCCTCACTCTGCTTGCTTCTCAGTTGCACTGAGGTAGGCACAGGACGCACTTTGAATACAAAGTCCAGGTTGCTTTATTTAATTGCATAAAGCATGCCACCAGTATAGGAGATATATTGCATATCAGTGCAGGAAAACAACATATGCATTTCAGCCAAGTACGTCCGAGCCAAAGTCAGGAAACTTATCCATGCTAAAGGACCTGTAGAAGAATGTATCATGGTCAAATTTGACCCATGAAGACAGTTTCTAATTACGTATCAGAATCAAATGCACTGATCATCTACTTTCCATAAATTATGAGCAAATTGGTGAAATTACACCTATCAAGAAAAAAAAAAATTAACAGCCTCCTCCATAACCCCTTAGCTGTCCTATCCATCGCCAAGATAGGTGTTTTGTATCATTTTCAGTAAAAGTCATTTTCAATCAATTTGCTCCTAATTTAGACAAAATAGCTGAAACATTTATCACACAAACTGTACATGTGAGGTCTGCTTTTTTTTACAACAGGTGAAATATGTAGTTTTGAAATGTCCATTTTTTATTTGCGTAAACTACACTACTTTTTTATTTTCGTAGGTACATAATGATGAGGTCTTCATCTATAGGACCCATCCATCTCTTGGACTGACTGTCATTAATAGTACTTGTTTTTCCACAACTACCTAATCACATCTCAATATTACTTCTAAAAATATAGTCGTCAGGCATATAAAGTTTAAAGTTTCATTTCAAGGCTTCCCAAAGGAACTCTCCAGTATCAGTCAGCACAGATCCTCGGTGCACCAGGCATCTTCCTGGGCACACCGAGTCTGTACTGGGCCCACAAGAGATTGCACTGCAGCAGTTCCCATCAGCATCGCTGCCTCTCCTGAGACCTCTGACAGTCTTTTTAGCTGTGTACTAACCTACATCAACTGGCTCCTCAGCTCCTTGATGGCATCCACCTGCGCTGTCTCTGCCATAAGATCCATCAGTTGTTCCAGGACCTTCTCCTGCTGCCGCTCCGCTAACACAGCTTTGCATCACTCCAGGAGTATTCATGTATCCGCCGAACCACAAGCAAAAGCTTTACGCAGCCTGTAATGAATTTTCGTGGAGCTGACGATCCACCGCAACCAACGCAGTGCAACCACAAGACGTGGCACCAGGAATGCTGCTTGCACTCTAGCATCATATGTGATGGGGTCCTCACTCTGCTTGCTTCTCAGTTGCACTGAGGTAGGCACAGGACGCACTTTGAATACAAAGTCCAGGTTGCTTTATTTAAATGCATAAAGTATGCCACCAGTATAGGAGATATATTGCATATCAGTGCAGGAAAACAACATATGCATTTCAGCCAAGTACGTCCGAGCCAAAGTCAGGAAACTTATCCATGCTAAAGGACCTGTAGAAGAATGTATCATGGTCAAATTTGACCCATGAAGACAGTTTCTAATTACGTATCAGAATCAAATGCACTGATCATCTACTTTCCATAAATTATGAGCAAATTGGTGAAATTACACCTATCAAGAAAAAAAAAAAATTATCAGCCTCCTCCATAACCCCTTAGCTGTCCTATCCATCGCCAAGATAGGTGTTTTGTACCATTTTCAGTAAAAGTCATTTTCAATCAATTTGCTCCTAATTTAGACAAAATAGGTGAAACATTTATCACACAAACTGTACATGTGAGGTCTGCTTTTTTTTACAACAGGTGAAATATATAGTTTTGAAATGTCCATTTTTTATTTGCGTAAACTACACGACTTTTTTATTTTCGTAGGTACATAATGATGAGGTCTTCATCTATAGGACCCATCCATCTCTTGGACTGACTGTCATTAATAGTACTTGTTTTTCCACAACTACCTAATCACATCTCAATATTACTTCTAAAAATATAGTCGTCAGGCATATAAAGTTTAAAGTTTCATTTCAAGGCTTCCCAAAGGAACTCTCCAGTATCAGTCAGCACAGATCCTCGGTGCACCAGGCATCTTCCTGGGCACACCGAGTCTGTACTGGACCCACAAGAGATTGCACTGCAGCAGTTCCCATCAGCATCGCTGCCTCTCCTGAGACCTCTAACTGACGGTCTTTTTAGCTGTGTACTAACCTACATCAACTGGCTCCTCAGCTCCTTGATGGCATCCACCTGCGCTGTCTCTGCCATAAGATCCATCAGTTGTTCCAGGACCTTCTCCTGCTGCCGCTCCGCTAACACAGCTTTGCATCACTCCAGGAGTATTCATGTATCCGCCGAACCACAAGCAAAAGCTTTACGCAGCCTGTAATGAATTTTCGTGGAGCTGACGATCCACCGCAACCAACGCAGTGCAACCACAGACGTGGCACCAGGAACGCTGCTTGCACTCTAGCATCATATGTGATGAAGTCCTCACTCTGCTTGCTTCTCAGTTGCACTGAGGTAGGCACAGGACGCACTTTGAATACAAAGTCCAGGTTGCTTTATTTAATTGCATAAAGCATGCCACCAGTATAGGAGATATATTGCATATCAGTGCAGGAAAACAACATATGCATTTCAGCCAAGTACGTCCGAGCCAAAGTCAGGAAACTTATCCATGCTAAAGGACCTGTAGAAGAATGTATCATGGTCAAATTTGACCCATGAAGACAGTTTCCAATTACGTATCAGAATCAAATGCACTGATCATCTACTTTCTATAAATTATGAGCAAATTGGTGAAATTACACCTATCAAGAAAAAAAAAAAATTAACAGCCTCCTCCATAACTCCTTAGCTGTCCTATCCATCGCCAAGATAGGTGTTTTGTACCATTTTCAGTACAAGTCATTTTCAATCAATTTGCTCCTAATTTAGACAAAATAGCTGAAACATTTATCACAAAAACTGTACATGTGAGGTCTGCTTTTTTTTACAACAGGTGAAATATGTAGTTTTGAAATGTCCATTTTTTATTTGCGTAAACTACACTACTTTTTTATTTTCGTAGGTACATAATGATGAGGTCTTCATCTATAGGACCCATCCATCTCTTGGACTGACTGTCATTAATAGTACTTGTTTTTCCACAACTACCTAATCACATCTCAATATTACTTCTAAAAATATAGTCGTCAGGCATATAAAGTTTAAAGTTTCATTTCAAGGCTTTCCAAAGGAACTCCTCAGTATCAGTCAGCACAGATCCTCGGTGTCCAGGCATCTTCCTGGGCACACCGAGTCTGTACTGGGCCCACAAGAGATTGCACTGCAGCAGTTCCCATCAGCATCGCTGCCTCTCCTGATACCTCTGACGGTCTTTTTAGCTGTGTACTAACCTACATCAACTGGCTCCTCAGCTCCTTTATGGCATCCACCTGCGCTGTCTCTGCCATAAGATCCATCAGTTGTTCCAGGACCTTCTCCTGCTGCCGCTCCGCTAACACAGCTTTGCATCACTCCAGGAGTATTCATGTATCCGCCGAACCACAAGCAAAAGCTTTACGCAGCCTGTAATGAATTTTCGTGGAGCTGACGATCCACCGCAACCAACGCAGTGCAACCACAAGACGTGGCACCAGGAACGCTGCTTGCACTCTAGCATCATATGTGATGGGGTCCTCACTCTGCTTGCTTCTCAGTTGCACTGAGGTAGGCACAGGACGCACTTTGAATACAAAGTCCAGGTTGCTTTATTTAATTGCATAAAGCATGCCACCAGTATAGGAGATATATTGCATATCAGTGCAGGAAAACAACATATGCATTTCAGCCAAGTACGTCCGAGCCAAAGTCAGGAAACTTATCCATGCTAAAGGACCTGTAGAAGAATGTATCATGGTCAAATTTGACCCATGAAGACCGTTTCCAATTACGTATCAGAATCAAATGCACTGATCATCTACTTTCCATAAATTATGAGCAAATTGGTGAAATTACACCTATCAAGAAAAAAAAAAATTATCAGCCTCCTCCATAACCCCTTAGCTGTCCTATCCATCGCCAAGATAGGTGTTTTGTAACATTTTCAGTAAAAGTCATTTTCAATCAATTTGCTCCTAATTTAGACAAAATAGCTGAAACATTTATCACACAAACTGTACATGTGAGGTCTGCTTTTTTTTTACAACAGGTGAAATACGTAGTTTTGAAATGTCCATTTTTTATTTGCGTAAACTACACTACTTTTTTATTTTCGTAGGTACATAATGATGAGGTCTCCATCTATAGGACCCATCCATCTCTTGGACTGACTGTCATTAATAGTACTTGTTTTTCCACAACTACCTAATCACATCTCAATATTACTTCTAAAAATATAGTCGTCAGGCATATAAAGTTTAAAGTTTCATTTCAAGGCTTCCCAAAGGAACTCTCCAGTATCAGTCAGCACAGATCCTCGGTGCACCAGGCATCTTCCTGGGCACACCGAGTCTGTACTGGGCCCACAAGAATTGCACTGCAGCAGTTTCCATCAGCATCGCTGCCTTTCCTGAGACCTCTGACGGTCTTTTTAGCTGTGTACTAACCTACATCAACTGGCTCCTCAGCTCCTTGATGGCATCCACCTGCGCTGTCTCTGCCATAAGATCCATCAGTTGTTCCAGGACCTTCTCCTGCTGCCGCTCCGCTAACACAGCTTTGCATCACTCCAGGAATATTCATGTATCCGCCGAACCACAAGCAAAAGCTATACGCAGCCTGTAATGAATTTTCGTGGAGCTGACGATCCACCGCAACCAACGCAGTGCAACCACAAGACGTGGCACCAGGAACGCTGCTTGCACTCTAGCATCATATGTGATGGGGTCCTCACTCTGCTTGCTTCTCAGTTGCACTGAGGTAGGCACAGGATGCACTTTGAATACAAAGTCCAGGTTGCTTTATTTAATTGCATAAAGCATGCCACCAGTATAGGAGATATATTGCATATCAGTGCAGGAAAACAACATATGCATTTCAGCCAAGTACGTCCGAGCCATAGTTAGGAAACTTATCCATGGTAAAGGACCTGTAGAAGAATGTATCATGGTCAAATTTCACCCATGAAGACAGTTTCTAATTACGTATCAGAATCAAATGCACTGATCATCTACTTTCCATAAATTATGAGCAAATTGGTGAAATTACACCTATCAAGAAAAAAAAAAATTAACAGCCTCCTCCATAACCCCTTAGCTGTCCTATCCATCGCCAAGATAGGTGTTTTGTACCATTTTCAGTAAAAGTCATTTTCAATCAATTTGCTCCTAATTTAGACAAAATAGCTGAAACATTTATCACACAAACTGTACATGTGAGGTCTGCTTTTTTTTACAACAGGTGAAATATGTAGTTTTGAAATGTCCATTTTTTATTTGCGTAAACTACAGTACTTTTTTATTTTCGTAGGTACATAATGATGAGGTCTCCATCTATAGGACCCATCCATCTCTTGGACTGACTGTCATTAATAGTACTTGTTTTTCCACAACTACCTAATCACATCTCAATATTACTTCTAAAAATATAGTCGTCAGGCATATAAAGTTTAAAGTTTCATTTCAAGGCTTCCCAAAGGAACTCTCCAGTATCAGTCAGCACAGATCCTCGGTGCACCAGGCATCTTCCTGGGCACACCGAGTCTGTACTGGGCCCACAAGAGATTGCACTGCAGCAGTTCCCATCAGCATCGCTGCCTCTCCTGATACCTCTGACGGTCTTTTTAGCTGTGTACTAACCTACATCAACTGGCTCCTCAGCTCCTTTATGGCATCCACCTGCGCTGTCTCTGCCATAAGATCCATCAGTTGTTCCAGGACCTTCTCCTGCTGCCGCTCCTCTAACACAGCTTTGCATCACTCCAGGAGTATTCATGTATCCGCCGAACCACAAGCAAAAGCTTTACGCAGCCTGTAATGAATTTTCGTGGAGCTGACGATCCACCGCAACCAACGCAGTGCAACCACAAGACGTGGCACCAGGTACGCTGCTTGCACTCTAGCATCATATGTGATGGGGTCCTCACTCTGCTTGCTTCTCAGTTGCACTGAGGTAGGCACAGGACGCACTTTGAATACAAAGTCCAGGTTGCTTTATTTAATTGCATAAAGCATGCCACTAGTATAGGAGATATATTGCATATCAGTGCAGGAAAACAACATATGCATTTCAGCCAAGTACGTCCGAGCCATAGTCAGGAAACTTATCCATGCTAAAGGACCTGTAGAAGAATGTATCATGGTCAAATTTGACCCATGAAGACAGTTTCTAATTACGTATCAGAATCAAATGCACTGATCATCTACTTTCCATTAATTATGAGCAAATTGGTGAAATTACACCTATCAAGAAAAAAAAAAAATTAACAGCCTCCTCCATAACCCCTTAGCTGTCCTATCCATCGCCAAGATAGGTGTTTTGTACCATTTTCAGTAAAAGTCATTTTCAATCAATTTGCTCCTAATTTAGACAAAATAGCTGAAACATTTATCACACAAACTGTACATGTGAGGTCTGCTTTTTTTTACAACAGGTGAAATATATAGTTTTGAAATGTCCATTTTTTATTTGCGTAAACTACACGACTTTTTTATTTTCGTAGGTACATAATGATGAGGTCTTCATCTATAGGACCCATCCATCTCTTGGACTGACTGTCATTAATAGTACTTGTTTTTCCACAACTACCTAATCACATCTCAATATTACTTCTAAAAATATAGTCGTCAGGCATATAAAGTTTAAAGTTTCATTTCAAGGCTTCCCAAAGGAACTCTCCAGTATCAGTCAGCACAGATCCTCGGTGCACCAGGCATCTTCCTGGGCACACCGAGTCTGTACTGGACCCACAAGAGATTGCACTGCAGCAGTTCCCATCAGCATCGCTGCCTCTCCTGAGACCTCTAACTGACGGTCTTTTTAGCTGTGTACTAACCTACATCAACTGGCTCCTCAGCTCCTTGATGGCATCCACCTGCGCTGTCTCTGCCATAAGATCCATCAGTTGTTCCAGGACCTTCTCCTGCTGCCGCTCCGCTAACACAGCTTTGCATCACTCCAGGAGTATTCATGTATCCGCCGAACCACAAGCAAAAGCTTTACGCAGCCTGTAATGAATTTTCGTGGAGCTGACGATCCACCGCAACCAACGCAGTGCAACCACAGACGTGGCACCAGGAACGCTGCTTGCACTCTAGCATCATATGTGATGAAGTCCTCACTCTGCTTGCTTCTCAGTTGCACTGAGGTAGGCACAGGACGCACTTTGAATACAAAGTCCAGGTTGCTTTATTTAATTGCATAAAGCAT
Organism: Anomaloglossus baeobatrachus; assembly: GCF_048569485.1. Taxonomy (NCBI): domain Eukaryota; kingdom Metazoa; phylum Chordata; class Amphibia; order Anura; family Aromobatidae; genus Anomaloglossus; species Anomaloglossus baeobatrachus. The sequence goes on from NC_134354.1 coordinate 65,976,806, forward strand.
GCCACCAGTATAGGAGATATATTGCATATCAGTGCAGGAAAACAACATATGCATTTCAGCCAAGTACGTCCGAGCCAAAGTCAGGAAACTTATCCATGCTAAAGGACCTGTAGAAGAATGTATCATGGTCAAATTTGACCCATGAAGACAGTTTCCAATTACGTATCAGAATCAAATGCACTGATCATCTACTTTCTATAAATTATGAGCAAATTGGTGAAATTACACCTATCAAGAAAAAAAAAAAATTAACAGCCTCCTCCATAACTCCTTAGCTGTCCTATCCATCGCCAAGATAGGTGTTTTGTACCATTTTCAGTACAAGTCATTTTCAATCAATTTGCTCCTAATTTAGACAAAATAGCTGAAACATTTATCACAAAAACTGTACATGTGAGGTCTGCTTTTTTTTACAACAGGTGAAATATGTAGTTTTGAAATGTCCATTTTTTATTTGCGTAAACTACACTACTTTTTTATTTTCGTAGGTACATAATGATGAGGTCTTCATCTATAGGACCCATCCATCTCTTGGACTGACTGTCATTAATAGTACTTGTTTTTCCACAACTACCTAATCACATCTCAATATTACTTCTAAAAATATAGTCGTCAGGCATATAAAGTTTAAAGTTTCATTTCAAGGCTTTCCAAAGGAACTCCTCAGTATCAGTCAGCACAGATCCTCGGTGTCCAGGCATCTTCCTGGGCACACCGAGTCTGTACTGGGCCCACAAGAGATTGCACTGCAGCAGTTCCCATCAGCATCGCTGCCTCTCCTGATACCTCTGACGGTCTTTTTAGCTGTGTACTAACCTACATCAACTGGCTCCTCAGCTCCTTTATGGCATCCACCTGCGCTGTCTCTGCCATAAGATCCATCAGTTGTTCCAGGACCTTCTCCTGCTGCCGCTCCGCTAACACAGCTTTGCATCACTCCAGGAGTATTCATGTATCCGCCGAACCACAAGCAAAAGCTTTACGCAGCCTGTAATGAATTTTCGTGGAGCTGACGATCCACCGCAACCAACGCAGTGCAACCACAAGACGTGGCACCAGGTACGCTGCTTGCACTCTAGCATCATATGTGATGGGGTCCTCACTCTGCTTGCTTCTCAGTTGCACTGAGGTAGGCACAGGACGCACTTTGAATACAAAGTCCAGGTTGCTTTATTTAATTGCATAAAGCATGCCACCAGTATAGGAGATATATTGCATATCAGTGCAGGAAAACAACATATGCATTTCAGCCAAGTACGTCCGAGCCAAAGTCAGGAAACTTCTCCATGCTAAAGGACCTGTAGAAGAATGTATCATGGTCAAATTTGACCCATGAAGACCGTTTCCAATTACGTATCAGAATCAAATGCACTGATCATCTACTTTCCATAAATTATGAGCAAATTGGTGAAATTACACCTATCAAGAAAAAAAAAAATTATCAGCCTCCTCCATAACCCCTTAGCTGTCCTATCCATCGCCAAGATAGGTGTTTTGTAACATTTTCAGTAAAAGTCATTTTCAATCAATTTGCTCCTAATTTAGACAAAATAGCTGAAACATTTATCACACAAACTGTACATGTGAGGTCTGCTTTTTTTTTACAACAGGTGAAATACGTAGTTTTGAAATGTCCATTTTTTATTTGCGTAAACTACACTACTTTTTTATTTTCGTAGGTACATAATGATGAGGTCTCCATCTATAGGACCCATCCATCTCTTGGACTGACTGTCATTAATAGTACTTGTTTTTCCACAACTACCTAATCACATCTCAATATTACTTCTAAAAATATAGTCGTCAGGCATATAAAGTTTAAAGTTTCATTTCAAGGCTTCCCAAAGGAACTCTCCAGTATCAGTCAGCACAGATCCTCGGTGCACCAGGCATCTTCCTGGGCACACCGAGTCTGTACTGGGCCCACAAGAATTGCACTGCAGCAGTTTCCATCAGCATCGCTGCCTTTCCTGAGACCTCTGACGGTCTTTTTAGCTGTGTACTAACCTACATCAACTGGCTCCTCAGCTCCTTGATGGCATCCACCTGCGCTGTCTCTGCCATAAGATCCATCAGTTGTTCCAGGACCTTCTCCTGCTGCCGCTCCGCTAACACAGCTTTGCATCACTCCAGGAATATTCATGTATCCGCCGAACCACAAGCAAAAGCTATACGCAGCCTGTAATGAATTTTCGTGGAGCTGACGATCCACCGCAACCAACGCAGTGCAACCACAAGACGTGGCACCAGGAACGCTGCTTGCACTCTAGCATCATATGTGATGGGGTCCTCACTCTGCTTGCTTCTCAGTTGCACTGAGGTAGGCACAGGATGCACTTTGAATACAAAGTCCAGGTTGCTTTATTTAATTGCATAAAGCATGCCACCAGTATAGGAGATATATTGCATATCAGTGCAGGAAAACAACATATGCATTTCAGCCAAGTACGTCCGAGCCATAGTTAGGAAACTTATCCATGGTAAAGGACCTGTAGAAGAATGTATCATGGTCAAATTTCACCCATGAAGACAGTTTCTAATTACGTATCAGAATCAAATGCACTGATCATCTACTTTCCATAAATTATGAGCAAATTGGTGAAATTACACCTATCAAGAAAAAAAAAAATTAACAGCCTCCTCCATAACCCCTTAGCTGTCCTATCCATCGCCAAGATAGGTGTTTTGTACCATTTTCAGTAAAAGTCATTTTCAATCAATTTGCTCCTAATTTAGACAAAATAGCTGAAACATTTATCACACAAACTGTACATGTGAGGTCTGCTTTTTTTTACAACAGGTGAAATATGTAGTTTTGAAATGTCCATTTTTTATTTGCGTAAACTACACTACTTTTTTATTTTCGTAGGTACATAATGATGAGGTCTCCATCTATAGGACCCATCCATCTCTTGGACTGACTGTCATTAATAGTACTTGTTTTTCCACAACTACCTAATCACATCTCAATATTACTTCTAAAAATATAGTCGTCAGGCATATAAAGTTTAAAGTTTCATTTCAAGGCATCCAAAAGGAACTCTCCAGTATCAGTCAGCACAGATCCTCGGTGCACCAGGCATCTTCCTGGGCACACCGAGTCTGTACTGGGCCCACAAGAGATTGCACTGCAGCAGTTCCCATCAGCATCGCTGCCTCTCCTGAGACCTCTGACGGTCTTTTTAGCTGTGTACTAACCTACATCAACTGGCTCCTCAGCTCCTTGATGGCATCCACCTGCGCTGTCTCTGCCATAAGATCCATCAGTTGTTCCAGGACCTTCTCCTGCTGCCGCTCCGCTAACACAGCTTTGCATCACTCCAGGAGTATTCATGTATCCGCCGAACCACAAGCAAAAGCTTTACGCAGCCTGTAATGAATTTTCGTGGAGCTGACGATCCACCGCAACCAACGCAGTGCAACCACAAGACGTGACACCAGGAACGCTGCTTGCACTCTAGCATCATATGTGATGGGGTCCTCACTCTGCTTGCTTCTCAGTTGCACTGAGGTAGGCACAGGACGCACTTTGAATACAAAGTCCAGGTTGCTTTATTTAATTGCATAAAGCATGCCACCAGTATAGGAGATATATTGCATATCAGTGCAGGAAAACAACATATGCATTTCAGCCAAGTACGTCCGAGCCATAGTCAGGAAACTTATCCATGCTAAAGGACCTGTAGAAGAATGTATCATGGTCAAATTTGACCCATGAAGACAGTTTCTAATTACGTATCAGAATCAAATGCACTGATCATCTACTTTCCATTAATTATGAGCAAATTGGTGAAATTACACCTATCAAGAAAAAAAAAAAATTAACAGCCTCCTCCATAACCCCTTAGCTGTCCTATCCATCGCCAAGATAGGTGTTTTGTACCATTTTCAGTAAAAGTCATTTTCAATCAATTTGCTCCTAATTTAGACAAAATAGCTGAAACATTTATCACACAAACTGTACATGTGAGGTCTGCTTTTTTTTACAACAGGTGAAATATGTAGTTTTGAAATGTCCATTTTTTATTTGCGTAAACTACACTACTTTTTTATTTTCGTAGGTACATAATGATGAGGTCTTCATCTATAGGACCCATCCATCTCTTGGACTGACTGTCATTAATAGTACTTGTTTTTCCACAACTACCTAATCACATCTCAATATTACTTCTAAAAATATAGTCGTCAGGCATATAAAGTTTAAAGTTTACTTTCAAGGCTTCCCAAAGGAACTCTCCAGTATCAGTCAGCACAGATCCTCGGTGCACCAGGCATCTTCCTGGGCACACCGAGTCTGTACTGGGCCCACAAGAGATTGCACTGCAGCAGTTCCCATCAGCATCGCTGCCTCTCCTGAGACCTCTGACGGTCTTTTTAGCTGTGTACTAACCTACATCAACTGGCTCCTCAGCTCCTTGATGGCATCCACCTGCGCTGTCTCTGCCATAAGATCCATCAGTTGTTCCAGGACCTTCTCCTGCTGCCGCTCCGCTAACACAGCTTTGCATCACTCCAGGAGTATTCATGTATCCGCCGAACCACAAGCAAAAGCTTTACGCAGCCTGTAATGAATTTTCGTGGAGCTGACGATCCACCGCAACCAACGCAGTGCAACCACAAGACGTGGCACCAGGAACGCTGCTTGCACTCTAGCATCATATGTGATGGGGTCCTCACTCTGCTTGCTTCTCAGTTGCACTGAGGTAGGCACAGGACGCACTTTGAATACAAAGTCCAGGTTGCTTTATTTAATTGCATAAAGCATGCCACCAGTATAGGAGATATATTGCATATCAGTGCAGGAAAACAACATATGCATTTCAGCCAAGTACGTCCGAGCCATAGTCAGGAAACTTATCCATGCTAAAGGACCTGTAGAAGAATGTATCATGGTCAAATTTGACCCATGAAGACAGTTTCTAATTACGTATCAGAATCAAATGCACTGATCATCTACTTTCCATAAATTATGAGCAAATTGGTGAAATTACACCTATCAAGAAAAAAAAAAATTAAAAGCCTCCTCCATAACCCCTTAGCTGTCCTATCCATCGCCAAGATAGGTGTTTTGTACCATTTTCAGTAAAAGTCATTTTCAATCAATTTGCTCCTAATTTAGACAAAATAGCCAAAACATTTATCACACAAACTGTACATGTGAGGTCTGCTTTTTTTTACAACAGGTGAAATATGTAGTTTTGAAATGTCCATTTTTTATTTGCGTAAACTACACTACTTTTTTATTTTCGTAGGTACATAATGATGAGGTCTTCATCTATAGGACCCATCCATTTCTTGGACTGACTGTCATTAATAGTACTTGTTTTTCCACAACTACCTAATCACATCTCAATATTACTTCTAAAAATATAGTCGTCAGGCATATAAAGTTTAAAGTTTCATTTCAAGGCTTCCAAAAGGAACTCTCCAGTATCAGTCAGCACAGATCCTTGGTGCACCAGGCATCTTCCTGGGCACACCGAGTCTGTACTGGGCCCACAAGAGATTGCACTGCAGCAGTTCCCATCAGCATCGCTGCCTCTCCTGAGACCTCTGACGGTCTTTTTAGCTGTGTACTAACCTACATCAACTGGCTCCTCAGCTCCTTGATGGCATCCACCTGCGCTGTCTCTGCCATAAGATCCATCAGTTGTTCCAGGACCTTCTCCTGCTGCCGCTCTGCTAACACAGCTTTGCATCACTCCAGGAGTATTCATGTATCCGCCGAACCACAAGCAAAAGCTTTACGCAGCCTGTAATCAATTTTCGTGGAGCTGACGATCCACCGCAACCAACGCAGTGCAACCACAAGACGTGGCACCAGGAACGCTGCTTGCACTCTAGCATCATATGTGATGGGGTCCTCACTCTGCTTGCTTCTCAGTTGCACTGAGGTAGGCACAGGATGCACTTTGAATACAAAGTCCAGGTTGCTTTATTTAATTGCATAAAGCATGCCACCAGTATAGGAGATATATTGCATATCAGTGCAGGAAAACAACATATGCATTTCAGCCAAGTACGTCCGAGCCAAAGTCAGGAAACTTATCCATGCTAAAGGACCTGTAGAAGAATGTATCATGGTCAAATTTGACCCATGAAGACAGTTTCTAATTACGTATCAGAATCAAATGCACTGATCATCTACTTTCCATAAATTATGAGCAAATTGGTGAAATTACACCTATCAAGAAAAAAAAAATTAAAAGCCTCCTCCATAACCCCTTAGCTGTCCTATCCATCGCCAAGATAGGTGTTTTGTACCATTTTCAGTAAAAGTCATTTTCAATCAATTTGCTCCTAATTTAGACAAAATAGCCAAAACATTTATCACACAAACTGTACATGTGAGGTCTGCTTTTTTTTACAACAGGTGAAATATGTAGTTTTGAAATGTCCATTTTTTATTTGCGTAAACTACACTACTTTTTTATTTTCGTAGGTACATAATGATGAGGTCTTCATCTATAGGACCCATCCATCTCTTGGACTGACTGTCATTAATAGTATTTGTTTTTCCACAACTACCTAATCACATCTCAATATTACTTCTAAAAATATAGTCGTCAGGCATATAAAGTTTAAAGTTTCATTTCAAGGCTTCCCAAAGGAACTCTCCAGTATCAGTCAGCACAGATCCTCGGTGCACCAGGCATCTTCCTGGGCACACCGAGTCTGTACTGGGCCCACAAGAGATTGCACTGCAGCAGTTCCCATCAGCATCGCTGCCTCTCCTGAGACCTCTGACGGTCTTTTTAGCTGTGTACTAACCTACATCAACTGGCTCCTCAGCTCCTTGATGGCATCCACCTGCGCTGTCTCTGCCATAAGATCCATCAGTTGTTCCAGGACCTTCTCCTGCTGCCGCTCCGCTAACACAGCTTTGCATCACTCCAGGAGTATTCATGTATCCGCCGAACCACAAGCAAAAGCTTTACGCAGCCTGTAATGAATTTTCGTGGAGCTGACGATCCACCGCAACCAACGCAGTGCAACCACAAGACGTGGCACCAGGAACGCTGCTTGCACTCTAGCATCATATGTGATGGGGTCCTCACTCTGCTTGCTTCTCAGTTGCACTGAGGTAGGCACAGGACGCACTTTGAATACAAAGTCCAGGTTGCTTTATTTAATTGCATAAAGCATGCCACTAGTATAGGAGATATATTGCATATCAGTGCAGGAAAACAACATATGCATTTCAGCCAAGTACGTCCGAGCCATAGTCAGGAAACTTATCCATGCTAAAGGACCTGTAGAAGAATGTATCATGGTCAAATTTGACCCATGAAGACAGTTTCTAATTACGTATCAGAATCAAATGCACTGATCATCTACTTTCCATTAATTATGAGCAAATTGGTGAAATTACACCTATCAAGAAAAAAAAAAAAATTAACAGCCTCCTCCATAACCCCTTAGCTGTCCTATCCATCGCCAAGATAGGTGTTTTGTACCATTTTCAGTAAAAGTCATTTTCAATCAATTTGCTCCTAATTTAGACAAAATAGCTGAAACATTTATCACACAAACTGTACATGTGAGGTCTGCTTTTTTTTACAACAGGTGAAATATGTAGTTTTGAAATGTCCATTTTTTATTTGCGTAAACTACACTACTTTTTTATTTTCGTAGGTACATAATGATGAGGTCTTCATCTATAGGACCCATCCATCTCTTGGACTGACTGTCATTAATAGTACTTGTTTTTCCACAACTACCTAATCACATCTCAATATTACTTTTAAAAATATAGTCGTCAGGCATATAAAGTTTAAAGTTTCATTTCAAGGCATCCAAAAGGAACTCTCCAGTATCAGTCAGCACAGATCCTCGGTGCACCAGGCATCTTCCTGGGCACACCGAGTCTGTACTGGGCCCACAAGAGATTGCACTGCAGCAGTTCCCATCAGCATCGCTGCCTCTCCTGAGACCTCTGACGGTCTTTTTAGCTGTGTACTAACCTACATCAACTGGCTCCTCAGCTCCTTGATGGCATCCACCTGCGCTGTCTCTGCCATAAGATCCATCAGTTGTTCCAGGACCTTCTCCTGCTGCCGCTCCGCTAACACAGCTTTGCATCACTCCAGGAGTATTCATGTATCCGCCGAACCACAAGCAAAAGCTTTACGCAGCCTGTAATGAATTTTCGTGGAGCTGACGATCCACCGCAACCAACGCAGTGCAACCACAAGACGTGACACCAGGAACGCTGCTTGCACTCTAGCATCATATGTGATGGGGTCCTCACTCTGCTTGCTTCTCAGTTGCACTGAGGTAGGCACAGGACGCACTTTGAATACAAAGTCCAGGTTGCTTTATTTAATTGCATAAAGCATGCCACCAGTATAGGAGATATATTGCATATCAGTGCAGGAAAACAACATATGCATTTCAGCCAAGTACGTCCGAGCCATAGTCAGGAAACTTATCCATGCTAAAGGACCTGTAGAAGAATGTATCATGGTCAAATTTGACCCATGAAGACAGTTTCTAATTACGTATCAGAATCAAATGCACTGATCATCTACTTTCCATTAATTATGAGCAAATTGGTGAAATTACACCTATCAAGAAAAAAAAAAAATTAACAGCCTCCTCCATAACCCCTTAGCTGTCCTATCCATCGCCAAGATAGGTGTTTTGTACCATTTTCAGTAAAAGTCATTTTCAATCAATTTGCTCCTAATTTAGACAAAATAGCTGAAACATTTATCACACAAACTGTACATGTGAGGTCTGCTTTTTTTTACAACAGGTGAAATATGTAGTTTTGAAATGTCCATTTTTTATTTGCGTAAACTACACTACTTTTTTATTTTCGTAGGTACATAATGATGAGGTCTTCATCTATAGGACCCATCCATCTCTTGGACTGACTGTCATTAATAGTACTTGTTTTTCCACAACTACCTAATCACATCTCAATATTACTTCTAAAAATATAGTCGTCAGGCATATAAAGTTTAAAGTTTACTTTCAAGGCTTCCCAAAGGAACTCTCCAGTATCAGTCAGCACAGATCCTCGGTGCACCAGGCATCTTCCTGGGCACACCGAGTCTGTACTGGGCCCACAAGAGATTGCACTGCAGCAGTTCCCATCAGCATCGCTGCCTCTCCTGAGACCTCTGACGGTCTTTTTAGCTGTGTACTAACCTACATCAACTGGCTCCTCAGCTCCTTGATGGCATCCACCTGCGCTGTCTCTGCCATAAGATCCATCAGTTGTTCCAGGACCTTCTCCTGCTGCCGCTCCGCTAACACAGCTTTGCATCACTCCAGGAGTATTCATGTATCCGCCGAACCACAAGCAAAAGCTTTACGCAGCCTGTAATGAATTTTCGTGGAGCTGACGATCCACCGCAACCAACGCAGTGCAACCACAAGACGTGGCACCAGGAACGCTGCTTGCACTCTAGCATCATATGTGATGGGGTCCTCACTCTGCTTGCTTCTCAGTTGCACTGAGGTAGGCACAGGACGCACTTTGAATACAAAGTCCAGGTTGCTTTATTTAATTGCATAAAGCATGCCACCAGTATAGGAGATATATTGCATATCAGTGCAGGAAAACAACATATGCATTTCAGCCAAGTACGTCCGAGCCATAGTCAGGAAACTTATCCATGCTAAAGGACCTGTAGAAGAATGTATCATGGTCAAATTTGACCCATGAAGACAGTTTCTAATTACGTATCAGAATCAAATGCACTGATCATCTACTTTCCATAAATTATGAGCAAATTGGTGAAATTACACCTATCAAGAAAAAAAAAAAATTAAAAGCCTCCTCCATAACCCCTTAGCTGTCCTATCCATCGCCAAGATAGGTGTTTTGTACCATTTTCAGTAAAAGTCATTTTCAATCAATTTGCTCCTAATTTAGACAAAATAGCCAAAACATTTATCACACAAACTGTACATGTGAGGTCTGCTTTTTTTTACAACAGGTGAAATATGTAGTTTTGAAATGTCCATTTTTTATTTGCGTAAACTACACTACTTTTTTATTTTCGTAGGTACATAATGATGAGGTCTTCATCTATAGGACCCATCCATTTCTTGGACTGACTGTCATTAATAGTACTTGTTTTTCCACAACTACCTAATCACATCTCAATATTACTTCTAAAAATATAGTCGTCAGGCATATAAAGTTTAAAGTTTCATTTCAAGGCTTCCAAAAGGAACTCTCCAGTATCAGTCAGCACAGATCCTCGGTGCACCAGGCATCTTCCTGGGCACACCGAGTCTGTACTGGGCCCACAAGAGATTGCACTGCAGCAGTTCCCATCAGCATCGCTGCCTCTCCTGAGACCTCTGACGGTCTTTTTAGCTGTGTACTAACCTACATCAACTGGCTCCTCAGCTCCTTGATGGCATCCACCTGCGCTGTCTCTGCCATAAGATCCATCAGTTGTTCCAGGACCTTCTCCTGCTGCCGCTCCGCTAACACAGCTTTGCATCACTCCAGGAGTATTCATGTATCCGCCGAACCACAAGCAAAAGCTTTACGCAGCCTGTAATGAATTTTCGTGGAGCTGACGATCCACCGCAACCAACGCAGTGCAACCACAAGACGTGGCACCAGGAACGCTGCTTGCACTCTAGCATCATATGTGATGGGGTCCTCACTCTGCTTGCTTCTCAGTTGCACTGAGGTAGGCACAGGATGCACTTTGAATACAAAGTCCAGGTTGCTTTATTTAATTGCATAAAGCATGCCACCAGTATAGGAGATATATTGCATATCAGTGCAGGAAAACAACATATGCATTTCAGCCAAGTACGTCCGAGCCAAAGTCAGGAAACTTATCCATGCTAAAGGACCTGTAGAAGAATGTATCATGGTCAAATTTGACCCATGAAGACAGTTTCTAATTACGTATCAGAATCAAATGCACTGATCATCTACTTTCCATAAATTATGAGCAAATTGGTGAAATTACACCTATCAAGAAAAAAAAAAAATTAAAAGCCTCCTCCATAACCCCTTAGCTGTCCTATCCATCGCCAAGATAGGTGTTTTGTACCATTTTCAGTAAAAGTCATTTTCAATCAATTTGCTCCTAATTTAGACAAAATAGCCAAAACATTTATCACACAAACTGTACATGTGAGGTCTGCTTTTTTTTACAACAGGTGAAATATGTAGTTTTGAAATGTCCATTTTTTATTTGCGTAAACTACACTACTTTTTTATTTTCGTAGGTACATAATGATGAGGTCTTCATCTATAGGACCCATCCATCTCTTGGACTGACTGTCATTAATAGTACTTGTTTTTCCACAACTACCTAATCACATCTCAATATTACTTCTAAAAATATAGTCGTCAGGCATATAAAGTTTAAAGTTTCATTTCAAGGCTTCCCAAAGGAACTCTCCAGTATCAGTCAGCACAGATCCTCGGTGCACCAGGCATCTTCCTGGGCACACCAAGTCTGTACTGGGCCCACAAGAGATTGCACTGCAGCAGTTCCCATCAGCATCGCTGCCTCTCCTGAGACCTCTGACGGTCTTTTTAGCTGTGTACTAACCTACATCAACTGGCTCCTCAGCTCCTTGATGGCATCCACCTGCGCTGTCTCTGCCATAAGATCCATCAGTTGTTCCAGGACCTTCTCCTGCTGCCGCTCCGCTAACACAGCTTTGCATCACTCCAGGAGTATTCATGTATCCGCCGAACCACAAGCAAAAGCTTTACGCAGCCTGTAATGAATTTTCGTGGAGCTGACGATCCACCGCAACCAACGCAGTGCAACCACAAGACGTGGCACCAGGAACGCTGCTTGCACTCTAGCATCATATGTGATGGGGTCCTCACTCTGCTTGCTTCTCAGTTGCACTGAGGTAGGCACAGGATGCACTTTGAATACAAAGTCCAGGTTGCTTTATTTAATTGCATAAAGCATGCCACCAGTATAGGAGATATATTGCATATCAGTGCAGGAAAACAACATATGCATTTCATCCAAGTACGTCCGAGCCAAAGTCAGGAAACTTATCCATGCTAAAGGACCTGTAGAAGAATGTATCATGGTCAAATTTGACCCATGAAGACAGTTTCTAATTACATATCAGAATCAAATGCACTGATCATCTACTTTCCATAAATTATGAGCAAATTGGTGAAATTACACCTATCAAGAAAAAAAAAATTAACAGCCTCCTCCATAACCCCTTAGCTGTCCTATCCATCGCCAAGATAGGTGTTTTGTACCAGTTTCAGTAAGTCATTTTTAATCAATTTGCTCCTAATTTAGACAAAATAGCTGAAACATTTATCACACAAACTGTACATGTGAGGTCTGCTTTTTTTTACAACAGGTGAAATATGTAGTTTTGAAATGTCCATTTTTTATTTGCGTAAACTACACTACTTTTTTATTTTCGTAGGTACATAATGATGAGGTCTTCATCTATAGGACCCATCCATCTCTTGGACTGACTGTCATTAATAGTACTTGTTTTTCCACAACTACCTAATCACATCTCAATATTACTTCTAAAAATATAGTCGTCAGGCATATAAAGTTTAAAGTTTCATTTCAAGGCTTCCCAAAGGAACTCTCCAGTATCAGTCAGCACAGATCCTCGGTGCACTAGGCATCTTCCTGGGCACACCGAGTTTGTACTGGGCCCACAAGAGATTGCACTGCAGCAGTTCCCATCAGTATCGCTGCCTCTCCTGAGACCTCTGACGGTCTTTTTAGCTGTGTACTAACCTACATCAACTGGCTCCTCAGCTCCTTGATGGCATCCACCTGCGCTGTCTCTGCCATAAGATCCATCAGTTGTTCCAGGACCTTCTCCTGCTGCCGCTCCGCTAACACAGCTTTGCATCACTCCAGGAGTATTCATGTATCCGCCGAACCACAAGCAAAAGCTTTACGCAGCCTGTAATGAATTTTCGTGGAGCTGACGATCCACCGCAACCAACGCAGTGCAACCACAAGACGTGGCACCAGAAACGCTGCTTGCACTCTAGCATCATATGTGATGGGGTCCTCACTCTGCTTGCTTCTCAGTTGCACTGAGGTAGGCACAGGACGCACTTTGAATACAAAGTCCAGGTTGCTTTATTTAATTGCATAAAGCATGCCACCAGTATAGGAGATATATTGCATATCAGTGCAGGAAAACAACATATGCATTTCAGCCAAGTACGTCCGAGCCATAGTCAGGAAACTTATCCATGCTAAAGGACCTGTAGAAGAATGTATCATGGTCAAATTTGACCCATGAAGACAGTTTCTAATTACGTATCAGAATCAAATGCACTGATCATCTACTTTCCATTAATTATGAGCAAATTGGTGAAATTACACCTATCAAGAAAAAAAAAAAATTAACAGCCTCCTCCATAACCCCTTAGCTGTCCTATCCATCGCCAAGATAGGTGTTTTGTACCATTTTCAGTAAAAGTCATTTTCAATCAATTTGCTCCTAATTTAGACAAAATAGCTGAAACATTTATCACACAAACTGTACATGTAAGGTCTGCATTTTTTTACAACAGGTGAAATATGTAGTTTTGAAATGTCCATTTTTTATTTGCGTAAACTACACTACTTTTTTATTTTCGTAGGTACATAATGATGAGGTCTTCATCTATAGGACCCATCCATCTCTTGGACTGACTGTCATTAATAGTACTTGTTTTTCCACAACTACCTAATCACATCTCAATATTACTTCTAAAAATATAGTCGTCAGGCATATAAAGTTTAAAGTTTACTTTCAAGGCTTCCCAAAGGAACTCTCCAGTATCAGTCAGCACAGATCCTCGGTGCACCAGGCATCTTCCTGGGCACACCGAGTCTGTACTGGGCCCACAAGAGATTGCACTGCAGCAGTTCCCATCAGCATCGCTGCCTCTCCTGAGACCTCTGACGGTCTTTTTAGCTGTGTACTAACCTACATCAACTGGCTCCTCAGCTCCTTGATGGCATCCACCTGCGCTGTCTCTGCCATAAGATCCATCAGTTGTTCCAGGACCTTCTCCTGCTGCCGCTCCGCTAACACAGCTTTGCATCACTCCAGGAGTATTCATGTATCCGCCGAACCACAAGCAAAAGCTTTACGCAGCCTGTAATGAATTTTCGTGGAGCTGACGATCCACCGCAACCAACGCAGTGCAACCACAAGACGTGGCACCAGGAACGCTGCTTGCACTCTAGCATCATATGTGATGGGGTCCTCACTCTGCTTGCTTCTCAGTTGCACTGAGGTAGGCACAGGACGCACTTTGAATACAAAGTCCAGGTTGCTTTATTTAATTGCATAAAGCATGCCACCAGTATAGGAGATATATTGCATATCAGTGCAGGAAAACAACATATGCATTTCAGCCAAGTACGTCCGAGCCATAGTCAGGAAACTTATCCATGCTAAAGGACCTGTAGAAGAATGTATCATGGTCAAATTTGACCCATGAAGACAGTTTCTAATTACGTATCAGAATCAAATGCACTGATCATCTACTTTCCATAAATTATGAGCAAATTGGTGAAATTACACCTATCAAGAAAAAAAAAAATTAAAAGCCTCCTCCATAACCCCTTAGCTGTCCTATCCATCGCCAAGATAGGTGTTTTGTACCATTTTCAGTAAAAGTCATTTTCAAATCAATTTGCTCCTAATTTAGACAAAATAGCCAAAACATTTATCACACAAACTGTACATGTGAGGTCTGCTTTTTTTTACAACAGGTGAAATATGTAGTTTTGAAATGTCCATTTTTTATTTGCGTAAACTACACTACTTTTTTATTTTCGTAGGTACATAATGATGAGGTCTTCATCTATAGGACCCATCCATCTCTTGGACTGACTGTCATTAATAGTACTTGTTTTTCCACAACTACCTAATCACATCTCAATATTACTTCTAAAAATATAGTCGTCAGGCATATAAAGTTTAAAGTTTCATTTCAAGGCTTCCAAAAGGAACTCTCCAGTATCAGTCAGCACAGATCCTCGGTGCACCAGGCATCTTCCTGGGCACACCGAGTCTGTACTGGGCCCACAAGAGATTGCACTGCAGCAGTTCCCATCAGCATCGCTGCCTCTCCTGAGACCTCTGACGGTCTTTTTAGCTGTGTACTAACCTACATCAACTGGCTCCTCAGCTCCTTGATGGCATCCACCTGCGCTGTCTCTGCCATAAGATCCATCAGTTGTTCCAGGACCTTCTCCTGCTGCCGCTCCGCTAACACAGCTTTGCATCACTCCAGGAGTATTCATGTATCCGCCGAACCACAAGCAAAAGCTTTACGCAGCCTGTAATGAATTTTCGTGGAGCTGACGATCCACCGCAACCAACGCAGTGCAACCACAAGACGTGGCACCAGGAACGCTGCTTGCACTCTAGCATCATATGTGATGGGGTCCTCACTCTGCTTGCTTCTCAGTTGCACTGAGGTAGGCACAGGATGCACTTTGAATACAAAGTCCAGGTTGCTTTATTTAATTGTATAAAGCATGCCACCAGTATAGGAGATATATTGCATATCAGTGCAGGAAAACAACATATGCATTTCAGCCAAGTACGTCCGAGCCAAAGTCAGGAAACTTATCCATGCTAAAGGACCTGTAGAAGAATGTATCATGGTCAAATTTGACCCATGAAGACAGTTTCTAATTACGTATCAGAATCAAATGCACTGATCATCTACTTTCCATAAATTATGAGCAAATTGGTGAAATTACACCTATCAAGAAAAAAAAAAAATTAAAAGCCTCCTCCATAACCCCTTAGCTGTCCTATCCATCGCCAAGATAGGTGTTTTGTACCATTTTCAGTAAAAGTCATTTTCAATCAATTTGCTCCTAATTTAGACAAAATAGCCAAAACATTTATCACACAAACTGTACATGTGAGGTCTGCTTTTTTTTACAACAGGTGAAATATGTAGTTTTGAAATGTCCATTTTTTATTTGCGTAAACTACACTACTTTTTTATTTTCGTAGGTACATAATGATGAGGTCTTCATCTATAGGACCCATCCATCTCTTGGACTGACTGTCATTAATAGTACTTGTTTTTCCACAACTACCTAATCACATCTCAATATTACTTCTAAAAATATAGTCGTCAGGCATATAAAGTTTAAAGTTTCATTTCAAGGCTTCCCAAAGGAACTCTCCAGTATCAGTCAGCACAGATCCTCGGTGCACCAGGCATCTTCCTGGGCACACCGAGTCTGTACTGGGCCCACAAGAGATTGCACTGCAGCAGTTCCCATCAGCATCGCTGCCTCTCCTGAGACCTCTGACGGTCTTTTTAGCTGTGTACTAACCTACATCAACTGGCTCCTCAGCTCCTTGATGGCATCCACCTGCGCTGTCTCTGCCATAAGATCCATCAGTTGTTCCAGGACCTTCTCCTGCTGCCGCTCCGCTAACACAGCTTTGCATCACTCCAGGAGTATTCATGTATCCGCCGAACCACAAGCAAAAGCTTTACGCAGCCTGTAATGAATTTTCGTGGAGCTGACGATCCACCGCAACCAACGCAGTGCAACCACAAGACGTGGCACCAGGAACGCTGCTTGCACTCTAGCATCATATGTGATGGGGTCCTCTCTCTGCTTGCTTCTCAGTTGCACTGAGGTAGGCACAGGATGCACTTTGAATACAAAGTCCAGGTTGCTTTATTTAATTGCATAAAGCATGCCAGCAGTATAGGAGATATATTGCATATCATTGCAGGAAAACAACATATGCATTTCAGCCAAGTACGTCCGAGCCAAAGTCAGGAAACTTATCCATGCTAAAGGACCTGTAGAAGAATGTATCATGGTCAAATTTGACCCATGAAGACAGTTTCTAATTACGTATCAGAATCAAATGCACTGATCATCTACTTTCCATAAATTATGAGCAAATTGGTGAAATTACACCTATCAAGAAAAAAAAAAATTAACAGCCTCCTCCATAACCCCTTAGCTGTCCTATCCATCGCCAAGATAGGTGTTTTGTACCATTTTCAGTAAAAGTCATTTTCAATCAATTTGCTCCTAATTTAGACAAAATAGCTGAAACATTTATCACACAAACTGTACATGTGAGGTCTGCTTTTTTTTACAACAGGTGAAATATGTAGTTTTGAAATGTCCATTTATTATTTGCGTAAACTACACTACTTTTTTATTTTCGTAGGTTCATAATGATGAGGTCTTCATCTATAGGACCCATCCATCTCTTTGACTGACTGTCATTAATAGTACTTGTTTTTCCACAACTACCTAATCACATCTCAATATTACTTCTAAAAATATAGTCCTCAGGCATATAAAGTTTAAAGTTTCATTTCAAGACTTCCCAAAGGAACTCTCCAGTATCAGTCAGCACAGATCTTCGGTGCACCAGGCATCTTCCTGGGCACACCGAGTCTGTACTGGGCCCACAAGAGATTGCACTGCAGCAGTTCCCATCAGCATCGCTGCCTCTCCTGAGACCTCTGACGGTCCTTTTAGCTGTGTACTAACCTACATCAACTGGCTCCTCAGCTCCTTGATGGCATCCACCTGCGCTGTCTCTGCCATAAGATCCATCAGTTGTTCCAGGACCTTCTCCTGCTGCCGCTCCGCTAACACAGCTTTGCATCACTCCAGGAGTATTCATGTATCCGCCGAACCACAAGCAAAAGCTTTACGCAGCCTGTAATGAATTTTCGTGGAGCTGACGATCCACCGCAACCAACGCAGTGCAACCACAAGACGTGGCACCAGGAACGCTGCTTGCACTCTAGCATCATATGTGATGGGGTCCTCACTCTGCTTGCTTCTCAGTTGCACTGAGGTAGGCACAGGACGCACTTTGAATACAAAGTCCAGGTTGCTTTATTTAATTGCATAAAGCATGCCACCAGTATAGGAGATATATTGCATATCAGTGCAGGAAAACAACATATGCATTTCAGCCAAGTACGTCCGAGCCAAAGTCAGGAAACTTATCCATGCTAAAGGACCTGTAGAAGAATGTATCATGGTCAAATTTGACCCATGAAGACAGTTTCTAATTACGTATCAGAATCAAATGCACTGATCATCTACTTTCCATAAATTATGAGCAAATTGGTGAAATTACACCTATCAAGAAAAAAAAAAAATTAACAGCCTCCTCCATAACCCCTTAGCTGTCCTATCCATCGCCAAGATAGGTGTTTTGTACCATTTTCAGTACAAGTCATTTTCAATCAATTTGCTCCTAATTTAGACAAAATAGCTGAAACATTTATCACACAAACTGTACATGTGAGGTCTGCTTTTTTTTACAACAGGTGAAATATGTAGTTTTGAAATGTCCATTTTTTATTTGCGTAAACTACACTACTTTTTTATTTTCGTAGGTACATAATGATGAGGTCTTCATCTATAGGACCCATCCATCTCTTGGACTGACTGTCATTAATAGTACTTGTTTTTCCACAACTACCTAATCACATCTCAATATTACTTCTAAAAATATAGTCGTCAGGCATATAAAGTTTAAAGTTTCATTTCAAGACTTCCCAAAGGAACTCTCCAGTATCAGTCAGCACAGATCCTCGGTGCACCAGGCATCTTCCTGGGCACACCGAGTCTGTACTGGGCCCACAAGAGATTGCACTGCAGCAGTTCCCATCAGCATCACTTCCTCTCCTGAGACCTCTGACGGTCTTTTTAGCTGTGTACTAACCTACATCAACTGGCTCCTCAGCTCCTTGATGGCATCCACCTGCGCTGTCTCTGCCATAAGATCCATCAGTTGTTCCAGGACCTTCTCCTGCTGCCGCTCCGCTAACACAGCTTTGCATCACTCCAGGAGTATTCATGTATCCGCCGAACCACAAGCAAAAGCTTTACGCAGCCTGTAATGAATTTTCGTGGAGCTGACGATCCACCGCAACCAACGCAGTGCAACCACAAGACGTGGCACCAGGAACGCTGCTTGCACTCTAGCATCATATGTGATGGGGTCCTCACTCTGCTTGCTTCTCAGTTGCACTGAGGTAGGCACAGGACGCACTTTGAATACAAAGTCCAGGTTGCTTTATTTAATTGCATAAAGCATGCCACCAGTATAGGAGATATATTGCATATCAGTGCAGGAAAACAACATATGCATTTCAGCCAAGTACGTCCGAGCCATAGTCAGGAAACTTATCCATGCTAAAGGACCTGTAGAAGAATGTATCATGGTCAAATTTGACCCATGAAGACAGTTTCTAATTACGTATCAGAATCAAATGCACTGATCATCTACTTTCCATAAATTATGAGCAAATTGGTGAAATTACACCTATCAAGAAAAAAAATTAACAGCCTCCTCCATAACCCCTTAGCTGTCCTATCCATCGCCAAGATAGGTGTTTTGTACCATTTTCAGTAAAAGTCATTTTCAATCAATTTGCTCCTAATTTAGACAAAATAGCTGAAACATTTATCACACAAACTGTACATGTGAGGTCTGCTTTTTTTTGCAACAGGTGAAATATGTAGTTTTGAAATGTCCATTTTTTATTTGCGTAAACTACACTACTTTTTTATTTTCGTAGGTACATAATGATGAGGTCTTCATCTATAGGACCCATCCATCTCTTGGACTGACTGTCATTAATAGTACTTGTTTTTCCACAACTACCTAATCACATCTCAATATTACTTCTAAAAATATAGTCGTCAGGCATATAAAGTTTAAAGTTTCATTTCAAGGCTTCCCAAAGGAACTCTCCAGTATCAGTCAGCACAGATCCTCGGTGCACCAGGCATCTTCCTGGGCACACCGAGTCTGTACTGGGCCCACAAGAGATTGCACTGCAGCAGTTCCCATCAGCATCGCTGCCTCTCCTGAGACCTCTGACGGTCTTTTTAGCTGTGTACTAAGCTACATCAACTGGCTCCTCAGCTCCTTGATGGCATCCACCTGCGCTGTCTCTGCCATAAGATCCATCAGTTGTTCCAGGACCTTCTCCTGCTGCCGCTCCGCTAACACAGCTTTGCATCACTCCAGGAGTATTCATGTATCCGCCGAACCACAAGCAAAAGCTTTACGCAGCCTGTAATGAATTTTCGTGGAGCTGACGATCCACCGCAACCAACGCAGTGCAACCACAAGACGTGGCACCAGGATCGCTGCTTGCACTCTAGCATCATATGTGATGGGGTCCTCACTCTGCTTGCTTCTCAGTTGCACTGAGGTAGGCACAGGACGCACTTTGAATACAAAGTCCAGGTTGCTTTATTTAATTGCATAAAGCATGCCACCAGTATAGGAGATATATTGCATATCAGTGCAGGAAAACAACATATGCATTTCAGCCAAGTATGTCCACGCCAAAGTCAGGAAACTTATCCATGCTAAAGGACCTGTAGAAGAATGTATCATGGTCAAATTTGACCCATGAAGACAGTTTCTAATTACGTATCAGAATCAAATGCACTGATCATCTACTTTCCATAAATTATGAGCAAATTGGTGAAATTACACCTATCAAGAAAAAAAAAAAATTAACAGCCTCCTCCATAACCCCTTAGCTGTCCTATCCATCGCCAAGATAGGTGTTTTGTACCATTTTCAGTAAAAGTCATTTTCAATCAATTTGCTCCTAATTTAGACAAAATAGCTGAAACATTTATCACACAAACTGTACATGTGAGGTCTGCTTTTTTTTACAACAGGTGAAATATGTAGTTTTGAAATGTCCATTTTTTATTTGCGTAAACTACACTACTTTTTTATTTTCGTAGGTACATAATGATGAGGTCTTCATCTATAGGACCCATCCATCTCTTGGACTGACTGTCATTAATAGTACTTGTTTTTCCACAACTACCTAATCACATCTCAATATTACTTCTAAAAATATAGTCGTCAGGCATATAAAGTTTAAAGTTTCATTTCAAGGCTTCCCAAAGGAACTCTCCAGTATCAGTCAGCACAGATCCTCGGTGCACCAGGCATCTTCCTGGGCACACCGAGTCTGTACTGGGCCCACAAGAGATTGCACTGCAGCAGTTCCCATCAGCATTGCTGCCTCTCCTGAGACCTCTGACGGTCTTTTTAGCTGTGTACTAACCTACATCAACTGGCTCCTCAGCTCCTTGATGGCATCCACCTGCGCTGTCTCTGCCATAAGATCCATCAGTTGTTCCAGGACCTTCTCCTGCTGCCGCTCCGCTAACACAGCTTTGCATCACTCCAGGAGTATTCATGTATCCGCCGAACCACAAGCAAAAGCTTTACGCAGCCTGTAATGAATTTTCGTGGAGCTGACGATCCACCGCAACCAACGCAGTGCAACCACAAGACGTGGCACCAGAAACGCTGCTTGCACGCTAGCATCATATGTGATGGGGTCCTCACTCTGCTTGCTTCTCAGTTGCACTGAGGTAGGCACAGGATGCACTTTGAATACAAAGTCCAGGTTGCTTTATTTAATTGCATAAAGCATGCCACCAGTATAGGAGATATATTGCATATCAGTGCAGGAAAACAACATATGCATTTCAGCCAAGTACGTCCGAGCCAAAGTCAGGAAACTTATCCATGCTAAAGGACCTGTAGAAGAATGTATCATGGTCAAATTTGACCCATGAAGACAGTTTCTAATTACGTATCAGAATCAAATGCACTGATCATCTACTTTCCATAAATTATGAGCAAATTGGTGAAATTACACCTATCAAGAAAAAAAAAAATTAACAGCCTCCTCCATAACCCCTTAGCTGTCCTATCCATCGCCAAGATAGGTGTTTTGTACCATTTTCAGTAAAAGTCATTTTCAATCAATTTGCTCCTAATTTAGACAAAATAGCTGAAACATTTATCACACAAACTGTACATGTGAGGTCTGCTTTTTTTTACAACAGGTGAAATATGTAGTTTTGAAATGTCCATTTTTTATTTGCGTAAACTACACTACTTTTTTATTTTCGTCGGTACATAATGATGAGGTCTTCATCTATAGGACCCATCCATCTCTTGGACTGACTGTCATTAATAGTACTTGTTTTTCCACAACTACCTAATCACATCTCAATATTACTTCTAAAAATATAGTCGTCAGGCATATAAAGTTTAAAGTTTCATTTCAAGACTTCCCAAAGGAACTCTCCAGTATCAGTCAGCACAGATCCTCGGTGCACCAGGCATCTTCCTGGGCACACCGAGTCTGTACTGGGCCCACAAGAGATTGCACTGCAGCAGTTCCCATCAGCATCGCTGCCTCTCCTGAGACCTCTGACGGTCTTTTTAGCTGTGTACTAACCTACATCAACTGGCTCCTCAGCTCCTTGATGGCATCCACCTGCGCTGTCTCTGCCATAAGATCCATCAGTTGTTCCAGGACCTTCTCCTGCTGCCGCTCCGCTAACACAGCTTTGCATCACTCCAGGAGTATTCATGTATCCGCCGAACCACAAGCAAAAGCTTTACGCAGCCTGTAATGAATTTTCGTGGAGCTGACGATCCACCGCAACCAACGCAGTGCAACCACAAGACGTGGCACCAGAAACGCTGCTTGCACGCTAGCATCATATGTGATGGGGTCCTCACTCTGCTTGCTTCTCAGTTGCACTGAGGTAGGCACAGGATGCACTTTGAATACAAAGTCCAGGTTGCTTTATTTAATTGCATAAAGCATGCCACCAGTATAGGAGATATATTGCATATCAGTGCAGGAAAACAACATATGCATTTCAGCCAAGTACGTCCGAGCCAAAGTCAGGAAACTTATCCATGCTAAAGGACCTGTAGAAGAATGTATCATGGTCAAATTTGACCCATGAAGACAGTTTCTAATTACGTATCAGAATCAAATGCACTGATCATCTACTTTCCATAAATTATGAGCAAATTGGTGAAATTACACCTATCAAGAAAAAAAAAAAATTAACAGCCTCCTCCATAACCCCTTAGCTGTCCTATCCATCGCCAAGATAGGTGTTTTGTACCATTTTCAGTAAAAGTCATTTTCAATCAATTTGCTCCTAATTTAGACAAAATAGCTGAAACATTTATCACACAAACTGTACATGTGAGGTCTGCTTTTTTTTACAACAGGTGAAATATGTAGTTTTGAAATGTCCATTTTTTATTTGCGTAAACTACACTACTTTTTTATTTTCGTCGGTACATAATGATGAGGTCTTCATCTATAGGACCCATCCATCTCTTGGACTGACTGTCATTAATAGTACTTGTTTTTCCACAACTACCTAATCACATCTCAATATTACTTCTAAAAATATAGTCGTCAGGCATATAAAGTTTAAAGTTTCATTTCAAGGCTTCCCAAAGGAACTCTCCAGTATCAGTCAGCACAGATCCTCGGTGCACCAGGCATCTTCCTGGGCACACCGAGTCTGTACTGGGCCCACAAGAGATTGCACTGCAGCAGTTCCCATCAGCATCGCTGCCTCTCCTGAGACCTCTGACGGTCCTTTTAGCTGTGTACTAACCTACATCAACTGGCTCCTCAGCTCCTTGATGGCATCCACCTGCGCTGTCTCTGCCATAAGATCCATCAGTTGTTCCAGGACCTTCTCCTGCTGCCGCTCCGCTAACACAGCTTTGCATCACTCCAGGAGTATTCATGTATCCGCCGAACCACAAGCAAAAGCTTTACGCAGCCTGTAATGAATTTTCGTGGAGCTGACGATCCACCGCAACCAACGCAGTGCAACCACAAGACGTGGCACCAGGAACGCTGCTTGCACTCTAGCATCATATGTGATGGGGTCCTCACTCTGCTTGCTTCTCAGTTGCACTGAGGTAGGCACAGGACGCACTTTGAATGCAAAGTCCAGGTTGCTTTATTTAATTGCATAAAGCATGCCACCAGTATAGGAGATATATTGCATATCAGTGCAGGAAAACAACATATGCATTTCAGCCAAGTACGTCCGAGCCAAAGTCAGGAAACTTATCCATGCTAAAGGACCTGTAGAAGAATGTATCATGGTCAAATTTGACCCATGAAGACAGTTTCTAATTACGTATCAGAATCAAATGCACTGATCATCTACTTTCCATAAATTATGAGCAAATTGGTGAAATTACACCTATCAAGAAAAAAAAAAAATTAACAGCCTCCTCCATAACCCCTTAGCTGTCCTATCCATCGCCAAGATAGGTGTTTTGTACCATTTTCAGTACAAGTCATTTTCAATCAATTTGCTCCTAATTTAGACAAAATAGCTGAAACATTTATCACACAAACTGTACATGTGAGGTCTGCTTTTTTTTACAACAGGTGAAATATGTAGTTTTGAAATGTCCATTTTTTATTTGCGTAAACTACACTACTTTTTTATTTTCGTAGGTACATAATGATGAGGTCTTCATCTATAGGACCCATCCATCTCTTGGACTGACTGTCATTAATAGTACTTGTTTTTCCACAACTACCTAATCACATCTCAATATTACTTCTAAAAATATAGTCGTCAGGCATATAAAGTTTAAAGTTTCATTTCAAGACTTCCCAAAGGAACTCTCCAGTATCAGTCAGCACAGATCCTCGGTGCACCAGGCATCTTCCTGGGCACACCGAGTCTGTACTGGGCCCACAAGAGATTGCACTGCAGCAGTTCCCATCAGCATCGCTGCCTCTCCTGAGACCTCTGACGGTCTTTTTAGCTGTGTACTAACCTACATCAACTGGCTCCTCAGCTCCTTGATGGCATCCACCTGCGCTGTCTCTGCCATAAGATCCATCAGTTGTTCCAGGACCTTCTCCTGCTGCCGCTCCGCTAACACAGCTTTGCATCACTCCAGGAGTATTCATGTATCCGCCGAACCACAAGCAAAAGCTTTACGCAGCCTGTAATGAATTTTCGTGGAGCTGACGATCCACCGCAACCAACGCAGTGCAACCACAAGACGTGGCACCAGGAACGCTGCTTGCACTCTAGCATCATATGTGATGGGGTCCTCACTCTGCTTGCTTCTCAGTTGCACTGAGGTAGGCACAGGACGTACTTTGAATACAAAGTCCAGGTTGCTTTATTTAATTGCATAAAGCATGCCACCAGTATAGGAGATATATTGCATATCAGTGCAGGAAAACAACATATGCATTTCAGCCAAGTACGTCCGAGCCATAGTCAGGAAACTTATCCATGCTAAAGGACCTGTAGAAGAATGTATCATGGTCAAATTTGACCCATGAAGACAGTTTCTAATTACGTATCAGAATCAAATGCACTGATCATCTACTTTCCATAAATTATGAGCAAATTGGTGAAATTACACCTATCAAGAAAAAATAAAAATTAACAGCCTCCTCCATAACCCCTTAGCTGTCCTATCCATCGCCAAGATAGGTGTTTTGTACCATTTTCAGTAAAAGTCATTTTCAATCAATTTGCTCCTAATTTAGACAAAATAGCTGAAACATTTATCACACAAACTGTACATGTGAGGTCTGCTTTTTTTTACAACAGGTGAAATATGTAGTTTTGAAATGTCCATTTTTTATTTGCGTAAACTACACTACTTTTTTATTTTCGTAGGTACATAATGATGAGGTCTTCATCTATAGGACCCATCCATCTCTTGGACTGACTGTCATTAATAGTACTTGTTTTTCCACAACTACCTAATCACATCTCAATATTACTTCTAAAAATATAGTCGTCAGGCATATAAAGTTTAAAGTTTCATTTCAAGGCTTCCCAAAGGAACTCTCCAGTATCAGTCAGCACAGATCCTCGGTGCACCAGGCATCTTCCTGGGCACACCGAGTCTGTACTGGGCCCACAAGAGATTGCACTGCAGCAGTTCCCATCAGCATCGCTGCCTCTCCTGAGACCTCTGACGGTCTTTTTAGCTGTGTACTAACCTACATCAACTGGCTCCTCAGCTCCTTGATGGCATCCACCTGCGCTGTCTCTGCCATAAGATCCATCAGTTGTTCCAGGACCTTCTCCTGCTGCCGCTCCGCTAACACAGCTTTGCATCACTCCAGGAGTATTCATGTATCCGCCGAACCACAAGCAAAAGCTTTACGCAGCCTGTAATGAATTTTCGTGGAGCTGACGATCCACCGCAACCAACGCAGTGCAACCACAAGACGTGGCACCAGGATCGCTGCTTGCACTCTAGCATCATATGTGATGGGGTCCTCACTCTGCTTGCTTCTCAGTTGCACTGAGGTAGGCACAGGACGCACTTTGAATACAAAGTCCAGGTTGCTTTATTTAATTGCATAAAGCATGCCACCAGTATAGGAGATATATTGCATATCAGTGCAGGAAAACAACATATGCATTTCAGCCAAGTACGTCCGAGCCAAAGTCAGGAAACTTATCCATGCTAAAGGACCTGTAGAAGAATGTATCATGGTCAAATTTGACCCATGAAGACAGTTTCTAATTACGTATCAGAATCAAATGCACTGATCATCTACTTTCCATAAATTATGAGCAAATTGGTGAAATTACACCTATCAAGAAAAAAAAAATTAACAGCCTCCTCCATAACCCCTTAGCTGTCCTATCCATCGCCAAGATAGGTGTTTTGTACCATTTTCAGTAAAAGTCATTTTCAATCAATTTGCTCCTAATTTAGACAAAATAGCTGAAACATTTATCACACAAACTGTACATGTGAGGTCTGCTTTTTTTTACAACAGGTGAAATATGTAGTTTTGAAATGTCCATTTTTTATTTGCGTAAACTACACTACTTTTTTATTTTCGTCGGTACATAATGATGAGGTCTTCATCTATAGGACCCATCCATCTCTTGGACTGACTGTCATTAATAGTACTTGTTTTTCCACAACTACCTAATCACATCTCAATATTACTTCTAAAAATATAGTCGTCAGGCATATAAAGTTTAAAGTTTCATTTCAAGACTTCCCAAAGGAACTCTCCAGTATCAGTCAGCACAGATCCTCGGTGCACCAGGCATCTTCCTGGGCACACCGAGTCTGTACTGGGCCCACAAGAGATTGCACTGCAGCAGTTCCCATCAGCATCGCTGCCTCTCCTGAGACCTCTGACGGTCTTTTTAGCTGTGTACTAACCTACATCAACTGGCTCCTCAGCTCCTTGATGGCATCCACCTGCGCTGTCTCTGCCATAAGATCCATCAGTTGTTCCAGGACCTTCTCCTGCTGCCGCTCCGCTAACACAGCTTTGCGTCACTCCAGGAGTATTCATGTATCCGCCGAACCACAAGCAAAAGCTTTACGCAGCCTGTAATGAATTTTCGTGGAGCTGACGATCCACCGCAACTAACGCAGTGCAACCACAAGACGTGGCACCAGGAACGCTGCTTGCACTCTAGCATCATATGTGATGGGGTCCTCACTCTGCTTGCTTCTCAGTTGCACTGAGGTAGGCACAGGACGCACTTTGAATACAAAGTCCAGGTTGCTTTATTTAATTGCATAAAGCATGCCACCAGTATAGGAGATATATTGCATATCAGTGCAGGAAAACAACATATGCATTTCAGCCAAGTACGTCCGAGCCAAAGTCAGGAAACTTATCCATGCTAAAGGACCTGTAGAAGAATGTATCATGGTCAAATTTGACCCATGAAGACAGTTTCTAATTACGTATCAGAATCAAATGCACTGATCATCTACTTTCCATAAATTATGAGCAAATTGGTGAAATTACACCTATCAAGAAAAAAAAAATTAACAGCCTCCTCCATAACCCCTTAGCTGTCCTATCCATCGCCAAGATAGGTGTTTTGTACCATTTTCAGTAAAAGTCATTTTCAATCAATTTGCTCCTAATTTAGACAAAATAGCTGAAACATTTATCACACAAACTGTACATGTGAGGTCTGCTTTTTTTTACAACAGGTGAAATATGTAGTTTTGAAATGTCCATTTTTTATTTGCGTAAACTACACTACTTTTTTATTTTCGTCGGTACATAATGATGAGGTCTTCATCTATAGGACCCATCCATCTCTTGGACTGACTGTCATTAATAGTACTTGTTTTTCCACAACTACCTAATCACATCTCAATATTACTTCTAAAAATATAGTCGTCAGGCATATAAAGTTTAAAGTTTCATTTCAAGACTTCCCAAAGGAACTCTCCAGTATCAGTCAGCACAGATCCTCGGTGCACCAGGCATCTTCCTGGGCACACCGAGTCTGTACTGGGCCCACAAGAGATTGCACTGCAGCAGTTCCCATCAGCATCGCTGCCTCTCCTGAGACCTCTGACGGTCCTTTTAGCTGTGTACTAACCTACATCAACTGGCTCCTCAGCTCCTTGATGGCATCCACCTGCGCTGTCTCTGCCATAAGATCCATCAGTTGTTCCAGGACCTTCTCCTGCTGCCGCTCCGCTAACACAGCTTTGCATCACTCCAGGAGTATTCATGTATCCGCCGAACCACAAGCAAAAGCTTTACGCAGCCTGTAATGAATTTTCGTGGAGCTGACGATCCACCGCAACCAACGCAGTGCAACCACAAGACGTGGCACCAGGAACGCTGCTTGCACTCTAGCATCATATGTGATGGGGTCCTCACTCTGCTTGCTTCTCAGTTGCACTGAGGTAGGCACAGGACGCACTTTGAATACAAAGTCCAGGTTGCTTTATTTAATTGCATAAAGCATGCCACCAGTATAGGAGATATATTGCATATCAGTGCAGGAAAACAACATATGCATTTCAGCCAAGTACGTCCGAGCCAAAGTCAGGAAACTTATCCATGCTAAAGGACCTGTAGAAGAATGTATCATGGTCAAATTTGGCCCATGAAGACAGTTTCTAATTACGTATCAGAATCAAATGCACTGATCATCTACTTTCCATAAATTATGAGCAAATTGGTGAAATTACACCTATCAAGAAAAAAAAAAATTAACAGCCTCCTCCATAACCCCTTAGCTGTCCTATCCATCGCCAAGATAGGTGTTTTGTACCATTTTCAGTACAAGTCATTTTCAATCAATTTGCTCCTAATTTAGACAAAATAGCTGAAACATTTATCACACAAACTGTACATGTGAGGTCTGCTTTTTTTTACAACAGGTGAAATATGTAGTTTTGAAATGTCCAATTTTTATTTGCGTAAACTACACTACTTTTTTATTTTCGTAGGTACATAATGATGAGGTCTTCATCTATAGGACCCATCCATCTCTTGGACTGACTGTCATTAATAGTACTTGTTTTTCCACAACTACCTAATCACATCTCAATATTACTTCTAAAAATATAGTCGTCAGGCATATAAAGTTTAAAGTTTCATTTCAAGACTTCCCAAAGGAACTCTCCAGTATCAGTCAGCACAGATCCTCGGTGCACCAGGCATCTTCCTGGGCACACCGAGTCTGTACTGGGCCCACAAGAGATTGCACTGCAGCAGTTCCCATCAGCATCGCTTCCTCTCCGGAGACCTCTGACGGTCTTTTTAGCTGTGTACTAACCTACATCAACTGGCTCCTCAGCTCCTTGATGGCATCCACCTGCGCTGTCTCTGCCATAAGATCCATCAGTTGTTCCAGGACCTTCTCCTGCTGCCGCTCCGCTAACACAGCTTTGCATCACTCCAGGAGTATTCATGTATCCGCCGAACCACAAGCAAAAGCTTTACGCAGCCTGTAATGAATTTTCGTGGAGCTGACGATCCACCGCAACCAACGCAGTGCAACCACAAGACGTGGCACCAGGAACGCTGCTTGCACTCTAGCATCATATGTGATGGGGTCCTCACTCTGCTTGCTTCTCAGTTGCACTGAGGTAGGCACAGGACGCACTTTGAATACAAAGTCCAGGTTGCTTTATTTAATTGCATAAAGCATGCCACCAGTATAGGAGATATATTGCATATCAGTGCAGGAAAACAACATATGCATTTCAGCCAAGTACGTCCGAGCCATAGTCAGGAAACTTATCCATGCTAAAGGACCTGTAGAAGAATGTATCATGGTCAAATTTGACCCATGAAGACAGTTTCTAATTACGTATCAGAATCAAATGCACTGATCATCTACTTTCCATAAATTATGAGCAAATTGGTGAAATTACACCTATCAAGAAAAAATAAAAATTAACAGCCTCCTCCATAACGCCTTAGCTGTCCTATCCATCGCCAAGATAGGTGTTTTGTACCATTTTCAGTAAAAGTCATTTTCAATCAATTTGCTCCTAATTTAGACAAAATAGCTGAAACATTTATCACACAAACTGTACATGTGAGGTCTGCTTTTTTTTACAACAGGTGAAATATGTAGTTTTGAAATGTCCATTTTTTATTTGCGTAAACTACACTACTTTTTTATTTTCGTAGGTACATAATGATGAGGTCTTCATCTATAGGACCCATCCATCTCTTGGACTGACTGTCATTAATAGTACTTGTTTTTCCACAACTACCTAATCACATCTCAATATTACTTCTAAAAATATAGTCGTCAGGCATATAAAGTTTAAAGTTTCATTTCAAGGCTTCCCAAAGGAACTCTCCAGTATCAGTCAGCACAGATCCTCGGTGCACCAGGCATCTTCCTGGGCACACCGAGTCTGTACTGGGCCCACAAGAGATTGCACTGCAGCAGTTCCCATCAGCATCGCTGCCTCTCCTGAGACCTCTGATGGTCTTTTTAGCTGTGTACTAACCTACATCAACTGGCTCCTCAGCTCCTTGATGGCATCCACCTGCGCTGTCTCTGCCATAAGATCCATCAGTTGTTCCAGGACCTTCTCCTGCTGCCGCTCCGCTAACACAGCTTTGCATCACTCCAGGAGTATTCATGTATCTGCCGAACCACAAGCAAAAGCTTTACGCAGCCTGTAATGAATTTTCGTGGAGCTGACGATCCACCGCAACCAACGCAGTGCAACCACAAGACGTGGCACCAGGAACGCTGCTTGCACTCTAGCATCATATGTGATGGGGTCCTCACTCTGCTTGCTTCTCAGTTGCACTGAGGTAGGCACAGGACGCACTTTGAATACAAAGTCCAGGTTGCTTTATTTAATTGCATAAAGCATGCCACCAGTATAGGAGATATATTGCATATCAGTGCAGGAAAACAACATATGCATTTCAGCCAAGTACGTCCGAGCCAAAGTCAGGAAACTTATCCATGCTAAAGGACCTGTAGAAGAATGTATCATGGTCAAATTTGGCCCATGAAGACAGTTTCTAATTACGTATCAGAATCAAATGCACTGATCATCTACTTTCCATAAATTATGAGCAAATTGGTGAAATTACACCTATCAAGAAAAAAAAAAAATTAACAGCCTCCTCCATAACCCCTTAGCTGTCCTATCCATCGCCAAGATAGGTGTTTTGTACCATTTTCAGTAAAAGTCATTTTCAATCAATTTGCTCCTAATTTAGACAAAATAGCTGAAACATTTATCACACAAACTGTACATGTGAGGTCTGCTTTTTTTTACAACAGGTGAAATATGTAGTTTTGAAATGTCCATTTTTTATTTGCGTAAACTACACTACTTTTTTATTTTCCTAGGTACATAATGATGAGGTCTTCATCTATGGGACCCATCCATCTCTTGGACTGACTGTCATTAATAGTACTTGTTTTTCCACAACTACCTAATCACATCTCAATATTACTTCTAAAAATATAGTCGTCAGGCATATAAAGGTTAAAGTTTCATTTCAAGGCTTCCCAAAGGAACTCTCCAGTATCAGTCAGCACAGATCCTCGGTGCACCAGGCATCTTCCTGGGCACACCGAGTCTGTACTGGGCCCACAAGAGATTGCACTG
Organism: Anomaloglossus baeobatrachus; assembly: GCF_048569485.1. Lineage (NCBI taxonomy): Eukaryota > Metazoa > Chordata > Amphibia > Anura > Aromobatidae > Anomaloglossus > Anomaloglossus baeobatrachus. The sequence goes on from NC_134354.1 coordinate 66,008,528, forward strand.
CAGCAGTTCCCATCAGCATCGCTGCCTCTCCTGAGACCTCTGACGGTCTTTTTAGCTGTGTACTAACCTACATCAACTGGCTCCTCAGCTCCTTGATGGCATCCACCTGCGCTGTCTCTGCCATAAGATCCATCAGTTGTTCCAGGACCTTCTCCTGCTGCCGCTCCGCTAACACAGCTTTGCGTCACTCCAGGAGTATTCATGTATCCGCCGAACCACAAGCAAAAGCTTTACGCAGCCTGTAATGAATTTTCGTGGAGCTGACGATCCACCGCAACTAACGCAGTGCAACCACAAGACGTGGCACCAGGAACGCTGCTTGCACTCTAGCATCATATGTGATGGGGTCCTCACTCTGCTTGCTTCTCAGTTGCACTGAGGTAGGCACAGGACGCACTTTGAATACAAAGTCCAGGTTGCTTTATTTAATTGCATAAAGCATGCCACCAGTATAGGAGATATATTGCATATCAGTGCAGGAAAACAACATATGCATTTCAGCCAAGTACGTCCGAGCCAAAGTCAGGAAACTTATCCATGCTAAAGGACCTGTAGAAGAATGTATCATGGTCAAATTTGACCCATGAAGACAGTTTCTAATTACGTATCAGAATCAAATGCACTGATCATCTACTTTCCATAAATTATGAGCAAATTGGTGAAATTACACCTATCAAGAAAAAAAAAATTAACAGCCTCCTCCATAACCCCTTAGCTGTCCTATCCATCGCCAAGATAGGTGTTTTGTACCATTTTCAGTAAAAGTCATTTTCAATCAATTTGCTCCTAATTTAGACAAAATAGCTGAAACATTTATCACACAAACTGTACATGTGAGGTCTGCTTTTTTTTACAACAGGTGAAATATGTAGTTTTGAAATGTCCATTTTTTATTTGCGTAAACTACACTACTTTTTTATTTTCGTCGGTACATAATGATGAGGTCTTCATCTATAGGACCCATCCATCTCTTGGACTGACTGTCATTAATAGTACTTGTTTTTCCACAACTACCTAATCACATCTCAATATTACTTCTAAAAATATAGTCGTCAGGCATATAAAGTTTAAAGTTTCATTTCAAGACTTCCCAAAGGAACTCTCCAGTATCAGTCAGCACAGATCCTCGGTGCACCAGGCATCTTCCTGGGCACACCGAGTCTGTACTGGGCCCACAAGAGATTGCACTGCAGCAGTTCCCATCAGCATCGCTGCCTCTCCTGAGACCTCTGACGGTCCTTTTAGCTGTGTACTAACCTACATCAACTGGCTCCTCAGCTCCTTGATGGCATCCACCTGCGCTGTCTCTGCCATAAGATCCATCAGTTGTTCCAGGACCTTCTCCTGCTGCCGCTCCGCTAACACAGCTTTGCATCACTCCAGGAGTATTCATGTATCCGCCGAACCACAAGCAAAAGCTTTACGCAGCCTGTAATGAATTTTCGTGGAGCTGACGATCCACCGCAACCAACGCAGTGCAACCACAAGACGTGGCACCAGGAACGCTGCTTGCACTCTAGCATCATATGTGATGGGGTCCTCACTCTGCTTGCTTCTCAGTTGCACTGAGGTAGGCACAGGACGCACTTTGAATACAAAGTCCAGGTTGCTTTATTTAATTGCATAAAGCATGCCACCAGTATAGGAGATATATTGCATATCAGTGCAGGAAAACAACATATGCATTTCAGCCAAGTACGTCCGAGCCAAAGTCAGGAAACTTATCCATGCTAAAGGACCTGTAGAAGAATGTATCATGGTCAAATTTGGCCCATGAAGACAGTTTCTAATTACGTATCAGAATCAAATGCACTGATCATCTACTTTCCATAAATTATGAGCAAATTGGTGAAATTACACCTATCAAGAAAAAATAAAAATTAACAGCCTCCTCCATAACGCCTTAGCTGTCCTATCCATCGCCAAGATAGGTGTTTTGTACCATTTTCAGTAAAAGTCATTTTCAATCAATTTGCTCCTAATTTAGACAAAATAGCTGAAACATTTATCACACAAACTGTACATGTGAGGTCTGCTTTTTTTTACAACAGGTGAAATATGTAGTTTTGAAATGTCCATTTTTTATTTGCGTAAACTACACTACTTTTTTATTTTCGTAGGTACATAATGATGAGGTCTTCATCTATAGGACCCATCCATCTCTTGGACTGACTGTCATTAATAGTACTTGTTTTTCCACAACTACCTAATCACATCTCAATATTACTTCTAAAAATATAGTCGTCAGGCATATAAAGTTTAAAGTTTCATTTCAAGGCTTCCCAAAGGAACTCTCCAGTATCAGTCAGCACAGATCCTCGGTGCACCAGGCATCTTCCTGGGCACACCGAGTCTGTACTGGGCCCACAAGAGATTGCACTGCAGCAGTTCCCATCAGCATCGCTGCCTCTCCTGAGACCTCTGATGGTCTTTTTAGCTGTGTACTAACCTACATCAACTGGCTCCTCAGCTCCTTGATGGCATCCACCTGCGCTGTCTCTGCCATAAGATCCATCAGTTGTTCCAGGACCTTCTCCTGCTGCCGCTCCGCTAACACAGCTTTGCATCACTCCAGGAGTATTCATGTATCTGCCGAACCACAAGCAAAAGCTTTACGCAGCCTGTAATGAATTTTCGTGGAGCTGACGATCCACCGCAACCAACGCAGTGCAACCACAAGACGTGGCACCAGGAACGCTGCTTGCACTCTAGCATCATATGTGATGGGGTCCTCACTCTGCTTGCTTCTCAGTTGCACTGAGGTAGGCACAGGACGCACTTTGAATACAAAGTCCAGGTTGCTTTATTTAATTGCATAAAGCATGCCACCAGTATAGGAGATATATTGCATATCAGTGCAGGAAAACAACATATGCATTTCAGCCAAGTACGTCCGAGCCAAAGTCAGGAAACTTATCCATGCTAAAGGACCTGTAGAAGAATGTATCATGGTCAAATTTGGCCCATGAAGACAGTTTCTAATTACGTATCAGAATCAAATGCACTGATCATCTACTTTCCATAAATTATGAGCAAATTGGTGAAATTACACCTATCAAGAAAAAAAAAAAATTAACAGCCTCCTCCATAACCCCTTAGCTGTCCTATCCATCGCCAAGATAGGTGTTTTGTACCATTTTCAGTAAAAGTCATTTTCAATCAATTTGCTCCTAATTTAGACAAAATAGCTGAAACATTTATCACACAAACTGTACATGTGAGGTCTGCTTTTTTTTACAACAGGTGAAATATGTAGTTTTGAAATGTCCATTTTTTATTTGCGTAAACTACACTACTTTTTTATTTTCCTAGGTACATAATGATGAGGTCTTCATCTATGGGACCCATCCATCTCTTGGACTGACTGTCATTAATAGTACTTGTTTTTCCACAACTACCTAATCACATCTCAATATTACTTCTAAAAATATAGTCGTCAGGCATATAAAGGTTAAAGTTTCATTTCAAGGCTTCCCAAAGGAACTCTCCAGTATCAGTCAGCACAGATCCTCGGTGCACCAGGCATCTTCCTGGGCACACCGAGTCTGTACTGGGCCCACAAGAGATTGCACTGCAGCAGTTCCCATCAGCATCGCTGCCTCTCCTGAGACCTCTGACGGTCTTTTTAGCTGTGTACTAACCTACATCAACTGGCTCCTCAGCTCCTTGATGGCATCCACCTGCGCTGTCTCTGCCATAAGATCCATCAGTTGTTCCAGGACCTTCTCCTGCTGCCGCTCCGCTAACACAGCTTTGCGTCACTCCAGAAGTATTCATGTATCCGCCGAACCACAAGCAAAAGCTTTACGCAGCCTGTAATGAATTTTCGTGGAGCTGACGATCCACCGCAACTAACGCAGTGCAACCACAAGACGTGGCACCAGGAACGCTGCTTGCACTCTAGCATCATATGTGATGGGGTCCTCACTCTGCTTGCTTCTCAGTTGCACTGAGGTAGGCACAGGACGCACTTTGAATACAAAGTCCAGGTTGCTTTATTTAATTGCATAAAGCATGCCACCAGTATAGGAGATATATTGCATATCAGTGCAGGAAAACAACATATGCATTTCAGCCAAGTACGTCCGAGCCAAAGTCAGGAAACTTATCCATGCTAAAGGACCTGTAGAAGAATGTATCATGGTCAAATTTGACCCATGAAGACAGTTTCTAATTACGTATCAGAATCAAATGCACTGATCATCTACTTTCCATAAATTATGAGCAAATTGGTGAAATTACACCTATCAAGAAAAAAAAAATTAACAGCCTCCTCCATAACCCCTTAGCTGTCCTATCCATCGCCAAGATAGGTGTTTTGTACCATTTTCAGTAAAAGTCATTTTCAATCAATTTGCTCCTAATTTAGACAAAATAGCTGAAACATTTATCACACAAACTGTACATGTGAGGTCTGCTTTTTTTTACAACAGGTGAAATATGTAGTTTTGAAATGTCCATTTTTTATTTGCGTAAACTACACTACTTTTTTATTTTCGTCGGTACATAATGATGAGGTCTTCATCTATAGGACCCATCCATCTCTTGGACTGACTGTCATTAATAGTACTTGTTTTTCCACAACTACCTAATCACATCTCAATATTACTTCTAAAAATATAGTCGTCAGGCATATAAAGTTTAAAGTTTCATTTCAAGACTTCCCAAAGGAACTCTCCAGTATCAGTCAGCACAGATCCTCGGTGCACCAGGCATCTTCCTGGGCACACCGAGTCTGTACTGGGCCCACAAGAGATTGCACTGCAGCAGTTCCCATCAGCATCGCTGCCTCTCCTGAGACCTCTGACGGTCCTTTCAGCTGTGTACTAACCTACATCAACTGGCTCCTCAGCTCCTTGATGGCATCCACCTGCGCTGTCTCTGCCATAAGATCCATCAGTTGTTCCAGGACCTTCTCCTGCTGCCGCTCCGCTAACACAGCTTTGCATCACTCCAGGAGTATTCATGTATCCGCCGAACCACAAGCAAAAGCTTTACGCAGCCTGTAATGAATTTTCGTGGAGCTGACGATCCACCGCAACCAACGCAGTGCAACCACAAGACGTGGCACCAGGAACGCTGCTTGCACTCTAGCATCATATGTGATGGGGTCCTCACTCTGCTTGCTTCTCAGTTGCACTGAGGTAGGCACAGGACGCACTTTGAATACAAAGTCCAGGTTGCTTTATTTAATTGCATAAAGCATGCCACCAGTATAGGAGATATATTGCATATCAGTGCAGGAAAACAACATATGCATTTCAGCCAAGTACGTCCGAGCCAAAGTCAGGAAACTTATCCATGCTAAAGGACCTGTAGAAGAATGTATCATGGTCAAATTTGGCCCATGAAGACAGTTTCTAATTACGTATCAGAATCAAATGCACTGATCATCTACTTTCCATAAATTATGAGCAAATTGGTGAAATTACACCTATCAAGAAAAAAAAAAATTAACAGCCTCCTCCATAACCCCTTAGCTGTCCTATCCATCGCCAAGATAGGTGTTTTGTACCATTTTCAGTACAAGTCATTTTCAATCAATTTGCTCCTAATTTAGACAAAATAGCTGAAACATTTATCACACAAACTGTACATGTGAGGTCTGCTTTTTTTTACAACAGGTGAAATATGTAGTTTTGAAATGTCCAATTTTTATTTGCGTAAACTACACTACTTTTTTATTTTCGTAGGTACATAATGATGAGGTCTTCATCTATAGGACCCATCCATCTCTTGGACTGACTGTCATTAATAGTACTTGTTTTTCCACAACTACCTAATCACATCTCAATATTACTTCTAAAAATATAGTCGTCAGGCATATAAAGTTTAAAGTTTCATTTCAAGGCTTCCCAAAGGAACTCTCCAGTATCAGTCAGCACAGATCCTCGGTGCACCAGGCATCTTCCTGGGCACACCGAGTCTGTACTGGGCCCACAAGAGATTGCACTGCAGCAGTTCCCATCAGCATCGCTGCCTCTCCTGAGACCTCTGATGGTCTTTTTAGCTGTGTACTAACCTACATCAACTGGCTCCTCAGCTCCTTGATGGCATCCACCTGCGCTGTCTCTGCCATAAGATCCATCAGTTGTTCCAGGACCTTCTCCTGCTGCCGCTCCGCTAACACAGCTTTGCATCACTCCAGGAGTATTCATGTATCTGCCGAACCACAAGCAAAAGCTTTACGCAGCCTGTAATGAATTTTCGTGGAGCTGACGATCCACCGCAACCAACGCAGTGCAACCACAAGACGTGGCACCAGGAACGCTGCTTGCACTCTAGCATCATATGTGATGGGGTCCTCACTCTGCTTGCTTCTCAGTTGCACTGAGGTAGGCACAGGACGCACTTTGAATACAAAGTCCAGGTTGCTTTATTTAATTGCATAAAGCATGCCACCAGTATAGGAGATATATTGCATATCAGTGCAGGAAAACAACATATGCATTTCAGCCAAGTACGTCCAAGCCAAAGTCAGGAAACTTATCCATGCTAAAGGACCTGTAGAAGAATGTATCATGGTCAAATTTGACCCATGAAGACAGTTTCTAATTACGTATCAGAATCAAATGCACTGATCATCTACTTTCCATAAATTATGAGCAAACTAGTGAAATTACACCTATCAAGAAAAAAAAAATTAACAGCCTCCTCCATAACCCCTTAGCTGTCCTATCCATCGCCAAGATAGGTGTTTTGTACCAGTTTCTGTAAGTCATTTTCAATCAATTTGCTCCTAATTTAGACAAAATAGCTGAAACATTTATCACACAAACTGTACATGTGAGGTCTGCTTTTTTTTCCAACAGGTGAAATATGTAGTTTTGAAATGTCCATTTTTTATTTGCGTAAACTACACTACTTTTTTATTTTCGTAGGTACATAATGATGAGGTCTTCATCTATAGGACCCATCCATCTCTTGGACTGACTGTCATTAATAGTACTTGTTTTTCCACAACTACCTAATCACATCTCAATATTACTTCTAAAAATATAGTCGTCAGGCATATAAAGTTTAAAGTTTCATTTCAAGGCTTCCCAAAGGAACTCTCCAGTATCAGTCAGCACAGATCCTCGGTTCACCAGGCAACTTCCTGGGCACACCGAGTCTGTACTGGGCCCACAAGAGATTGCACTGCAGCAGTTCCCATCAGCATCGCTGCCTCTCCTGAGACCTCTGACGGTCTTTTTAGCTGTGTACTAACCTACATCAACTGGCTCCTCAGCTCCTTGATGGCATCCACCTGCGCTGTCTCTGCCATAAGATCCATCAGTTGTTCCAGGACCTTCTCCTGCTGCCGCTCCGCTAACACAGCTTTGCATCACTCCAGGAGTATTTATGTATCCGCCGAACCACAAGCAAAAGCTTTACGCAGCCTGTAATGAATTTTCGTGGAGCTGACGATCCACCGCAACCAATGCAGTGCAACCACAAGACGTGGCACCAGGAACGCTGCTTGCACTCTAGCATCATATGTGATGGGGTCCTCACTCTGCTTGCTTCTCAGTTGCACTGAGGTAGGCACAGGACGCACTTTGAATACAAAGTCCAGGTTGCTTTATTTAATTGCATAAAGCATGCCACCAGTATAGGAGATATATTGCATATCAGTGCAGGAAAACAACATATGCATTTCAGCCAAGTACGTCCGAGCCAAAGTCAGGAAACTTATCCATGCTAAAGGACCTGTAGAAGAATGTATCATGGTCAAATTTGACCCATGAAGACAGTTTCTAATTACGTATCAGAATCAAATGCACTGATCATCTACTTTCCATAAATTATGAGCAAATTGGAGAAATTACACCTATCAAGAAAAAAAAAAATTAACAGCCTCCTCCATAACCCCTTAGCTGTCCTATCCATCACCAAGATAGGTGTTTTGTACCATTTTCAGTACAAGTCATTTTCAAATAATTTGCTCTTAATTTAGACAAAATAGCTGAAACATTTATCACACAAACTGTACATGTGAGGTCTGCTTTTTTTTACAACAGGTGAAATATGTAGTTTTGAAATGTCCATTTTTTATTTGCGTAAACTACACTACTTTTTTATTTTCGTAGGTACATAATGATGAGGTCTTCATCTATAGGACCCATCCATCTCTTGGACTGACTGTCATTAATAGTACTTGTTTTTCCACAACTACCTAATCACATCTCAATATTACTTCTAAAAATATAGTCGTCAGGCATATAAAGTTTAAAGTTTCATTTCAAGGCTTCCCAAAGAAACTCTCCAGTATCAGTCAGCACAGATCCTCGGTGCACCAGGCATCTTCCTGGGCACACCGAGTCTGTACTGGGCCCACAAGAGATTGCACTGCAGCAGTTCCCATCAGCATCGCTGCCTCTCCTGAGACCTCTGACGGTCTTTTTAGCTGTGTACTAACCTACATCAACTGGCTCCTCAGCTCCTTGATGGCATCCACCTGCGCTGTCTCTGCCATAAGATCCATCAGTTGTTCCAGGACCTTCTCCTGCTGCCGCTCCGCTAACACAGCTTTGCATCACTCCAGGAGTATTCATGTATCCGCCGAACCACAAGCAAAAGCTTTACGCAGCCTGTAATGAATTTTCGTGGAGCTGACGATCCACCGCAACCAACGCAGTGCAACCACAAGACGTGGCACCAGGAACGCTGCTTGCACTCTAGCATCATATGTGATGGGGTCCTCACTCTGCTTGCTTCTCAGTTGCACTGAGGTAGGCACAGGACGCACTTTGAATACAAAGTCCAGGTTGCTTTATTTAATTGCATAAAGCATGCCACCAGTATAGGAGATATATTGCATATCAGTGCAGGAAAACAACATATGCATTTCAGCCAAGTACGTCCGAGCCATAGTCAGGAAACTTATCCATGCTAAAGGACCTGTAGAAGAATGTATCATGGTCAAATTTGACCCATGAAGACAGTTTCTAATTACGTATCAGAATCAAATGCACTGATCATCTACTTTCCATAAATTATGAGCAAATTGGTGAAATTACACCTATCAAGAAAAAATAAAAATTAACAGCCTCCTCCATAACCCCTTAGCTGTCCTATCCATCGCCAAGATAGGTGTTTTGTACCATTTTCAGTAAAAGTCATTTTCAATCAATTTGCTCCTAATTTAGACAAAATAGCTGAAACATTTATCACACAAACTGTACATGTGAGGTCTGCTTTTTTTTACAACAGGTGAAATATGTAGTTTTGAAATGTCCATTTTTTATTTGCGTAAACTACACTACTTTTTTATTTTCGTAGGTACATAATGATGAGGTCTTCATCTATAGGACCCATCCATCTCTTGGACTGACTGTCATTAATAGTACTTGTTTTTCCACAACTACCTAATCACATCTCAATATTACTTCTAAAAATATAGTCGTCAGGCATATAAAGTTTAAAGTTTCATTTCAAGGCTTCCCAAAGGAACTCTCCAGTATCAGTCAGCACAGATCCTCGGTGCACCAGGCATCTTCCTGGGCACACCGAGTCTGTACTGGGCCCACAAGAGATTGCACTGCAGCAGTTCCCATCAGCATCGCTGCCTCTCCTGAGACCTCTGACGGTCTTTTTAGCTGTGTACTAACCTACATCAACTGGCTCCTCAGCTCCTTGATGGCATCCACCTGCGCTGTCTCTGCCATAAGATCCATCAGTTGTTCCAGGACCTTCTCCTGCTGCCGCTCCGCTAACACAGCTTTGCATCACTCCAGGAGTATTCATGTATCTGCCGAACCACAAGCAAAAGCTTTACGCAGCCTGTAATGAATTTTCGTGGAGCTGACGATCCACCGCAACCAACGCAGTGCAACCACAAGACGTGGCACCAGGAACGCTGCTTGCACTCTAGCATCATATGTGATGGGGTCCTCACTCTGCTTGCTTCTCAGTTGCACTGAGGTAGGCACAGGACGCACTTTGAATACAAAGTCCAGGTTGCTTTATTTAATTGCATAAAGCATGCCACCAGTATAGGAGATATATTGCATATCAGTGCAGGAAAACAACATATGCATTTCAGCCAAGTACGTCCAAGCCAAAGTCAGGAAACTTATCCATGCTAAAGGACCTGTAGAAGAATGTATCATGGTCAAATTTGACCCATGAAGACAGTTTCTAATTACGTATCAGAATCAAATGCACTGATCATCTACTTTCCATAAATTATGAGCAAACTAGTGAAATTACACCTATCAAGAAAAAAAAAATTAACAGCCTCCTCCATAACCCCTTAGCTGTCCTATCCATCGCCAAGATAGGTGTTTTGTACCAGTTTCTGTAAGTCATTTTCAATCAATTTGCTCCTAATTTAGACAAAATAGCTGAAACATTTATCACACAAACTGTACATGTGAGGTCTGCTTTTTTTTCCAACAGGTGAAATATGTAGTTTTGAAATGTCCATTTTTTATTTGCGTAAACTACACTACTTTTTTATTTTCGTAGGTACATAATGATGAGGTCTTCATCTATAGGACCCATCCATCTCTTGGACTGACTGTCATTAATAGTACTTGTTTTTCCACAACTACCTAATCACATCTCAATATTACTTCTAAAAATATAGTCGTCAGGCATATAAAGTTTAAAGTTTCATTTCAAGGCTTCCCAAAGGAACTCTCCAGTATCAGTCAGCACAGATCCTCGGTTCACCAGGCAACTTCCTGGGCACACCGAGTCTGTACTGGGCCCACAAGAGATTGCACTGCAGCAGTTCCCATCAGCATCGCTGCCTCTCCTGAGACCTCTGACGGTCTTTTTAGCTGTGTACTAACCTACATCAACTGGCTCCTCAGCTCCTTGATGGCATCCACCTGCGCTGTCTCTGCCATAAGATCCATCAGTTGTTCCAGGACCTTCTCCTGCTGCCGCTCCGCTAACACAGCTTTGCATCACTCCAGGAGTATTTATGTATCCGCCGAACCACAAGCAAAAGCTTTATGCAGCCTGTAATGAATTTTCGTGGAGCTGACGATCCACCGCAACCAATGCAGTGCAACCACAAGACGTGGCACCAGGAACGCTGCTTGCACTCTAGCATCATATGTGATGGGGTCCTCACTCTGCTTGCTTCTCAGTTGCACTGAGGTAGGCACAGGATGCACTTTGAATACAAAGTCCAGGTTGCTTTATTTAATTGCATAAAGCATGCCACCAGTATAGGAGATATATTGCATATCAGTTCAGGAAAACAACATATGCATTTCAGCCAAGTACGTCCAAGCCAAAGTCAGGAAACTTATCCATGCTAAAGGACCTGTAGAAGAATGTATCATGGTCAAATTTGACCCATGAAGACAGTTTCTAATTACGTATCAGAATCAAATGCACTGATCATCTACTTTCCATAAATTATGAGCAAATTGGTGAAATTACACCTATCAAGAAAAAAAAAAATTAACAGCCTCCTCCATAACCCCTTAGCTGTCCTATCCATCGCCAAGATAGGTGTTTTGTACCATTTTCAGTAAAAGTCATTTTCAATCAATTTGCTCTTAATTTAGACAAAATAGCTGAAACATTTATCACACAAACTGTACATGTGAGGTCTGCTTTTTTTTGCAACAGGTGAAATATGTAGTTTTGAAATGTCCATTTTTTATTTGCGTAAACTACACTACTTTTTTATTTTCGTAGGTACATAATGATGAGGTCTTCATCTATAGGACCCATCCATCTCTTGGACTGACTGTCATTAATAGTACTTGTTTTTCCACAACTACCTAATCACATCTCAATATTACTTCTAAAAATATAGTCGTCAGGCATATAAAGTTTAAAGTTTCATTTCAAGGCTTCCCAAAGGAACTCTCCAGTATCAGTCAGCACAGATCCTCGGTGCACCAGGCATCTTCCTGGGCACACCGAGTCTGTACTGGGCCCACAAGAGATTGCACTGCAGCAGTTCCCATCAGCATCGCTGCCTCTCCTGAGACCTCTGACGGTCTTTTTAGCTGTGTACTAAGCTACATCAACTGGCTCCTCAGCTCCTTGATGGCATCCACCTGCGCTGTCTCTGCCATAAGATCCATCAGTTGTTCCAGGACCTTCTCCTGCTGCCGCTCCGCTAACACAGCTTTGCATCACTCCAGGAGTATTCATGTATCCGCCGAACCACAAGCAAAAGCTTTACGCAGCCTGTAATGAATTTTCGTGGAGCTGACGATCCACCGCAACCAACGCAGTGCAACCACAAGACGTGGCACCAGGATCGCTGCTTGCACTCTAGCATCATATGTGATGGGGTCCTCACTCTGCTTGCTTCTCAGTTGCACTGAGGTAGGCACAGGACGCACTTTGAATACAAAGTCCAGGTTGCTTTATTTAATTGCATAAAGCATGCCACCAGTATAGGAGATATATTGCATATCAGTGCAGGAAAACAACATATGCATTTCAGCCAAGTACGTCCAAGCCAAAGTCAGGAAACTTATCCATGCTAAAGGACCTGTAGAAGAATGTATCATATTCAAATTTGACCCATGAAGACAGTTTCTAATTACGTATCAGAATCAAATGCACTGATCATCTACTTTCCATAAATTATGAGCAAATTGGTGAAATTACACCTATCAAGAAAAAAAAAATTAACAGCCTCCTCCATAACCCCTTAGCTGTCCTATCCATCGCCAAGATAGGTGTTTTGTACCAGTTTCAGTAAGTCATTTTCAATCAATTTGCTCCTAATTTAGACAAAATAGCTGAAACATTTATCACACAAACTGTACATGTGAGGTCTGCTTTTTTTTACAACAGGTGAAATATGTAGTTTTGAAATGTCCATTTTTTATTTGCGTAAACTACACTACTTTTTTATTTTCGTAGGTACATAATGATGAGGTCTTCATCTATAGGACCCATCCATCTCTTGGACTGACTGTCATTAATAGTACTTGTTTTTCCACAACTACCTAATCACATCTCAATATTACTTCTAAAAATATAGTCGTCAGGCATATAAAGTTTAAAGTTTCATTTCAAGGCTTCCCAAAGAAACTCTCCAGTATCAGTCAGCACAGATCCTCGGTGCACCAGGCATCTTCCTGGGCACACCGAGTCTGTACTGGGCCCACAAGAGATTGCACTGCAGCAGTTCCCATCAGCATCGCTGCCTCTCCTGAGACCTCTGACGGTCTTTTTAGCTGTGTACTAACCTACATCAACTGGCTCCTCAGCTCCTTGATGGCATCCACCTGCGCTGTCTCTGCCATAAGATCCATCAGTTGTTCCAGGACCTTCTCCTGCTGCCGCTCCGCTAACACAGCTTTGCATCACTCCAGGAGTATTCATGTATCCGCCGAACCACAAGCAAAAGCTTTACGCAGCCTGTAATGAATTTTCGTGGAGCTGACGATCCACCGCAACCAACGCAGTGCAACCACAAGACGTGGCACCAGGAACGCTGCTTGCACTCTAGCATCATATGTGATGGGGTCCTCACTCTGCTTGCTTCTCAGTTGCACTGAGGTAGGCACAGGACGCACTTTGAATACAAAGTCCAGGTTGCTTTATTTAATTGCATAAAGCATGCCACCAGTATAGGAGATATATTGCATATCAGTGCAGGAAAACAACATATGCATTTCAGCCAAGTACGTCCGAGCCAAAGTCAGGAAACTTATCCATGCTAAAGGACCTGTAGAAGAATGTATCATGGTCAAATTTGACCCATGAAGACAGTTTCTAATTACGTATCAGAATCAAATGCACTGATCATCTACTTTCCATAAATTATGAGCAAATTGGTGAAATTACACCTATCAAGAAAAAAAAAAAAATAACAGCCTCCTCCATAACCCCTTAGCTGTCCTATCCATCGCCAAGATAGGTGTTTTGTACCATTTTCAGTACAAGTCATTTTCAATCAATTTGCTCCTAATTTAGACAAAATAGCTGAAACATTTATCACACAAACTGTACATGTGAGGTCTGCTTTTTTTTACAACAGGTGAAATATGTAGTTTTGAAATGTCCATTTTTTATTTGCGTAAACTACACTACTTTTTTATTTTCGTAGGTACATAATGATGAGGTCTTCATCTATAGGACCCATCCATCTCTTGGACTGACTGTCATTAATAGTACTTGTTTTTCCACAACTACCTAATCAGTAATCACATCTCAATATTACTTCTAAAAATATAGTCGTCAGGCATATAAAGTTTAAAGTTTCATTTCAAGGCTTCCCAAAGGAACTCTCCAGTATCAGTCAGCACAGATCCTCGGTGCACCAGGCATCTTCCTGGGCACACCGAGTCTGTACTGGGCCCACAAGACATTGCACTGCAGCAGTTCCCATCAGCATCGCTGCCTCTCCTGAGACCTCTGACGGTCTTTTTAGCTGTGTACTAACCTACATCAACTGGCTCCTCAGCTCCTTGATGGCATCCACCTGCGCTGTCTCTGCCATAAGATCCATCAGTTGTTCCAGGACCTTCTCCTGCTGCCGCTCCGCTAACACAGCTTTGCATCACTCCAGGAGTATTCATTTATCCGCCGAACCACAAGCAAAAGCTTTACGCAGCCTGTAATGAATTTTCGTGGAGCTGACGATCCACCGCAACCAACGCAGTGCAACCACAAGACGTGGCACCAGGAACGCTGCTTGCACTCTAGCATCATATGTGATGGGGTCCTCACTCTGCTTGCTTCTCAGTTGCACTGAGGTAGGCACAGGACGCACTTTGAATACAAAGTCCAGGTTGCTTTATTTAATTGCATAAAGCATGCCACCAGTATAGGAGATATATTGCATATCAGTGCAGGAAAACAACATATGCATTTCAGCCAAGTACGTCCGAGCCAAAGTCAGGAAACTTATCCATGCTAAAGGACCTGTAGAAGAATGTATCATGGTCAAATTTGACCCATGAAGACAGTTTCTAATTACGTATCAGAATCAAATGCACTGATCATCTACTTTCCATAAATTATGAGCAAATTGGTGAAATTACACCTATCAAGAAAAAAAAAAATTAACAGCCTCCTCCATAACCCCTTAGCTGTCCTATCCATCGCCAAGATAGGTGTTTTGTACCATTTTCAGTACAAGTCATTTTCAAATAATTTGCTCTTAATTTAGACAAAATAGCTGAAACATTTATCACACAAACTGTACATGTGAGGTCTGCTTTTTTTTACAACAGGTGAAATATGTAGTTTTGAAATGTCCATTTTTTATTTGCGTAAACTACACTACTTTTTTATTTTCGTAGGTACATAATGATGAGGTCTTCATCTATAGGACCATCCATCTCTTGGACTGACTGTCATTAATAGTACTTGTTTTTCCACAACTACCTAATCACATCTCAATATTACTTCTAAAAATATAGTCGTCAGGCATATAAAGTTTAAAGTTTCATTTCAAGGCTTCCCAAAGGAACTCTCCAGTATCAGTCAGCACAGATCCTCGGTGCACCAGGCATCTTCCTGGGCACACCGATTCTGTACTGGGCCCACAAGAGATTGCACTGCAGCAGTTCCCATCAGCATCGCTGCCTCTCCTGAGACCTCTGACGGTCTTTTTAGCTGTGTACTAACCTACATCAACTGGCTCCTCAGCTCCTTGATGGCATCCACCTGCGCTGTCTCTGCCATAAGATCCATCAGTTGTTCCAGGACCTTCTCCTGCTGCCGCTCCGCTAACACAGCTTTGCATCACTCCAGGAGTATTCATGTATCCGCCGAACCACAAGCAAAAGCTTTACGCAGCCTGTAATGAATTTTCGTGGAGCTGACGATCCACCGCAACCAACGCAGTGCTACCACAAGACGTGGCACCAGTAACGCTGCTTGCACTCTAGCATCATATGTGATGGGGTCCTCACTCTGCTTGCTTCTCAGTTGCACTGAGGTAGGCACAGGACGCACTTTGAATACAAATTCCAGGTTGCTTTATTTAATTGCATAAAGCATGCCACCAGTATAGGAGACATATTGCATATCAGTGCAGGAAAACAACATATGCATTTCAGCCAAGTACGTCCGAGCCAAAGTCAGGAAACTTATCCATGCTAAAGGACCTGTAGAAGAATGTATCATGGTCAAATTTGACCCATGAAGACAGTTTCTAATTACGTATCAGAATCAAATGCACTGATCATCTACTTTCCATAAATTATGAGCAAATTGGTGAAATTACACCTATCAAGAAAAAAAAAAAATTAACAGCCTCCTCCATAACCCCTTAGCTGTCCTATCCATCGCCAAGATAGGTGTTTTGTACCATTTTCAGTAAAAGTCATTTTCAATCAATTTGCTCCTAATTTAGACAAAATAGCTGAAACATTTATCACACAAACTGTACATGTGAGGTCTGCTTTTTTTTACAACAGGTGAAATATGTAGTTTTGAAATGTCCATTTTTTATTTGCGTAAACTACACTACTTTTTTATTTTCGTCGGTACATAATGATGAGGTCTTCATCTATAGGACCCATCCATCTCTTGGACTGACTGTCATTAATAGTACTTGTTTTTCCACAACTACCTAATCACATCTCAATATTACTTCTAAAAATATAGTCGTCAGGCATATAAAGTTTAAAGTTTCATTTCAAGACTTCCCAAAGGAACTCTCCAGTATCAGTCAGCACAGATCCTCGGTGCACCAGGCATCTTCCTGGGCACACCGAGTCTGTACTGGGCCCACAAGAGATTGCACTGCAGCAGTTCCCATCAGCATCGCTGCCTCTCCTGAGACCTCTGACGGTCCTTTTATCTGTGTACTAACCTACATCAACTGGCTCCTCAGCTCCTTGATGGCATCCACCTGCGCTGTCTCTGCCATAAGATCCATCAGTTGTTCCAGGACCTTCTCCTGCTGCCGCTCCGCTAACACAGCTTTGCATCACTCCAGGAGTATTCATGTATCCGCCGAACCACAAGCAAAAGCTTTACGCAGCCTGTAATGAATTTTCGTGGAGCTGACGATCCACCGCAACCA
Source organism: Anomaloglossus baeobatrachus (assembly GCF_048569485.1). NCBI lineage: Eukaryota > Metazoa > Chordata > Amphibia > Anura > Aromobatidae > Anomaloglossus > Anomaloglossus baeobatrachus. The sequence continues at coordinate 66,025,482 of NC_134354.1, forward strand.
ACGCAGTGCAACCACAAGACGTGGCACCAGGAACGCTGCTTGCACTCTAGCATCATATGTGATGGGGTCCTCACTCTGCTTGCTTCTCAGTTGCACTGAGGTAGGCACAGGACGCACTTTGAATACAAAGTCCAGGTTGCTTTATTTAATTGCATAAAGCATGACACCAGTATAGGAGATATATTGCATATCAGTGCAGGAAAACAACATATGCATTTCAGCCAAGTACGTCCGAGCTAAAGTTAGGAAACTTATCCATGCTAAAGGACCTGTAGAAGAATGTATCATGGTCAAATTTGACCCATGAAGACAGTTTCTAATTACGTATCAGAATCAAATGCACTGATCATCTACTTTCCATAAATTATGAGCAAATTGGTGAAATTACACCTATCAAGAAAAAAAAAAATTAACAGCCTCCTCCATAACCCCTTAGCTGTCCTATCCATCGCCAAGATAGGTGTTTTGTACCATTTTCAGTACAAGTCATTTTCAATCAATTTGCTCCTAATTTAGACAAAATAGCTGAAACATTTATCACACAAACTGTACATGTGAGGTCTGCTTTTTTTTACAACAGGTGAAATATGTAGTTTTGAAATGTCCATTTTTTATTTGCGTAAACTACACTACTTTTTTATTTTTGTAGGTACATAATGATGAGGTCTTCATCTATAGGACCCATCCATCTCTTGGACTGACTGTCATTAATAGTACTTGTTTTTCCACAACTACCTAATCACATCTCAATATTACTTCTAAAAATATAGTCGTCAGGCATATAAAGTTTAAAGTTTCATTTCAAGGCTTCCCAAAGAAACTCTCCAGTATCAGTCAGCACAGATCCTCGGTGCACCAGGCATCTTCCTGGGCACACCGAGTCTGTACTGGGCCCACAAGAGATTGCACTGCAGCAGTTCCCATCAGCATCGCTGCCTCTCCTGAGACCTCTGACGGTCTTTTTAGCTGTGTACTAACCTACATCAACTGGCTACTCAGCTCCTTGATGGCATCCACCTGCGCTGTCTCTGCCATAAGATCCATCAGTTGTTCCAGGACCTTCTCCTGCTGCCGCTCCGCTAACACAGCTTTGCATCACTCCAGGAGTATTCATGTATCCGCCGAACCACAAGCAAAAGCTTTACGCAGCCTGTAATGAATTTTCGTGGAGCTGACGATCCACCGCAACCAACGCAGTGCAACCACAAGACGTGGCACCAGGAACGCTGCTTGCACTCTAGCATCATATGTGATGGGGTCCTCACTCTGCTTGCTTCTCAGTTGCACTGAGGTAGGCAAAGGACACACTTTGAATACAAAGTCCAGGTTGCTTTATTTAATTGTATAAAGCATGCCACCAGTATAGGAGATATATTGCATATCAGTGCAGGAAAACAACATATGCATTTCAGCCAAGTACGTCCGAGCCAAAGTCAGGAAACTTATCCATGCCAAAGGACCTGTAGAAGAATGTATCATGGTCAAATTTGACCCATGAAGACAGTTTCTAATTACGTATCAGAATCAAATGCACTGATCATCTACTTTCCATAAATTATGAGCAAATTGGTGAAATTACACCTATCAAGAAAAAAAAAAATTAACAGCCTCCTCCATAACCCCTTAGCTGTCCTATCCATCGCCAAGATAGGTGTTTTGTACCATTTTCAGTAAAAGTCATTTTCAATCAATTTGCTCCTAATTTAGACAAAATAGCTGAAACATTTATCACACAAACTGTACATGTGAGGTCTGCTTTTTTTTACAACAGGTGAAATATGTAGTTTTGAAATGTCCATTTTTTATTTGCGTAAACTACACTACTTTTTTATTTTCGTAGGTACATAATGATGAGGTCTTCATCTATAGGACCCATCCATCTCTTGGACTAACTGTCATTAATAGTACTTGTTTTTCCACAACTACCTAATCACATCTCAATATTACTTTTAAAAATATAGTCGTCAGGCATATAAAGTTTAAAGTTTCATTTCAAGGCTTCCCAAAGGAACTCTCCAGTCTCAGTCAGCACAGATCCTCGGTGCACCAGGCATCTTCCTGGGCACACCGAGTCTGTACTGGGCCCACAAGAGATTGCACTGCAGCAGTTCCCATCAGCATCGCTGCCTCTCCTGAGACCTCTGACGGTCTTTTTAGCTGTGTACTAACCTACATCAACTGGCTCCTCAGCTCCTTGATGGCATCCACCTGCGCTGTCTCTGCCATAAGATCCATCAGTTGTTCCAGGACCTTCTCCTGCTGCCGCTCCGCTAACACAGCTTTGCATCACTCCAGGAGTATTCATGTATCCGCCGAACCACAAGCAAAAGCTTTACGCAGCCTGTAATGAATTTTCGTGGAGCTGACGATCCACCGCAACCAACGCAGTGCAACCACAAGACGTGGCACCAGGAACGCTGCTTGCACTCTAGCATCATATGTGATGGGGTCCTCACTCTGCTTGCTTCTCAGTTGCACTGAGGTAGGCACAGGACGCACTTTGAATACAAAGTCCAGGTTGCTTTATTTAATTGCATAAAGCATGCCACCAGTATAGGAGATATATTGCATATCAGTGCAGGAAAACAACATATGCATTTCAGCCAAGTACGTCCGAGCCAAAGTCAGGAAACTTATCCATGCTAAAGGACCTGTAGAAGAATGTATCATGGTCAAATTTGACCCATGAAGACAGTTTCTAATTACGTATCAGAATCAAATGCACTGATCATCTACTTTCCATAAATTATGAGCAAATTGGTGAAATTACACCTATCAAGAAAAAAAAAAATTAACAGCCTCCTCCATAACCCCTTAGCTGTCCTATCCATCGCCAAGATAGGTGTTTTGTACCATTTTCAGTACAAGTCATTTTCAAATAATTTGCTCTTAATTTAGACAAAATAGCTGAAACATTTATCACACAAACTGTACATGTGAGGTCTGCTTTTTTTTACAACAGGTGAAATATGTAGTTTTGAAATGTCCATTTTTTATTTGCGTAAACTACACTACTTTTTTATTTTCGTAGGTACATAATGATGAGGTCTTCATCTATAGGACCCATCCATCTCTTGGACTGACTGTCATTAATAGTACTTGTTTTTCCACAACTACCTAATCACATCTCAATATTACTTCTAAAAATATAGTCGTCAGGCATATAAAGTTTAAAGTTTCATTTCAAGGCTTCCCAAAGGAACTCTCCAGTATCAGTCAGCACAGATCCTCGGTGCACCAGGCAACTTCCTGGGCACACCGAGTCTGTACTGGGCCCACAAGAGATTGCACTGCAGCAGTTCCCATCAGCATCGCTGCCTCTCCTGAGACCTCTGACGGTCTTTTTAGCTGTGTACTAACCTACATCAACTGGCTACTCAGCTCCTTGATGGCATCCACCTGCGCTGTCTCTGCCATAAGATCCATCAGTTGTTCCAGGACCTTCTCCTGCTGCCGCTCCGCTAACACAGCTTTGCATCACTCCAGGAGTATTCATGTATCCGCCGAACCACAAGCAAAAGCTTTACGCAGCCTGTAATGAATTTTCGTGGAGCTGACGATCCACCGCAAACAACGCAGTGCAACCACAAGACGTGGCACCAGGAACGCTGCTTGCACTCTAGCATCATATGTGATGGGGTCCTCACTCTGCTTGCTTCTCAGTTGCACTGAGGTAGGCACAGGACGCACTTTGAATACAAAGTCCAGGTTGCTTTATTTAATTGCATAAAGCATGCCACCAGTATAGGAGATATATTGCATATCAGTGCAGGAAAACAACATATGCATTTCAGCCAAGTACGTCCGAGCCAAAGTCAGGAAACTTATCCATGCTAAAGGACCTGTAGAAGAATGTATCATGGTCAAATTTGACCCATGAAGACAGTTTCTAATTACGTATCAGAATCAAATGCACTGATCATCTACTTTCCATAAATTATGAGCAAATTGGTGAAATTACACCTATCAAGAAAAAAAAAAATTAACAGCCTCCTCCATAACCCCTTAGCTGTCCTATCCATCGCCAAGATAGGTGTTTTGTACCATTTTCAGTACAAGTCATTTTCAAATAATTTGCTCTTAATTTAGACAAAATAGCTGAAACATTTATCACACAAACTGTACATGTGAGGTCTGCTTTTTTTTACAACAGGTGAAATATGTAGTTTTGAAATGTCCATTTTTTATTTGCGTAAACTACACTACTTTTTTATTTTCGTAGGTACATAATGATGAGGTCTTCATCTATAGGACCCATCCATCTCTTGGACTGACTGTCATTAATAGTACTTGTTTTTCCACAACTACCTAATCACATCTCAATATTACTTCTAAAAATATAGTCGTCAGGCATATAAAGTTTAAAGTTTCATTTCAAGGCTTCCCAAAGGAACTCTCCAGTATCAGTCAGCACAGATCCTCGGTGCACCAGGCAACTTCCTGGGCACACCGAGTCTGTACTGGGCCCACAAGAGATTGCACTGCAGCAGTTCCCATCAGCATCGCTGCCTCTCCTGAGACCTCTGACGGTCTTTTTAGCTGTGTACTAACCTACATCAACTGGCTCCTCAGCTCCTTGATGGCATCCACCTGCGCTGTCTCTGCCATAAGATCCATCAGTTGTTCCAGGACCTTCTCCTGCTGCCGCTCCGCTAACACAGCTTTGCATCACTCCAGGAGTATTCATGTATCCGCCGAACCACAAGCAAAAGCTTTAGGCAGCCTGTAATGAATTTTCGTGGAGCTGACGATCCACCGCAACCAACGCAGTGCAACCACAAGACGTGGCACCAGGAACGCTGCTTGCACTCTAGCATCATATGTGATGGGGTCCTCACTCTGCTTGCTTCTCAGTTGCACTGAGGTAGGCACAGGACGCACTTTGAATACAAAGTCCAGGTTGCTTTATTTAATTGCATAAAGCATGCCACCAGTATAGGAGATATATTGCATATCAGTGCAGGAAAACAACATATGCATTTCAGCCAAGTACGTCCGAGCCAAAGTCAGGAAACTTATCCATGCTAAAGGACCTGTAGAAGAATGTATCATGGTCAAATTTGACCCATGAAGACAGTTTCTAATTACGTATCAGAATCAAATGCACTGATCATCTACTTTCCATAAATTATGAGCAAATTGGTGAAATTACACCTATCAAGAAAAAAAAAAATTAACAGCCTCCTCCATAACCCCTTAGCTGTCCTATCCATCGCCAAGATAGGTGTTTTGTACCATTTTCAGTACAAGTCATTTTCAAATAATTTGCTCTTAATTTAGACAAAATAGCTGAAACATTTATCACACAAACTGTACATGTGAGGTCTGCTTTTTTTTACAACAGGTGAAATATGTAGTTTTGAAATGTCCATTTTTTATTTGCGTAAACTACACTACTTTTTTATTTTCGTAGGTACATAATGATGAGGTCTTCATCTATAGGACCCATCCATCTCTTGGACTGACTGTCATTAATAGTACTTGTTTTTCCACAACTACCTAATCACATCTCAATATTACTTCTAAAAATATAGTCGTCAGGCATATAAAGGTTAAAGTTTCATTTCAAGGCTTCCCAAAGGAACTCTCCAGTATCAGTCAGCACAGATCCTCGGTGCACCAGGCATCTTCCTGGGCACACCGAGTTTGTACTGGGCCCACAAGAGATTGCACTGCAGCAGTTCCCATCAGCATCGCTGCCTCTCCTGAGACCTCTGACGGTCTTTTTAGCTGTGTACTAACCTACATCAACTGGCTCCTCAGCTCCTTGATGGCATCCACCTGCGCTGTCTCTGCCATAAGATCCATCAGTTGTTCCAGGACCTTCTCCTGCTGCCGCTCCGCTAACACAGCTTTGCATCACTCCAGGAGTATTCATGTATCCGCCGAACCACAAGCAAAAGCTTTACGCAGCCTGTAATGAATTTTCGTGGAGCTGACGATCCACCGCAACCAACGCAGTGCAACCACAAGACGTGGCACCAGGAACGCTGCTTGCACTCTAGCATCATATGTGATGGGGTCCTCACTCTGCTTGCTTCTCAGTTGCACTGAGGTAGGCACAGGACGCACTTTGAATACAAAGTCCAGGTTGCTTTATTTAATTGCATAAAGCATGCCACCAGTATAGGAGATATATTGCATATCAGTGCAGGAAAACAACATATGCATTTCAGCCAAGTACGTCCGAGCCAAAGTCAGGAAACTTATCCATGCTAAAGGACCTGTAGAAGAATGTATCATGGTCAAATTTGACCCATGAAGACAGTTTCTAATTACGTATCAGAATCAAATGCACTGATCATCTACTTTCCATAAATTATGAGCAAATTGGTGAAATTACACCTATCAAGAAAAAAAAAAATTAACAGCCTCCTCCATAACCCCTTAGCTGTCCTATCCATCGCCAAGATAGGTGTTTTGTACCATTTTCAGTACAAGTCATTTTCAAATAATTTGCTCTTAATTTAGACAAAATAGCTGAAACATTTATCACACAAACTGTACATGTGAGGTCTGCTTTTTTTTACAACAGGTGAAATATGTAGTTTTGAAATGTCCATTTTTTATTTGCGTAAACTACACTACTTTTTTATTTTCGTAGGTACATAATGATGAGGTCTTCATCTATAGGACCCATCCATCTCTTGGACTGACTGTCATTAATAGTACTTGTTTTTCCACAACTACCTAATCACATCTCAATATTACTTCTAAAAATATAGTCGTCAGGCATATAAAGTTTAAAGTTTCATTTCAAGGCTTCCCAAAGGAACTCTCCAGTATCAGTCAGCACAGATCCTCGGTGCACCAGGCAACTTCCTGGGCACACCGAGTCTGTACTGGGCCCACAAGAGATTGCACTGCAGCAGTTCCCATCAGCATCGCTGCCTCTCCTGAGACCTCTGACGGTCTTTTTAGCTGTGTACTAACCTACATCAACTGGCTCCTCAGCTCCTTGATGGCATCCACCTGCGCTGTCTCTGCCATAAGATCCATCAGTTGTTCCAGGACCTTCTCCTGCTGCCGCTCCGCTAACACAGCTTTGCATCACTCCAGGAGTATTCATGTATCCGCCGAACCACAAGCAAAAGCTTTACGCAGCCTGTAATGAATTTTCGTGGAGCTGACGATCCACCGCAACCAACGCAGTGCAACCACAAGACGTGGCACCAGGAACGCTGCTTGCACTCTAGCATCATATGTGATGGGGTCCTCACTCTGCTTGCTTCTCAGTTGCACTGAGGTAGGCACAGGACGCACTTTGAATACAAAGTCCAGGTTGCTTTATTTAATTGCATAAAGCATGCCACCAGTATAGGAGATATATTGCATATCAGTGCAGGAAAACAACATATGCATTTCAGCCAAGTACGTCCGAGCCAAAGTCAGGAAACTTATCCATGCTAAAGGACCTGTAGAAGAATGTATCATGGTCAAATTTGACCCATGAAGACAGTTTCTAATTACGTATCAGAATCAAATGCACTGATCATCTACTTTCCATAAATTATGAGCAAATTGGTGAAATTACACCTATCAAGAAAAAAAAAAATTAACAGCCTCCTCCATAACCCCTTAGCTGTCCTATCCATCGCCAAGATAGGTGTTTTGTACCATTTTCAGTACAAGTCATTTTCAAATAATTTGCTCTTAATTTAGACAAAATAGCTGAAACATTTATCACACAAACTGTACATGTGAGGTCTGCTTTTTTTTACAACAGGTGAAATATGTAGTTTTGAAATGTCCATTTTTTATTTGCGTAAACTACACTACTTTTTTATTTTCGTAGGTACATAATGATGAGGTCTTCATCTATAGGACCCATCCATCTCTTGGACTGACTGTCATTAATAGTACTTGTTTTTCCACAACTACCTAATCACATCTCAATATTACTTCTAAAAATATAGTCGTCAGGCATATAAAGTTTAAAGTTTCATTTCAAGGCTTCCCAAAGGAACTCTCCAGTATCAGTCAGCACAGATCCTCGGTGCACCAGGCAACTTCCTGGGCACACCGAGTCTGTACTGGGCCCACAAGAGATTGCACTGCAGCAGTTCCCATCAGCATCGCTGCCTCTCCTGAGACCTCTGACGGTCTTTTTAGCTGTGTACTAACCTACATCAACTGGCTCCTCAGCTCCTTGATGGCATCCACCTGCGCTGTCTCTGCCATAAGATCCATCAGTTGTTCCAGGACCTTCTCCTGCTGCCGCTCCGCTAACACAGCTTTGCATCACTCCAGGAGTATTCATGTATCCGCCGAACCACAAGCAAAAGCTTTACGCAGCCTGTAATGAATTTTCGTGGAGCTGACGATCCACCGCAACCAACGCAGTGCAACCACAAGACGTGGCACCAGGAACGCTGCTTGCACTCTAGCATCATATGTGATGGGGTCCTCACTCTGCTTGCTTCTCAGTTGCACTGAGGTAGGCACAGGACGCACTTTGAATACAAAGTCCAGGTTGCTTTATTTAATTGCATAAAGCATGCCACCAGTATAGGAGATATATTGCATATCAGTGCAGGAAAACAACATATGCATTTCAGCCAAGTACGTCCGAGCCAAAGTCAGGAAACTTATCCATGCTAAAGGACCTGTAGAAGAATGTATCATGGTCAAATTTGACCCATGAAGACAGTTTCTAATTACGTATCAGAATCAAATGCACTGATCATCTACTTTCCATAAATTATGAGCAAATTGGTGAAATTACACCTATCAAGAAAAAAAAAAATTAACAGCCTCCTCCATAACCCCTTAGCTGTCCTATCCATCGCCAAGATAGGTGTTTTGTACCATTTTCAGTAAAAGTCATTTTCAATCAATTTGCTCCTAATTTAGACAAAATAGCTGAAACATTTATCACACAAACTGTACATGTGAGGTCTGCTTTTTTTTACAACAGGTGAAATATGTAGTTTTGAAATGTCCATTTTTTATTTGCGTAAACTACACTACTTTTTTATTTTCGTAGGTACATAATGATGAGGTCTTCATCTATAGGACCCATCCATCTCTTGGACTGACTGTCATTAATAGTACTTGTTTTTCCACAACTACCTAATCACATCTCAATATTACTTCTAAAAATATAGTCGTCAGGCATATAAAGTTTAAAGTTTCATTTCAAGGCTTCCCAAAGAAACTCTCCAGTATCAGTCAGCACAGATCCTCGGTGCACCAGGCATCTTCCTGGGCACACCGAGTCTGTACTGGGCCCACAAGAGATTGCACTGCAGCAGTTCCCATCAGCATCGCTGCCTCTCCTGAGACCTCTGACGGTCTTTTTAGCTGTGTACTAACCTACATCAACTGGCTCCTCAGCTCCTTGATGGCATCCACCTGCGCTGTCTCTGCCATAAGATCCATCAGTTGTTCCAGGACCTTCTCCTGCTGCCGCTCCGCTAACACAGCTTTGCATCACTCCAGGAGTATTCATGTATCCGCCGAACCACAAGCAAAAGCTTTACGCAGCCTGTAATGAATTTTCGTGGAGCTGACGATCCACCGCAACCAACGCAGTGCAACCACAAGACGTGGCACCAGGAACGCTGCTTGCACTCTAGCATCATATGTGATGGGGTCCTCACTCTGCTTGCTTCTCAGTTGCACTGAGGTAGGCACAGGACGCACTTTGAATACAAAGTCCAGGTTGCTTTATTTAATTGCATAAAGCATGCCACCAGTATAGGAGATATATTGCATATCAGTGCAGGAAAACAACATATGCATTTCAGCCAAGTACGTCCGAGCCAAAGTCAGGAAACTTATCCATGCTAAAGGACCTGTAGAAGAATGTATCATGGTCAAATTTGACCCATGAAGACAGTTTCTAATTACGTATCAGAATCAAATGCACTGATCATCTACTTTCCATAAATTATGAGCAAATTGGTGAAATTACACCTATCAAGAAAAAATAAAAATTAACAGCCTCCTCCATAACCCCTTAGCTGTCCTATCCATCGCCAAGATAGGTGTTTTGTACCATTTTCAGTACAAGTCATTTTCAATCAATTTGCTCCTAATTTAGACAAAATAGCTGAAACATTTATCACACAAACTGTACATGTGAGGTCTGCTTTTTTTTACAACAGGTGAAATATGTAGTTTTGAAATGTCCATTTTTTATTTGCGTAAACTACACTACTTTTTTATTTTCGTAGGTACATAATGATGAGGTCTTCATCTATAGGACCCATCCATCTCTTGGACTGACTGTCATTAATAGTACTTGTTTTTCCACAACTACCTAATCAGTAATCACATCTCAATATTACTTCTAAAAATATAGTCGTCAGGCATATAAAGTTTAAAGTTTCATTTCAAGGCTTCCCAAAGGAACTCTCCAGTATCAGTCAGCACAGATCCTCGGTGCACCAGGCATCTTCCTGGGCACACCGAGTCTGTACTGGGCCCACAAGAGATTGCACTGCAGCAGTTCCCATCAGCATCGCTGCCTCTCCTGAGACCTCTGACGGTCTTTTTAGCTGTGTACTAACCTACATCAACTGGCTCCTCAGCTCCTTGATGGCATCCACCTGCGCTGTCTCTGCCATAAGATCCATCAGTTGTTCCAGGACCTTCTCCTGCTGCCGCTCCGCTAACACAGCTTTGCATCACTCCAGGAGTATTCATGTATCCGCCGAACCACAAGCAAAAGCTTTACGCAGCCTGTAATGAATTTTCGTGGAGCTGACGATCCACCGCAACCAACGCAGTGCAACCACAAGACGTGGCACCAGGAACGCTGCTTGCACTCTAGCATCATATGTGATGGGGTCCTCACTCTGCTTGCTTCTCAGTTGCACTGAGGTAGGCACAGGACGCACTTTGAATACAAAGTCCAGGTTGCTTTATTTAATTGCATAAAGCATGCCACCAGTATAGGAGATATATTGCATATCAGTGCAGGAAAACAACATATGCATTTCAGCCAAGTACGTCCGAGCCAAAGTCAGGAAACTTATCCATGCTAAAGGACCTGTAGAAGAATGTATCATGGTCAAATTTGACCCATGAAGACAGTTTCTAATTACGTATCAGAATCAAATGCACTGATCATCTACTTTCCATAAATTATGAGCAAATTGGTGAAATTACACCTATCAAGAAAAAAAAAAATTAACAGCCTCCTCCATAACCCCTTAGCTGTCCTATCCATCGCCAAGATAGGTGTTTTGTACCATTTTCAGTACAAGTCATTTTCAAATAATTTGCTCTTAATTTAGACAAAATAGCTGAAACATTTATCACACAAACTGTACATGTGAGGTCTGCTTTTTTTTTACAACAGGTGAAATATGTAGTTTTGAAATGTCCATTTTTTATTTGCGTAAACTACACTACTTTTTTATTTTCGTAGGTACATAATGATGAGGTCTTCATCTATAGGACCCATCCATCTCTTGGACTGACTGTCATTAATAGTACTTGTTTTTCCACAACTACCTAATCACATCTCAATATTACTTCTAAAAATATAGTCGTCAGGCATATAAAGTTTAAAGTTTCATTTCAAGGCTTCCCAAAGGAACTCTCCAGTATCAGTCAGCACAGATCCTCGGTGCACCAGGCAACTTCCTGGGCACACCGAGTCTGTACTGGGCCCACAAGAGATTGCACTGCAGCAGTTCCCATCAGCATCGCTGCCTCTCCTGAGACCTCTGACGGTCTTTTTAGCTGTGTACTAACCTACATCAACTGGCTCCTCAGCTCCTTGATGGCATCCACCTGCGCTGTCTCTGCCATAAGATCCATCAGTTGTTCCAGGACCTTCTCCTGCTGCCGCTCCGCTAACACAGCTTTGCATCACTCCAGGAGTATTCATGTATCCGCCGAACCACAAGCAAAAGCTTTACGCAGCCTGTAATGAATTTTCGTGGAGCTGACGATCCACCGCAACCAACGCAGTGCAACCACAAGACGTGGCACCAGGAACGCTGCTTGCACTCTAGCATCATATGTGATGGGGTCCTCACTCTGCTTGCTTCTCAGTTGCACTGAGGTAGGCACAGGACGCACTTTGAATACAAAGTCCAGGTTGCTTTATTTAATTGCATAAAGCATGCCACCAGTATAGGAGATATATTGCATATCAGTGCAGGAAAACAACATATGCATTTCAGCCAAGTACGTCCGAGCCATAGTCAGGAAACTTATCCATGTTAAAGGACCTGTAGAAGAATGTATCATGGTCAAATTTGACCCATGAAGACAGTTTCTAATTACGTATCAGAATCAAATGCACTGATCATCTACTTTCCATAAATTATGAGCAAATTGGTGAAATTACACCTATCAAGAAAAAATAAAAATTAACAGCCTCCTCCATAACCCCTTAGCTGTCCTATCCATCGCCAAGATAGGTGTTTTGTACCATTTTCAGTAAAAGTCATTTTCAATCAATTTGCTCCTAATTTAGACAAAATAGCTGAAACATTTATCACACAAACTGTACATGTGAGGTCTGCTTTTTTTTTACAACAGGTGAAATATGTAGTTTTGAAATGTCCATTTTTTATTTGCGTAAACTACACTACTTTTTTATTTTCGTAGGTACATAATGATGAGGTCTTCATCTATAGGACCCATCCATCTCTTGGACTGACTGTCATTAATAGTACTTGTTTTTCCACAACTACCTAATCAGTAATCACATCTCAATATTACTTCTAAAAATATAGTCGTCAGGCATATAAAGTTTAAAGTTTCATTTCAAGGCTTCCCAAAGAAACTCTCCAGTATCAGTCAGCACAGATCCTCGGTGCACCAGGCATCTTCCTGGGCACACCGAGTCTGTACTGGGCCCACAAGAGATTGCACTGCAGCAGTTCCCATCAGCATCGCTGCCTCTCCTGAGACCTCTGACGGTCTTTTTAGCTGTGTACTAACCTACATCAACTGGCTCCTCAGCTCCTTGATGGCATCCACCTGCGCTGTCTCTGCCATAAGATCCATCAGTTGTTCCAGGACCTTCTCCTGCTGCCGCTCCGCTAACACAGCTTTGCCTCACTCCAGGAGTATTCATTTATCCGCCGAACCACAAGCAAAAGCTTTACGCAGCCTGTAATGAATTTTCGTGGAGCTGACGATCCACCGCAACCAACGCAGTGCAACCACAAGACGTGGCACAAGGAACACTGCTTGCACTCTAGCATCATATGTGATGGGGTCCTCACTCTGCTTGCTTCTCAGTTGCACTGAGGTAGGCACAGGACGCACTTTGAATACAAAGTCCAGGTTGCTTTATTTAATTGCATAAAGCATGCCACCAGTATAGGAGATATATTGCATATCAGTGCAGGAAAACAACATATGCATTTCAGCCAAGTACGTCCGAGCCAAAGTCAGGAAACTTATCCATGCTAAAGGACCTGTAGAAGAATGTATCATGGTCAAATTTGACCCATGAAGACAGTTTCTAATAACGTATCAGAATCAAATGCACTGATCATCTACTTTCCATAAATTATGAGCAAATTGGTGAAATTACACCTATCAAGAAAAAAAAAATTAACAGCCTCCTCCATAACCCCTTAGCTGTCCTATCCATCGCCAAGATAGGTGTTTTGTACCATTTTCAGTAAAAGTCATTTTCAATCAATTTGCTCCTAATTTAGACAAAATAGCTGAAACATTTATCACACAAACTGTACATGTGAGGTCTGCTTTTTTTTACAACAGGTGAAATATGTAGTTTTGAAATGTCCATTTTTTATTTGCGTAAACTACACTACTTTTTTATTTTTGTAGGTACATAATGATGAGGTCTTCATCTATAGGACCCATCCATCTCTTGGACTGACTGTCATTAATAGTACTTGTTTTTCCACAACTACCTAATCACATCTCAATATTACTTCTAAAAATATAGTCGTCAGGCATATAAAGTTTAAAGTTTCATTTCAAGGCTTCCCAAAGGAACTCTCCAGTATCAGTCAGCACAGATCCTCGGTGCACCAGGCATCTTCCTGGGCACACCGAGTCTGTACTGGGCCCACAAGAGATTGCACTGCAGCAGTTCCCATCAGCATCGCTGCCTCTCCTGAGACCTCTGACGGTCTTTTTAGCTGTGTACTAACCTACATCAACTGGCTCCTCAGCTCCTTGATGGCATCCACCTGCGCTGTCTCTGCCATAAGATCCATCAGTTGTTCCAGGACCTTCTCCTGCTGCCGCTCCGCTAACACAGCTTTGCATCACTCCAGGAGTATTCATGTATCCGCCGAACCACAAGCAAAAGCTTTACGCAGCCTGTAATGAATTTTCGTGGAGCTGACGATCCACCGCAACCAACGCAGTGCTACCACAAGACGTGGCACCAGTAACGCTGCTTGCACTCTAGCATCATATGTGATGGGGTCCTCACTCTGTGTTACGGTTGCTGCGAGCACTGGAGACTATGTCCAGATTTCTTGCTACTGCACATGTGCGAGCGCTGGAGACTAAGTCCAGATTTCTTGCTACTGCACATGTGCGAGCGCTGGAGACTAAGTCCAGATTTCTTGCTACTGCACATGTGCGAGCGCAGGAAACTAAGTCCAGATTTCTTGCTACTGCACATGTGCGAGCGCCGGAGACTAAGTCCAATCTTGGAGCCATTGCACATGTGCGGGTGACATCATCGCTGACACGAGGTCACATGTCTCTGACACCTTCTATGCCGATTGGTCGCTGGTCATGTGCTTGTGACGTCTTGCTCTGTGATAGGCCAGCATGACGTCACTCCTGTCGTTCTGGCAGCGGATTGGCTCTGGTGTCCTCCATCTTGGATGAGGCACAGAGTCTATATAAGACCCTGACACACGCCGCATGGTGCTCAGTCCTCTTGGTTCATGCATATGAGTAGACGCTCTGTGCGCATTCCTCTAGGCATTCCTCTGTCTATGCTAGGTGAGCGCTACCGGCAGGGTAGCGTTCTTATACCTTACAGCTTCGGCTGCTGTCCGTATCCTTACCTCTTAGGGGAGCGGACATAGGCAGGTGCCTGAGGCACATGGTCTGGCTGGGCCTTGTGATTCTACTCGTAGGTGGACGTTGCCGCTAGGGTAACGTTCCTTATACTGCGTCTGGCAGTTGTTCGTATCCTCGCACACTAGGGGAGCGAACAGAGGTAGGAGCTTTGTGCGGCTTACGCTGCTGTTCGTCTCTTTTGCACCACTAGAAGAGCGGACCTAGGCAGGTGCCATATCTAGTGGTTCGTGTCCTCGCACACTAGTGGAGCGAACGCAGGTAGGAGCTTTGTGCGGCTTATGCTGCTGTTCGTCTCTTTTGCACCACTAGAAGAGCGGACCTAGGTAGGTGCCATTTCGCACACATTGCCTTTGTCTCTGTGATTATTAACAGAGATCATTCCACACACCCTCCAAGTAAGGGAGGAATTGCTTTACTTATTATATTTACTTACTTATTATATCCTTCTGTGAGTTAACAGAGGTATTGCACTCTGCCATAGTCTGCAGCAAAGTCTTTGCACGGTGGACCCTGACTGTCTGATACTCCTTTCGGTTATTATCAGACAGCCCCCCGTAACATTAGGACTGAGCCAAGGGTCTGGCAGTTATGGCAGAATATCAGCAGTTACACCGTTACATACAAGTACTTGAGTCACGGCTCAAGAGTATAGAGGATAAACCTCAGACCATGGTGACATCTGCACATGATCCTCGACTTGCTCTGCCAAACAGATATTCTGGCGATGCCAGATCATGTCGTGGTTTCATTAGTCAGTGTCAGATACACCTAGAGGTCAACTCTTCTCGCTTCTCTACGGAGAGGTCCAGAGTAGGATTTATCATCTCCTTACTTCAGGACAAAGCCTTAGAATGGGCGACTCCCCTATGGGAGCGCTCTGATGTGGTTACTCTGAGACATCAAGACTTTCTTGATGCTCTTAAGGCGGTATTCATGGGTCCGCAGGTTACCCATGATGCGGCCCTGAGACTGTTAGATCTATCTCAGGGTTCGTTATCCACTAGTTCTTATGCCATTGCTTTTAGAACTCTGGTGGCAGAACTAGATTGGCCAGAGAAGGTGTTGATTCCTATCTTCTGGAGAGGGTTGGCAGGCTATGTCAAGGATGCCCTTGCTACTCGTGAGGTCCCTGCTTCTCTGGAGGACTTGATCACAGTAGCAACGAGGATCGATGTACGCCATAAGGAACGTAGACTCGAGGTCTCTTCCTCACGCCCTAAGCATCGTGCTATTCCAGTTGTTGAGGGTCCACTACCATCTTCCTCAGCATCTGAAACATCTCCCACTCCTATGGAGTTAGGTCATACGTTCTCCAGACTACGCAAGTCTGGTCCTCCTATATGTTACGTATGTCGTCAGGCTGGGCACTATGCCAACAAGTGTCCTAGTCGTCAGGGAAACTCCCTGGCCTAGTAACCATTAGAGGGGGGTTACTAGAGACGTCTTCTGCACCCTCTAAGTGTTGTATCCCAGGTCAGCTCTCGTTATCTGAGAATACATGGCCTATTATGGCTTTTGTGGATTCCGGAGCTGACGGGATTTTTGTGTCCTCAGGATTTGTAAAGGGACACAATATTCCCTCTATCATGTTAGAGGCACCTATTCCTGTCCGTGTTGTTAATGGAACTATGTTGTCTGACTCCATTACATTGAGGACAGTTCCCTTGCGCCTTTCCCTGTCTCAGGGTCACATAGAGGAGATTTCTTTTCTTGTTTTGCCTGAGGGTATAGACGACGTCCTTCTGGGTCTTCCATGGCTTCGGACTCATGCTCCTCACATTGACTGGGAGTCTGACAGCATTATTAGTTGGGGTTCGAAATGTCAGTCCCGATGTCTTCCCTTACCACCTAAGGTCGTTGCGGTTGCATCAACTGATCTCTCTCCCATACCTACACCCTATTTGGATTTCGCTGACGTGTTCTCCAAACAGGGTGCTGAGGTTCTTCCACCCCATAGGCCGTATGACTGTGCCATAGACCTTATCCCAGGTTCGGTTCCACCTAAAGGCAGGGTTTACCCCCTGTCGATACCTGAGTCGGAGGCCATGTCGACCTATATAAGAGAGAGTTTAGAGAAGGGGTTCATTCGTAAGTCTGTCTCTCCCGAGGGAGCTGGGTTTTTCTTTGTTCGGAAGAAAGAGGGTGATTTGCGTCCCTGCATAGATTACAGGGGTCTCAACGCAATCACAATAAAGAACAAATACCCATTACCTTTAATTTCGGAGCTCTTTGACAGACTGAGAGGAGCTCAAGTTTTTACAAAGTTGGATCTGCGGGGTGCGTATAACTTGGTACGAATTCGAAAGGGTGACGAATGGAAGACCGCTTTTAACACCCGAGACGGTCACTATGAATACCTCGTCATGCCTTTTGGGTTATGTAATGCACCCGCAGTATTTCAGGACTTCGTAAACGATGTGTTCAGGGATTTACTGTTATCCTCAGTAGTGGTGTATCTAGACGACATCCTGATTTTTTCTCCTGATCTGGAGACTCATCGTCAGGATGTCGTTCGTGTCCTTTCCCGTTTAAGGGAGCACTCATTGTTTGCTAAACTCGAGAAATGTGTATTCGAGCAGTCCTCATTGCCTTTTTTGGGTTACATTATCTCACAAGAGGGTCTGGCTATGGATCCTGCGAAGCTCTCTGCTGTCCTGCAATGGTCCGAACCTCATTCCTTGAAGGCGGTGCAACGCTTCTTAGGATTCATAAATTATTACAGGCAGTTCATACCCCATTTTTCTACTTTGGTGGCCCCTTTGGTGGCCTTGACTAAGAAAGGTGCTAATCCCAAAGCCTGGTCTACTGAGACATCTCAGGCTTTTGAGGCAGTAAAAAGACACTTTTCAACTGCTCCCGTTCTTCAAAGACCCGATGAGAATAAGCCCTTCCTCTTAGAGGTTGATGCCTCTTCAGTGGGTGCTGGTGCGGTCTTGTATCAAAAGAACGGTGCAGGTAGAAAAAGGCCGTGTTTCTTCTTTGCTAAAACCTTTTCACCGGCAGAGAGAAACTATACCATTGGGGATAGGGAACTGCTCGCCTTGAGATTAGCCTTGGAGGAGTGGCGTCACTTGCTGGAAGGAGCGAAACATCCTTTCCAGGTCTATACAGACCATAAGAATCTGACGTACTTACAAACCGCTCAGCGTCTGAATCCTCGCCAAGCCCGCTGGTCCTTGTTTTTCTCCCGCTTTCACTTCTCCATCAACTATCTGTCTGGGAGTAAGAATAACAAGGCAGACGCCCTGTCTCGCTCTATGCTTTCTACCCAGGAAGAGATTGACGAACCTCGTCTTATCCTTCCCTCCAGGGTTTTTCATACGCTCTCCCCTGTGACGTTAGACCAAATCCCACCGGGCAAGACCTTTGTTCCGCCTGATCGACAGAATGATATACTGTCATGGGCCCACACCTCAAAGGTGGGTGGGCATTTTGGTATTAGGCGGACACGAGAGTTACTGGAGAGGTGGTATTGGTGGCCACACTTAGCCAGCCACGTCAAGAGATATGTCGGTTCCTGCTACTCGTGTGCTCGCAACCGTCCATTACGGCAGAGACCGGCTGGGCTCTTGCATCCTTTACCAGTGCCAGATAGACCATGGGAGGTGGTAGGCATGGACTTTGTGGGTGATCTTCCATGTTCACAGGGACATAGATTTGTGTGGGTCATTACGGACCATTTCTCCCGGATGGTTCATCTCGTACCGTTATCGAGAATCCCATCTTCCAGGGTACTAGCCAAACTATTCCTCAAGCATGTCTTTAGGCT
Organism: Anomaloglossus baeobatrachus; assembly: GCF_048569485.1. Lineage (NCBI taxonomy): Eukaryota > Metazoa > Chordata > Amphibia > Anura > Aromobatidae > Anomaloglossus > Anomaloglossus baeobatrachus. Next base: position 66,044,239 of record NC_134354.1, read on the forward strand.
TCACGGGATGCCAGATCGTATCATTTGTGATAGAGGCCCGCAATTTACTTCCCGTTTCTGGCGAGATCTTTGTAGCCTTCTGCAAATTGAGTTGAATCTCTCTTCGGCATACCATCCGGAGACTAATGGTTTGGTTGAACGTACCAATCAATCTATGATTATATACCTTCGACACTTTGTTGCTGAGAACCACGATAACTGGTCCTCCCTCCTACCCTGGGCAGAATTTGCCCTTAACAATTCGCTGGCTGAGGCCACTGGGCAGACATCGTTCGTACTCAATAATGGGCAACACCCTAGGGTACCGGTACCGTTTCCCGCTGCTGCACCTCCTCCTCTTGTGGCCGACTGGGCAACTAATGCCAGAGAGGTTTGGGATCGGACTCAAGAGTCGATCCAAGCAGCTAAGGACCGTATGAAGACGGTGTCCGATCGGTTTCGTCGCCCGGCTCCTGTCTTTTCTCCAGGGGACTTTGTGTGGCTCTCTGCAAAACACGTGAGACTTAGAGTGAGCTCTGTCAAATTTGCTCCTCGCTTCCTGGGTCCTTATGAGGTTCTTCGACAGGTAAATCCTGTAGTCTATCAATTGAAGTTACCTGTCCATCTTAGGATTCATGACAAATTCCATGTCTCACTGCTAAAGCCGGCTATTTTACCTCACGCTCGTGAAGTGCACTCTCCTGCCTCTGATTCCTCTCGCTCTAGCTATGAGGTCCGAGCCATAGTTGGTTCTAAGATGGTTAGAGGGCGCAGGTTCTTCTTGATAGATTGGGAGGGCTATGGCCCGGAACATCGCTCTTGGGAGCCTGAGGAGGCTGTCCATGCTCCCGACTTAGTTGCCGATTACCTGCGTCGCCGGGAGGGGGGCCCTTGAGGGGGAGGTACTGTTACGGTTGCTGCGAGCACTGGAGACTATGTCCAGATTTCTTGCTACTGCACATGTGCGAGCGCTGGAGACTAAGTCCAGATTTCTTGCTACTGCACATGTGCGAGCGCTGGAGACTAAGTCCAGATTTCTTGCTACTGCACATGTGCGAGCGCTGGAGACTAAGTCCAGATTTCTTGCTACTGCACATGTGCGAGCGCAGGAAACTAAGTCCAGATTTCTTGCTACTGCACATGTGCGAGCGCCGGAGACTAAGTCCAATCTTGGAGCCATTGCACATGTGCGGGTGACATCATCGCTGACACGAGGTCACATGTCTCTGACACCTTCTATGCCGATTGGTCGCTGGTCATGTGCTTGTGACGTCTTGCTCGGTGATAGGCCAGCATGACGTCACTCCTGTCGTTCTGGCAGCGGATTGGCTCTGGTGTCCTCCATCTTGGATGAGGCACAGAGTCTATATAAGACCCTGACACACGCCGCATGGTGCTCAGTCCTCTTGGTTCATGCATATGAGTAGACGCTCTGTGCGCGTTCCTCTAGGCATTCCTCTGTCTATGCTAGGTGAGCGCTACCGGCAGGGTAGGGTTCTTATACCTTACAGCTTCGGCTGCTGTCCTTATCCTTACCTCTTAGGGGAGCGGACATAGGCAGGTGCCTGAGGCACATGGTCTGGCTGGGCCTTGTGATTCTACTCGTAGGTGGACGTTGCCGCTAGGGTAACGTTCCTTATACTGCGTCTGGCAGTTGTTCGTATCCTCGCACACTAGGGGAGCGAACAGAGGTAGGAGCTTTGTGCGGCTTACGCTGCTGTTCGTCTCTTTTGCACCACTAGAAGAGCGGACCTAGGCAGGTGCCATATCTAGTGGTTCGTGTCCTCGCACACTAGTGGAGCGAACGCAGGTAGGAGCTTTGTGCGGCTTATGCTGCTGTTCGTCTCTTTTGCACCACTAGAAGAGCGGACCTAGGTAGGTGCCATTTCGCACACATTGCCTTTGTCTCTGTGATTATTAACAGAGATCATTCCACACACCCTCCAAGTAAGGGAGGAATTGCTTTACTTATTATATTTACTTACTTATTATATCCTTCTGTGAGTTAACAGAGGTATTGCACTCTGCCATAGTCTGCAGCAAAGTCTTTGCACGGTGGACCCTGACTGTCTGATACTCCTTTCGGTTATTATCAGACAGCCCCCCGTAACACTCTGCTTGCTTCTCAGTTGCACTGAGGTAGGCACAGGACGCACTTTGAATACAAATTCCAGGTTGCTTTATTTAATTGCATAAAGCATGCCACCAGTATAGGAGACATATTGCATATCAGTGCAGGAAAACAACATATGCATTTCAGCCAAGTACGTCCGAGCCAAAGTCAGGAAACTTATCCATGCTAAAGGACCTGTAGAAGAATGTATCATGGTCAAATATGACCCATGAAGACAGTTTCTAATTACGTATCAGAATCAAATGCACTGATCATCTACTTTCCATAAATTATGAGCAAATTGGTGAAATTACACCTATCAAGAAAAAAAAAAAATTAACAGCCTCCTCCATAACCCCTTAGCTGTCCTATCCATCGCCAAGATAGGTGTTTTGTACCATTTTCAGTAAAAGTCATTTTCAATCAATTTGCTCCTAATTTAGACAAAATAGCTGAAACATTTATCACACAAACTGTACATGTGAGGTCTGCTTTTTTTTACAACAGGTGAAATATGTAGTTTTGAAATGTCCATTTTTTATTTGCGTAAACTACACTACTTTTTTATTTTCGTAAGTACATAATGATGAGGTCTTCATCTATAGGACCCATCCATCTCTTGGACTGACTGTCATTAATAGTACTTGTTTTTCCACAACTACCTAATCACATCTCAATATTACTTCTAAAAATATAGTCGTCAGGCATATAAAGTTTAAAGTTTCATTTCAGGCTTCCCAAAGGAACTCTCCAGTCTCAGTCAGCACAGATCCTCGGTGCACCAGGCATCTTCCTGGGCACACCGAGTCTGTACTGGGCCCACAAGAGATTGCACTGCAGCAGTTCCCATCAGCATCGCTGCCTCTCCTGAGACCTCTGACGGTCTTTTTAGCTGTGTACTAACCTACATCAACTTACTCCTCAGCTCCTTGATGGCATCCACCTGCGCTGTCTCTGCCATAAGATCCATCAGTTGTTCCAGGACCTTCTCCTGCTGCCGCTCCGCTAACACAGCTTTGCATCACTCCAGGAGTATTCATGTATCCGCCGAACAACAAGCAAAAGCTTTACGCAGCCTGTAATGAATTTTCGTGGAGCTGACGATCCACCGCAACCAACGCAGTGCAACCACAAGACGTGGCACCAGGAACGCTGCTTGCACTCTAGCATCATATGTGATGGGGTCCTCACTCTGCTTGCTTCTCAGTTGCACTGAGGTAGGCACAGGACGCACTTTGAATACAAAGTCCAGGTTGCTTTATTTAATTGCATAAAGCATGCCACCAGTATAGGAGATATATTGCATATCAGTGCAGGAAAACAACATATGCATTTCAGCCAAGTACGTCCGAGTCATAGTCAGGAAACTTATCCATGCTAAAGGACCTGTAGAAGAATGTATCATGGTCAAATTTGACCCATGAAGACAGTTTCTAATTGCGTATCAGAATCAAATGCACTGATCATCTACTTTCCATAAATTATGAGCAAATTGGTGAAATTACACCTATCAAGAAAAAAAAAAAATTAACAGCCTCCTCCATAACCCCTTAGCTGTCCTATCCATCGCCAAGATAGGTGTTTTGTACCATTTTCAGTACAAGTCATTTTCAATCAATTTGCTCCTAATTTAGACAAAATAGCTGAAACATTTATCACACAAACTGTACATGTGAGGTCTGCTTTTTTTTTACAACAGGTGAAATATGTAGTTTTGAAATGTCCATTTTTTATTTGCGTAAACTACACTACTTTTTTATTTTCGTAGGTGCATAATGATGAGGTCTTCATCTATAGGACCCATCCATCTCTTGGACTGACTGTCATTAATAGTACTTGTTTTTCCACAACTACCTAATCACATCTCAATATTACTTCTAAAAATATAGTCGTCAGGCATATAAAGTTTAAAGTTTCATTTCAAGACTTCCCAAAGGAACTCTCCAGTATCAGTCAGCACAGATCCTCGGTGCACCAGGCATCTTCCTGGGCACACCGAGTCTGTACTGGGCCCACAAGAGATTGCACTGCAGCAGTTCCCATCAGCATCGCTGCCTATCCTGAGACCTCTGACGGTCCTTTTAGCTGTGTACTAACCTACATCAACTGGCTCCTCAGCTCCTTGATGGCATCCACCTGCGCTGTCTCTGCCATAAGATCCATCAGTTGTTCCAGGACCTTCTCCTGCTGCCGCTCCGCTAACACAGCTTTGCATCACTCCAGGAGTATTCATGTATCCGCCGAACCACAAGCAAAAGCTTTACGCAGCCTGTAATGAATTTTCGTGGAGCTGACGATCCACCGCAACCAACGCAGTGCAACCACAAGACGTGGCACCAGGAACGCTGCTTGCACTCTAGCATCATATGTGATGGGGTCCTCACTCTGCTTGCTTCTCAGTTGCACTGAGGTAGGCACAGGACGCACTTTGAATACAAAGTCCAGGTTGCTTTATTTAATTGCATAAAGCATGCCACCAGTATAGGAGATATATTGCATATCAGTGCAGGAAAACAACATATGCATTTCAGCCAAGTACGTCCGAGCCAAAGTCAGGAAACTTATCCATGCTAAAGGACCTGTAGAAGAATGTATCATGGTCAAATTTGACCCATGAAGACAGTTTCTAATTACGTATCAGAATCAAATGCACTGATCATCTACTTTCCATAAATTATGAGCAAATTGGTGAAATTACACCTATCAAGAAAAAAAAAAATTAACAGCCTCCTCCATAACCCCTTAGCTGTCCTATCCATCGCCAAGATAGGTGTTTTGTACCATTTTCAGTAAAAGTCATTTTCAATCAATTTGCTCCTAATTTAGACAAAATAGCTGAAACATTTATCACACAAACTGTACATGTGAGGTCTGCTTTTTTTTACAACAGGTGAAATATGTAGTTTTGAAATGTCCATTTTTTATTTGCGTAAACTACACTACTTTTTTATTTTCGTAAGTACATAATGATGAGGTCTTCATCTATAGGACCCATCCATCTCTTGGACTGACTGTCATTAATAGTACTTGTTTTTCCACAACTACCTAATCACATCTCAATATTACTTCTAAAAATATAGTCGTCAGGCATATAAAGTTTAAAGTTTCATTTCAGGCTTCCCAAAGGAACTCTCCAGTCTCAGTCAGCACAGATCCTCGGTGCACCAGGCATCTTCCTGGGCACACCGAGTCTGTACTGGGCCCACAAGAGATTGCACTGCAGCAGTTCCCATCAGCATCGCTGCCTCTCCTGAGACCTCTGACGGTCTTTTTAGCTGTGTACTAACCTACATCAACTTACTCCTCAGCTCCTTGATGGCATCCACCTGCGCTGTCTCTGCCATAAGATCCATCAGTTGTTCCAGGACCTTCTCCTGCTGCCGCTCCGCTAACACAGCTTTGCATCACTCCAGGAGTATTCATGTATCCGCCGAACAACAAGCAAAAGCTTTACGCAGCCTGTAATGAATTTTCGTGGAGCTGACGATCCACCGCAACCAACGCAGTGCAACCACAAGACGTGGCACCAGGAACGCTGCTTGCACTCTAGCATCATATGTGATGGGGTCCTCACTCTGCTTGCTTCTCAGTTGCACTGAGGTAGGCACAGGACGCACTTTGAATACAAAGTCCAGGTTGCTTTATTTAATTGCATAAAGCATGCCACCAGTATAGGAGATATATTGCATATCAGTGCAGGAAAACAACATATGCATTTCAGCCAAGTACGTCCGAGTCATAGTCAGGAAACTTATCCATGCTAAAGGACCTGTAGAAGAATGTATCATGGTCAAATTTGACCCATGAAGACAGTTTCTAATTGCGTATCAGAATCAAATGCACTGATCATCTACTTTCCATAAATTATGAGCAAATTGGTGAAATTACACCTATCAAGAAAAAAAAAAAATTAACAGCCTCCTCCATAACCCCTTAGCTGTCCTATCCATCGCCAAGATAGGTGTTTTGTACCATTTTCAGTACAAGTCATTTTCAATCAATTTGCTCCTAATTTAGACAAAATAGCTGAAACATTTATCACACAAACTGTACATGTGAGGTCTGCTTTTTTTTTACAACAGGTGAAATATGTAGTTTTGAAATGTCCATTTTTTATTTGCGTAAACTACACTACTTTTTTATTTTCGTAGGTGCATAATGATGAGGTCTTCATCTATAGGACCCATCCATTTCTTGGACTGACTGTCATTAATAGTACTTGTTTTTCCACAACTACCTAATCACATCTCAATATTACTTCTAAAAATATAGTCGTCAGGCATATAAAGTTTAAAGTTTCATTTCAAGACTTCCCAAAGGAACTCTCCAGTATCAGTCAGCACAGATCCTCGGTGCACCAGGCATCTTCCTGGGCACACCGAGTCTGTACTGGGCCCACAAGAGATTGCACTGCAGCAGTTCCCATCAGCATCGCTGCCTATCCTGAGACCTCTGACGGTCCTTTTAGCTGTGTACTAACCTACATCAACTGGCTCCTCAGCTCCTTGATGGCATCCACCTGCGCTGTCTCTGCCATAAGATCCATCAGTTGTTCCAGGACCTTCTCCTGCTGCCGCTCCGCTAACACAGCTTTGCATCACTCCAGGAGTATTCATGTATCCGCCGAACCACAAGCAAAAGCTTTACGCAGCCTGTAATGAATTTTCGTGGAGCTGACGATCCACCGCAACCAACGCAGTGCAACCACAAGACGTGGCACCAGGAACGCTGCTTGCACTCTAGCATCATATGTGATGGGGTCCTCACTCTGCTTGCTTCTCAGTTGCACTGAGGTAGGCACAGGACGCACTTTGAATACAAAGTCCAGGTTGCTTTATTTAATTGCATAAAGCATGCCACCAGTATAGGAGATATATTGCATATCAGTGCAGGAAAACAACATATGCATTTCAGCCAAGTACGTCCGAGCCAAAGTCAGGAAACTTATCCATGCTAAAGGACCTGTAGAAGAATGTATCATGGTCAAATTTGACCCATGAAGACAGTTTCTAATTACGTATCAGAATCAAATGCACTGATCATCTACTTTCCATAAATTATGAGCAAATTGGTGAAATTACACCTATCAAGAAAAAAAAAAATTAACAGCCTCCTCCATAACCCCTTAGCTGTCCTATCCATCGCCAAGATAGGTGTTTTGTACCATTTTCAGTACAAGTCATTTTCAATCAATTTGCTCCTAATTTAGACAAAATAGCTGAAACATTTATCACACAAACTGTACATGTGAGGTCTGCTTTTTTTTACAACAGGTGAAATATGTAGTTTTGAAATGTCCATTTTTTATTTGCGTAAACTACACTACTTTTTTATTTTCGTAGGTACATAATGATGAGGTCTTCATCTATAGGGCCCATCCATCTCTTGGACTGACTGTCATTAATAGTACTTGTTTTTCCACAACTACCTAATCACATCTCAATATTACTTCTAAAAATATAGTCGTCAGGCATATAAAGTTTAAAGTTTCATTTCAAGACTTCCCAAAGGAACTCTCCAGTATCAGTCAGCACAGATCCTCGGTGCACCAGGCATCTTCCTGGGCACACCGAGTCTGTACTGGGCCCACAAGAGATTGCACTGCAGCAGTTCCCATCAGCATCGCTTCCTCTCCTGAGACCTCTGACGGTCTTTTTAGCTGTGTACTAACCTACATCAACTGGCTCCTCAGCTCCTTGATGGCATCCACCTGCGCTGTCTCTGCCATAAGATCCATCAGTTGTTCCAGGACCTTCTCCTGCTGCCGCTCCGCTAACACAGCTTTGCATCACTCCAGGAGTATTCATGTATCCGCCGAACCACAAGCAAAAGCTTTACGCAGCCTGTAATGAATTTTCGTGGAGCTGACGATCCACCGCAACCAACGCAGTGCAACCACAAGACGTGGCACCAGGAACGCTGCTTGCACTCTAGCATCATATGTGATGGGGTCCTCACTCTGCTTGCTTCTCAGTTGCACTGAGGTAGGCACAGGACGCACTTTGAATACAAAGTCCAGGTTGCTTTATTTAATTGCATAAAGCATGCCACCAGTATAGGAGATATATTGCATATCAGTGCACGAAAACAACATATGCATTTCAGCCAAGTACGTCCGAGCCATAGTCAGGAAACTTATCCATGCTAAAGGACCTGTAGAAGAATGTATCATGGTCAAATTTGACCCATGAAGACAGTTTCTAATTACGTATCAGAATCAAATGCACTGATCATCTACTTTCCATAAATTATGAGCAAATTGGTGAAATTACACCTATCAAGAAAAAATAAAAATTAACAGCCTCCTCCATAACCCCTTAGCTGTCCTATCCATCGCCAAGATAGGTGTTTTGTACCATTTTCAGTAAAAGTCATTTTCAATCAATTTGCTCCTAATTTAGACAAAATAGCTGAAACATTTATCACACAAACTGTACATGTGAGGTCTGCTTTTTTTTACAACAGGTGAAATATGTAGTTTTGAAATGTCCATTTTTTATTTGCGTAAACTACACTACTTTTTTATTTTCGTAGGTACATAATGATGAGGTCTTCATCTATAGGACCCATCCATCTCTTGGACTGACTGTCATTAATAGTACTTGTTTTTCCACAACTACCTAATCACATCTCAATATTACTTCTAAAAATATAGTTGTCAGGCATATAAAGTTTAAAGTTTCATTTCAAGGCTTCCCAAAGGAACTCTCCAGTATCAGTCAGCACAGATCCTCGGTGCACCAGGCATCTTCCTGGGCACACCAAGTCTGTACTGGGCCCACAAGAGATTGCACTGCAGCAGTTCCCATCAGCATCGCTGCCTCTCCTGAGACCTCTGACGGTCTTTTTAGCTGTGTACTAACCTACATCAACTGGCTCCTCAGCTCCTTGTTGGCATCCACCTGCGCTGTCTCTGCCATAAGATCCATCAGTTGTTCCAGGACCTTCTCCTGCTGCCGCTCCGCTAACACAGCTTTGCATCACTCCAGGAGTATTCATGTATCTGCCGAACCACAAGCAAAAGCTTTACGCAGCCTGTAATGAATTTTCGTGGAGCTGACGATCCACCGCAACCAACGCAGTGCAACCACAAGACGTGGCACCAGGAACGCTGCTTGCACTCTAGCATCATATGTGATGGGGTCCTCACTCTGCTTGCTTCTCAGTTGCACTGAGGTAGGCACAGGATGCACTTTGAATACAAAGTCCAGGTTGCTTTATTTAATTGCATAAAGCATGCCACCAGTATAGGAGATATATTGCATATCAGTGCAGGAAAACAACATATGCATTTCAGCCAAGTACGTCCGAGCCAAAGTCAGGAAACTTATCCATGCTAAAGGACCTGTAGAAGAATGTATCATGGTCAAATTTGACCCATGAAGACAGTTTCTAATTACGTATCAGAATCAAATGCACTGATCATCTACTTTCCATAAATTATGAGCAAATTGGTGAAATTACACCTATCAAGAAAAAAAAAAAATTAACAGCCTCCTCCATAACCCCTTAGCTGTCCTATCCATCGCCAAGATAGGTGTTTTGTACCATTTTCAGTAAAAGTCATTTTCAATCAATTTGCTCCTAATTTAGACAAAATAGCTAAAACATTTATCACACAAACTGTACATGTGAGGTCTGCTTTTTTTTACAACAGGTGAAATATGTAGTTTTGAAATGTCCATTTTTTATTTGCGTAAACTACACTACTTTTTTATTTTCGTCGGTACATAATGATTAGGTCTTCATCTATAGGACCCATCCATCTCTTGGACTGACTGTCATTAATAGTACTTGTTTTTCCACAACTACCTAATCACATCTCAATATTACTTCTAAAAATATAGTCGTCAAGCATATAAAGTTTAAAGTTTCATTTCAAGGCTTCCCAAAGGAACTCTCCAGTATCAGTCAGCACAGATCCTCGGTGCACCAGGCATCTTCCTGGGCACACCGAGTCTGTACTGGGCCCACAAGAGATTGCACTGCAGCAGTTCCCATCAGCATCGCTGCCTCTCCTGAGACCTCTGACGGTCTTTTTAGCTGTGTACTAACCTACATCAACTGGCTCCTCAGCTCCTTGATGGCATCCACCTGCGCTGTCTCTGCCATAAGATCCATCAGTTGTTCCAGGACCTTCTCCTGCTGCCGCTCCGCTAACACAGCTTTGCATCACTCCAGGAGTATTCATGTATCCGCCGAACCACAAGCAAAAGCTTTACGCAGCCTGTAATGAATTTTCGTGGAGCTGACGATCCACCGCAACCAACGCAGTGCAACCACAAGACGTGGCACCAGGAACGCTGCTTGCACTCTAGCATCATATGTGATGGGGTCCTCACTCTGCTTGCTTCTCAGTTGCACTGAGGTAGGCACAGGACGCACTTTGAATACAAAGTCCAGGTTGCTTTATTTAATTGCATAAAGCATGCCACCAGTATAGGAGATATATTGCATATCAGTGCAGGAAAACAACATATGCATTTCAGCCAAGTACGTCCGAGCCAAAGTCAGGAAACTTATCCCTGCTAAAGGACCTGTAGAAGAATGTATCATGGTCAAATTTGACCCATGAAGACAGTTTCTAATTACGTATCAGAATCAAATGCACTGATCATCTACTTTCCATAAATTATGAGCAAATTGGTGAAATTACACCTATCAAGAAAAAAAAAATTAACAGCCTCCTCCATAACCCCTTAGCTGTCCTATCCATCGCCAAGATAGGTGTTTTGTACCAGTTTCAGTAAGTCATTTTCAATCAATTTGCTCCTAATTTAGACAAAATAGCTGAAACATTTATCACACAAACTGTACATGTGAGGTCTGCTTTTTTTTCCAACAGGTGAAATATGTAGTTTTGAAATGTCCATTTTTTATTTGCGTAAACTACACTACTTTTTTATTTTCGTAGGTACATAATGATGAGGTCTTCATCTATAGGACCCATTCATCTCTTGGACTGACTGTCATTAATAGTACTTGTTTTTCCACAACTACCTAATCACATCTCAATATTACTTCTAAAAATATAGTCGTCAGGCATATAAAGGTTAAAGTTTCATTTCAAGGCTTCCCAAAGGAACTCTCCAGTATCAGTCAGCACAGATCCTCGGTGCACCAGGCATCTTCCTGGGCACACCGAGTCTGTACTGGGCCCACAAGAGATTGCACTGCAGCAGTTCCCATCAGCATCGCTGCCTCTCCTGAGACCTCTGACGGTCTTTTTAGCTGTGTACTAACCTACATCAACTGGCTCCTCAGCTCCTTGATGGCATCCACCTGCGCTGTCTCTGCCATAAGATCCATCAGTTGTTCCAGGACCTTCTCCTGCTGCCGCTCCGCTAACACAGCTTTGCGTCACTCCAGGAGTATTCATGTATCCGCCGAACCACAAGCAAAAGCTTTACGCAGCCTGTAATGAATTTTCGTGGAGCTGACGATCCACCGCAACTAACGCAGTGCAACCACAAGACGTGGCACCAGGAACGCTGCTTGCACTCTAGCATCATATGTGATGGGGTCCTCACTCTGCTTGCTTCTCAGTTGCACTGAGGTAGGCACAGGACGCACTTTGAATACAAAGTCCAGGTTGCTTTATTTAATTGCATAAAGCATGCCACCAGTATAGGAGATATATTGCATATCAGTGCAGGAAAACAACATATGCATTTCAGCCAAGTACGTCCGAGCCAAAGTCAGGAAACTTATCCATGCTAAAGGACCTGTAGAAGAATGTATCATGGTCAAATTTGACCCATGAAGACAGTTTCTAATTACGTATCAGAATCAAATGCACTGATCATCTACTTTCCATAAATTATGAGCAAATTGGTGAAATTACACCTATCAAGAAAAAAAAAAATTAACAGCCTCCTCCATAACCCCTTAGCTGTCCTATCCATCGCCAAGATAGGTGTTTTGTACCATTTTCAGTAAAAGTCATTTTCAATCAATTTGCTCCTAATTTAGACAAAATAGCTGAAACATTTATCACACAAACTGTACATGTGAGGTCTGCTTTTTTTTACAACAGGTGAAATATGTAGTTTTGAAATGTCCATTTTTTATTTGCGTAAACTACACTACTTTTTTATTTTCGTAGGTACATAATGATGAGGTCTTCATCTATAGGACCCATCCATCTCTTGGACTGACTGTCATTAATAGTACTTGTTTTTCCACAACTACCTAATCACATCTCAATATTACTTCTAAAAATATAGTCGTCAGGCATATAAAGTTTAAAGTTTCATTTCAAGACTTCCCAAAGGAACTCTCCAGTATCAGTCAGCACAGATCCTCGGTGCACCAGGCATCTTCCTGGGCACACCGAGTCTGTACTGGGCCCACAAGAGATTGCACTGCAGCAGTTCCCATCAGCATCGCTGCCTCTCCTGCGACCTCTGACGGTCCTTTTAGCTGTGTACTAACCTACATCAACTGGCTCCTCAGCTCCTTGATGGCATCCACCTGCGCTGTCTCTGCCATAAGATCCATCAGTTGTTCCAGGACCTTCTCCTGCTGCCGCTCCGCTAACACAGCTTTGCATCACTCCAGGAGTATTCATGTATCCGCCGAACCACAAGCAAAAGCTTTACGCAGCCTGTAATGAATTTTCGTGGAGCTGACGATCCACCGCAACCAACGCAGTGCAACCACAAGACGTGGCACCAGGAACGCTGCTTGCACTCTAGCATCATATGTGATGGGGTCCTCACTCTGCTGGCTTCTCAGTTGCACTGAGGTAGGCACAGGACGCACTTTGAATACAAAGTCCAGGTTGCTTTATTTAATTGCATAAAGCATGCCACCAGTATAGGAGATATATTGCATATCAGTGCAGGAAAACAACATATGCATTTCAGCCAAGTACGTCCGAGCCAAAGTCAGGAAACTTATCCATGCTAAAGGACCTGTAGAAGAATGTATCATGGTCAAATTTGACCCATGAAGACAGTTTCTAATTACGTATCAGAATCAAATGCACTGATCATCTACTTTCCATAAATTATGAGCAAATTGGTGAAATTACACCTATCAAGAAAAAATAAAAATTAACAGCCTCCTCCATAACCCCTTAGCTGTCCTATCCATCGCCAAGATAGGTGTTTTGTACCATTTTCAGTAAAAGTCATTTTCAATCAATTTGCTCCTAATTTAGACAAAATAGCTGAAACATTTATCACACAAACTGTACATGTGAGGTCTGCTTTTTTTTACAACAGGTGAAATATGTAGTTTTGAAATGTCCATTTTTTATTTGCGTAAACTACACTACTTTTTTATTTTCGTAGGTACATAATGATGAGGTCTTCATCTATAGGACCCATCCATCTCTTGGACTGACTGTCATTAATAGTACTTGTTTTTCCACAACTACCTAATCAGTAATCACATCTCAATATTACTTCTAAAAATATAGTCGTCAGGCATATAAAGTTTAAAGTTTCATTTCAAGGCTTCCCAAAGGAACTCTCCAGTATCAGTCAGCACAGATCCTCGGTGCACCAGGCATCTTCCTGGGCACACCGAGTCTGTACTGGGCCCACAAGACATTGCACTGCAGCAGTTCCCATCAGCATCGCTGCCTCTCCTGAGACCTCTGACGGTCTTTTTAGCTGTGTACTAACCTACATCAACTGGCTCCTCAGCTCCTTGATGGCATCCACCTGCGCTGTCTCTGCCATAAGATCCATCAGTTGTTCCAGGACCTTCTCCTGCTGCCGCTCCGCTAACACAGCTTTGCATCACTCCAGGAGTATTCATTTATCCGCCGAACCACAAGCAAAAGCTTTACGCAGCCTGTAATGAATTTTCGTGGAGCTGACGATCCACCGCAACCAACGCAGTGCAACCACAAGACGTGGCACCAGGAACGCTGCTTGCACTCTAGCATCATATGTGATGGGGTCCTCACTCTGCTTGCTTCTCAGTTGCACTGAGGTAGGCACAGGACGCACTTTGAATACAAAGTCCAGGTTGCTTTATTTAATTGCATAAAGCATGCCACCAGTATAGGAGATATATTGCATATCAGTGCAGGAAAACAACATATGCATTTCAGCCAAGTACGTCCGAGCCAAAGTCAGGAAACTTATCCATGCTAAAGGACCTGTAGAAGAATGTATCATGGTCAAATTTGACCCATGAAGACAGTTACTAATTACGTATCAGAATCAAATGCACTGATCATCTACTTTCCATAAATTATGAGCAAATTGGTGAAATTACACCTATCAAGAAAAATAAAAATTAACAGCCTCCTCCATAACTCCTTAGCTGTCCTATCCATCGCCAAGATAGGTGTTTTGTACCATTTTCAGTAAAAGTCATTTTCAATCAATTTGCTCCTAATTTAGACAAAATAGCTGAAACATTTATCACACAAACTGTACATGTGAGGTCTTCTTTTTTTTACAACAGGTGAAATATGTAGTTTTGAAATGTCCATTTTTTATTTGCGTAAACTACACTACTTTTTTATTTTTGTAGGTACATAATGATGAGGTCTTCATCTATAGGACCCATCCATCTCTTGGACTGACTGTCATTAATAGTACTTGTTTTTCCACAACTACCTAATCACATCTCAATATTACTTCTAAAAATATAGTCGTCAGGCATATAAAGTTTAAAGTTTCATTTCAAGGCTTCCCAAAGGAACTCTCCAGTATCAGTCAGCACAGATCCTCGGTGCACCAGGCATCTTCCTGGGCACACCGAGTCTGTACTGGGCCCACAAGAGATTGCACTGCAGCAGTTCCCATCAGCATCGCTGCCTCTCCTGAGACCTCTGACGGTCTTTTTAGCTGTGTACTAACCTACATCAACTGGCTCCTCAGCTCCTTGATGGCATCCACCTGCGCTGTCTCTGCCATAAGATCCATCAGTTGTTCCAGGACCTTCTCCTGCTGCCGCTCCGCTAACACAGCTTTGCATCACTCCAGGAGTATTCATGTATCCGCCGAACCACAAGCAAAAGCTTTACGCAGCCTGTAATGAATTTTCGTGGAGCTGACGATCCACCGCAACCAACGCAGTGCTACCACAAGACGTGGCACCAGTAACGCTGCTTGCACTCTAGCATCATATGTGATGGGGTCCTCACTCTGCTTGCTTCTCAGTTGCACTGAGGTAGGCACAGGACGCACTTTGAATACAAATTCCAGGTTGCTTTATTTAATTGCATAAAGCATTCCACCACTATAGGAGACATATTGCATATCAGTGCAGGAAAACAACATATGCATTTCAGCCAAGTACGTCCGAGCCAAAGTCAGGAAACTTATCCATGCTAAAGGACCTGTAGAAGAATGTATCATGGTCAAATTTGACCCATGAAGACAGTTTCTAATTACGTATCAGAATCAAATGCACTGATCATCTACTTTCCATAAATTATGAGCAAATTGGTGAAATTACACCTATCAAGAAAAAAAAAAAAATTAACAGCCTCCTCCATAACCCCTTAGCTGTCCTATCCATCGCCAAGATAGGTGTTTTGTACCATTTTCAGTAAAAGTCATTTTCAATCAATTTGCTCCTAATTTAGACAAAATAGCTGAAACATTTATCACACAAACTGTACATGTGAGGTCTGCTTTTTTTTACAACAGGTGAAATATGTAGTTTTGAAATGTCCATTTTTTATTTGCGTAAACTACACTACTTTTTTATTTTCGTCGGTACATAATGATGAGGTCTTCATCTATAGGACCCATCCATCTCTTGGACTGACTGTCATTAATAGTACTTGTTTTTCCACAACTACCTAATCACATCTCAATATTACTTCTAAAAATATAGTCGTCAGGCATATAAAGTTTAAAGTTTCATTTCAAGACTTCCCAAAGGAACTCTCCAGTATCAGTCAGCACAGATCCTCGGTGCACCAGGCATCTTCCTGGGCACACCGAGTCTGTACTGGGCCCACAAGAGATTGCACTGCAGCAGTTCCCATCAGCATCGCTGCCTCTCCTGAGACCTCTGACGGTCCTTTTAGCTGTGTACTAACCTACATCAACTGGCTCCTCAGCTCCTTGATGGCATCCACCTGCGCTGTCTCTGCCATAAGATCCATCAGTTGTTCCAGGACCTTCTCCTGCTGCCGCTCCGCTAACACAGCTTTGCATCACTCCAGGAGTATTCATGTATCCGCCGAACCACAAGCAAAAGCTTTACGCAGCCTGTAATGAATTTTCGTGGATCTGACGATCCACCGCAACCAACGCAGTGCAACCACAAGACGTGGCACCAGGAACGCTGCTTGCACTCTAGCATCATATGTGATGGGGTCCTCACTCTGCTTGCTTCTCAGTTGCACTGAGGTAGGCACAGGACGCACTTTGAATACAAAGTCCAGGTTGCTTTATTTAATTGCATAAAGCATGCCACCAGTATAGGAGATATATTGCATATCAGTGCAGGAAAACAACATATGCATTTCAGCCAAGTACGTCTGAGCCATAGTCAGGAAACTTATCCATGCTAAAGGACCTGTAGAAGAATGTATCATGGTCAAATTTGACCCATGAAGACAGTTTCTAATTACATATCAGAATCAAATGCACTGATCATCTACTTTCCATAAATTATGAGCAAATTGGTGAAATTACACCTATCAAGAAAAAAAAAAATTAACAGCCTCCTCCATAACCCCTTAGCTGTCCTATCCATCGCCAAGATAGGTGTTTTGTACCATTTTCAGTACAAGTCATTTTCAATCAATTTGCTCCTAATTTAGACAAAATAGCTGAAACATTTATCACACAAACTGTACATGTGAGGTCTGCTTTTTTTTACAACAGGTGAAATATGTAGTTTTGAAATGTCCATTTTTTATTTGCGTAAACTACACTACTTTTTTATTTTCGTAGGTACATAATGATGAGTTCTTCATCTATAGGACCCATCCATCTCTTGGACTAACTGTCATTAATAGTACTTGTTTTTCCACAACTACCTAATCTCATCTCAATATTACTTTTAAAAATATAGTCGTCAGGCATATAAAGTTTAAAGTTTCATTTCAAGGCTTCCCAAAGGAACTCTCCAGTCTCAGTCAGCACAGATCCTCGGTGCACCAGGCATCTTCCTGGGCACACCGAGTCTGTACTGGGCCCACAAGAGATTGCACTGCAGCAGTTCCCATCAGCATCGCTGCCTCTCCTGAGACCTCTGACGGTCTTTTTAGCTGTGTACTAACCTACATCAACTGGCTCCTCAGCTCCTTGATGGCATCCACCTGCGCTGTCTCTGCCATAAGATCCATCAGTTGTTCCAGGACCTTCTCCTGCTGCCGCTCCGCTAACACAGCTTTGCATCACTCCAGGAGTATTCATGTATCCGCCGAACCACAAGCAAAAGCTTTACGCAGCCTGTAATGAATTTTCGTGGAGCTGACGATCCACCGCAACCAACGCAGTGCAACCACAAGACGTGGCACCAGGAACGCTGCTTGCACTCTAGCATCATATGTGATGGGGTCCTCACTCTGCTTGCTTCTCAGTTGCACTGAGGTAGGCACAGGACGCACTTTGAATACAAAGTCCAGGTTGCTTTATTTAATTGCATAAAGCATGCCACCAGTATAGGAGATATATTGCATATCAGTGCAGGAAAACAACATATGCATTTCAGCCAAGTACGTCCGAGCCATAGTCAGGAAACTTATCCATGTTAAAGGACCTGTAGAAGAATGTATCATGGTCAAATTTGACCCATGAAGACAGTTTCTAATTACGTATCAGAATCAAATGCACTGATCATCTACTTTCCATAAATTATGAGCAAATTGGTGAAATTACACCTATCAAGAAAAAAAAAAAATTAACAGCCTCCTCCATAACCCCTTAGCTGTCCTATCCATCGCCAAGATAGGTGTTTTGTACCATTTTCAGTACAAGTCATTTTCAAATAATTTGCTCTTAATTTAGACAAAATAGCTGAAACATTTATCACACAAACTGTACATGTGAGGTCTGCTTTTTTTTACAACAGGTGAAATATGTAGTTTTGAAATGTCCATTTTTTATTTGCGTAAACTACACTACTTTTTTATTTTCGTAGGTACATAATGATGAGGTCTTCATCTAAAGGACCCATCCATCTCTTGGACTGACTGTCATTAATAGTACTTGTTTTTCCACAACTACCTAATCACATCTCAATATTACTTCTAAAAATATAGTCGTCAGGCATATAAAGTTTAAAGTTTCATTTCAAGGCTTCCCAAAGGAACTCTCCAGTATCAGTCAGCACAGATCCTCGGTGCACCAGGCAACTTCCTGGGCACACCGAGTCTGTACTGGGCCCACAAGAGATTGCACTGCAGCAGTTCCCATCAGCATCACTGCCTCTCCTGAGACCTCTGACGGTCTTTTTAGCTGTGTACTAACCTACATCAACTGGCTCCTCAGCTCCTTGATGGCATCCACCTGCGCTGTCTCTGCCATAAGATCCATCAGTTGTTCCAGGACCTTCTTTTGCTGCCGCTCCGCTAACACAGCTTTGCATCACTCCAGGAGTATTCATGTATCCGCCGAACCACAAGCAAAAGCTTTACGCAGCCTGTAATGAATTTTCGTGGAGCTGACGATCCACCGCAACCAACGCAGTGCAACCACAAGACGTGGCACCAGGAACGCTGCTTGCACTCTAGCATCATATGTGATGGGGTCCTCACTCTGCTTGCTTCTCAGTTGCACTGAGGTAGGCACAGGACGCACTTTGAATACAAAGTCCAGGTTGCTTTATTTAATTGCATAAAGCATGCCACCAGTATAGGAGATATATTGCATATCAGTGCAGGAAAACAACATATGCATTTCAGCCAAGTACGTCCGAGCCATAGTCAGGAAACTTATCCATGTTAAAGGACCTGTAGAAGAATGTATCATGGTCAAATTTGACCCATGAAGACAGTTTCTAATTACGTATCAGAATCAAATGCACTGATCATCTACTTTCCATAAATTATGAGCAAATTGGTGAAATTACACCTATCAAGAAAAAAAAAAAATTAACAGCCTCCTCCATAACCCCTTAGCTGTCCTATCCATCGCCAAGATAGGTGTTTTGTACCATTTTCAGTACAAGTCATTTTCAATCAATTTGCTCCTAATTTAGACAAAATAGCTGAAACATTTATCACACAAACTGTACATGTGAGGTCTGCTTTTTTTTACAACAGGTGAAATATGTAGTTTTGAAATGTCCATTTTTTATTTGCGTAAACTACACTACTTTTTTATTTTCGTAGGTACATAATGATGAGGTCTTCATCTATAGGACCCATCCATCTCTTGGACTGACTGTCATTAATAGTACTTGTTTTTCCACAACTACCTAATCACATCTCAATATTACTTCTAAAAATATAGTCGTCAGGCATATAAAGTTTAAAGTTTCATTTCAAGGCTTCCCAAAGGAACTCTCCAGTATCAGTCAGCACAGATCCTCGGTGCACCAGGCAACTTCCTGGGCACACCGAGTCTGTACTGGGCCCACAAGAGATTGCACTGCAGCAGTTCCCATCAGCATCGCTGCCTCTCCTGAGACCTCTGACGGTCTTTTTAGCTGTGTACTAACCTACATCAACTGGCTCCTCAGCTTCTTGATGGCATCCACCTGCGCTGTCTCTGCCATAAGATCCATCAGTTGTTCCAGGACCTTCTCCTGCTGCCGCTCCGCTAACACAGCTTTGCATCACTCCAGGAGTATTCATGTATCCGCCGAACCACAAGCAAAAGCTTTACGCAGCCTGTAATGAATTTTCGTGGAGCTGACGATCCACCGCAACCAACGCAGTGCAACCACAAGACGTGGCACCAGGAACGCTGCTTGCACTCTAGCATCATATGTGATGGGGTCCTCACTCTGCTTGCTTCTCAGTTGCACTGAGGTAGGCACAGGACGCACTTTGAATACAAAGTCCAGGTTGCTTTATTTAATTGCATAAAGCATGCCACCAGTATAGGAGATATATTGCATATCAGTGCAGGAAAACAACATATGCATTTCAGCCAAGTACGTCCGAGCCATAGTCAGGAAACTTATCCATGTTAAAGGACCTGTAGAAGAATGTATCATGGTCAAATTTGACCCATGAAGACAGTTTCTATTTACGTATCAGAATCAATGCACTGATCATCTACTTTCCATAAATTATGAGCAAATTGGTGAAATTACACCTATCAAGAAAAAATAAAAATTAACAGCCTCCTCCATAACCCCTTAGCCGTCCTATCCATCGCCAAGATAGGTGTTTTGTACCATTTTCAGTAAAAGTCATTTTCAATCAATTTGCTCCTAATTTAGACAAAATAGCTGAAACATTTATCACACAAACTGTACATGTGAGGTCTGCTTTTTTTTACAACAGGTGAAATATGTAGTTTTGAAATGTCCATTTTTTATTTGCGTAAACTACACTACTTTTTTATTTTCGTGGGTACATAATGATGAGGTCTTCATCTATAGGACCCATCCATCTCTTGACTGACTGTCATTAATAGTACTTGTTTTTCCACAACTACCTAATCACATCTCAATATTACTTCTAAAAATATAGTCGTCAGGCATATAAAGTTTAAAGTTTCATTTCAAGGCTTCCCAAAGGAACTCTCCAGTATCAGTCAGCACAGATCCTCGGTGCACCAGGCAACTTCCTGGGCACACCGAGTCTGTACTGGGCCCACAAGAGATTGCACTGCAGCAGTTCCCATCGAGCATCGCTGCCTCTCCTGAGACCTCTGACGGTCTTTTTAGCTGTGTACTAACCTACATCAACTGGCTCCTCAGCTCCTTGATGGCATCCACCTGCGCTGTCTCTGCCATAAGATCCATCAGTTGTTCCAGGACCTTCTCCTGCTGCCGCTCCGCTAACACAGCTTTGCATCACTCCAGGAGTATTCATGTATCCGCCCGAACCACAAGCAAAAGCTTTAACGCAGCCTGTAATGAATTTTCGTGGAGCTGACGATCCACCCGCAAACCAACGCAGTGCAACCACAAGACGTGGCACCAGGAACGCTGCTTGCACTCTAGCATCATATGTGATGGGGGTCCTCACTCTGCTTGCTTCTCAGTTGCACTGAGGTAGGCACAGGACGCACTTTTGAATACAAAGTCCAGGTTGCTTTATTTAATTGCATAAAGCATGCCACCAGTATAGGAGATATATTGCATATCAGTGCAGGAAAACAACATATGCATTTCAGCCAAGTACGTCCGAGCCAAAGTCAGGAAACTATATCCATGCTAAAGGACCTGTAGAAGAATGTATCATGGTCAAATTTGACCCATGAAGACAGTTTCTAATTACGTATCAGAATCAAATGCACTGATCATCTAACTTTCCATAAATTATGAGCAAATTGGTGAAATTACACCTATCAAGAAAAAAAAAAATTAACAGCCTCCTCCATAACCCCTTAGCTGTCCTATCCATCGCCAAGATAGGTGTTTTGTACCATTTTCAGTACAAGTCATTTTCAAATAATTTGCTCTTAATTTAGACAAAATAGCTGAAACATTTATCACACAAAACTGTACATGTGAGGTCTGCTTTTTTTTACAACAGGTGAAATATGTAGTTTTGAAATGTCCATTTTTTATTTGCGTAAACTACACTACTTTTTTATTTTCGTAGGTACATAATGATGAGGTCTTCATCTATAGGACCCATCCATCTCTTGGACTGACTGTCATTAATAGTACTTGTTTTTCCACAACTACCTAATCACATCTCAATATTACTTCTAAAAATATAGTCGTCAGGCATATAAAGTTTTAAAGTTTCATTTCAAGGCTTCCCAAAGGAACTCTCCAGTATCAGTCAGCACAGATCCTCGGTGCACCAGGCAACTTCCTGGGCACACCGAGTCTGTACTGGGCCCACAAGAGATTGCACTGCAGCAGTTCCCATCAGCATCGCTGCCTCTCCTGAGACCTCTGACGGTCTTTTTAGCTGTGTACTAACCTACATCAACTGGCTCCTCAGCTCCTTGATGGCATCCACCTGCGCTGTCTCTGCCATAAGATCCATCAGTTGTTCCAGGACCTTCTCCCTGCTGCCGCTCCGCTAACACAGCTTTGCATCACTCCAGGAGTATTCATGTATCCGCCGAACCACAAGCAAAAGCTTTACGCAGCCTGTAATGAATTTTCGTGGAGCTGACGAATCCACCGCAACCAACGCAGTGCAACCACAAGACGTGGCACCAGGAACGCTGCTTGCACTCTAGCATCATATGTGATGGGGTCCTCACTCTGCTTGCTTCTCAGTTGCACTGAGGTAGGCACAGGACGCACTTTGAATACAAAGTCCAGGTTGCTTTATTTAATTGCATAAAGCATGCCACCAGTATAGGAGATATATTGCATATCAGTGCAGGAAAACAACATATGCATTTCAGCCAAGTACGTCCGAGCCAAAGTCAGGAAACTTATCCATGCTAAAGGACCTGTAGAAGAATGTATCATGGTCAAATTTGACCCCATGAAGACAGTTTCTAATTACGTATCAGAATCAAATGCACTGATCATCTACTTTCCATAAATTATGAGCAAATTGGTGAAATTACACCTATCAAGAAAAAAAAAAATTAACAGCCTCCTCCATAACCCCTTAGCTGTCCTATCCATCGCCAAGATAGGTGTTTTGTACCATTTTCAGTACAAGTCATTTTCAATCAATTTGCTCCTAATTTAGACAAAATAGCTGAAACATTTATCACACAAACTGTACATGTGAGGTCTGCTTTTTTTTACAACAGGTGAAATATGTAGTTTTGAAATGTCCATTTTTTATTTGCGTAAACTACACTACTTTTTTATTTTCGTAGGTACATAATGATGAGGTCTTCATCTATAGGACCCATCCATCTCTTGGACTGACTGTCATTAATAGTACTTGTTTTTCCACAACTACCTAATCAGTAATCACATCTCAATATTACTTCTAAAAATATAGTCGTCAGGCATATAAAGTTTAAAGTTTCATTTCAAGGCTTCCCAAAGGAACTCTCCAGTATCAGTCAGCACAGATCCTCGGTGCACCAGGCATCTTCCTGGGCACACCGAGTCTGTACTGGGCCCACAAGAGATTGCACTGCAGCAGTTCCCATCAGCATCGCTGCCTCTCCTGAGACCTCTGACGGTCTTTTTAGCTGTGTACTAACCTACATCAACTGGCTCCTCAGCTCCTTGATGGCAATCCACCTGCGCTGTCTCTGCCATAAGATCCATCAGTTGTTCCAGGACCTTCTCCTGCTGCCGCTCCGCTAACACAGCTTTGCATCACTCCAGGAGTATTCATGTATCCGCCGAACCACAAGCAAAAGCTTTACGCAGCCTGTAATGAATTTTCGTGGAGCTGACGATCCACCGCAACCAACGCAGTGCAACCACAAGACGTGGCACCAGGAACGCTGCTTGCACTCTAGCATCATATGTGATGGGGTCCTCACTCTGCTTGCTTCTCAGTTGCACTGAGGTAGGCACAGGACGCACTTTGAATACAAAGTCCAGGTTGCTTTATTTAATTGCATAAAGCATGCCACCAGTATAGGAGATATATTGCATATCAGTGCAGGAAAACAACATATGCATTTCAGCCAAGTACGTCCGAGCCAAAGTCAGGAAGGACCTGTAGAAGAATGTATCATGGTCAAATTTGACCCATGAAGACAGTTTCTAATTACGTATCAGAATCAAATGCACTGATCATCTACTTTCCATAAATTATGAGCAAATTGGTGAAATTACACCTATCAAGAAAAAAAAAAATTAACAGCCTCCTCCATAACCCCTTAGCTGTCCTATCCATCGCCAAGATAGGTGTTTTGTACCATTTTCAGTAAAAGTCATTTTCAATCAATTTGCTCCTAATTTAGACAAAATAGCTGAAACATTTATCACACAAACTGTACATGTGAGGTCTGCTTTTTTTTACAACAGGTGAAATATGTAGTTTTGAAATGTCCATTTTTTATTTGCGTAAACTACACTACTTTTTTATTTTTGTAGGTACATAATGATGAGGTCTTCATCTATAGGACCCATCCATCTCTTGGACTGACTGTCATTAATAGTACTTGTTTTTCCACAACTACCTAATCACATCTCAATGTTACTTCTAAAAATATAGTCGTCAGGCATATAAAGTTTAAAGTTTCATTTCAAGGCTTCCCAAAGGAACTCTCCAGTATCAGTCAGCACAGATCCTCGGTGCACCAGGCATCTTCCTGGGCACACCGAGTCTGTACTGGGCCCACAAGAGATTGCACTGCAGCAGTTCCCATCAGCATCGCTGCCTCTCCTGAGACCTCTGACGGTCTTTTTAGCTGTGTACTAACCTACATCAACTGGCTCCTCAGCTCCTTGATGGCATCCACCTGCGCTGTCTCTGCCATAAGATCCATCAGTTGTTCCAGGACCTTCTCCTGCTGCCGCTCCGCTAACACAGCTTTGCATCACTCCAGGAGTATTCATGTATCCGCCGAACCACAAGCAAAAGCTTTACGCAGCCTGTAATGAATTTTCGTGGAGCTGACGATCCACCGCAACCAACGCAGTGCTACCACAAGACGTGGCACCAGTAACGCTGCTTGCACTCTAGCATCATATGTGATGGGGTCCTCACTCTGCTTGCTTCTCAGTTGCACTGAGGTAGGCACAGGACGCACTTTGAATACAAATTCCAGGTTGCTTTATTTAATTGCATAAAGCATGCCACCAGTATAGGAGACATATTGCATATCAGTGCAGGAAAACAACATATGCATTTCAGCCAAGTACGTCCGAGCCAAAGTCAGGAAACTTATCCATGCTAAAGGACCTGTAGAAGAATGTATCATGGTCAAATATGACCCATGAAGACAGTTTCTAATTACGTATCAGAATCAAATGCACTGATCATCTACTTTCCATAAATTATGAGCAAATTGGTGAAATTACACCTATCAAGAAAAAAAAAAAATTAACAGCCTCCTCCATAACCCCTTAGCTGTCCTATCCATCGCCAAGATAGGTGTTTTGTACCATTTTCAGTAAAAGTCATTTTCAATCAATTTGCTCCTAATTTGGACAAAATAGCTGAAACATTTATCACACAAACTGTACATGTGAGGTCTGCTTTTTTTTACAACAGGTGAAATATGTAGTTTTGAAATGTCCATTTTTTATTTGCGTAAACTACACTACTTTTTTATTTTCGTAGGTACATAATGATGAGGTCTTCATCTATAGGACCCATCCATCTCTTGGACTGACTGTCATTAATAGTACTTGTTTTTCCACAACTACCTAATCACATCTCAATATTACTTCTAAAAATATAGTCGTCAGGCATATAAAGTTTAAAGTTTCATTTCAAGGCTTCCCAAAGGAACTCTCCAGTCTCAGTCAGCACAGATCCTCGGTGCACCAGGCATCTTCCTGGGCACACCGAGTCTGTACTGGGCCCACAAGAGATTGCACTGCAGCAGTTCCCATCAGCATCGCTGCCTCTCCTGAGACCTCTGACGGTCTTTTTAGCTGTGTACTAACCTACATCAACTGGCTCCTCAGCTCCTTGATGGCATCCACCTGCGCTGTCTCTGCCATAAGATCCATCAGTTGTTCCAGGACCTTCTCCTGCTGCCGCTCCGCTAACACAGCTTTGCATCACTCCAGGAGTATTCATGTATCCGCCGAACCACAAGCAAAAGCTTTACGCAGCCTGTAATGAATTTTCGTGGAGCTGACGATCCACCGCAACCAACGCAGTGCAACCACAAGACGTGGCACCAGGAACGCTGCTTGCACTCTAGCATCATATGTGATGGGGTCCTCACTCTGCTTGCTTCTCAGTTGCACTGAGGTAGGCACAGGACGCACTTTGAATACAAAGTCCAGGTTGCTTTATTTAATTGCATAAAGCATGCCACCAGTATAGGAGATATATTGCATATCAGTGCAGGAAAACAACATATGCATTTCAGCCAAGTACGTCCGAGCCAAAGTCAGGAAACTTATCCATGCCAAAGGACCTGTAGAAGAATGTATCATGGTCAAATTTGACCCATGAAGACAGTTTCTAATTACGTATCAGAATCAAATGCACTGATCATCTACTTTCCATAAATTATGAGCAAATTGGTGAAATTACACCTATCAAGAAAAAAAAAAATTAACAGCCTCCTCCATAACCCCTTAGCTGTCCTATCCATCGCCAAGATAGGTGTTTTGTACCATTTTCAGTAAAAGTCATTTTCAATCAATTTGCTCCTAATTTAGACAAAATAGCTGAAACATTTATCACACAAACTGTACATGTGAGGTCTGCTTTTTTTTACAACAGGTGAAATATGTAGTTTTGAAATGTCAATTTTTTATTTGCGTAAACTACACTACTTTTTTATTTTCGTAGGTACATAATGATGAGGTCTTCATCTATAGGACCCATCCATCTCTTGGACTGACTGTCATTAATAGTACTTGTTTTTCCACAACTACCTAATCACATCTCAATATTACTTTTAAAAATATAGTCGTCAGGCATATAAAGTTTAAAGTTTCATTTCAAGGCTTCCCAAAGGAACTCTCCAGTCTCAGTCAGCACAGATCCTCGGTGCACCAGGCATCTTCCTGGGCACACCGAGTCTGTACTGGGCCCACAAGAGATTGCACTGCAGCAGTTCCCATCAGCATCGCTGCCTCTCCTGAGACCTCTGACGGTCTTTTTAGCTGTGTACTAACCTACATCAACTGGCTCCTCAGTTCCTTGATGGCATCCACCTGCGCTGTCTCTGCCATAAGATCCATCAGTTGTTCCAGGACCTTCTCCTGCTGCCGCTCCGCTAACACAGCTTTGCATCACTCCAGGAGTATTCATGTATCCGCCGAACCACAAGCAAAAGCTTTACGCAGCCTGTAATGAATTTTCGTGGAGCTGACGATCCACCGCAACCAACGCAGTGCAACCACAAGACGTGGCACCAGGAACGCTGCTTGCACTCTAGCATCATATGTGATGGGGTCCTCACTCTGCTTGCTTCTCAGTTGCACTGAGGTAGGCACAGGACGCACTTTGAATACAAAGTCCAGGTTGCTTTATTTAATTGCATAAAGCATGCCACCAGTATAGGAGATATATTGCATATCAGTGCAGGAAAACAACATATGCATTTCAGCCAAGTACGTCCGAGCCAAAGTCAGGAAACTTATCCATGCTAAAGGACCTGTAGAAGAATGTATCATGGTCAAATTTGACCCATGAAGACAGTTTCTAATTACGTATCAGAATCAAATGCACTGATCATCTACTTTCCATAAATTATGAGCAAATTGGTGAAATTACACCTATCAAGAAAAAAAAAAAAATTAACAGCCTCCTCCATAACCCCTTAGCTGTCCTATCCATCGCCAAGATAGGTGTTTTGTACCATTTTCAGTAAAAGTCATTTTCAATCAATTTGCTCCTAATTTAGACAAAATAGCTGAAACATTTATCACACAAACTGTACATGTGAGGTCTGCTTTTTTTTACAACAGGTGAAATATGTAGTTTTGAAATGTCCATTTTTTATTTGCGTAAACTACACTACTTTTTTATTTTCGTAGGTACATAATGATGAGGTCTTCATCTATAGGACCCATCCATCTCTTGGACTGACTGTCATTAATAGTACATGTTTTTCCACAACTACCTAATCACATCTCAATATTACTTCTAAAAATATAGTCGTCAGGCATATAAAGTTAAAAGTTTCATTTCAAGGCTTCCCAAAGGAACTCTCCAGTATCAGTCAGCACAGATCCTCGGTGCACCAGGCATCTTCCTGGGCACACCGAGTCTGTACTGGGCCCACAAGAGATTGCACTGCAGCAGTTCCCATCAGCATCGCTGCCTCTCCTGAGACCTCTGACGGTCTTTTTAGCTGTGTACTAACCTACATCAACTGGCTCCTCAGCTCCTTGATGGCATCCACCTGCGCTGTCTCTGCCATAAGATCCATCAGTTGTTCCAGGACCTTCTCCTGCTGCCGCTCCGCTAACACAGCTTTGCATCACTCCAGGAGTATTCATGTATCCGCCGAACCACAAGCAAAAGCTTTACGCAGCCTGTAATGAATTTTCGTGGAGCTGACGATCCACCGCAACCAACGCAGTGCAACCACAAGACGTGGCACCAGGAACGCTGCTTGCACTCTAGCATCATATGTGATGGGGTCCTCACTCTGCTTGCTTCTCAGTTGCACTGAGGTAGGCACAGGACGCACTTTGAATACAAAGTCCAGGTTGCTTTATTTAATTGCATAAAGCATGCCACCAGTATAGGAGATATATTGCATATCAGTGCAGGAAAACAACATATGCATTTCAGCCAAGTACGTCCGAGCCAAAGTCAGGAAACTTATCCATGCTAAAGGACCTGTAGAAGAATGTATCATGGTCAAATTTGACCCATGAAGACAGTTTCTAATTACATATCAGAATCAAATGCACTGATCATCTACTTTCCATAAATTATGAGCAAATTGGTGAAATTACACCTATCAAGAAAAAAAAAAAAAATTAACAGCCTCCTCCATAACCCCTTAGCTGTCCTATCCATCGCCAAGATAGGTGTTTTGTACCATTTTCAGTAAAAGTCATTTTCAATCAATTTGCTCCTAATTTAGACAAAATAGCTGAAACATTTATCACACAAACTGTACATGTGAGGTCTGCTTTTTTTTTACAACAGGTGAAATATGTAGTTTTGAAATGTCAATTTTTTATTTGCGTAAACTACACTACTTTTTTATTTTCGTAGGTACATAATGATGAGGTCTTCATCTATAGGACCCATCCATCTCTTGGACTGACTGTCATTAATAGTACTTGTTTTTCCACAACTACCTAATCACATCTCAATATTACTTTTAAAAATATAGTCGTCAGGCATATAAAGTTTAAAGTTTCATTTCAAGGCTTCCCAAAGGAACTCTCCAGTCTCAGTCAGCACAGATCCTCGGTGCACCAGGCATCTTCCTGGGCACACCGAGTCTGTACTGGGCCCACAAGAGATTGCACTGCAGCAGTTCCCATCAGCATCGCTGCCTCTCCTGAGACCTCTGACGGTCTTTTTAGCTGTGTACTAACCTACATCAACTGGCTCCTCAGTTCCTTGATGGCATCCACCTGCGCTGTCTCTGCCATAAGATCCATCAGTTGTTCCAGGACCTTCTCCTGCTGCCGCTCCGCTAACACAGCTTTGCATCACTCCAGGAGTATTCATGTATCCGCCGAACCACAAGCAAAAGCTTTATGCAGCCTGTAATGAATTTTCGTGGAGCTGACGATCCACCGCAACCAACGCAGTGCAACCACAAGACGTGGCACCAGGAACGCTGCTTGCACTCTAGCATCATATGTGATGGGGTCCTCACTCTGCTTGCTTCTCAGTTGCACTGAGGTAGGCACAGGACGCACTTTGAATACAAAGTCCAGGTTGCTTTATTTAATTGCATAAAGCATGCCACCAGTATAGGAGATATATTGCATATCAGTGCAGGAAAACAACATATGCATTTCAGCCAAGTACGTCCGAGCCAAAGTCAGGAAACTTATCCATGCTAAAGGACCTGTAGAAGAATGTATCATGGTCAAATTTGACCCATGAAGACAGTTTCTAATTACGTATCAGAATCAAATGCACTGATCATCTACTTTCCATAAATTATGAGCAAATTGGTGAAATTACACCTATCAAGAAAAAAAAAAAAATTAACAGCCTCCTCCATAACCCCTTAGCTGTCCTATCCATCGCCAAGATAGGTGTTTTGTACCATTTTCAGTAAAAGTCATTTTCAATCAATTTGCTCCTAATTTAGACAAAATAGCTGAAACATTTATCACACAAACTGTACATGTGAGGTCTGCTTTTTTTTTACAACAGGTGAAATATGTAGTTTTGAAATGTCCATTTTTTATTTGCGTAAACTACACTACTTTTTTATTTTCGTAAGTACATAATGATGAGGTCTTCATCTATAGGACCCATCCATCTCTTGGACTGACTGTCATTAATAGTACTTGTTTTTCCACAACTACCTAATCACATCTCAATATTACTTCTAAAAATATAGTCGTCAGGCATATAAAGTTTAAAGTTTCATTTCAAGGCTTCCCAAAGGAACTCTCCAGTCTCAGTCAGCACAGATCCTCGGTGCACCAGGCATCTTCCTGGGCACACCGAGTCTGTACTGGGCCCACAAGAGATTGCACTGCAGCAGTTCCCATCAGCATCGCTGCCTCTCCTGAGACCTCTGACGGTCTTTTTAGCTGTGTACTAACCTACATCAACTGGCTCCTCAGCTCCTTGATGGCATCCACCTGCGCTGTCTCTGCCATAAGATCCATCAGTTGTTCCAGGACCTTCTCCTGCTGCCGCTCCGCTAACACAGCTTTGCATCACTCCAGGAGTATTCATGTATCCGCCGAACCACAAGCAAAAGCTTTACGCAGCCTGTAATGAATTTTCGTGGAGCTGACGATCCACCGCAACCAACGCAGTGCAACCACAAGACGTGGCACCAGGAACGCTGCTTGCACTCTAGCATCATATGTGATGGGGTCCTCACTCTGCTTGCTTCTCAGTTGCACTGAGGTAGGCACAGGACGCACTTTGAATACAAAGTCCAGGTTGCTTTATTTAATTGCATAAAGCATGCCACCAGTATAGGAGATATATTGCATATCAGTGCAGGAAAACAACATATGCATTTCAGCCAAGTACGTCCGAGCCAAAGTCAGGAAACTTATCCATGCTAAAGGACCTGTAGAAGAATGTATCATGGTCAAATTTGACCCATGAAGACAGTTTCTAATTACATATCAGAATCAAATGCACTGATCATCTACTTTCCATAAATTATGAGCAAATTGGTGAAATTACACCTATCAAGAAAAAAAAAAAATTAACAGCCTCCTCCATAACCCCTTAGCTGTCCTATCCATCGCCAAGATAGGTGTTTTGTAACATTTTCAGTAAAAGTCATTTTCAATCAATTTGCTCCTAATTTAGACAAAATAGCTGAAACATTTATCACACAAACTGTACATGTGAGGTCTGCTTTTTTTTTACAACAGGTGAAATATGTAGTTTTGAAATGTCCATTTTTTATTTGCGTAAACTATACTACTTTTTTATTTTCATAGGTACATAATGATGAGGTCTTCATCTATAGGACCCATCCATCTCTTGGACTGACTGTCATTAATAGTACATGTTTTTCCACAACTACCTAATCACATCTCAATATTACTTCTAAAAATATAGTCGTCAGGCATATAAAGTTAAAAGTTTCATTTCAAGGCTTCCCAAAGGAACTCTCCAGTATCAGTCAGCACAGATCCTCGGTGCACCAGGCATCTTCCTGGGCACACCGAGTCTGTACTGGGCCCACAAGAGATTGCACTGCAGCAGCTCCCATCAGCATCGCTGCCTCTCCTGAGACCTCTGACGGTCTTTTTAGCTGTGTACTAACCTACATCAACTGGCTCCTCAGCTCCTTGATGGCATCCACCTGCACTGTCTCTGCCATAAGATCCATCAGTTGTTCCAGGACCTTCTCCTGCTGCCGCTCCGCTAACACAGCTTTGCATCACTCCAGGAGTATTCATGTATCCGCCGAACCACAAGCAAAAGCTTTACGCAGCCTGTAATGAATTTTCGTGGAGCTGACGATCCACCGCAACCAACGCAGTGCAACCACAAGACGTGGCACCAGGAACGCTGCTTGCACTCTAGCATCATATGTGATGGGTCCTCACTCTGCTTGCTTCTCAGTTGCACTGAGGTAGGCACAGGACGCACTTTGAATACAAAGTCCAGGTTGCTTTATTTAATTGCATAAAGCATGCCACCAGTATAGGAGATATATTGCATATCAGTGCAGGAAAACAACATATGCATTTCAGCCAAGTACGTCCGAGCCAAAGTCAGGAAACTTATCCATGCTAAAGGACCTGTAGAAGAATGTATCATGGTCAAATTTGACCCATGAAGACAGTTTCTAATTACGTATCAGAATCAAATGCACTGATCATCTACTTTCCATAAATTATGAGCAAATTGGTGAAATTACACCTATCAAGAAAAAAAAAAAATTAACAGCCTCCTCCATAACCCCTTAGCTGTCCTATCCATCGCCAAGATAGGTGTTTTGTACCATTTTCAGTAAAAGTCATTTTCAATCAATTTGCTCCTAATTTAGACAAAATAGCTGAAACATTTATCACACAAACTGTACATGTGAGGTCTGCTTTTTTTTACAACAGGTGAAATATGTAGTTTTGAAATGTCCATTTTTTATTTGCGTAAACTACACTACTTTTTTATTTTCGTAGGTACATAATGATGAGGTCTTCATCTATAGGACCCATCCATCTCTTGGACTGACTGTCATTAATAGTACATGTTTTTCCACAACTACCTAATCACATCTCAATATTACTTCTAAAAATATAGTCGTCAGGCATATAAAGTTTAAAGTTTCATTTCAAGGCTTCCCAAAGGAACTCTCCAGTATCAGTCAGCACAGATCCTCGGTGCACCAGGCATCTTCCTGGGCACACCGAGTCTGTACTGGGCCCACAAGAGATTGCACTGCAGCAGCTCCCATCAGCATCGCTGCCTCTCCTGAGACCTCTGACGGTCTTTTTAGCTGTGTACTAACCTACATCAACTTACTCCTCAGCTCCTTGATGGCATCCACCTGCGCTGTCTCTGCCATAAGATCCATCAGTTGTTCCAGGACCTTCTCCTGCTGCCGCTCCGCTAACACAGCTTTGCATCACTCCAGGAGTATTCATGTATCCGCCGAACCACAAGCAAAAGCTTTACGCTGCCTGTAATGAATTTTCGTGGAGCTGACGATCCACCGCAACCAACGCAGTGCAACCACAAGACGTGGCACCAGGAACGCTGCTTGCACTCTAGCATCATATGTGATGGGGTCCTCACTCTGCTTGCTTCTCAGTTGCACTGAGGTAGGCACAGGACGCACTTTGAATACAAAGTCCAGGTTGCTTTATTTAATTGCATAAAGCATGTCACCAGTATAGGAGATATATTGCATATCAGTGCAGGAAAACAACATATGCATTTCAGCCAAGTACGTCCGAGCCAAAGTCAGGAAACTTATCCATGCTAAAGGACCTGTAGAAGAATGTATCATGGTCAAATTTGACCCATGAAGACAGTTTCTAATTACGTATCAGAATCAAATGCACTGATCATCTACTTTCCATAAATTATGAGCAAATTGGTGAAATTACACCTATCAAAAAAAAAAATTAACAACCTCCTCCATAACCCCATAGCTGTCCTATCCATCGCCAAGATAGGTGTTTTGTACCATTTTCAGTAAAAGTCATTTTCAATCAATTTGCTCCTAATTTAGACAAAATAGCTGAAACATTTATCACACAAACTGTACATGTGAGGTCTGCTTTTTTTTACAACAGGTGAAATATGTAGTTTTGAAATGTCCATTTTTTATTTGCGTAAACTACACTACTTTTTTATTTTCGTAGGTACATAATGATGAGGTCTTCATCTATAGGACCCATCCATCTCTTGGACTGACTGTCATTAATAGTACTCGTTTTTCCACAACTACCTAATCACATCTCAATATTACTTCTAAAAATATAGTCGTCAGGCATATAAAGTTTAAAGTTTCATTTCAAGGCTTCCCAAAGGAACTCTCCAGTATCAGTCAGCACAGATCCTCGGTGCACCAGGCATCTTCCTGGGCACACCGAGTCTGTACTGGGCCCACAAGAGATTGCACTGCAGTAGTTCCCATCAGCATCGCTGCCTCTCCTGAGACCTCTGACGGTCTTTTTAGCTGTGTACTAACCTACATCAACTGGCTCCTCAGCTCCTTGATGGCATCCACCTGCGCTGTCTCTGCCATAAGATCCATCAGTTGTTCCAGGACCTTCTCCTGCTGCCGCTCCGCTAACACAGCTTTGCATCACTCCAGGAGTATTCATGTATCCGCCGAACCACAAGCAAAAGCTTTACGCAGCCTGTAATGAATTTTCATGGAGCTGACGATCCACCGCAACCAACGCAGTGCAACCACAAGACGTGGCACCAGGAACGCTGTTTGCACTCTAGCATCATATGTGATGGGGTCCTCACTCTGCTTGCTTCTCAGTTGCACTGAGGTAGGCACAGGACGCACTTTGAATACAAAGTCCAGGTTGCTTTATTTAATTGCATAAAGCATGCCACCAGTATAGGAGATATATTGCATATCAGTGCAGGAAAACAACATATGCATTTCAGCCAAGTACGTCCGAGCCAAAGTCAGGAAACTTATCCATGCTAAAGGACCTGTAGAAGAATGTATCATGGTCAAATTTGACCCATGAAGACAGTTTCTAATTACGTATCAGAATCAAATGCACTGATCATCTACTTTCCATAAATTATGAGCAAATTGGTGAAATTACACCTATCAAGAAAAACAAAAATTAACAGCCTCCTCCATAACCCCTTAGCTGTCCTATCCATCGCCAAGATAGGTGTTTTGTACCATTTTCAGTAAAAGTCATTTTCAATCAATTTGCTCCTAATTTAGACAAAATAGCTGAAACATTTATCACACAAACTGTACATGTGAGGTCTGCTTTTTTTTACAACAGGTGAAATATGTAGTTTTGAAATGTCCATTTTTTATTTGCGTAAACTACACTACTTTTTTATTTTCGTAGGTACATAATGATGAGGTCTTCATCTATAGGACCCATCCATCTCTTGGACTGACTGTCATTAATAGTACTTGTTTTTCCACAACTACCTAATCACATCTCAATATTACTTCTAAAAATATAGTCGTCAGGCATATAAAGTTTAAAGTTTCATTTCAAGGCTTCCCAAAGGAACTCTCCAGTATCAGTCAGCACAGATCCTCGGTGCACCAGGCATCTTCCTGGGCACACCGAGTCTGTACTGGGCCCAGAAGAGATTGCACTGCAGCAGTTCCCATCAGCATCGCTGCCTCTCCTGAGACCTCTGACGGTCTTTTTAGCTGTGTACTAACCTACATCAACTGGCTCCTCAGCTCCTTGATGGCATCCACCTGCGCTGTCCCTGCCATAAGATCCATCAGTTGTTCCAGGACCTTCTCCTGCTGCCGCTCCGCTAACACAGCTTTGCATCACTCCAGGAGTATTCATGTATCCGCCGAACCACAAGCAAAAGCTTTACGCAGCCTGTAATGAATTTTCGTGGAGCTGACGATCCACCGCAACCAACGCAGTGCAACCACAAGACGTGGCACCAGGAACGCTGCTTGCACTCTAGCATCATATGTGATGGGGTCCTCACTCTGCTTGCTTCTCAGTTGCACTGAGGTAGGCACAGGACGCACTTTGAATACAAAGTCCAGGTTGCTTTATTTAATTGCATAAAGCATGCCACCAGTATAGGAGATATATTGCATATCAGTGCAGGAAAACAACATATGCATTTCAGCCAAGTACGTCCGAGCCAAAGTCAGGAAACTTATCCATGCTAAAGGACCTGTAGAAGAATGTATCATGGTCAAATTTGACCCATGAAGACAGTTTCTAATTGCGTATCAGAATCAAATGCACTGATCATCTACTTTTTATAAATTATGAGCAAATTGGTGAAATTACACCTATCAAAAAAAAAAATTAACAACCTCCTCCATAACCCCATAGCTGTCCTATCCATCGCCAAGATAGGTGTTTTGTACCATTTTCAGTAAAAGTCATTTTCAATCAATTTGCTCCTAATTTAGACAAAATAGCTGAAACATTTATCACACAAACTGTACATGTGAGGTCTGCTTTTTTTTACAACAGGTGAAATATGTAGTTTTGAAATGTCCATTTTTTATTTGCGTAAACTACACTACTTTTTTATTTTCGTAGGTGCATAATGATGAGGTCTTCATCTATAGGACCCATCCATCTCTTGGACTGACTGTCATTAATAGTACTTGTTTTTCCACAACTACCTAATCACATCTCAATATTACTTCTAAAAATATAGTCATCAGGCATATAAAGTTTAAAGTTTCATTTCAAGGCTTCCCAAAGGAACTCTCCAGTATCAGTCAGCACAGATCCTCGGTGCACCAGGCATCTTCCTGGGCACACCGAGTCTGTACTGGGCCCACAAGAGATTGCACTGCAGCAGTTCCCATCAGCATCGCTGCCTCTCCTGAGACCTCTGACGGTCTTTTTAGCTGTGTACTAACCTACATCAACTGGCTCCTCAGCTCCTTGATGGCATCCACCTGCGCTGTCTCTGCCATAAGATCCATCAGTTGTTCCAGGACCTTCTCCTGCTGCCGCTCCGCTAACACAGCTTTGCATCACTCCAGGAGTATTCATGTATCCGCCGAACCACAAGCAAAAGCTTTATGCAGCCTGTAATGAATTTTCGTGGAGCTGACGATCCACCGCAACCAACGCAGTGCAACCACAAGACGTGGCACCAGGAACGCTGCTTGCACTCTAGCATCGTATGTGATGGGGTCCTCACTCTGCTTGCTTCTCAGTTGCACTGAGGTAGGCACAGGACGCACTTTGAATACAAAGTCCAGGTTGCTTTATTTAATTGCATAAAGCATGTCACCAGTATAGGAGATATATTGCATATCAGTGCAGGAAAACAACATATGCATTTCAGCCAAGTACGTCCGAGCCAAAGTCAGGAAACTTATCCATGCTAAAGGACCTGTAGAAGAATGTATCATGGTCAAATTTGACCCATGAAGACAGTTTCTAATTACGTATCAGAATCAAATGCACTGATCATCTACTTTCCATAAATTATGAGCAAATTGGTGAAATTACACCTATCAAAAAAAAAAATTAACAACCTCCTCCATAACCCCATAGCTGTCCTATCCATCGCCAAGATAGGTGTTTTGTACCATTTTCAGTAAAAGTCATTTTCAATCAATTTGCTCCTAATTTAGACAAAATAGCTGAAACATTTATCACACAAACTGTACATGTGAGGTCTGCTTTTTTTTACAACAGGTGAAATATGTAGTTTTGAAATGTCCATTTTTTATTTGCGTAAACTACACTACTTTTTTATTTTCGTAGGTACATAATGATGAGGTCTTCATCTATAGGACCCATCCATCTCTTGGACTGACTGTCATTAATAGTACTCGTTTTTCCACAACTACCTAATCACATCTCAATATTACTTCTAAAAATATAGTCGTCAGGCATATAAAGTTTAAAGTTTCATTTCAAGGCTTCCCAAAGGAACTCTCCAGTATCAGTCAGCACAGATCCTCGGTGCACCAGGCATCTTCCTGGGCACACCGAGTCTGTACTGGGCCCACAAGAGATTGCACTGCAGCAGTTCCCATCAGCATCGCTGCCTCTCCTGAGACCTCTGACGGTCTTTTTAGCTGTGTACTAACCTACATCAACTGGCTCCTCAGCTCCTTGATGGCATCCACCTGCGCTGTCTCTGCCATAAGATCCATCAGTTGTTCCAGGACCTTCTCCTGCTGCCGCTCCGCTAACACAGCTTTGCATCACTCCAGGAGTATTCATGTATCCGCCGAACCACAAGCAAAAGCTTTACGCAGCCTGTAATGAATTTTCATGGAGCTGACGATCCACCGCAACCAACGCAGTGCAACCACAAGACGTGGCACCAGGAACGCTGTTTGCACTCTAGCATCATATGTGATGGGGTCCTCACTCTGCTTGCTTCTCAGTTGCACTGAGGTAGGCACAGGACGCACTTTGAATACAAAGTCCAGGTTGCTTTATTTAATTGCATAAAGCATGCCACCAGTATAGGAGATATATTGCATATCAGTGCAGGAAAACAACATATGCATTTCAGCCAAGTACGTCCGAGCCAAAGTCAGGAAACTTATCCATGCTAAAGGACCTGTAGAAGAATGTGTCATGGTCAAATTTGACCCATGAAGACAGTTTCTAATTACGTATCAGAATCAAATGCACTGATCATCTACTTTCCATAAATTATGAGCAAATTGGTGAAATTACACCTATCATGAAAAACAAAAATTAACAGCCTCCTCCATAACCCCTTAGCTGTCCTATCCATCGCCAAGATAGGTGTTTTGTACCATTTTCAGTAAAAGTCATTTTCAATCAATTTGCTCCTAATTTAGACAAAATAGCTGAAACATTTATCACACAAACTGTACATGTGAGGTCTGCTTTTTTTTACAACAGGTGAAATATGTAGTTTTGAAATGTCCATTTTTTATTTGCGTAAACTACACTACTTTTTTATTTTCGTAGGTACATAATGATGAGGTCTTCATCTATAGGACCCATCCATCTCTTGGACTGACTGTCATTAATAGTACTTGTTTTTCCACAACTACCTAATCACATCTCAATATTACTTCTAAAAATATAGTCGTCAGGCATATAAAGTTTAAAGTTTCATTTCAAGGCTTCCCAAAGGAACTCTCCAGTATCAGTCAGCACAGATCCTCGGTGCACCAGGCATCTTCCTGGGCACACCGAGTCTGTACTGGGCCCAGAAGAGATTGCACTGTAGCAGTTCCCATCAGCATCGCTGCCTCTCCTGAGACCTCTGACGGTCTTTTTAGCTGTGTACTAACCTACATCAACTGGCTCCTCAGCTCCTTGATGGCATCCACCTGCGCTGTCCCTGCCATAAGATCCATCAGTTGTTCCAGGACCTTCTCCTGCTGCCGCTCCGCTAACACAGCTTTGCATCACTCCAGGAGTATTCATGTATCCGCCGAACCACAAGCAAAAGCTTTACGCAGCCTGTAATGAATTTTCGTGGAGCTGACGATCCACCGCAACCAACGCAGTGCAACCACAAGACGTGGCACCAGGAACGCTGCTTGCACTCTAGCATCATATGTGATGGGGTCCTCACTCTGCTTGCTTCTCAGTTGCACTGAGGTAGGCACAGGACGCACTTTGAATACAAAGTCCAGGTTGCTTTATTTAATTGCATAAAGCATGCCACCAGTATAGGAGATATATTGCATATCAGTGCAGGAAAACAACATATGCATTTCAGCCAAGTACGTCCGAGCCAAAGTCAGGAAACTTATCCATGCTAAAGGACCTGTAGAAGAATGTATCATGGTCAAATTTGACCCATGAAGACAGTTTCTAATTGCGTATCAGAATCAAATGCACTGATCATCTACTTTTTATAAATTATGAGCAAATTGGTGAAATTACACCTATCAAAAAAAAAAATTACCAACCTCCTCCATAACCCCATAGCTGTCCTATCCATCGCCAAGATAGGTGTTTTGTACCATTTTCAGTAAAAGTCATTTTCAATCAATTTGCTCCTAATTTAGACAAAATAGCTGAAACATTTATCACACAAACTGTACATGTGAGGTCTGCTTTTTTTTACAACAGGTGAAATATGTAGTTTTGAAATGTCCATTTTTTATTTGCGTAAACTACACTACTTTTTTATTTTCGTAGGTGCATAATGATGAGGTCTTCATCTATAGGACCCATCCATCTCTTGGACTGACTGTCATTAATAGTACTTGTTTTTCCACAACTACCTAATCACATCTCAATATTACTTCTAAAAATATAGTCGTCAGGCATATAAAGTTTAAAGTTTCATTTCAAGGCTTCCCAAAGGAACTCTCCAGTATCAGTCAGCACAGATCCTCGGTGCACCAGGCATCTTCCTGGGCACACCGAGTCTGTACTGGGCCCACAAGAGATTGCACTGCAGCAGTTCCCATCAGCATCGCTGCCTCTCCTGAGACCTCTGACGGTCTTTTTAGCTGTGTACTAACCTACATCAACTGGCTCCTCAGCTCCTTGATGGCATCCACCTGCGCTGTCTCTGCCATAAGATCCATCAGTTGTTCCAGGACCTTCTCCTGCTGCCGCTCCGCTAACACAGCTTTGCATCACTCTAGGAGTATTCATGTATCCGCCGAACCACAAGCAAAAGCTTTATGCAGCCTGTAATGAATTTTCGTGGAGCTGACGATCCACCGCAACCAACGCAGTGCAACCACAAGACGTGGCACCAGGAACGCTGCTTGCACTCTAGCATCATATGTGATGGGGTCCTCACTCTGCTTGCTTCTCAGTTGCACTGAGGTAGGCACAGGACGCACTTTGAATACAAAGTCCAGGTTGCTTTATTTAATTGCATAAAGCATGCCACCAGTATAGGAGATATATTGCATATCAGTGCAGGAAAACAACATATGCATTTCAGCCAAGTACGTCCGAGCCAAAGTCAGGAAACTTATCCATGCTAAAGGACCTGTAGAAGAATGTATCATGGTCAAATTTGACCCATGAAGACAGTTTCTAATTACGTATCAGAATCAAATGCACTGATCATCTACTTTCCATAAATTATGAGCAAATTGGTGAAATTACACCTATCAAAAAAAAAAATTAACAACCTCCTCCATAACCCCATAGCTGTCCTATCCATCGCCAAGATAGGTGTTTTGTACCATTTTCAGTAAAAGTCATTTTCAATCAATTTGCTCCTAATTTAGACAAAATAGCTGAAACATTTATCACACAAACTGTACATGTGAGGTCTGCTTTTTTTTACAACAGGTGAAATATGTAGTTTTGAAATGTCCATTTTTTATTTGCGTAAACTACACTACTTTTTTATTTTCGTAGGTACATAATGATGAGGTCTTCATCTATAGGACCCATCCATCTCTTGGACTGACTGTCATTAATAGTACTCGTTTTTCCACAACTACCTAATCACATCTCAATATTACTTCTAAAAATATAGTCGTCAGGCATATAAAGTTTAAAGTTTCATTTCAAGGCTTCCCAAAGGAACTCTCCAGTATCAGTCAGCACAGATCCTCGGTGCACCAGGCATCTTCCTGGGCACACCGAGTCTGTACTGGGCCCACAAGAGATTGCACTGCAGCAGTTCCCATCAGCATCGCTGCCTCTCCTGAGACCTCTGACGGTCTTTTTAGCTGTGTACTAACCTACATCAACTGGCTCCTCAGCTCCTTGATGGCATCCACCTGCGCTGTCTCTGCCATAAGATCCATCAGTTGTTCCAGGACCTTCTCCTGCTGCCGCTCCGCTAACACAGCTTTGCATCACTCCAGGAGTATTCATGTATCCGCCGAACCACAAGCAAAAGCTTTACGCAGCCTGTAATGAATTTTCATGGAGCTGACGATCCACCGCAACCAACGCAGTGCAACCACAAGACGTGGCACCAGGAACGCTGTTTGCACTCTAGCATCATATGTGATGGGGTCCTCACTCTGCTTGCTTCTCAGTTGCACTGAGGTAGGCACAGGACGCACTTTGAATACAAAGTCCAGGTTGCTTTATTTAATTGCATAAAGCATGCCACCAGTATAGGAGATATATTGCATATCAGTGCAGGAAAACAACATATGCATTTCAGCCAAGTACGTCCGAGCCAAAGTCAGGAAACTTATCCATGCTAAAGGACCTGTAGAAGAATGTATCATGGTCAAATTTGACCCATGAAGACAGTTTCTAATTACGTATCAGAATCAAATGCACTGATCATCTACTTTCCATAAATTATGAGCAAATTGGTGAAATTACACCTATCAAGAAAAACAAAAATTAACAGCCTCCTCCATAACCCCTTAGCTGTCCTATCCATCGCCAAGATAGGTGTTTTGTACCATTTTCAGTAAAAGTCATTTTCAATCAATTTGCTCCTAATTTAGACAAAATAGCTGAAACATTTATCACACAAACTGTACATGTGAGGTCTGCTTTTTTTTACAACAGGTGAAATATGTAGTTTTGAAATGTCCATTTTTTATTTGCGTAAACTACACTACTTTTTTATTTTCGTAGGTACATAATGATGAGGTCTTCATCTATAGGACCCATCCATCTCTTGGACTGACTGTCATTAATAGTACTTGTTTTTCCACAACTACCTAATCACATCTCAATATTACTTCTAAAAATATAGTCGTCAGGCATATAAAGTTTAAAGTTTCATTTCAAGGCTTCCCAAAGGAACTCTCCAGTATCAGTCAGCACAGATCCTCGGTGCACCAGGCATCTTCCTGGGCACACCGAGTCTGTACTGGGCCCAGAAGAGATTGCACTGCAGCAGTTCCCATCAGCATCGCTGCCTCTCCTGAGACCTCTGACGGTCTTTTTAGCTGTGTACTAACCTACATCAACTGGCTCCTCAGCTCCTTGATGGCATCCACCTGCGCTGTCCCTGCCATAAGATCCATCAGTTGTTCCAGGACCTTCTCCTGCTGCCGCTCCGCTAACACAGCTTTGCATCACTCCAGGAGTATTCATGTATCCGCCGAACCACAAGCAAAAGCTTTACGCAGCCTGTAATGAATTTTCGTGGAGCTGACGATCCACCGCAACCAACGCAGTGCAACCACAAGACGTGGCACCAGGAACGCTGCTTGCACTCTAGCATCATATGTGATGGCGTCCTCACTCTGCTTGCTTCTCAGTTGCACTGAGGTAGGCACAGGACGCACTTTGAATACAAAGTCCAGGTTGCTTTATTTAATTGCATAAAGCATGCCACCAGTATAGGAGATATATTGCATATCAGTGCAGGAAAACAACATATGCATTTCAGCCAAGTACGTCCGAGCCAAAGTCAGGAAACTTATCCATGCTAAAGGACCTGTAGAAGAATGTATCATGGTCAAATTTGACCCATGAAGACAGTTTCTAATTACGTATCAGAATCAAATGCACTGATCATCTACTTTCCATAAATTATGAGCAAATTGGTGAAATTACACCTATCAAGAAAAAAAAAAAATTAACAGCCTCCTCCATAACCCCTTAGCTGTCCTATCCATCGCCAAGATAGGTGTTTTGTACCATTTTCAGTACAAGTCATTTTCAATCAATTTGCTCCTAATTTAGACAAAATAGCTGAAACATTTATCACACAAACTGTACATGTGAGGTCTGCTTTTTTTTACAACAGGTGAAATATGTAGTTTTGAAATGTCCATTTTTTATTTGCGTAAACTACACTACTTTTTTATTTTCGTAGGTACATAATGATGAGGTCTTCATCTATAGGACCCATCCATCTCTTGGACTGACTGTCATTAATAGTACATGTTTTTCCACAACTACCTAATCACATCTCAATATTACTTCTAAAAATATAGTCGTCAGGCATATAAAGTTTAAAGTTTCATTTCAAGGCTTCCCAAAGGAACTCTCCAGTATCAGTCAGCACAGATCCTCGGTGCACCAGGCATCTTCCTGGGCACACCGAGTCTGTACTGGGCCCACAAGAGATTGCACTGCAGCAGCTCCCATCAGCATCGCTGCCTCTCCTGAGACCTCTGACGGTCCTTTTAGCTGTGTACTAACCTACATCAACTTACTCCTCAGCTCCTTGATGGCATCCACCTGCGCTGTCTCTGCCATAAGATCCATCAGTTGTTCCAGGACCTTCTCCTGCTGCCGCTCCGCTAACACAGCTTTGCATCACTCCAGGAGTATTCATGTATCCGCCGAACCACAAGCAAAAGCTTTACGCTGCCTGTAATGAATTTTCGTGGAGCTGACGATCCACCGCAACCAACGCAGTGCAACCACAAGACGTGGCACCAGGAACGCTGCTTGCACTCTAGCATCATATGTGATGGGGTCCTCACTCTGCTTGCTTCTCAGTTGCACTGGGGTAGGCACAGGACGCACTTTGAATACAAAGTCCAGGTTGCTTTATTTAATTGCATAAAGCATGCCACCAGTATAGGAGATATATTGCATATCAGTGCAGGAAAACAACATATGCATTTCAGCCAAGTACGTCCGAGTCATAGTCAGGAAACTTATCCATGCTAAAGGACCTGTAGAAGAATGTATCATGGTCAAATTTGACCCATGAAGACAGTTTCTAATTGCGTATCAGAATCAAATGCACTGATCATCTACTTTTTATAAATTATGAGCAAATTGGTGAAATTACACCTATCAAAAAAAAAAATTAACAACCTCCTCCATAACCCCATAGCTGTCCTATCCATCGCCAAGATAGGTGTTTTGTACCATTTTCAGTAAAAGTCATTTTCAATCAATTTGCTCCTAATTTAGACAAAATAGCTGAAACATTTATCACACAAACTGTACATGTGAGGTCTGCTTTTTTTTACAACAGGTGAAATATGTAGTTTTGAAATGTCCATTTTTTATTTGCGTAAACTACACTACTTTTTTATTTTCGTAGGTACATAATGATGAGGTCTTCATCTATAGGACCCATCCATCTCTTGGACTGACTGTCATTAATAGTACTTGTTTTTCCACAACTACCTAATCACATCTCAATATTACTTCAAAAATATAGTCGTCAGGCATATAAAGTTTAAAGTTTCATTTCAAGGCTTCCCAAAGGAACTCTCCAGTATCAGTCAGCACAGATCCTCGGTGCACCAGGCATCTTCCTGGGCACACCGAGTCTGTACTGGGCCCACAAGAGATTGCACTGCAGCAGTTCCCATCAGCATCGCTGCCTCTCCTGAGACCTCTGACGGTCTTTTTAGCTGTGTACTAACCTACATCAACTGGCTCCTCAGCTCCTTGATGGCATCCACCTGCGCTGTCTCTGCCATAAGATCCATCAGTTGTTCCAGGACCTTCTCCTGCTGCCGCTCCGCTAACACAGCTTTGCATCACTCTAGGAGTATTCATGTATCCGCCGAACCACAAGCAAAAGCTTTATGCAGCCTGTAATGAAT
The DNA here is from genome assembly GCF_048569485.1 of Anomaloglossus baeobatrachus. Taxonomy (NCBI): domain Eukaryota; kingdom Metazoa; phylum Chordata; class Amphibia; order Anura; family Aromobatidae; genus Anomaloglossus; species Anomaloglossus baeobatrachus. Next base: position 66,089,116 of record NC_134354.1, read on the forward strand.
TTTCGTGGAGCTGACGATCCACCGCAACCAACGCAGTGCAACCACAAGACGTGGCACCAGGAACGCTGCTTGCACTCTAGCATCATATGTGATGGGGTCCTCACTCTGCTTGCTTCTCAGTTGCACTGAGGTAGGCACAGGACGCACTTTGAATACAAAGTCCAGGTTGCTTTATTTAATTGCATAAAGCATGCCACCAGTATAGGAGATATATTGCATATCAGTGCAGGAAAACAACATATGCATTTCAGCCAAGTACGTCCGAGCCAAAGTCAGGAAACTTATCCATGCTAAAGGACCTGTAGAAGAATGTATCATGGTCAAATTTGACCCATGAAGACAGTTTCTAATTACGTATCAGAATCAAATGCACTGATCATCTACTTTCCATAAATTATGAGCAAATTGGTGAAATTACACCTATCAAGAAAAAAAAAATTAACAGCCTCCTCCATAACCCCTTAGCTGTCCTATCCATCGCCAAGATAGGTGTTTTGTACCATTTTCAGTAAGTCATTTTCAATCAATTTGGTCCTAATTTAGACAAAATAGCTGAAACATTTATCACACAAACTGTACATGTGAGGTCTGCTTTTTTTTACAACAGGTGAAATATGTAGTTTTGAAATGTCCATTTTTTATTTGCGTAAACTACACTACTTTTTTATTTTCGTAGGTACATAATGATGAGGTCTTCATCTATAGGACCCATCCATCTCTTGGACTGACTGTCATTAATAGTACTTGTTTTTCCACAACTACCTAATCACATCTCAATATTACTTCTAAAAATATAGTCGTCAGGCATATAAAGTTTAAAGTTTCATTTCAAGGCTTCCCAAAGGAACTCTCCAGTATCAGTCAGCACAGATCCTCGGTGCACCAGGCATCTTCCTGGGCACACCGAGTCTGTACTGGGCCCACAAGAGATTGCACTGCAGCAGTTCCCATCAGCATCGCTGCCTCTCCTGAGACCTCTGACGGTCTTTTTAGCTGTGTACTAACCTACATCAACTGGCTCCTCAGCTCCTTGATGGCATCCACCTGCGCTGTCTCTGCCATAAGATCCATCAGTTGTTCCAGGACCTTCTCCTGCTGCCGCTCCGCTAACACAGCTTTGCATCACTCTAGGAGTATTCATGTATCCGCCGAACCACAAGCAAAAGCTTTATGCAGCCTGTAATGAATTTTCGTGGAGCTGACGATCCACCGCAACCAACGCAGTGCAACCACAAGACGTGGCACCAGGAACGCTGCTTGCACTCTAGCATCATATGTGATGGGGTCCTCACTCTGCTTGCTTCTCAGTTGCACTGAGGTAGGCACAGGACGCACTTTGAATACAAAGTCCAGGTTGCTTTATTTAATTGCATAAAGCATGCCACCAGTATAGGAGATATATTGCATATCAGTGCAGGAAAACAACATATGCATTTCAGCCAAGTACGTCCGAGCCAAAGTCAGGAAACTTATCCATGCTAAAGGACCTGTAGAAGAATGTATCATGGTCAAATTTGACCCATGAAGACAGTTTCTAATTACGTATCAGAATCAAATGCACTGATCATCTACTTTCCATAAATTATGAGCAAATTGGTGAAATTACACCTATCAAGAAAAAAAAAATTAACAGCCTCCTCCATAACCCCTTAGCTGTCCTATCCATCGCCAAGATAGGTGTTTTGTACCATTTTCAGTAAGTCATTTTCAATCAATTTGCTCCTAATTTAGACAAAATAGCTGAAATATTTATCACACAAACTGTACATGTGAGGTCTGCTTTTTTTTACAACAGGTGAAATATGTAGTTTTGAAATGTCCATTTTTTATTTGCGTAAACTACACTACTTTTTTATTTTCGTAGGTACATAATGATGAGGTCTTCATCTATAGGACCCATCCATCTCTTGGACTGACTGTCATTAATAGTACATGTTTTTCCACAACTACCTAATCACATCTCAATATTACTTCTAAAAATATAGTCGTCAGGCATATAAAGTTTAAAGTTTCATTTCAAGGCTTCCCAAAGGAACTCTCCAGTATCAGTCAGCACAGATCCTCGGTGCACCAGGCATCTTCCTGGGCACACCGAGTCTGTACTGGGCCCACAAGAGATTGCACTGCAGCAGCTCCCATCAGCATCGCTGCCTCTCCTGAGACCTCTGACGGTCCTTTTAGCTGTGTACTAACCTACATCAACTTACTCCTCAGCTCCTTGATGGCATCCACCTGCGCTGTCTCTGCCATAAGATCCATCAGTTGTTCCAGGACCTTCTCCTGCTGCCGCTCCGCTAACACAGCTTTGCATCACTCCAGGAGTATTCATGTATCCGCCGAACCACAAGCAAAAGCTTTACGCTGCCTGTAATGAATTTTCGTGGAGCTGACGATCCACCGCAACCAACGCAGTGCAACCACAAGACGTGGCACCAGGAACGCTGCTTGCACTCTAGCATCATATGTGATGGGGTCCTCACTCTGCTTGCTTCTCAGTTGCACTGGGGTAGGCACAGGACGCACTTTGAATACAAAGTCCAGGTTGCTTTATTTAATTGCATAAAGCATGCCACCAGTATAGGAGATATATTGCATATCAGTGCAGGAAAACAACATATGCATTTCAGCCAAGTACGTCCGAGTCATAGTCAGGAAACTTATCCATGCTAAAGGACCTGTAGAAGAATGTATCATGGTCAAATTTGACCCATGAAGACAGTTTCTAATTGCGTATCAGAATCAAATGCACTGATCATCTACTTTTTATAAATTATGAGCAAATTGGTGAAATTACACCTATCAAAAAAAAAAATTAACAACCTCCTCCATAACCCCATAGCTGTCCTATCCATCGCCAAGATAGGTGTTTTGTACCATTTTCAGTAAAAGTCATTTTCAATCAATTTGCTCCTAATTTAGACAAAATAGCTGAAACATTTATCACACAAACTGTACATGTGAGGTCTGCTTTTTTTTACAACAGGTGAAATATGTAGTTTTGAAATGTCCATTTTTTATTTGCGTAAACTACACTACTTTTTTATTTTCGTAGGTACATAATGATGAGGTCTTCATCTATAGGACCCATCCATCTCTTGGACTGACTGTCATTAATAGTACTTGTTTTTCCACAACTACCTAATCACATCTCAATATTACTTCAAAAATATAGTCGTCAGGCATATAAAGTTTAAAGTTTCATTTCAAGGCTTCCCAAAGGAACTCTCCAGTATCAGTCAGCACAGATCCTCGGTGCACCAGGCATCTTCCTGGGCACACCGAGTCTGTACTGGGCCCACAAGAGATTGCACTGCAGCAGTTCCCATCAGCATCGCTGCCTCTCCTGAGACCTCTGACGGTCTTTTTAGCTGTGTACTAACCTACATCAACTGGCTCCTCAGCTCCTTGATGGCATCCACCTGCGCTGTCTCTGCCATAAGATCCATCAGTTGTTCCAGGACCTTCTCCTGCTGCCGCTCCGCTAACACAGCTTTGCATCACTCTAGGAGTATTCATGTATCCGCCGAACCACAAGCAAAAGCTTTATGCAGCCTGTAATGAATTTTCGTGGAGCTGACGATCCACCGCAACCAACGCAGTGCAACCACAAGACGTGGCACCAGGAACGCTGCTTGCACTCTAGCATCATATGTGATGGGGTCCTCACTCTGCTTGCTTCTCAGTTGCACTGAGGTAGGCACAGGACGCACTTTGAATACAAAGTCCAGGTTGCTTTATTTAATTGCATAAAGCATGCCACCAGTATAGGAGATATATTGCATATCAGTGCAGGAAAACAACATATGCATTTCAGCCAAGTACGTCCGAGCCAAAGTCAGGAAACTTATCCATGCTAAAGGACCTGTAGAAGAATGTATCATGGTCAAATTTGACCCATGAAGACAGTTTCTAATTACGTATCAGAATCAAATGCACTGATCATCTACTTTCCATAAATTATGAGCAAATTGGTGAAATTACACCTATCAAGAAAAAAAAAATTAACAGCCTCCTCCATAACCCCTTAGCTGTCCTATCCATCGCCAAGATAGGTGTTTTGTACCATTTTCAGTAAGTCATTTTCAATCAATTTGGTCCTAATTTAGACAAAATAGCTGAAACATTTATCACACAAACTGTACATGTGAGGTCTGCTTTTTTTTACAACAGGTGAAATATGTAGTTTTGAAATGTCCATTTTTTATTTGCGTAAACTACACTACTTTTTTATTTTCGTAGGTACATAATGATGAGGTCTTCATCTATAGGACCCATCCATCTCTTGGACTGACTGTCATTAATAGTACTTGTTTTTCCACAACTACCTAATCACATCTCAATATTACTTCTAAAAATATAGTCGTCAGGCATATAAAGTTTAAAGTTTCATTTCAAGGCTTCCCAAAGGAACTCTCCAGTATCAGTCAGCACAGATCCTCGGTGCACCAGGCATCTTCCTGGGCACACCGAGTCTGTACTGGGCCCACAAGAGATTGCACTGCAGCAGTTCCCATCAGCATCGCTGCCTCTCCTGAGACCTCTGACGGTCTTTTTAGCTGTGTACTAACCTACATCAACTGGCTCCTCAGCTCCTTGATGGCATCCACCTGCGCTGTCTCTGCCATAAGATCCATCAGTTGTTCCAGGACCTTCTCCTGCTGCCGCTCCGCTAACACAGCTTTGCATCACTCTAGGAGTATTCATGTATCCGCCGAACCACAAGCAAAAGCTTTATGCAGCCTGTAATGAATTTTCGTGGAGCTGACGATCCACCGCAACCAACGCAGTGCAACCACAAGACGTGGCACCAGGAACGCTGCTTGCACTCTAGCATCATATGTGATGGGGTCCTCACTCTGCTTGCTTCTCAGTTGCACTGAGGTAGGCACAGGACGCACTTTGAATACAAAGTCCAGGTTGCTTTATTTAATTGCATAAAGCATGCCACCAGTATAGGAGATATATTGCATATCAGTGCAGGAAAACAACATATGCATTTCAGCCAAGTACGTCCGAGCCAAAGTCAGGAAACTTATCCATGCTAAAGGACCTGTAGAAGAATGTATCATGGTCAAATTTGACCCATGAAGACAGTTTCTAATTACGTATCAGAATCAAATGCACTGATCATCTACTTTCCATAAATTATGAGCAAATTGGTGAAATTACACCTATCAAGAAAAAAAAAATTAACAGCCTCCTCCATAACCCCTTAGCTGTCCTATCCATCGCCAAGATAGGTGTTTTGTACCATTTTCAGTAAGTCATTTTCAATCAATTTGCTCCTAATTTAGACAAAATAGCTGAAATATTTATCACACAAACTGTACATGTGAGGTCTGCTTTTTTTTACAACAGGTGAAATATGTAGTTTTGAAATGTCCATTTTTTATTTGCGTAAACTACACTACTTTTTTATTTTCGTAGGTACATAATGATGAGGTCTTCATCTATAGGACCCATCCATCTCTTGGACTGACTGTCATTAATAGTACTTGTTTTTCCACAACTACCTAATCACATCTCAATATTACTTCTAAAAATATAGTCGTCAGGCATATAAAGTTTAAAGTTTCATTTCAAGGCTTCCCAAAGGAACTCTCCAGTATCAGTCAGCACAGATCCTCGGTGCACCAGGCATCTTCCTGGGCACACCGAGTCTGTACTGGGCCCACAAGAGATTGCACTGCAGCAGTTCCCATCAGCATCGCTGCCTCTCCTGAGACCTCTGACGGTCTTTTTAGCTGTGTACTAACCTACATCAACTGGCTCCTCAGCTCCTTGATGGCATCCACCTGCGCTGTCTCTGCCATAAGATCCATCAGTTGTTCCAGGACCTTCTCCTGCTGCCGCTCTGCTAACACAGCTTTGCATCACTCCAGGAGTATTCATGTATCCGCCGAACCACAAGCAAAAGCTTTACGCAGCCTGTAATGAATTTTCGTGGAGCTGACGATCCACCGCAACCAACGAAGTGCAACCACAAGACGTGGCACCAGGAACGCTGCTTGCACTCTAGCATCATATGTGATGGGGTCCTCACTCTGCTTGCTTCTCAGTTGCACTGAGGTAGGCACAGGACGCACTTTGAATACAAAGTCCAGGTTGCTTTATTTAATTGCATAAAGCATGCCACCAGTATAGGAGATATATTGCATATCAGTGCAGGAAAACAACATATGCATTTCAGCCAAGTACGTCCGAGCCAAAGTCAGGAAACTTATCCATGCTAAAGGACCTGTAGAAGAATGTATCATGGTCAAATTTGACCCATGAAGACAGTTTCTAATTACGTATCAGAATCAAATGCACTGATCATCTACTTTCCATAAATTATGAGCAAATTGGTGAAATTACACCTATCAAAAAAAAAAAATTAACAGCCTCCTCCATAACCCCTTAGCTGTCCTATCCATCGCCAAGATAGGTGTTTTGTACCATTTTCAGTAAAAGTCATTTTCAATCAATTTGCTCCTAATTTAGACAAAATAGCTGAAACATTTATCACACAAACTGTACATGTGAGGTCTGCTTTTTTTTACAACAGGTGAAATATGTAGTTTTGAAATGTCCATTTTTTATTTGCGTAAACTACACTACTTTTTTATTTTCGTAGGTACATAATGATGAGGTCTTCATCTATAGGACCCATCCATCTCTTGGACTGACTGTCATTAATAGTACTTGTTTTTCCACAACTACCTAATCACATCTCAATATTACTTCTAAAAATATAGTCGTCAGGCATATAAAGTTTAAAGTTTCATTTCAAGGCTTCCCAAAGGAACTCTCCAGTATCAGTCAGCACAGATCCTCGGTGCACCAGGCATCTTCCTGGGTACACCGAGTCTGTACTGGGCCCACAAGAGATTGCACTGCAGCAGTTCCCATCAGCATCGCTGCCTCTCCTGAGACCTCTGACGGTCTTTTTAGCTGTGTACTAACCTACATCAACTGGCTCCTCAGCTCCTTGATGGCATCCACCTGCGCTGTCTCTGCCATAAGATCCATCAGTTGTTCCAGGACCTTCTCCTGCTGCCGCTCCGCTAACACAGCTTTGCATCACTCCAGGAGTATTCATGTATCCGCCGAACCACAAGCAAAAGCTTTACGCAGCCTGTAATGAATTTTCGTGGAGCTGACGATCCACCGCAACCAACGCAGTGCAACCACAAGACGTGGCACCAGGAACGCTGCTTGCACTCTAGCATCATATGTGATGGGGTCCTCACTCTGCTTGCTTCTCAGTTGCACTGAGGTAGGCACAGGACGCACTTTGAATACAAAGTCCAGGTTGCTTTATTTAATTGCATAAAGCATGCCACCAGTATAGGAGATATATTGCATATCAGTGCAGGAAAACAACATATGCATTTCAGCCAAGTACGTCCGAGCCAAAGTCAGGAAACTTATCCATGCTAAAGGACCTGTAGAAGAATGTATCATGGTCAAATTTGACCCATGAAGACAGTTTCTAATTACGTATCAGAATCAAATGCACTGATCATCTACTTTCCATAAATTATGAGCAAATTGGTGAAATTACACCTATCAAGAAAAAAAAAATTAACAGCCTCCTCCATAACCCCTTAGCTGTCCTATCCATCGCCAAGATAGGTGTTTTGTACCATTTTCAGTAAGTCATTTTCAATCAATTTGCTCCTAATTTAGACAAAATAGCTGAAACATTTATCACACAAACTGTACATGTGAGGTCTGCTTTTTTTTACAACAGGTGAAATATGTAGTTTTGAAATGTCATTTTTTATTTGCGTAAACTACACTACTTTTTTATTTTCGTAGGTACATAATGATGAGGTCTTCATCTATAGGACCCATCCATCTCTTGGACTGACTGTCATTAATAGTACTTGTTTTTCCACAACTACCTAATCACATCTCAATATTACTTCTAAAAATATAGTCGTCAGGCATATAAAGTTTAAAGTTTCATTTCAAGGCTTCCCAAAGGAACTCTCCAGTATCAGTCAGCACAGATCCTCGGTGCACCAGGCATCTTCCTGGGCACACCGAGTCTGTACTGGGCCCACAAGAGATTGCACTGCAGCAGTTCCCATCAGCATCGCTGCCTCTCCTGAGACCTCTGACGGTCTTTTTAGCTGTGTACTAACCTACATCAACTGGCTCCTCAGCTCCTTGATGGCATCCACCTGCGCTGTCTCTGCCATAAGATCCATCAGTTGTTCCAGGACCTTCTCCTGCTGCCGCTCCGCTAACACAGCTTTGCATCACTCTAGGAGTATTCATGTATCCGCCGAACCACAAGCAAAAGCTTTATGCAGCCTGTAATGAATTTTCGTGGAGCTGACGATCCACCGCAACCAACGCAGTGCAACCACAAGACGTGGCACCAGGAACGCTGCTTGCACTCTAGCATCATATGTGATGGGGTCCTCACTCTGCTTGCTTCTCAGTTGCACTGAGGTAGGCACAGGACGCACTTTGAATACAAAGTCCAGGTTGCTTTATTTAATTGCATAAAGCATGCCACCAGTATAGGAGATATATTGCATATCAGTGCAGGAAAACAACATATGCATTTCAGCCAAGTACGTCCGAGCCAAAGTCAGGAAACTTATCCATGCTAAAGGACCTGTAGAAGAATGTATCATGGTCAAATTTGACCCATGAAGACAGTTTCTAATTACGTATCAGAATCAAATGCACTGATCATCTACTTTCCATAAATTATGAGCAAATTGGTGAAATTACACCTATCAAGAAAAAAAAAATTAACAGCCTCCTCCATAACCCCTTAGCTGTCCTATCCATCGCCAAGATAGGTGTTTTGTACCATTTTCAGTAAGTCATTTTCAATCAATTTGCTCCTAATTTAGACAAAATAGCTGAAACATTTATCACACAAACTGTACATGTGAGGTCTGCTTTTTTTTACAACAGGTGAAATATGTAGTTTTGAAATGTCATTTTTTATTTGCGTAAACTACACTACTTTTTTATTTTCGTAGGTACATAATGATGAGGTCTTCATCTATAGGACCCATCCATCTCTTGGACTGACTGTCATTAATAGTACTTGTTTTTCCACAACTACCTAATCACATCTCAATATTACTTCTAAAAATATAGTCGTCAGGCATATAAAGTTTAAAGTTTCATTTCAAGGCTTCCCAAAGGAACTCTCCAGTATCAGTCAGCACAGATCCTCGGTGCACCAGGCATCTTCCTGGGTACACCGAGTCTGTACTGGGCCCACAAGAGATTGCACTGCAGCAGTTCCCATCAGCATCGCTGCCTCTCCTGAGACCTCTGACGGTCTTTTTAGCTGTGTACTAACCTACATCAACTGGCTCCTCAGCTCCTTGATGGCATCCACCTGCGCTGTCTCTGCCATAAGATCCATCAGTTGTTCCAGGACCTTCTCCTGCTGCCGCTCCGCTAACACAGCTTTGCATCACTCCAGGAGTATTCATGTATCCGCCGAACCACAAGCAAAAGCTTTACGCAGCCTGTAATGAATTTTCGTGGAGCTGACGATCCACCGCAACCAACGAAGTGCAACCACAAGACGTGACACCAGGAACGCTGCTTGCACTCTAGCATCATATGTGATGGGGTCCTCACTCTGCTTGCTTCTCAGTTGCACTGAGGTAGGCACAGGACGCACTTTGAATACAAAGTCCAGGTTGCTTTATTTAATTGCATAAAGCATGCCACCAGTATAGGAGATATATTGCATATCAGTGCAGGAAAACAACATATGCATTTCAGCCAAGTACGTCCGAGCCAAAGTCAGGAAACTTATCCATGCTAAAGGACCTGTAGAAGAATGTATCATGGTCAAATTTGACCCATGAAGACAGTTTCTAATTACGTATCAGAATCAAATGCACTGATCATCTACTTTCCATAAATTATGAGCAAATTGGTGAAATTACACCTATCAAGAAAAAAAAAATTAACAGCCTCCTCCATAACCCCTTAGCTGTCCTATCCATCGCCAAGATAGGTGTTTTGTACCATTTTCAGTAAGTAATTTTCAATCAATTTGCTCCTAATTTAGACAAAATAGCTGAAATATTTATCACACAAACTGTACATGTGAGGTCTGCTTTTTTTTACAACAGGTGAAATATGTAGTTTTGAAATGTCCATTTTTTATTTGCGTAAACTACACTACTTTTTTATTTTCGTAGGTACATAATGATGAGGTCTTCATCTATAGGACCCATCCATCTCTTGGACTGACTGTCATTAATAGTACTTGTTTTTCCACAACTACCTAATCACATCTCAATATTACTTCTAAAAATATAGTCGTCAGGCATATAAAGTTTAAAGTTTCATTTCAAGGCTTCCCAAAGGAACTCTCCAGTATCAGTCAGCCCAGATCCTCGGTGCACCAGGCATCTTCCTGGGCACACCGAGTCTGTACTGGGCCCACAAGAGATTGCACTGCAGCAGTTCCCATCAGCATCGCTGCCTCTCCTGAGACCTCTGACGGTCTTTTTAGCTGTGTACTAACCTACATCAACTGGCTCCTCAGCTCCTTGATGGCATCCACCTGCGCTGTCTCTGCCATAAGATCCATCAGTTGTTCCAGGACCTTCTCCTGCTGCCGCTCCGCTAACACAGCTTTGCATCACTCCAGGAGTATTCATGTATCCGCCGAACCACAAGCAAAAGCTTTACGCAGCCTGTAATGAATTTTCGTGGAGCTGACGATCCACCGCAACCAACGAACTGCAACCACAAGACGTGGCACCAGGAACGCTGCTTGCACTCTAGCATCATATGTGATGGGGTCCTCACTCTGCTTGCTTCTCAGTTGCACTGAGGTAGGCACAGGACGCACTTTGAATACAAAGTCCAGGTTGCTTTATTTAATTGCATAAAGCATGCCACCAGTATAGGAGATATATTGCATATCAGTGCAGGAAAACAACATATGCATTTCAGCCAAGTACGTCCGAGCCAAAGTCAGGAAACTTATCCATGCTAAAGGACCTGTAGAAGAATGTATCATGGTCAAATTTGACCCATGAAGACAGTTTCTAATTACGTATCAGAATCAAATGCACTGATCATCTACTTTCCATAAATTATGAGCAAATTGGTGAAATTACACCTATCAAGAAAAAAAAAATTAACAGCCTCCTCCATAACCCCTTAGCTGTCCTATCCATCGCCAAGATAGGTGTTTTGTACCATTTTCAGTAAGTCATTTTCAATCAATTTGCTCCTAATTTAGACAAAATAGCTGAAACATTTATCACACAAACTGTACATGTGAGGTCTGCTTTTTTTTACAACAGGTGAAATATGTAGTTTTGAAATGTCCATTTTTTATTTGCGTAAACTACACTACTTTTTTATTTTCGTAGGTACATAATGATGAGGTCTTCATCTATAGGACCCATCCATCTCTTGGACTGACTGTCATTAATAGTACTTGTTTTTCCACAACTACCTAATCACATCTCAATATTACTTCTAAAAATATAGTCGTGAGGCATATAAAGTTTAAAGTTTCATTTCAAGGCTTCCCAAAGGAACTCTCCAGTATCAGTCAGCACAGATCCTCGGTGCACCAGGCATCTTCCTGGGCACACCGAGTCTGTACTGGGCCCACAAGAGATTGCACTGCAGCAGTTCCCATCAGCATCGCTGCCTCTCCTGAGACCTCTGACGGTCTTTTTAGCTGTGTACTAACCTACATCAACTGGCTCCTCAGCTCCTTGATGGCATCCACCTGCGCTGTCTCTGCCATAAGATCCATCAGTTGTTCCAGGACCTTCTCCTGCTGCCGCTCCGCTAACACAGCTTTGCATCACTCTAGGAGTATTCATGTATCCGCCGAACCACAAGCAAAAGCTTTATGCAGCCTGTAATGAATTTTCGTGGAGCTGACGATCCACCGCAACCAACGCAGTGCAACCACAAGACGTGGCACCAGGAACGCTGCTTGCACTCTAGCATCATATGTGATGGGGTCCTCACTCTGCTTGCTTCTCAGTTGCACTGAGGTAGGCACAGGACGCACTTTGAATACAAAGTCCAGGTTGCTTTATTTAATTGCATAAAGCATGCCACCAGTATAGGAGATATATTGCATATCAGTGCAGGAAAACAACATATGCATTTCAGCCAAGTACGTCCGAGCCAAAGTCAGGAAACTTATCCATGCTAAAGGACCTGTAGAAGAATGTATCATGGTCAAATTTGACCCATGAAGACAGTTTCTAATTACGTATCAGAATCAAATGCACTGATCATCTACTTTCCATAAATTATGAGCAAATTGGTGAAATTACACCTATCAAGAAAAAAAAAATTAACAGCCTCCTCCATAACCCCTTAGCTGTCCTATCCATCGCCAAGATAGGTGTTTTGTACCATTTTCAGTAAGTCATTTTCAATCAATTTGCTCCTAATTTAGACAAAATAGCTGAAATATTTATCACACAAACTGTACATGTGAGGTCTGCTTTTTTTTACAACAGGTGAAATATGTAGTTTTGAAATGTCCATTTTTTATTTGCGTAAACTACACTACGTTTTTATTTTCGTAGGTACATAATGATGAGGTCTTCATCTATAGGACCCATCCATCTCTTGGACTGACTGTCATTAATAGTACTTGTTTTTCCACAACTACCTAATCACATCTCAATATTACTTCTAAAAATATAGTCGTCAGGCATATAAAGTTTAAAGTTTCATTTCAAGGCTTCCCAAAGGAACTCTCCAGTATCAGTCAGCACAGATCCTCGGTGCACCAGGCATCTTCCTGGGCACACCGAGTCTGTACTGGGCCCACAAGAGATTGCACTGCAGCAGTTCCCATCAGCATCGCTGCCTCTCCTGAGACCTCTGACGGTCTTTTTAGCTGTGTACTAACCTACATCAACTGGCTCCTCAGCTCCTTGATGGCATCCACCTGCGCTGTCTCTGCCATAAGATCCATCAGTTGATCCAGGACCTTCTCCTGCTGCCGCTCCGCTAACACAGCTTTGCATCACTCCAGGAGTATTCATGTATCCGCCGAACCACAAGCAAAAGCTTTACGCAGCCTGTAATGAATTTTCGTGGAGCTGACGATCCACCGCAACCAACGAAGTGCAACCACAAGACGTGACACCAGGAACGCTGCTTGCACTCTAGCATCATATGTGATGGGGTCCTCACTCTGCTTGCTTCTCAGTTGCACTGAGGTAGGCACAGGACGCACTTTGAATACAAAGTCCAGGTTGCTTTATTTAATTGCATAAAGCATGCCACCAGTATAGGAGATATATTGCATATCAGTGCAGGAAAACAACATATGCATTTCAGCCAAGTACGTCCGAGCCAAAGTCAGGAAACTTATCCATGCTAAAGGACCTGTAGAAGAATGTATCATGGTCAAATTTGACCCATGAAGACAGTTTCTAATTACGTATCAGAATCAAATGCACTGATCATCTACTTTCCATAAATTATGAGCAAATTGGTGAAATTACACCTATCAAGAAAAAAAAAATTAACAGCCTCCTCCATAACCCCTTAGCTGTCCTATCCATCGCCAAGATAGGTGTTTTGTACCATTTTCAGTAAGTAATTTTCAATCAATTTGCTCCTAATTTAGACAAAATAGCTGAAATATTTATCACACAAACTGTACATGTGAGGTCTGCTTTTTTTTACAACAGGTGAAATATGTAGTTTTGAAATGTCCATTTTTTATTTGCGTAAACTACACTACTTTTTTATTTTCGTAGGTACATAATGATGAGGTCTTCATCTATAGGACCCATCCATCTCTTGGACTGACTGTCATTAATAGTACTTGTTTTTCCACAACTACCTAATCACATCTCAATATTACTTCTAAAAATATAGTCGTCAGGCATATAAAGTTTAAAGTTTCATTTCAAGGCTTCCCAAAGGAACTCTCCAGTATCAGTCAGCACAGATCCTCGGTGCACCAGGCATCTTCCTGGGCACACCGAGTCTGTACTGGGCCCACAAGAGATTGCACTGCAGCAGTTCCCATCAGCATCGCTGCCTCTCCTGAGACCTCTGACGGTCTTTTTAGCTGTGTACTAACCTACATCAACTGGCTCCTCAGCTCCTTGATGGCATCCACCTGCGCTGTCTCTGCCATAAGATCCATCAGTTGTTCCAGGACCTTCTCCTGCTGCCGCTCCGCTAACACAGCTTTGCATCACTCTAGGAGTATTCATGTATCCGCCGAACCACAAGCAAAAGCTTTATGCAGCCTGTAATGAATTTTCGTGGAGCTGACGATCCACCGCAACCAACGCAGTGCAACCACAAGACGTGGCACCAGGAACGCTGCTTGCACTCTAGCATCATATGTGATGGGGTCCTCACTCTGCTTGCTTCTCAGTTGCACTGAGGTAGGCACAGGACGCACTTTGAATACAAAGTCCAGGTTGCTTTATTTAATTGCATAAAGCATGCCACCAGTATAGGAGATATATTGCATATCAGTGCAGGAAAACAACATATGCATTTCAGCCAAGTACGTCCGAGCCAAAGTCAGGAAACTTATCCATGCTAAAGGACCTGTAGAAGAATGTATCATGGTCAAATTTGACCCATGAAGACAGTTTCTAATTACGTATCAGAATCAAATGCACTGATCATCTACTTTCCATAAATTATGAGCAAATTGGTGAAATTACACCTATCAAGAAAAAAAAAATTAACAGCCTCCTCCATAACCCCTTAGCTGTCCTATCCATCGCCAAGATAGGTGTTTTGTACCATTTTCAGTAAGTCATTTTCAATCAATTTGCTCCTAATTTAGACAAAATAGCTGAAACATTTATCACACAAACTGTACATGTGAGGTCTGCTTTTTTTTACAACAGGTGAAATATGTAGTTTTGAAATGTCATTTTTTATTTGCGTAAACTACACTACTTTTTTATTTTCGTAGGTACATAATGATGAGGTCTTCATCTATAGGACCCATCCATCTCTTGGACTGACTGTCATTAATAGTACTTGTTTTTCCACAACTACCTAATCACATCTCAATATTACTTCTAAAAATATAGTCGTCAGGCATATAAAGTTTAAAGTTTCATTTCAAGGCTTCCCAAAGGAACTCTCCAGTATCAGTCAGCACAGATCCTCGGTGCACCAGGCATCTTCCTGGGTACACCGAGTCTGTACTGGGCCCACAAGAGATTGCACTGCAGCAGTTCCCATCAGCATCGCTGCCTCTCCTGAGACCTCTGACGGTCTTTTTAGCTGTGTACTAACCTACATCAACTGGCTCCTCAGCTCCTTGATGGCATCCACCTGCGCTGTCTCTGCCATAAGATCCATCAGTTGTTCCAGGACCTTCTCCTGCTGCCGCTCCGCTAACACAGCTTTGCATCACTCCAGGAGTATTCATGTATCCGCCGAACCACAAGCAAAAGCTTTACGCAGCCTGTAATGAATTTTCGTGGAGCTGACGATCCACCGCAACCAACGAAGTGCAACCACAAGACGTGACACCAGGAACGCTGCTTGCACTCTAGCATCATATGTGATGGGGTCCTCACTCTGCTTGCTTCTCAGTTGCACTGAGGTAGGCACAGGACGCACTTTGAATACAAAGTCCAGGTTGCTTTATTTAATTGCATAAAGCATGCCACCAGTATAGGAGATATATTGCATATCAGTGCAGGAAAACAACATATGCATTTCAGCCAAGTACGTCCGAGCCAAAGTCAGGAAACTTATCCATGCTAAAGGACCTGTAGAAGAATGTATCATGGTCAAATTTGACCCATGAAGACAGTTTCTAATTACGTATCAGAATCAAATGCACTGATCATCTACTTTCCATAAATTATGAGCAAATTGGTGAAATTACACCTATCAAGAAAAAAAAAATTAACAGCCTCCTCCATAACCCCTTAGCTGTCCTATCCATCGCCAAGATAGGTGTTTTGTACCATTTTCAGTAAGTAATTTTCAATCAATTTGCTCCTAATTTAGACAAAATAGCTGAAATATTTATCACACAAACTGTACATGTGAGGTCTGCTTTTTTTTACAACAGGTGAAATATGTAGTTTTGAAATGTCCATTTTTTATTTGCGTAAACTACACTACTTTTTTATTTTCGTAGGTACATAATGATGAGGTCTTCATCTATAGGACCCATCCATCTCTTGGACTGACTGTCATTAATAGTACTTGTTTTTCCACAACTACCTAATCACATCTCAATATTACTTCTAAAAATATAGTCGTCAGGCATATAAAGTTTAAAGTTTCATTTCAAGGCTTCCCAAAGGAACTCTCCAGTATCAGTCAGCCCAGATCCTCGGTGCACCAGGCATCTTCCTGGGCACACCGAGTCTGTACTGGGCCCACAAGAGATTGCACTGCAGCAGTTCCCATCAGCATCGCTGCCTCTCCTGAGACCTCTGACGGTCTTTTTAGCTGTGTACTAACCTACATCAACTGGCTCCTCAGCTCCTTGATGGCATCCACCTGCGCTGTCTCTGCCATAAGATCCATCAGTTGTTCCAGGACCTTCTCCTGCTGCCGCTCCGCTAACACAGCTTTGCATCACTCCAGGAGTATTCATGTATCCGCCGAACCACAAGCAAAAGCTTTACGCAGCCTGTAATGAATTTTCGTGGAGCTGACGATCCACCGCAACCAACGAAGTGCAACCACAAGACGTGGCACCAGGAACGCTGCTTGCACTCTAGCATCATATGTGATGGGGTCCTCACTCTGCTTGCTTCTCAGTTGCACTGAGGTAGGCACAGGACGCACTTTGAATACAAAGTCCAGGTTGCTTTATTTAATTGCATAAAGCATGCCACCAGTATAGGAGATATATTGCATATCAGTGCAGGAAAACAACATATGCATTTCAGCCAAGTACGTCCGAGCCAAAGTCAGGAAACTTATCCATGCTAAAGGACCTGTAGAAGAATGTATCATGGTCAAATTTGACCCATGAAGACAGTTTCTAATTACGTATCAGAATCAAATGCACTGATCATCTACTTTCCATAAATTATGAGCAAATTGGTGAAATTACACCTATCAAGAAAAAAAAAATTAACAGCCTCCTCCATAACCCCTTAGCTGTCCTATCCATCGCCAAGATAGGTGTTTTGTACCATTTTCAGTAAGTCATTTTCAATCAATTTGCTCCTAATTTAGACAAAATAGCTGAAACATTTATCACACAAACTGTACATGTGAGGTCTGCTTTTTTTTACAACAGGTGAAATATGTAGTTTTGAAATGTCCATTTTTTATTTGCGTAAACTACACTACTTTTTTATTTTCGTAGGTACATAATGATGAGGTCTTCATCTATAGGACCCATCCATCTCTTGGACTGACTGTCATTAATAGTACTTGTTTTTCCACAACTACCTAATCACATCTCAATATTACTTCTAAAAATATAGTCGTGAGGCATATAAAGTTTAAAGTTTCATTTCAAGGCTTCCCAAAGGAACTCTCCAGTATCAGTCAGCACAGATCCTCGGTGCACCAGGCATCTTCCTGGGCACACCGAGTCTGTACTGGGCCCACAAGAGATTGCACTGCAGCAGTTCCCATCAGCATCGCTGCCTCTCCTGAGACCTCTGACGGTCTTTTTAGCTGTGTACTAACCTACATCAACTGGCTCCTCAGCTCCTTGATGGCATCCACCTGCGCTGTCTCTGCCATAAGATCCATCAGTTGTTCCAGGACCTTCTCCTGCTGCCGCTCCGCTAACACAGCTTTGCATCACTCTAGGAGTATTCATGTATCCGCCGAACCACAAGCAAAAGCTTTATGCAGCCTGTAATGAATTTTCGTGGAGCTGACGATCCACCGCAACCAACGCAGTGCAACCACAAGACGTGGCACCAGGAACGCTGCTTGCACTCTAGCATCATATGTGATGGGGTCCTCACTCTGCTTGCTTCTCAGTTGCACTGAGGTAGGCACAGGACGCACTTTGAATACAAAGTCCAGGTTGCTTTATTTAATTGCATAAAGCATGCCACCAGTATAGGAGATATATTGCATATCAGTGCAGGAAAACAACATATGCATTTCAGCCAAGTACGTCCGAGCCAAAGTCAGGAAACTTATCCATGCTAAAGGACCTGTAGAAGAATGTATCATGGTCAAATTTGACCCATGAAGACAGTTTCTAATTACGTATCAGAATCAAATGCACTGATCATCTACTTTCCATAAATTATGAGCAAATTGGTGAAATTACACCTATCAAGAAAAAAAAAATTAACAGCCTCCTCCATAACCCCTTAGCTGTCCTATCCATCGCCAAGATAGGTGTTTTGTACCATTTTCAGTAAGTCATTTTCAATCAATTTGCTCCTAATTTAGACAAAATAGCTGAAATATTTATCACACAAACTGTACATGTGAGGTCTGCTTTTTTTTACAACAGGTGAAATATGTAGTTTTGAAATGTCCATTTTTTATTTGCGTAAACTACACTACTTTTTTATTTTCGTAGGTACATAATGATGAGGTCTTCATCTATAGGACCCATCCATCTCTTGGACTGACTGTCATTAATAGTACTTGTTTTTCCACAACTACCTAATCACATCTCAATATTACTTCTAAAAATATAGTCGTCAGGCATATAAAGTTTAAAGTTTCATTTCAAGGCTTCCCAAAGGAACTCTCCAGTATCAGTCAGCACAGATCCTCGGTGCACCAGGCATCTTCCTGGGCACACCGAGTCTGTACTGGGCCCACAAGAGATTGCACTGCAGCAGTTCCCATCAGCATCGCTGCCTCTCCTGAGACCTCTGACGGTCTTTTTAGCAGTGTACTAACCTACATCAACTGGCTCCTCAGCTCCTTGATGGCATCCACCTGCGCTGTCTCTGCCATAAGATCCATCAGTTGTTCCAGGACCTTCTCCTGCTGCCGCTCCGCTAACACAGCTTTGCATCACTCCAGGAGTATTCATGTATCCGCCGAACCACAAGCAAAAGCTTTACGCAGCCTGTAATGAATTTTCGTGGAGCTGACGATCCACCGCAACCAACGAAGTGCAACCACAAGACGTGGCACCAGGAACGCTGCTTGCACTCTAGCATCATATGTGATGGGGTCCTCACTCTGCTTGCTTCTCAGTTGCACTGAGGTAGGCACAGGACGCACTTTGAATACAAAGTCCAGGTTGCTTTATTTAATTGCATAAAGCATGCCACCAGTATAGGAGATATATTGCATATCAGTGCAGGAAAACAACATATGCATTTCAGCCAAGTACGTCCGAGCCAAAGTCAGGAAACTTATCCATGCTAAAGGACCTGTAGAAGAATGTATCATGGTCAAATTTGACCCATGAAGACAGTTTCTAATTACGTATCAGAATCAAATGCACTGATCATCTACTTTCCATAAATTATGAGCAAATTGGTGAAATTACACCTATCAAAAAAAAAAAATTAACAGCCTCCTCCATAACCCCTTAGCTGTCCTATCCATCGCCAAGATAGGTGTTTTGTACCATTTTCAGTAAAAGTCATTTTCAATCAATTTGCTCCTAATTTAGACAAAATAGCTGAAACATTTATCACACAAACTGTACATGTGAGGTCTGCTTTTTTTTACAACAGGTGAAATATGTAGTTTTGAAATGTCCATTTTTTATTTGCGTAAACTACACTACTTTTTTATTTTCGTAGGTACATAATGATGAGGTCTTCATCTATAGGACCCATCCATCTCTTGGACTGACTGTCATTAATAGTACTTGTTTTTCCACAACTACCTAATCACATCTCAATATTACTTCTAAAAATATAGTCGTCAGGCATATAAAGTTTAAAGTTTCATTTCAAGGCTTCCCAAAGGAACTCTCCAGTATCAGTCAGCACAGATCCTCGGTGCACCAGGCATCTTCCTGGGCACACCGAGTCTGTACTGGGCCCACAAGAGATTGCACTGCAGCAGTTCCCATCAGCATCGCTGCCTCTCCTGAGACCTCTGACGGTCTTTTTAGCTGTGTACTAACCTACATCAACTGGCTCCTCAGCTCCTTGATGGCATCCACCTGCGCTGTCTCTGCCATAAGATCCATCAGTTGATCCAGGACCTTCTCCTGCTGCCGCTCCGCTAACACAGCTTTGCATCACTCCAGGAGTATTCATGTATCCGCCGAACCACAAGCAAAAGCTTTACGCAGCCTGTAATGAATTTTCGTGGAGCTGACGATCCACCGCAACCAACGAAGTGCAACCACAAGACGTGACACCAGGAACGCTGCTTGCACTCTAGCATCATATGTGATGGGGTCCTCACTCTGCTTGCTTCTCAGTTGCACTGAGGTAGGCACAGGACGCACTTTGAATACAAAGTCCAGGTTGCTTTATTTAATTGCATAAAGCATGCCACCAGTATAGGAGATATATTGCATATCAGTGCAGGAAAACAACATATGCATTTCAGCCAAGTACGTCCGAGCCAAAGTCAGGAAACTTATCCATGCTAAAGGACCTGTAGAAGAATGTATCATGGTCAAATTTGACCCATGAAGACAGTTTCTAATTACGTATCAGAATCAAATGCACTGATCATCTACTTTCCATAAATTATGAGCAAATTGGTGAAATTACACCTATCAAGAAAAAAAAAATTAACAGCCTCCTCCATAACCCCTTAGCTGTCCTATCCATCGCCAAGATAGGTGTTTTGTACCATTTTCAGTAAGTAATTTTCAATCAATTTGCTCCTAATTTAGACAAAATAGCTGAAATATTTATCACACAAACTGTACATGTGAGGTCTGCTTTTTTTTACAACAGGTGAAATATGTAGTTTTGAAATGTCCATTTTTTATTTGCGTAAACTACACTACTTTTTTATTTTCGTAGGTACATAATGATGAGGTCTTCATCTATAGGACCCATCCATCTCTTGGACTGACTGTCATTAATAGTACTTGTTTTTCCACAACTACCTAATCACATCTCAATATTACTTCTAAAAATATAGTCGTCAGGCATATAAAGTTTAAAGTTTCATTTCAAGGCTTCCCAAAGGAACTCTCCAGTATCAGTCAGCACAGATCCTCGGTGCACCAGGCATCTTCCTGGGCACACCGAGTCTGTACTGGGCCCACAAGAGATTGCACTGCAGCAGTTCCCATCAGCATCGCTGCCTCTCCTGAGACCTCTGACGGTCTTTTTAGCTGTGTACTAACCTACATCAACTGGCTCCTCAGCTCCTTGATGGCATCCACCTGCGCTGTCTCTGCTATAAGATCCATCAGTTGTTCCAGGACCTTCTCCTGCTGCCGCTCCGCTAACACAGCTTTGCATCACTCTAGGAGTATTCATGTATCCGCCGAACCACAAGCAAAAGCTTTATGCAGCCTGTAATGAATTTTCGTGGAGCTGACGATCCACCGCAACCAACGCAGTGCAACCACAAGACGTGGCACCAGGAACGCTGCTAGCACTCTAGCATCATATGTGATGGGGTCCTCACTCTGCTTGCTTCTCAGTTGCACTGAGGTAGGCACAGGACGCACTTTGAATACAAAGTCCAGGTTGCTTTATTTAATTGCATAAAGCATGCCACCAGTATAGGAGATATATTGCATATCAGTGCAGGAAAACAACATATGCATTTCAGCCAAGTACGTCCGAGCCAAAGTCAGGAAACTTATCCATGCTAAAGGACCTGTAGAAGAATGTATCATGGTCAAATTTGACCCATGAAGACAGTTTCTAATTACGTATCAGAATCAAATGCACTGATCATCTACTTTCCATAAATTATGAGCAAATTGGTGAAATTACACCTATCAAGAAAAAAAAAATTAACAGCCTCCTCCATAACCCCTTAGCTGTCCTATCCATCGCCAAGATAGGTGTTTTGTACCATTTTCAGTAAGTCATTTTCAATCAATTTGCTCCTAATTTAGACAAAATAGCTGAAATATTTATCACACAAACTGTACATGTGAGGTCTGCTTTTTTTTACAACAGGTGAAATATGTAGTTTTGAAATGTCCATTTTTTATTTGCGTAAACTACACTACTTTTTTATTTTCGTAGGTACATAATGATGAGGTCTTCATCTATAGGACCCATCCATCTCTTGGACTGACTGTCATTAATAGTACTTGTTTTTCCACAACTACCTAATCACATCTCAATATTACTTCTAAAAAAATAGTCGTCAGGCATATAAAGTTTAAAGTTTCATTTCAAGGCTTCCCAAAGGAACTCTCCAGTATCAGTCAGCACAGATCCTCGGTGCACCAGGCATCTTCCTGGGCACACCGAGTCTGTACTGGGCCCACAAGAGATTGCACTGCAGCAGTTCCCATCAGCATCGCTGCCTCTCCTGAGACCTCTGACGGTCTTTTTAGCTGTGTACTAACCTACATCAACTGGCTCCTCAGCTCCTTGATGGCATCCACCTGCGCTGTCTCTGCCATAAGATCCATCAGTTGTTCCAGGACCTTCTCCTGCTGCCGCTCCGCTAACACAGCTTTGCATCACTCCAGGAGTATTCATGTATCCGCCGAACCACAAGCAAAAGCTTTACGCAGCCTGTAATGAATTTTCGTGGAGCTGACGATCCACCGCAACCAACGAAGTGCAACCACAAGACGTGGCACCAGGAACGCTGCTTGCACTCTAGCATCATATGTGATGGGGTCCTCACTCTGCTTGCTTCTCAGTTGCACTGAGGTAGGGACAGGACGCACTTTGAATACAAAGTCCAGGTTGCTTTATTTAATTGCATAAAGCATGCCACCAGTATAGGAGATATATTGCATATCAGTGCAGGAAAACAACATATGCATTTCAGCCAAGTACGTCCGAGCCAAAGTCAGGAAACTTATCCATGCTAAAGGACCTGTAGAAGAATGTATCATGGTCAAATTTGACCCATGAAGACAGTTTCTAATTACGTATCAGAATCAAATGCACTGATCATCTACTTTCCATAAATTATGAGCAAATTGGTGAAATTACACCTATCAAGAAAAAAAAAATTAACAGCCTCCTCCATAACCCCTTAGCTGTCCTATCCATCGCCAAGATAGGTGTTTTGTACCATTTTCAGTAAGTCATTTTCAATCAATTTGCTCCTAATTTAGACAAAATAGCTGAAACATTTATCACACAAACTGTACATGTGAGGTCTGCTTTTTTTTACAACAGGTGAAATATGTAGTTTTGAAATGTCCATTTTTTATTTGCGTAAACTACACTACTTTTTTATTTTCGTAGGTACATAATGATGAGGTCTTCATCTATAGGACCCATCCATCTCTTGGACTGACTGTCATTAATAGTACTTGTTTTTCCACAACTACCTAATCACATCTCAATATTACTTCTAAAAATATAGTCGTGAGGCATATAAAGTTTAAAGTTTCATTTCAAGGCTTCCCAAAGGAACTCTCCAGTATCAGTCAGCACAGATCCTCGGTGCACCAGGCATCTTCCTGGGCACACCGAGTCTGTACTGGGCCCACAAGAGATTGCACTGCAGCAGTTCCCATCAGCATCGCTGCCTCTCCTGAGACCTCTGACGGTCTTTTTAGCTGTGTACTAACCTACATCAACTGGCTCCTCAGCTCCTTGATGGCATCCACCTGCGCTGTCTCTGCCATAAGATCCATCAGTTGTTCCAGGACCTTCTCCTGCTGCCGCTCCGCTAACACAGCTTTGCATCACTCTAGGAGTATTCATGTATCCGCCGAACCACAAGCAAAAGCTTTATGCAGCCTGTAATGAATTTTCGTGGAGCTGACGATCCACCGCAACCAACGCAGTGCAACCACAAGACGTGGCACCAGGAACGCTGCTTGCACTCTAGCATCATATGTGATGGGGTCCTCACTCTGCTTGCTTCTCAGTTGCACTGAGGTAGGCACAGGACGCACTTTGAATACAAAGTCCAGGTTGCTTTATTTAATTGCATAAAGCATGCCACCAGTATAGGAGATATATTGCATATCAGTGCAGGAAAACAACATATGCATTTCAGCCAAGTACGTCCGAGCCAAAGTCAGGAAACTTATCCATGCTAAAGGACCTGTAGAAGAATGTATCATGGTCAAATTTGACCCATGAAGACAGTTTCTAATTACGTATCAGAATCAAATGCACTGATCATCTACTTTCCATAAATTATGAGCAAATTGGTGAAATTACACCTATCAAGAAAAAAAAAATTAACAGCCTCCTCCATAACCCCTTAGCTGTCCTATCCATCGCCAAGATAGGTGTTTTGTACCATTTTCAGTAAGTCATTTTCAATCAATTTGCTCCTAATTTAGACAAAATAGCTGAAATATTTATCACACAAACTGTACATGTGAGGTCTGCTTTTTTTTACAACAGGTGAAATATGTAGTTTTGAAATGTCCATTTTTTATTTGCGTAAACTACACTACTTTTTTATTTTCGTAGGTACATAATGATGAGGTCTTCATCTATAGGACCCATCCATCTCTTGGACTGACTGTCATTAATAGTACTTGTTTTTCCACAACTACCTAATCACATCTCAATATTACTTCTAAAAATATAGTCGTCAGGCATATAAAGTTTAAAGTTTCATTTCAAGGCTTCCCAAAGGAACTCTCCAGTATCAGTCAGCACAGATCCTCGGTGCACCAGGCATCTTCCTGGGCACACCGAGTCTGTACTGGGCCCACAAGAGATTGCACTGCAGCAGTTCCCATCAGCATCGCTGCCTCTCCTGAGACCTCTGACGGTCTTTTTAGCTGTGTACTAACCTACATCAACTGGCTCCTCAGCTCCTTGATGGCATCCACCTGCGCTGTCTCTGCCATAAGATCCATCAGTTGTTCCAGGACCTTCTCCTGCTGCCGCTCCGCTAACACAGCTTTGCATCACTCCAGGAGTATTCATGTATCCGCCGAACCACAAGCAAAAGCTTTACGCAGCCTGTAATGAATTTTCGTGGAGCTGACGATCCACCGCAACCAACGAAGTGCAACCACAAGACGTGGCACCAGGAACGCTGCTTGCACTCTAGCATCATATGTCATGGGGTCCTCACTCTGCTTGCTTCTCAGTTGCACTGAGGTAGGCACAGGACGCACTTTGAATACAAAGTCCAGGTTGCTTTATTTAATTGCATAAAGCATGCCACCAGTATAGGAGATATATTGCATATCAGTGCAGGAAAACAACATATGCATTTCAGCCAAGTACGTCCGAGCCAAAGTCAGGAAACTTATCCATGCTAAAGGACCTGTAGAAGAATGTATCATGGTCAAATTTGACCCATGAAGACAGTTTCTAATTACGTATCAGAATCAAATGCACTGATCATCTACTTTCCATAAATTATGAGCAAATTGGTGAAATTACACCTATCAAAAAAAAAAAATTAACAGCCTCCTCCATAACCCCTTAGCTGTCCTATCCATCGCCAAGATAGGTGTTTTGTACCATTTTCAGTAAAAGTCATTTTCAATCAATTTGCTCCTAATTTAGACAAAATAGCTGAAACATTTATCACACAAACTGTACATGTGAGGTCTGCTTTTTTTTACAACAGGTGAAATATGTAGTTTTGAAATGTCCATTTTTTATTTGCGTAAACTACACTACTTTTTTATTTTCGTAGGTACATAATGATGAGGTCTTCATCTATAGGACCCATCCATCTCTTGGACTGACTGTCATTAATAGTACTTGTTTTTCCACAACTACCTAATCACATCTCAATATTACTTCTAAAAATATAGTCGTCAGGCATATAAAGTTTAAAGTTTCATTTCAAGGCTTCCCAAAGGAACTCTCCAGTATCAGTCAGCACAGATCCTCGGTGCACCAGGCATCTTCCTGGGTACACCGAGTCTGTACTGGGCCCACAAGAGATTGCACTGCAGCAGTTCCCATCAGCATCGCTGCCTCTCCTGAGACCTCTGACGGTCTTTTTAGCTGTGTACTAACCTACATCAACTGGCTCCTCAGCTCCTTGATGGCATCCACCTGCGCTGTCTCTGCCATAAGATCCATCAGTTGTTCCAGGACCTTCTCCTGCTGCCGCTCCGCTAACACAGCTTTGCATCACTCCAGGAGTATTCATGTATCCGCCGAACCACAAGCAAAAGCTTTACGCAGCCTGTAATGAATTTTCGTGGAGCTGACGATCCACCGCAACCAACGCAGTGCAACCACAAGACGTGGCACCAGGAACGCTGCTTGCACTCTAGCATCATATGTGATGGGGTCCTCACTCTGCTTGCTTCTCAGTTGCACTGAGGTAGGCACAGGACGCACTTTGAATACAAAGTCCAGGTTGCTTTATTTAATTGCATAAAGCATGCCACCAGTATAGGAGATATATTGCATATCAGTGCAGGAAAACAACATATGCATTTCAGCCAAGTACGTCCGAGCCAAAGTCAGGAAACTTATCCATGCTAAAGGACCTGTAGAAGAATGTATCATGGTCAAATTTGACCCATGAAGACAGTTTCTAATTACGTATCAGAATCAAATGCACTGATCATCTACTTTCCATAAATTATGAACAAATTGGTGAAATTACACCTATCAAGAAAAAAAAAATTAACAGCCTCCTCCATAACCCCTTAGCTGTCCTATCCATCGCCAAGATAGGTGTTTTGTACCATTTTCAGTAAGTCATTTTCAATCAATTTGCTCCTAATTTAGACAAAATAGCTGAAACATTTATCACACAAACTGTACATGTGAGGTCTGCTTTTTTTTACAACAGGTGAAATATGTAGTTTTGAAATGTCCATTTTTTATTTGCGTAAACTACACTACTTTTTTATTTTCGTAGGTACATAATGATGAGGTCTTCATCTATAGGACCCATCCATCTCTTGGACTGACTGTCATTAATAGTACTTGTTTTTCCACAACTACCTAATCACATCTCAATATTACTTCTAAAAATATAGTCGTGAGGCATATAAAGTTTAAAGTTTCATTTCAAGGCTTCCCAAAGGAACTCTCCAGTATCAGTCAGCACAGATCCTCGGTGCACCAGGCATCTTCCTGGGCACACCGAGTCTGTACTGGGCCCACAAGAGATTGCACTGCAGCAGTTCCCATCAGCATCGCTGCCTCTCCTGAGACCTCTGACGGTCTTTTTAGCTGTGTACTAACCTACATCAACTGGCTCCTCAGCTCCTTGATGGCATCCACCTGCGCTGTCTCTGCCATAAGATCCATCAGTTGTTCCAGGACCTTCTCCTGCTGCCGCTCCGCTAACACAGCTTTGCATCACTCTAGGAGTATTCATGTATCCGCCGAACCACAAGCAAAAGCTTTATGCAGCCTGTAATGAATTTTCGTGGAGCTGACGATCCACCGCAACCAACGCAGTGCAACCACAAGACGTGGCACCAGGAACGCTGCTTGCACTCTAGCATCATATGTGATGGGGTCCTCACTCTGCTTGCTTCTCAGTTGCACTGAGGTAGGCACAGGACGCACTTTGAATACAAAGTCCAGGTTGCTTTATTTAATTGCATAAAGCATGCCACCAGTATAGGAGATATATTGCATATCAGTGCAGGAAAACAACATATGCATTTCAGCCAAGTACGTCCGAGCCAAAGTCAGGAAACTTATCCATGCTAAAGGACCTGTAGAAGAATGTATCATGGTCAAATTTGACCCATGAAGACAGTTTCTAATTACGTATCAGAATCAAATGCACTGATCATCTACTTTCCATAAATTATGAGCAAATTGGTGAAATTACACCTATCAAGAAAAAAAAAATTAACAGCCTCCTCCATAACCCCTTAGCTGTCCTATCCATCGCCAAGATAGGTGTTTTGTACCATTTTCAGTAAGTCATTTTCAATCAATTTGCTCCTAATTTAGACAAAATAGCTGAAATATTTATCACACAAACTGTACATGTGAGGTCTGCTTTTTTTTACAACAGGTGAAATATGTAGTTTTGAAATGTCCATTTTTTATTTGCGTAAACTACACTACTTTTTTATTTTCGTAGGTACATAATGATGAGGTCTTCATCTATAGGACCCATCCATCTCTTGGACTGACTGTCATTAATAGTACTTGTTTTTCCACAACTACCTAATCACATCTCAATATTACTTCTAAAAATATAGTCGTCAGGCATATAAAGTTTAAAGTTTCATTTCAAGGCTTCCCAAAGGAACTCTCCAGTATCAGTCAGCACAGATCCTCGGTGCACCAGGCATCTTCCTGGGCACACCGAGTCTGTACTGGGCCCACAAGAGATTGCACTGCAGCAGTTCCCATCAGCATCGCTGCCTCTCCTGAGACCTCTGACGGTCTTTTTAGCTGTGTACTAACCTACATCAACTGGCTCCTCAGCTCCTTGATGGCATCCACCTGCGCTGTCTCTGCCATAAGATCCATCAGTTGTTCCAGGACCTTCTCCTGCTGCCGCTCCGCTAACACAGCTTTGCATCACTCCAGGAGTATTCATGTATCCGCCGAACCACAAGCAAAAGCTTTACGCAGCCTGTAATGAATTTTCGTGGAGCTGACGATCCACCGCAACCAACGAAGTGCAACCACAAGACGTGGCACCAGGAACGCTGCTTGCACTCTAGCATCATATGTCATGGGGTCCTCACTCTGCTTGCTTCTCAGTTGCACTGAGGTAGGCACAGGACGCACTTTGAATACAAAGTCCAGGTTGCTTTATTTAATTGCATAAAGCATGCCACCAGTATAGGAGATATATTGCATATCAGTGCAGGAAAACAACATATGCATTTCAGCCAAGTACGTCCGAGCCAAAGTCAGGAAACTTATCCATGCTAAAGGACCTGTAGAAGAATGTATCATGGTCAAATTTGACCCATGAAGACAGTTTCTAATTACGTATCAGAATCAAATGCACTGATCATCTACTTTCCATAAATTATGAGCAAATTGGTGAAATTACACCTATCAAAAAAAAAAAATTAACAGCCTCCTCCATAACCCCTTAGCTGTCCTATCCATCGCCAAGATAGGTGTTTTGTACCATTTTCAGTAAAAGTCATTTTCAATCAATTTGCTCCTAATTTAGACAAAATAGCTGAAACATTTATCACACAAACTGTACATGTGAGGTCTGCTTTTTTTTACAACAGGTGAAATATGTAGTTTTGAAATGTCCATTTTTTATTTGCGTAAACTACACTACTTTTTTATTTTCGTAGGTACATAATGATGAGGTCTTCATCTATAGGACCCATCCATCTCTTGGACTGACTGTCATTAATAGTACTTGTTTTTCCACAACTACCTAATCACATCTCAATATTACTTCTAAAAATATAGTCGTCAGGCATATAAAGTTTAAAGTTTCATTTCAAGGCTTCCCAAAGGAACTCTCCAGTATCAGTCAGCACAGATCCTCGGTGCACCAGGCATCTTCCTGGGTACACCGAGTCTGTACTGGGCCCACAAGAGATTGCACTGCAGCAGTTCCCATCAGCATCGCTGCCTCTCCTGAGACCTCTGACGGTCTTTTTAGCTGTGTACTAACCTACATCAACTGGCTCCTCAGCTCCTTGATGGCATCCACCTGCGCTGTCTCTGCCATAAGATCCATCAGTTGTTCCAGGACCTTCTCCTGCTGCCGCTCCGCTAACACAGCTTTGCATCACTCCAGGAGTATTCATGTATCCGCCGAACCACAAGCAAAAGCTTTACGCAGCCTGTAATGAATTTTCGTGGAGCTGACGATCCACCGCAACCAACGCAGTGCAACCACAAGACGTGGCACCAGGAACGCTGCTTGCACTCTAGCATCATATGTGATGGGGTCCTCACTCTGCTTGCTTCTCAGTTGCACTGAGGTAGGCACAGGACGCACTTTGAATACAAAGTCCAGGTTGCTTTATTTAATTGCATAAAGCATGCCACCAGTATAGGAGATATATTGCATATCAGTGCAGGAAAACAACATATGCATTTCAGCCAAGTACGTCCGAGCCAAAGTCAGGAAACTTATCCATGCTAAAGGACCTGTAGAAGAATGTATCATGGTCAAATTTGACCCATGAAGACAGTTTCTAATTACGTATCAGAATCAAATGCACTGATCATCTACTTTCCATAAATTATGAGCAAATTGGTGAAATTACACCTATCAAGAAAAAAAAAATTAACAGCCTCCTCCATAACCCCTTAGCTGTCCTATCCATCGCCAAGATAGGTGTTTTGTACCATTTTCAGTAAGTCATTTTCAATCAATTTGCTCCTAATTTAGACAAAATAGCTGAAATATTTATCACACAAACTGTACATGTGAGGTCTGCTTTTTTTTACAACAGGTGAAATATGTAGTTTTGAAATGTCCATTTTTTATTTGCGTAAACTACACTACTTTTTTATTTTCGTAGGTACATAATGATGAGGTCTTCATCTATAGGACCCATCCATCTCTTGGACTGACTGTCATTAATAGTACTTGTTTTTCCACAACTACCTAATCACATCTCAATATTACTTCTAAAAATATAGTCGTCAGGCATATAAAGTTTAAAGTTTCATTTCAAGGCTTCCCAAAGGAACTCTCCAGTATCAGTCAGCACAGATCCTCGGTGCACCAGGCATCTTCCTGGGCACACCGAGTCTGTACTGGGCCCACAAGAGATTGCACTGCAGCAGTTCCCATCAGCATCGCTGCCTCTCCTGAGACCTCTGACGGTCTTTTTAGCTGTGTACTAACCTACATCAACTGGCTCCTCAGCTCCTTGATGGCATCCACCTGCGCTGTCTCTGCCATAAGATCCATCAGTTGTTCCAGGACCTTCTCCTGCTGCCGCTCCGCTAACACAGCTTTGCATCACTCTAGGAGTATTCATGTATCCGCCGAACCACAAGCAAAAGCTTTATGCAGCCTGTAATGAATTTTCGTGGAGCTGACGATCCACCGCAACCAACGCAGTGCAACCACAAGACGTGGCACCAGGAACGCTGCTAGCACTCTAGCATCATATGTGATGGGGTCCTCACTCTGCTTGCTTCTCAGTTGCACTGAGGTAGGCACAGGACGCACTTTGAATACAAAGTCCAGGTTGCTTTATTTAATTTCCATAAAGCATGCCACCAGTATAGGAGATATATTGCATATCAGTGCAGGAAAACAACATATGCATTTCAGCCAAGTACGTCCGAGCCAAAGTCAGGAAACTTATCCATGCTAAAGGACCTGTAGAAGAATGTATCATGGTCAAATTTGACCCATGAAGACAGTTTCTAATTACGTATCAGAATCAAATGCACTGATCATCTACTTTCCATAAATTATGAGCAAATTGGTGAAATTACACCTATCAAGAAAAAAAAATTAACAGCCTCCTCCATAACCCCTTAGCTGTCCTATCCATCGCCAAGATAGGTGTTTTGTACCATTTTCAGTAAGTCATTTTCAATCAATTTGCTCCTAATTTAGACAAAATAGCTGAAATATTTATCACACAAACTGTACATGTGAGGTCTGCTTTTTTTTACAACAGGTGAAATATGTAGTTTTGAAATGTCCATTTTTTATTTGCGTAAACTACACTACTTTTTTATTTTCGTAGGTACATAATGATGAGGTCTTCATCTATAGGACCCATCCATCTCTTGGACTGACTGTCATTAATAGTACTTGTTTTTCCACAACTACCTAATCACATCTCAATATTACTTCTAAAAATATAGTCGTCAGGCATATAAAGTTTAAAGTTTCATTTCAAGGCTTCCCAAAGGAACTCTCCAGTGTCAGTCAGCACAGATCCTCGGTGCACCAGGCATCTTCCTGGGCACACCGAGTCTGTACTGGGCCCACAAGAGATTGCACTGCAGCAGTTCCCATCAGCATCGCTGCCTCTCCTGAGACCTCTGACGGTCTTTTTAGCTGTGTACTAACCTACATCAACTGGCTCCTCAGCTCCTTGATGGCATCCACCTGCGCTGTCTCTGCCATAAGATCCATCAGTTGTTCCAGGACCTTCTCCTGCTGCCGCTCCGCTAACACAGCTTTGCATCACTCTAGGAGTATTCATGTATCCGCCGAACCACAAGCAAAAGCTTTATGCAGCCTGTAATGAATTTTCGTGGAGCTGACGATCCACCGCAACCAACGCAGTGCAACCACAAGACGTGGCACCAGGAACGCTGCTTGCACTCTAGCATCATATGTGATGGGGTCCTCACTCTGCTTGCTTCTCAGTTGCACTGAGGTAGGCACAGGACGCACTTTGAATACAAAGTCCAGGTTGCTTTATTTAATTGCATAAAGCATGCCACCAGTATAGGAGATATATTGCATATCAGTGCAGGAAAACAACATATGCATTTCAGCCAAGTACGTCCGAGCCAAAGTCAGGAAACTTATCCATGCTAAAGGACCTGTAGAAGAATGTATCATGGTCAAATTTGACCCATGAAGACAGTTTCTAATTACGTATCAGAATCAAATGCACTGATCATCTACTTTCCATAAATTATGAGCAAATTGGTGAAATTACACCTATCAAGAAAAAAAAAATTAACAGCCTCCTCCATAACCCCTTAGCTGTCCTATCCATCGCCAAGATAGGTGTTTTGTACCATTTTCAGTAAGTCATTTTCAATCAATTTGCTCCTAATTTAGACAAAATAGCTGAAATATTTATCACACAAACTGTACATGTGAGGTCTGCTTTTTTTTACAACAGGTGAAATATGTAGTTTTGAAATGTCCATTTTTTATTTGCGTAAACTACACTACTTTTTTATTTTCGTAGGTACATAATGATGAGGTCTTCATCTATAGGACCCATCCATCTCTTGGACTGACTGTCATTAATAGTACTTGTTTTTCCACAACTACCTAATCACATCTCAATATTACTTCTAAAAATATAGTCGTCAGGCATATAAAGTTTAAAGTTTCATTTCAAGGCTTCCCAAAGGAACTCTCCAGTATCAGTCAGCACAGATCCTCGGTGCACCAGGCATCTTCCTGGGCACACCGAGTCTGTACTGGGCCCACAAGAGATTGCACTGCAGCAGTTCCCATCAGCATCGCTGCCTCTCCTGAGACCTCTGACGGTCTTTTTAGCTGTGTACTAACCTACATCAACTGGCTCCTCAGCTCCTTGATGGCATCCACCTGCGCTGTCTCTGCCATAAGATCCATCAGTTGTTCCAGGACCTTCTCCTGCTGCCGCTCCGCTAACACAGCTTTGCATCACTCCAGGAGTATTCATGTATCCGCCGAACCACAAGCAAAAGCTTTACGCAGCCTGTAATGAATTTTCGTGGAGCTGACGATCCACCGCAACCAACGAAGTGCAACCACAAGACGTGGCACCAGGAACGCTGCTTGCACTCTAGCATCATATGTGATGGGGTCCTCACTCTGCTTGCTTCTCAGTTGCACTGAGGTAGGCACAGGACGCACTTTGAATACAAAGTCCAGGTTGCTTTATTTAATTGCATAAAGCATGCCACCAGTATAGGAGATATATTGCATATCAGTGCAGGAAAACAACATATGCATTTCAGCCAAGTACGTCCGAGCCAAAGTCAGGAAACTTATCCATGCTAAAGGACCTGTAGAAGAATGTATCATGGTCAAATTTGACCCATGAAGACAGTTTCTAATTACGTATCAGAATCAAATGCACTGATCATCTACTTTCCATAAATTATGAGCAAATTGGTGAAATTACACCTATCAAGAAAAAAAAAATTAACAGCCTCCTCCATAACCCCTTAGCTGTCCTATCCATCGCCAAGATAGGTGTTTTGTACCATTTTCAGTAAGTAATTTTCAATCAATTTGCTCCTAATTTAGACAAAATAGCTGAAATATTTATCACACAAACTGTACATGTGAGGTCTGCTTTTTTTTACAACAGGTGAAATATGTAGTTTTGAAATGTCCATTTTTTATTTGCGTAAACTACACTACTTTTTTATTTTCGTAGGTACATAATGATGAGGTCTTCATCTATAGGACCCATCCATCTCTTGGACTGACTGTCATTAATAGTACTTGTTTTTCCACAACTACCTAATCACATCTCAATATTACTTCTAAAAATATAGTCGTCAGGCATATAAAGTTTAAAGTTTCATTTCAAGGCTTCCCAAAGGAACTCTCCAGTATCAGTCAGCACAGATCCTCGGTGCACCAGGCATCTTCCTGGGCACACCGAGTCTGTACTGGGCCCACAAGAGATTGCACTGCAGCAGTTCCCATCAGCATCGCTGCCTCTCCTGAGACCTCTGACGGTCTTTTTAGCTGTGTACTAACCTACATCAACTGGCTCCTCAGCTCCTTGATGGCATCCACCTGCGCTGTCTCTGCCATAAGATCCATCAGTTGTTCCAGGACCTTCTCCTGCTGCCGCTCCGCTAACACAGCTTTGCATCACTCTAGGAGTATTCATGTATCCGCCGAACCACAAGCAAAAGCTTTATGCAGCCTGTAATGAATTTTCGTGGAGCTGACGATCCACCGCAACCAACGCAGTGCAACCACAAGACGTGGCACCAGGAACGCTGCTAGCACTCTAGCATCATATGTGATGGGGTCCTCACTCTGCTTGCTTCTCAGTTGCACTGAGGTAGGCACAGGACGCACTTTGAATACAAAGTCCAGGTTGCTTTATTTAATTTCCATAAAGCATGCCACCAGTATAGGAGATATATTGCATATCAGTGCAGGAAAACAACATATGCATTTCAGCCAAGTACGTCCGAGCCAAAGTCAGGAAACTTATCCATGCTAAAGGACCTGTAGAAGAATGTATCATGGTCAAATTTGACCCATGAAGACAGTTTCTAATTACGTATCAGAATCAAATGCACTGATCATCTACTTTCCATAAATTATGAGCAAATTGGTGAAATTACACCTATCAAGAAAAAAAAATTAACAGCCTCCTCCATAACCCCTTAGCTGTCCTATCCATCGCCAAGATAGGTGTTTTGTACCATTTTCAGTAAGTCATTTTCAATCAATTTGCTCCTAATTTAGACAAAATAGCTGAAATATTTATCACACAAACTGTACATGTGAGGTCTGCTTTTTTTTACAACAGGTGAAATATGTAGTTTTGAAATGTCCATTTTTTATTTGCGTAAACTACACTACTTTTTTATTTTCGTAGGTACATAATGATGAGGTCTTCATCTATAGGACCCATCCATCTCTTGGACTGACTGTCATTAATAGTACTTGTTTTTCCACAACTACCTAATCACATCTCAATATTACTTCTAAAAATATAGTCGTCAGGCATATAAAGTTTAAAGTTTCATTTCAAGGCTTCCCAAAGGAACTCTCCAGTGTCAGTCAGCACAGATCCTCGGTGCACCAGGCATCTTCCTGGGCACACCGAGTCTGTACTGGGCCCACAAGAGATTGCACTGCAGCAGTTCCCATCAGCATCGCTGCCTCTCCTGAGACCTCTGACGGTCTTTTTAGCTGTGTACTAACCTACATCAACTGGCTCCTCAGCTCCTTGATGGCATCCACCTGCGCTGTCTCTGCCATAAGATCCATCAGTTGTTCCAGGACCTTCTCCTGCTGCCGCTCCGCTAACACAGCTTTGCATCACTCTAGGAGTATTCATGTATCCGCCGAACCACAAGCAAAAGCTTTATGCAGCCTGTAATGAATTTTCGTGGAGCTGACGATCCACCGCAACCAACGCAGTGCAACCACAAGACGTGGCACCAGGAACGCTGCTTGCACTCTAGCATCATATGTGATGGGGTCCTCACTCTGCTTGCTTCTCAGTTGCACTGAGGTAGGCACAGGACGCACTTTGAATACAAAGTCCAGGTTGCTTTATTTAATTGCATAAAGCATGCCACCAGTATAGGAGATATATTGCATATCAGTGCAGGAAAACAACATATGCATTTCAGCCAAGTACGTCCGAGCCAAAGTCAGGAAACTTATCCATGCTAAAGGACCTGTAGAAGAATGTATCATGGTCAAATTTGACCCATGAAGACAGTTTCTAATTACGTATCAGAATCAAATGCACTGATCATCTACTTTCCATAAATTATGAGCAAATTGGTGAAATTACACCTATCAAGAAAAAAAAAATTAACAGCCTCCTCCATAACCCCTTAGCTGTCCTATCCATCGCCAAGATAGGTGTTTTGTACCATTTTCAGTAAGTCATTTTCAATCAATTTGCTCCTAATTTAGACAAAATAGCTGAAATATTTATCACACAAACTGTACATGTGAGGTCTGCTTTTTTTTACAACAGGTGAAATATGTAGTTTTGAAATGTCCATTTTTTATTTGCGTAAACTACACTACTTTTTTATTTTCGTAGGTACATAATGATGAGGTCTTCATCTATAGGACCCATCCATCTCTTGGACTGACTGTCATTAATAGTACTTGTTTTTCCACAACTACCTAATCACATCTCAATATTACTTCTAAAAATATAGTCGTCAGGCATATAAAGTTTAAAGTTTCATTTCAAGGCTTCCCAAAGGAACTCTCCAGTATCAGTCAGCACAGATCCTCGGTGCACCAGGCATCTTCCTGGGCACACCGAGTCTGTACTGGGCCCACAAGAGATTGCACTGCAGCAGTTCCCATCAGCATCGCTGCCTCTCCTGAGACCTCTGACGGTCTTTTTAGCTGTGTACTAACCTACATCAACTGGCTCCTCAGCTCCTTGATGGCATCCACCTGCGCTGTCTCTGCCATAAGATCCATCAGTTGTTCCAGGACCTTCTCCTGCTGCCGCTCCACTAACACAGCTTTGCATCACTCCAGGAGTATTCATGTATCCGCCGAACCACAAGCAAAAGCTTTACGCAGCCTGTAATGAATTTTCGTGGAGCTGACGATCCACCGCAACCAACGAAGTGCAACCACAAGACGTGGCACCAGGAACGCTGCTTGCACTCTAGCATCATATGTGATGGGGTCCTCACTCTGCTTGCTTCTCAGTTGCACTGAGGTAGGCACAGGACGCACTTTGAATACAAAGTCCAGGTTGCTTTATTTAATTGCATAAAGCATGCCACCAGTATAGGAGATATATTGCATATCAGTGCAGGAAAACAACATATGCATTTCAGCCAAGTACGTCCGAGCCAAAGTCAGGAAACTTATCCATGCTAAAGGACCTGTAGAAGAATGTATCATGGTCAAATTTGACCCATGAAGACAGTTTCTAATTACGTATCAGAATCAAATGCACTGATCATCTACTTTCCATAAATTATGAGCAAATTGGTGAAATTACACCTATCAAGAAAAAAAAAATTAACAGCCTCCTCCATAACCCCTTAGCTGTCCTATCCATCGCCAAGATAGGTGTTTTGTACCATTTTCAGTAAGTCATTTTCAATCAATTTGCTCCTAATTTAGACAAAATAGCTGAAATATTTATCACACAAACTGTACATGTGAGGTCTGCTTTTTTTTACAACAGGTGAAATATGTAGTTTTGAAATGTCCATTTTTTATTTGCGTAAACTACACTACTTTTTTATTTTCGTAGGTACATAATGATGAGGTCTTCATCTATAGGACCCATCCATCTCTTGGACTGACTGTCATTAATAGTACTTGTTTTTCCACAACTACCTAATCACATCTCAATATTACTTCTAAAAATATAGTCGTCAGGCATATAAAGTTTAAAGTTTCATTTCAAGGCTTCCCAAAGGAACTCTCCAGTATCAGTCAGCACAGATCCTCGGTGCACCAGGCATCTTCCTGGGCACACCGAGTCTGTACTGGGCCCACAAGAGATTGCACTGCAGCAGTTCCCATCAGCATCGCTGCCTCTCCTGAGACCTCTGACGGTCTTTTTAGCTGTGTACTAACCTACATCAACTGGCTCCTCAGCTCCTTGATGGCATCCACCTGCGCTGTCTCTGCCATAAGATCCATCAGTTGATCCAGGACCTTCTCCTGCTGCCGCTCCGCTAACACAGCTTTGCATCACTCCAGGAGTATTCATGTATCCGCCGAACCACAAGCAAAAGCTTTACGCAGCCTGTAATGAATTTTCGTGGAGCTGACGATCCACCGCAACCAACGAAGTGCAACCACAAGACGTGACACCAGGAACGCTGCTTGCACTCTAGCATCATATGTGATGGGGTCCTCACTCTGCTTGCTTCTCAGTTGCACTGAGGTAGGCACAGGACGCACTTTGAATACAAAGTCCAGGTTGCTTTATTTAATTGCATAAAGCATGCCACCAGTATAGGAGATATATTGCATATCAGTGCAGGAAAACAACATATGCATTTCAGCCAAGTACGTCCGAGCCAAAGTCAGGAAACTTATCCATGCTAAAGGACCTGTAGAAGAATGTATCATGGTCAAATTTGACCCATGAAGACAGTTTCTAATTACGTATCAGAATCAAATGCACTGATCATCTACTTTCCATAAATTATGAGCAAATTGGTGAAATTACACCTATCAAGAAAAAAAAAATTAACAGCCTCCTCCATAACCCCTTAGCTGTCCTATCCATCGCCAAGATAGGTGTTTTGTACCATTTTCAGTAAGTCATTTTCAATCAATTTGCTCCTAATTTAGACAAAATAGCTGAAATATTTATCACACAAACTGTACATGTGAGGTCTGCTTTTTTTTACAACAGGTGAAATATGTAGTTTTGAAATGTCCATTTTTTATTTGCGTAAACTACACTACTTTTTTATTTTCGTAGGTACATAATGATGAGGTCTTCATCTATAGGACCCATCCATCTCTTGGACTGACTGTCATTAATAGTACTTGTTTTTCCACAACTACCTAATCACATCTCAATATTACTTCTAAAAATATAGTCGGCAGGCATATAAAGTTTAAAGTTTCATTTCAAGGCTTCCCAAAGGAACTCTCCAGTATCAGTCAGCACAGATCCTCGGTGCACCAGGCATCTTCCTGGGCACACCGAGTCTGTACTGGGCCCACAAGAGATTGCACTGCAGCAGTTCCCATCAGCATCGCTGCCTCTCCTGAGACCTCTGACGGTCTTTTTAGCTGTGTACTAACCTACATCAACTGGCTCCTCAGCTCCTTGATGGCATCCACCTGCGCTGTCTTTGCC
The DNA here is from genome assembly GCF_048569485.1 of Anomaloglossus baeobatrachus. Taxonomy (NCBI): domain Eukaryota; kingdom Metazoa; phylum Chordata; class Amphibia; order Anura; family Aromobatidae; genus Anomaloglossus; species Anomaloglossus baeobatrachus. The sequence continues at coordinate 66,128,192 of NC_134354.1, forward strand.
ATAAGATCCATCAGTTGTTCCAGGACCTTCTCCTGCTGCCGCTCCGCTAACACAGCTTTGCATCACTCTAGGAGTATTCATGTATCCGCCGAACCACAAGCAAAAGCTTTATGCAGCCTGTAATGAATTTTCGTGGAGCTGACGATCCACCGCAACCAACGCAGTGCAACCACAAGACGTGGCACCAGGAACGCTGCTTGCACTCTAGCATCATATGTGATGGGGTCCTCACTCTGCTTGCTTCTCAGTTGCACTGAGGTAGGCACAGGACGCACTTTGAATACAAAGTCCAGGTTGCTTTATTTAATTGGATAAAAGCATGCCACCAGTATAGGAGATATATTGCATATCAGTGCAGGAAAACAACATATGCATTTCAGCCAAGTACGTCCGAGCCAAAGTCAGGAAACTTATCCATGCTAAAGGACCTGTAGAAGAATGTATCATGGTCAAATTTGACCCATGAAGACAGTTTCTAATTACGTATCAGAATCAAATGCACTGATCATCTACTTTCCATAAATTATGAGCAAATTGGTGAAATTACACCTATCAAAAAAAAAAAAATTAACAGCCTCCTCCATAACCCCTTAGCTGTCCTATCCATCGCCAAGATAGGTGTTTTGTACCATTTTCAGTAAGTCATTTTCAATCAATTTGCTCCTAATTTAGACAAAATAGCTGAAATATTTATCACACAAACTGTACATGTGAGGTCTGCTTTTTTTTACAACAGGTGAAATATGTAGTTTTGAAATGTCCATTTTTTATTTGCGTAAACTACACTACTTTTTTATTTTCGTAGGTACATAATGATGAGGTCTTCATCTATAGGACCCATCCATCTCTTGGACTGACTGTCATTAATAGTACTTGTTTTTCCACAACTACCTAATCACATCTCAATATTACTTCTAAAAATATAGTCGGCAGGCATATAAAGTTTAAAGTTTCATTTCAAGGCTTCCCAAAGGAACTCTCCAGTATCAGTCAGCACAGATCCTCGGTGCACCAGGCATCTTCCTGGGCACACCGAGTCTGTACTGGGCCCACAAGAGATTGCACTGCAGCAGTTCCCATCAGCATCGCTGCCTCTCCTGAGACCTCTGACGGTCTTTTTAGCTGTGTACTAACCTACATCAACTGGCTCCTCAGCTCCTTGATGGCATCCACCTGCGCTGTCTCTGCCATAAGATCCATCAGTTGTTCCAGGACCTTCTCCTGCTGCCGCTCCGCTAACACAGCTTTGCATCACTCCAGGAGTATTCATGTATCCGCCGAACCACAAGCAAAAGCTTTACGCAGCCTGTAATGAATTTTCGTGGAGCTGACGATCCACCGCAACCAACGAAGTGCAACCACAAGACGTGGCACCAGGAACGCTGCTTGCACTCTAGCATCATATGTGATGGGGTCCTCACTCTGCTTGCTTCTCAGTTGCACTGAGGTAGGCACAGGACGCACTTTGAATACAAAGTCCAGGTTGCTTTATTTAATTGCATAAAGCATGCCACCAGTATAGGAGATATATTGCATATCAGTGCAGGAAAACAACATATGCATTTCAGCCAAGTACGTCCGAGCCAAAGTCAGGAAACTTATCCATGCTAAAGGACCTGTAGAAGAATGTATCATGGTCAAATTTGACCCATGAAGACAGTTTCTAATTACGTATCAGAATCAAATGCACTGATCATCTACTTTCCATAAATTATGAGCAAATTGGTGAAATTACACCTATCAAGAAAAAAAAAATTAACAGCCTCCTCCATAACCCCTTAGCTGTCCTATCCATCGCCAAGATAGGTGTTTTGTACCATTTTCAGTAAGTCATTTTCAATCAATTTGCTCCTAATTTAGACAAAATAGCTGAAATATTTATCACACAAACTGTACATGTGAGGTCTGCTTTTTTTTACAACAGGTGAAATATGTAGTTTTGAAATGTCCATTTTTTATTTGCGTAAACTACACTACTTTTTTATTTTCGTAGGTACATAATGATGAGGTCTTCATCTATAGGACCCATCCATCTCTTGGACTGACTGTCATTAATAGTACTTGTTTTTCCACAACTACCTAATCACATCTCAATATTACTTCTAAAAATATAGTCGTCAGGCATATAAAGTTTAAAGTTTCATTTCAAGGCTTCCCAAAGGAACTCTCCAGTATCAGTCAGCACAGATCCTCGGTGCACCAGGCATCTTCCTGGGCACACCGAGTCTGTACTGGGCCCACAAGAGATTGCACTGCAGCAGTTCCCATCAGCATCGCTGCCTCTCCTGAGACCTCTGACGGTCTTTTTAGCTGTGTACTAACCTACATCAACTGGCTCCTCAGCTCCTTGATGGCATCCACCTGCGCTGTCTCTGCCATAAGATCCATCAGTTGATCCAGGACCTTCTCCTGCTGCCGCTCCGCTAACACAGCTTTGCATCACTCCAGGAGTATTCATGTATCCGCCGAACCACAAGCAAAAGCTTTACGCAGCCTGTAATGAATTTTCGTGGAGCTGACGATCCACCGCAACCAACGAAGTGCAACCACAAGACGTGACACCAGGAACGCTGCTTGCACTCTAGCATCATATGTGATGGGGTCCTCACTCTGCTTGCTTCTCAGTTGCACTGAGGTAGGCACAGGACGCACTTTGAATACAAAGTCCAGGTTGCTTTATTTAATTGCATAAAGCATGCCACCAGTATAGGAGATATATTGCATATCAGTGCAGGAAAACAACATATGCATTTCAGCCAAGTACGTCCGAGCCAAAGTCAGGAAACTTATCCATGCTAAAGGACCTGTAGAAGAATGTATCATGGTCAAATTTGACCCATGAAGACAGTTTCTAATTACGTATCAGAATCAAATGCACTGATCATCTACTTTCCATAAATTATGAGCAAATTGGTGAAATTACACCTATCAAGAAAAAAAAAATTAACAGCCTCCTCCATAACCCCTTAGCTGTCCTATCCATCGCCAAGATAGGTGTTTTGTACCATTTTCAGTAAGTCATTTTCAATCAATTTGCTCCTAATTTAGACAAAATAGCTGAAATATTTATCACACAAACTGTACATGTGAGGTCTGCTTTTTTTTACAACAGGTGAAATATGTAGTTTTGAAATGTCCATTTTTTATTTGCGTAAACTACACTACTTTTTTATTTTCGTAGGTACATAATGATGAGGTCTTCATCTATAGGACCCATCCATCTCTTGGACTGACTGTCATTAATAGTACTTGTTTTTCCACAACTACCTAATCACATCTCAATATTACTTCTAAAAATATAGTCGGCAGGCATATAAAGTTTAAAGTTTCATTTCAAGGCTTCCCAAAGGAACTCTCCAGTATCAGTCAGCACAGATCCTCGGTGCACCAGGCATCTTCCTGGGCACACCGAGTCTGTACTGGGCCCACAAGAGATTGCACTGCAGCAGTTCCCATCAGCATCGCTGCCTCTCCTGAGACCTCTGACGGTCTTTTTAGCTGTGTACTAACCTACATCAACTGGCTCCTCAGCTCCTTGATGGCATCCACCTGCGCTGTCTTTGCCATAAGATCCATCAGTTGTTCCAGGACCTTCTCCTGCTGCCGCTCCGCTAACACAGCTTTGCATCACTCTAGGAGTATTCATGTATCCGCCGAACCACAAGCAAAAGCTTTATGCAGCCTGTAATGAATTTTCGTGGAGCTGACGATCCACCGCAACCAACGCAGTGCAACCACAAGACGTGGCACCAGGAACGCTGCTTGCACTCTAGCATCATATGTGATGGGGTCCTCACTCTGCTTGCTTCTCAGTTGCACTGAGGTAGGCACAGGACGCACTTTGAATACAAAGTCCAGGTTGCTTTATTTAATTGCATAAAAGCATGCCACCAGTATAGGAGATATATTGCATATCAGTGCAGGAAAACAACATATGCATTTCAGCCAAGTACGTCCGAGCCAAAGTCAGGAAACTTATCCATGCTAAAGGACCTGTAGAAGAATGTATCATGGTCAAATTTGACCCATGAAGACAGTTTCTAATTACGTATCAGAATCAAATGCACTGATCATCTACTTTCCATAAATTATGAGCAAATTGGTGAAATTACACCTATCAAAAAAAAAAAAATTAACAGCCTCCTCCATAACCCCTTAGCTGTCCTATCCATCGCCAAGATAGGTGTTTTGTACCATTTTCAGTAAGTCATTTTCAATCAATTTGCTCCTAATTTAGACAAAATAGCTGAAATATTTATCACACAAACTGTACATGTGAGGTCTGCTTTTTTTTACAACAGGTGAAATATGTAGTTTTGAAATGTCCATTTTTTATTTGCGTAAACTACACTACTTTTTTATTTTCGTAGGTACATAATGATGAGGTCTTCATCTATAGGACCCATCCATCTCTTGGACTGACTGTCATTAATAGTACTTGTTTTTCCACAACTACCTAATCACATCTCAATATTACTTCTAAAAATATAGTCGGCAGGCATATAAAGTTTAAAGTTTCATTTCAAGGCTTCCCAAAGGAACTCTCCAGTATCAGTCAGCACAGATCCTCGGTGCACCAGGCATCTTCCTGGGCACACCGAGTCTGTACTGGGCCCACAAGAGATTGCACTGCAGCAGTTCCCATCAGCATCGCTGCCTCTCCTGAGACCTCTGACGGTCTTTTTAGCTGTGTACTAACCTACATCAACTGGCTCCTCAGCTCCTTGATGGCATCCACCTGCGCTGTCTCTGCCATAAGATCCATCAGTTGTTCCAGGACCTTCTCCTGCTGCCGCTCCGCTAACACAGCTTTGCATCACTCCAGGAGTATTCATGTATCCGCCGAACCACAAGCAAAAGCTTTACGCAGCCTGTAATGAATTTTCGTGGAGCTGACGATCCACCGCAACCAACGAAGTGCAACCACAAGACGTGGCACCAGGAACGCTGCTTGCACTCTAGCATCATATGTGATGGGGTCCTCACTCTGCTTGCTTCTCAGTTGCACTGAGGTAGGCACAGGACGCACTTTGAATACAAAGTCCAGGTTGCTTTATTTAATTGCATAAAGCATGCCACCAGTATAGGAGATATATTGCATATCAGTGCAGGAAAACAACATATGCATTTCAGCCAAGTACGTCCGAGCCAAAGTCAGGAAACTTATCCATGCTAAAGGACCTGTAGAAGAATGTATCATGGTCAAATTTGACCCATGAAGACAGTTTCTAATTACGTATCAGAATCAAATGCACTGATCATCTACTTTCCATAAATTATGAGCAAATTGGTGAAATTACACCTATCAAGAAAAAAAAAATTAACAGCCTCCTCCATAACCCCTTAGCTGTCCTATCCATCGCCAAGATAGGTGTTTTGTACCATTTTCAGTAAGTCATTTTCAATCAATTTGCTCCTAATTTAGACAAAATAGCTGAAATATTTATCACACAAACTGTACATGTGAGGTCTGCTTTTTTTTACAACAGGTGAAATATGTAGTTTTGAAATGTCCATTTTTTATTTGCGTAAACTACACTACTTTTTTATTTTCGTAGGTACATAATGATGAGGTCTTCATCTATAGGACCCATCCATCTCTTGGACTGACTGTCATTAATAGTACTTGTTTTTCCACAACTACCTAATCACATCTCAATATTACTTCTAAAAATATAGTCGTCAGGCATATAAAGTTTAAAGTTTCATTTCAAGGCTTCCCAAAGGAACTCTCCAGTATCAGTCAGCACAGATCCTCGGTGCACCAGGCATCTTCCTGGGCACACCGAGTCTGTACTGGGCCCACAAGAGATTGCACTGCAGCAGTTCCCATCAGCATCGCTGCCTCTCCTGAGACCTCTGACGGTCTTTTTAGCTGTGTACTAACCTACATCAACTGGCTCCTCAGCTCCTTGATGGCATCCACCTGCGCTGTCTCTGCCATAAGATCCATCAGTTGATCCAGGACCTTCTCCTGCTGCCGCTCCGCTAACACAGCTTTGCATCACTCCAGGAGTATTCATGTATCCGCCGAACCACAAGCAAAAGCTTTACGCAGCCTGTAATGAATTTTCGTGGAGCTGACGATCCACCGCAACCAACGAAGTGCAACCACAAGACGTGACACCAGGAACGCTGCTTGCACTCTAGCATCATATGTGATGGGGTCCTCACTCTGCTTGCTTCTCAGTTGCACTGAGGTAGGCACAGGACGCACTTTGAATACAAAGTCCAGGTTGCTTTATTTAATTGCATAAAGCATGCCACCAGTATAGGAGATATATTGCATATCAGTGCAGGAAAACAACATATGCATTTCAGCCAAGTACGTCCGAGCCAAAGTCAGGAAACTTATCCATGCTAAAGGACCTGTAGAAGAATGTATCATGGTCAAATTTGACCCATGAAGACAGTTTCTAATTACGTATCAGAATCAAATGCACTGATCATCTACTTTCCATAAATTATGAGCAAATTGGTGAAATTACACCTATCAAGAAAAAAAAATTAACAGCCTCCTCCATAACCCCTTAGCTGTCCTATCCATCGCCAAGATAGGTGTTTTGTACCATTTTCAGTAAGTCATTTTCAATCAATTTGCTCCTAATTTAGACAAAATAGCTGAAATATTTATCACACAAACTGTACATGTGAGGTCTGCTTTTTTTTACAACAGGTGAAATATGTAGTTTTGAAATGTCCATTTTTTATTTGCGTAAACTACACTACTTTTTTATTTTCGTAGGTACATAATGATGAGGTCTTCATCTATAGGACCCATCCATCTCTTGGACTGACTGTCATTAATAGTACTTGTTTTTCCACAACTACCTAATCACATCTCAATATTACTTCTAAAAATATAGTCGTCAGGCATATAAAGTTTAAAGTTTCATTTCAAGGCTTCCCAAAGGAACTCTCCAGTATCAGTCAGCACAGATCCTCGGTGCACCAGGCATCTTCCTGGGCACACCGAGTCTGTACTGGGCCCACAAGAGATTGCACTGCAGCAGTTCCCATCAGCATCGCTGCCTCTCCTGAGACCTCTGACGGTCTTTTTAGCTGTGTACTAACCTACATCAACTGGCTCCTCAGCTCCTTGATGGCATCCACCTGCGCTGTCTCTGCCATAAGATCCATCAGTTGTTCCAGGACCTTCTCCTGCTGCCGCTCCGCTAACACAGCTTTGCATCACTCTAGGAGTATTCATGTATCCGCCGAACCACAAGCAAAAGCTTTATGCAGCCTGTAATGAATTTTCGTGGAGCTGACGATCCACCGCAACCAACGCAGTGCAACCACAAGACGTGGCACCAGGAACGCTGCTTGCACTCTAGCATCATATGTGATGGGGTCCTCACTCTGCTTGCTTCTCAGTTGCACTGAGGTAGGCACAGGACGCACTTTGAATACAAAGTCCAGGTTGCTTTATTTAATTGCATAAAGCATGCCACCAGTATAGGAGATATATTGCATATCAGTGCAGGAAAACAACATATGCATTTCAGCCAAGTACGTCCGAGCCAAAGTCAGGAAACTTATCCATGCTAAAGGACCTGTAGAAGAATGTATCATGGTCAAATTTGACCCATGAAGACAGTTTCTAATTACGTATCAGAATCAAATGCACTGATCATCTACTTTCCATAAATTATGAGCAAATTGGTGAAATTGAACCTATCAAGAAAAAAAAAAATTAACAGCCTCCTCCATAACCCCTTAGCTGTCCTATCCATCGCCAAGATAGGTGTTTTGTACCATTTTCAGTAAAAGTCATTTTCAATCAATTTGCTCCTAATTTAGACAAAATAGCTGAAACATTTATCACACAAACTGTACATGTGAGGTCTGCTTTTTTTTACAACAGGTGAAATATGTAGTTTTGAAATGTCCATTTTTTATTTGCGTAAACTACACTACTTTTTTATTTTCGTAGGTACATAATGATGAGGTCTTCATCTATAGGACCCATCCATCTCTTGGACTGACTGTCATTAATAGTACTTGTTTTTCCACAACTACCTAATCACATCTCAATATTACTTCTAAAAATATAGTCGTCAGGCATATAAAGTTTAAAGTTTCATTTCAAGGCTTCCCAAAGGAACTCTCCAGTATCAGTCAGCACAGATCCTCGGTGCACCAGGCATCTTCCTGGGCACACCGAGTCTGTACTGGGCCCACAAGAGATTGCACTGCAGCAGTTCCCATCAGCATCGCTGCCTCTCCTGAGACCTCTGACGGTCTTTTTAGCTGTGTACTAACCTACATCAACTGGCTCCTCAGCTCCTTGATGGCATCCACCTGCGCTGTCTCTGCCATAAGATCCATCAGTTGATCCAGGACCTTCTCCTGCTGCCGCTCCGCTAACACAGCTTTGCATCACTCCAGGAGTATTCATGTATCCGCCGAACCACAAGCAAAAGCTTTACGCAGCCTGTAATGAATTTTCGTGGAGCTGACGATCCACCGCAACCAACGAAGTGCAACCACAAGACGTGACACCAGGAACGCTGCTTGCACTCTAGCATCATATGTGATGGGGTCCTCACTCTGCTTGCTTCTCAGTTGCACTGAGGTAGGCACAGGACGCACTTTGAATACAAAGTCCAGGTTGCTTTATTTAATTGCATAAAGCATGCCACCAGTATAGGAGATATATTGCATATCAGTGCAGGAAAACAACATATGCATTTCAGCCAAGTACGTCCGAGCCAAAGTCAGGAAACTTATCCATGCTAAAGGACCTGTAGAAGAATGTATCATGGTCAAATTTGACCCATGAAGACAGTTTCTAATTACGTATCAGAATCAAGTGCACTGATCATCTACTTTCCATAAATTATGAGCAAATTGGTGAAATTACACCTATCAAGAAAAAAAAAATTAACAGCCTCCTCCATAACCCCTTAGCTGTCCTATCCATCGCCAAGATAGGTGTTTTGTACCATTTTCAGTAAGTCATTTTCAATCAATTTGCTCCTAATTTAGACAAAATAGCTGAAATATTTATCACACAAACTGTACATGTGAGGTCTGCTTTTTTTTACAACAGGTGAAATATGTAGTTTTGAAATGTCCATTTTTTATTTGCGTAAACTACACTACTTTTTTATTTTCGTAGGTACATAATGATGAGGTCTTCATCTATAGGACCCATCCATCTCTTGGACTGACTGTCATTAATAGTACTTGTTTTTCCACAACTACCTAATCACATCTCAATATTACTTCTAAAAATATAGTCGGCAGGCATATAAAGTTTAAAGTTTCATTTCAAGGCTTCCCAAAGGAACTCTCCAGTATCAGTCAGCACAGATCCTCGGTGCACCAGGCATCTTCCTGGGCACACCGAGTCTGTACTGGGCCCACAAGAGATTGCACTGCAGCAGTTCCCATCAGCATCGCTGCCTCTCCTGAGACCTCTGACGGTCTTTTTAGCTGTGTACTAACCTACATCAACTGGCTCCTCAGCTCCTTGATGGCATCCACCTGCGCTGTCTCTGCCATAAGATCCATCAGTTGTTCCAGGACCTTCTCCTGCTGCCGCTCCGCTAACACAGCTTTGCATCACTCCAGGAGTATTCATGTATCCGCCGAACCACAAGCAAAAGCTTTACGCAGCCTGTAATGAATTTTCGTGGAGCTGACGATCCACCGCAACCAACGAAGTGCAACCACAAGACGTGGCACCAGGAACGCTGCTTGCACTCTAGCATCATATGTGATGGGGTCCTCACTCTGCTTGCTTCTCAGTTGCACTGAGGTAGGCACAGGACGCACTTTGAATACAAAGTCCAGGTTGCTTTATTTAATTGCATAAAGCATGCCACCAGTATAGGAGATATATTGCATATCAGTGCAGGAAAACAACATATGCATTTCAGCCAAGTACGTCCGAGCCAAAGTCAGGAAACTTATCCATGCTAAAGGACCTGTAGAAGAATGTATCATGGTCAAATTTGACCCATGAAGACAGTTTCTAATTACGTATCAGAATCAAATGCACTGATCATCTACTTTCCATAAATTATGAGCAAATTGGTGAAATTACACCTATCAAGAAAAAAAAAATTAACAGCCTCCTCCATAACCCCTTAGCTGTCCTATCCATCGCCAAGATAGGTGTTTTGTACCATTTTCAGTAAGTCATTTTCAATCAATTTGCTCCTAATTTAGACAAAATAGCTGAAATATTTATCACACAAACTGTACATGTGAGGTCTGCTTTTTTTTACAACAGGTGAAATATGTAGTTTTGAAATGTCCATTTTTTATTTGCGTAAACTACACTACTTTTTTATTTTCGTAGGTACATAATGATGAGGTCTTCATCTATAGGACCCATCCATCTCTTGGACTGACTGTCATTAATAGTACTTGTTTTTCCACAACTACCTAATCACATCTCAATATTACTTCTAAAAATATAGTCGTCAGGCATATAAAGTTTAAAGTTTCATTTCAAGGCTTCCCAAAGGAACTCTCCAGTATCAGTCAGCACAGATCCTCGGTGCACCAGGCATCTTCCTGGGCACACCGAGTCTGTACTGGGCCCACAAGAGATTGCACTGCAGCAGTTCCCATCAGCATCGCTGCCTCTCCTGAGACCTCTGACGGTCTTTTTAGCTGTGTACTAACCTACATCAACTGGCTCCTCAGCTCCTTGATGGCATCCACCTGCGCTGTCTCTGCCATAAGATCCATCAGTTGATCCAGGACCTTCTCCTGCTGCCGCTCCGCTAACACAGCTTTGCATCACTCCAGGAGTATTCATGTATCCGCCGAACCACAAGCAAAAGCTTTACGCAGCCTGTAATGAATTTTCGTGGAGCTGACGATCCACCGCAACCAACGAAGTGCAACCACAAGACGTGACACCAGGAACGCTGCTTGCACTCTAGCATCATATGTGATGGGGTCCTCACTCTGCTTGCTTCTCAGTTGCACTGAGGTAGGCACAGGACGCACTTTGAATACAAAGTCCAGGTTGCTTTATTTAATTGCATAAAGCATGCCACCAGTATAGGAGATATATTGCATATCAGTGCAGGAAAACAACATATGCATTTCAGCCAAGTACGTCCGAGCCAAAGTCAGGAAACTTATCCATGCTAAAGGACCTGTAGAAGAATGTATCATGGTCAAATTTGACCCATGAAGACAGTTTCTAATTACGTATCAGAATCAAATGCACTGATCATCTACTTTCCATAAATTATGAGCAAATTGGTGAAATTACACCTATCAAGAAAAAAAAATTAACAGCCTCCTCCATAACCCCTTAGCTGTCCTATCCATCGCCAAGATAGGTGTTTTGTACCATTTTCAGTAAGTCATTTTCAATCAATTTGCTCCTAATTTAGACAAAATAGCTGAAATATTTATCACACAAACTGTACATGTGAGGTCTGCTTTTTTTTACAACAGGTGAAATATGTAGTTTTGAAATGTCCATTTTTTATTTGCGTAAACTACACTACTTTTTTATTTTCGTAGGTACATAATGATGAGGTCTTCATCTATAGGACCCATCCATCTCTTGGACTGACTGTCATTAATAGTACTTGTTTTTCCACAACTACCTAATCACATCTCAATATTACTTCTAAAAATATAGTCGTCAGGCATATAAAGTTTAAAGTTTCATTTCAAGGCTTCCCAAAGGAACTCTCCAGTATCAGTCAGCACAGATCCTCGGTGCACCAGGCATCTTCCTGGGCACACCGAGTCTGTACTGGGCCCACAAGAGATTGCACTGCAGCAGTTCCCATCAGCATCGCTGCCTCTCCTGAGACCTCTGACGGTCTTTTTAGCTGTGTACTAACCTACATCAACTGGCTCCTCAGCTCCTTGATGGCATCCACCTGCGCTGTCTCTGCCATAAGATCCATCAGTTGATCCAGGACCTTCTCCTGCTGCCGCTCCGCTAACACAGCTTTGCATCACTCCAGGAGTATTCATGTATCCGCCGAACCACAAGCAAAAGCTTTACGCAGACTGTAATGAATTTTCGTGGAGCTGACGATCCACCGCAACCAACGAAGTGCAACCACAAGACGTGACACCAGGAACGCTGCTTGCACTCTAGCATCATATGTGATGGGGTCCTCACTCTGCTTGCTTCTCAGTTGCACTGAGGTAGGCACAGGACGCACTTTGAATACAAAGTCCAGGTTGCTTTATTTAATTGCATAAAGCATGCCACCAGTATAGGAGATATATTGCATATCAGTGCAGGAAAACAACATATGCATTTCAGCCAAGTACGTCCGAGCCAAAGTCAGGAAACTTATCCATGCTAAAGGACCTGTAGAAGAATGTATCATGGTCAAATTTGACCCATGAAGACAGTTTCTAATTACGTATCAGAATCAAATGCACTGATCATCTACTTTCCATAAATTATGAGCAAATTGGTGAAATTACACCTATCAAGAAAAAAAAAATTAACAGCCTCCTCCATAACCCCTTAGCTGTCCTATCCATCGCCAAGATAGGTGTTTTGTACCATTTTCAGTAAGTCATTTTCAATCAATTTGCTCCTAATTTAGACAAAATAGCTGAAATATTTATCACACAAACTGTACATGTGAGGTCTGCTTTTTTTTACAACAGGTGAAATATGTAGTTTTGAAATGTCCATTTTTTATTTGCGTAAACTACACTACTTTTTTATTTTCGTAGGTACATAATGATGAGGTCTTCATCTATAGGACCCATCCATCTCTTGGACTGACTGTCATTAATAGTACTTGTTTTTCCACAACTACCTAATCACATCTCAATATTACTTCTAAAAATATAGTCGGCAGGCATATAAAGTTTAAAGTTTCATTTCAAGGCTTCCCAAAGGAACTCTCCAGTATCAGTCAGCACAGATCCTCGGTGCACCAGGCATCTTCCTGGGCACACCGAGTCTGTACTGGGCCCACAAGAGATTGCACTGCAGCAGTTCCCATCAGCATCGCTGCCTCTCCTGAGACCTCTGACGGTCTTTTTAGCTGTGTACTAACCTACATCAACTGGCTCCTCAGCTCCTTGATGGCATCCACCTGCGCTGTCTTTGCCATAAGATCCATCAGTTGTTCCAGGACCTTCTCCTGCTGCCGCTCCGCTAACACAGCTTTGCATCACTCTAGGAGTATTCATGTATCCGCCGAACCACAAGCAAAAGCTTTATGCAGCCTGTAATGAATTTTCGTGGAGCTGACGATCCACCGCAACCAACGCAGTGCAACCACAAGACGTGGCACCAGGAACGCTGCTTGCACTCTAGCATCATATGTGATGGGGTCCTCACTCTGCTTGCTTCTCAGTTGCACTGAGGTAGGCACAGGACGCACTTTGAATACAAAGTCCAGGTTGCTTTATTTAATTGCATAAAGCATGCCACCAGTATAGGAGATATATTGCATATCAGTGCAGGAAAACAACATATGCATTTCAGCCAAGTACGTCCGAGCCAAAGTCAGGAAACTTATCCATGCTAAAGGACCTGTAGAAGAATGTATCATGGTCAAATTTGACCCATGAAGACAGTTTCTAATTACGTATCAGAATCAAATGCACTGATCATCTACTTTCCATAAATTATGAGCAAATTGGTGAAATTACACCTATCAAGAAAAAAAAATTAACAGCCTCCTCCATAACCCCTTAGCTGTCCTATCCATCGCCAAGATAGGTGTTTTGTACCATTTTCAGTAAGTCATTTTCAATCAATTTGCTCCTAATTTAGACAAAATAGCTGAAATATTTATCACACAAACTGTACATGTGAGGTCTGCTTTTTTTTACAACAGGTGAAATATGTAGTTTTGAAATGTCCATTTTTTATTTGCGTAAACTACACTACTTTTTTATTTTCGTAGGTACATAATGATGAGGTCTTCATCTATAGGACCCATCCATCTCTTGGACTGACTGTCATTAATAGTACTTGTTTTTCCACAACTACCTAATCACATCTCAATATTACTTCTAAAAATATAGTCGTCAGGCATATAAAGTTTAAAGTTTCATTTCAAGGCTTCCCAAAGGAACTCTCCAGTATCAGTCAGCACAGATCCTCGGTGCACCAGGCATCTTCCTGGGCACACCGAGTCTGTACTGGGCCCACAAGAGATTGCACTGCAGCAGTTCCCATCAGCATCGCTGCCTCTCCTGAGACCTCTGACGGTCTTTTTAGCTGTGTACTAACCTACATCAACTGGCTCCTCAGCTCCTTGATGGCATCCACCTGCGCTGTCTCTGCCATAAGATCCATCAGTTGATCCAGGACCTTCTCCTGCTGCCGCTCCGCTAACACAGCTTTGCATCACTCCAGGAGTATTCATGTATCCGCCGAACCACAAGCAAAAGCTTTACGCAGACTGTAATGAATTTTCGTGGAGCTGACGATCCACCGCAACCAACGAAGTGCAACCACAAGACGTGACACCAGGAACGCTGCTTGCACTCTAGCATCATATGTGATGGGGTCCTCACTCTGCTTGCTTCTCAGTTGCACTGAGGTAGGCACAGGACGCACTTTGAATACAAAGTCCAGGTTGCTTTATTTAATTGCATAAAGCATGCCACCAGTATAGGAGATATATTGCATATCAGTGCAGGAAAACAACATATGCATTTCAGCCAAGTACGTCCGAGCCAAAGTCAGGAAACTTATCCATGCTAAAGGACCTGTAGAAGAATGTATCATGGTCAAATTTGACCCATGAAGACAGTTTCTAATTACGTATCAGAATCAAATGCACTGATCATCTACTTTCCATAAATTATGAGCAAATTGGTGAAATTACACCTATCAAGAAAAAAAAAATTAACAGCCTCCTCCATAACCCCTTAGCTGTCCTATCCATCGCCAAGATAGGTGTTTTGTACCATTTTCAGTAAGTCATTTTCAATCAATTTGCTCCTAATTTAGACAAAATAGCTGAAATATTTATCACACAAACTGTACATGTGAGGTCTGCTTTTTTTTACAACAGGTGAAATATGTAGTTTTGAAATGTCCATTTTTTATTTGCGTAAACTACACTACTTTTTTATTTTCGTAGGTACATAATGATGAGGTCTTCATCTATAGGACCCATCCATCTCTTGGACTGACTGTCATTAATAGTACTTGTTTTTCCACAACTACCTAATCACATCTCAATATTACTTCTAAAAATATAGTCGGCAGGCATATAAAGTTTAAAGTTTCATTTCAAGGCTTCCCAAAGGAACTCTCCAGTATCAGTCAGCACAGATCCTCGGTGCACCAGGCATCTTCCTGGGCACACCGAGTCTGTACTGGGCCCACAAGAGATTGCACTGCAGCAGTTCCCATCAGCATCGCTGCCTCTCCTGAGACCTCTGACGGTCTTTTTAGCTGTGTACTAACCTACATCAACTGGCTCCTCAGCTCCTTGATGGCATCCACCTGCGCTGTCTTTGCCATAAGATCCATCAGTTGTTCCAGGACCTTCTCCTGCTGCTGCTCCGCTAACACAGCTTTGCATCACTCTAGGAGTATTCATGTATCCGCCGAACCACAAGCAAAAGCTTTATGCAGCCTGTAATGAATTTTCGTGGAGCTGACGATCCACCGCAACCAACGCAGTGCAACCACAAGACGTGGCACCAGGAACGCTGCTTGCACTCTAGCATCATATGTGATGGGGTCCTCACTCTGCTTGCTTCTCAGTTGCACTGAGGTAGGCACAGGACGCACTTTGAATACAAAGTCCAGGTTGCTTTATTTAATTGCATAAAAGCATGCCACCAGTATAGGAGATATATTGCATATCAGTGCAGGAAAACAACATATGCATTTCAGCCAAGTACGTCCGAGCCAAAGTCAGGAAACTTATCCATGCTAAAGGACCTGTAGAAGAATGTATCATGGTCAAATTTGACCCATGAAGACAGTTTCTAATTACGTATCAGAATCAAATGCACTGATCATCTACTTTCCATAAATTATGAGCAAATTGGTGAAATTACACCTATCAAAAAAAAAAAAATTAACAGCCTCCTCCATAACCCCTTAGCTGTCCTATCCATCGCCAAGATAGGTGTTTTGTACCATTTTCAGTAAGTCATTTTCAATCAATTTGCTCCTAATTTAGACAAAATAGCTGAAATATTTATCACACAAACTGTACATGTGAGGTCTGCTTTTTTTTACAACAGGTGAAATATGTAGTTTTGAAATGTCCATTTTTTATTTGCGTAAACTACACTACTTTTTTATTTTCGTAGGTACATAATGATGAGGTCTTCATCTATAGGACCCATCCATCTCTTGGACTGACTGTCATTAATAGTACTTGTTTTTCCACAACTACCTAATCACATCTCAATATTACTTCTAAAAATATAGTCGGCAGGCATATAAAGTTTAAAGTTTCATTTCAAGGCTTCCCAAAGGAACTCTCCAGTATCAGTCAGCACAGATCCTCGGTGCACCAGGCATCTTCCTGGGCACACCGAGTCTGTACTGGGCCCACAAGAGATTGCACTGCAGCAGTTCCCATCAGCATCGCTGCCTCTCCTGAGACCTCTGACGGTCTTTTTAGCTGTGTACTAACCTACATCAACTGGCTCCTCAGCTCCTTGATGGCATCCACCTGCGCTGTCTCTGCCATAAGATCCATCAGTTGTTCCAGGACCTTCTCCTGCTGCCGCTCCGCTAACACAGCTTTGCATCACTCCAGGAGTATTCATGTATCCGCCGAACCACAAGCAAAAGCTTTACGCAGCCTGTAATGAATTTTCGTGGAGCTGACGATCCACCGCAACCAACGAAGTGCAACCACAAGACGTGGCACCAGGAACGCTGCTTGCACTCTAGCATCATATGTGATGGGGTCCTCACTCTGCTTGCTTCTCAGTTGCACTGAGGTAGGCACAGGACGCACTTTGAATACAAAGTCCAGGTTGCTTTATTTAATTGCATAAAGCATGCCACCAGTATAGGAGATATATTGCATATCAGTGCAGGAAAACAACATATGCATTTCAGCCAAGTACGTCCGAGCCAAAGTCAGGAAACTTATCCATGCTAAAGGACCTGTAGAAGAATGTATCATGGTCAAATTTGACCCATGAAGACAGTTTCTAATTACGTATCAGAATCAAATGCACTGATCATCTACTTTCCATAAATTATGAGCAAATTGGTGAAATTACACCTATCAAGAAAAAAAAAATTAACAGCCTCCTCCATAACCCCTTAGCTGTCCTATCCATCGCCAAGATAGGTGTTTTGTACCATTTTCAGTAAGTCATTTTCAATCAATTTGCTCCTAATTTAGACAAAATAGCTGAAATATTTATCACACAAACTGTACATGTGAGGTCTGCTTTTTTTTACAACAGGTGAAATATGTAGTTTTGAAATGTCCATTTTTTATTTGCGTAAACTACACTACTTTTTTATTTTCGTAGGTACATAATGATGAGGTCTTCATCTATAGGACCCATCCATCTCTTGGACTGACTGTCATTAATAGTACTTGTTTTTCCACAACTACCTAATCACATCTCAATATTACTTCTAAAAATATAGTCGTCAGGCATATAAAGTTTAAAGTTTCATTTCAAGGCTTCCCAAAGGAACTCTCCAGTATCAGTCAGCACAGATCCTCGGTGCACCAGGCATCTTCCTGGGCACACCGAGTCTGTACTGGGCCCACAAGAGATTGCACTGCAGCAGTTCCCATCAGCATCGCTGCCTCTCCTGAGACCTCTGACGGTCTTTTTAGCTGTGTACTAACCTACATCAACTGGCTCCTCAGCTCCTTGATGGCATCCACCTGCGCTGTCTCTGCCATAAGATCCATCAGTTGATCCAGGACCTTCTCCTGCTGCCGCTCCGCTAACACAGCTTTGCATCACTCCAGGAGTATTCATGTATCCGCCGAACCACAAGCAAAAGCTTTACGCAGCCTGTAATGAATTTTCGTGGAGCTGACGATCCACCGCAACCAACGAAGTGCAACCACAAGACGTGACACCAGGAACGCTGCTTGCACTCTAGCATCATATGTGATGGGGTCCTCACTCTGCTTGCTTCTCAGTTGCACTGAGGTAGGCACAGGACGCACTTTGAATACAAAGTCCAGGTTGCTTTATTTAATTGCATAAAGCATGCCACCAGTATAGGAGATATATTGCATATCAGTGCAGGAAAACAACATATGCATTTCAGCCAAGTACGTCCGAGCCAAAGTCAGGAAACTTATCCATGCTAAAGGACCTGTAGAAGAATGTATCATGGTCAAATTTGACCCATGAAGACAGTTTCTAATTACGTATCAGAATCAAATGCACTGATCATCTACTTTCCATAAATTATGAGCAAATTGGTGAAATTACACCTATCAAGAAAAAAAAATTAACAGCCTCCTCCATAACCCCTTAGCTGTCCTATCCATCGCCAAGATAGGTGTTTTGTACCATTTTCAGTAAGTCATTTTCAATCAATTTGCTCCTAATTTAGACAAAATAGCTGAAATATTTATCACACAAACTGTACATGTGAGGTCTGCTTTTTTTTACAACAGGTGAAATATGTAGTTTTGAAATGTCCATTTTTTATTTGCGTAAACTACACTACTTTTTTATTTTCGTAGGTACATAATGATGAGGTCTTCATCTATAGGACCCATCCATCTCTTGGACTGACTGTCATTAATAGTACTTGTTTTTCCACAACTACCTAATCACATCTCAATATTACTTCTAAAAATATAGTCGTCAGGCATATAAAGTTTAAAGTTTCATTTCAAGGCTTCCCAAAGGAACTCTCCAGTATCAGTCAGCACAGATCCTCGGTGCACCAGGCATCTTCCTGGGCACACCGAGTCTGTACTGGGCCCACAAGAGATTGCACTGCAGCAGTTCCCATCAGCATCGCTGCCTCTCCTGAGACCTCTGACGGTCTTTTTAGCTGTGTACTAACCTACATCAACTGGCTCCTCAGCTCCTTGATGGCATCCACCTGCGCTGTCTCTGCCATAAGATCCATCAGTTGTTCCAGGACCTTCTCCTGCTGCCGCTCCGCTAACACAGCTTTGCATCACTCTAGGAGTATTCATGTATCCGCCGAACCACAAGCAAAAGCTTTATGCAGCCTGTAATGAATTTTCGTGGAGCTGACGATCCACCGCAACCAACGCAGTGCAACCACAAGACGTGGCACCAGGAACGCTGCTTGCACTCTAGCATCATATGTGATGGGGTCCTCACTCTGCTTGCTTCTCAGTTGCACTGAGGTAGGCACAGGACGCACTTTGAATACAAAGTCCAGGTTGCTTTATTTAATTGCATAAAGCATGCCACCAGTATAGGAGATATATTGCATATCAGTGCAGGAAAACAACATATGCATTTCAGCCAAGTACGTCCGAGCCAAAGTCAGGAAACTTATCCATGCTAAAGGACCTGTAGAAGAATGTATCATGGTCAAATTTGACCCATGAAGACAGTTTCTAATTACGTATCAGAATCAAATGCACTGATCATCTACTTTCCATAAATTATGAGCAAATTGGTGAAATTACACCTATCAAGAAAAAAAAAATTAACAGCCTCCTCCATAACCCCTTAGCTGTCCTATCCATCGCCAAGATAGGTGTTTTGTACCATTTTCAGTAAGTCATTTTCAATCAATTTGCTCCTAATTTAGACAAAATAGCTGAAATATTTATCACACAAACTGTACATGTGAGGTCTGCTTTTTTTTACAACAGGTGAAATATGTAGTTTTGAAATGTCCATTTTTTATTTGCGTAAACTACACTACTTTTTTATTTTCGTAGGTACATAATGATGAGGTCTTCATCTATAGGACCCATCCATCTCTTGGACTGACTGTCATTAATAGTACTTGTTTTTCCACAACTACCTAATCACATCTCAATATTACTTCTAAAAATATAGTCGGCAGGCATATAAAGTTTAAAGTTTCATTTCAAGGCTTCCCAAAGGAACTCTCCAGTATCAGTCAGCACAGATCCTCGGTGCACCAGGCATCTTCCTGGGCACACCGAGTCTGTACTGGGCCCACAAGAGATTGCACTGCAGCAGTTCCCATCAGCATCGCTGCCTCTCCTGAGACCTCTGACGGTCTTTTTAGCTGTGTACTAACCTACATCAACTGGCTCCTCAGCTCCTTGATGGCATCCACCTGCGCTGTCTCTGCCATAAGATCCATCAGTTGTTCCAGGACCTTCTCCTGCTGCCGCTCCGCTAACACAGCTTTGCATCACTCCAGGAGTATTCATGTATCCGTCGAACCACAAGCAAAAGCTTTACGCAGCCTGTAATGAATTTTCGTGGAGCTGACGATCCACCGCAACCAACGAAGTGCAACCACAAGACGTGGCACCAGGAACGCTGCTTGCACTCTAGCATCATATGTGATGGGGTCCTCACTCTGCTTGCTTCTCAGTTGCACTGAGGTAGGCACAGGACGCACTTTGAATACAAAGTCCAGGTTGCTTTATTTAATTGCATAAAGCATGCCACCAGTATAGGAGATATATTGCATATCAGTGCAGGAAAACAACATATGCATTTCAGCCAAGTACGTCCGAGCCAAAGTCAGGAAACTTATCCATGCTAAAGGACCTGTAGAAGAATGTATCATGGTCAAATTTGACCCATGAAGACAGTTTCTAATTACGTATCAGAATCAAATGCACTGATCATCTACTTTCCATAAATTATGAGCAAATTGGTGAAATTACACCTATCAAGAAAAAAAAAATTAACAGCCTCCTCCATAACCCCTTAGCTGTCCTATCCATCGCCAAGATAGGTGTTTTGTACCATTTTCAGTAAGTCATTTTCAATCAATTTGCTCCTAATTTAGACAAAATAGCTGAAATATTTATCACACAAACTGTACATGTGAGGTCTGCTTTTTTTTACAACAGGTGAAATATGTAGTTTTGAAATGTCCATTTTTTATTTGCGTAAACTACACTACTTTTTTATTTTCGTAGGTACATAATGATGAGGTCTTCATCTATAGGACCCATCCATCTCTTGGACTGACTGTCATTAATAGTACTTGTTTTTCCACAACTACCTAATCACATCTCAATATTACTTCTAAAAATATAGTCGTCAGGCATATAAAGTTTAAAGTTTCATTTCAAGGCTTCCCAAAGGAACTCTCCAGTATCAGTCAGCACAGATCCTCGGTGCACCAGGCATCTTCCTGGGCACACCGAGTCTGTACTGGGCCCACAAGAGATTGCACTGCAGCAGTTCCCATCAGCATCGCTGCCTCTCCTGAGACCTCTGACGGTCTTTTTAGCTGTGTACTAACCTACATCAACTGGCTCCTCAGCTCCTTGATGGCATCCACCTGCGCTGTCTCTGCCATAAGATCCATCAGTTGATCCAGGACCTTCTCCTGCTGCCGCTCCGCTAAAACAGCTTTGCATCACTCCAGGAGTATTCATGTATCCGCCGAACCACAAGCAAAAGCTTTACGCAGCCTGTAATGAATTTTCGTGGAGCTGACGATCCACCGCAACCAACGAAGTGCAACCACAAGACGTGACACCAGGAACGCTGCTTGCACTCTAGCATCATATGTGATGGGGTCCTCACTCTGCTTGCTTCTCAGTTGCACTGAGGTAGGCACAGGACGCACTTTGAATACAAAGTCCAGGTTGCTTTATTTAATTGCATAAAGCATGCCACCAGTATAGGAGATATATTGCATATCAGTGCAGGAAAACAACATATGCATTTCAGCCAAGTACGTCCGAGCCAAAGTCAGGAAACTTATCCATGCTAAAGGACCTGTAGAAGAATGTATCATGGTCAAATTTGACCCATGAAGACAGTTTCTAATTACGTATCAGAATCAAATGCACTGATCATCTACTTTCCATAAATTATGAGCAAATTGGTGAAATTACACCTATCAAGAAAAAAAAATTAACAGCCTCCTCCATAACCCCTTAGCTGTCCTATCCATCGCCAAGATAGGTGTTTTGTACCATTTTCAGTAAGTCATTTTCAATCAATTTGCTCCTAATTTAGACAAAATAGCTGAAATATTTATCACACAAACTGTACATGTGAGGTCTGCTTTTTTTTACAACAGGTGAAATATGTAGTTTTGAAATGTCCATTTTTTATTTGCGTAAACTACACTACTTTTTTATTTTCGTAGGTACATAATGATGAGGTCTTCATCTATAGGACCCATCCATCTCTTGGACTGACTGTCATTAATAGTACTTGTTTTTCCACAACTACCTAATCACATCTCAATATTACTTCTAAAAATATAGTCGTCAGGCATATAAAGTTTAAAGTTTCATTTCAAGGCTTCCCAAAGGAACTCTCCAGTATCAGTCAGCACAGATCCTCGGTGCACCAGGCATCTTCCTGGGCACACCGAGTCTGTACTGGGCCCACAAGAGATTGCACTGCAGCAGTTCCCATCAGCATCACTGCCTCTCCTGAGACCTCTGACGGTCTTTTTAGCTGTGTACTAACCTACATCAACTGGCTCCTCAGCTCCTTGATGGCATCCACCTGCGCTGTCTCTGCCATAAGATCCATCAGTTGTTCCAGGACCTTCTCCTGCTGCCGCTCCGCTAACACAGCTTTGCATCACTCTAGGAGTATTCATGTATCCGCCGAACCACAAGCAAAAGCTTTATGCAGCCTGTAATGAATTTTCGTGGAGCTGACGATCCACCGCAACCAACGCAGTGCAACCACAAGACGTGGCACCAGGAACGCTGCTTGCACTCTAGCATCATATGTGATGGGGTCCTCACTCTGCTTGCTTCTCAGTTGCACTGAGGTAGGCACAGGACGCACTTTGAATACAAAGTCCAGGTTGCTTTATTTAATTGCATAAAGCATGCCACCAGTATAGGAGATATATTGCATATCAGTGCAGGAAAACAACATATGCATTTCAGCCAAGTACGTCCGAGCCAAAGTCAGGAAACTTATCCATGCTAAAGGACCTGTAGAAGAATGTATCATGGTCAAATTTGACCCATGAAGACAGTTTCTAATTACGTATCAGAATCAAATGCACTGATCATCTACTTTCCATAAATTATGAGCAAATTGGTGAAATTGAACCTATCAAGAAAAAAAAAAATTAACAGCCTCCTCCATAACCCCTTAGCTGTCCTATCCATCGCCAAGATAGGTGTTTTGTACCATTTTCAGTAAAAGTCATTTTCAATCAATTTGCTCCTAATTTAGACAAAATAGCTGAAACATTTATCACACAAACTGTACATGTGAGGTCTGCTTTTTTTTACAACAGGTGAAATATGTAGTTTTGAAATGTCCATTTTTTATTTGCGTAAACTACACTACTTTTTTATTTTCGTAGGTACATAATGATGAGGTCTTCATCTATAGGACCCATCCATCTCTTGGACTGACTGTCATTAATAGTACTTGTTTTTCCACAACTACCTAATCACATCTCAATATTACTTCTAAAAATATAGTCGTCAGGCATATAAAGTTTAAAGTTTCATTTCAAGGCTTCCCAAAGGAACTCTCCAGTATCAGTCAGCACAGATCCTCGGTGCACCAGGCATCTTCCTGGGCACACCGAGTCTGTACTGGGCCCACAAGAGATTGCACTGCAGCAGTTCCCATCAGCATCGCTGCCTCTCCTGAGACCTCTGACGGTCTTTTTAGCTGTGTACTAACCTACATCAACTGGCTCCTCAGCTCCTTGATGGCATCCACCTGCGCTGTCTCTGCCATAAGATCCATCAGTTGATCCAGGACCTTCTCCTGCTGCCGCTCCGCTAACACAGCTTTGCATCACTCCAGGAGTATTCATGTATCCGCCGAACCACAAGCAAAAGCTTTACGCAGCCTGTAATGAATTTTCGTGGAGCTGACGATCCACCGCAACCAACGAAGTGCAACCACAAGACGTGACACCAGGAACGCTGCTTGCACTCTAGCATCATATGTGATGGGGTCCTCACTCTGCTTGCTTCTCAGTTGCACTGAGGTAGGCACAGGACGCACTTTGAATACAAAGTCCAGGTTGCTTTATTTAATTGCATAAAGCATGCCACCAGTATAGGAGATATATTGCATATCAGTGCAGGAAAACAACATATGCATTTCAGCCAAGTACGTCCGAGCCAAAGTCAGGAAACTTATCCATGCTAAAGGACCTGTAGAAGAATGTATCATGGTCAAATTTGACCCATGAAGACAGTTTCTAATTACGTATCAGAATCAAATGCACTGATCATCTACTTTCCATAAATTATGAGCAAATTGGTGAAATTACACCTATCAAGAAAAAAAAAATTAACAGCCTCCTCCATAACCCCTTAGCTGTCCTATCCATCGCCAAGATAGGTGTTTTGTACCATTTTCAGTAAGTCATTTTCAATCAATTTGCTCCTAATTTAGACAAAATAGCTGAAATATTTATCACACAAACTGTACATGTGAGGTCTGCTTTTTTTTACAACAGGTGAAATATGTAGTTTTGAAATGTCCATTTTTTATTTGCGTAAACTACACTACTTTTTTATTTTCGTAGGTACATAATGATGAGGTCTTCATCTATAGGACCCATCCATCTCTTGGACTGACTGTCATTAATAGTACTTGTTTTTCCACAACTACCTAATCACATCTCAATATTACTTCTAAAAATATAGTCGGCAGGCATATAAAGTTTAAAGTTTCATTTCAAGGCTTCCCAAAGGAACTCTCCAGTATCAGTCAGCACAGATCCTCGGTGCACCAGGCATCTTCCTGGGCACACCGAGTCTGTACTGGGCCCACAAGAGATTGCACTGCAGCAGTTCCCATCAGCATCGCTGCCTCTCCTGAGACCTCTGACGGTCTTTTTAGCTGTGTACTAACCTACATCAACTGGCTCCTCAGCTCCTTGATGGCATCCACCTGCGCTGTCTTTGCCATAAGATCCATCAGTTGTTCCAGGACCTTCTCCTGCTGCCGCTCCGCTAACACAGCTTTGCATCACTCTAGGAGTATTCATGTATCCGCCGAACCACAAGCAAAAGCTTTATGCAGCCTGTAATGAATTTTCGTGGAGCTGACGATCCACCGCAACCAACGCAGTGCAACCACAAGACGTGGCACCAGGAACGCTGCTTGCACTCTAGCATCATATGTGATGGGGTCCTCACTCTGCTTGCTTCTCAGTTGCACTGAGGTAGGCACAGGACGCACTTTGAATACAAAGTCCAGGTTGCTTTATTTAATTGCATAAAAGCATGCCACCAGTATAGGAGATATATTGCATATCAGTGCAGGAAAACAACATATGCATTTCAGCCAAGTACGTCCGAGCCAAAGTCAGGAAACTTATCCATGCTAAAGGACCTGTAGAAGAATGTATCATGGTCAAATTTGACCCATGAAGACAGTTTCTAATTACGTATCAGAATCAAATGCACTGATCATCTACTTTCCATAAATTATGAGCAAATTGGTGAAATTACACCTATCAAAAAAAAAAAAATTAACAGCCTCCTCCATAACCCCTTAGCTGTCCTATCCATCGCCAAGATAGGTGTTTTGTACCATTTTCAGTAAGTCATTTTCAATCAATTTGCTCCTAATTTAGACAAAATAGCTGAAATATTTATCACACAAACTGTACATGTGAGGTCTGCTTTTTTTTACAACAGGTGAAATATGTAGTTTTGAAATGTCCATTTTTTATTTGCGTAAACTACACTACTTTTTTATTTTCGTAGGTACATAATGATGAGGTCTTCATCTATAGGACCCATCCATCTCTTGGACTGACTGTCATTAATAGTACTTGTTTTTCCACAACTACCTAATCACATCTCAATATTACTTCTAAAAATATAGTCGGCAGGCATATAAAGTTTAAAGTTTCATTTCAAGGCTTCCCAAAGGAACTCTCCAGTATCAGTCAGCACAGATCCTCGGTGCACCAGGCATCTTCCTGGGCACACCGAGTCTGTACTGGGCCCACAAGAGATTGCACTGCAGCAGTTCCCATCAGCATCGCTGCCTCTCCTGAGACCTCTGACGGTCTTTTTAGCTGTGTACTAACCTACATCAACTGGCTCCTCAGCTCCTTGATGGCATCCACCTGCGCTGTCTCTGCCATAAGATCCATCAGTTGTTCCAGGACCTTCTCCTGCTGCCGCTCCGCTAACACAGCTTTGCATCACTCCAGGAGTATTCATGTATCCGCCGAACCACAAGCAAAAGCTTTACGCAGCCTGTAATGAATTTTCGTGGAGCTGACGATCCACCGCAACCAACGAAGTGCAACCACAAGACGTGGCACCAGGAACGCTGCTTGCACTCTAGCATCATATGTGATGGGGTCCTCACTCTGCTTGCTTCTCAGTTGCACTGAGGTAGGCACAGGACGCACTTTGAATACAAAGTCCAGGTTGCTTTATTTAATTGCATAAAGCATGCCACCAGTATAGGAGATATATTGCATATCAGTGCAGGAAAACAACATATGCATTTCAGCCAAGTACGTCCGAGCCAAAGTCAGGAAACTTATCCATGCTAAAGGACCTGTAGAAGAATGTATCATGGTCAAATTTGACCCATGAAGACAGTTTCTAATTACGTATCAGAATCAAATGCACTGATCATCTACTTTCCATAAATTATGAGCAAATTGGTGAAATTACACCTATCAAGAAAAAAAAAATTAACAGCCTCCTCCATAACCCCTTAGCTGTCCTATCCATCGCCAAGATAGGTGTTTTGTACCATTTTCAGTAAGTCATTTTCAATCAATTTGCTCCTAATTTAGACAAAATAGCTGAAATATTTATCACACAAACTGTACATGTGAGGTCTGCTTTTTTTTACAACAGGTGAAATATGTAGTTTTGAAATGTCCATTTTTTATTTGCGTAAACTACACTACTTTTTTATTTTCGTAGGTACATAATGATGAGGTCTTCATCTATAGGACCCATCCATCTCTTGGACTGACTGTCATTAATAGTACTTGTTTTTCCACAACTACCTAATCACATCTCAATATTACTTCTAAAAATATAGTCGTCAGGCATATAAAGTTTAAAGTTTCATTTCAAGGCTTCCCAAAGGAACTCTCCAGTATCAGTCAGCACAGATCCTCGGTGCACCAGGCATCTTCCTGGGCACACCGAGTCTGTACTGGGCCCACAAGAGATTGCACTGCAGCAGTTCCCATCAGCATCGCTGCCTCTCCTGAGACCTCTGACGGTCTTTTTAGCTGTGTACTAACCTACATCAACTGGCTCCTCAGCTCCTTGATGGCATCCACCTGCGCTGTCTCTGCCATAAGATCCATCAGTTGATCCAGGACCTTCTCCTGCTGCCGCTCCGCTAACACAGCTTTGCATCACTCCAGGAGTATTCATGTATCCGCCGAACCACAAGCAAAAGCTTTACGCAGCCTGTAATGAATTTTCGTGGAGCTGACGATCCACCGCAACCAACGAAGTGCAACCACAAGACGTGACACCAGGAACGCTGCTTGCACTCTAGCATCATATGTGATGGGGTCCTCACTCTGCTTGCTTCTCAGTTGCACTGAGGTAGGCACAGGACGCACTTTGAATACAAAGTCCAGGTTGCTTTATTTAATTGCATAAAGCATGCCACCAGTATAGGAGATATATTGCATATCAGTGCAGGAAAACAACATATGCATTTCAGCCAAGTACGTCCGAGCCAAAGTCAGGAAACTTATCCATGCTAAAGGACCTGTAGAAGAATGTATCATGGTCAAATTTGACCCATGAAGACAGTTTCTAATTACGTATCAGAATCAAATGCACTGATCATCTACTTTCCATAAATTATGAGCAAATTGGTGAAATTACACCTATCAAGAAAAAAAAATTAACAGCCTCCTCCATAACCCCTTAGCTGTCCTATCCATCGCCAAGATAGGTGTTTTGTACCATTTTCAGTAAGTCATTTTCAATCAATTTGCTCCTAATTTAGACAAAATAGCTGAAATATTTATCACACAAACTGTACATGTGAGGTCTGCTTTTTTTTACAACAGGTGAAATATGTAGTTTTGAAATGTCCATTTTTTATTTGCGTAAACTACACTACTTTTTTATTTTCGTAGGTACATAATGATGAGGTCTTCATCTATAGGACCCATCCATCTCTTGGACTGACTGTCATTAATAGTACTTGTTTTTCCACAACTACCTAATCACATCTCAATATTACTTCTAAAAATATAGTCGTCAGGCATATAAAGTTTAAAGTTTCATTTCAAGGCTTCCCAAAGGAACTCTCCAGTATCAGTCAGCACAGATCCTCGGTGCACCAGGCATCTTCCTGGGCACACCGAGTCTGTACTGGGCCCACAAGAGATTGCACTGCAGCAGTTCCCATCAGCATCGCTGCCTCTCCTGAGACCTCTGACGGTCTTTTTAGCTGTGTACTAACCTACATCAACTGGCTCCTCAGCTCCTTGATGGCATCCACCTGCGCTGTCTCTGCCATAAGATCCATCAGTTGTTCCAGGACCTTCTCCTGCTGCCGCTCCGCTAACACAGCTTTGCATCACTCTAGGAGTATTCATGTATCCGCCGAACCACAAGCAAAAGCTTTATGCAGCCTGTAATGAATTTTCGTGGAGCTGACGATCCACCGCAACCAACGCAGTGCAACCACAAGACGTGGCACCAGGAACGCTGCTTGCACTCTAGCATCATATGTGATGGGGTCCTCACTCTGCTTGCTTCTCAGTTGCACTGAGGTAGGCACAGGACGCACTTTGAATACAAAGTCCAGGTTGCTTTATTTAATTGCATAAAGCATGCCACCAGTATAGGAGATATATTGCATATCAGTGCAGGAAAACAACATATGCATTTCAGCCAAGTACGTCCGAGCCAAAGTCAGGAAACTTATCCATGCTAAAGGACCTGTAGAAGAATGTATCATGGTCAAATTTGACCCATGAAGACAGTTTCTAATTACGTATCAGAATCAAATGCACTGATCATCTACTTTCCATAAATTATGAGCAAATTGGTGAAATTACACCTATCAAGAAAAAAAAAATTAACAGCCTCCTCCATAACCCCTTAGCTGTCCTATCCATCGCCAAGATAGGTGTTTTGTACCATTTTCAGTAAAAGTCATTTTCAATCAATTTGCTCCTAATTTAGACAAAATAGCTGAAATATTTATCACACAAACTGTACATGTGAGGTCTGCTTTTTTTTACAACAGGTGAAATATGTAGTTTTGAAATGTCCATTTTTTATTTGCGTAAACTACACTACTTTTTTATTTTCGTAGGTACATAATGATGAGGTCTTCATCTATAGGACCCATCCATCTCTTGGACTGACTGTCATTAATAGTACTTGTTTTTCCACAACTACCTAATCACATCTCAATATTACTTCTAAAAATATAGTCGTCAGGCATATAAAGTTTAAAGTTTCATTTCAAGGCTTCCCAAAGGAACTCTCCAGTATCAGTCAGCACAGATCCTCGGTGCACCAGGCATCTTCCTGGGCACACCGAGTCTGTACTGGGCCCACAAGAGATTGCACTGCAGCAGTTCCCATCAGCATCGCTGCCTCTCCTGAGACCTCTGACGGTCTTTTTAGCTGTGTACTAACCTACATCAACTGGCTCCTCAGCTCCTTGATGGCATCCACCTGCGCTGTCTCTGCCATAAGATCCATCAGTTGTTCCAGGACCTTCTCCTGCTGCCGCTCCGCTAACACAGCTTTGCATCACTCTAGGAGTATTCATGTATCCGCCGAACCACAAGCAAAAGCTTTACGCAGCCTGTAATGAATTTTCGTGGAGCTGACGATCCACCGCAACCAACGAAGTGCAACCACAAGACGTGACACCAGGAACGCTGCTTGCACTCTAGCATCATATGTGATGGGGTCCTCACTCTGCTTGCTTCTCAGTTGCACTGAGGTAGGCACAGGACGCACTTTGAATACAAAGTCCAGGTTGCTTTATTTAATTGCATAAAGCATGCCACCAGTATAGGAGATATATTGCATATCAGTGCAGGAAAACAACATATGCATTTCAGCCAAGTACGTCCGAGCCAAAGTCAGGAAACTTATCCATGCTAAAGGACCTGTAGAAGAATGTATCATGGTCAAATTTGACCCATGAAGACAGTTTCTAATTACGTATCAGAATCAAATGCACTGATCATCTACTTTCCATAAATTATGAGCAAATTGGTGAAATTACACCTATCAAGAAAAAAAAAATTAACAGCCTCCTCCATAACCCCTTAGCTGTCCTATCCATCGCCAAGATAGGTGTTTTGTACCATTTTCAGTAAGTCATTTTCAATCAATTTGCTCCTAATTTAGACAAAATAGCTGAAATATTTATCACACAAACTGTACATGTGAGGTCTGCTTTTTTTTACAACAGGTGAAATATGTAGTTTTGAAATGTCCATTTTTTATTTGCGTAAACTACACTACTTTTTTATTTTCGTAGGTACATAATGATGAGGTCTTCATCTATAGGACCCATCCATCTCTTGGACTGACTGTCATTAATAGTACTTGTTTTTCCACAACTACCTAATCACATCTCAATATTACTTCTAAAAATATAGTCGGCAGGCATATAAAGTTTAAAGTTTCATTTCAAGGCTTCCCAAAGGAACTCTCCAGTATCAGTCAGCACAGATCCTCGGTGCACCAGGCATCTTCCTGGGCACACCGAGTCTGTACTGGGCCCACAAGAGATTGCACTGCAGCAGTTCCCATCAGCATCGCTGCCTCTCCTGAGACCTCTGACGGTCTTTTTAGCTGTGTACTAACCTACATCAACTGGCTCCTCAGCTCCTTGATGGCATCCACCTGCGCTGTCTTTGCCATAAGATCCATCAGTTGTTCCAGGACCTTCTCCTGCTGCCGCTCCGCTAACACAGCTTTGCATCACTCTAGGAGTATTCATGTATCCGCCGAACCACAAGCAAAAGCTTTATGCAGCCTGTAATGAATTTTCGTGGAGCTGACGATCCACCGCAACCAACGCAGTGCAACCACAAGACGTGGCACCAGGAACGCTGCTTGCACTCTAGCATCATATGTGATGGGGTCCTCACTCTGCTTGCTTCTCAGTTGCACTGAGGTAGGCACAGGACGCACTTTGAATACAAAGTCCAGGTTGCTTTATTTAATTGCATAAAAGCATGCCACCAGTATAGGAGATATATTGCATATCAGTGCAGGAAAACAACATATGCATTTCAGCCAAGTACGTCCGAGCCAAAGTCAGGAAACTTATCCATGCTAAAGGACCTGTAGAAGAATGTATCATGGTCAAATTTGACCCATGAAGACAGTTTCTAATTACGTATCAGAATCAAATGCACTGATCATCTACTTTCCATAAATTATGAGCAAATTGGTGAAATTACACCTATCAAAAAAAAAAAAATTAACAGCCTCCTCCATAACCCCTTAGCTGTCCTATCCATCGCCAAGATAGGTGTTTTGTACCATTTTCAGTAAGTCATTTTCAATCAATTTGCTCCTAATTTAGACAAAATAGCTGAAATATTTATCACACAAACTGTACATGTGAGGTCTGCTTTTTTTTACAACAGGTGAAATATGTAGTTTTGAAATGTCCATTTTTTATTTGCGTAAACTACACTACTTTTTTATTTTCGTAGGTACATAATGATGAGGTCTTCATCTATAGGACCCATCCATCTCTTGGACTGACTGTCATTAATAGTACTTGTTTTTCCACAACTACCTAATCACATCTCAATATTACTTCTAAAAATATAGTCGGCAGGCATATAAAGTTTAAAGTTTCATTTCAAGGCTTCCCAAAGGAACTCTCCAGTATCAGTCAGCACAGATCCTCGGTGCACCAGGCATCTTCCTGGGCACACCGAGTCTGTACTGGGCCCACAAGAGATTGCACTGCAGCAGTTCCCATCAGCATCGCTGCCTCTCCTGAGACCTCTGACGGTCTTTTTAGCTGTGTACTAACCTACATCAACTGGCTCCTCAGCTCCTTGATGGCATCCACCTGCGCTGTCTCTGCCATAAGATCCATCAGTTGTTCCAGGACCTTCTCCTGCTGCCGCTCCGCTAACACAGCTTTGCATCACTCCAGGAGTATTCATGTATCCGCCGAACCACAAGCAAAAGCTTTACGCAGCCTGTAATGAATTTTCGTGGAGCTGACGATCCACCGCAACCAACGAAGTGCAACCACAAGACGTGGCACCAGGAACGCTGCTTGCACTCTAGCATCATATGTGATGGGGTCCTCACTCTGCTTGCTTCTCAGTTGCACTGAGGTAGGCACAGGACGCACTTTGAATACAAAGTCCAGGTTGCTTTATTTAATTGCATAAAGCATGCCACCAGTATAGGAGATATATTGCATATCAGTGCAGGAAAACAACATATGCATTTCAGCCAAGTACGTCCGAGCCAAAGTCAGGAAACTTATCCATGCTAAAGGACCTGTAGAAGAATGTATCATGGTCAAATTTGACCCATGAAGACAGTTTCTAATTACGTATCAGAATCAAATGCACTGATCATCTACTTTCCATAAATTATGAGCAAATTGGTGAAATTACACCTATCAAGAAAAAAAAAATTAACAGCCTCCTCCATAACCCCTTAGCTGTCCTATCCATCGCCAAGATAGGTGTTTTGTACCATTTTCAGTAAGTCATTTTCAATCAATTTGCTCCTAATTTAGACAAAATAGCTGAAATATTTATCACACAAACTGTACATGTGAGGTCTGCTTTTTTTTACAACAGGTGAAATATGTAGTTTTGAAATGTCCATTTTTTATTTGCGTAAACTACACTACTTTTTTATTTTCGTAGGTACATAATGATGAGGTCTTCATCTATAGGACCCATCCATCTCTTGGACTGACTGTCATTAATAGTACTTGTTTTTCCACAACTACCTAATCACATCTCAATATTACTTCTAAAAATATAGTCGGCAGGCATATAAAGTTTAAAGTTTCATTTCAAGGCTTCCCAAAGGAACTCTCCAGTATCAGTCAGCACAGATCCTCGGTGCACCAGGCATCTTCCTGGGCACACCGAGTCTGTACTGGGCCCACAAGAGATTGCACTGCAGCAGTTCCCATCAGCATCGCTGCCTCTCCTGAGACCTCTGACGGTCTTTTTAGCTGTGTACTAACCTACA
Source organism: Anomaloglossus baeobatrachus (assembly GCF_048569485.1). Classification (NCBI taxonomy): domain Eukaryota; kingdom Metazoa; phylum Chordata; class Amphibia; order Anura; family Aromobatidae; genus Anomaloglossus; species Anomaloglossus baeobatrachus. The sequence goes on from NC_134354.1 coordinate 66,161,413, forward strand.
TCAACTGGCTCCTCAGCTCCTTGATGGCATCCACCTGCGCTGTCTCTGCCATAAGATCCATCAGTTGTTCCAGGACCTTCTCCTGCTGCCGCTCCGCTAACACAGCTTTGCATCACTCTAGGAGTATTCATGTATCCGCCGAACCACAAGCAAAAGCTTTATGCAGCCTGTAATGAATTTTCGTGGAGCTGACGATCCACCGCAACCAACGCAGTGCAACCACAAGACGTGGCACCAGGAACGCTGCTTGCACTCTAGCAACATATGTGATGGGGTCCTCACTCTGCTTGCTTCTCAGTTGCACTGAGGTAGGCACAGGACGCACTTTGAATACAAAGTCCAGGTTGCTTTATTTAATTGCATAAAGCATGCCACCAGTATAGGAGATATATTGCATATCAGTGCAGGAAAACAACATATGCATTTCAGCCAAGTACGTCCGAGCCAAAGTCAGGAAACTTATCCATGCTAAAGGACCTGTAGAAGAATGTATCATGGTCAAATTTGACCCATGAAGACAGTTTCTAATTACGTATCAGAATCAAATGCACTGATCATCTACTTTCCATAAATTATGAGCAAATTGGTGAAATTACACCTATCAAGAAAAAAAAAATTAACAGCCTCCTCCATAACCCCTTAGCTGTCCTATCCATCGCCAAGATAGGTGTTTTGTACCATTTTCAGTAAGTCATTTTCAATCACTTTGCTCCTAATTTAGACAAAATAGCTGAAATATTTATCACACAAACTGTACATGTGAGGTCTGCTTTTTTTTACAACAGGTGAAATATGTAGTTTTGAAATGTCCATTTTTTATTTGCGTAAACTACACTACTTTTTTATTTTCGTAGGTACATAATGATGAGGTCTTCATCTATAGGACCCATCCATCTCTTGGACTGACTGTCATTAATAGTACTTGTTTTTCCACAACTACCTAATCACATCTCAATATTACTTCTAAAAATATAGTCGTCAGGCATATAAAGTTTAAAGTTTCATTTCAAGGCTTCCCAAAGGAACTCTCCAGTATCAGTCAGCACAGATCCTCGGTGCACCAGGCATCTTCCTGGGCACACCGAGTCTGTACTGGGCCCACAAGAGATTGCACTGCAGCAGTTCCCATCAGCATCGCTGCCTCTCCTGAGACCTCTGACGGTCTTTTTAGCTGTGTACTAACCTACATCAACTGGCTCCTCAGCTCCTTGATGGCATCCACCTGCGCTGTCTCTGCCATAAGATCCATCAGTTGTTCCAGGACCTTCTCCTGCTGCCGCTCCGCTAACACAGCTTTGCATCACTCTAGGAGTATTCATGTATCCGCCGAACTACAAGCAAAAGCTTTACGCAGCCTGTAATGAATTTTCGTGGAGCTGACGATCCACCGCAACCAACGCAGTGCAACCACAAGACGTGGCACCAGGAACACTGCTTGCACTCTAGCATCATATGTGATGGGGTCCTCACTCTGCTTGCTTCTCAGTTGCACTGAGGTAGGCACAGGACGCACTTTGAATACAAATTCCAGGTTGCTTTATTTAATTGCATAAAGCATGCCACCAGTATAGGAGATATATTGCATATCAGTGCAGGAAAACAACATATGCATTTCAGCCAAGTACGTCCGAGCCAAAGTCAGGAAACTTATCCATGCTAAAGGACCTGTAGAAGAATGTATCATGGTCAAATTTGACCCATGAAGACAGTTTCTAATTACGTATCAGAATCAAATGCACTGATCATCTACTTTCCATAAATTATGAGCAAATTGGTGAAATTACACCTATCAAGAAAAAAAAAATTAACAGCCTCCTCCATAACCCCTTAGCTGTCCTATCCATCGCCAAGATAGGTGTTTTGTACCATTTTCAGTAAGTCATTTTCAATCAATTTGCTCCTAATTTAGACAAAATAGCTGAAACATTTATCACACAAACTGTACATGTGAGGTCTGCTTTTTTTTACAACAGGTGAAATATGTAGTTTTGAAATGTCCATTTTTTATTTGCGTAAACTACACTACTTTTTTATTTTCGTAGGTACATAATGATGAGGTCTTCATCTATAGGACCCATCCATCTCTTGGACTGACTGTCATTAATAGTACTTGTTTTTCCACAACTACCTAATCACATCTCAATATTACTTCTAAAAATATAGTCGTCAGGCATATAAAGTTTAAAGTTTCATTTCAAGGCTTCCCAAAGGAACTCTCCAGTATCAGTCAGCACAGATCCTCGGTGCACCAGGCATCTTCCTGGGCACACCGAGTCTGTACTGGGCCCACAAGAGATTGCACTGCAGCAGTTCCCATCAGCATCGCTGCCTCTCCTGAGACCTCTGACGGTCTTTTTAGCTGTGTACTAACCTACATCAACTGGCTCCTCAGCTCCTTGATGGCATCCACCTGCGCTGTCTCTGCCATAAGATCCATCAGTTGTTCCAGGACCTTCTCCTGCTGCCGCTCCGCTAACACAGCTTTGCATCACTCTAGGAGTATTCATGTATCCGCCGAACCACAAGCAAAAGCTTTACGCAGCCTGTAATGAATTTTCGTGGAGCTGACGATCCACCGCAACCAACGCAGTGCAACCACAAGACGTGGCACCAGGAACACTGCTTGCACTCTAGCATCATATGTGATGGGGTCCTCACTCTGCTTGCTTCTCAGTTGCACTGAGGTAGGCACAGGACGCACTTTGAATACAAATTCCAGGTTGCTTTATTTAATTGCATAAAGCATGCCACCAGTATAGGAGATATATTGCATATCAGTGCAGGAAAACAACATATGCATTTCAGCCAAGTACGTCCGAGCCAAAGTCAGGAAACTTATCCATGCTAAAGGACCTGTAGAAGAATGTATCATGGTCAAATTTGACCCATGAAGACAGTTTCTAATTACGTATCAGAATCAAATGCACTGATCATCTACTTTCCATAAATTATGAGCAAATTGGTGAAATTACACCTATCAAGAAAAAAAAAATTAACAGCCTCCTCCATAACCCCTTAGCTGTCCTATCCATCGCCAAGATAGGTGTTTTGTACCATTTTCAGTAAGTCATTTTCAATCAATTTGCTCCTAATTTAGACAAAATAGCTGAAACATTTATCACACAAACTGTACATGTGAGGTCTGCTTTTTTTTACAACAGGTGAAATATGTAGTTTTGAAATGTCCATTTTTTATTTGCGTAAACTACACTACTTTTTTATTTTCGTAGGTACATAATGATGAGGTCTTCATCTATAGGACCCATCCATCTCTTGGACTGACTGTCATTAATAGTACTTGTTTTTCCACAACTACCTAATCACATCTCAATATTACTTCTAAAAATATAGTCGTCAGGCATATAAAGTTTAAAGTTTCATTTCAAGGCTTCCCAAAGGAACTCTCCAGTATCAGTCAGCACAGATCCTCGGTGCACCAGGCATCTTCCTGGGCACACCGAGTCTGTACTGGGCCCACAAGAGATTGCACTGCAGCAGTTCCCATCAGCATCGCTGCCTCTCCTGAGACCTCTGACGGTCTTTTTAGCTGTGTACTAACCTACATCAACTGGCTCCTCAGCTCCTTGATGGCATCCACCTGCGCTGTCTCTGCCATAAGATCCATCAGTTGTTCCAGGACCTTCTCCTGCTGCCGCTCCGCTAACACAGCTTTGCATCACTCTAGGAGTATTCATGTATCCGCCGAACCACAAGCAAAAGCTTTATGCAGCCTGTAATGAATTTTCGTGGAGCTGACGATCCACCGCAACCAACGCAGTGCAACCACAAGACGTGGCACCAGGAACGCTGCTTGCACTCTAGCATCATATGTGATGGGGTCCTCACTCTGCTTGCTTCTCAGTTGCACTGAGGTAGGCACAGGACGCACTTTGAATACAAAGTCCAGGTTGCTTTATTTAATTGCATAAAGCATGCCACCAGTATAGGAGATATATTGCATATCAGTGCAGGAAAACAACATATGCATTTCAGCCAAGTACGTCCGAGCCAAAGTCAGGAAACTTATCCATGCTAAAGGACCTGTAGAAGAATGTATCATGGTCAAATTTGACCCATGAAGACAGTTTCTAATTACGTATCAGAATCAAATGCACTGATCATCTACTTTCCATAAATTATGAGCAAATTGGTGAAATTACACCTATCAAGAAAAAAAAAATTAACAGCCTCCTCCATAACCCCTTAGCTGTCCTATCCATCGCCAAGATAGGTGTTTTGTACCATTTTCAGTAAGTCATTTTCAATCAATTTGCTCCTAATTTAGACAAAATAGCTGAAACATTTATCACACAAACTGTACATGTGAGGTCTGCTTTTTTTTACAACAGGTGAAATATGTAGTTTTGAAATGTCCATTTTTTATTTGCGTAAACTACACTACTTTTTTATTTTCGTAGGTACATAATGATGAGGTCTTCATCTATAGGACCCATCCATCTCTTGGACTGACTGTCATTAATAGTACTTGTTTTTCCACAACTACCTAATCACATCTCAATATTACTTCTAAAAATATAGTCGTCAGGCATATAAAGTTTAAAGTTTCATTTCAAGGCTTCCCAAAGGAACTCTCCAGTATCAGTCAGCACAGATCCTCGGTGCACCAGGCATCTTCCTGGGCACACCGAGTCTGTACTGGGCCCACAAGAGATTGCACTGCAGCAGTTCCCATCAGCATCGCTGCCTCTCCTGAGACCTCTGACGGTCTTTTTAGCTGTGTACTAACCTACATCAACTGGCTCCTCAGCTCCTTTATGGCATCCACCTGCGCTGTCTCTGCCATAAGATCCATCAGTTGTTCCAGGACCTTCTCCTGCTGCCGCTCCGCTAACACAGCTTTGCATCACTCCAGGAGTATTCATGTATCCGCCGAACCACAAGCAAAAGCTTTACGCAGCCTGTAATGAATTTTCGTGGAGCTGACGATCCACCGCAACCAACGCAGTGCAACCACAAGACGTGGCACCAGGAACGCTGCTTGCACTCTAGCATCATATGTGATGGGGTCCTCACTCTGCTTGCTTCTCAGTTGCACTGAGGTAGGCACAGGACGCACTTTGAATACAAAGTCCAGGTTGCTTTATTTAATTGCATAAAGCATGCCACCAGTATAGGAGATATATATTGCATATCAGTGCAGGAAAACAACATATGCATTTCAGCCAAGTACGTCCGAGCCAAAGTCAGGAAACTTATCCATGCTAAAGGACCTGTAGAAGAATGTATCATGGTCAAATTTGACCCATGAAGACAGTTTCTAATTACGTATCAGAATCAAATGCACTGATCATCTACTTTCCATAAATTATGAGCAAATTGGTGAAATTACACCTATCAAGAAAAAAAAAATTAACAGCCTCCTCCATAACCCCTTAGCTGTCCTATCCATCGCCAAGATAGGTGTTTTGTACCATTTTCAGTAAGTCATTTTCAATCAATTTGCTCCTAATTTAGACAAAATGGCTGAAATATTTATCACACAAACTGTACATGTGAGGTCTGCTTTTTTTTACAACAGGTGAAATATGTAGTTTTGAAATGTCCATTTTTTATTTGCGTAAACTACACTACTTTTTTATTTTCGTAGGTACATAATGATGAGGTCTTCATCTATAGGACCCATCCATCTCTTGGACTGACTGTCATTAATAGTACTTGTTTTTCCACAACTACCTAATCACATCTCAATATTACTTCTAAAAATATAGTCGTCAGGCATATAAAGTTTAAAGTTTCATTTCAAGGCTTCCCAAAGGAACTCTCCAGTATCAGTCAGCACAGATCCTCGGTGCACCAGGCATCTTCCTGGGCACACCGAGTCTGTACTGGGCCCACAAGAGATTGCACTGCAGCAGTTCCCATCAGCATCGCTGCCTCTCCTGAGACCTCTGACGGTCTTTTTAGCTGTGTACTAACCTACATCAACTGGCTCCTCAGCTCCTTGATGGCATCCACCTGCGCTGTCTCTGCCATAAGATCCATCAGTTGTTCCAGGACCTTCTCCTGCTGCCGCTCCGCTAACACAGCTTTGCATCACTCTAGGAGTATTCATGTATCCGCCGAACCACAAGCAAAAGCTTTATGCAGCCTGTAATGAATTTTCGTGGAGCTGACGATCCACCGCAACCAACGCAGTGCAACCACAAGACGTGGCACCAGGAACACTGCTTGCACTCTAGCATCATATGTGATGGGGTCCTCACTCTGCTTGCTTCTCAGTTGCACTGAGGTAGGCACAGGACGCACTTTGAATACAAAGTCCGGGTTGCTTTATTTAATTGCATAAAGCATGCCACCAGTATAGGAGATATATTGCATATCAGTGCAGGAAAACAACATATGCATTTCAGCCAAGTACGTCCGAGCCAAAGTCAGGAAACTTATCCATGCTAAAGGACCTGTAGAAGAATGTATCATGGTCAAATTTGACCCATGAAGACAGTTTCTAATTACGTATCAGAATCAAATGCACTGATCATCTACTTTCCATAAATTATGAGCAAATTGGTGAAATTACACCTATCAAGAAAAAAAAAATTAACAGCCTCCTCCATAACCCCTTAGCTGTCCTATCCATCGCCAAGATAGGTGTTTTGTACCATTTTCAGTAAGTCATTTTCAATCAATTTGCTCCTAATTTAGACAAAATAGCTGAAACATTTATCACACAAACTGTACATGTGAGGTCTGCTTTTTTTTACAACAGGTGAAATATGTAGTTTTGAAATGTCCATTTTTTATTTGCGTAAACTACACTACTTTTTTATTTTCGTAGGTACATAATGATGAGGTCTTCATCTATAGGACCCATCCATCTCTTGGACTGACTGTCATTAATAGTACTTGTTTTTCCACAACTACCTAATCACATCTCAATATTACTTCTAAAAATATAGTCGTCAGGCATATAAAGTTTAAAGTTTCATTTCAAGGCTTCCCAAAGGAACTCTCCAGTATCAGTCAGCACAGATCCTCGGTGCACCAGGCATCTTCCTGGGCACACCGAGTCTGTACTGGGCCCACAAGAGATTGCACTGCAGCAGTTCCCATCAGCATCGCTGCCTCTCCTGAGACCTCTGACGGTCTTTTTAGCTGTGTACTAACCTACATCAACTGGCTCCTCAGCTCCTTTATGGCATCCACCTGCGCTGTCTCTGCCATAAGATCCATCAGTTGTTCCAGGACCTTCTCCTGCTGCCGCTCCGCTAACACAGCTTTGCATCACTCCAGGAGTATTCATGTATCCGCCGAACCACAAGCAAAAGCTTTACGCAGCCTGTAATGAATTTTCGTGGAGCTGACGATCCACCGCAACCAACGCAGTGCAACCACAAGACGTGGCACCAGGAACGCTGCTTGCACTCTAGCATCATATGTGATGGGGTCCTCACTCTGCTTGCTTCTCAGTTGCACTGAGGTAGGCACAGGACGCACTTTGAATACAAAGTCCAGGTTGCTTTATTTAATTGCATAAAGCATGCCACCAGTATAGGAGATATATTGCATATCAGTGCAGGAAAACAACATATGCATTTCAGCCAAGTACGTCCGAGCCAAAGTCAGGAAACTTATCCATGCTAAAGGACCTGTAGAAGAATGTATCATGGTCAAATTTGACCCATGAAGACAGTTTCTAATTACGTATCAGAATCAAATGCACTGATCATCTACTTTCCATAAATTATGAGCAAATTGGTGAAATTACACCTATCAAGAAAAAAAAAATTAACAGCCTCCTCCATAACCCCTTAGCTGTCCTATCCATCGCCAAGATAGGTGTTTTGTACCATTTTCAGTAAGTCATTTTCAATCAATTTGCTCCTAATTTAGACAAAATAGCTGAAATATTTATCACACAAACTGTACATGTGAGGTCTGCTTTTTTTTACAACAGGTGAAATATGTAGTTTTGAAATGTCCATTTTTTATTTGCGTAAACTACACTACTTTTTTATTTTCGTAGGTACATAATGATGAGGTCTTCATCTATAGGACCCATCCATCTCTTGGACTGACTGTCATTAATAGTACTTGTTTTTCCACAACTACCTAATCACATCTCAATATTACTTCTAAAAATATAGTCGTCAGGCATATAAAGTTTAAAGTTTCATTTCAAGGCTTCCCAAAGGAACTCTCCAGTATCAGTCAGCACAGATCCTCGGTGCACCAGGCATCTTCCTGGGCACACCGAGTCTGTACTGGGCCCACAAGAGATTGCACTGCAGCAGTTCCCATCAGCATCGCTGCCTCTCCTGAGACCTCTGACGGTCTTTTTAGCTGTGTACTAACCTACATCAACTGGCTCCTCAGCTCCTTGATGGCATCCACCTGCGCTGTCTCTGCCATAAGATCCATCAGTTGTTCCAGGACCTTCTCCTGCTGCCGCTCCGCTAACACAGCTTTGCATCACTCTAGGAGTATTCATGTATCCGCCGAACCACAAGCAAAAGCTTTACGCAGCCTGTAATGAATTTTCGTGGAGCTGACGATCCACCGCAACCAACGCAGTGCAACCACAAGACGTGGCACCAGGAACACTGCTTGCACTCTAGCATCATATGTGATGGGGTCCTCACTCTGCTTGCTTCTCAGTTGCACTGAGGTAGGCACAGGACGCACTTTGAATACAAATTCCAGGTTGCTTTATTTAATTGCATAAAGCATGCCACCAGTATAGGAGATATATTGCATATCAGTGCAGGAAAACAACATATGCATTTCAGCCAAGTACGTCCGAGCCAAAGTCAGGAAACTTATCCATGCTAAAGGACCTGTAGAAGAATGTATCATGGTCAAATTTGACCCATGAAGACAGTTTCTAATTACGTATCAGAATCAAATGCACTGATCATCTACTTTCCATAAATTATGAGCAAATTGGTGAAATTACACCTATCAAGAAAAAAAAAATTAACAGCCTCCTCCATAACCCCTTAGCTGTCCTATCCATCGCCAAGATAGGTGTTTTGTACCATTTTCAGTAAGTCATTTTCAATCAATTTGCTCCTAATTTAGACAAAATAGCTGAAATATTTATCACACAAACTGTACATGTGAGGTCTGCTTTTTTTTACAACAGGTGAAATATGTAGTTTTGAAATGTCCATTTTTTATTTGCGTAAACTACACTACTTTTTTATTTTCGTAGGTACATAATGATGAGGTCTTCATCTATAGGACCCATCCATCTCTTGGACTGACTGTCATTAATAGTACTTGTTTTTCCACAACTACCTAATCACATCTCAATATTACTTCTAAAAATATAGTCGTCAGGCATATAAAGTTTAAAGTTTCATTTCAAGGCTTCCCAAAGGAACTCTCCAGTATCAGTCAGCACAGATCCTCGGTGCACCAGGCATCTTCCTGGGCACACCGAGTCTGTACTGGGCCCACAAGAGATTGCACTGCAGCAGTTCCCATCAGCATCGCTGCCTCTCCTGAGACCTCTGACGGTCTTTTTAGCTGTGTACTAACCTACATCAACTGGCTCCTCAGCTCCTTGATGGCATCCACCTGCGCTGTCTCTGCCATAAGATCCATCAGTTGTTCCAGGACCTTCTCCTGCTGCCGCTCCGCTAACACAGCTTTGCATCACTCTAGGAGTATTCATGTATCCGCCGAACCACAAGCAAAAGCTTTACGCAGCCTGTAATGAATTTTCGTGGAGCTGACGATCCACCGCAACCAACGCAGTGCAACCACAAGACGTGGCACCAGGAACACTGCTTGCACTCTAGCATCATATGTGATGGGGTCCTCACTCTGCTTGCTTCTCAGTTGCACTGAGGTAGGCACAGGACGCACTTTGAATACAAAGTCCAGGTTGCTTTATTTAATTGCATAAAGCATGCCACCAGTATAGGAGATATATTGCATATCAGTGCAGGAAAACAACATATGCATTTCAGCCAAGTACGTCCGAGCCAAAGTCAGGAAACTTATCCATGCTAAAGGACCTGTAGAAGAATGTATCATGGTCAAATTTGACCCATGAAGACAGTTTCTAATTACGTATCAGAATCAAATGCACTGATCATCTACTTTCCATAAATTATGAGCAAATTGGTGAAATTACACCTATCAAGAAAAAAAAAATTAACAGCCTCCTCCATAACCCCTTAGCTGTCCTATCCATCGCCAAGATAGGTGTTTTGTACCATTTTCAGTAAGTCATTTTCAATCAATTTGCTCCTAATTTAGACAAAATGGCTGAAATATTTATCACACAAACTGTACATGTGAGGTCTGCTTTTTTTTACAACAGGTGAAATATGTAGTTTTGAAATGTCCATTTTTTATTTGCGTAAACTACACTACTTTTTTATTTTCGTAGGTACATAATGATGAGGTCTTCATCTATAGGACCCATCCATCTCTTGGACTGACTGTCATTAATAGTACTTGTTTTTCCACAACTACCTAATCACATCTCAATATTACTTCTAAAAATATAGTCGTCAGGCATATAAAGTTTAAAGTTTCATTTCAAGGCTTCCCAAAGGAACTCTCCAGTATCAGTCAGCACAGATCCTCGGTGCACCAGGCATCTTCCTGGGCACACCGAGTCTGTACTGGGCCCACAAGAGATTGCACTGCAGCAGTTCCCATCAGCATCGCTGCCTCTCCTGAGACCTCTGACGGTCTTTTTAGCTGTGTACTAACCTACATCAACTGGCTCCTCAGCTCCTTGATGGCATCCACCTGCGCTGTCTCTGCCATAAGATCCATCAGTTGTTCCAGGACCTTCTCCTGCTGCCGCTCCGCTAACACAGCTTTGCATCACTCTAGGAGTATTCATGTATCCGCCGAACCACAAGCAAAAGCTTTATGCAGCCTGTAATGAATTTTCGTGGAGCTGACGATCCACCGCAACCAACGCAGTGCAACCACAAGACGTGGCACCAGGAACGCTGCTTGCACTCTAGCATCATATGTGATGGGGTCCTCACTCTGCTTGCTTCTCAGTTGCACTGAGGTAGGCACAGGACGCACTTTGAATACAAAGTCCGGGTTGCTTTATTTAATTGCATAAAGCATGCCACCAGTATAGGAGATATATTGCATATCAGTGCAGGAAAACAACATATGCATTTCAGCCAAGTACGTCCGAGCCAAAGTCAGGAAACTTATCCATGCTAAAGGACCTGTAGAAGAATGTATCATGGTCAAATTTGACCCATGAAGACAGTTTCTAATTACGTATCAGAATCAAATGCACTGATCATCTACTTTCCATAAATTATGAGCAAATTGGTGAAATTACACCTATCAAGAAAAAAAAAATTAACAGCCTCCTCCATAACCCCTTAGCTGTCCTATCCATCGCCAAGATAGGTGTTTTGTACCATTTTCAGTAAGTCATTTTCAATCAATTTGCTCCTAATTTAGACAAAATAGCTGAAACATTTATCACACAAACTGTACATGTGAGGTCTGCTTTTTTTTACAACAGGTGAAATATGTAGTTTTGAAATGTCCATTTTTTATTTGCGTAAACTACACTACTTTTTTATTTTCGTAGGTACATAATGATGAGGTCTTCATCTATAGGACCCATCCATCTCTTGGACTGACTGTCATTAATAGTACTTGTTTTTCCACAACTACCTAATCACATCTCAATATTACTTCTAAAAATATAGTCGTCAGGCATATAAAGTTTAAAGTTTCATTTCAAGGCTTCCCAAAGGAACTCTCCAGTATCAGTCAGCACAGATCCTCGGTGCACCAGGCATCTTCCTGGGCACACCGAGTCTGTACTGGGCCCACAAGAGATTGCACTGCAGCAGTTCCCATCAGCATCGCTGCCTCTCCTGAGACCTCTGACGGTCTTTTTAGCTGTGTACTAACCTACATCAACTGGCTCCTCAGCTCCTTTATGGCATCCACCTGCGCTGTCTCTGCCATAAGATCCATCAGTTGTTCCAGGACCTTCTCCTGCTGCCGCTCTGCTAACACAGCTTTGCATAACTCTAGGAGTATTCATGTATCCGCCGAACCACAAGCAAAAGCTTTACGCAGCCTGTAATGAATTTTCGTGGAGCTGACGATCCATCGCAACCAACGCAGTGCAACCACAAGACGTGGCACCAGGAACGCTGCTTGCACTCTAGCATCATATGTGATGGGGTCCTCACTCTGCTTGCTTCTCAGTTGCACTGAGGTAGGCACAGGACGCACTTTGAATACAAAGTCCAGGTTGCTTTATTTAATTGCATAAAGCATGCCACCAGTATAGGAGATATATTGCATATCAGTGCAGGAAAACAACATATGCATTTCAGCCAAGTACGTCCGAGCCAAAGTCAGGAAACTTATCCATGCTAAAGGACCTGTAGAAGAATGTATCATGGTCAAATTTGACCCATGAAGACAGTTTCTAATTACGTATCAGAATCAAATGCACTGATCATCTACTTTCCATAAATTATGAGCAAATTGGTGAAATTACACCTATCAAGAAAAAAAAAAATTAACAGCCTCCTCCATAACCCCTTAGCTGTCCTATCCATCGCCAAGATAGGTGTTTTGTACCATTTTCAGTAAGTCATTTTCAATCAATTTGCTCCTAATTTAGACAAAATGGCTGAAATATTTATCACACAAACTGTACATGTGAGGTCTGCTTTTTTTTACAACAGGTGAAATATGTAGTTTTGAAATGTCCATTTTTTATTTACGTAAACTACACTACTTTTTTATTTTCGTAGGTACATAATGATGAGGTCTTCATCTATAGGACCCATCCATCTCTTGGACTGACTGTCATTAATAGTACTTGTTTTTCCACAACTACCTAATCACATCTCAATATTACTTCTAAAAATATAGTCGTCAGGCATATAAAGTTTAAAGTTTCATTTCAAGGCTTCCCAAAGGAACTCTCCAGTATCAGTCAGCACAGATCCTCGGTGCACCAGGCATCTTCCTGGGCACACCGAGTCTGTACTGGGCCCACAAGAGATTGCACTGCAGCAGTTCCCATCAGCATCGCTGCCTCTCCTGAGACCTCTGACTGACGGTCTTTTTAGCTGTGTACTAACCTACATCAACTGGCTCCTCAGCTCCTTGATGGCATCCACCTGCGCTGTCTCTGCCATAAGATCCATCAGTTGTTCCAGGACCTTCTCCTGCTGCCGCTCCGCTAACACAGCTTTGCATCACTCCAGGAGTATTCATGTATCCGCCGAACCACAAGCAAAAGCTGTACGCAGCCCGTAATGAATTTTCGTGGAGCTGACGATCCACCGCAACCAATGCAGTGCAACCACAAGACGTGCCACCAGGAACGCTGCTTGCACTCTAGTATCATATGTGATGGGGTCCTCACTCTGCTTGCTTCTCAGTTGCACTGAGGTAGGCACAGGACGCACTTTGAATACAAAGTCCAGGCTGCTTTATTTAATTGCATAAAGCATGCCACTAGTATAGGAGATAAATTTCATTTCAGTGCAGGAAAGAAGGGAATTTTGTTTACTTACCGTAAATTCCTTTTCTTCTAGCTCCAATTGGGAGACCCAGACAATTGGGTGTATAGGCTATGCCTCCGGAGGCCGCACAAAGTATTACACTTAAAAGTGTTAAGCCCCTCCCCTTCTGCCTATACACCCCCCGTGCTCCCACGGGCTCCTCAGTTTTGGTGCAAAAGCAAGAAGGAGGAAAAAGAATTATAAACTGGTTTAAAGTAACTTCAATCCGAAGGAATATCGGAGAACTGAAACCATTCAACATGAACAACATGTGTACACAAAAAAACAGGGGCGGGCGCTGGGTCTCCCAATTGGAGCTAGAAGAAAAGGAAATTACGGTAAGTAAACAAAATTCCCTTCTTCTTTGTCGCTCCATTGGGAGACCCAGACAATTGGGACGTCCAAAAGCAGTCCCTGGGTGGGTAAAATAATACCTCGTAAGAGAGCCGTAAAACGGCCTCTTCCTACAGGTGGGCAACCGCCGCCTGAAGGACTCGTCTACCTAGGCTGGCATCCGCCGAAGCATAGGTATGCACCTGATAGTGCTTCGTGAAAGTGTGCAGGCTCGACCAGGTAGCCGCCTGACACACCTGCTGAGCCGTAGCCTGGTGCCTCAAAGCCCAGGACGCGCCCACGGCTCTGGTAGAATGGGCCTTCAGCCCTGAGGGAACCGGAAGCCCAGCCGAACGGTAGGCTTCGAGAATTGGCTCCTTGATCCACCGAGCCAAGGTTGATTTGGAAGCCTGTGACCCTTTACGCTGGCCAGCGACAAGAACAAAGAGTGCATCCGAGCGGCGCAGGGGCGCCGTACGAGAAATGTAGAGTCTGAGTGCTCTCACCAGATCTAACAAGTGCAAATCCTTTTCACATTGGTGAACTGGATGAGGACAAAAAGAAGGTAAGGAGATATCCTGATTGAGATGAAAGGAGGATACCACCTTAGGGAGAAATTCCGGAACCGGACGCAGAACCACCTTGTCCTGGTGAAAAACCAGGAAAGGGGCTTTGCATGACAGCGCTGCTAGCTCAGACACTCTCCGAAGTGAAGTGACTGCTACTAGAAAAACCACTTTCTGCGAAAGGCGTGAGAGAGAAATATCTCTCATTGGCTCGAATGGTGGTTTCTGAAGAACCAGCAGCACCCTGTTCAGATCCCAGTGTTCTAACGGCCGCTTGTAAGGAGGAACGATGTGACAAACCCCCTGCAGGAACGTGCGTACCTGTGGAAGTCTGGCTAGGCGCTTCTGGAAAAACACAGAGAGCGCTGAGACTTGTCCCTTAAGGGAGCCGAGCGACAAACCCTTTTCCAGTCCAGATTGAAGGAAGGACAGAAAAGTGGGCAAGGCAAAAGGCCAGGGAGAAAAACCCTGAGCAGAGCACCACGACAGGAACATTTTCCACGTCCTGTGGTAGATCTTGGCGGACGTTGGTTTCCTAGCCTGTCTCATAGTGGCAATGACGTCTTGAGATAACCCTGAAGACGCTAGGATCCAGGACTCAATGGCCACACAGTCAGGTTGAGGGCCGCAGAATTCAGATGGAAAAATGGCCCTTGAGATAGCAAGTCTGGTCGGTCTGGTAGTGCCCACGGTTGGCCGACCGTGAGATGCCACAGATCCGGGTACCACGACCGCCTCGGCCAGTCTGGAGCGACGAGGATGACGCGGCGGCAGTCGGCCCTGATCTTGCGTAACACTCTGGGCAACAGTGCCAGCGGAGGAAACACATAAGGGAGCTGAAACTGCGACCAATCCTGAACTAAGGCGTCTGCCGCCAGAGCTCTGGGATCTTGAGACCGTGCCATGAACGTCGGTACCTTGTTGTTGTGCCGGGACGCCATGAGGTCGACGTCCGGCACCCCCCAGCGGCAACAGATCTCCTGAAACACGTCCGGGTGAAGGGACCATTCCCCTGCGTCCATGCCCTGGCGACTGAGATAATCTGCTTCCCAGTTTTCCACGCCTGGAATGTGAACTGCAGAGATGGTGGAGGCCGTGGCTTCCACCCACATCAAAATCCGCCGGACTTCCTGGAAGGCTTGCCGACTGCGTGTGCCGCCTTGGTGGTTGATGTATGCCACCGCTGTGGAATTGTCCGACTGAATTCTGATCTGCTTGCCTTCCAGCCACTGCTGGAACGCTTTCAGGGCAAGATACACTGCCCGTATTTCCAGAACATTGATCTGAAGCGAGGACTCTTGCTGGGTCCACGTACCCTGAGCCCTGTGGTGGAGAAAAACCGCTCCCCACCCTGACAGACTCGCGTCCGTCGTGACCACCTCCCAGGATGGGGGTAGGAAGGATTTCCCCTTCGATAATGAAGTGGGAAGAAGCCACCACCGAAGGGAAGCTTTGGTCGCCTGAGAGAGGGAGACGTTCCTGTCGAGGGACGTCGGCTTCCTGTCCCATTTGCGTAGGATGTCCCATTGAAGAGGACGCAGGTGAAACTGCGCGAAAGGAACTGCCTCCATTGCTGCCACCATCTTCCCCAGGAAGTGCATGAGGCGCCTCAAGGGGTGTGACTGGCCTTGAAGGAGAGATTGTACCCCTGTCTGTAGTGAACGCTGCTTGATCAGCGGAAGCTTCACTATCGCTGAGAGGGTATGAAACTCCATGCCAAGGTATGTGAGCGATTGGGCCGGTGTCAGATTTGACTTTGGAAAATTGATGATCCACCCGAAACTCTGGAGAGTCTCCAGGGTAGCGTCGAGGCTGTGTTGGCATGCCTCTTGAGAGGGTGCCTTGATCAGGAGATCGTCCAAGTAAGGGATCACCGAGTGACCCTGAGAGTGGAGGACCGCTACTACAGTAGCCATAACCTTGGTGAAAACCCGTGGGGCTGTTGCCAGGCCGAACGGCAGTGCCACGAACTGCAGGTGTTCGTTTTCTATGGCGAAGCGCAAGAAGCGCTGGTGCTCTGGAGCAATCGGTACGTGGAGATAAGCATCTTTGATATCGATCGATGCAAGGAAATCTCCTTGGGACATTGAGGCGATGACGGAGCGGAGGGATTCCATCCGGAACCGCCTGGTCGTTACGTGTTTGTTGAGAAGTTTCAGGTCCAGGACAGGACGGAAAGACCCGTCCTTCTTTGGGACCACAAACAAGTTGGAGTAAAAACCGTGGCCCTGTTGCTGAAGAGGAACAGGGACCACCACTCCTTCTGCCTTCAGAGTGCCCAGCGCCTGCAGAAGAGCCTCGGCTCGCTCGGGAGGCGGGGATGACCTGAAGAATCGAGTCGGGGGACGAGAGGTGAACTCTATCTTGTAACCGTGAGACAGAATGTCTCTCACCCAACGGTCTTTTACCCGTGGCAGCCAGGCGTCGCAAAAGCGGGAGAGCCTGCCACCGACCGAAGATGCGGAGTGAGGAGGCCGAAAGTCATGAGGAAGCCGCTTTGGTAGCGGCACCTCCGGTGGCCTTTTTAGGACGTGACTTAGACCGCCATGCGTCAGAGTTCCTTTGATCTTTCTGAGGCCTTTTGGACGAGGAGAACTGGGACCTGCCCGCGCCCCGAAAGGACCGAAACCTCGACTGCCCCTTCCTCTGTTGGGGTATGTTCGGTTTGGGCTGGGGTAAGGATGTATCCTTTCCCTTGGGTTGTTTGATGATTTCATCCAAACGCTCGCCAAACAATCGGTCGCCAGAAATTGGCAAACTGGTTAAGCGCTTTTTGGAAACAGAATCTGCCTTCCATTCCCGTAGCCACAAGGCCCTGCGGAGTACCACCGAATTGGCGGCTGCAACCGCCGTACGGCTCGCAGAGTCCAGGACAGCATTAATAGCGTAAGACGCAAATGCCGACGTCTGAGTGGTTATGGACGCCACCTGTGGCGCGGACGTGCGTGTGGCTGCGTCAATTTGCGCTTGACCTGCTGAGATAGCTTGTAGCGCCCATACGGCTGCGAACGCTGGGGCAAAAGAAGCGCCGATAGCTTCATAGATGGATTTCAACCAGAGTTCCATCTGCCTGTCAGTGGCATCTTTGAGTGAAGCCCCATCTTCCACTGCAAGTATTGATCTAGCTGCCAGTCTGGAGATTGGAGGATCCACTTTGGGACACTGAGCCCAACTTTTGACCACGTCAGGGGGAAAAGGATAACGTGTATCCTTAAGGCGCTTAGAAAAACGCTTATCTGGACAAGCATGGTGATTCTGGACTGCCTCTCTGAAATCAGAGTGGTCCAGAAACATACTCGGTGTACGCTTGGGAAACCTGAAACGGAATTTCTCCTGCTGAGAAGCTGACTCCTCCACCGGAGGAGCTGAAGGAGAAATATCCAACATACGATTGATGGACGCAATAAGGTCGTTCACTATGGCGTCCCCGTCTGGAGTATCAAGATTGAGAGCGGCCTCAGGATCAGAATCCTGATCAGCTGTCTCCGCATCATCAACCAGAGATTCCCCCCTCTGAGACCCTGCACAATATGATGATGTCGAGGGAAAATCTAAGCGAGCTCGCTTAGTCGGTCTGGGGCTGGGGTCTGTGTCAGAACCCTCAGCCTGGGATCCATGAGATACCCCGGGAGGACATTGTTGGTCCAGCTGAGGTGGGCCAGGGAACAAAGATTCAACAGAGTCCCTGTGCTGAGATACCGGCCTGGACTGCAAGGCTTCTAGTATCTTAGCCATAGTCTCAGAGAGTTTTGCAAACTCCGTCCCCGTCACCTGAACAGTGTTAGCAGGTGGCTCCCCCTGGGCCCCTCTTAGCAGAGGCTCCGGCTGAGTAAGAGCCACAGGGGCCGAACAGTGCACACAATGAGGGTCAGTGGAACCTGCCGGTAGCGGGGTCGTACATGCGGCGCAGGCAACATAATAAGCCTGTGTTTTGGCACCCCTGCCTTTCGTGGGCGCCATGCTATTATCTTCCCTGAGTAACACAATAGGGTATATAGCCAGAAATCAACTGTGCACCATACAGTGTAAAACATATATACCATAAACATATAATGTTACACTACTGCACAATGGGGCTAGCACCACAGGTGCTGCTTACCACCCGCCTAAAGCGGTTGTGAGGCCACCAGAGTCCCTGCCTGGGTCTCCCAGACTTTGTCCCCCTCTGCAGCGTCCGAGGAGCTGACAGGAATGGCTGCCGGCGTCCTGAGGAGAGGAGGGAGCCGTGGGCGTGACCCAGAAGGAGCGGGAACTGGTGCCCGCACTGTGCACAGTGAGAGGGGTGGAGTATGCAAAGCATGCTCCAGCCCTCAGTGCTGCTCGTTCTGTGCAGCGTCCCGCCCTTCCCCTGCCTGTCAGGGCTGTGGGCGGGAGGAAAGGAAACTAGGCCGCAAAAAGCCGGGGACTCTAGTAATAAACGCGGCCGCCGTAAAAGCGCGGCCGGCGTGAAAGTCCCCGGCGCACTACAAGTCCCAGCCGCGCCGCAGTGTTTCCATGGCCGCGGCGGTCAGTGCGGCAGTCCCTATACATAAAAACACTCAGCAACGCTGAGTGTGTAATGGCACATATTAACCCGGTCAGCGCCGTGGTCCCCGGTGCACTAGCACACCCAGCAAAGCTGGAGTGTTGCTGTGCGCTGTCCCCACAGGGATACAGAGTACCTCCAAGTAGCAGGGCCATGTCCCTGAACGATACCCGGCTCCTATCCAGCAGGCTCCACAGGAGTTGTGGATGAAGCACGGTCTCAGTGCCTGGAGACCGATAGGATCCCACTTCACCCAGAGCCCTGAGGGGGATGGGGAAGGAAAACAGCATGTGGGCTCCAGCCTCCGTACCCGCAATGGATACCTCAACCTTACAACACCACCGACAAGAGTGGGGTGAGAAGGGAGCATGCTGGGGGCTCTATATGGGCCCACTTTTCTTCCATCCGACATGGTCAGCAGCTGCTGCTGACCAATCTGTGGAGCTGTGCGTGCGTGTCTGACCTCCTTCGCACAAAGCAAAAAACTGAACAGCCCGTGGGAGCACGGGGGGTGTATAGGCAGAAGGGGAGGGGCTTAACACTTTTAAGTGTAATACTTTGTGCGGCCTCCGGAGGCATAGCCTATACACCCAATTGTCTGGGTCTCCCAATGGAGCGACAAAGAAACAACATATGCATTTCCACTATGGTACATTAGTGTCAGCCCAGTACGTCCGAGCGTCAAGGCTTTTTGCAGGAAGACCCCAGTCAGTATATCCAACCGACTTACAACATCTCCAAAACAAGCCATGTGCCAAACTGCCAACACTTTAAAAGCTTGAGACACACCCATGGACATAATGATGTGCTTTTCATCTATATGATCCACAATTACCTAATTATGTCTTGATATTACTTTTAAAAAAAGATAGTCAGTCAGGCATAGAAAGTTTTTTGAATGAATGTTAAAAGTCTGCCAAAGTCAGGAAACTTATCCATGCTAAAGGACCTGTAGAAGAATGTATCATGGTCAAATTTGACCCATGAAGACAGTTTCTAATTACGTATCAGAATCAAATGCATTGATCATCTACTTTCCATAAATTATGAGCAAATTGGTGAAATTACACCTATCAAGAAAAAAAAAAAATTAACAGCCTCCTCCATAACCCCTTAGCTGTCCTATCCATCGCCAAGATAGGTGTTTTGTACCATTTTCAGTATAAGTCTTTTCAATCAATTTGCTCCTAATTTAGACAAAATAGCTGAAACATTTATCACACAAACTGTACATGTGAGGTCTGCTTTTTTTTACAACAGGTGAAATATGTGGTTTTGAAATGTCCATTTTTTATTTGCCTAAACTACACTACTTTATTATCGTAGGTATTAGTACATAATGATGAGGTCTTCATCTATAGGACCCATCTATCTCTTGGACTGACTGTCATTAATAGTACTTGTTTTTCCACAACTACCTAATCACATCTCAATATTACTTCTAAAAATATAGTCGTCAGGCATATAAAGTTTAAAGTTTCATTTCAAGGCTTCCCAAAGGAACTCTCCAGTATCAGTCAGCACAGATCCTCGGTGCACCAGGCATCTTCCTGGGCACACCGATTCTGTACTGGGCCCACAAGAGATTACACTGCAGCAGTTCCCATCAGCATCGCTGCCTCTCCTGAGACCTCTGACTGACGGTCTTTTTAGCTGTGTACTAACCTACATCAACTGGCTCCTCAGCTTCTTGATGACATCCACCTGCGCTGTCTCTGCCATAAGATCCATCAGTTGTTCCAGGACCTTCTCCTGCTGCCGCTCCGCTAACACAGCTTTGCATCACTCCAGGAGTATACATGTATCCGCCGAACCACAAGCAAAAGCTTTACGCAGCCTGTAATGAATTTTTGTGGAGCTGACGATCCACCGCAACCAACGCAGTGCAACCACAAGACGTGGCACCAGGAACGCTGCTTGCACTCTAGCATATGTGATGGGGTCCTCACTCTGCTTGCTTCTCAGTTGCACTGAGGTAGGCACAGGACGCACTTTGAATACAAAGTCCAGGCTGCTTTATTTAATTGCATAAAGCATGCCACCAGTATAGGAGATAAATTGCATTTCAGTGCAGGAAAACAACATATGCATTTCAGCCCAGTACGTCCGAGCGTCAAGGCTTTTTGCAGGAAGACCCCAGTCAGTATATCCAACCGACTTACAACATCTCCAAAACAAGCCATGTGCCAAACTGCCAACACTTTAAAAGCTTGAGACACACCCATGGACGGAGGTATGTGAATAGCCAGTTCCACCCATCTCTCTGGCTATCCGATAAACCTGTTCCTGGAATGCCCTAATAAGACTTGTGGCATTACAAGTCTTAGAGCAGATATTCAAGCTTATGCCACTTTCGTTCGTAATACATACCCTCTGTCATGTTACATAGTACATAATGATGTGCTCTTCATCTATATGATCCACAATTACCTAATTATGTCTTGATATTACTTTTAAAAAAAGATAGTCAGTCAGGCATAGAAAGTTTTTTGAATGAATGTTAAAAGTCTGCCAAAGTCAGGAAACTTATCCATGCTAAAGGACCTGTAGAAGAATGTATCATGGTCAAATTTGACCCATGAAGACAGTTTCTAATTACGTATCAGAATCAAATGCATTGATCATCTACTTTCCATAAATTATGAGCAAATTGGTGAAATTACACCTATCAAGAAAAAAAAAAAATTAACAGCCTCCTCCATAACCCCTTAGCTGTCCTATCCATCGCCAAGATAGGTGTTTTGTACCATTTTCAGTACAAGTCATTTTCAATCAATTTGCTCCTAATTTAGACAAAATAGCTGAAACATTTATCACACAAACTGTACATGTGAGGTCTGCTTTTTTTTACAACAGGTGAAATATGTAGTTTTGAAATGTCCATTTTTTATTTGCCTAAACTACACTGCTTTTTTATTTTCGTAGGTATTAGTACATAATGATGAGGTCTTCATCTATAGGACCCATCCATCTCTTGGACTGACTGTCATTAATAGTACTTGTTTTTCCACAACTACCTAATCACATCTCAATATTACTTCTAAAAATATAGTCGTCAGGCATATAAAGTTTAAAGTTTCATTTCAAGGCTTCCCAAAGGAACTCTCCAGTATCAGTCAGCAGAGATCCTCGGTGCACCAGGCATCTTCCTGGGCACACCGAGTCTGTACTGGGCCCACAAGAGATTGCACTGCAGCAGTTCCCATCAGCATCGCTGCCTCTCCTGAGACCTCTGACTGACGGTCCTTTTAGCTGTGTACTAACCTACATCAACTGGCTCCTCAGCTCCTTGATGGCATCCACCTGCGCTGTCTCTGCCATAAGATCCATCAGTTGTTCCAGGACCTTCTCCTGCTGCCGCTCCGCTAACACAGCTTTGCATCACTCCAGGAGTATTCATGTATCCGCCGAACCACAAGCAAAAGCTTTACGCAGCCTGTAATGAATTTTCGTGGAGCTGACGATCCACCGCAACCAACGCAGTGCAACCACAAGACGTGGCACCAGGAACGCAGCTTGCACTCTAGCATCATATGTGATGGGGTCCTCACTCTGCTTGCTTCTCAGTTGCACTGAGGTAGGCACAGGACGCACTTTGAATACAAAGTCCAGGCTGCTTTATTTAATTGCATAAAGCATGCCACCATTATAGGAGATAAATTGCATTTCAGTGCAGGAAAACAACATATGCATTTCCACTATGGTACATTAGTGTCAGCCCAGTACGTCCGAGCGTCAAGGCTTTTTACAGGAAGACCCCAGTCAGTATATCCAACCCCCACTTACAACACCTCCACAACAAGCCAAGTGCCAAACTGCCAGCATTTTAAAAGCTTGAGACACACCCATGGACTGAGGTATGTGAATAGCAAGTTCCACCCATCTCTCTGGCTATCCGTAAAACCTGTTCCTGGAATTCCCTAATAAGACTTGTGGCATTACAAGTCTTAGAGCAGATATTCAGGCTTACGCCACTTTCGTTCATAATACATACCCTCTGTCATGTTACATAGTACATAATGATGTGCTCTTCACCAATATGATCCATCCATCTCTTGAACTGACTGTCATTAACAGTACTTGTTTAGCCACAACTACCTAATCACGTCTCAATATTACTTCTAAAAATATAGTCGTCAGGCATATAAAGTTTAAAGTTACATTTCCTGACTTCCCAAAGGAACTCTCCAGTATCAGTCAGCACAGATCCTAGGTGCACCAGGCATCTCCTTGGGCACACCGTGTCTGTACTGGGCCCACAAGAGATTGCACTGCAGCAATTCCCATCAGCATCGCTGCTTCTCCTGAGATCTACGCCTGTCGGTCCCCTTTAGCTGCGCACTAACCTGCATCAACTGGCTTCCCAACTTATTGATGGCATCCACCTGCGCTGCCTCTGCCATAAGATCCATCAGTTGTTCCCGGACCTTTTCCTGCTGCCGCTCCGCTAACACAGCTTTGAATCATTACAGGTGTCTTCATGTATCCGCCGAACCACAAGCAAAAGCTTTACGCAGCCTGTAATGAATATTCGTGAAGCTGCCGATCCACCGCAAGCAACGCAGTGCAACCACAAGACATGCCACCAGGAACGCTGCTTGCACTCTAGCATCATATGTGATGGGGTCCTCACTCTGCTTGCTTCTCAGTTGCACTGAGGTAGGCAAAGGACGCACTATGAATCCAAAGTCCAGGTTGCTTTTTTTAATTGCATAAAGCATGCCACCAGTATAGGAGATAAATGGCATTTCAGTGCAGGAAAACAACATATGCATTTCCATCATGGTACATTAGTGTCAGCCCAGTACGTCCAAGCGTCAAGGCTTTTTGCAGGAAGACCCCAGTCAGTATATCCAACCCCCACTTACAACACCTCCACAACAAGCCAAGTGCCAAACTGCCAGCATTTTAAAAGCTTGAGACACACCCATGGGTGGAGTTATGTGAATAGCAAGTTCCACCCATCTCTCTGGCTATCCGTAAAACCTGTTCCTGGAATTCCCTAATAAGACTTGTGGCATTACAAATCTTAGAGCAGATATTCAGGCTTACGCCACTTTCGTTCATAATACATACCCTCTGTCATGTTACATAGTACATAATGATGTGCTCTTCATCTATATGATCCACAATTACCTAATTATGTCTTGATATTACTTTTAAAAAAAGATAGTCAGTCAGGCATAGAAAGTTTTTTGAATGAATGTTAAAAGTCTGCCAAAGTCAGGAAACTTATCCATGCTAAAGGACCTGTAGAAGAATGTATCATGGTCAAATTTGACCCATGAAGACAGTTTCTAATTACGTATCAGAATCAAATGCACTGATCATCTACTTTCCATAAATTATGAGCAAATTGGTGAAATTACACCTATCAAAAAAAAAAAAAATTAACAGCCTCCTCTTTAACCCCTTAGCTGTCCTATCCATCGCCAAGATAGGTGTTTTGTACCATTTTCAGTACAAGTCATTTTCAATCAATTTGCTCCTAATTTAGACAAAATAGCTGAAACATTTATCACGCAAACTGTACATGTGAGGTCTGCTTTTTTTTACAACAGGTGAAATATGTAGTTATGAAATGTTCATTTTTTATTTACCTGAACTACACTATTTTATTTTCGTAGGTATTAGTACATAATGATGAGGTCTTCACCCCTCTAGCTGTCCTATCCATCGCCAAGATAGATGCGTTTTCTACCATTTTAAGTAAACGTCATCTTCAATTAATTTTCTCCTAGTTTAGACAAAGTAGTTGGAAGGTTTATCACGCAAACTGTACATGTGAGGTCTGCCTGTTTTACAAAAGGTGTAATATGTAGTTATGAAACTTCCTTTTATAGGCCTAAAGTACCCTAGGTATTAGTACATAATGATGTGGTCTTCACCTGTTGGACCCGTTCACCTCTTGCACTGGGCACCGTTTCTGGTATTTATTAGACCCTCGGTACTTAAATACATCTCAATATTCCAAGTAAAAAGGTAGGCAGATAAAGTTTACTCCAAGAATGTTAAAATATTAGGCAAGAGTGTGATAAATACTTATCAGTACTGAAGGCACCACAAAAGAAGCCAGCATGATAAAACTGTTGGTTTTGACCCAAGACAAGATACACTACAAAAATGCATTGAAAACAAATGTAATTTTTAGCTCCAGTATCTTTCAGATAAAAATAAATGTTGCTTAAAGGCCCAGTCACACACAACGACTTACCAGCGATCCCGAAAACGATGCGACCTGATAGGGATCGCAGGTAAGTCGCTGGGAGGTCGCAGGTGAGATGTCACACAGTCAGATCTTACCAGCGATGCAGAAACAATACAGGTAGCAGTAGCGACCTGTATAACGATCTCAGCAGTCACTGTGACCCTGTCACACAGTGTCAAACACAGTGATGTGTCCTGCCCAGCAGGACGTCGCCTTTGAAGAAAATGACCTGGACCATTCAGCAACGACTAGAGATCTCACAGCAGGGGCCTGATCGCTGGTAAGTGTCACACATAACGAGATCACTAACGGGATCGCTACTGCGTCACCAAAACGGTGACTCAGCTGCGATCTCGCTAGCGATCTCGTTATGTGTGACAGTACCTTAGCAGTTTGTTTTAAGTTTCTTAAGCAGCTTATTATGATTGAGGAGAACGCGGATAGCATCCTTCCTGATCACTGAAGGAACTGCTCTCTCTCTCCTCCTGTCCCACACTGATCTATATATATATATATATATATATATATATATATATATATATATATATATATATATATATATATATACACAGTTAGGTCCAGAAATATTTGGACAGTGACACAAGTTTTGTTATTTTAGCTGTTTACAAAAACATGTTCAGAAATACAATTATATATATAATATGGGCTGAAAGTGCACACTCCCAGCTGCAATATGAGAGTTTTCACATCCAAATCGGAGAAAGGGTTTAGGAATCATAGCTCTGTAATGCATAGCCACCTCTTTTTCAAGGGACCAAAAGTAATTGGACAAGGGACTCTAAGGGCTGCAATTAACTCTGAAGGCGTCTCCCTCATTAACCTGTAATCAATGAAATAGTTAAAAGGTCTGGGGTTGATTACAGGTGTGTGGTTTTGCATTTGGAAGCTGTTGCTGTGACCAGACAACATGCGGTCTAACGAATTCTCAATTGAGGTGAAGCAGAACATCCTGAGGCTGAAAAAAAAGAAAAAATCCATCAGAGAGATAGCAGACATGCTTGGAGTAGCAAAATCAACAGTCGGGTACATTCTGAGAAAAAAGGAATTGACTGGTGAGCTTGGGAACTCAAAAAGGCCTGGGCATCCACGGATGACAACAGTGGTGGATGATCGCCGCATACTTTCTTTGGTGAAGAAGAACCCGTTCACAACATCAACTGAAGTCCAGAACACTCTCAGTGAAGTAGGTGTATCTGTCTCTAAGTCAACAGTAAAGAGAAGACTCCATGAAAGTAAATACAAAGGGTTCACATCTAGATGCAAACCATTCATCAATTCCAAAAATAGACAGGACAGAGTTAAATTTGCTGAAAAACACCTCATGAAGCCAGCTCAGTTCTGGAAAAGTATTCTATGGACAGATGAGACAAAGATCAACCTGTACCAGAATGATGGGAAGAAAAAAGTTTGGAGAAGAAAGGGAACGGCACATGATCCAAGGCACACCAGATCCTCTGTAAAACATGGTGGAGGCAACGTGATGGCATGGGCATGCATGGCTTTCAATGGCACTGGGTCACTTGTGTTTATTGATGACATAACAGCAGACAAGAGTAGCCGGATGAATTCTGAAGTGTACCGGGATATACTTTCAGCCCAGATTCAGCCAAATGCCGCAAAGTTGATCGGACGGCGCTTCATAGTACAGATAGACAATGACCCCAAGCATACAGCCAAAGCTACCCAGGAGTTCATGAGTGCAAAAGAGTGGAACATTCTGCAATGGCCAAGTCAATCACCAGATCTTAACCCAATTGAGCATGCATTTCACTTGCTCAAATCCAGACTTAAGACGGAAAGACCCACAAACAAGCAAGACCTGAAGGCTGCGGCTGTAAAGGCCTGGCAAAGCATTAAGAAGGAGGAAACCCAGCGTTTGGTGATGTCCATGGGTTCCAGACTTAAGGCAGTGATTGCCTCCAAAGGATTCGCAACAAAATATTGAAAATAAAAATATTTTGTTTGGGTTTGGTTTATTTGTCCAATTACTTTTGACCTCCTAACATGTGGAGTGTTTGTAAAGAAATGTGTACAATTCCTACAATTTCTATCAGATATTTTTGTTCAAACCTTCAAATTAAACGTTACAATCTGCACTTGAATTCTGTTGTAGAGGTTTCATTTCAAATCCAATGTGGTGGCATGCAGAGCCCAACTCGCGAAAATTGTGTCACTGTCGAAATATTTCTGGACCTAACTGTATATATATATATATATATATATATATATACAGTTAGGTCCAGAAATATTTGGACAGTGACACAATTTTCGCGAGTTGGGCTCTGCATGCCACCACATTGGATTTGAAATGAAACCTCTACAACAGAATTCAAGTGCAGATTGTAACGTTTAATTTGAAGGTTTGAACAAAAATATCTGATAGAAATTGTAGGAATTGTACACATTTCTTTACAAACACTCCACATTTTAGGAGGTCAAAAGTAATTGGACAAATAAACCAAACCCAAACAAAATATTTTTATTTTCAATATTTTGTTGCGAATCCTTTGGAGGCAATCACTGCCTTAAGTCTGGAACCCATGGACATCACCAAACGCTGGGTTTCCTCCTTCTTAATGCTTTGCCAGGCCTTTACAGCCGCAGCCTTCAGGTCTTGCTTGTTTGTGGGTCTTTCCGTCTTAAGTCTGGATTTGAGCAAGTGAAATGCATGCTCAATTGGGTTAAGATCTGGTGATTGACTTGGCCATTGCAGAATGTTCCAATTTTTTGCACTCATGAACTCCTGGGTAGCTTTGGCTGTATGCTTGGGGTCATTGTCTATCTGTACTATGAAGCGCCGTCCGATCAACTTTGCGGCATTTGGCTGAATCTGGGCTGAAAGTATATCCCTGTACACTTCAGAATTCATCCGGCTACTCTTGTCTGCTGTTATGTCATCAATAAACACAAGTGACCCAGTGCCATTGAAAGCCATGCTTTGATCTTTGTCTCATCTGTCCATAGAATACTTTTCCAGAACTGAGCTGGCTTCATGAGGTGTTTTTCAGCAAATTTAACTCTGGCCTGTCTATTTTTGGAATTGATGAATGGTTTGCATCTAGATGTGAACCCTTTGTATTTACTTTCATGGAGTCTTCTCTTTACTGTTGACTTAGAGACAGATACACCTACTTCACTGAGAGTGTTCTGGACTTCAGTTGATGTGAACGGGTTCTTCTTCACCAAAGAAAGTATGCGGGGATCATCCACCACTGTTGTCATCCGTGGACGCCCAGGCCTTTTTGAGTTCCCAAGCTCACCAGTCAATTCCTTTTTTCTCAGAATGTACCCGACTGTTGATTTTGCTACTCCAAGCATGTCTGCTATCTCTCTGATGGATTTTTTCTTTTTTTTCAGCCTCAGGATGTTCTGCTTCACCTCAATTGAGAGTTCCTTAGACCGCATGTTGTCTGGTCACAGCAACAGCTTCCAAATGCAAAACCACACACCTGTAATCAACCCCAGACCTTTTAACTACTTCATTGATTACAGGTTAACGAGGGAGACGCCTTCAGAGTTAATTGCAGCCCTTAGAGTCCCTTGTCCAATTACTTTTGGTCCCTTGAAAAAGAGGAGGCTATGCATTACAGAGCTATGATTCCTAAACCCTTTCTCCGATTTGGATGTGAAAACTCTCATATTGCAGCTGGGAGTGTGCACTTTCAGCCCATATTATATATATAATTGTATTTCTGAACATGTTTTTGTAAACAGCTAAAATAACAAAACTTGTGTCACTGTCCAAATATTTCTGGACCTAACTGTATATATATATATATATATATATATATATCTATTTGTATACAGTAGATATACGTGTTTATAATACACATACAATATATATATATATATATATATATATATATATATATATATATATATATTTGCTACCTATATATATGTGTGTGTGTGCGCATGTATATGAGCATGTACATGTATATAAAGGTATATGCTGCACAGACTGAATAACTGAATGTCACATATATACAGTACACCATATGCACATACACCTATTATAAACTCCACACATATTACATACACATATCTATACACAGTTAAACTTACAGTGCACATACTGTATGTAAATAGACAGCACATGTATGCTACACACATTTATCCCCCCATGTCCGCTATTGCTTACATCAGTATTTGTAAGCGAATAACAGGACAAAACAATAAACAAATTAAATCCTTTATAGAAGATGTGCACTTCTTTAGTGTTTTGGACCCACTCCGGGTTTTGGCTTACAAATTTCAAACCCAAATCCAGACCAAATATGTCTGTGTGAATGTGTTCTTATAGTGTTATTATCCAAGGCCAAGTGTGTTATCCAAGTGTTCTTATAGTGTTATTATCCAAGTTATTATCTGAAGAACAATGACTCTTTTTTAAAGTACATGGATTACAGCAGCGGTTATCACACCCTCTTCACCCCCCTTGTATCATAAATGTGTAGTGCTATTGGCTGAAGCTGCAGGAACTCTTCGGTCCTGATGGGAGCGCAGAAGGCCAAATCCTATGGAAAAGATTTATTCTTATACCCATAGGATGGGAGCAGTTATATGGCGTTTTTATGATTTCTGCCACATTTCCTGCAGCTTTAGCCACTCAATAAACAGATGATACTTGGGCGAAGTGTCACATCTGCTGAAACCCTTCTAACCGGCAGTACTGCGGCCATTATACTGGAGTCCTAGCGAGTTATACTATAGGGATCAGGGATGTCACTACCTGGCTTTTGAAAAACATATACAATTAGATTATTGATACTTATTTGTGACGTAGTGATGACATTTTCCTGCAGAGTCTGAAATTATGATATCACTATCTTCCTTCTCTGGCCTGGAAAAAACACTGCTCCTGTTCGGCATCTAAGGGGCATATCAGCTGGGAAGACGACTGCGCTGCTCAAGTGATCGTCCACAACTGGTGCGTGTGTAGGATCCAGCTGTGTCATAAGGGAGAACACAATGATGTCATAAGGGAGAAGACAATAATGTCATAAAGACAGAAGCCCAGAACTAGCATAGTCAGCAATAGCAATATCTTCTCCACAAAAATACCACTATGGAAATTTACCCCATAACCACTATTATTATGGACATGATAAAATCTATAATTAAAAGAAGGGCTCATCATGGTGCTAACATTAATTCAAGTCAATTTTATCTGATGTCGAGATCCAATTCCTCTAAATACTATGTTTATTAATTAACAAGATTGCATCATGACTACCTGCTCCAATTACTAAAGGGAGCATAGGAGCTAATAGAATAAAGCTATACTCTACATGTACTGTGTATACTCCATATATGCACTATACACTATACTATACCTATACCTACATATACTATAGTCACACAAACCTACCATATACTGTATATGCTACATACAAATGCACACAGACTTTATAGACGCTATACTTCCATATCTGCATATTTCCACATCCACCTTATATACACTACACATATATCCTGAGGCCAGGTGCATAATGACTGCGGTCACAGGGTTGGGGGCCCGGCGCCTGCCCTGCAGAGAAACAGCTGGCTCCTCTCAGTGAGAGAAGAGCTGAGCTGTTCTTTTACTTTCAATCAGATGTGCGGTCGCCCCGGGCTCCATGATCCGAGGGGGCCAACACTCAGCTATGCTTCCGTTAACTATATCGGCATGTGCAGCGTGCCGATATAGCTAGCCTCTGCAGCAGTGCCAGGATAGGACCCAGGTTGGCACTAAAGGAGCACATAGGGCATTATAACTTTCCAGGAGCAAAATGTGGACACTTTTCTAGGGCACTTGCAAAGGGCATTAATATTTTTTACCATCTTGTGGGCACAAACGTGACATTTCACAATGTAAGGGGCACAGTGGTGGTATTACTATGTGGGGCAGTAAGAGGAGCACAGTTTTTGTACCGCTCAGCAGGTGCAGTAATATGAACACATATGGCAGCAGTAGCTCGGTATTGTAGTATCAGGAGGATGAGGAGTTGGGAATAGATGGGACTGTGTTGGAAATGTGAGAAGTCAAATGTGTCTCTCTGCAGACGAGTCATGGCTGGAAGAAGTTGTCATGTCGGTCTGGGCAAGATGGGAAAAAAAACCCGACTCCATCTGAAAGAATGTAAGCTGTAAGTCACTATCTATAACTGCTTGTATGTCCTGAGGATTAGATACCTGGATATCAGGATGGGGGACATAAGTACCACGGTTGGGGACATTACAGCATAATGAAGGGGGGCAGCAAATCATATGTCTTTATATGATTTAGAACGCTACAGGTGCCCATACATCTGACCAATGTCCAGAGTGGGGGCCCAGGTCCAAATTTCGCACCAGGGCCCATCGCACTCTAGTTACTCCACTGACTGAGGCTATATATACGGTATGTATATATTTATATACAGTGCACATATATATACTAACTGTAAATACACTGTACAAACATATACACCATATATATAAGTACATATATGTATATATGATTAAAAAACACATAATATGTCTATGTGAATGTGTTCTTATAGTGTTATTATCCAAAGCATGAAGAACAACGAGTCTTCTGTAAAGTACATGGATTACAGCAGCGGTTATCACACCCTCTTCACCCACCTCGTATCATAAATGTGTAGTGCTATTGGCTGAAGCTGCAGGAACTCTTCGGTCCTGATGGGAGCGCAAAAGGTCAAATCCTATGGAAAGGATTTATTCCTATACCCACATGATGGGAGCAGTTATATGGCGTTTTTATTATTTCTGCCACATTTCCTGCAGCTTCAGCCAATCAATAAACAGATGATACCGGGGCGAGGTGTGACATCTGCTGAAATCCATCTAACCGGCAGTACTGCGGCCATTATACTGGAGTCCTAGCGAGTTATACTATAGGGATCAGGGATGTCACTACCTGCCTTTTGAAAAACATATACAATTACATTATTGATACTTATTTGTGACTTAGTGATGACATTTTCCTGCAGAGTCTGAAATTATGATATCACCATCTTCCTTCTCTGGCCTGGAAAAAACACTGGTCCTGTTCGGCATCTAAGGGGCATATCAGCTGGGAAGACGACTGCGCTGCTCAAGTGATCGTCCACAACTGGTGCGTGTGTAGGATCCAGCTGTGTCATAAGGGAGAACACAATGATGTCATAAGGGAGAAGACGATGATGCCATAAAGACAGAAGCCCAGAACTAGCATAGCAATATCTTAGCAATAACAATATTTTCTCCACAAAAATACCACTATGGAAATTTACCCCATAACCACTATTATTACGGACATGATAAAATCTATAATTATATGAAGGGCTCATCATGGTACTAACATTAATTCAAGTCAATTTTATTAGATGGCGAGATCCAATTCCTCTATATACTATGTTTATTAATTAACAAGATTGCATGATGACTACCTACTGCCACTACTAAAGGGAGCATAGGAGCTAATAGAATAAAGCTATACACTGCATGTACTGTGTATACTCCATATATGCACTATACACTATACTATACATATACCTACATATACTATAGTCACACAAACCTACAATATACTGTACAGTATATGCTACATACAAATGCACACAGACTTTATAGACGCTATACTTACGTATCTGCATATTTCCACATCCACCTTATATACACTACACATATATCCTGAGGCCAGGGGCGTAATGACTGCGGTCACAGGGTTGGGGGCCCGGCGCCTGCCCTGCAGAGAAACAGCTGGCTCCTCTCAGTGAGAGAAGAGCTGAGCTGTCCCTTTACTTTCAATCACATGTGCGGTCGCCCCGGGCTCCATGATCCGAGGGGGCCCACACTCAGCTATGCTTCCGTTAACTATATCGGCATGTGCAGCGAGAACGATATAGCTAGCCTCTGCAGTAGTGCTAGGATAGGACCCAGGCTGGGGGACAAATATATACCAGGGTAGGACCCAGGCTGGGGGACAAATATATACCTGGGTAGGACCCAGGCTGGGGGACAAATATATACCAGGGTAGGACCCAGGCCTGGGGACAAATATATACCTGGGTAGGACCCAGGCTGGGGGACAAATATATACCAGGGTAGGACCCAGGCTGGGGGGACAAATATATACCTGGGTAGGACCCAGGCTGGGGGACAAATATATACCTGGGTAGGACCCAGGCCTGGGGACAAATATATACCTGGGTAGGACCCAGGCTGGGGGACAAATATATACCAGGGTAGGACCCAGGCTGGGGGACAAATATATACCTGGGTAGGACCCAGGCTGGGGGACAAATATATACCTGGGTAGGACCAAGGCTGGGGGACAAATATATACCTGGGTAGGACAGGGAACATTATATAAATATATATATATATACACACACACACACACACACACACACCAGTATGGGGATATATATATACCAGGATGGGAGACATTACTACATAATTACAAAGATTTAGAAAGCTAAAAGGACCCGTACATCTGACATCAACATGCAGGGCAGTGGGAATGGGGGGGGGAAGATCCAAAAATTGCACCAGACTATAGTCATCTGAAAGAATGTAAGCTGTTAGTCACCATCTATAACTGCTTGTATGTCCTGAGGATTAGATACCTGGATATCAGGATGGGGGACATAAGTACCACGGTTGGGGACATTACAGCATAATGAAGGGGGCAGCAATTCATATGTCTTTATATGATTTAGAACGCTACAGGTGCCCATACATCTGACCAATGTCCAGAGGGGGGCCCAGGTCCAAATTTCGCACCAGGGCCCATCGCACTCTAGTTACTCCACTGACTGAGGCTATATATACGGTATGTATATATTTATATACAGTGCACATATATATACTAACTGTAAATACACTGTACAAACATATACACCATATATATATATAAGTACATATATGTATGTATGATTAAAATACACATAATATGTCTATGTGAATGTGTTCTTATAGTGTTATTATCCAAAGCATGAAGAACAACGAGTCTTCTGTAAAGTACATGGATTACAGCAGCGGTTATCACACCCTCTTCACCCCCCTCATATCATAAATGTGTAGTGCTATTGGCTGAAGCTGCAGGAACTCTTCGGTCCTGATGGGAGCGCAAAAGGCCAAATCCTATGGAAAGGATTTATTCCTATACCCACATGATGGGAGCAGTTATATGGCGTTTTTATTATTTCTGCCACATTTCCTGCAGCTTCAGCCAATCAATAAACAGATGATACCGGGGCGAGGTGTGACATCTGCTGAAATCCATCTAACCGGCAGTACTGCGGCCATTATACTGGAGTCCTAGCGAGTTATACTATAGGGATCAGGGATGTCACTACCTGCCTTTTGAAAAACATATACAATTACATTATTGATACTTATTTGTGACTTAGTGATGACATTTTCCTGCAGAGTCTGAAATTATGATATCACTATCTTCCTTCTCTGGCCTGGAAAAAACACTGGTCCTGTTCGGCATCTAAGGGGCATATCAGCTGGGAAGACGACTGTGCTGCTCAAGTGATCGTCCACAACTGGTGCGTGTGTAGGATCCAGCTGTGTCATAAGGGAGAACACAATGATGTCATAAGGGAGAAGACGATGATGCCATAAAGACAGAAGCCCAGAACTAGCATAGCAATATCTTAGCAATAACAATATTTTCTCCACAAAAATACCACTATGGAAATTTACCCCATAACCACTATTATTACGGACATGATAAAATCTATAATTATATGAAGGGCTCATCATGGTACTAACATTAATTCAAGTCAATTTTATTAGATGGCGAGATCCAATTCCTCTATATACTATGTTTATTAATTAACAAGATTGCATGATGACTACCTGCTCCAATTACTAAAGGGAGCATAGGAGCTAATAGAATAAAGCTATACTCTACATGTACTGTGTATACTCCATATATGCACTATACACTATACTATACATATACCTACATATACTATAGTCACACAAACCTACCATATACTGTATATGCTACATACAAATGCACACAGACTTTATAGACGCTATACTTACATATCTGCATATTTCCACATCCACCTTATATACACTACACATATATCCTGAGGCCAGGGGCGTAATGACTGCGGTCACAGGGTTGGGGGCCCGGCGCCTGCCCTGCAGAGAAACAGCTGGCTCCTCTCAGTGAGAGAAGAGCTGAGCTGTCCCTTTACTTTCAATCACATGTGCGGTCGCCCCGGGCTCCATGATCCGAGGGGGCCCACACTCAGCTATGCTTCCGTTAACTATATCGGCATGTGCAGCGAGAACGATATAGCTAGCCTCTGCAGCAGTGCCAGGATAGGACCCAGGCTGGGGGACAAATATATACCAGGGTAGGACCCAGGCTCGGGGACAAATATATACCTGGGTAGGACCCAGGCTGGGGGACAAATATATACCTGGGTAGGACCCAGGCTGGGGGACAAATATATACCTGGGTAGGACCCAGGCTGGGGGACAAATATATACCAGGGTAGGACCCAGGCTGGGGGACAAGTATATACCTGGGTAGGACCCAGGCTGGGGGACAAATATATACCAGGGTAGGACCCAGGCTGGGGGACAAATATATACCTGGGTAGGACCCAGGCTGGGGGACAAATATATACCAGGGTAGGACCCAGGCTGGGGGACAAATATATACCAGGGTAGGACCCAGGCTGGGGGACAAATATATACCTGGGTAGGACCCAGGCTGGGGGACAAATATATACCAGGGTAGGACCCAGGCTGGGGGACAAATATATACCAGGGTAGGACCCAGGCTGGGGGACAAATATATATCTGGGTAGGACCCAGGCTGGGGGACAAATATATACCTGGGTAGGACCCAGGCTGGGGGACAAATATATACCAGGGTAGGACCCAGGCTGGGGGACAAATATATACCTGGGTAGGACCCAGGCTGGGGGACAAATATATACCTGGGTAGGACCTAGGCTGGGGGACAAATATATACCAGGGTAGGACCCAGGCTGGGGGACAAATATATTCCAGGGTAGGACAGGGAACATATATATATATATATATATATATATATATATATATATATATATATATATATATATATATACATATATACATATATACATATATACATACACACACACACACACACACACACCAGTATGGGGATATATATATACCAGGATGGGAGACATTACTACATAATTACAATGATTTAGAAAGCTACAAGGACCCGTACATCTGACATCAACATGCAGGGCAGTGGGAATGGGGGGGGGGGGGGGGGGCAGATCCAAAAATTGCACCAGACTATAGTCATCTGAAAGAATGTAAGCTGTAAGTCACTATCTATAACTGCTTGTATGTCCTGAGGATTAGATACCTGGATATCAGGATAGGGGACATAAGTACCACGGTTGTGGACATTACAGCATAATGAAGGGGGGCAGAAATTCATAATTTTTTATATGATTTAGAACGCTACAGGTGCCCATACATCTGACCAATGTCCAGAGTGGGGGCCCAGGTCCAAATTTCGCATCAGGGCCCATCGCACTCTAGTTACTCCACTGACTGAGGCTATATATACGGTATGTATATATTTATATACAGTGCACATATATATACTCACTGTAAATACACTGTACAAACATATACACCATATATATAAGTACATATATGTATGTATGATTAAAATACACATAACACACATACATAATACGTTTACAGTATCTATGCATACACTGTGTATGTGTGTGTGTGTACACATATATATATATATATATATATATACTGCTCAAAAAAATAAAATACCATTTTGTTGTTTATGTGTTCCCTTTATTTTTTTGAGCAGTATATATATATATATATATATATATATATATATATATATACACACACGCACATATAAATACATATACAAATACTTACCTGAGACTTTGTGATGAGCTTTTCTTGAAGAGTCTGAGGAGATTGAATCCCAATCTTTCGTCTCCGCCATGGAGAAAATGGTTGTCTTGTTCGGCATCTAAGAGAACACATCCGCTGAGAAGAAGACTGGTGTGTGTGGAGGATCCAGCTGTGACATAAGGTAGAACAAGATGATGTCATAATGGAGGAGACGATGATGTCATAATGGAGGAGACGATGATGTCATAATGGAGGAGACGATGATGTCATAAAGAGAGAAGCCCAGTCATAGCAATATCTCCTACAAAAATGCATATTTTCAGTACATTGAAAGTATGTACATTTTTTGTAATGTGGAATAAATATTTATTTAGTGGTTTCTTTCTGTTACAACACTGCCTCCCTCCTGCACACACATAACAGTATTTGCCCCAGAATCTCTACTGTTGAGCATATCATGAAATCTATAAATATGAACATCCTGGTACAACCATTAACCCTGATTTTGCCAGTTTTAGCCAGAATCCATGAACACTCTATTCTATGCATATATCTGCAGCATACAGGGGTAAAGTCGGTGCTGATTCGGTAGAGGCTAGATCGGACTTGAATTTTGGAGGGGGAGGAGTGATTTCATGAAATCATGATGTCACTGGAAGGGGTGGGGCCTCCTGAGTGCAGTGCAGAGCTGTGGGAGGGAAGCAGTAGTGCTTGGGCTCCTCTGTGCAGAGCGGACGGTTCCTGACCCTGAGGTGGAGAAGATTCAGCTTTTGCTCATTAGTTATAACTTTGAGTTTTCAGCCTGGATTTTGGAGGCACAGAACAGTGTCTCCTGTCACTGCTGGGGGCTGCAGGTCGTGTATATCTCACAGGGAATGTACTGAAGCTGCAGCACTGTGCTTTGTGCTTTAGAGGCTTCAATAAGAAAGGGGGTTTCGGGGGGGGGGGGGGCTTACATGGAGCAGGGGGTGATGCTGTGGAGGCTTTCATAAGGAATGTGGGGGTTACACTAGGCAGGAGGCGACGCTGCATGTGTGGGGGGCTTGCAGGAGGCCATGTGGAACGTTATGTGCGGCTTGCACTTGCCAGGGAGTGACTCCGTGTTTGGGGGGGCTCGCACTGGGCAGGTGGTGACGCCGCACGTTTGGGGGCTCGCACTGGGCAGGGGGGTGACGCCGCACGTTTGGGGGGGGCTCGCACTTGGCAGGGGGTGACGCCGCATGTTTGGGGGGGCTCGCACTGGGCAGGGGGTGAGGCCGCACGTTTGGGGGGGCTCGCACTGGGCAGGGGGGACGCCGCACGTTTGGGGGGGCTCGCACTGGGCAGGGGGTGATGCCGCACGTTTGGGGGGGCTCGCACTGGGCAGGGGGTGACGCCGCACGTTTGGGGAGGCTCGCAGGGGGTGACACCGCACGTTTGGGGGGGCTCGCACTGGGCAGGGGGTGACGCCGCATGTTTGGAGGGGCTCGCACTGGGCAGGGGTTGACGCCGCACGTTTGGGAGGAGATCGCAGGGGGCGATGTTTTGGGGGGGGGGCTGCATGTTTTGGGGGGCTCAAGGGGCGAAGGGAGTTATAACATTTGGGGGGCTCGCAGGGGGCGACGCTGCAGGTTTGGGGGGCTCGCAGGGGGCAACGCTGAATATTTGGGGGGCTTGCACTGGGCAGGGGGTGACGCTGCATGTTTGGGGGGGGCTCACAGGGGGCGAAGCTGCATGTTTTGGGGGCTCGAAGGGGGCAGGGGGCTATACTGCACGTTTTGGGGGGGCTCGCAGGGGGCGATGCTGCATGCTTGAGGGGGCTCGCAGGGGGCAATGCTGCATGCTTGAGGGGGCTCGGAGGGGGTGATGCATGCTTGAGGGGGCTCAGGGGGCGACGCTGCATGCTTGAGGGGGCTCGCAGGGGGCGACACTGCATGCTTGGGGGGGCTCGCAGGGGGTAATGCTGCATGCTTGGGGGGGCCCGCAGGGGGCGACGATGCATGCTTGGAGGGGCTCGCAGGGGGCAGGGGTGAAGCTCGAGCTGGGCAGGGGGCTGTGTTGCAGGTTGGGAGGGGCATGTGTGTGTCCCTGTGTGTGTGTGTGTGTGTGGGGCCCTGTGTGTGTGTGGGGGGGCCTGTGTGTGTGGGGGGGGGCTGTGTGTGTGTGTGGCCCTGTGTGTGTGTGTGGCCCTGTGTGTGTGTGTGGCCCTGTGTGTGTGTGTGGGGGGGGCCCTGTGTGTGTGGGGTGGCCCTGTGTGTGTGGGGGCCCTGTGTGTGTGGGGGGGGGCCCTGTGTGTGTGTGGGGCGCCCTGTGTGTGTGTGTGTGTGTGTGGAGGGCCCTGTGTGTGTGTCAGGGGGGCCCTGTGTGTGTGGAAGGCCCTGTGTCTGTGTGCGTGGAAGGCCTTGTGTTTGTGTGGGGGGCCCTGTGTGTGTGGGGGGGCCCTGTGTGGGGGTGGGGCCCTGTGTGTGTGTGGGGGGGGGGCCTTGTGTGTGTGTAATGGGGCCTTGTGTGTGTGTGTGTGTGGGGCCCTGTGTGTGGGGGGGGCCTGTGTGCGTGTGGGGGGGGCCCTGTGTGTGTGTGTGGGGAGGGCTCTGTGTGTGTGTGGGGGCTCTGTGTGTGTGTGTGACCCTGTGTGTGTGTGGAGGGGTCCTGTGTGTGTGTGTCCCTGTGTGTGGGGGGCCGTGTGTGGGGGGCCCTGTGTGTGTGTGGGGGGCCCCTGTGTGTGTGGGGGGCCCTGTGTGTGTGTGTGGGGCCCTGTGTGGGGGGGCTCTGTGTGTGTGCGGGGTCCCTGTGTGTGAGTGGGGTCCCTGTGTGTGTGGGGGTCCCTGTGTGTGTGGGGGGGTGGTCCCTATGTGTGTGGGCCGTGTGTGTGGGCCATGTGTGTGTGTTTATATGTGTGGGGGCCGTGTGTGTGTGGGCCGTGTGTGTGTGTGGGCCGTGTGTGTGTGTGGGCCGTGTGTGTGTGTGGGCCGTGTGTGTGTGGGCCGTGTGTGTGTGGGCCGTGTGTGTGTGGGCCGTGTGTGTGTGGGCCGTGTGTGTGTGTGCCGTGTGTGTGTGTGGGGGGGGGGAGCCGTGTGTGTGTGGGGGCCGTGTGTGTGTGTGTGGGGGCCGTGTGTGTGTGTGTGTGTGTGTGTGTAGGCCGTGTGTGTGTGTGTGTGGGCCGTGTGTGTGTGGGCTGTGTGTGTCTTTGTAGGCTGTGTGTGTGTAGGCCGTGTGTGTGGGGGCCGTGTGTGTGTGTGTGTGTGTAGGCCGTGTGTGTGGGGGCCGTGTGTGTGTGTGTGTGTGTGTGTAGGCCATGTGTGTGGGGGGGCCGTGTGTGTGTGTGCTGGGGCCGTGTGTGTGGGGGCCGTGTGTGTCTGGGGGGGGCTGTGTGTGTGGGGGAGGGGCCGTGTGGGGGAGAGAGGCTGCACATTGGGGGGGGATCGCATGGGAAGAGAGGCTGCACATTGGGGGGGCTCACAGGGAGAGAGGCTGCACATTGGTGGGGGGCTGGCAGGGGGCGACGCTGCCCATCTGGGCAGGCTCGCCCTGGGCAGCGGGGCGTTGGTACGCGTTGTGGGGGCTCACCCTGGGCAGGGGGCCACGCAGCACGTCTGGGGGGGCTCGCAGGGGGCGACGTTGCACGTCGGGGGGGTTCGCCCTTGGCAACGGGGCGTTGGTGCGCCTTATGGGGGCTCGCCCTGGGCAGGGGGTGACACTGCATGTTGGGTGGGGCTCGCAGGGGGAGGCTGCACGTTTTAGTGGGGCTCGCACTAGGTAGGGGGTGACGCCGCACTTTGGGGGGCTTGCAGGGGACTGTTGCACTTTCGCGGGGCTCGCAGAGCGCACTAGGCAGGGGGCAACGCTGCATGTTAAAGTGGTGTTTGCAGGGGGCCGTGTTGCATTGGGGGAGCTCGCAGGGACAGAGGCTGCACGTTGGGGAGGGCTCGCAGGGAGAGAGTCTGCACGTTGGGGGGCTCGCAGGGAGAGAGGCTGCATGTTGGGGGGGTGCTCGCAGGGAGAGAGGCTGCACGTTGAGGGGGTGCTCGCAGGGAGAGAGGCTGCACGTTGGGGGGGTGCTCGCAGGGAGAGAGGCTGCACGTTGGGGAGGGCTCGCAGGGAGAGAGGCTGCACATTGGGGGGGGCTCGCAGGGAGGGAGGCTGCACGTTGGGGGGGGCTCGCAGGGAGAGGCTGCACGTTGGGGGGGCTCGCAGAGAGAGAGGCTGCACATCTGGGGTGGCTTGCAGGGGGCGACGCTGCACGTCTGGGGGGGCTCGCCCTGGGCAATGGGGCGTTGGTGCACGTTTTGGGGGCTCGCCCTGGGCAGTGGGGCGACGCTGCGCGTTGTGGGGGCTCGCACTGGGCAGGGGGCGATGCTGCATGTTCTGAGGGGGGGCTCACACTGAGTAGGGGATGACGCTGCATGTTGCGTGGGGCTCGCAGGGGGAGGCTGCACATTTTAGTGGGGCTCGCACTAGGTAGGGGATGACGCCACACTTTCGGAGGCTTGCAGGGGGCTGTGTTGCCCTTTGGGGGGGCTTGCAAGGGGCAATGTTGCACGTTGAGGGGGCTCGTGCTGGGCAGGGGGCCGTGTTGCACGTTGGGGAGGGGCTCGCTCAGGGAACTGCTGTATGTGTGTTATTAATCTTCTCCCTTTGTTTTTCATATACAGCTTGTGACTACTGGCAACTGGGTGTAATTGCTCCTCCTGTCGTCCCAAACAGAAACTGAGAGAACAGTGTGGTCTAATCCACATCACACCTCCTGTGTCCTTCAATGTATTCAACAAGAGGATTTTTATGGTAAATGGAGAAATATAATTTTTACACCTAAAACGCACGGGACTCCGATACAAAATATTTTTTTCTTTCATTGTCGCTAATGTCCAACGATTCTTTATTCTACGTATTGATTTGTAAAGTTGATTGTTATATATTTGTATCCCCGACCTACTGTCTCCTCCCCATTACCCTGTAGACTGTAAGCCCCCGATGGCAGGGTCCGCTCCCCTCTGTACCCGTCTGTCAGTGTTATATATTTGTATCCCCGACCTACTGTCTCCTCCCCATTACCCTGTAGACTGTAAGCCCCCGATGGCAAGGTCTGCTCCCCTCTGTGAGGATTGGTTTATTCACTGGAATTTATATCTGTGTTTTGTGTGTAACCCGTTCCCATGTACAGCATGGAACCAATGGTTCTCTATAAAAATAAAGCTGTATAAATATTTCTCCTTTTTGTTAGAATTATTGATATACTTGTTTTAATAAAACTGTTCTAGAAGTTTGGGATGAATGTTAATTTCTATAATGATAAAGCTCGGAGTGACATTAGTAAACAGTCACTGCCGGTTGGATCTGTATCGGGCTGCGGTCACACGTAGGTAGTTTCCACAGTTCTCGCATGTAGACCCACAGTAAATTGTTCAGATCTCGCTGACAGTTTATTTTCTGTCTTTAGCAGCCCCTGATCCTCTTATGCCCCCCGATCCTCACATGTGCCCCACATTTATTAGGCCCCAGTCGTGTTCCTTGGTGTTTCCCTCCTTTTGTGACAACATAACTCCATGAGGCTCACACCGCCTGATTCAGGTCATTTGGGGCGAAACCTTTTTTTTTTTTAAATTTAAAGGGAAGTAAGTTGCTTTTCGTTGAGCGTCTGAAGCTGGTGCCACCACTGTTCCATAGGGCAGGCTCTGGCAGAGGTCACACTACATATTTTACAGAGGGGTAACAATACTCCTTAGAGATTTTGAGAAGTATTTTTAGCCGCTGAGGAGAATATCATAATTTACTTTTGCAGCAACTCAAAACGATAGTACATACAGTAGATGGGTATCCATAAGGCGGCTTTCAGACGTCCGTGTTTAAACAGGTGCAATTCACACATACCACACGGACAACCATACCGGTATCGGTAAAAAAAAAGGAAGATACTAAAATGAATGTGTTTTTGTTTTTTGTTTTTTTTAATGTGTAAAGCCAGAAAAATTCTAAATACATATACAGTCAGGGCCAGAAATATTTGGACAGTGACACAAGTTTTGTTATTTTAGCTGTTTACAAAAACATGTTCAGAAATGCAATTATATATATAATATGGGCTGAAAGTGCACACTCCCAGCTGCAATATGAGAGTTTTCACATCCAAATCGGAGAAAGGGTTTAGGAATCATAGCTCTGTAATGCATAGCCTCCTCTTTTTCAAGGGACCAAAAGTAATTGGACAAGGGACTCTAAGGGCTGCAATTAACTCTGAAGGTGTCTCCCTCGTTAACCTGTAATCAATGAAGTAGTTAAAAGGTCTGGGGTTGATTACAGGTGTGTGGTTTTGCATTTGGAAGCTGTTGCTGTGACCAGACAACATGCGGTCTAAGGAACTCTCAATTGAGGTGAAGCAGAACATCCTGAGGCTGAAAAAAAAGAAAAAAATCCATCAGAGAGATAGCAGACATGCTTGGAGTAGCAAAATCAACAGTCGGGTACATTCTGAGAAAAAAGGAATTGACTGGTGAGCTTGGGAACTCAAAAAGGCCTGGGCGTCCACAGATGACAACAGTGGTGGATGATCGCCGCATACTTTCTTTGGTGAAGAAGAACCCGTTCACAACATCAACTGATGTCCAGAACACTCTCAGTGAAGTAGGTGTATCTGTCTCTAAGTCAACAGTAAAGAGAAGACTCCATGAAAGTAAATACAAAGGGTTCACATCTAGATGCAAACCATTCATCAATTCCAAAAATAGACAGGCCAGAGTTAAATTTGCTGAAAAAAACCTCATGAAGCCAGCTCAGTTCTGGAAAAGTATTCTATGGACAGATGAGACAAAGATCAACCTGTACCAGAATGATGGGAAGAAAAAAGTTTGGAGAAGAAAGGGAACGGCACATGATCCAAGGCACACCACATCCTCTGTAAAACATGGTGGAGGCAACGTGATGGCAGGGGCATGAATGGCTTTTAATGGCACTGGGTCACTTGTGTTTATTGATGACATAACAGCAGACAAGAGTAGCCGGATGAATTCTGAAGTGTACAGGGATATACTTTCAGCCCAGATTCAGCCAAATGCCGCAAAGTTGATCGGACGGCGCTTCATAGTACAGATGGACAATGACCCCAAGCATACAGCCAAAGCTACCCAGGAGTTCATGAGTGCAAAAAAGTGGAACATTCTGCAATGGCCAAGTCAATCACCAGATCTTAACCCAATTGAGCATGCATTTCACTTGCTCAAATCCAGACTTAAGACGGAAAGACCCACAAACAAGCAAGACCTGAAGGCTGCGGCTGTAAAGGCCTGGCAAAGCATTAAGAAGGAGGAAACCCAGCGTTTGGTGATGTCCATGGGTTCCAGACTTAAGGCAGTGATTGCCTCCAAAGGATTCGCAACAAAATATTGAAAATAAAAATATTTTGTTTGGGTTTGGTTTATTTGTCCAATTACTTTTGACCTCCTAAAATGTGGAGTGTTTGTAAAGAAATGTGTACAATTCCTACAATTTCTATCAGATATTTTTGTTCAAACCTTCAAATTAAACGTTACAATCTGCACTTGAATTCTGTTGTAGAGGTTTCATTTCAAATCCAATGTGGTGGCATGCAGAGCCCAACTCGCGAAAATTGTGTCACTGTCCAAATATTTCTGGACCTAACTGTATAAAGATAAATAGAACAGATAGTTAGCTTGTCCAGCTGTTTTACACCATTTTTATTTTTTAATTAAAAAAAAAAAAATGATGCGGGGTACCCCAATTTTCATGTCTAGCACAGGAACAGCAGCAGCTGCAGGCTGCAACCCTCAGCTC
Source organism: Anomaloglossus baeobatrachus (assembly GCF_048569485.1). NCBI lineage: Eukaryota > Metazoa > Chordata > Amphibia > Anura > Aromobatidae > Anomaloglossus > Anomaloglossus baeobatrachus. The sequence goes on from NC_134354.1 coordinate 66,206,221, forward strand.
TCTGCTGTACCTTGGCTGGTTATGAAAAATAGAGTGGATCCTATGCTTATTTTTCAAATTTTTAGATTTTAAAAAATGTTGTGGGGTCCCCTCCATTTTTTTGAAAACCAGCCCATGGTACAGCAGACAACAGGGGGATGATATTATTAAGGTGGAAAGGGCCTTGGTTATTTGGCTCTTTCCAGCCTAAAGGCTCATGCGCACGTTGCGTACTTACATGCATTTACGCTGCATAATGCACTGCAGCGTAAATGCATGCGTCCAGCGTCCCCTGCACAATCTATATAGATTGTGCGTGATACGTGCGCACGTTGCTTTTTTGAATGCCGCAATTTGGTTGCTAAAATTTTGACCCAAATCCGTGCGTTCATAAAAGCAGCATGTCAATTATTTGTGCGCTCTGGATACAGCTCCCACTCTGTCTATGGTGGGGGACAGCAGCCATAACGCATGATATCGGCTATTTTTAACAAAAAAAACTGCATCCATTATGCTGTGTTTCTGCAGCGATTTGAAGCGCACATGTGCTGTCAAATCGCTGCAGAATATTCAGCAGTTACGTGCGCATGAGCCCTTACAACAGCAGCCCACAGATGCCTGAGAAGTGGAACATCCATTAGAGGCGCCAATTCTGGTGCTGGTCTCTGCTCTTCCCATTGCTCTGGTGCAATGGCAAATGGGGTAATTTTAGGGTTGATGCCAGCTCCAGCTGGCATCAAGCCTTGGTATTAGTAATGGATGGCGTCTAGCAGACACTGCCATTACTAATCCAGTAGTTGAAATAGGAATAACAAAGTCTATTTGAACAAAAAACTTCCGACTCGGCCCATTCACCAATTTATTTGATTTTTAAAAATAAAAATTCCACCGTAATCCATAGTGAGGTCCCATAACATTCCCCAAAAGCAAATCTGGAAAGGCATAAAGATAATCATTCAATAAATAAAGACGAGACACCCTCTTTTTCAAATTAATCTCTATCAAAGCCCTAATCCTGGTCTGCCGAAATCCAATTGGGGACGGCCACGTCGATCCTATACTGCTGTCACATTCAATGGAGAACCGAACATTCCTCATTGATTGTGTGAGCGCACACACACTGCTGTGTATACTTCAGTTCGGTGACTTGGATCTCATAAGGTGAGCTTAGGTCACCGCAGGGACAACCTCAGCAGTATGAGTGCGGGCGCAGCAGTGATGTCATGGGGTTAATCAGAGTTCACAATGAATTCGGATGACATCCTGATGATACCCCTGTTGCGTCCGCGGTACTGTGGGTGTCGCGGCAATAACGTCATGGGTTCATCGGAGTACCCAATGAACTTTGATGAACCCGTGAAGTCACTGTCACTACACCCGCAGTAGCGTGGGTGTCGTCAGGATATCATCAGAGTTCCTTGGATACTCCTGACCTCAGTGCACACACACTGCTGGATACTCACCTGTCCCCAGCGATGCTGGCAATGATGTCTCTGGTGCTGCTACTTCTAGGTAATCCGTGCAGTGCATATTCATTGAGTATAATGAGCGGGGATCAGAAGCAAGTGACAGCAGAGCCGAAGACAGCAGGGAGTATAAAAAAAATAATTTTATTTCATAGACACGTATTTTCTCCCGTACGTGTCATACGGATAATAATAATTTTATTCATTTATATAGCGCTATTAATTCCACAGCGCTTTACATACATTGGCACATCAATGTGTAACACCCATGCTGCTGGAGATAAAACTTACATGTCTGCGTGCAGGGAAATGTGGGGCCACACGGTCCATGTAAAAACATGCATATATGAGGAACACCATAGAATAAAATGAGTGGCATCCATGTTAAAAATGGATGTCACACATACCTGAAACATATGGATAAAAATTCCCTGTTTTCCCAATCAGTACGGGTTCTAGTGATCGGACACTGATCAGCAGGTTATCATCTGGCCCATGGATAGGTGATAACTTGTTTTCACTAAACAATCCCTACAGTCATTTGGCCGACAGCTCTCTTTTAACTATCACATACAGGAATGCTCAAATGTTCTTGTGTTCTCTGAGAGCAGATGTCGCCTTCTCTGGTGGTGGATTATCTTTCAAGAGATCAAAAGGATCAACAAGTGGAATTCCAACACTTCAGTTCCTTCCCTCCCTTGACATCCATTCTCGAGGTAAGTCGGGAAGCCCCCATACACATCAGATTGTTGTCTGATCCTGGCGACTTTAGGCCTGTGTATGGGAGCCTTCATTTTATCTGTATAAGGGCTTATTCAAACTATGAATGTCAGTACAATCTCGGAACACAATGCATGGACTGGGTGAGGCCGTCCTTATAGACAGTGCTGTGAGCTCAGAAATCATGAACCTCAGTGCAGCAACTCCGATCTAGTCATCTCTGTAGTGAGATAGAATGGAGTTACTGTTCAGAGGGTTTTCCTTAGACCAGAGTCACACTAGCATAAGGCATCGGATGAGGTATGTTAATGGCACTCAGATCAGGTTCTGCTGTGAGTCGAGTGTCATTATGCTGTGATCCTATCCAGTGATTGGATCACAGGTGTAGGGGAGAGGGAGGGATTAATCTCCATTTTCTCCATTAGTTGTCTCTGCGTGTATCTAGATGTCATCCGAGGGCAGTGCGATGTTTCACACGCACCCATAGACTAGTATGAGTGCAAGTGAGTCAAGACTCCCTGCAATCGCAACATGCTGCCATTTTTCCTCAGTCCGATTGGGACTAAAGAAAAGATTGCAAATCTGAGCTGCAGCATTGTCTAACATGAAGCCGAGTGCAATGCGAGATTTTCTCGAGTCATACGCCAGTGTGACTCTGGCCTTATAGACAGTACAGTGCCCAGAAATCATGAACCTCAGTGCAACAACTGCGATCTAGTCATCTCTGTACTGAGCAGTGGTGTAACTAGAGTTTGATGGGCCCCAGTGCAAAGTTTGGACCTGCCCCCCCCAACACAGACACACGGGGTACAGGATAATGCACCGACACTCGGTGTATGAGATAATGACACCGACACTTGGGGTACAGGATAATGACGTTAACGCTTGGCTCTTTCCCTCAGCACCCAGGTTTCCCATGATCTGAAATCCTTCTTTCTATCATCACCCAGCTTACCTATGCTTTGCTATACATCTTTCCCTCACCACCCAGCTTTCCCATATCAGAGTATCGGAAAGCTGGGTGCTGCGGGAAAGAGCCTCTTTCCATCAGCACAAAACTTTCCCATCCCAAGCTTGTGTCTTTGTGCCCCCTCGTATATATAGTTCTCCAAATACTATAATGGCCCCCAAGCCTTCCATATAGTATATTGGGTCCCACGTAACCCTTCATTTTATTAGAATGCACCCCATAGTCCTCATTGTATTATAATGCATTTCCCATAGTTCCTTCATGTATAAGGTAGCTCTCATAGCCCTCCAATTATTATAATAAAACTCCCATAGTCCTCCATATATTATAATGCAGCCACCATAGTCCTGCATGTATTATAATGCACCACCATAGTCCGTCATGTTTTATAATGCACCCCCGTAGTCCATGGATAAGGTAGCCCTAATAGGCCTTCATACAGTATATTGTAATTCAGCCCCCATAGTCATGCATGTATTATAATGCACCCCACAGCTCACCATGTATTATAATGCAGACCCTATAGGCCTCCATGTATAACAATGCAGACCCCATAATCCTGCATATATTATAATTCAGCCCCCATAGTAGTCCATGTATTACTATATAATGAACTCCCATAGTACTCCATGTATTATAATGCAGCCTCCAAAGTCCTCCGTATATTATACTGAACCCCATAGTCCTGTATATACTGCACCCCATAGTCATCTATGTATAATTCACCCCATAATACTCCATATATTATACTGCACCCAATAGTCATCCATGTATTATACTGCACCCCATAGTCCTCCATATATTATACTGCACCGCATAGTCTTCCATGTATTATACTGTACTTCATAATCCTCTGTATAATATACTGCACCCCCATAGTCCTATATGTATTATAATGCAGTCCCCATAGTCCTTCATATTGTATTATTCACCCCATAGTCTTTCATGTATTCTAATGCAGCCCTATGGTCCATGTATAAGGTAACGCCATTAGTCCTCATATAATGCAGCCCCCATAGTCCTATATGTATTATAACGCAGCCCCATAGTTCTCTTCATATTGTATTATGCAGCCCCATAGTTCTCCATGTATAATGCACCCTCGCATTCCATGTATAAGGTGTCCTTAATATTGTATTTTGTAGCCCCATAATCCTCTATATATAATGCACCCCTATAGTCCATGTATAAGGTAACCCCATTAGTCCTCCATATAATGCAACCCCCATAGTCCTATATGTATTATAATGCACTCCATAGTCCTTCATATTGGATTATGCAGCCCCATAGTCCACCATTTATAATGCACCCCTATAGTCCATGTAAAAGGGATCCTTCATATAGTATTATGTACCCCTTATATTCCTCCATAAAGTATTACGCACCCCTAATATTCCTCCATATAGTATAATACACCCCTTATATTCCTCCATATAGTAGTATGCACCCCTTATATTCCGCCATATACTAGTATGCAGCCCCCATAAAGTGCGCCACCACATTGGGTGCCCCAATATAATATTGTGCGCCAACATATAGTTATATGTAGCCCCCATATACTATTTTGCAACCCCCATATAGTAGTATGCTTCCGCATAGTCCTCTGGCCGTCCTTTTTAAATACACAAATATACTCACTTCTCTTCATTCCATCACTGCCCAAGTCTCCTCAGCGTGTGTCCACTGTTCTGTCACTCTGACATGTTAGCAAAGCGGCACGCAGTAGTGACGTCACCGCACTGCTCTGTGCTGACTAGAGATGAGCAAACCTCTTAAGGCTCGAGTTTGGTTCGTCGAACGGAGGCTCATTCGACGAACGTTCGACAAACCGTTTGACGAACCCTTCGAACGCCATTGAAAACAATGGCAGGCAACCACAAACACATAAAAACACATTATACATGTACACATACAGTTAATAAACATTGCCATAACACTTACAGGTCCCCGCGACGCATCCTGCACTCTGTCTCCCGCCGCTTTTCCTTCTGATAATCACTGCGTCCTCCCGGTAACCAGTACCGATGATAGGACCTTCCGTGACGTCAAAAAAAGCATGTGACCAGTCACGTGTCTATTATCTCATTGGCTACAGACTGGTCACATGGCTAGACGTCATGCTAGTTCCTGTCAGTGCATCTCTCCGGTACGCGGTGATCGTTCCAGCATCTCCGTGTACCGGTGAAATACTCTGGCACATGGTCGGCTTCCCAGTTCCTGCATGTGGGCGCTCTTTACAGAGTCAGCCCACATTCAAGGACTGGCTGCCATAGCCGGTGAATAACGGAGATCACCGTTGCTATAGCAACCCGCCTGTCAGCGGTGACGTCACCGCTTACAGCACGCAGCTTCTGCTCACTCACTGAGTGAATAGACTGCACGGGAGAGCAGCAGCGTCTTTCTCCCATGCTGTGCTGTCTGATGCAGCAGAGCTGCATGGGTTGAAGGAGAAAGAAGACAGAAGAGCAGGATCCCGGAGGGGTGAGAGGGAGTAATAAACATTGAGTCTCTAAGTGTGTCTGTGTATTTATTTCTATTAAAGTATTTTTTCTCTGTGTGGTGTCTTTTTTTTAACCCTTTATTGGAGATTCTTAATGGCCGGGTCAAACTTGCCTGACATTAAGAATCTCTGGCTTAATACTAGCTAGTAAAACAAAGGTAGCATTAACCCATTATTACCCAGCAAGCCACCCGGCTTCAGGGCTGCTGGAAGAGTTGGATGCAGCGCCAGATGATGGCGCTTCTATGAAAGCGCCATTTTCTGGGGCGGCTGCGGACTGCAATTCGCAGCAGAGGGGCCCAGAAAGCTCGGGCCAACCTGTGCTGCGGATTCCAATCCCCACCTGCCTAGTCGTACCTGGCTGGACACAAAAATGGAGCGAAGCTCATGTCGATTTTTTTTTTCATTATTTCATGAAATTCATGAAATAATTAAAAAAAGGGCTTCCCTACTTTGTTTTAGTTCCGAGCCGGGTACAAATAGGCAGCTGTGGGTTGGGGGCAGCCATACCTGCCTGCTGTACCTGGCTAGCATACAAAAATATGGCGAAGCCCACGTCATTTTTGTTGGTGGGCAAAAAACTCCTGCAAACAGTCCTGGATGGAGTATGCTGAGTCTTGTAGTTCTGCAGCTGCTGTCTGCTCTCCTGCATACACTAGTGAATGGAGCATGCTCAGCTTTGTAGTTCTGCAGCTGTTGTCTGCTCCCCTCCATACAGACAGGCAGCAGCTGCAGAACTACAAGTCTCAGCATACTCCATCCAGGACTGTATGCAGAAGTTTTTTGCCCCCCCAAAAAATTACGTGGGCTTCACCATGTTTTTGTATGCTAGCCAGGTACACCAGGCAACTACGGGCTGCCCCCAACCCCCAGCTGCCTATTTGTACCCGGCTGGGAACCAAAAATATAGAGAAGCCCTTTTTGTTTTTTAATTATTTCATGAATTTCATTAAATAATTTAAAAAAAAATGACGTGGGCTTCGCCCAATTTTTGTGTCCAGCCAGGTACAATTAGGCAGCTGGTGATTGGAATCCACAGCTCAGGGTGCCAAAGCTTTCTGGGCACCCCTGCTGCGAATTGCAGTCCGCAGCTGCCCCAGAAAATGGCGCTTTCATAGAAGCGCCATCTTCTGGCGCTTTATGCAACTCTTGCAGCTGCCCTGGTGACGGGTGGCTCGCTGGGTAATAATGGAGTTAGGGATAGCTTTATATTATCCACTGGCCCTAAGCCCGAAATTCATGGTGTCACGACAATATTAGATATGGCCACCATGAATTTCTAGTACAGATAAAAAAAACAACACACAGAAAAATATTTTTATTAGAAATAAAACAACACAATTAGTGACTCCATCTTTATTGAAATAAAGAACCCTCTTCCGTAGTAATCCTGGGTCAAGGGTCCCGCGCCATCCAATCCGGATCCAATATCATCTGATCGGTTTGCTGGAAGGCAAAGCGATCAGATGATGTGTCAGGTTCAAAGGCCTGAATCACATGACACAGCAGCTGATTGTATAAACGGCTTTTATACAATCAGCTTATACTTTAGCCGGCCGGGCGGTAAAAAGCCGGCCTCACTGCTCGACTTACAGTGTCAGCTGATTCCGTCAGGTGACCGCATCAGATGATCATTGCCAGGTCTGAGAGAGAGAGAAAAGAGAGAGAGAAAAGAGAGAGAGAGAAAAGAGAGAGAGAAAAGAGAGAGAGAAAAGAGAAGAGAGGGAGGGAGAGAGAGAAGAGAGAGGAAGAGAGGAGAGAGAGGAGAGAGAGGGAAAAAGAGAGACTGAGAAAAAGAGAGAGAGAGAGAAAGAGAGAAAAAGAGAGAGAGAGAAAAAGAGAGAAAAAGAGAGAGAAAGAGAGAAAAGAGAGAGGAGAGGGAGAGAGAGAGAGAGGGTAAAAGAAAAAAGAGAGAGAAAAAAAAGAGAAAAAAAGAGAGGGAGGGAGAGAGAGAAGAGAGAGGAAGAGAGGAGAGAGAGAGAGAGAGAGAGGGAAAAAGAGAGACTGAGAAAAAGAGAGAGAGAGAAAGAGAGAAAAAGAGAAAGGAGAGAGAGGGAGGGAGAGAGAGAGAGAAAAAAAAGAGAAAAAAAGACTGAGAAAAAGGAGAGAGAGAAAGAGAGAAAAAGAGAGAGAGAAAAAGAGAAAAAAAAAGAGAGAGAGAGAAAGAGAGAAAAAGAGAAAGGAGAGAGAGGGAGGGAGAGAGAGAGAGAGAGAGAGAGAAAGAGAGAAAAAAAGAGAGAGAGAAAAAGAGAGAGGAGAGAGAAAGAGAGGGAGAGAGAGAGAGAAAGAGAGAAAAAGAGAAAAAAAGAGAGAAAGAGAGAAAAAGAGAAAGGAGAGAGAGGGAGGGGGAGAGAGAGAGAAAAAGAGAGAAAGCGAGAGAGAGAGAAAAGAGAAAAAAGACTGAGAAAAAGGAGAGAAAGAGAGAAAAAGAGAGAGAGATAAAAAGAGAGAAAAAGAGAGAGGAGAGAGAGAAAGAGAGGGAGAGAGAGAGAGAGAGAGAAAGAGAGAGAAAGAAAAAGAGAGGGAGAGGGAGAGAGAGAGAGGGAGAGAGAGGGAGAGAGAGAGAGAAGAGAGAGAGAGAAGAGAGAGCAATGCAGCCTCATTCCGTGAACTGCTCCCATTTTAGAGGTGTGTCCCGCGGCTCACAGCTGATGTCCGGCTCCTCCCCTCAGTGCATAATTAAATTAAATTATAAATAAATAATAATTATAATTTAAAATTAAATTAAATTCTTTACCGGGACGGTCAGGACTTGAACTCGTGAACTAATGCTTCTCAGGCGAGAGCTCTAACCATTGAGCCACTGACTCTAATCAGAAACATAGGCAGATTTGGTAATCTTTAGCTCTATAAAGCAGTAGAGAATCTAGAAGCAGATTGTTCAGCTGCAAGGATGGACGGATGGGCAGGCGGATGGATGGACGGATGGGCAGGCGGATGGATGGACGGATGGATGGGTGGGCAAACACCGGCAGTACCGCACTCATCACCGCACACACGCAGGCACTACAACCACCATCATCACCGCATGCACTACAACCCCCATCACCCTCCCCTCAGTGCATAATTAAATTAAATTATAAATAAATAATAAGTATAATTTAAAATAAATTAAATTTTTTACCGGGACAGCCGGGACTTTAACTCATAAACTAATGCTTCTTAGGCAAGCGCTCTAACCATTGAGCCACTGGCTCTAATGAGAAACACAGGCGGATTTGGTAATCTTGACGTCTGCATTGCAGACTGAAGTGTCCGGTAACAGCGCGATTCACTTCAGGTCAGGGTGGATAAAAATCAATGTTTTTTTAAAAAAAAAATCAAAAAAAAAAAAAATCGGATTTTTTTAATTTAAATCGGATTTTTTTTAATAAACTGCTTTTTGAGGAAAATATTTTACCATCCAAAGATTCTTCCATCATGAGATAAAGCTGAGTTGTTTAACTCAGTAGAATAAAGGCTGTATATGTGTAACATTCACAATGCCATGCTCTTCCAGAGGTTTCTGTAGGATTAGTGGGCAGTTTCTCTCCTATATTATCACAGACGCTCGCTTTACTTACGCAGTTCTCAAAACTGAATTTGACTCCGCAGAGGTTCCAGCCTCTTCTTCACGGCAAAAATATTACAACATGAACAGAGTTGAGAAAAAGACGTTGATCCTATTGTTCTACAAACCTATGAATACAGAATCAATCCCTTTAGTGCCAAGTCCAAGAAGTTAGACAATATGTTTCTGATTGTTTGGAGTGGAATAGATCTGCACAACACAAGAAGAATGTGAATCTAAGTGTGAGGAGGAGAAAGAGCAAGCAGACAAGAAAATGAAAGTGAAACTTTGAGCACAATACTGCAGCATAGCCACAGACAGACAAGTCTGGATCTGTTTGTGTGTACGATCTGAGGTTTATTACATTCTTTCCTTATAATGGCAGCAGGCCGTAAAAGAGACCCAGTTTGGGAATATTTTAATGAAGCTCCTTCGCCTATCGGTTAGGCAGGCATGCGTGCAAAATGCAAACGATGCAACAAAGAGATGCAAGGCCTGGTGGCGCGAATGAGCAACATCATGAGAAGTGCGGTGATGAAGATGACCAAAGAAACACTTCTGAACAGGCAGGATCTTCAGGTTGGTAAACATTTTTATTGAATCCTATTTCTAAAGACTGAACTGTCACGTGTGAGAAAAATTGTATTTCTTATTATTACTGCATGTTACTGTCATTTGGTACAGTTATGAAGAAAAACAAATATTCCTTTTGGGGCAGGGGCAGTGATGTGTTGTGTACAATAAGCAGAAATTGTATAATAAACAATAAAATAACAGCATTGACTTTTTTTGTTTAGGGGAATTCATGGATTCTGGAAACTATCCACCTCCAAGATCACCATCATCCTGTTCTACAGTTTCAGAGTTATCCATCCAGGATAGTGCTTCATTAGCAGCAGCATCATCATCAGACACCCACAGCCACATATCACCATCACCCAAAAGGAAGAAAAAACCTTTACCTCCTGGAACCACCATAGATAGGTTTGTGATAAGAACTAGCAGATTAGAAAAAGAGTTGATTGATGAAAAAATTGCCCAGTTTATTTATACAACGAACTCTTCTTTCCGTCTGACTGAGAACCCACATTTCATTAATATGGTTCAGTCACTGAGACCAGGATACAGTCCACCTAGCAAAGCTGATGTTGCAGGGAAACTGCTGGATCAAGTGTATGACAGAGAAATGGAGCAATGTGCAACAGCTCTGGAGGGTAAAATTGTTAACCTAAGTATTGATGGGTGGAGCAATGTCCACAATGATCCTATTGTATGTGCTTGTATAACAACAGAAGAAGGTAAAGTCTTCCTTGCACAAACAACTGATACGTCAGGAAATGCACACACAGCAGAATACTTACAAGAAGTGGCAGTAAAAGCTATAACGACATGTGAACAAAAATTCAAATGTCTAGTACGCAGTTTGGTCACTGACAATGCTGCAAACGTATCCAAGATGAGAAGAGATTTAGAAGAGCAGGGAGGGAATACAAAGCTGCTAATAACATATGGTTGCAGTGCTCATTTGCTGCACCTCTTAGCCAAAGACTTAAGTGTTCCAGAAATAAAGGCTAATGTTGTTGAAATTGCTAAATACTTCCGTAATAATCATTTTGCTGCAGCAGCTCTGAAAAGGATGGGTGGAACCAAGCTAACGCTCCCACAAGATGTTAGATGGAACTCTGTGGTGGACTGTTTTGAGCAGTATATCAAAAACTGGCCTATTCTGATGACACTTTGTGAAGAAAATCGAGATAAAATAGATGGTACTGTCACGGCCAAAATCCTCAACATTGGGCTTAAGAGAAATGTTGAACATATGCTGAGCTTCCTGAAACCCATCTCTCAAGCTTTAAACAAAATACAGAAAAATAGCTGTTTTATTGCGGATGCTGTTGAAATTTGGAAGGAACTGAGTGAACACTTAAAAACAGAACTACACATGGACAGAATTAAATTACAAGCAGTAAACAAACGAATGGGACAAGCACTGACTCCAGCTTATTTTTTGGCAAATATTGTCAATATCCAATATCAGGGTCAAAACCTAAGTGCTGAGGAAGAGGAGTTAGCTATGACATGGGTATCCAGCAATCATCCATCTTTAATGCCAACTATAATAAACTTCAGAGCTAAGGGGGAACCATTCAAGAAATATATGTTTGATGAAGATATTTTAAGGAAGGTCACACCAGTAAACTGGTGGAAGTCACTTAAGCGCTTGGATTTCGAGACTGTTCAAGTAATGATTTCACTTTTAACAGCAGTAGCTTCTTCTGCAGGCGTTGAAAGAATATTCTCTTCCTTTGGACTCATTCATTCTAAATTGAGAAATCGGTTGGGACCCAATAAAGCAGGAAAGCTTGTTTTTCTTTTCCAGATTATGAATAGGAACAAAGAAGAAGATGATGATGAAGATGACGACAAGTGAGCTACAGAGGACAGCAGGGACAGTAGTATTTAAGTTTTTCATGTGTCAGCTGGGCTGACAGTCTAAGTTTCTTAGAATATATATATATTTTGTTTAGCCAAATTAGTTAACAAACATGGATGTTTGTTTAAGCAAATAACTTATGCTGTAATGTTGTTATTGTTTCAGTTGAATAAATCTATTTAAATTGTTATTAAGGTCAGGATTATTTTTCTCCTTCCTAAGTACAACAGAACAGTGGTGTCCAAATATGAATGATTAACCCATTAAACTGGGCAGAAAAAAGTTACCGTATTTTTCGGACTATAAGACGCACCTGACCATAAGACGCACCCTGGTTTTAGAGGAGGAAAATAGGAAAATAAAATTTTAACCAAAAAATATGGTCATGACACACTGTTATGGGGCGAGGATCTGCTGCTGACACTGTTATGGGGCGAGGATCTGCTGCTGACACTGTTATGGGGTAATGTCCCCAAATTCTCTACTAAGGTACCCCATTCTGGTAAGGATCCTCCTGCCTTGTATATGATCCTGCTCATATACCCCCATCCTGTTCATAATATACCCCCCATACATCCTGCTCATAATATACCCCCCATCCATCCTGCTCATAATATACCCCCCATCCATCCTGCTCATAATATACCCCCCATCCATCCTGCTCATGATATACCCCCATTCATCCTGCTCATGTTATGCCCCCATCCATCCTGCTCATGAAATGCCCCCATCCATCCTGCTCATGATATGCCCCCATCCATCCTGCTCGTTATGTCCCCATCCATCCTGCTCATGATATGCCCCCATCCACCCTGCTCATGAAATGCCCCCATCCATCCTGCTCATGATATGCCCCCATCCATCCTGCTCATGTTATGCCCCCATCCATCCTGCTCATGTTATGCCCCCATCCATCCTGCCCATGTTATGCCCCCATCCATCCTGCCCATGTTATGCCCCCATCCATCCTGCTCATGTTATGCCCCCATCCATCCTGCTCATGTTATGCCCCCATCCATCCTGCTCATGTTATGCCCCCATCCATCCTGCCCATGTTATGCCCCCATCCATCCTGTTCATGTTATGCCCCCATCCATCCTGCTCATGTTATGCCCCCATCCATCCTGCCCATGTTATGCCCCCATCCATCCTGCTCATGATATACCCCCATCCATCCTGCTCATGATATGCCCCCATCCATCCTGCTCATGTTATTCCCCCATCCATGTATATGGCCTGTGGCACAGAAAAAAAAAATAAACGTTTATACTCACCTTTCCTCACTCCCTGAAGCACCGATCTCTGTCTCAGCTGCAGCGCCGCTGTATGGAGCCGTCACCACGTGTGGAGCCTTCCCCCTGCAGCATCGCGCGATGTCTTCCTGTCTGTGCCGGTCAGCTGAGCTGGTGGACACTAGCGGCGCGCACAGCGATGACGTCATCGCTGTGCGCGCCGCTAGTGACCAGATCAGCTGACCGGCACAGACAGGAAGACATCGCGCGATGCTGCAGGGGGAAGGCTCCACACGTGGTGACGGCTCCACACTCGGTGACGGCTCCACACGCGGTGACGGGTGAGTATACTGATTCACTGCACCCCGCGCTGATAATGATGCACGGGGGGCAGTGAATACAGCCGCACATGATCACTCCAGGCTGTAGTTGCCAGGGGTGATCACGGCCGGCTGTTAATTATGCGCGCACCCCCCCGCCCATCACCCCGCCCACCTGTCAGCGCCGTGTTCGCTGAGAGATGATGGGCGGGGGGATGGGCATGCATATCTAATGAGCGGGCCCACGTGGTCACGGCAGGCGCTGCTGCAGCCTGCTCGTGCTCCCGATGACCCGCTCCACCGCAGCACCCACATTCCCGGCCGCAGCCCTATAGTCAGACCATAAGACGCACCCCCTACTTTCTCCCAACATTTGGGGGGGAAAAAGTGCGTCTTATGGTCCGAAAAATACGGTATATAAAAAGTGATTCTAAAAATCTTCATCTACTTGCATGTTAAAGTAGCAAGAACTAGTTTAGGTAGAAACTTTGATTTAAATCACTGATTTAAATCAAGCCTTACTGACTAGTGATTTAAATCGTGATTTAAATCGTGATTTAAATCAGTTAGATTTAAATCAAATCCACCCTGCTTCAGGTGCTACGTGGAGAGGACACAGCGATCGTGTTCTACGGTGCTCCCTGTCATCTTCATGTAGCAGAGCTGACAGTGTTGTGCGGTTTACTTTGGACCTGGATTTTTGGTTGGGGATTAATAAAGAGGTAAATTAGGTGTATTTTGTCTTTTATTTCAAATAAAGGATTTTTCGCTGTGTGTGTTTCTTTACTTCCACTTACAGGTTACATAGTTACATAGTTACATAGGTTAATCATGGAAGGTGTCTCGGGGAGATGCCTGCCATGATTAACTCATTATTACCCCGATTGCCACCGCACCAGGGCAATTCGGGATGAGCTGGGTAGAGTCCTGGGACTGTCGCATCTAATGGATGCGGCAATTCCGGGCAGCTGCTGGGTGATATTGTTAGAGTGGTGGGCTCCCCATAATGTGGTGCTCTGCATCCAGACAATACCAGCCTCCAGCCATGTGGCTTTATCCTGGCTGGTATCAACAATGGGGGGAACCGCATTTTTTTTTATTATTATTTATTTATTTTACTGCATGATATAGACCTGCACGCCGGCGGCTGTGATTGGTTGCAGTGAGACAGCTGTCACTCATCGTGGGGTTGTGTCTGACTGCAACCAATCATGGGCGCTGGTGGGCGGGGAAAGCACGGAATAACTAATTGAATAATGAAGCGATAGCCATTTTCAAAAGAGAAAATGCCGCTGGAGATTTGTGACAGCCGTGCAGTGAGGCGCCCGTGATCGGTGAGTAGGAAAGAGAGAAGGATTGTGCTGGGGACACTGGACGCATGCAGATAGCAACGTGTGCACATAGCCTTACTGTGAAAAGCCACGCTTTTGGTGATCGAACCGTTCTTGAACGTAACTCGAACTGCCGAACTTTTAGCAAATCGTTCGAGTTCGTCGAACGACTCGAACATCCCCCAAAATCACTCGAACATGAAATTGGCGAACCTCGAGCATCGCTCATCTTTAGTGCTGACACATCAGAGTGTCACAGATACACAGCGGGAGAATTATGAGAAAGGGACTGTTCTGCTCCTTCTCTCATCATTCCTTTCAATTGTATTGGCAATTGTGATGCCAATATAAATGAAATTGCGATCCTCGGCAGGGGGCCCGTGGGAGGGGGGGTTCGATGCCAGCGCTGGCATCGGGCCACAGGGACTCACGGGCCTTATAGCGGTGACGTGGCCTGCCTCTATTGGTGGTATGCCCCTGGTGGAGGCTACAGGGAGATTATCAAAAAATCCACTCCAATCTAAACAGCTCACTGGTGAATTATCTAGAATGGAGTTGCTAAAATGAGGTCCTCAAAAAGCAACTACAATCCAATATTGTAGATTGTGACGACTCTGCTGCACTCTGTTACGCTTCTCCCTGTGAGGCTCTGCCCAATCTTCAGAAAAACATTCATTCTAGTCACCTCAGCACCGACCTGTCCATAGTGGAGGCTATGATGAGCTCCTCAAAAAATCCACTCCAATCTAGCCAGCTCCCTAATGAATCATCTAGAATGAGTGGCTAAAATTAGGTCCTCAAAAAATCCACTCTGATCTAGACGGCTCACTGCTGAGTGATCTAGAACGGAGTGGCTAAAATGAGGTCCTCAAAATATCCACTCTGATCTAGACGGCTCACTGCTAAATCAGCTAGAACGGAGTGGCTAAAATGAGGTCCTCAAAATATCCACTCTGATCTAGACGGCTCACTGCTAAATCAGCTAGAACGGAGTGGCTAAAATGAGGTCCTCAAAATATCCACTCCGATACAATGTGTATATTATGAGGACTTTCGACTGCGCTCTGTTACGTTTTTTGCTTTAAGGCTCCTCCCACTCTGAAAAAATCCATTCCAATCACCTCAGTGCCAAACTGTACATAATGTAGTTGCTAAAATGAGGTCCTCAAAATATCCACTATGATGTAGACGGCTCACTACTGAATCAGCTAGAACGGAGTGGCTAAAATAAGGTCCTCAAAAAACCCACTCTGATACAATGTGTGAAATTATAAGCACTGTCTCGGCTGCGCTCTGTTACGTTTTTCACCGTGAGGCTCCTCCCACTCTTCAAACAACTTAATTCCAGTCACCTCAGTACCAAACTGTACAGAATGAAGGCTACAGGGAGATCCTCAAAAAATCCACTCTGACCCAATATTGTAAGTTATGAAGACTGTCAGCTGCGCGGTTCCGTTTTTCCTTGTGAGGCTCCACCCACTCTTTCAATGTCAGTCCTGCGGCCACGACTCGTGGAAATACAGTAAAATTAAAATTCTAGCAAAACTGAACAATCAGCGCTGTGTGTCATTATTTATGTTGCAAAAAGCAATAATAAAATGTAAGTCATAATAATAATAATGAAAATAAAAATTTGCCCTTTAGAAAAAAATAATAAATATAAGTTTATCTAATAAATAAAAACATGAAATTATTCCAATTATAAATCACTCACTGCTCACTGCTGAATCAGCTAGATCAGAGTTGATTTTTTGAGGACCACAAAAATGAACTCTGAACTAGACGCAACCGTGCTGATTCATGTCTGCATACAAGATATCTTAAGGCCCAGTCACACACGACTTACCAGCGATCCCGAAAACGATGCGACCTGATAGGGATCGCAGGTAAGTCGCTGGGAGGTCGCTGGTGAGATGTCACACATAACGAGATCGCTAACGGGATCGCTACTGCGTCACCAAACGATGACTCAGCTGCGATCTCGTTATGTGTGACAGTACCTTTAGTTCAGAGCTCTTCTATCTGCTGCAGATATCTGACTCCTATGACGACTACCTGCAGCCACCAGCAGAGGGAGTACGGGAGCTGACAGCATTAGGCCATACCTTGCATGTACTCCATGATGCTGCGCACCCGCGGTCCCGGTCCTTCCTCCTGCCGCACTCAGGCGGTCACCGCTTTCCTCCTGCTCACGGCTGTGGTCGGTCCCTCCCTGCTCGGAGAGCCTCCGGGGACAGGAGCAGAGGAGCGGGATCGGCTTCCGATTCCGACTTCTCCGTTACTTCAGCACGACCGTTTTGGTCCAGCGCGCGCAGAGGACGTCGGGCAGCGTGATGACATCATTGCATCGCGCCAGAGTGAGACACGTCGTGATAAAAGAGGAGATGGAGACTGCGATGGGCAGTGAGCCTGGATTACGTGAGGATAAGCTTTTTATATTTTCCTTATATTATTTTGCCACTGAATGGGAGGTGTGGGGGACATTATACTGGGGGCTGAGGAGACATCATATTATATGGCTGTGTGGTGAATATACTGGGGGCTGTGGAGACATGATATTATATGGTTGTGTGGTGAATATTATACTGGGAGCTGTGGAGACATCATATTATATGGCTGTGTGGTGGATATTATACTGGTAGCTGTGGAGACATGATATTATATGGGTGTGTGGTGGATATTATACTGGGAGCTGTGGAGACATGATATTATATGGCTGTGTGGTGGATATTATACTGGGAGCTGTGGAGACATGATATTATATGGCTGTGTGGTGGATATTATACTGGGGGCTGTGGAGACATCATATTATATGGCTGTGTGGTGAATATTATACTGGGAGCTGTGGAGACATGATATTATATGACTGTGTGGTGGATATTATACTGGGAGCTGTGGAGACATCATATTATATGGCTGTGTGGTGGATATTATACTGGGAGCTGTGGAGACATGATATTATATGGCTGTGTGGTGAATATTATACTGGGAGCTGTGGAGACATGATATTATATGGCTGTGTGGTGAATATTATACTGGGAGCTGTGGAGACATGATATTATATGACTGTGTGGTGGATATTATACTGGGAGCTGTGGAGACATCATATTATGTGGCTGTGTGGTGGATATTATACTGGGAGCTGTGGAGACATGATATTATATGGCTGTGTGGTGAATATTATACTGGGAGCTGTGGAGACATGATATTATATGGCTGTGTGGTGGATATTATACTGGGAGCTGTGGAGACATGATATTATATGGCTGTGTGGTGAATATTATACTGGGGGCTGTGGAGACATGATATTATATGGCTGTGTGGTGAATATTATACTGGGAGCTGTGGAGACATCATATTATATGGCTGTGTGGTGGATATTATACTGGGGGCTGTGGAGACATCATATTATATGGCTGTGTGGTGAATATTATACTGGGAGCTGTGGAGACATGATATTATATGGCTGTGTGGTGGATATTATACTGGGAGCTGTGGAGACATCATATTATATGGCTGTGTGGTGGATATTATACTGGGGGCTGTGGAGACATCATATTATATGGCTGTGTGGTGAATATTATACTGGGGGCTGTGGAGACATCATATTATATGGCTGTGTGGTGGATATACTGGGAGCTGTGGAGACATCATATTATATGGCTGTGTGGTGGATATTATACTGGGAGCTGTGGAGACATCATATTATATGGCTGTGTGGTGAATATTATACTGGGGGCTGTGGAGACATCATATTATATGGCTTTGTGGTGAATATTATACTGGGGGCTGTGGAGACATCATATTATATGGCTGTGTGGTGAATATTATACTGGGAGCTGTGGAGACATGATATTATATGGCTGTGTGGTGAATATTATACTGGGGGCTGTGGAGACATGATATTATATGGCTGTGTGGTGAATATTATACTGGGGGCTGTGGAGACATCATATTATATGGCTGTGTGGTGAATATTATACTGGGGGCTGTGGAGACATCATATTATATGGCTGTGTGGTGAATATTATACTGGGGGCTGTGGAGACATCATATTATATGGCTGTGTGGTGAATATTATACTGGGGGCTGTGGAGACATCATATTATATGGCTGTGTGGTGAATATTATACTGGGAGCTGTGGAGACATCATATTATATATCTGTGTGGTGAATATTATACTGGGAGCTGTGGAGACATCATATTATATATCTGTGTGGTGGATATTATACTGGGAGCTGTGGAAACATCATATTATATGGCTGTGTGGTGAATATTATACTGGGAGCTGTGGAAACATCATATTATATGGCTGTGTGGTGAATATTATACTGGGAGCTGTGGAGACATCATATTATATATCTGTATGGTGAATATTATACTGGGAGCTGTGGAGACATCATATTATATATCTGTGTGGTGGATATTATACTGGGAGCTGTGGAGACATCATATTATATGGCTGTGTGGTGGATATTATACTGGGAGCTGTGGAAACATCATATTATATGGCTGTGTGGTGAATATTATACTGGGAGCTGTGGAAACATCATTTTATATGGCTGTGTGGTGAATATTATACTGGGAGCTGTGGAGACATGATATTATATGGCTGTGTGGTGAATATACTGGGAGCTGTGGAGACATGATATTATATGGCTGTGTGGTGGATATTATACTGGGACTGTGGAGACATGATATTATATGGCTGTGTGGTGGATATTATACTGGGACTGTGGAGACATGATATTATATGGCTGTGTGGTGAATAGTATACTGGGGGCTGTGGAGACATCATATTATATGGCTGTGTGGGGGATATTATACTGGGGGCTGTGGAGACATCATATTATATGGCTGTGTGGTGAATAGTATACTGGGGGCTGTGGAGACATCATATTATATGGCTGTGTGGGGGATATTATACTGGGGGCTGTGGAGACATCATATTATATGGCTGTGTGGGGGATATTATACTGGGGGCTGTGGAGACATCATATTATATGGCTGTGTGGGGGACATTATACTGGGGGCTGAGGAGACATCATATTATATGGCTGTGTGGTGAATATTATACTGGGAGCTGTGGAAACATCATTTTATATGGCTGTGTGGTGAATATTATACTGGGAGCTGTGGAGACATGATATTGTATGGCTGTGTGGTGAATATTATACTGGGGGCTGTAGAGACATGATATTATATGGCTGTGTGGTGAATATTATACTGGGGGCTGTAGAGACATGATATATGGCTGTGTGGGGGATATTATACTGGGGGCTGTGGAGACATCATATTATATGGCTGTGTGGTGACTATACTGGGAGCTGAGGAGACATCATATTATATGGCTTTGTGGTAGATATTATACTGGGAGCTGTGGAGACATGATATTATATGGCTGTGTGGTGGATATTATACTGGGGGCTGAGGAGACATGATATTATATGGCTGTGTGGTGGATATTATACTGGGACTGTGGAGACATGATATTATATGGCTGTGTGGTGAATAGTATACTGGGGGCTGTGGAGACATCATATTATATGGCTGTGTGGGGGATATTATACTGGGGGCTGTGGAGACATCATATTATATGGCTGTGTGGGGGATATTATACTGGGGGCTGTGGAGACATCATATTATATGGCTGTGTGGGGGACATTATACTGGGGGCTGAGGAGACATCATATTATATGGCTGTGTGGTGAATATACTGGGAGCTGTGGAGACATTATATTATATGGCTGTGTGGTGGATATTATACTGGGAGCTGTGGAGACATGATATTATATGGCTGTGTGGTGAATATACTGGGACTGTGGAGACATGATATTATATGGCTGTGTGGTGAATATTATACTGGGAGTTGTGGAGACATCATATTATATGGCTGTGTGGTGAATATTATACTGGGGGCTGTGGAGACATCATATTATATGGCTGTGTGGTGAATATACTGGGAGTTGTGGAGACATCATATTATATGGCTGTGTGGTGAATATTATACTGGGAGTTGTGGAGACATCATATTATATGGCTGTGTGGGGGATATTATACTGGGGGCTGTGGAGACATCATATTATATGGCTGTGTGGTGAATATACTGGGAGCTGTGGAGACATGATATTATATGGCTGTGTGGTGAATATACTGGGAGCTGTGGAGACATTATATTATATGGCTGTGTGGTGAATATTATACTGGGAGCTGTGGAGACATGATATTATATGGGTGTGTGGTGAATATTATACTGGGGGCTGTGGAGACATGATATATGGCTGTGTGGTGGATATTATACTGGGGGCTGAGGAGACATCATATTATATGGCTGTGTGGTGGATATTATACTGGGAGCTGTGGAGACATGATATTATATGGCTGTGTGGTGGATATTATACTGGGAGCTGTGGAGACATGATATTATATGGCTGTGTGGTGGATATTATACTGGGACTGTGGAGACATGATATTATATGGCTGTGTGGTGGATATTATACTGGGACTGTGGAGACATGATATTATATGGCTGTTGTGAATATTATACTGGGGGCTGTGGAGACATGATATTATATGGCTGTGTGGTGAATATTATACTGGGGGCTGTGGAGACATGATATTATATGGTTGTGTGGTGAATATTATACTGGGGGCTGTGGAGACATCATATTATATGGCTGTGTGGTGAATATTATACTGGGGGCTGTGGAGACATCATATTATATGGCTGTGTGGTGAATATTATACTGGGAGCTGTGGAGACATGATATTATATGGCTGTGTGGTGAATATTATACTGGGGGCTGTGGAGACATCATATTATATGGCTGTGTGGTGAATATTATACTGGGGGCTGAGGAGACATCATATTATATGGCTGTGTGGTGAATATTATACTGGGAGCTGTGGAGACATGATATTATATGGCTGTGTGGTGAATATTATACTGGGACTGTGGAGACATGATATTATATGGCTGTGTGGTGGATATTATACTGGGAGCTGTGGAGACATGATATTATATGGGTGTGTGGTGGATATTATACTGGGGGCTGTGGAGACATGATATATGGCTGTGTGGTGAATATTATACTGGGGGCTGTGGAGACATCATATTATATGGCTGTGTGGTGAATATTATACTGGGAGCTGTGGAGACATGATATTATATGGCTGTGTGGTGAATATTATACTGGGGGCTGAGGAGACATGATATTATATGGCTGTGTCGTGAATATTATACTGGGGGCTGTGGAGACATGATATATGGCTGTGTGGGGGATATTGTACTGGGGGCTGTGGAGACATCATATTATATATCTGTGTGGTGAATATTATACTGGGAGCTGTGGAAACATCATATTATATGGCTGTGTGGTGAATATTATACTGGGAGCTGTGGAGACATGATATTATATGGCTGTGTGGTGAATATTATACTGGGGGCTGTGGAGACATGATATATGGCTGTGTGGGGGATATTGTACTGGGGGCTGTGGAGACATCATATTATATGGCTGTGTGGTGAATATACTGGGAGCTGAGGAGACATGATATTATATGGCTGTGTGGTGGATATTATACTGGGAGCTGTGGAGACATGATATTATATGGCTTTGTGGTGGATATTATACTGGGGGCTGAGGAGACATGATAATATATGGCTGTGTGGTGGATATTATACTGGGACTGTGGAGACATGATATTATATGGCTGTGTGGTGAATATTATACTGGGGGCTGTGGAGACATCATATTATATGGCTGTGTGGGGGACATTATAATGGGGGCTGAGGAGACATCATATTATATGGCTGTGTGGTGAATATACTGGGAGCTGTGGAGACATGATATTATATGGCTGTGTGGTGGATATTATACTGGGACTGTGGAGACATGATATTATATGGCTGTGTGGTGAATATTATACTGGGGGCTGTGGAGACATGATATTATATGGCTGTGTGGTGAATATTATACTGGGACTGTGGAGACATGATATTATATGGCTGTGTGTTGAATATTATACTGGGGGCTGTGGAGACATCATATTATATGGCTGTGTGGTGAATATTATACTGGGGGCTGTGGAGACATCATATTATATGGCTGTGTGGTGAATATACTGGGAGCTGTGGAGACATGATATTATATGGCTGTGTGGTGAATATTATACTGGGAGCTGTGGAGACATGATATTATATGGCTGTGTGGTGGATTATACTGGGGGCTGTGGAGACATCATATTATATGGCTGTGTGGTGAATATTATACTGGGAGCTGTGGAGACATCATATTATATGGCTGTGTGGTGGATATTATACTGGGGGCTGTGGAGACATCATATTATATGGCTGTGTGGTGAATATTATACTGGGACTGTGGAGACATGATATTATATGGCTGTGTGTTGAATATTATACTGGCGGCTGTGGAGACATCATATTATATGGCTGTGTGGTGAATATACTGGGAGCTGTGGAGACATGATATTATATGGCTGTGTGGTGAATATTATACTGGGAGCTGTGGAGACATCATATTATATGGCTGTGTGATGAATATTATACTGGGGGCTGAGGAGACATCATATTATATGGCTGTGTGGTGAATATACTGGGAGCTGTGGAGACATTATATTATATGGCTGTGTGGTGGATATTATACTGGGAGCTGTGGAGACATCATATTATATGGCTGTGTGGTGAATATTATACTGGGGGCTGTGGAGACATCATATTATATGGCTGTGTGGTGAATATTATACTTGGGGCTGTGGAGAAATCATATTATATGGCTGTGTGGTGGATTATACTGGGGGCTGTGGAGACATGATATTATATGGCTGTGTGGTGAATATTATACTGGGAGCTGTGGAGACATGATATTATATGGCTGTGTGGTGAATATTATACTGGGAGCTGTGGAGACATGATATTATATGGCTGTGTGGTGGATATTATACTGGGGGCTGTGGAGACATTATATTATATGGCTGTGTGGTGGATATTATACTGGGAGCTGTGGAGACATGATATTATATGGCTGTGTGGTGAATATTATACTGGTAGCTGTGGAGACATGATATTATATGGCTGTGTGGTGAATATTATACTGGGAGCTGTGGAGACATGATATTATATGGCTGTGTGGTGGATTATACTGGGGGCTGTGGAGACATCATATTATATGGCTGTGTGGTGAATATTATACTGGGAGCTGTGGAGACATCATATTATATGGCTGTGTGGTGGATATTATACTGGGGGCTGTGGAGACATCATATTATATGGCTGTGTGGTGGATATTATACTGGGGGCTGTGGAGACATCATATTATATGGCTGTGTGGTGGATTATACTGGGGGCTGTGGAGACATCATATTATATGGCTGTGTGGTGGATTATACTGGGGGCTATGGTTCCCATACTGTATAGGGGGATTTGGGATACATTACACTATATGGTAGGCTGTGGTGACCATATTGTGTGGTGACCATTATTGTCAAGCACGGCCTTAACTCTCTTGGCCATGGAGTTTTCTAGAGCTTCACAGGATCCACTGGAATTCTCTTCCACTCATCCATGATGACATCATAGAGGTGGTGCATGTTAGAGACCCTGTGCACTGCCACCTTCCGTTTGCATATGCCCCATAGATGCTCCATAGGGCTTAGGACTGGAGACGTGTTTGGCAAGTCCAGCACCATTAACCTTAATTTCTTTAGCAATGCAGTTGGACGTCTTGGAAGTGTGTTTTGGTAGTTATTCTGGAATACGAAGGGAGGAGATCATGCTCTGCTTCAATATGTCAAAGTACATGTTGGCATATTTGGTTCCCTCAGTGAACTGTAGCCCCCCCCACAGCCGGCAGCACTCATGCAGCCCCAAACCATGACACTCCCACCACCATGCTTGACTGAAGGCAAAACACACCTGTCTGTGTACTCCTCACCTGGTTGACACCACACACACACTTGACACCATCTGAACCAAATATGTTTATCGTTTCAGACCACCAGACATGGTTCTAGTAATCCATGCCCTTAGTTTGCTTGTCCTCTGCAAACTGCAGGCTTACTTGTGCATCATCTTTAGAATAGGTTTTCTTCTGGGACGACAGCCATGCAGACCAATTTGCTATAGTGTGTGGCATATGGTCTGAGCACTGACAGGCTGGCCCCTTACCCCTTTAACCTCTGCAGCAATCTGGTAGCACTCATACGTCAATTTTGAAAAGACCTCTGGATATGACGCTAAGCACATTCAGTCAACTTCTTTTGTCGACCATAGCGAGGCCTGTGCTCAGTGGAACCTGTCTTGTTAAACCGCTGTATGGTCTTGGCCACGTGCTGCAGCTCAGTTATAGGGATCCTTAGACAATACTTTGCCATGAGGTGCCATGTTGAACTTCCAATCTACACCTCCTGACAAAAAAAATGTCACTACCGGATGCAATATGATGCGGTAGTGTTGCGTTTTATTGCCAGGAGGTGTAGATTGGGAGCAAGAATATAGTGTAAAAATTTCAGCACCAAACTTGCATCCCTTAGCCAAAAATTAAAAAAACAACATTTTTTTTCTTGCCAGTATGCAAATTTGGGGCTGAAATCTGGTGCAGACGACTTCAACACCAAATGTGCACCTCCCGGTAGAATAGATTGGGTGCAGGATTATGGTGTAAAATTTTGAGCCTCCAATCTACATCTCTTGACAAAAAGAAAACAGCGGTTTTCTACCAGGAGATGCACCAGGTCTCACCTGAGGTGAGGTCACTGAGTTTACGGAGGTCAGGTTACCTGCTGCTACAGTGGAGGAACATGAGAATCTTCAGATGTGACCGCAAATAGCCTGAGCGATGTCATTGCAGCTCAGTCATTGTCTTTCTGCACTCACAGCGGGCATGTTCTATGACGCTCGCTGTGAGAGTCAGATGTAGCAGATCTCAATTGCCATGGGATCTTGTGTGGATTACTTTGGACCTGCAGGTGTGTTTGGGGGTTAATAAAGGGGTGAAAGAGGGTTTTTTTGTCTTTTATTCCAAATAAAAGATTGTTTCAGTGTCTGTGTTTGTTTACTTTCACTTACAGATTAATGATGCGAGTGTCAGACACTGCCATCACTAATCAAGGGTTTTATAGTAGCTGTGGGCTGTTATTAACCCTTGCTATTACCCCGATTGCCACCACACCAGGGCAATGGGAAGAGCTGGTAAAGCGCCAGGCTTGTCGCATCTGATGGATGCGCCAATTCCGGGCAGCTGGAGGCTGATATTTTTAGGCTGGGTTTCGCCAGCCTGAGAATACCAGCCCCCAGCTGGCTTTATCATGGAATTGGGGGGGACCGCACGTCGATATTTGTAATTATTTATTAAAATGATTGAAAAGGAAAAAAACAAAAGAAGCTGCATGCGGTTCCTCTTCTTTTAATACACATCCAAGATAAGCGTAGGACTGGGTCGGCAGCCTGTAGCCATGGGCTTTATCTGTGCTAGGTATCAGAATACCGGGGGACCCTGCGCCAATTGTTTTATATATTTATTTAATTTTATAGCTCGGTACTGACCCGCATATAACATCTGTCAGTGATTGCAGGCAGACATTGCCACAGGCTGGGGGCTCGTCTGACTGCAACCGGCTGGTTTCTGCCAGGAGCGGCTCCGCTTTATGTATTTCTACGATGCTGACCCGGTCCTGTCAGGAGAGCCGAGGCCGTTCCGGGCAGTGCGATCCGATTGTCGCACGAGTCACACACAATTGTCAACCCGGCCTAACTGTAAAAACAGCCAATATGTTACCTCAAACATCCACATCCAAACAGTTTGTGTGTGTGTGTGTCTCTTTCTGTGTGTATCTTTTTGTGTGTGTGTGTGTGTCTCTGGGTCTCTTTCTGTCTGTATCTCTGTGTGTGTCTTTCTGTCTGTGTTCATTTATGTGTGTGTCTGTGTCTCTCTGTATGTGTGTCTTTGTGTGTCTCTTTCTGTATGTGTGCATCTTTTGGTATGTGCATCTCTGTCTGTGTGTCTGTTTTGGTTTGTGTGTATGTCTCTGAGTGTGTCTCTCTGTGTGTGTGTGTGTCTTTCTGTGTGTGTGTTTTGTTATGTGTCTCTGTGTCAGTGTGTTCTTCTGTCTCTTTGTGTGTGTGTCTCTTTCTGTGTGTGTGGGTCTCTGTGTGTCTCTTTTTCTGTCCATAATAGAAGTCTATAATAACAGATCCATTCCCAGCTTCATTGACTTTAATGTAAGAAGGTTTTTTAGTGAATAACTGTAATACGCAGGGTTAAATTTTCCCCTTAAGACATAGTCTATGACATTCCCTTAGTCACATGAGGTGTCTGTGCAAAAATTTCATGACTGTAAATGAGACGGTGCGGATTCCTTTATCGAACATACATATATACATACTGTACATACGATACACTCAGCTTGTTATATATTAAACTCTGGGGGAGGGGGGAGGGGAGGAAAAAAAACACTTTTTTTGGGTCACCATATTTTGAGAGCCAAAAGTTTTATAGTTTTTTGCCAGTGGAGTTTTTTTGCAGGAGAAACTACAATTTAATCCATGAAATTTTTTATTCCTTTTTTTGATAGTAGTAGAGATGAGTATTTATTAGAGTGGAGTTGAAATCTACTCAAAATTTTCTAAACATCTGCATTTGCCAAAATGCTGATTTTTTTGTAATTCGCCATTTTGCTGAACCGTGCCATCAAAAGGATAAAAAAAAAAAAAAATATATCCTTACAGTTACCTCACCTCTCCAGCCCTTCTACTCCTTACCATCCCGTGTTGTCCACATCGTTTCCTGCAGCCCGGGATGGACATGGAAGATCACGATGACGAAGGTCCGTTGTGGAGAGGCTCCGAGCTTCAGCATTTACAACACATAAAGGACGTTTCATTTACGGAGAAAACAGTCAGTGAAAATTTAATGTCCAAGAAAATCTGTGCAATGTGACAAACTTGAACTGGGACACATACCAGTTTTTGATCATTTTTATTTATTTTTTTTACCGAGATTAATAAAAACAGCACTTATGGCATAGTTACTCCTTTTTTCTAACAGCGTTCACTCTACTTGATGAAAAATAATATAGTTTTACAGTACAGGTCGTTATGAATGTGCCAATACCTAATATGTTTGGTTTTTGGGTAGTAGTTGGTTTTTTTCCCACAATTTTTTTTACTTAAAGCGCACCAATCACCAGAATTTTCCTATATAACCTAAAGCCAGTGCTATACTGGCGCTATCATGCTGATTCTATACATACCATTAGGCTGGAAACACATCTATGCGAGTAAAATCGGTCCGACTGGGCTGAAAAAAACTCGGCTGATTTTAGTTCACATTAGGTCCGAGTGTAACGCAAGTGCAATGCTATTTTTGAATAATTTAATGATTTCGCTAGCGTGTGTAATGCGTGTGTGTTCCCTTTTTTCTCAGCATCTGTCATCTACCATTGAGCTCTGCTACATGGCCGCTGACAGCAGACACAGACAGAGCCATGTATGAGAGCTGAATGGCCACTGACAGCAGACACAGACAGAGCCGCACGATCAGAATGAAGTAGGATAAACGTCACCCGACTTCATTGTCATCCCGCGGCTCTGTCTATGTGGCATGGCCTAATTTTTAGTCACCGGTGAAGATCTCACCGGTGACCGCAAATCCCCTGAGTGACCGCAGTGAGCCGCGCGATCAGCGGTGCCGTCACTGAGGTTAACCGCGGCCACAGCAGAAGTCCTCCCGCTGAGATCTGTGGCCGTGGGTAACCTGAGTGACGTCATCGCTGATAGCACGACTCACTTCAGTCGCTGCGGGGAGCTCACAGAGCGGTCGTGGTCTGTGACCGCTCTCTGTAAGCTTCTGATGTAGCAGAGCTGACAGTCGCGGGACCTCCATGGATTACGTTGGACAAGGATGGGTTATTTGGGGACTTAATAAAGTGGTGAACGAGGGTCTTTGTTTTATTTTATTATTTCAAATAAAGGATTTTTTAACTCTGTGTGTTTATTAACTTTAATTTACAGGTTAATCATTGCGGGTGTCTCATAGACGCCTGCAATGATTAATCTAGGACTTATTGGCAACTATGGGCTGCCATTAACTCCTTATTACCCCGTTTGCCAACGCACCAGGGCAAATCGGGATGAGCCGGGTACTGTCCCAGAACTGTCGCATCTAATGGATGCGGCAATTCTGGGCAGCTGCTAGCTGATAGTTAGGCTGGGGGGCTCCCCATAACGTGGAGCTCCCCATCCTGAGAATACCAGCCTTCAGCTGTATGGCTTTATCTGGCTGGTATTAAAATTGGGGGGGACCGCACGCCGTTTTTTTTATTATTTCTTTTTTTTTTAAATGCACAGCATAAACACGCCCACCGGCTGCTGTGATTGGGTGCAGTGAGACAGCTGTCACTCTTCGTGGGGGCGTGTCTGACTGCAACCAATCATAGGCGCCGGTGGGCGTGGAAAGCAGGGAATACGAGATTGATTAATGAGCGGCCGGCTTTTTCAAAATAGTAAAAGCCGCCAGAGCAGTGTGAACGCCGTGCAGCGCCGCGCCGGTGATCGTGGATCGGTGAGTATGAGAGAGGGGGGCAGAGGAATAGACCGACTTGGACAGAGAGAGAGGGACAGAGATAGTGACCGACCGACAGACCGACCAACAGACCGATCGACAAAGAGAGAATAGAGACCGAGAGGGAGAGACCGACTGACAGAGAATAGAGATTGACAGACATTGTGACACATCACTCGTTTCCAGTGTTTTAAGAAATATGCGAGAAATGTATTTAGAAAATCGGATGTCACTAGGATGGTGTGAGTGCCGTCCCGTGACATCCGATTTTTTTACACGTTCCCATAGACTTGCATTGGAGAGACTCGCTGAGAAGCTCACAAAAAAGCAGCATGCTGCAATTTTTTTTCTCGGTCCGATTTGGACTGAGAAAAAAATTACAAATGCGAGCTGGATCATTCACTAACATGTGTCCGATTCCAATGCGAGAATTTCTCGGATTGCTCTACTGCGAGAAACTTGCAAGTGAGAAGCAGCCCTTAGTTGTCAGCTAGGATGTATAGGTTTTGAAAGAAAAGCAAGCAGAGTTTGTAAAATCAGCAGCTTTTTGAATGACAGCAGCTGATAGCTGTGGTGGGAATCCATGGTTATCCCCTCCCCCTGTTATTTATGCTAATTTTATTATAGAATCGATTTTCTTTGTGCCTAAAAGGACCTGTGCTGATGTCATACCCATGTGACCAAAAGGGGCGGGGCCTCATCCAGAAAAATGTTGCTTCCTGGTATCAGCTATGTTGGCTGAGGCCCCGCCCCTTCTAGTCACATGGGTATGACATCAGCACAGGTCCTTTTAGTCACAAAGTAAATCGATTCTATAATAGAATTAGCATAAATAACAGGGGGAGGGGATAACTATGGATTCCCACCACAGCTATCAGCTGCTGTCATTCAAAAAGCTGCTGAATTTACAAACTTTACTTGCTTGTGTTTCAAAATCTATACATCCGAGCTGATAACTAAAGGTATGTAAAGAATCAGCCTGATAGTGCTAGTATAGCACTAGCTTTAGGTTATATAAGAAAATCCTGGTGATTGGTGTGCTTTTAAAAACTCATTGCGTCTTACATCCTTTGATATTAATGATAATAGACCACATTACTTATACACTAAAAGAGCAGTAACTAACCTGTCAGTGTTTCCCTGACACGTGGTCTATTAGATCCTACATGTGTCAGAAAGAGAAAAAATAATATTGCTGTTTTATATCCAAGCCACATTTTCTGCTACAGATTTCAAAGCAAATGCAAATCTAAAGCAAAACCCATACTCTGCCATCAGAGTCGCAAGGACATACAGTAAAGGCTAAAAGTGTTGTCACCCTTGAAATTGTTCCTGAAAGTGAAGTATTTCTCCCAGAAAATTATTGCAATTACAAATGTTTTGTTATACACGTGTATTTCCTTTGTGTGTTTGGAACAACAACAACAAAAAAAATTGAGAAAAAAGGGCAAATTGGACTTAATTTCACACAAAACTCTAAAAATTGCTTAGACAGAATTGCTGGCACCCTAAATTTAATATTTCGTTGCACACAATTTGGAATAAATACCTGCAATCAATTGCTTCCTATGACAATCAGCAAGGTTCTTACACCTCTCACCTGGAATTCTGGACTCTTCTTTATAAACTTCTCCAGATCTCTCATATTTAGAGGCGCCTTCTCCCAACAGCAATATTACTATCTCTCCACAGGTGTCACTGGGATTTGGATCCGAAGTCATTGCTGTCACTTCCGAACTCTTCAGCGCTGTGTTTCCATCCATTTCTGGGGGCTTCTTGAAGTATGTTTGGGGGTCATTGTCCTGCTGGAAGACCCGTGACCTAGGATGCAGAGCCAGCTTTCTGACACTGGACACGACATTGCGATCCAAGATCTTTTGGGAATCTTCAGATTTCATGGTGCCTTGCATTCTGTCAAGACACCCAGTGCCAGTTGCAGCAAAACAACAACAAAACAGCTTTGAGCCTCCACCATAATTGACTGTAGGTACTTTGTTCTTTTCTTTGTAGGCCGCATTCTGTTTTCTGTAAACAGTAGAATGATGTGCTGTACCAAAAGGCTCTATCTTGGTCTGATCTGTCCACAATAAGTTTTCCCAGAAGGATCTTGGCTTACATGCATTTTGGCAAACACTGCTGTCTAGCTTTTTTGTCTCTGTGTCAGCAGTAGGGTCCCTCGTGGGTCTCCTGCCATAGTGTTTCTTTTTAGTCAAATGTTGACGGATAGTTGTCGCTGACACTGATGCACCATGAGCTTTCAGGGCAGCTAGAATTTCATTGGGGCTTATCCACCACCCAGTCTATCCAGCGTTGTAACCCTTCATCATTTTTCTCTGCTGTCCATATCCAGACACATTTGCTACAGTGCCATGGGTTGTAAACTTCTTAATTATGTTGCACACAATTGACCACGGAACATTAAGATCTCTGGAGATGGACTTGTAACCTTGAGATTGTTGATATTTTTCGACAATTTTGTATCTCAAGCCCTCTAACATTTCTCTTCTCTTCTTTCTGTTCTTTGTGCTTAGTGTGGCACACAGACACACAATGCAAAGATGGAGTCAACTTCTCCCCTTTTTATCTGGTTTCAGGTGTGATTTTCATATTGCCCACACCTGTTACTTGCCACAGCTGAGTTTGAATGAGCATCACACGCTTAAATCAAAGTTGTTTACCCACAATTTTGTAAAAGCGCCAACAATTTTGTCTGGCCCATTTTGGGGGTTTTGTGTGAAATGATATCCAATTTGCTATTTTTTCCCTGTTTTTTCTTGTGTTGTTTCAATACACACACTGAAAATAAACATGTATATAACAAAATGTGCAATTGCAATAATTTTCTGGGAGAACTATAATCTCAAGGGGGGTGCTAACACTTTCGGCCATGACTGTATCCATAACTAGTAAGCAGTCGCTCTCTATGGAATGAAATACCGTATTTTTCGGACCATAAGACGCACTTTTTTCCCCCCAAATGTTGGGGGAAAGTTGGGGGTGCGTCTTATGGTCTGACTATAGGGCTGCGGCCGGGAATGATTGTGCAGCGGTGGAGCGGGTCATCGGGGGCACGAGCAGGCAGCAGCAGCACCTGCCGTGATCACGTGGGCCCGCTCATTACATATGCACGCCCATCCTCCCGCCTATTTCTCAGCGCAGAAGCCGGCGCTGACAGGTGGGCGGAGGACAAGCGGGGACGCGCACATAGTAAAGAGCCGGTCCGCATGATCACCCCTGGCAATTACAGCCTGGAGTGATCATGTGCGGCTGTATTCACTGCCCCCCGCGCGTCATCATCAGCGCGGGGTGCAGTGAATCAGTACACTCACCCGTCCCCGTGTGTGGAGCTGTCCCCCTGCAGCACGCGATGTCTTCCTGTCTGTGCCGGTCAGCTGATCTGTGCTGATCAGCTGATCGGCACAGACAGTAAGACATCGTGTGCTGCAGGGGAACGGCTCCACACACACAGGTCAGCGGCGCAGAGAGGAAGATATGATTGGTGCTGCATGGAGTGAGGAAAAGGTGAGTATAAACGTTTATTTTTTTTCTCTGTGCTATAGGATACAGGCCATATACCAGGATGGTATATGAGCATGATGGGGACATATATCAGGATGGGAGTATATGAGCAGGATGGATGGGGGTATATGAACAGGATGGGGGTATATGAGCAGGATGGGAGTATATGAGCAGGACGGATGGGGGAATATGAACAGGATGGGGGTATATGAGCAGGATGGATGGGGGAATATGAGCAGGATGGGGGTATACGAACAGGATGGGGGTATATGAGCAGGATGGATGGGGGAATATGAGCAGGATGGATGGGGGGTATATCAATAGGATGGGGGTATATGAACAGGATGGGGTATATGAGCAGGATGGGAGTATATGAGCAGGATGGGGGAATATGAGCAGGATGGGGAAATATGAGCAGGATGGGGGAATATGAGCAGGATGGGGGAATATGAGCAGGATGGGGGAATATGAGCAGGATGGGGGAATATGAGCAGGATGGGGGTATATGAGCAGGATGGGGGTATATGAGCAGGATGGGGGTTTATGAGCAGGATGGGGGTTTATAGCAGGATCATATACAAGGCAGGAGGATCATTACCAGCATGAGGTACCTTAGTAGAGAATTTGTGGACATTACCCCCATAACAGTGTCAGCAGCAGATCCTTGCCCCATAACAGTGTGTCATGACCACATTTTTTTGCTTAAAGTTTTATTTTCCTATTTTCCTCCTCTAAAACCAGGGTGCGTCTTATAGTCCGGTGCGTCTTATAGTCCGAAAAATACGGTAATACAAGTGCAAAGCAAAATTTACATGCTCGTTCATTTTCTGTAACACATGGGTCCGTGAAAATCAATTACCAAGTACAGAAAAATTCCTTCACTTTTAGTTGTTTTAATATTTAAAAACTAATAATCTAAAAATATTTTTCTATTTTTTATTTAAATAAATATTTTTTTATGGTAATTTTGAGGTAGCCTATTTGTGATATTGATTAGGTTATACATGTAGAAAATGGAGCGATGTGTGGAGTGCCATGAGCTCGATAATATAGGCAGTCTTGGTATTATTTAGTGTGAGGCTATCTATAATAAATGGTATTGATCTCCAATCTGTTGACCTCTAGCTGCTCACAGCGAGCACAATTCCCAACCCAAGCAGTAATCCTGTCACATGTAGCCAACATCTCCCGACTCCCCCATATATGACTGCTCAGCTCAGACATGTACTCATGTGTCCTCTATGGGGAGAGAAGAGTAAAGCCTGCTTTACACCCTACGATCCAGCATACGATATCGTATGCGATCGTACCCGCCCCCATCGTATGTGAGTCACGCGGCAGCCGGCCAATAGGGGAGGAGATGAGCGGGACGTAAACATCCCACCCACCTTTTTCCTCCCGCATTGCCGGCGGGAGCTGCAGGACGTAGGTAAGATCTGTTCATCGTTCCCGGGGTGTCACACACAGCGATGTGTGCTACCCTGTGTACGATAAACAACCGGAGGTTCAATTTTTAGGAAATGAACGACGTGTATGCGATGAACGTTTTACCGTTCAATCGCAATCGCACGTAGCTGTTACATGCTACAATGTACCTTACGATGGCGGATGTGCGTCACTTACGACATGACCCCGCCGACACATCGTAAGATATATTGTAGCGTGTAAAGCGGGCTTAAGCCCCATGCAATAATGGTCTAACTGCCTGATGGTCGGTCATTCCTGCCAAAATTAAATGGTTCGGCCAACTTGCTTCTAATGTATACAGGGGTCATTAGATGCTTGTTCCCACCACCTGATGCATCTTGCGGGCACGGCACAGGTAAGGGATTACTTGCACAAATGCTTAGAAGACTTGTGGTCAACATTCCTGTTCTGTAGGTCGATTTCTTAAAACGTTTCTTGAGCCAATAATGCCCAACTCATGTAGGTCCTTAACAAATTAAAGATGATGATGTCTGATACATAAGATGCGCTGACGTAAGGTCCCAGGAGAGCACCAATCTAGGACCATTTCTAGTGAGGTGGTACAGCTTCTGTTCTGAATCCTGAGGATTACTCCGCATGCTGTATTCCAGATTCTGACACCATCTTGGAGAAGAGGCCTTTCTTCTGTATCAGTCTCTGCGGCTCATCAAATTCCACAACTCTACCAGCCTCGAGGACGAGCACTCTGCAGAGAAGAAGAAACAGTCAACCATCGTTACACAGTTACTTGTTTTCATTAATACCCTGAAGTTAATTTCTTAGAATTCTCAGTTTCTCTCTTTTGATGTATTTTCATTATCATATTCATTATTTTCTTTATCTATACATTATCTATACTTTATTGTGACGGGTGACAGACAGGCATGTGGTTTCTGGCAATAGAAGGTCACAGCGTTTGGCTCCATGACTTTCTATTGTTCCTGCTGTTAGTAGTCATTATATTAAGTAATATAAGTATAATAACTTATCTATCCTATGTCGAAGTGACAACATGCTTAATATACACCCTTTAAGGGTACGGCCTCAATGAGAATGAAAACCAAGCTCCAATGCAGTTTGACGCCCAGTTTTCAAATTTATTGTTAACAAGTTAGCATTCCTGCAAAAAGGAGGAGGAAAGTGATGTTAATGTGCAAAGTGACATGGCCATTAATCAATTTAGCAAACTGCGGGGTTTTTTGCAGTAAATCTGTATGTCGGTGCTACTCTCTGTGCCCAAACCCCAATAACGAGCCCTTATGTGTAATATTTAGGACAGTTGTGGCTAAGAGATATCTCAGATCTGTACCTTTCAGAATCCAGGACCGTGTGCAGCCGGTGAGCGATCGTCAGCACGGTGCAGTCACTGAACGCCTTGCGGATGGTGCTCTGAACGAGGCTGTCCGTCTCCATGTCAATCGAGGCTGTTGCTTCATCCAGAACAAGGATTTTTGTTTTTCGAAGTAAAGCACGAGCAAGACAGATGAGTTGTCTCTGCCCAACACTACAAGAAAAAAGATATAATGAGTAACAGCGGTGTCAGTGCGCTAATCCAGCAGTGATGAGACCGAAGTGTGCAGGACGAAAAAGGCTAGAAGTGGCGTCCCCAGTGACGCCACTACATCCACAGGATAAGGGAGATATGTATGATTGCTGCAGGTCCGACCGCTTGAACCCCACTAATCACGAGAATGGACGTCTTGCAGATGTGCGCCAATGACTCCCCATTGCATACAATCATTTTCATGGCTTCATATACTCTGTAGCAGATCTGTATATGTCTAGTACAGTAGGAGGATATGTTACCTTAGGTTCTCTCCTCCTTCTGATACTTCATGGTACAGTTTTTTGGGAAGGGACTGCACAAAGTTCTTTAGATGGCACATGTCCAGCGCCTCCCAGAGATCGGCGTCAGAATGTTTCTCCAAAGGATCCAGGTTCATCCGTACCGTCCCCGAAAATAAAACAGGATCCTAGAAAAGCAGAAAGGCTTAGAGGGTTTGTCCCAACATCACTAGTGGTTAAAAGTGCTTGTAAAAAACAAGGAACTATATAATTTACTTGTTCTTAAAAAAATCCTCTCCGTACTTTTAATGTTTTGGTTTACTGTTCTAGGTTTTTTTTTTTTTGTTTTGTTTTTTAAAGGGAACCGACCAGCAGGATTTTCACACAAAGTACAGGCAGTGCTATACTGGCTTTAGGATGGTGAATCCAATCATATCTTCAGTTTCCATATTGGAAGTCTGATTACAGAAAAAAACATTATCAAGATCCAGAACTGAGTGCATTGGTTGAGTGACGTGTGCTTCGGGGCGGGACTATGTGGGTCGGGGATTCAGTAATGAGTCCTCCCCTGGCGGCTTGTCTCCCCTCTATGTAAATTTCTCCCCTCTGCTGCCTCTGGTTATCACTATGGCCAGCACGTGCGCAGTATTATTTTCAAGTTTTTCTCTAACTCTTCAACAAAATGGCACCGGAATCAGCGCATGTGCTCGCAATCTCCGGCACCATTTTACTGAAGACACTGAAGATGAATATTAACGGCAGTGGCGCATGGCCAGATTGATTTTTTTTTTTTATCAGTGCATGCACCTCCGCCATTCATATAAAGAGGACATACAGCATTCCTGGAACCTGAAGGTGCCTGGATAGGATCCAACTACTTTTTCTTTGTTCAGACCTGCTCTTTATCCTTGTCACAAAGCGCTCCTTACAGTGTAGGTTTGAAAAAGGTATTTTTTAGAACCAAATCGTCACATATTGTACACTATACAGTTGGACCACATGAAACTACTCACCTTGCATTATTCTGAGGGTCGGATTCTCTTTTTATACT
This sequence comes from Anomaloglossus baeobatrachus, assembly GCF_048569485.1. NCBI lineage: Eukaryota > Metazoa > Chordata > Amphibia > Anura > Aromobatidae > Anomaloglossus > Anomaloglossus baeobatrachus. Next base: position 66,243,125 of record NC_134354.1, read on the forward strand.
ATCTATGGAGTTGGATCCTATCCAGGCACCTTCATATTCCAGGAATGCTGTATTTCCTTTTTCTATGAATATTGGTGGCACAAGTGCTGCTAAAAAAAAAAAATTAAATCTGCGCATGCGCCATAATATTCGTCTTTACAGTGTCTTCACTAAAATAGCACAGGAGATTGTGGTGCGCACATGCGTTGATTCCAGCCTCATTTTATTGAGCAGCTGGAGAAAAATTTGACAATAATACAGTGGAACCTTGGTTTACGAGATTAATTCATTCTGGGAGTGTGCTCGTAAACCAAGTTACTCGTAGAGCAATGCACATTTTCCCATAAGAAATCATTGGAACTCAGACAATTCATTCCACAACTTGTAGTAATGTCCCATCCTGGTCCCCTATTGTGCCAACACACACACATTATTCTCACCTATCCTCCGTTCCCTCGCCGGCGTCTTCCCTGGTTCTTGCAGTCTGCAGGCATGTGAACCCGGTAACGATCGCGCCGATGCAGGGGCTGCCGCTGTCATTGCTTCAGCGCAGCTAATGTCATACACATGAGCAGCTTGCCTTTGGTTGGCCAGCGTGCTGATGTCATAGGCATGAGCGGCCTGCCTCTGATTGTCCAGCGCGCTGCCTGTGGGAGGTGTGAAGAGATAGCTCAGTGCCAGCCATCATGAAGCAAAGACGGCAGCAGCCCCTGCACTGTCTGCGATTGTTACCAGATCCACGTGTCTGCGGTCCACAAAAGGCAGCCAGAGCGTGTCGGAGCGCGGTAAAAGTATGGAACCGGAAGTGTGTGCGGTGAGTATTTGCTCGTATGGCAAAGCATTGCTCGCAAACCGAGTTACAAATTTGCAGCAAGCTTTGCTCTTATAGCGAAATGCTCGCACACTGGGTTCATCGTAATCAGAGGTTTTACTGCACTGTGCATGTGCCGCCATGGACCACATTAAAATACTCACTTTTCATTATTCTGAGTGCCAGATTTTCTTTTTATATTAGCCACCATTCATAGTCATCTCCACAATATTCTCAGTAAATGGCCTTTGTGATCGCAGTATGCACATGTGCTGACTCCAGCGCCATTTAATTGAAGAGTTGGAGAAAAACTTAAAAGTAATACAGCGCATGCGCTGGCCATAGTATAAACCATGGCGGCAGAGAGGAGAACTTTAAACAGAGGGGAGACAGGCAGCCAAGGGAGGACTCTACTGAAAATCTGCACTGCTGCAAACACCACTCAACCAATGCACTAATTTCTGGACTTTGATAATGTTTTTTTTCTGCAATCAAATATCCAAGCTGGAAACTGAAGGTATGATTTTATTCACAATCCTAGCTCCAGTGTGGCACTGCCTGAACTTTATATGGGAAAATCCTTCTGGTTTGTTCCCTTTAAAGGGGAATCTGTCTGCAGGATTTCGCCCCCCAACTCTTTATACGAGCAAGTAGCTCTTTCACAGACAAGTCCAGCAATATCTTTATGTGGTTGGTAGGTTCCTCCATTCCTGAGAAATCAATAACCGGACGATCCTCCTCTGCTCCTCTGCCCCTCTTAGGGGTATACCGTGACCTCACCTGTGGGATAATATTCAGTTTGCTTCTTAAATCATGAAGTCCAATGGTTGCAATATCAATTCCATCGATCACTATCCTTCCTCCTGTTCTCTCAACAATGCGAAACAAACAATTCGTGAGGGTGGATTTACCGGCTCCGGTTCTTCCAACAATTCCGAGCTGAAAGCACATTTATAGAATTGTTAGCTTTAAAAGAGAAACTAAACTTAATTTTATTTTTTTAAATATTTTTTTCCAGCACTTTATTAGGGAGTTTATCTTCATTCTTGTAAAAAACAAATACTTGTAAATTGCTTCCATGACTGATACATTGATACCAGAACATACTCATTTGGAGTACGGCTGATGGCAGTGATAGTCAGCACCTGTCTCCTCTGAGTGTTGTACTTGGCAGAACAATCTCCAGAGATCAGTGAGATACAGGTGCTGACTCTTTCAGTGAATACTTCAGGTCAGTATGATCACAGTGATATTAAGATTTATATTTTACAGGTCTAGCAAAATTCTGAACTTTATAAATTGGTTTGTGCTTCATTTTTTGGAATCACATAACTATTTTATTTTCTTAGAATGCATTGTGTGAAAGCTTATTTTTTGCATGGTGAGTTGTAGTTATTTGTACCACTTTGGGATACAGATATTTTAATTTGTCTTTTTTTCCTATTTGTTGAGAAGTGACTAAAAAGCGGAAAGGGTTAAATACAAAGTTATACAAATTATCATTTATAAATTTTAGATCTTTTGCAGATGTGGCAATACCAAATATGTTTCCTTTTTTGTAATAAGGAAAGGGGGAGAATTAAAGGCTTATTCCCATCTTTACAGATTAATATTGTCGGATTGTGCTTTTAAAAACAAGCAGTTTTGCAATTTACTGTTTTTTAAAATTTGCAGGCATTCTACAGAGATGAACACTTTTGGTTCAGCTGGTAGCCTATAGGGTACTTTACACACACCGATATCGCTAACTATATATCGTCGGGGTCACGGTGTTCGTGACACACATCCGGCGCCGTTAGCGATATTGATGTGTGTGATTAAAAGGAGCGACGCAAAAATGTCAAAAATCGTTGATCGTTGACAAGTCGCTCCTTTTCATAATATCGTTGATGGTGCATGCCGCTGGTTGTTCGTCATTCCTGCGGCGTCACACATCGCTATGTGTGACACCGCAGGAACGACGAACATCTACCTGCGTCCACCGGCAATGAGGAAGGAAGGAGGTGGGTGGCATGTTCCGGCTGCTCATCTCCGCTCCTCCTCTGCTATTGGGCGGCCGCTTAGTGACGCCGCTGTGACACCGAACGAACCGCCCCCTTAAAGGAGAGATTGTTCGGTGTCTCCAGCGACGTCGCTAAGCAGGTATGTGCGTGTGACGCTGCCGTAGCGATATTGTTCGCTACGGCAGCGATCATCCCCATGACGAAACAGCGACGTGGGCGGGTGCTATCGCTAGCGATGTTGCAGCGTGTAAAGCACCCTTAAGAGACCGACCACCACTGCTGAGCAGCTTGTAAGCCCTGCGCTAAAGCCGGCCAATATTAGGAGGTAATAGCGCGCTCCAGCATTCCTCCCCAGCTTCAAAACAACGCTTACAAGTACAATAAAAAATAGCTTGTAAGCTCTGAGCATTTTCTACTATCTAGAAGCGGTGGTTGGTCTCCAAGGCAACGAGCCTTGGAGACCGACAAAATAAATGTATTTCTATCTCAAGAACAGCTGAAGATATAAACAAGCAGTAAATTGCAAAATTGCTTCTATTTAAAATAACTATCCAACAATTCCCTATTATGAACATGGGAATAACCCTTTAATCTTCATGATTTTTTTTTAATCTCTAATCACTTTTTCTTACTGCCCCTGAAAGACTTGATCCTATCATGGCTTGCACTTTCTACTGTAATAACTAAATGAGTGCTTGCACCATTGAAACCCATGTTTCTAACAGCAGCATCTAAATGGTTAACCACAGGGCATTGGACTTAAAAGATAAAATAAATAAAAAGTTTACTATGTTGTATTTTACCTTTTCTGTTTCATGTAACTGAAAGGTGACATCCCGGAGAGCCAGGTCATGGTCATCCCGATAGCGGGCCTGGTAGTTTGTGAACTCAATAACTCCCCTATCCGGCCACTCGGCTGCTGGTCTTCTGGGCAGGGTCCAGGGCGCCTGGTAATTATATTTACATTCAGTTCCATCAATGTATAAAGACAAGGATCCAATAATCTGGGGAAGGGGCACCATACCTCTTTATCCATTTCTTCATATTCACAAACCCGTTCTATGGCCACCCCATTGGTCTCTATTTCACAAGCTTTGCGCACCCAGAAATTTAACGTCTGAGTGATCTGTGGAGGGAATGAATAAGAATTTACTACAAAAGAGTATAACACTATGGGAAAAAGTGTCTACTTGTCAGAAAAATGGAAAACCATCAAGAGTTCTAATGGAAATTCCATTTATTTTCTGCAGCTTTGTACTTACGTTCAACGCATACGTAATTGATAATCCCACTGTTCCCGATGTCAAATTTTGTACGTTGTGTTTTCTGAGTGGTTAATTGGTGACCAGCATGTGACAGCTGGCACCAGCAGCTTCCTGCACATTTCCTGCACATTTAGCCAGTTGACAACTGGCCGACCACAGTTTCCTGGAGATATTGCAAGGAGCCGTGAATTTTACATGCCAGCTTCCTTACACCTGTTATCCACAAACCACAAGTTTCCTGACTGTGGAACTGTAAACATTACTTCCTCATTATCGTGGTTTGCTTAAGATCTGTCTGACACGTATACTTTGGTCATAGTGAAATAGGGTCAGCCAGAGGACATCTCTCTCTGATACTGAATTATTGATGGATCAAATAATATCTGTGATCACTAAATCTTCTGATTATGATCCCTATCTAATCACACTCATTCAGTCATATCACATTGGTATCACAGGGGTCTGCATGGTCCCACACGTGTTGTGATGTCACAAACATTAGGGTTCCTGAGCCCTGGTATTTTTTATCGGAAGGATCAGCAAATTTATGATGGCCAACAGCGGGTTTATACCACTATTTTATGGCTAACTATGCTCCGCTGCTTCTGACAGTCTGTGCCTTCTCCAAATAGTCATCTTCCTCTGCCAGGATAAGATCCATTGTACAGTGATTAAGCATTTACCAGAACAAGGCACATCTATGTACAAACTATTAAAGAAGTTATCCACTACCCTAACTAATTTCATTTTTTATTAATTGATTGTGATATGCCACTAAATTCATCCATACTCTTATTAAAGCCCAAAGTTTCATCATGCATTGCAGTAGCCTGTGAGCAAGCACTTTACAAGCCCCCTTCATTTTCCACCCTGCACTGCTGATGATATTGGAGGATACCAAGTGTCAGAGCAGCCCAGGGTACGTAGCAGCCCATCTGTTTTGTTTGTTATGCAAATTTTGGCACTTTTTACCTGTCCATGGTCAATGATTGGATTACCTAAACCCTCTTGTTTCGAAATACAAATGAGAGCACTTCACTTGCAAAAGGTGTCAGCCCCTGCTGTTACTGCTGAATGAAACTGTCAACACAGCTTGTGTGAGGCAGACTAATTATGGCTTCAGGATGCATGCTCAGGAAGCTGTAATTCACTCCAAAACGTCCACACCTACCATCAGAAGCCCAGCGACAAAATCCTTTCATTTGGTCTGATTTCTGTGCCGGAAAAGGAAGTATCAGACATAACAGAAAACAAAGACGAATCCAGGTACTATGTGACACCTGCTGACGTGCTCATAGAAGCTATACAAGTTTTGAAGAACAAATGGCAAAGGGTTGAAAAAGTAGTGGAAAACCCCTATGATAATGCGAGAACATGTCTATTATGCAAGTAGGACAGGTGATAAGATGGAGAAATTAATTTCTCCATCTTCTCCATTGTTGTTTCTGTATATATCAGACTGCACTCAGATGTCATCAGTGCAGTTCGATGTTTCACACACACAATAGACTTGAATGGACGCGCGTGATCCGTGACACACATGGTCCGAGATTTTCTCATATTGCACTCGTCCGATTTAACCGCTAACGTGAGCGGGCCCTAATGGCTACTAATTGATGCGGAGCCCGCATCACACTTCATTACCTGTTAGAGATGACATTATTGTAGTAGCACACTAGATTTTCGTTCATAACATCCTTGTTCTGACCAATGAACCTCTCTTGATGGCCGAAGGCTCTGATGGTGGACGCTCCCTGCAAAGTCTCACTGAAGTGAGACAGAATTGGAGACCGCGAGGCCCCATCCAGTCTCCGGATCTGACGCGAGCTGGCAATATAGTATCTCTAAAGAAAAGAGATAAGTCAGGTTGCACCTATCTAAACCTGCATTTCATGAAATATGTAACACTGCCTTGCCAAACTGATAAAATATATATTTACTAATCGAAAAATAAAGTTATAATAGACATATATTGCCATATAGTTTTTAAGAGTAGATGCAAAGCACTTTATTAACATTAATCTTTGAATCAAAGTTTTAAGTGTTTGAAAAAGGTCTAAAAATTAATGTTTGTGGCTAAAAGTCTAAATTAAGCAGAGTTGGAGAACATTTCTTATGAATAAAAGTTGGCAATGTGCAGAGCTCATATGTGTCCCTGATACCTTAATGTGCATGTACATACAGCAGGTGAAATAAGTATTGAACACATTATCAATTTTCTGAGTGAAAACATTTCAAAAGTTGCTATTGACTTCAGATGTCGGTAACAACCCATCCAATCCACAAAGGCAAAGAAAAACCCTAGCTGTTCAGAAATGTAGTGATGTGTATTACTCAGAAATGTCAAAGGGAAAAAATATTGACCACATGATGAAAGATACATGCAAACAGCAATGGAAAGTCATAACACCAGATGAAATTTTTCAGTAAGTCAAAAGCAATCCTGCCACTTAGTGAAAAATAATATCAGCTGGTTTAACTGATGGCCTATAACAAGGTGTTTCGTTACCAAGGTGTCACACAAGAAACATTTCATGATGGGTAAAGCCAGTGAGCTGTCTCAAGAACTATGCAATTATATGGTTGCAAAACATACTGATGGGATTGGTTACAGAAGAATTTCTAAACTACTGAAAGATTCAGTGAGTACTGTTCGGAATATTCTGGAAGTTGAAAGAACATAATTTCACCATAAACCGGCCACGACTTAGTGCTGGAATAGCATGGTGTGGGGCTGTTTTTCAGCATACGGCACTGACAAACTTCATATGATTGAAGGAAGGCAGAAAGGACCCTAGACATACTTGATAAAAATCTGCTGCCATCTACCAGGATGATGAAGATGAAACGGAGGTGGACATTTCAGGAAGACAATGATCCTAAAGCCAAGGAAACTCTCTATTGGTTTCAGTGAAAGAAAATAAAGCTGCTCAATTAGCCGAGCCGATCACCAGACCTGAATCCAATAGAAAATGTATGGAAGGAACTAAAGCTCAGATTTCATAGAAAGAGGCCCATCAATTTAAAGAAAAGCGCTGTGCATTCTATTTGTTTTCTCAGAAGGAGCCCATCAGACTTTCAGGATTTGAAGAGTGTTTGTGTGGAAGAATGGACCAAAATCACATCTGAGCAATGCATGTGACTAGTTTCTCCATATAGGAGGCATCTTGAAGCTGTCATCACCAACAAAGGCTTTTGTACAAAGTATTAAATAAATTTCAGTAAGCGTGTTTAATAGTTTTTCCCGGTGTCATTTCTCATTATTACACTTCACTAAATTTATGGACATCTATGGTTTGATTTATTTACCAGTGTGGATTGGATACGGCGTTGTTACCAACTTCTGGAGAGAAATTCATGTCAATAGCACCTTTAGAAATATATTTACTTAGAAAATAGATGACGTGTTTAATACTTATTTCACCCGCTGTTCATACACTCATAATTCTCAAAACTTAAAAAACTTGGCGTAAACAAATGGTCTGATTAGGCACAAGAGGTGATTAGGTGCACAATGTTACATGACAGAGTGCACAAGATCCCTCTAAATTGTAAGAGGGAAAGTGATAACAATAAAACAAGTTCCTAGGCCACAGTACTGGGGACCTGGAAATCTGTACAGGGGGAGGTGATCTTTTGGCTGTCACTCACACCTAAGGATATTACTTGGACTGTTGGAGTGGTATTAAGAACTCTGGATAAAGTCAGGGGACAAAAAAAAAAAAAATACACACATCGAGGACTAACCCCGCCCCTGAGGAACAATGGGGAGGAGATAATTATTCCACAGAAGAAGTAAACTGTAATACACTACCTGGATTAATAGGTATAAAAAGCCAATGGGAACAATAGCCACCGAGAACAGAGGCGTAGCAAACACGATCACCAGGATGGTCCCCAGCACGTCCAGCATACAATTCAGCCAGGTGCGCAAATAGTAATGGAAACGCTCGTCTATTACATAGATGTCCTACAATAAAACAGGAATACAGACAAACACAGTTATACAAAAATAATAACCCATTAAGAAAGTGGCCAATAATTGCTTTAAAAAATTTAGTTTTCTTTTTCGCTCCTAATTGGGAGACCCAGACAGTGGGTGTATAGCTACTGCCTCTGGAGGCCGCACAAAGAACTACACTTAAAAGTGTAAGGCCCCTCCCCTTCTGGCTATACACCCTCCCGTAGGAGTACGGATTCCTCAGTTTTAGCTTTGTGCGCAGGAGGTCAGACACGCACGCATAGCTCCATTGTTTTTAGTCAGCAGCAGCTGCTGACTAGGTCGGATGGAAGAAAAGAGGGCCCATACAGGGCTCCCAGCATGCTCCCTTCTCACCCCACTGTATGTCGGAGGTGTTTGTAAGGTTGAGGTACCCATTGCGGGTACGGCGGCAGGAGCCCACATGCTGATTCCTTCCCCATCCCTTTTTACAGGGCTCTGGGTGAAGTGGGATTTACTGGTCTCCAGGCACTGAGACCGTGCTCCATCTACAGCCCCTGGAGAAGATGCTGGATGGAGCGGAGTACATCAGGGACATGGCCCTGCTTCCTCAAGGTACTCTGTGTCCCCGTGCATTTGGCGCTCACACCGCAGCATGCTGGGTGTTGTAGTGCGCCGGGGACATCAGCGCTGCGGCGCTTGTGCCATGGCCTCATTCAGCTTCGCTGAAGCAGGCACACTTCTGGGAATCGGTCGCGCCGGCCGCTGGGACTGCGGCGCGGCTGGCACTTGTGGTGCGCCGGGGACTTCAGCGCGGGCCGCGCTTTTACGGCGGCCGCGCTGATAACTCGAGTCCCCGGCTTTTGCGGCCTGCTTCCGTTCGTTCCCGCCCCCAGACCTGCCAGTCAGGAGAGGGGCGGGACGCTGGTCAGTGCATCAGCGCCGAGGGCTGGAGTCGTTTTTACATACTCCAGCCCTCACAATCGGCACAGAGGGGACACTGTTTCCCGCACTTTTGTTTAGGAACTCCCACGGACCGCCCCTCTCCACAGACGCCGGCAGCCATTCCTGCTGACACGCTGAGCTGCAGAGGGGAGCCGGGGAGACCCAGACAAGGAATTCTGCGCCTCTTACCCGCTATTCAGCGGGCGGTAAGCAGCCCTCAGGGCTCACCCCCTCTTGTGCCAGTAGTATTCTTAGTATTTTATTTCTACAAATACTTTGTATTGCATAGCGCTGGTCGCCCTTTGGCTATAGACTCTCTCACATTGCAGAGAGCCAGCAGCATGTCGTCCGTAAAACGCAAGGGTGCCAAGGCACAGACATTATATGCTTCCTGCACCGCATGTGTGACTTTTCTACCGGCAGGCTCCACGGACCCCCATTGTGTGCAGTGCTCGGCCCCTGCGGCGCTTGCACAGTCGGGACCTCTGCTGGACGTGACCCAGGGTGTACCACCTGTGAATGCTGTCCAGGTGACAGGAACTGAGTTTACAGCTTTTGCTGACAGAATGTCTCTCACTATGTCACAAATTCTTGACACATTGCGAGCTAGGCCTGTACTTCAGGCCACGGACACTGTGCAATCATTGCCCCCTGGTCCCCCTCAGCTGAGTTACCTCCAAGCTCCGGGACGGGCACATACACCTCAGGGTGAAGACTCTGACTCGGACGATGGCCCCGGGCAGCCTAAGCGGGCTCGCTATGACGGGCCTTCACATTCATCTCAATGGTCAGGATCCCAGCGAGATGAATCTATGGGTGATGAGGCGGACGTAACTGATCAGGATTCTGATCCTGGGACCGCTCTCAATCTAGATACACCAGATGGTGACGCCATAGTTAATGATCTTATATTTAACATCAATAAGATGTTAAATATTTCCCCACCAGCTCCTCTTGTAGAGGAGTCAGCTTCGCAGCACGAGAGAATCCATTTCAGATACCCTAAGCGTACATTAAGCACTTTTCTGGACCACGCTGACTTTAGAGACGCAATCCAGAAACCCCACGCTTATCCTGAAAGGCGTTTTTCTAAACGGCTTAAAGATACACGCTATCCTTTTCCCCCTGAGGTGGTCAAGGGTTGGACCCAGTGTCCAAAAGTGGATCCTCCAATTTCCAGGCTTGCAGCTAGATCCTTGGTTGCAGTTGAAGATGGAGCGGCACTTAAAGATGCCACTGACAGGCAGATGGAGCTCTGGCTGAAATCCATCTATGAAGCGATTGGAGCGTCATTAGCGCCATCTTTTGCGGCCGTATGGGCACTCCAAGCTATCTCAGCCGGGCTTGCGCTAGTCGACTCAGTCACACGTGCATTTGCCCCGCAGGTAGCACCATTGACCTCGCAAATGGCGGCATTCGCGTCGTACGCGATTAATGCTGTTCTTGACGCTACAAGCCGCACGGCAGTGGCGTCAGCCAACTCCGTTGTTTTGCGTAGGGCCCTGTGGTTGAGACATTGGAAAGCAGATTCTCATTCCAAGAAGTGCTTAACCAATTTGCCTTTTTCTCGTGACCGATTGTTTGGAGAGCGTTTGGATGAAATCATCAAACACTCCAAGGGTAAGGACTCATCCTTACCGCAACACAGACAAAACAAACCCCAACAGAGGAAGGGTCAGTCTGGTTATCGGTCCTTTCGAGGACCGGGCAGGTCCCAATTCGCCTCGTCAAAAAAGACTCAAAGAGACCAGAGACGCTCAGATTCTTGGAGGTCTCAGTCACGCCCAAAAAGGACAGCCGGAGGAACCGTTGCCAAGACGGCGTCCTCCTGACTTGCAGTCTCCGATTCCCACACCCGCGGTCGGTGGGAGGCTTTCCCACTTTGGCGACATTTGGCTGTCACGCGTCAAAGACCGTTGGGTGAGGGATATTCTGTCTCACGGGTACAGGATAGAGTTCAGTTCTCGTCCGCCAACTCGTTTCTTCAGAACTTCTCCACCACCAGACCGAGCCGATGCTCTGTTGCAGGCGGTGGCCGCTCTAAAGGCGGAAGGAGTGGTGACCTCCGTCCCTCTTCAGGAACAAGGTCACGGTTTTTACTCCAATCTGTTTGTGGTCCCAAAAAAGGACGGATCGTATCGACCCGTCCTGGATCTAAAGTTGCTCAACAGACACGTAAAAGTCAGGAGGTTCCGGATGGAATCCCTACGCTCCGTCATAGCCTCAATGTCTCAAGGAGATTTTCTAGCATCAATAGATATCAAAGATGCGTATCTCCACGTGCCGATTGCACCAGAGCATCAGCGTTTCCTACGCTTCGTCATACACGACGAACACCTGCAGTTCGTAGCGTTACCTTTCGGTCTGGCAACAGCCCCCCGGGTCTTCACCAAAGTCATGGCAGCAGTAGTAGCTGTTCTGCACTCGCAGGGTCACTCGGTCATCCCGTATCTAGACGACCTGCTTATAAAGGCACCCTCTCAAGAAGCATGCCAGCACAGTCTGAAGGTGGCACTAGACACTCTCCAGAGTTTCGGGTGGATTATCAACTTTCCAAAGTCTCATCTAACCCCGACCCAATCTCTGACTTATCTTGGCATGGAGTTTCATACTCTCTCAGCGATAGTGAAGCTTCCACTGGACAAGCAGTGCTCGCTACGGACTGGAGTGCAATCTCTCCTTCAGAGCCAGTCGCACTCACTGAGGCGCCTCATGCATTTCCTAGGAAAGATGGTAGCAGCAATGGAGGCAGTCCCGTTCGCGCAGTTTCATCTGCGCCCTCTACAATGGGACATTCTACGCCAATGGGATGGGAAATCGACGTCCCTCGACAGGACTGTCTCCCTCTCTCAGACTGCCAAGGACTCTCTGCGTTGGTGGCTTCTCCCCACCTCATTGTCACAGGGAAAGTCGTTCCTTCCCCCGTCCTGGGCAGTGGTCACGACGGATGCGAGCCTATCAGGGTGGGGAGCGGTGTTTCTCCACCACAGGGCTCAGGGGACGTGGACTCAGGAAGAGTCCACCCTGCAGATCAATGTTCTGGAAATCAGAGCAATCTATCTTGCCCTGCGAGCCTTCCAACAATGGCTGGAAGGCAAGCAGATTCGGATTCAGTCGGACAATTCCACGGCGGTGGCGTACATCAACCACCAAGGGGGAACACGCAGTCGCCAAGCTTTTCAAGAAGTCCAGCGGATTTTGACGTGGGTGGAAAGCAGAGCGTCCACCATATCCGCAGTTCACATCCCAGGCGTGGAAAACTGGGAAGCAGACTTTCTCAGTCGCCAGGGCATGGACGCAGGAGAATGGTCCCTTCACCCGGACGTGTTTCAGCAGATCTGTTGCCGCTGGGGGACGCCGGACGTCGATCTGATGGCGTCACGGCACAACAACAAGGTCCCAGTTTTCATGGCACGGTCTCACGATCACCGAGCACTGGCGGCAGACGCCTTGGTTCAGGATTGGTCGCAATTCCGACTCCCCTATGTGTTCCCACCTCTAGCATTGTTACCCAGAGTTCTCCGGAAAATCAGGTCCGACTGCCATCGAGCCATACTCGTCGCTCCAGATTGGCCAAGAAGGTCGTGGTACCCGGATCTGTGGCTCTCACGGTAGGCCAACCGTGGACACTACCAGACCGTCCAGATTTGCTGTCTCAAGGGCCGTTTTTCCATCTGAATTCTGCGGCCCTGAACCTGACTGTGTGGCCATTGAGTCCTGGATCCTAGCGGCCTCAGGTTTATCTCATGAAGTTGTTGCCACAATGAGACATGCTAGAAAACCATCCTCAGCTAAGATCTATCACAGGACGTGGAAGATATTCTTAGCGTGGTGCTTGGCTCAAGGGTTTTCTCCCTGGCCATTTGCATTGCCAATTTTTCTTTCCTTCCTGCAGTCTGGGTTGGAAAAAGGTTTGTCGCTTAGCTCTCTTAAGGGTCAAGTCTCCGCGCTATCCGTATTCTTTCAGAAGCGCTTGGCACGGCTTTCTAAAGTACGCACGTTTCTCCAAGGAGTTTGTCATATCGTTCCTCCTTACAGACGGCCATTGGAACCCTGGGATCTGAACAAGGTTCTCATTGCTCTCCAGAAGCCGCCTTTCGAGCCTTTGAAAGAGGTTTCCCTTTCTCGGCTTTCACAAAAGGTAGTTTTTCTTGTGGCGGTCACGTCTCTTCGAAGAGTGTCCGAGCTAGCGGCGTTATCTTGCAAATCTCCCTTCCTGGTGTTTCACCAAGACAAGGTAGTACTGCGTCCAATTCCAGAGTTTTCTCCCAAGGTGGTTTCTTCCTTTCATCTCAATCAGGATATCACTTTGCCATCTTTGTGTCCGCATCCAGTTCACCAATTTGAAAAGGGTTTACATCTGTTGGACCTGGTAAGAGCACTCAGGATTTACATTTCTCGCACGGCGTCTCTACGCCGTTCTGATGCGCTCTTTGTCCTAGTCGCTGGTCAGCATAAGGGATCGCAAGCTTCCAAATCCACCCTGGCGCGGTGGATCAAGGAACCAATTCTTCACACATACCGTTCTGCTGGGCTTCCGATTCCATCTGGACTGAAGGCCCATTCTACCAGAGCCGTGGGTGCGTCCTGGGCATTGCGGCATCAGGCTACGGCTCAGCAAGTGTGCCAGGCGGCTACCTGGTCGAGTCTGCACACGTTTACCAAACACTATCAAGTGCATACCTACGCTTCGGCAGATGCCAGCCTAGGTAGACAGGTCCTTCAGGCGGCGGTGGCCCACCTGTAGGAAGAGGCTGTCTGACAGCCCGTTCATGTGGTATCTTTTTACCCACCCAGGGACTGCTTTTGGACGTCCCACTGTCTGGGTCTCCCAATTAGGAGCGAAAAAGAAGAAGGGAATTTTGTTTACTTACCGTAAATTCCTTTTCTTCTAGCTCCAATTGGGAGACCCAGCACCCGCCCTATTTGTTCTTAGGGTTTCGTTTTTCGGGTGCACATGTTGTTCATGTTGTTTCTTAAGTTCTCCGATCTTGTTATCGGATTGAATTTGTTTTTGAAACTGTTATTGGCTTTCCTCCTTCTTGCTTTGGTACTAAAACTGAGGAATCCGTACTCCTACGGGAGGGTGTATAGCCAGAAGGGGAGGGGCCTTACACTTTTAAGTGTAGTTCTTTGTGCGGCCTCCAGAGGCAGTAGCTATACACCCACTGTCTGGGTCTCCCAATTGGAGCTAGAAGAAAAGGAATTTACGGTAAGTAAACAAAATTCCCTTCTTTCTTCCCACTTCTTCCAAAAACAATAACTTTTGATTTTTCAGTCGAAATAGACAAGTTTGAGGGGGTTTTTTTTGCGGGAAAAGAAGTAGTTCTGAATGGCATCATACAATTTACCAAAAAAAGGTACTGAAAAAATGAGAAATAGTTAAAAAAAAACAAAAAGAAAAAAAACAACAAACTACAACACAACCCCTCCCCCCCTCAAATTTAGCCATTGTTTATTGGGTTTCATATTTATGGTTTTAATTGTGCTTTAAAAATCACCAGGCAGCTTAATTTTATAGGTTGATACAAGGATGGTGATTCCAAACTTGTATAGTTTTCTTTTATATATATTTTGGGAGAGAAAAATAATTAAGAGCTTTGCAAAAAAAGAAAAATGTGGTTTGTGTTCCCATTCTTTGATACCTGTAAAAATTTGATTTTTCCATTGATGGAGCTGTGTGGGGGCTTGTATTTTATGAGTCAAACTGTCATTTTTTTTAATATAACATTTTAGGGTATACATAACACTTTACTAACCTTTAACTGGAATTTTTTGAATTTTTAGGGGTGGTATGGCAACCGAAAAAAGACAATTCCAGTGTTTGATGTTTTTGGTTTGTTTTTTTCTTTCACTGCATCTTTCACTGTGTGCATTCACTTTATATTTTTTTTAGATTAGACTTTCATCAAAGTAGCAATACCAAACATGATTTTTTTTATTTTCTTATTTTTAAATTGGGAAAAGGGGGTTGGGTAAATCAAACTTTTATATTTTTGTGATCTTTAAGGGAACCTGTCAGGTCCAATATGCACCCAGAACCACAAGCACTGGGTGCATATTGCTAATCCCTGCCTAACTGTCCCAATATACACTAGCATAGAAAAAGAGATCTTTAGAAAAAGTATTTCTAAAATGTTTTATCTTATGCTAATGAGCGCGGGGACTAGTCTCAAGGGCGTTGCTTCCCTTGCTAGTCGGCCACATTAGCATGTTAGTACGGCCCTGTGGGTGTGCTATCATGCTAATGAACGCGCAAGGTCAGAGGATGCTCTCACTCACCTCTCCGCTGCCACCGCCTCCGACGCTCGATTTCGGCTCAGTGCGCATGACCCCGGAGTTTTGGTCATGTGCACTTTTTCAGTTTGAAGCCGGGACGCGTACACCCAGCTTCATAGTGCACATGACCCACATTCTAGGGTCATACGTACTTACCCGAAATCCAGGGTCTGGCAGCGGAAAAGTGAGTGAGATCATCCTCTGACGCTGCACATTCATTTGCATGATAAGACACCCACAGGGGCGTACTAACATGCTAATGGATCCGACTAGCAAGGGAAGCAACGCCCTCGGGACTAGTCCCCTCGCTCATTAGAATGCGATAAAAGATCTTTAGAAATACTTTTTCTAAAGATCTCTTTATGTACAGTATGCTAGTGTATACAGTGACAGTTAGGCAGGGAATAGAAATATACACCCAGAACTGCTCATGGTTCTGGATGCATATTGGACCTGACAGGTTCCATTTAAAATATTTTTCAAACCTTTTTTTTTTAGAACTTTTACTCCCCTTAGGTAACAAGCGATAGCTTGAGCTACAGTATATACTGCTATACATCAGAACTGCACTATGTAGAAGCGTTATATAGTAGTGTAATCTGGTGATTTGGAATAGAAGGTTTAGCCAATAAACAGTTTTGTGATTGTGACTCCCGAGCCTGGGGTCTAGGGATCCAAGAAAGTTCACGTTTACCTACCTTCGTAAATCGATTTAGCACTTGGCCCATTGGAGTAGTTTCGAAAAACTGGAGAGGGAGGTGTAATATATTGTCAAGCATCTGATTGTGTAGGGATCGGGAGGAGCAGATGGTACCTCTAGTGATCACATAGGCCCCATAACAGACAAAAAGACCTTACAAAAAAAAAAAAAAAACAGCAAAAAATTTTGAATTGTTTAATATTGTATAATCTACCTATGCCTTTCATTTCACATTATTACAATGAAGTAATGATACAGAGTGACAAAAATACAGTATATTAGGAAACTGCAGAAATTCCTTTCAATAGACTTTTTTTTTTTTTTTGCAAACAAGAGTGGTGTGAATACAAGAGATGAGCAGATAATTTCGCGGGACTCCGGTCCAGGTCAGTGGCGGCTAGACTGGAGACTGTGAATCTCTCACCTTCCGGTGTCCCTGGTATGGGCTTTTGATTAGCCAGGACTGGCACAATGACATCTGGAACATCGTGGACGCTGGACCATAGTCCCGCAAAGCCATCCGCTTTAGTGGATAACTCTCAATTGGTGATTATTTGATTTGCGACAAATTCATGAATTTGTGCCTTTTTTCACGCTGTCTTTTGTGGTTTAGGTCGTTTTCTGATGGTTACTTCAATCATCAATGTGTCCTTGCCAGATTTTGCACAAAACCATAAAATGTGACTTTAAAGAAAAAAAAAAGTTGCAAAGTTTGTCACAATCCTATTACAGCCGCCCTCCGTGGAGTTACTTTATGTACACCAGTTACGGCAAAACTTTTTTTACATTTGGCAAAAAGTGTGACTGTATGAAAAGGAGTAATCTAAGGCTAGGGCCCCACTTTGCATTTTTAACCTGTGTTTCTGCAGCGTTTTGAGCTGCAGCGTTTTATGGCCAAATGGCTTGCGTTTTGTTTTTCCATGTTATCCTATGGAAAATGTGAAATTTCTGACCACACTTTGCTTTTCAAAACGCTGCGTTTAATTTGCATAATTTGTGGCACAAACCATGCGTTCAAAGAAGCAACATGTCAATTATTTTTGCCATTTTGGGTGCGTTTTGCTAACATTGAAGTCTATGAGAAATGGCAAAAACCAAGATTCCAGCAAATTCCTGCGTTTTACTTGCTTTTCCAGTGCAGAAACCATGCGTTTTGGACTTCAAAATAATGATTTCATATGTCCCTTTACACACACACATATTCTGAAAATTAAAAATAAGAATTTTAATAAATTATTGCAATTTTGCCATTAAATATCATATTACCGCTGTAATTTCATTAAATTAATCTATTTTCATTATTTTTCACAAAAATATAGATTTGTTTCCTTTTTTCCAATTTTTTCATTGAGTTTGACCATTTAAACTTTATTTAGCAGTGTCTAGATGTTCAAAACACATCTATCAAAACGCAGGTGGAAAAGCGATGAAAACGCATCTAAAACGTGGTAAATACGCATGCGTTTTCAGCGCTAAATTTCTGAAAAAGGCAACTTTGGTCAAATCAATTAAGCCCAAAACGTGCATTTAGAACTGCAAGTAGATAAACGCAAAGTGGGGCCCTAGCCTTAGAGCAAAAAACAAATGAAAACTTGCTGATGTATCATTACCCTTAATAGGAGGTTGGGGAAACATGCAGTTTTCCAATTTTCTGCCCCCTACCTCTCTTCCCCTCCTCTGACCAACATTTTGTTGATGGGGGTCTGTCTACAGAGACTTCTAAAAATTTAGATCACCTTCTCCTCCACACAGCCCTCTAATCAGACAAGAATGACGTTCAGGAAAAGCCAATGTGTACATGTTTGTCTTAGGCCGGTTTCACACATCCGGCATTTCACCGCTTTGCCGGATCTGTCACACTCCAGTGCAGTGCAATACAGTACAATGGCATCGCGGCACCTCCGGTCAAATGCTGTCATGTGACCGGAGCATGTGACCGGAGCTTGCCGCGATGCCATTGTACTGTATTGCACTGTACTGGAGTGTGACAGATCCGGCAAAGCGGTGAAATGCCGGATGTATGAAACTGGCCTTAGGCCATGCGCGCATGCTGCAGATTTGGTACAGGAATTTTCTGCATGAGAAACTGCCCCTTCTGGCAGAAAATCTCACCAAAAAACACATGCATTTTGGTGCGTTTTTATGCCATACGTTCATTTTAAAGAAGTGTGGAAGGGCTAAAAACCGCAGGAAAAATAGCTCCAACAATTAACGCTTCAGATTATTTTCTGCACCATATCTGCAAATAACAAATAAGCAACGTGCGCAGAGCACTACAGAATTCTCATTGCCTTTGCTGGCATGAAGAGAGACATGCAGATTTGGGCCACAAAACTGCACCAACAATGCACCATGAGCACACAGACTTATACATCCCAGGCTGCGTCTAGACCACATTTGAGCCAAGCTTCTGACTTTGTTGAGAACGTCTGTATGAATCCTCCAAAAACTGGATTTAGATGTCCCCCATGAATTTCAATTAGACAAACAGACTCCAAATTATGCAAACATGGACTCCATTTCACCTATTTTACTCTCCGACAGGGTTGAGCTTATGTACGGGACAGAAAGGCAGAGTAGATTATGGCTCTGTTGGGAGCCATAAAAAAAACGGATTTTTGTGTACTCACCGTAAAATCGTTTTCTCTTAGCCATCATTGGGGGACACAGGACCATGGGTGTCATCGCTGCCTATCCATAGGAGGACACTAAGTAGATGCAAAAGCATAGCTCTTCCTCTGCAGTATACCCCCTGGCCGGGCCAGGCAACCTCAGTTTTAGTACACAAGCAGTAGGAGAAAAAAAAACAGTAAAAACTTCTCAACAGAGGAACATGAGAAAAGAAGAGTCATAACCAAATAAGGTACTGAGAGAACCAAAGCCCAACAGGGCAATAGGGTGGGTGCTGTGTCCCCCAATGATGGCTAAGAGAAAACGATTTTACAGTGAGTACACAAAAATCCGTTTTTCTCCAACGCCTCATTGGGGGACACAGGACTATGGGATGTCCTAAAGCAGTCCATGGGTGGGAAACAAAAGAAGAGAACACAACCCAAGGACTAGGAACCAGTCCCAGACAGCCTGGAGCGCCTACTGAGAGAGGTGCTCTACTGCTGTTTGTAGAATTTTCCTACCCAGATTTGCCTCAATTGAAACCTGGGTATGGACTCTGTAATGCTTTGAAAACGTATGTAGGCTAGACCAGGTCACAGCCTTACACACCTGTTCCACTGAAGCCTGATGCCGAATGGCCCACGAAGCGCCAACTGCTCGCGTGGAATGAGCCCGCAGCCCACTAGGAATGGGCTTGAGTTGCAAGCGTTAGACTTCCTGGATCGCAGAGCGAATCCAGCGAGCCAGAGTCGCCTTTGAAGCTGCCTGTCCCTTCTTAGGCCCCTCAGGAATGACGAACAAAGAGTCTGTTTTCCTAAAGGGGGCTGTCCTGGATATGTAATATCTGAGAGCTCTGACGAGGTCTAATGAATGCAGAGACCTTTCCACCCTATGAACCGGGTGTGGACAAAAGGAAGGCAGAACAATGTCCTCATTCAAATGAAACGGGGTAAGAATCTTTGGAAGAAAAACCGGAAGGGGGCGCAGAACCACCTTGTCCTGGTGAAAGATCAGAAAAGGCTGGCGGCAAGAGAGTGCTGCTAGCTCCGAAACCAGTCTGATGGACATAATTGCCACCAGGAAAGTTACCTTCCAGGACAGAAGAGCAAGGGAGGATTCCTTGAGGGGTTAAAAGGGAGACCTCTGGAAACCGTCCATAACGAGGTTGAGGTCCCATGGTTCCAGCGGCCGTTTGTACGGGGGAACTAGATGGGAAACCTCCTGGAGGAAGGTCTTGACTTGCGGTTTTTGAGCCAGGCGGCATTGGTAGAAGATTGAGAGCGCTGAGACCTGCCCTTTAAGGGAACTGAGAGCCAACCCCGCTTGCAAGCCAGAATGTAGAAAGTCGAGAATTCTGGGGATGGCCAGAGGCATAGGCTGGACGTTAGTTTCCCTGTACCATGAAAGGAAGATTTTCCACGTACGGTGGTAAATGCGGGACGAAGCAGGCGTTCGGGCGCTGATCATGGTGGAAATAACCGCGGGGGAGAATCCCGCTCTTGTTAATACCCAGGTCTCAATGGCCATGCTGTCAGCTTCAGGGCTCTGGAGTTCTGATGTACTAATTCGGCGTACCAGGCACGCCTGGCCAGTCCGGTGCGATCAGTATCACCGGGACTCCCTCTGCCTTGATCTTCCTGATTACCCGCGGCAGCAGGGGTAGAGGTGGAAATATGTAAGGCAGGCGGAAGTGGTCCCAGGAGCAGACTAGAGCATCCGCGCCGATAGACTGCGGGTCGCGTGACCTGGCTATGAATGCGGGTACCTTTGCATTCAACCTTGAGGCCATTAGGTCCACATCTGGTGTGCTCCAGCGAGTGCAGATGTGTAGAAACACATCTGGATGGAGAGACCATTCTCCAGCGGCCAGGCCTTGGCGACTTAGAAAGTCTGCTGCCCAGTTCTCTACCCCCAGTATGTGTACCGCTGATATCACTGATCCCGTCGATTCGGCCCAGCTGAGGATCTTGTGGGCCTCGAGATAAGCCGCTTTGCTGCGGGTGTCCCCCTGCCGATTTATATAGGCTACAGCTGTCACATTGTCCGATTGGACTCGAATCTGACGACCCGCTAGCAGAGGGCAGAATGCTCTGAGCGCGAGGAAGATCGCGCGGAGTTCCAGGATGTTTATGGGTAGGAAAGACTCCTGGGGCGTCCAACGTCCTTGAGCAGTGTGGTGCCGGTACACAGCTCCCCAGCCTAGGAGGCTAGCGTCCGTGGTCAGGACCAGCCAGTTCACTGGGAGAAAAGATCTCCCCTCCGATATGGGATGAGGACCGAAGCCACCAGCGGAGTGCGTACCTGACTGAAGGCATCAGGTGAAGGTGTCTGTCCAGGGAGAAGGGGCTCTTGTCCCAGGCCACTAGAAGGGCTAGCTGCAGTGGGCGGAGGTGCAGTTGAGCAAAGGGTACTGCTTCCATAGCCGCCACCATCCTGCCCAACACTTTCATGCTGAATCGAATGGAGCGAGATGGAGGACGTAGAAGGCAGCGTACCGCTCATTGAAGAACGATCGCCTTGTACTGAGGGAGAAGGATCAAGCCCCGACGGGTGTCCAGGGACATGCCCAGGAAGGTGATGGATCGTGATGGGCTCGGGGATGATTTGTCCAGATTCACTAGCCACCCTAAGCGGGATAGGGTGTCCACAGTGATCTGTACGCTGGTTGAGCAGTCGCGGAAGGAGGGGGCCTTGATGAGGAGGTCATCCAAGTAAAGGAGAACGACTACTCCCCTGGCGTGAAGGATGCTCATGGCGGCCGCCATGACTTTGGTGAGGACCCTTGGTGCGGTGGCAAGGCCGAAGGGTAGAGCTACAAATTGAAAGTGGGAGTCCTGAATTGCGAAGCGGAGGAACTTTTGGTGATCTGGGGCGATGGGTATGTGCAGGTACGCATCCTTGATGTCTATGGAGGCGAGGAATTCCCCTTCGACCATGGATTCAATAATGGACCTTAGGGACTCCATTCTGAATCTCCGTACGTGCACATGTTTGTTTAGGTGTTTGAGGTCCAGGATGGGTCGAACTGACCCATCCTTTTTGGGGACCACAAAGAGGTTGGAATAAAAACCCCCGAACGTCTCGTCGTCTGGGACAGGTATTATCACTCCTGCTGTTTGGAGCGAGTGGATTGCTGAGAAAAAAACTTTGCATCGTTTTTGAGTCTTTGGGGGGTTTGAGAGAAAGAACCGACTCGGGGGTCGGGTCTGAAATTCTATGTGGTAACCGGAAGACACAAGGTCTCGCACCCATTTGTCGTCTGAGGCGGCAGCCCAGATGTGATAAAAGAGCCGCAGTCGACCTCCTACAATGAGTGTCTTCCGGGGCGCCGAAGGAGTCATGAGGGGGGAAAACCTCGTGGCCGAGTCTCCCTAGTCCTGGACTGTTTCGGTCTAGGCCGCCATGACGAAGTGGGTTTCTGGGAGAGCTGAGAAGGTCGGTCCCTGCGTAGTCCCCGGCTGGTGGCGGGGACAGCACGGGATGTCGACCAACCAAATGAGTTCTGAAAGGAGAGGAACGAGGACTGTGGACGACTGGTGAAGGACGTCCTGGACTTCAGCTGGGGGAGGGAGGTACTCTTTCCTCCCGTGGCGTCAGAAATGAGCTTGTCCAGACGTTCGCCAAACAATCGGTCTGGAAAAAAGGGAAGGCCCGTGAGAGACTTCTTGGAGGCAGAGTCCGCTCGCCATTGTCGGAGCCAGAGAGCTCTACGGATGGCTATGGTATTTGAGGCGGCAAACGTTGCGCAGGTAGCAGCGTCCATGGAGGCCTGCATGAGGTACTCCACCGCAGCGGCAATTTGAGCTGTTACCTCTGTGAAGGTATGAGTGAACTGGGATTCCTCAAGCGAAGTGTTAAGGGATTCTGCCCAGACCGAGATCGCCTTTGCGACCCACACAGCGGCAAAGGAGGGCGAGAGGGAGGAACCCGCAGCCTCAAAAGCAGAGCGGGCGAGGTGCTCCACCTGTCTGTCTGTCGGGTCCTTGATGGAGGAACCATCGGGTAAAGACAGGAGCGTCTTTGTGGTAAGGCGGAAGACCGGGGGGTCGACCGAGGGCTGATCGGACCAGCCCTTAGGGGCAGGTGAGGCAAAAGGGTACCGGGACTCCATGAGTTTTCGGTTACCGAAGCGCCTGTCAGGCTTCTCCCTTTGCTTTGTGAGGATATCCTGAAACTCAGGGTGATCAGCGAAAACCTTTTGGGGTTTCCGTGCCCTCTTAAAGGAGACCGCATGGTCAGTGGTAGTGGATGGGGGATCCTCCACATGCAGAGTTTGGTTGATTGCTGCTATAAGGGAGTCTATTGCAGTTTGATCATCTGGGGAGGCTGAAACCAAGGAATCCTCTTGGTATAAACAGCATTCTCCCTCCTCCAGCTCTTCAGAAGCCGTGGAGCGTGTGGGAGAGCCTGCCCTGTGTGCTCCCGAGGGAGAGCCCGCTGGAGACACCCGGCCGTGTGCTCTTTTCCTGATCCCTGCAACCGGTGAAGCATGTGCCCGGATTACCTCAGAAAGATCCTCCATAGGGGTATCCTCAGGCTGCGTTCCGTCCAGGGACCCAGAAGGGTGTGGAGGACGACATTGCATAGCCAGCACCAGGTTCTGTGATTGTGGTTTTTCCATGGATTGGGACAGAAACTGTGCCCATTCCGGTGGGCTGGGAGCCCTAGGCTCTGGGCTGACGGTTGCTGCGGTGGTGGCAGGGGGGTCTTGGGAGGCTATAGGGGCACAGGACTCACAAAGAGAAGAGGTGTGTTTACGTGGTAGCTCAGCGTGGCAGGCAGTGCAGGCTGAATACACAACGGTTACTTACCGGTAGCCGTTTTTTCCAGAACCCATGACAGCACCACGTGAGAGAGGTATCCGCCCAGCAAGGACAGGAAACCATTCTGAATAAAAAAGGGCGGTACTTCTCCCCTTCGTCAGTTGATTACCGAGAATGAGAGGACCTCCAACAATCGTTAGAACTTACTCCACCACCACTAAACACCCACAAGCACACCGAAAAAGTGCACACCAAGGAAGAGAAAGGGAGGGAATATAAGGGTGCTGTCATGGGTTCTGGAAAAACCGGCTACCGGTAAGTAACCGTTGTGTTTTCCCCTCACCCATGACAGCACCACGTGAGAGATTTCCAGAGAAACCCATTTAGGGAGGGACCACCGCCTCAAGCACCCTCCTACCAAATGAAAGAGCAGCCGAGGAGGATAGGTCCAACCGATAGTGCCGGAAAAAAGTAGATTGTGAGGATCAGGTAGCGGCCCTACAAATTTGTTCAATAGATACCTGCGCACGTTCAGCCCAGGAGTTAGACACCGCTCTGGTGGAATGGGCCCGGATGTTCTCCGGAACAGGCGCTCCACTGGAGGAGTAGGCTAAAGCAATGGCCTCCCTAATCCACCTAGCGATAGTACTCTTGGACACCCCCTGACCCTTGGTACTACCCTGAAAGGAGATAAATAACGACTGTGTCTTCCTCACTGCCTGTGTGACCGAAAGATAGTGTAGGAGGGCCCTGCGTACATCTAGGGTGTGAAATCTACGTCCCCCCTCATTAGTGGGACGGCTGCAGAACGAGGGCAGGACTATTTCTTGCGTTCTATGAAAATGAGAATCGACCTTCGGGAGATACGCTGGGTCCGGTCGCAAGATGACTCTATCCTCAAGGACCTGAGTGTAAGGCTGCACTACTGACAGGGCCTGCCAAATCACTGATCTGCCGTGCCGAGGTTAATGCGACTAGCAATACGGTTTTCAGGGTAAGCAATTTCAGGGAAAGCTTAGTCAGGGGTTCAAAGGGGGGTCCCGTGAGGGCATCCAAGACCAAGTTCAGGTCCCAGGGAGGAACCTTTGGTATGACCACTGGCCTAGTCCTACCACTAGCCATAATAAATCGTTTAATCCACTTGTTGGCCGCCAGGTTACAATTGTACAGGGCCCCCAAGGCAGAGACCTGAACCTTGAGAGTGTTCACCGCTAACCCCAGATCAAACCCCTTCTGAAGGAATTCTAAAATGCACTCAACAGGAGCCTCCGGACCCAAGGGACCATCAGAGAACTGCAGGAATTTTTGCCACACTCTCCCATATATTTTGGTGGTAACAGGTTTTCGGCTTTTCAACAAAGTAGAAATAAGGTCAGGGGAAAAACCTTTGCTCCTCAACAGCGACCTTTCAAATTCCAAGCCGTTAAATGGAATCCTTTCGCTTGCGCGTGGAAACCTGGTCCCTGTACTAACAGGTCCGGAACTTCCAGCAGAACCCAGGGATCCGTGACAGACATTGCCCTTAGGAGAGAAAACCATGGTCGTTTGGGCCAGAAGGGGGCGATAAGAAGTACCCTCGCCCGGTCCTCCCTGATTTTTTGCAGAACGGCCGGTAGCATGATAATCGGAGGAAACGCATAAGCTAGCCTGAAGGTCCATGGAACCTGTAGCGCGTCTACTGCGAAGGGCTGGTCCGAGGGGCTTAGCGAACAGAACTGTACTACCTGCCTGTTCAGTCTGGTGGCAAAGAGGTCTATCTGTGGCAAGCCCCAGAGAGTCACTATCTGTCGAAAGACCCGAGGATTCAAGGACCATTCCCCTTGCCGCAGGTGATGGCGGCTGAGGTAATCCGCCGTGACATTGAGACTTCCTTTGATGTGGAGAGCCGAGAGGGAGAGAAGATGCTGTTCTGCCCAGAGAAACAGTCTGTAGGACACCTGCATGAGGAATGGGGATCTCGTGCCCCCTTGGTGGTTGACATATGAGACTGTGGACTGGTTGTCGGACATGACCAGAACATGCCGCCCGCGAAGGTGAGGGAGAAAGTCATGTAGGGCATGCTCCACCGCCCACAGCTCCCGGAGATTCGAGGGTTGCGCCGCCTCCAGCGGCGACCACCATCCCTGAGAAATGTGCTCGAGAAGGTGAGCCCCCCAGCCGGACTGACTGGCATCGGTAGTGACCACCCTTCGGTCCCGAGGTAGCCAGGGAACACCTACAGACAGATTGTCCACGGACGTCC
Source organism: Anomaloglossus baeobatrachus (assembly GCF_048569485.1). Classification (NCBI taxonomy): domain Eukaryota; kingdom Metazoa; phylum Chordata; class Amphibia; order Anura; family Aromobatidae; genus Anomaloglossus; species Anomaloglossus baeobatrachus. The sequence continues at coordinate 66,268,665 of NC_134354.1, forward strand.
ACCAGAGGAGAGAGCTTCTGACCGCCCAGGACAGGGTGACGACCCCTTCTAAACAATCGTTTAATGCTTTCTGGGCATACAGAACCTGCCACTGGAGAGCCCTGGAGTGGACCAGACTCCATGGGACCGCCAGGAAGCAAGAGGTCAGAGTACCCAGCAAGGACATAGCCTGCCTCAGAGACATCCTGGGATGGTGGATCGCCCGCCGGGCCAAGGTTGAAACCCTCCGAATCTTTTCTGCTGGCAAAAGGCACCGCTGACACACTGAGTTGAGAGTAAGACCTAGAAATGATTGAATCGTGACCGGGTCCATCCGGGACTTCTCGTAATTTACCATCCAACCCAGGTCTTGTAGAGACTGTTGAAAGTATTGGAGATGAGCCGCACATTGTTGCTTGGAGTTCCCAATCACCAGGAAGTCATCCAGGTAAGGAACCACCAGAATATTCCGTATCCGTAGATGAGCCGTCATCTCCGCCACTATTTTCGTAAAAATCCTGGGAGCGACAGAGAGCCCAAAGGGGAGAGCTCGGAACTGAAAATGACTGACCAAGTTGTTGATGGAAACCGCCACTCGCAGGAACTGCTGAGAATGAGGATGGATAGGGACATGGTAATAGGCGTCCTTCAAGTCTATCACTGCCATATAACAGTTGAGGAACAGCAGCTTTATGGCCGACTGAACAGACTCCATCTTGAACGGGAAATACTGGAAAAACTGGTTGAGACGTCTGAGGTTTATTATTGTACGGAAGGAGCCGTCTGGCTTTCCTACAAGAAAGAGGGGGGAATAGAACCCCTTTCCCCTTTCCGCCAGGGGCACCTCGCACAGGACTGCCTTCCCAATCAACATCCGAATTTCCGATTCCAGAGCATGTTGCTCCGACTGTGACCCCCGAAGAGGTGTGATGACGAAACGCTGTGGTGGCTGAAGTAGAAATTGGAACCGGAGACCGTCTGATAATGGATCGAACGTAGGCGTTGGAGGAAATGCTTTCCCACTGCTCCAGAAAGTGAGAAAGGCGTCCTCCGACCGGCAGCCTGGCGTCACTGGGCAGACTGGGGCGCCCCCGAACATGAAGCCGGAGTCCCGCTTCGGTCTGCGCTCCCACCGCCGATTATCCGGGGGTCTGCCTTTGGAGAATCTCTGCCTCTGAAAGGGACGGGAGGAACCAGAGTGGAATCTCGGGAAGGACTTTTTGTCCTCTGACGCTTTGTCCAGCACATCCTCCAGCTGTTTCCCAAAAAGCAGGTGACCGTCACAGGGTACCGCACACAATTTGTGTTTGGATTGCAGATCTCCTGGACAGCCCTTAAGCCACAATGCCCGTCTGGCCTGATTAGACAATCCGCAGAACGAGCTCCCAGCCTAATAACATCCGCTGAGGAATCCGCCAAAAAGGCTGCAGCCCCGTGGAGAAGCGGAAATCTTGACAGGATCTTGTCCCGGGAGGTGTTATCCCGCAAATGATCCTCAACCTGTTGGAGCCAGATCATGAGAGAACGGGCTGTACAGGTATTTGCGATGGCCGGCCTCAAGCTCCCCGCAGATGTCTCCCATAGGTGCTTAAGAATGACATCCGCTTTTTTGTCCAGGGGATCTTTCAACGTACCCGAGTCCTCTAGGGGAATGCCTTCTCGCCGAGAGGACTTCGCAACGGCAGTATCGATCCGGGGTGCCTTGTCCCATACAGCTGCTTTGTCCTCATCAAAGGGATATTTCCGTTTGGAGGAGGAGGGGAGAGAGCCTGCTTTGTCCGGACGCTTCCACTCCTTCTGAATAAGTGCCTCAATTTTGTTGTTGACCGGAAAGGTACGCTTCTTTCTATCTTCCAGACCTCCAAACATCACATCCTCCAGGGATCTAGAGGATTTCTCCTCCGTCAACCTCATAGTAGCCCTGACTGATTTGACCAGGGACCCTATATCGTCAATGGAGAAGCACGGTCTGCCTCCCATATCACCATCTGAGGACGAGGAGTCTGAGTCTGAGGCAGTACCGGAGGAGGAGTAGGAAGAAGGGGCAGAGTCTACAGGTTTCGATTTTTTTCTTTTTTAAGAAAGCCTTCATGGAATCCTGTACTTCTGAGCGGATAGCCGAATGGACGTCCTCTGAGAGTCCGGGGATTCCTCCGCAATTGTGCGACGGATACACCACTGGCACAACTTCTTGTGCCACTCCTCTGAGAGGGGTTCCCTGCATAGGGGGCATTCCTTATGCTTCTTTATGGACATGGATTTCTTAGGGGCCGGTTTTGAAGGCTGTTTCGGAACATCCACAGGTCTCACAGGAGCTGTAGAGTCATGGGAGGATCTGCTGTCATGGCTGCCACGGCCCGTCCGACCAGTGTCGCTCCGGTCATCTGTTTTCCTGCCCTGCTGACGACGCACGGGAGAACGCTGCTGCTCATCCGTGTCCATTGCAGAGCCCAGGTACCAGCCTCTGACAGCGCCAGGAGAGTCGTTTTTCCCCTAATCCTCCGCCTTCCGGTGCCAGGTGAGGCTCCTCCCCGCTCCCCACGGTGCACGGCCAGGAGTGCCTGTATACCGGAATGGCAGGCCGAATGTACAGCAGCGTTGCATGGGCGCCGCCATCTTCATCCGGTGACGACATCGGAAGGCCCGCCTCCATCTCCCAGCGTGCCCGTCTCGTGTGCGCGTACCCGGAGGTTCCAGGCAGCATGGAGCGCAGAGCGGGGGGGGAAGGAGCGGCGGACCGGGAGCCCCCCGAGCGGTTCCTGCCGCCCGCTACCGCACGGACACCAGGACCCCCCAGGGCAGGTGGACGGTGCTTCCAGCCCCGAAGAACGGTGCTACAGGACTCACCCTGCTCTTCCAGACACCGGACGGGGCTGGGTAAGTAGGCGACTTTTCTTCTCTTTTCTTCTTCTTTACCGCCGGTTTACAGAACAGGGGTCTCCCATCAAGGACAGGAAACCAACTGATGAAGGGGAGAAGTACCGCCCTTTTATTCAGAATGGTTTCCTGTCCTTGCTGGGCGGATCCCTCTCTAACGTGCTGCTGTCATGGGTGAGGGGAAAAATAGACTATGTGGGCCTTAGCACTCTTAGTGCCCTTAGATTTCTGCATGTTCCTAATAGGAGTATGCCAGGAGGGGGAGCAATGCTCAGCAGAGCTACAATTGAAGCAAGCACCTCACCAGAATCAGCCGATGGCCCTGTCCTCAGGAAGGATTAAGCTCTATGGAGATCTCGCACGCTTTCCTGGAGGGGGGGGGGCGGGGCTTATCCTACAGACACTAAGCTAAAATTGAGGTTGCCTGGCCCGGCCAGGGGGTGTATACTGCAGAGGAGGAGCTATGCTTTGCATCTACTTAGTGTCCTCCTATGGATAGGCAGCAATAACACCCATGGTCCTGTGTCCCCCAATGAGGCGTCAGAGAAAAAGGGGATTCAGATGGAAACCCCAGGCAGAGACAGGAATTGGGGGCTTAGATGTGGGCTATACCTGTCCTTATACATATTACAGGACTACAACTGGAGTTGTATAATAATGAATATAGTGTAATCACATTACCTTGCACAAAGCCTAAGACTCCATAGACTCCCAGTCTATTGTCCCTCAGCTCTGACCACTTCGTCTGATCTTTAAGCGCTTTGGCCTCAGTTGTCCACTTGCTCAGCCACACATTTTGTCCTATGGCCATTGCATTTTGTCCAATATATGCAATGATAGTAAAGCAGACCCAAAACCATCCAAAAGCCTGCAGGTACTTCTTCACCACCGACATCTTCATCTACAAGCAGAAGACATATACAGCATTTCAGCTCATTATTAAAACTGAGGAAACAGACAACAAGTATAGTTTCTCCAGATTGCTCAGCGGCAGCACGGGAGCTGTTGGGCACCTGGTTGTTCCTCCTGCTCGTACAGTGTTGTTGGGCACCTGGTCACTCCTCCTGCTCGTACGATGTTATGCTGGTCGTGATTGCCATCCAGTACTTCACTGCATCGAGCAGGGCCCCACAGAAGAGCTTGCCGTGGCATGTCAGTGGGCTTTTACACTTTGATCAAGATGTTAAGAATCTTGTGTTCAGTTTTGAACATTTTGATTAGCCATTGTAATGTATATTATTTGGATGTGCGGTCCAGGTTAACCTCTTTCATGATATACATGATCTTCTAGTGTTTGTACAGACACTCAGATCAATGCCGCATATTGGTGCCAAAAGTGGTTTAAAGGGGTTATCCGGCCTTATGCTGATAGCTCGGGGCAGTGCCAGGGGTAGGAGAGGAGCTGCAGCTGGTTTTGACAATGATCACTGTACACCGAAAGGAGCCAATGGCAGAGCTCAAAACTGCTGTTTGGTGGGGGTGTCGGACCCCCACTAATCTGATACTGATTGCTTATCCCAGTGATGGCGAACCCATGGCACGTGTGCCAGAAAGTGAACGCACAGCCATTTCTGTAGCACGCGCGCCATCGCCTCAGCCAGGGTCGTACTGCCGCTTTGAACTGCTGGCGATAGCAGTTCAAAGTTGAGTCGGAGTGGAGGAGATATTTCTCCGAAACTCACTTTCCTAGTCCGCAGGCTCTGCAATGTGCCCACCCATTAGGGATATGAATAATCACTGGTTCCAAGGCCCATAATCCTGCCCAGATCTTTGCACTGAAGCCGGTGATGAGAGGTGGGCAGGATTATGGGTGTGTGGAGCATGTTCTTTAATAGAAGCACACATGATCACCCAGCAGCCGGCTTCCTACAGCGTCTGGGCTGTCCCATGCGCCAATATAAAACAAAGATTATTCACTGCTCCCCAAGTCCATCATCTTGGGTGTGTGGAGCAGCAAATATGCCGGCAGCTGACGGTGGTGTAAGTGGGCGTGCATGAGAGTAACATCATGTGCTGCACCACTTACATGCTGAAGTCAATTGCCAGTATAACAGCATCGGTGGAGGACACCAGGGGAGTGGAGATAAGACGAGTATATTTGTTTTTGTGTTTTTTACTGTGGGCGGCGTGATGGGGGAATCGTATGTGCCATGATGGGGATATCTATACCAGAATGGGGCCATGATGGGGACATCTATACCAGAATGGGGCCATGATGGGGACATCTATACCAGAATGGGGCCATGATGGGGACATCTATACCAGAATGGGGCCATGATGGGGACATCTATACCAGAATGGGGCCATGATGGGGACATCTATACCAGAATGGGGCCATGATGGGGACATCTATACCAGAATGGGGCCATGATGGGGACATCTATACCAGAATGGGGCCATGATGGGGACATCTATACCAGAATGGGGCCATGATGGGGACATCTATACCAGAATGGGGCCATGATGGGGACATCTATACCAGAACAGGGCCATGACGGGGACATCTATACCAGAACAGGGCCATGACGGAGACATCTATACCAGAATGGGGCCATGATGGGGACATCTATACCAGAATGGGGCCATGATGGGGACATCTATACCAGAATGGGGCCATGATGGGGACATCTATAGCAGGAGACGGACATCTGTATCAGGATGGGGCTATGATGGAGACATCTAAACCAGGATGGGGCTATGATGGAGACATCTGTGCCCGGATGGGGCTATGATGGGGACATATATATATATATTATATATACACACACACACACACACACCAAGATGGAGCTATGATTAGAGACCATATTTATACCAGGATGGGGCTATGATGGGAACATCTATACCAGGATGGGACTATGATGGGAACATCTGTGCCAGAATGGGGCTGTTTTCAGCTTTGAATTATACAAAATTTGACATCAGAAACAGACTAACAGATGACCTGACTGGTGCATGTGTTGATCTCAAACTTAAAAAGTATGAGCCAAGATTAGACCAGTTATCAGCATGCATGCAACAGCAAAAGTTACATGAATTGTTCAAAAGCATGCCAAATGCTTGTAAAGTTCGGTAATTCAGTTTAAATTGCCCTGTTGGCATTTTGCAATAAATAATAGGGTTTTCGGTTGCAGTATGGGCACTCTGTCTCTGAAAGGTTCGCCATCACTGACCTATCCTAAAGATACATTATGAATATCATAAGGTTAAAGGGGTTTCAGGTTTTGGAAAATCCTTTTCACATGGCACAGTATGTTTTAATAAAATTAACTACACATTGCTCTCTGCTACTGCTCCCAATGTCTGTTATTGTATGCAGTGCTGACGTGGCTGCAGACAATCAGTGAGCTCAGCGGCTCTGCCTTGAATTGGCAGCTCGAGCCCCTCAGCTAAGGACAGTGATTGGCTGCAGCGTGCTGACATCATATCAGTGCTGCAGACAAAAAAATACAACGGGAGAAATAGCAGAGACTTAATCCTGGACCCAGAGACTGTGAGTAATGTACCGTATTTTTCGGACTATAAGACGCACCAGACTATAAGACGCACCCTGGTTTTAGAGGAGGAAAATAGGAAAGTAAATTTTTAAGCAAAAAATATGATCATGACACACTATTATGGGGCGAGGATCTGCTGCTGACACTGTTATGGGGGTAATGTCCCCAAATTCTCTACTAAGGTACCCCATCCTGATAATGATCCTCCTGCCTTGTATATGATCTGCTCATATACCCCCATCCTGCTCATATACCCCCATCCTGCTCATATACCAGCATCCTGCTCATAATATACTCCCATCCTGGTATATGGCCTGTATCCTATGGCACTATGGCACAGAGAAAAAATAAACATTTATACTCACCTTTCCTCACTCACTGCAACACCAATCATCTTTCTCTCTGTCACAGCAGCAGCGCCGCTGACGCTGACCTGTGTGGAGCTGTCCCCTGCAGCATCGCGATGTCTTCCTGTCTGTGTCGGTCAGCTGATCTGTGTGGAGACTAGCGGCGCGCACAGCGATGACGTCATCGCTGTGCTCACCGCTCTCTACACAGATCAGCTGACCGACACAGACAGGAAGACATCGCGATGCTGCAGGGGAATGGTGACGGGTGAGTATACTGATTCACTGCCCCCCGCGCTGATGATGATGCGCGGGGAGCAGTGAATACAGCCGCACATGATCACTCCAGGCTGTAGTTGCCAGGGGTGATCATGCGGACCGGCTTTTTACTATGCGCGCACCCCCTGCCCATCACCCCACCCACCTGTCAGCGCCGGCTTCAGAGCTGAGAGATGGGCGGGAGGATGGGCGTGCATATGACATGAGCGGGGCCCCACGTGGTCACGGCAGGCTGCTACAGCCTGCTCGTGCCCCCGATGACCCGCTCCACCGCAGCACCCTCATTCCCCGCAGCCCTACATTCAGACTATAAGACGCACCCCCTACTTTCCCCCAACATTTGGGGGGAAAAAAGTGTGTCTTATAGTCCGAAAAATACGGTACTGTTCTGAAGCAGACTGCAGCTGGGGAACAAGGGTTTTCCAAATCCAGAAATCCCTTTAAACTCAATAAAACCCTTTAGGCTTATTAAAGTCCTTTAATGCTGGAAATCGGTGGTGGTCTGAGAACACAAGCGTCCCATAAGATCTTCTCACATATATGTATGCCTTTGAATGGACTTCAATACAAGATTCCTAATTTTGTTTGCAATGCATTACATTATAGCACACTTACATTGCCCGTGGCCACTCTCTCTTTATTAATCCTGGTAGTGCTTAACATGGCAAACAGTTTCCTAAAAAATACATAAACCAGAAAATATGACATGTAACGACAGACATTGAATAAAAAAAATTGACATGTCTTAAATGTTTGTTTTTTTGTGAGGAAGGAGTGAAATTAGATGTAAAATATATAATGTCTAATATAGTTTTATTAGGTCACTGCTTCGCCACTTCTGGTCACTTACAGAAACAAGACAGTGAGTGAAGTGGGTGACTGCTTATTTCAATAACTAAGCCACCCCCTGCTCTATGCACCAGAGTAGCCAGTCCCCTGCTCTTTCTATGTAGTACAGTAGCCAGCTCACTTTTATTTCTATGCACCAGAGTAGCAAGCCCCTTGCTCTTTCTATGCACCAGAGTAGCCAGCCCTCTGCTCTATGAACCAGAGTAGTAAGCCCTTTGCTCTTTTTGTGCACTAGAGTAGCCAGCCCCCTACTCTTTCTATACACTAGGGTAGCCAGGCCCCTGCTCTTTCTATGCATTAGAGTAGCCAGCCCCCTGATTTTTCTATGCACCAGAGTAGCCAGCCCCCTTCTTTTTCTATGCACTAGAGTACCCAGTCCTCTTCAGTTTCTATGCACTGGAGTAGCCATCCCCCTTATCTTTCTGTGTAGTAGACAGCCCCCTTCTATTTCTATGTACTACAGTAGCAGGCCCCCTTCTCTTTCTATGCACTGCAGTAGCAAGTCCCCTTCGCTTTCCATGCACTGGAGTAGCCAGCCCCCTTTTCTTTCTATGTACTACGGTATACGCAAAAATTATGGCTTGATTTCTTTGCCTGTATGGATTGGATGGGTTGTTACCGACATCCGGTGAGAAACTCATAAATAGTGCCTTTAGAAATATTTTTACTTAGAAAATTGGTGACTTGTTCAATACTTATTTCACTCGCTGTATGTACAAATGAAAAAATAAAAAAAAAATACAGTATACATTGCATTCTGAATTAATTGACTACTATACCTTTCCTTATTAACCTTAGCATCGTCAGGAGGTTTTCTTCTTACATTTCCTGCATCCTTCATTTTCCTGGCTAAAAATAACATGCAGATTAATAATAATAATAATAATAATAATAATAATGTACATAATACATTCTGCAATGTAGCTTTAAAGGGGTTGTACAAAGGCTTTAATATTGATGATCTATCCTTAAGAGAGACCATCAAAGAAGAAAAAAAAAAACAAGCGCACATAGGGTTATACAGTATGAATATGTTATATTGAATGAAGTGTGGTATACATAAAAGGCTATAATAACATTGAATATAAAGGGAAAAAAAGAGAAATAAAAATAGATAAACACAAGATATCATTATTGCGGGCGCTGTAATTAAAAAAAGAAAAAGCACAACACATCTATAATTGCTAAAAGGAGAGAAACCTCACAAGGAGGTCTTTACAAACACTGTCATGGCAGCGTCAGGATCAGTGGAGACTATAGATTCTGGCCCTCTGCCTGACGACTTCTCTATTGTCTGTGATTACCGCAAACAGTCTTGGGCATCAGCCCACAGACTTCTAGTTCATAGGCAGGCTAGAAAAAGTTAAATCTGCTGGGCTGCTTGTTAGTCTCTTTTGATCACATGTTGTGGGGGAACCAGTCACATTTGCTCACTTCCTATCTATGTTGGCTGGACACTTCCTTTAATGCCAGCTATAGCTTCTCTATACTGGTCTGATGAGGTGTTATGATCCAGACTTACTGGTGGTTGTTGTACTCTATTGCTGTGAGCAGTTGTTGTGTTAACACTTATTGCTGCCTTACTTCTCTTGCTTTTCTCCTTAGTTTTTTACGGTTTGTTGCTGTGAGTTTGCAGTGTGTCTGAGTTTTGTTTTTTCTGTGTCTGTCTTAGTCTGAGTTACCATCACACTCCTGCCCCTTTCGCCTCTGGGGAAGGGAGTGGGGGAGTCGGGGGGGGGGCAGATTAGCTCTGGTCAGGAGAGTAGTAGGCACGGAACTCCAGCATCTCAATCATTAGGGGTAATCCGTAGGTTAGGGTTAGCCTAGGGTCCCCTAGCATGAGGGACAGTATAGGGGCCCCCTGTCCCTCGCTATCCTGCAGTCACATCATGACAATAAGGGATACTTAAATTCATAAACACCAATGTGAAAAAGAAGAAAAAACGGATTTTTGTGCACTCACCGTAAAATCGTTTTCTCTTAGCCATCATTGGGGGACACAGGACCATGGGTGTTATGCTGCCTATCCATAGGAGGACACTAAGTAGATGCAAAAGCATAGCTCCTCCTCTGCAGTATACACCCCCTGGCCGGGCCAGGCAGTCTCAGTTTTAGTACACAAGCAGTAGGAGAAAAAAAAGCATTAAAAACTTCTCAACAGAGGAACATGAGAAAAGAAGAGTCAAAACCAAATAAGGTACTGAGAGAACCAAGGCCCCGCAGGGCAACAGGGTGGGTGCTGTGTCCCCCAATGATGGCTAACAGAAAACGATTTTACGGTGAGTACACAAAAATCCATTTTTCTCTGACGCCTCATTGGGGGGGACAGGACCATGGGACGTCCTAAAGCAGTCCATGGGTGGGAAACATAAAAGAAGACAACACAACCCAAGGACTAGGAACCAGTCCCATACAGCCTGGAGCGCCTACTGAGAGAGGTGCTCTACTGCCGTTTGCAGAATTTTCCTACCCAGATTTGCCTCAATTGAAACCTGGGTATGGACTCTGTAATTCTTTGAAAAAGTATGTAGGCTAGACCAGGTCGCAGCCTTACACACCTGTTCCACTGAAGCCTGATGCCGAATGGCCCACGAAGCGCCAACTACTCGCGTGGAATGAGCCCGCAGCCCACTAGGAATGACGAACAAATAGTCCGTTTTCCTAAAGGGGGCTGTCCTGGATATTTAATATCTGAAAGCTCTGACGAGGTCTAACGAATGCAGAGACCTTCCCACCCTATGAACCGGGTGTGGACAAAATGAAGGCAGAACAATGTCCTCGTTCAAATGAAACGGGGTAAGAACCTTTGGAAGGAAATCCGGAAGGGGGCGCAGAACCACCTTGTCCTGGTGAAAGATCAGGAAAGGCTTGCGGCAATAGAGTGCTGCTAGCTCCGAAACCCGTCTGATGGACGTAATTGCCACCAGGAATGTTACCTTCCAGGACAGAAGAGCAAGGGAGGATTCCTTGAGGGGTTCAAAGGGAGACCACTGGAGACCGTCCAGAACGAGGTTGAGGTCCCATGGGTCCAGCGGCCGTTTGTACGGGGGAACTAGATGGGAAACGCCCTGGAGGAAGGTCTTGACTTGCGGTTTTTGAGCCAGGCGGCATTGGTAGAAGATTGAGAGCGCTGAGACCTGCCCTTTAAGGGAACTGAGAGCCAACCCCGCTTGCAAGCCAGACTGTAGAAAGTCGAGAATTCTGGGGATGGCCAGAGGCATAGGCTGGACGTTAGTTTCTCTGCACCATGAAAGGAAGATTTTCCACGTACGGTGGTAAATGCGGGATGAAGCAGGCTTTCAGGCGCTGATCATGGTGGAAATAACCGCGGGGGAGAATCCCGCTCTTGTTAATACCCAGGTCTCAATGGCCATGCCGTCAGCTTCAGGGCTCTGGAGTTCTGATGGGAAATGGGCCCTTGGGTCAGCAAGTCTGGGATGTCTGGAAGGCGCCACGGTGCGTCTGTGAGAATTTGTACTAATTTGGCGTACCAGGCGCGCCTGGGCCAGTCCGGTGCTATCAGTATCACCGGGACTCCCTCTGCCTTGATCTTCCTGATCACCCGCGGCAGCAGGGGTAGAGGTGGAAATATGTAAGGCAGGCGGAAGTGGTCCCAGGAGCAGACTAGAGCATCCGCGCCGATAGACTGCGGGTCGCGTGACCTGGCTATGAACGCGGGTACCTTTGCATTCAACCTTGAGGCCATTAGGTCCACGTCTGGTGTGCCCCAGCGAGTGCAGATGTGTAGAAACACATCTGGGTGGAGAGACCATTCTCCGGCGGCCAGGCCTTGGCGACTTAGAAAGTCTGCTGCCCAGTTCTCTACCCCCGATATGTGTACCGCTGATATCACTGATCCCGTCGATTCGGCCCAGCTGAGGATCTTGTGGGCCTCGAGATAAGCCGCTTTGCTGCGGGTGCCCCCCTGCCGATTGATATAGGCTACAGCTGTCGCATTGTCCGATTGGACTCGAATCTGACGACCCGCTAGCAGAGGGCAGAACGCTCTGAGCGCGAGGAAGATCGCGCGGAGTTCCAGGGTGTTTATGGGTAGGGAAGACTCCTGGGGCGTCCAACGTCCTTGAGCAGTGTGGTGCCGGTACACTGGTCCCCAGCCTAGGAGGCTGGCGTCCGTGGTCAGGACCAGCCAGTTCACTGGGAGAAAGGATCTCCCCTTCGATAGGGATGAGGACCGAAGCCACCAGCAGAGTGCGTACCTGACTGAAGGCGTCAGGTGTCTGTCCAGGGAGAAGGGGCTCTTGTCCCAGGCCGCTAGAAGGGCTAGCTGCAGTGGGCGGAGGTGCAGTTGAGTAAAGGGTACTGCTTCCATAGCCGCCACCATCCTGCCGAGCACCTTCATGCTGAATTGATTGGAGCGAGACGGAGGACGTAGAAGGCAGCGTACCGCTCATTGAAGAGCCCCCCTTGTCCAGGGGGAGATAGATCAAGCCCCGACGGGTGTCCAGGGACATGCCCAGGAAGGTGATGGATCGTGATGGGACCGGGGATGATTTGTCCAGATTCACTAGCCACCCTAAGCGGGATAGGGTGTCCACAGTGATCTCTACGCTGGTTGAGCAGTCGCGGAAGGAGGGGGCCTTGATGAGGAGGTCGTCCAAGTAAGGGAGAACGATTACTCCCCTGGCGTGAAGGACGCTCATGGCAGGCGCCATGACTTTGGTGAAGACCTTTGGTGCGGTGGCAAAGCCGAAGGGTAGAGCTACGAATTGAAAGTGGGAGTCCTGAATTGCAAAGCGGAGGAACTTTTGGTGATCTGGGGCGATGGGTATGTGCAGGTACGCGTCCTTGATGTCTATGGAGGCGAGGAATTCCCCTTCGACCATGGATGCAATAATGGACCTTAGGGACTCCATTCTTAATCTCCGTACGTGCACATGTTTGTTCAGATGTTTGAGGTCCAGGATGGGTCGAACTGACCCATCCTTTTTGTGGACCACAAAGAGGTTGGAATAAAACCCCCGAACTTCTCGTCATCTAGGACAGGTATTATCACTCCTGCTGTTAGAACCGACTCGGGGGTCGGGTCCAAAATTCTATGTGGTAACGGGAAGACACAAGGTCTCGCACCCATTTGTCGTCTGAGGCGGCAGCCCAGATGTGATGAAAGAGCCGCAGTCGACCTCCTACAATGAGTATGTCTTCCGGGGCGCCGAAGGAGTCATGAGGGGGGAAAACGTCGTGGCCGAGTCTCCCTAGTCCTGGACTGTTTTGGTCTAGGCTGCCATGACGAAGTAGGTTTCGGGGAGAGCTGAGAAGGTCGGTCCCTGTGTAGCCCGCGGCTGGTGGAGTGGACAGCACGGGGTGTCGACCAACCAAATGAGTTCTGAAAGGAGCGGAACGAGGACTGTGGACGTCTGGTGAAGGACGTCCTGGACTTCAGCTGGGGGAGGGAGGTACTCTTTCCTCCCGTGGCGTCAAAAATGAGCTTGTCCAGACGTTCGCTAAACAATTGGTCTGGTAAAAAGGGGAGGCCCGTGAGAGACTTCTTGGAGGCAGAGTCCGCTCGCCATTGTCGGAGCCAAAGAGCTCTACGGATGGCTATGGTATTTGAGGCGGCAAACGCTGTGCAGGTAGCAGCGTCCATGGAGGCCTGCATGAGGTACTCCGCCGCAGCGGCAATTTGAGCTGTTACCTCTGTGAAGGTATGAGTGAACTGGGATTCCTCAAGCGAAGTGTTAAGGGATTCTGCCCAGACCGAGATCGCCTTTGCGACCCACACAGAGGCAAAGGAGGGCGAGAGGGAGGATCCCGCAGCCTCAAAAGCAGAGCGGGCGAGGTGCTCCACCTGTCTGTCTGTCGGGTCCTTGATGGAGGAACCATCGGGTAAAGACAGGAGCGTCTTTGTGGTAAGGCGGAAGACCGGGGGGGGGTCGACCGAGGGCGGATCGGACCAGCCCTTAGGGGCAGGTGAGGCAAAAGGGTACCGGGACTCCATGAGTTTTCGGTTACCGAAGCGCCTGTCAGGCTTCTCCCTTTGCTTTGTGAGTATACCCTGAAACTCAGGGTGATCAGCGAAAACCTTTTGGGGTTTCCTTGCCCTCTTAAAGGAGACCGCATGTTCAGTTGTAGTGGATGGGGGATCCTCCACATGCAGAGTTTGGTTGATTGCTGCCATAAGGGAGTCTATTGCAGTTTGATCATCTGGGTGGCTGAAACCAAGGAATCCTCCTGGTACAAACAGCATTCTCCCTCCTCCAGCTCTTCAGAAGCCGTGGAGCGTGTGGGAGAGCCTGCCCTGTGTGCTACCGAGGGAGAGCCCGCTGGAGACACCCGGCCGTGTGCTCTTTTCCTGATCCCTGCAACCGGTGAAGCATGTGCCCGGATTACCTCAGAAGGATCCTCCATAGGGGTATCCTCAGGCTGTGTTCCGTCCAGGGACCCAGAAGGGTGTGGAGGACAACATTGCATAGCCAGCACCAGGTTCTGTGACAGTTTTTCCATGGATTGCGACAGAAACTGTGCCCATTCCGGTGGGCTGGGAGCCCTAGGCTCTGGGCTGACAGTTGCGGCGGTGGTGGTAGGGGGGTCTTGGAGGGCTATAGGGGTACAGGACTCACAGAGAGAAGACGTGTGTTTACGTGGTAGCTCAACGTGGCAGGCAGTGTAGGCTGAATAATAGACTATGTGAGCCTTAGCCCTCTTAGTGCCTTTTGAATTTTGCATGTTCCTGATAGGAGTATGCTAGGAGGGGGAGCAATGCTCAGTAGAGCTACAGTTAGCAGCACCTTACCAGAATCAGTCAATGGCTGGAGATCTTCCCACGCTTTCCTGGGGGGTGGGGCTTATCGCGGCCGTGGGGGGGAGCGGGGCTTAGCGCTAAAAGAGCGCGAAGAAGTAGTCAGTGTGCCCCCCGCTGTGGGTAGTAAAAAACGTCGGGAAAGGAGCTTCTGATAGTTTTCCTCCCTCTCCCTCTAGTCAGCACACAGCGTGTCACTGGTGGTTATCAGCCGCCTTTTCTCCTAGATCAAATAAACAGAGCAGATAATAAACAGCGTGAGTCCCTGAGCTCTGTGATTCTCTAGCCACCCCCTCCCCCCTGCCACCGGGAAATTATCTGTGCAGGAGTTTGCAGACAGGAGGGACTTCCCCCTCCTCCAGCCAGCAAGCTAGGGAAAAGTTAACACTGTGTGTTCTGGATTCCTTTGGTTCTCTTCCTGGCATTAGCAAGGGACTTTCTCATAATAAAAACTGTATATTCAGCCCTGGAAGCCTTTCCTGCACAGCGTTTTCTCCCTTTGTCTGGGAAACCAGTCAGGGGGGATCTCACCTTAAACACTGCTTCAATCCAGGCAGTGACAATAGCAGAGTCAGTTTGCTGTATCCGGTCACAACGGTGCCATATTCAACTCAGAGCCTGCAAAGAGGTGCTGAGGAATTGTGCCTCTGCCCTGGGCTTTGGAAAATCGGTGTCTATGGAACCCGTCGTCCAGCCCAGGATCCAGCGTCACGGGAGGGGGTACGTGTAGGCAACACTTCACGTTCCCGCCCGTTGATGGTAGTGGGAGATCGGTCCCAAAAGGAAACAGTCGCCCTCAAAAAATAACAAACCTTGAAAGGAAGTGCCTCCTATAGACCCTAAGCTAAAACGGAGACTGCCTGGCCCGGCCAGGGGGTGTATACTGCAGAGGAGGAGCTATGCTTTTGCATCTACTTAGTGTCCTCCTATGGATAAGCAGCATAACACCCATGGTCCTGTGTCTCCCAATGAGGTGTCAGAGAAAACTAAGATAGTGCTTGGATTTCTATGAGCAGCGGAATAGATTATCAACAGATGGCATCAGAACAAATAATCATCGCTGGTGCTTTAGTGATAATAAAAAAAAAATTGAAAAAAAAAAAAAAATGTATGTAATGTTAGTGAATTATCTGTTCATGAAGTGGGGAAATAGTATTTGAGCAAAGTGTCTAGCGGTGAGAAGTATCAGAATGCTGCAACTGATCTCAGAGCCAACAAAGGGGAAAGTTGTTTCACAGCCTTGTAGGGTTGTGCACGTGTGAATAGTGTCCGTGTGATCAAAGTGTTGTGGAAGAACTCTGTGTTCAGATATAATAAATCCAAAAGGTCCAAAAGGTTTTCTTTTTCTAAATTCTATCCACTCTTGAAGTTATACAGGATTTTTTTTTTTACTATCTGCCTAAAAAAAATTACAGGCAGGTATTTACTGAAAGAGACACCTAACTGCCTGTACTACCTGGCAACAGCACCAAGCGATCATCATCAACCGCTCCTGCCGGTGAGTTAGCTGCTCTACATCAACAGTGCGGCTCATCTGTCGAAGGAGAGTGACTGCTAACACCATGCTGATGGACATCCGGCATCCCACAGTTGGGAGCCGGATGTCAACCAGCATGATATGATGTCAGTAGTCATGCCTCATCAAGATCAAAAAAGATGCTGCTGCTTTGCTGACGTGATGTCAGCTAAAGCTTCTAAATCGCAGGCAAGGGACTGCAGTCTTTGACCACTTTGTGCGGGTAGAGATTGGCGACGGGCACAACGGCCAAATGCTTAGGCATATCGTAAAAAAATAAATAAATAAAAATCCGAGATTTTAAGTACATTCATAATATTCTCTTGAGCAGCTCAGAGCTCTGTAGGATCCTTACTTCCTGGTCTCTAACAGGGCGGCTCTCCTCCTTGAGTGTCAGTTCTGGTGAGTAGCAGAGCTGTAGTATTAGTAGAACTATAAATCTCAGCACAAATTCTGCTGTAACTCATTCAGCTATCAGGGTTTTGTTCTGGAATGCATAGTTATCACTGTATTGACACAGAGATAACAGGACATTTGAAAAAGCATACAGCTCCAGACAACAAGAGCTCTGTAGGGGGGCCGCTCTGAAAGCAGCCAATGGTGGGGGTTGATGGTTTTGCAAGATTCCAAAATACAGTTTGTTTACTGAAGAGGAGAAGAGAGAAGAGCAGCTAACTGCTGTATAGAAATGAATGGAAAGGAGAGATGACTTGAATGTTAAGAGTTAACTTCTCTTCTGGAATATATCTATTGCACACACGCCCACTAGGATCTGGGCGGGCACTGGTGACCAAGCTCCATGGAAACTAGTTGTACACTGTGAAAGATAAAAGCGCTTATTCCATGAGAATTCTGACTTGCTTTTTCTGTCTGATAATAACTTGCTTATTTTCATGCTGCCTAACTAAACAATTTAATACCTTGAGAATACTCCTTTTAAAGAAAATATTGACCAAAAATGCTACTGTCTATATAGCCTCTTCTGATGCACAAGATAAAGGAAACTACACTCTGCACAATACATTATGCTGCAAAACTTGCATCCGTGCTGTATCCTCTTTTATGTAGGAAGAGGTAAAAAATAAATCTAGGGGAAAAAAAAGGAATAAAAATATACAGAATATGGATACAATTCCTTTATAGAAACAAGAATACAGCCTTTAATATTCCACAAAGGGTTAATATAAAAAAAAAAAAAAAAAAAAAAAAAAAGAATCAGACTGTATTAAGGGGGCCTCATTATTAAACGCCAATCTCAATCTTGGTTTGTGATACAAGAGAACATTTATTGAGACATTTTATTGTAGAAAAATAGCAAATACTTACAGGTTATCTCATCAAAACTTTCTTTACTTGTTCCAGATGCAGTTATCATATCGGCAAAGTTTTGTCGGGTAGAGACTAGCTCGGCGTATGTCCCCACCTGACCTATTCTCCCATCTTCCATCACAACAATGAGGTCCACTAGAGGGAGGACAGTCAGGCTGTGCGTCACCAGGATCCTGGTCTGCGGGCAAAAACACTAAAAATCAATCATCCAATAAATAGAACCCATTACCAGGTCAAAGTGAACAGATTTTGCTTTTATTTTTTCCTACTGAACTCTTGACTATGCAGTTTTTTTTCTATTTAATTCACCATATAGTTCCCGAGATATGGGAATCTTTATTTATTGTCTTTACTAAGGGGGCGAGGCTCATAGGTTCCTCAGGGGCGTGTTTTTAGGCTGCTCTGCTTAATTACAGTGAGCAACTACCACTTAGTAAAGACCATAAAAGCTCTAAATAAAAAGACCAATATCACTGGAACCCTATGGTAGATTTAAAGAGGTTGTCCACTACTTTTACACTGATGGCCTACCCTTAGAATAGGTTCAAGGGGACCTAGGTCACGCTATTGGGTCCCCCTGAACCTCTGAATCACCAAGATTGAAGGGTTAAGTGCTATTTAGAGGTGTCTTTACCTTTTTGTATGTCTCTCACACTGGTCACTTTATTAGTTAGACTACATATATGCACAGTGGCACTTTATCTTTACCCCAGCATCTGATTTTGTGCTAGCACATGTTGTGTTGTCTATATATTTACATGGTGAATCTTGGGATCAGGGTATTAGTCATACATCCCATGCAATTGTCTGTCCCTCTACAATGTTTCCCTCTGGTGAAAGTTGTGTTTAGTGGTGCTTATTGCTTGGTGCAGTTGTGGAGTGGACCCCTATTATGTTGTTCTTCCTTCATGCTCTTGTTTTTCTCCAGAATTTATTATTGTCTTTTCCTTTGTGTGTGCTGTGTGACAGAGATTTGGTTTTCCCTTGTCTATCTTTTTTTGTGGTTTCAAAAATACTCCTGTCTCCCACTGCCCCCAGGGAGGGATGAATCAGATCAGGACTGGTCAGGAGCAGGGCCAGTAAGGAGACTCAGGCCTCTCCACCATTAGGAGTATCCCTGAAAAAAGGGGTAGCACAGGGCCCCCTAACTTGAGGGACAACTTAGGAGCACAGGTTCCCCCCCTATCCCAAAGTCATCATTACAACATAATGTCCTGAGAAAATAGCAGACTATTGAGTCACAAGGCTAAAAGTCTTGTCACGTGCGATCCAGATGTGAAGTTCTGATTGATTCTACATAAAAATATATGTCATATGATGTGTTATCTTTTGATCTGTAATTGTTTTAAAGTTAATGACAAATTTGATAAATCGTCAAGAACTACAGCGCCACCTACAGGTTAAATAAGAGTAAACTTGGGAACAAAAGTACGGAAATACAAAATATACAAAGATAGAAACTCTTATTTTGTTAATAATATTACACAAATGACCTGTCAAATGAACTATGTGATGATGTGTAATATTTACTACTGTGTTCAGTCTTCCATAATATGTGCATTCATGAATCACTTGAAGCATACATTTATACCTTATTTTTCAAAAGTCCATTATGTCCAATGGCTTTATCAAATAAATGCTTTCCCACATGCACATCGACGGCAGATAAAGGGTCGTCCAGCAGGTAGATGTCTGCGTTATTATATACAGCTCGTGCCAGGCTGACCCGCTGCTTCTGGCCACCACTTAGGTTGACACCCTGCAGGCAAAAAGATACACACAGATAGACAGACGGCACCCACAGACATGGCACTTTAATATTGACAATCTATACTAAAAAAAAAACAAAAGAAAAAACCCAAAAGTGGTAGAAGTCTCTTACTGAATAAAAACAAGGTTTATTGATATTGTGAGAGGCGGGAATTTTTTGGGTTGATGTTTACTATTTACCAAAATATTGCCTTGAGATATATACTTGTACAAAAATACAACTTCCGCTATCATCTTTTACATTGATATTGTTTTTGTTATTGTCCTAACATACATTTATTGTGGTGAGAGATTGTTAACACTGGCCTCAACAGCACACATTATTGTCCTAACATACATTTATTGTGGTGAGAGATTGTTAACACTGGCCTCAACAGCACACACCTGACCTTTTGTGTATTCTGTACCTTATTGTTAACTTTGCTGCACAGATCGAGACAAGATGAGCAGTCATCTCAATATCTTAAAAAGGTGCGTCAAGGCAATGACAGCTTTACTTTACTGTTGGAAGAATGGAAAATATAGAATGTAGTATTCTGCCTAATAAAGCTGTATACGCAACTCATTTTGTCACTTTCTCATCTTTCGAAGAAGGGTCTGGAATCTAAAAACGGTCCAAAAAATACATATAGATTTCTTTCTTGGCTTGTTCCTAGGGTTATTTGCAGAGCTGATTCAGAAAATTGTATGAACAGAACCACTAAGCTCTAGTTTCTTACATCTGGTTGAACTTATAAAGTTTAAGGGGTACTTTACACGTTGTGACATCGCTAGCATCGGCTAGCGATGTCCACTGCGATAGTACCCGCCCCCGTTGCACATGCGATATCTGGTGAATGCTGCCGTAGCAAACATTATCGCTACGGCAGCTTCACACGCACTTACCTGGTCGGCGACGTCGCGGTGACTGCCGAACAATCCCTCCTTCAAGGGGGAGTGCGTCACAATAACCGTGACCCCAGCAATATATCAGTAGCGATGTCGCAACGTGTAAAGTACCCCTTAGTCTTCGCACTAAAAATCTGTTCTGCAAAAAGTTGCGACTTTTTTTTACTTTTTTTTTTTTAAAAAAAAAGCAAAAGAGATAATACAAGATCCAAAATTTGAAGTAAGTAGATTTTAATGTACTACATATTTCTTTGATTAATAATATTTATATGGTGCCAAAATAAATGTTTCCTTCTTGCTTAAAAGAATGTTCAGTATCACCAAAAGTAGAAAAGATTGGGTAAAACTGGTGCCATTTTTTGGAATCAGCTGGGTCAAATATACCCATAAACAGGTCTAACATGTAAGGCACCCAAATGTGTACAATCTGTGACATATCTCTGGCAATTAACTTTTCTTAGCTGCCATGATATTTAAAAACCCCATTATATACAAATAATGAAAGCACATTAGTCGATTTTTTGTTACTAGATATATCCATCACAAAGCATTGCGATAAAGAAGTCTCGCTCACCCTCTCGCCAATCTCAGTTTGGTCTCCGTGTGGTAAGAGCTCCAAGTCCGGCAGAAGAGCGCACGCTTCTAGAACACTCTCATAAAATGCCTTATTCAGGGGCTGACCAAAGAGGATGTTCTCCTGAAATAATGCGTTCTGGATCCACGCTTGTTGTGACACATAGGCTACTGAACCCTAATTGTTAAACAAAAAAAATTAAAAAAAAAATCAGCATATTACAATTACTAGGGGGCTTTAAGACATCACTGATCTATTTGCGCTAGAGGTCTTAGGAGAAATTCTCCTGCTTTGGGCTGATGAGGAGCAAAAACCTCAAAATACAAGTCTGAAATAAGCGGTTTATATCTTAACTTAAGGCTCTTTAAAAGGGATCTGTCTCTAGTTTTTGCTACCACGTACGAGTGCAGCATGATGCAAGGGCAAGGAAGGGACCCTGAGCTGCTTGCTGCAGTTTTGATAAAATCACAGTTTTATCTCTTGCAGATCTAGCAGTTTTTTGAATG
Source organism: Anomaloglossus baeobatrachus (assembly GCF_048569485.1). Taxonomy (NCBI): domain Eukaryota; kingdom Metazoa; phylum Chordata; class Amphibia; order Anura; family Aromobatidae; genus Anomaloglossus; species Anomaloglossus baeobatrachus. The sequence goes on from NC_134354.1 coordinate 66,289,833, forward strand.
TTGAGCTCTCTATAACCCTGATCATACCACCAATTAACAATTTTTTGTATATACACTGTGCACACAGAAAGCTGTCAATAGGTGCTATGGCCAGGGTTATACAGAGCTCATGAATATGGGCCTACTTTTTCTAACATGTGACAGTGGTAAAGAGCTCACTGATACCAGCGCAGCCCTGTAATAGGAAACACCAGTGTAATAATTCAGTTCATGACATTTCATCCTCCTAAATATTCCACCATCACCTGTGAGTAACATTACTGACGAGCAGAAGAAACCAAAGAAAGTCAGTAGAAGAAGTGGAGACCTCGTAAGTTACAGAGTGGGGGACCGAGTGCTGAGGAGCAGAGGGTAGAAATTCACCAACTGCAGAGTCCAAACCTCCTATAGTATTAACATCAGCACAAACACTGCGCCCGCCGGAAGCTTCATGGCCGAACAGCTGCCGCCGCCGTACATCACCAAGCACAATGTCGAGTGTCGGATGAAGTGGTGTAAAGCAGCCACCACTGAAATATAAAGCAATGGATCAATATATACATGCTCTGCGGAGTCACGGATCATTCGTCTATTTGGCATCTGATGGATGCATCTGGGTTTGGTGAATGCCGGGAAAACGTCAGCTGAATTGTGTCAGATGTAAAGTATGGTGGAAGTGGGATAGAGCTATGGAGGTCTTTATCAGGGACTCACCTCGGCCCCTTAAGGGGGCTTTACACGCAATGACATTGCTAATGAGATGTCTTTGGGGTCACGGAATTCGTGACGCACATCCGACCTAGTTAGCGACGTCGTTGCGTGTGACAGCTAGAAATGACCGTTAACGATCAAAATTACTCACCTAATCGTTGTTTGTCAACACGTCGCTCTAATCCCAAATATCGTTGCTGTTGCAGGACGCAGGTTGTTCATCGTTCCTGCGGCAGCACACATCGCTATGTGTGACACCACAGGAACGAGGAACACCACCGTACCTGCGGCCGCCGGCAATGAGGAAGGAAGGAGGTGGGCGGGATGTTATAGCCGTTCATCTCCGCCCCTCCACTTCTATTGGGCGGCCAATTAGTGACGCCGCACGAACCGCCCCCTTATAAAGGAAGCGGTTCACCGGCCACAGCGTCGTCGCTAGGAAGGTAAGTCCGTGTGACGGGGCCTAGCGATGTTGTGCACCACGGGCAGCGATTTGCCCGTGACGCACAACCGACGGGGGCGGGTGCTTTCACCAGCGACATCGCTAGGGATATCGCTGCGTGTAAAGAAGCCTTTAGTGCATATGAAGGGAAATGCTAATGCTTCGGTGTACACAAGATTTTGGACAATTGCAGCTTCCAGCTTTGTGGGAACAGTTTGGGGATGGCACTTTTAACTTCCCCATGACTGTGCACAAAGTCCAAAGTTTGGAATAACAGACGGTAACTAAAAGGATTTTTACAATAAATTACATTTCATTTTTTATCCCAGTCATAAACTTCAAGCAAAGTGTGTGATATCCTCGTTACACAGGAAAGGAACGTAAAAGGTAGACTTACTTGTCTCTGAACAGATCCTTCTAGTGTATACATCTCCCCGAAGATTGCAGATAGTAAGGACGATTTTCCAGACCCAACCTGGCCAACAACAGCGACCAAGGCTCCTTCAGGAATCTTAATATGAAGACTGAAATGGGGGGAAAAAAAAAACTACATTATGTCTCAGTTCTCAGGAATTAATGGGGTTCTCTGATGCCTCTCACCTCCACATTGGGAGGTATTGGGCATTGATGATGTTGTGCAGACGGGAGCCAGGACGTGTGCACACCGCCTAATCATATGAATAGGACAGGCTCCAGATATCTCTAACATTTTCAACAGGTTATTACAATTTTGCCAAAGAAAATCTGATCACTGAGTAATGAAGAGTTACAGAATTTTCCTGTATACTTTCTGTGTGAATTGAAGACTGTTTTGAAGATCTCTGTTTGCTGTCATCTAAAAGGAACCTGTCACACAGAGATTTTCACTAAACATTGTGAACCGTCGTGGCGGCATCGGGTCCTGTTCACATTGCAGATTCTCTCTGCCTGAGAGATTCTCTGGTGTCTGGGATCAACACAGATAGACTTGGGCATCGACTTGCTGTCTGCTGATTCACAGTCAGGCTAGCAAGAGTTAGGCGAGCTTTGCACGTTGCGACATCGCAAGCCGATGCTGCAATGTCGCACGCGATAGTCCCCGCCCCCGTCGCAGGTACGATATTGTGTGATAGCTGGCGTAGCGAAAATTATCGCTAAGCCAGCTTCACATGCACTCACCTGCCCTGCGACCGTCGCTCTGGCCGGCGACCCGCCTCCTTCCTAAGGGGGCGGGTCGTGCGGCATCATAGCGACGTCACACGGCAGGCGGCCAATAGCGGCGGAGGGGCGGAGATGAGCAGGATGTAAACATCCCGCCCACCTCCTTCCTTTTGCATATCCTACGGGAGCCGCGGTGACGCCGGTAGGAGATGTTCCTCGCTCCTGCAGCTTCACACACAGCGATGCGTGCTGCCGCAGGAGCGAGGAACAACATCGGACCGTAGCGTCAGCGTAATTATGGATTACGCCGACGCTGTACCGATGATACAATTACGACGAGTTTGCGCTCGTTAATCGTATCATCTAGGCTTTACACACTACGATGTCGCATGCGATGCCGGATGTGTGTCACTTTCAATTTGACCCCACCGACATCGCACCTGCGATGTCATAGTGTGCAAAGCCCGCCTTAATCTCTGCTGTTCTGCTTGCTCCTTTGCTCACATGTTGTAGAGAGGCCTATGAAATACACCCCCTCTTATTTATGCTAGATGAAACCTTCCACCCATGCCAGTTATACTTTATTCTATGTTGGTCTGTGAGATGTAGTGTCCCAGACTTACTGGTGAAATTTGTGTTCATTGCTTGGTGTCTTTGTGGAGTTTACCCTTGTAGTTTTGTAGCTTCCTTCCTGCTCTTGTTTTTCCTCCTGAAGTTACGGTAATATCTGCTAGTCTGCTTGTTTGCTCTTTTTGATCAACTGTTGTGAGGGAGCCTATCATATCCGCTCCCCGCCTATATATACTGGCTGGGTCCTTCCTCCTATGCCAGCTATAGCTTCTCAGTTATCAGTTGCTTGTAGCTCTAGTTGCATTGTGCGGTTGTGGAGTTTACCTCATGTGACATTTGTTGCTTCTTTCCTATTCTTGTTTTCCTCCTGAATCTCTAATAGTCCTATCCTGTGTGTCAGAGTTTTGGTTTTCCGTTGTTTATCTTCAGATGTGTTTAACATCACACTCCTGCCCCATCTGTCCCTGGTGTGAGGGGGAGATCAGCGTAGTACTGGTCAGGAGCAGGGCCAAGAATGGGACTCAGGTATCTACAACATCAAAAGTATGAAATGCAGGAGAAAATTGAGTAAAAAAATGCACATCCATAAACGATGTTCAATAGAAAATTACAAAAGTTTATTAAAAACAATATTAAAACAAGAATCCACAACCAAAATTTTAATATTTTTTAATCTTGTTATTAATAAACTTTTGCAATTTCCTATTGAATATTGTTTACTGACGTGCATTTTTTTACTCCATCTTCTCCTGCATTTCATTAATTGTTCTGGTGTTATGCTCTGTATATATCATCTTAATTATTTTGCATGGCATTTATCTTAGCCATGCTTGTTTGGAATTTTGTTTTGAACATCAGGAGTATCCCTGAGGTTTGGGATAGCATAGGGCCCCCTAGCATGAGGGACAGCATAGAGGCCTTTATCCCTCATTATCCAACAAGTCACATCGTGACAGAATATTTAAAGTTCACTTCTAGTGGATAAAAATCTCTCCCGCTTACGTGATGATCGGCAACACCTATACAAAATCTAAGAGATCCCCTGAAAATAAGCCCTAGCACATCTTTTTGAGACAAGAATTAAAAGAGGTTGCATACATGTGTGTGTTGTGTGTGTGTGTGTGTATAACATACAGTGTATATAGCATTCACATTTATAAATCCTAGATGTACAGATGAGTTATCATAGGTGTTAAAAATATCAGCAATCGCCAATGAACGAGCTAAATGCTGTTCATTCATTGGTTGATGGGATTGTTTATGGTGGAACAAAATTGCTGGTTCTCAGCAGCTCATCACCCAATGCAAACTACAGAAGTCTTGCTAATAACATCATACTTTAGGACACAGATTAATCTATAATGATCGCTCTGTGCCCATAATTGGTACTGATCCTGTGTAAAGAGGCAGAGAAACAAGAAGTGAATGACTTCAATATTGTCGAAATTGCACTTATTTAATGGTCTGGCCTTAGCGCATGTAGATGTATCCTAAATGATTGAGTGTGGTGGTGTAATATGTGAGCATTTAGGGCCTTACTTTAAACTTGTGCCCTGACCCTAAGGCTATGTGCACACGAAGGTTTTTGGGGCAGTCATGTAATGTGTGTGCTGAACTCACTGCACGCTGCTCATTCACTTCTGTATACACTGAGCTCTTGTGCTCCCCCTAATGGTGACCACAGGCAAACAAAAGAATAACTTTTTTAGGATTTGTAGCTCTGTATTAGAAAACTGAAACTCAGACCACACTAAGGATAAGCAGCATTAACTGATGGGCATAGAATAAGACAGTATTAAGTGTTAGACAGTTATTACAGAGCACACCACCCTTTCTCTTAGGCTGGGGCCACAAGGGGACAACTGCGATCCTTGCATGACACTCGGGTCACGCTGGCAGCACAGCGGTAGCCGAGAGTCAAGCGAGCATCACTGCGATTGAGGTCCGATCATGCGATCGGACCTCAGCTGCGGGGGGCGGGCCGGCATTGAGGAGAGGCGGGCAGGCGCTGCGGAGGGGAGGGAGGGATTTATCTCCCTCTCTCCTCCGTTGCCAGCTATTGCCATTCTTGCTCTGAACTCGCGGTACACCGGTGTAATGCGAGTGCAGTGCGATTTTTCTCTCGCCCCCTAGACTTGAATGGGTACGAGAGAAACAAGACTCGTATTACACTCGCAGCATGCTGTGACTGTTTTCTCGGTCCGATTAGGGCTGAGAAAATAATCGCTCATGTGTGCGGGCCCATAGAGTAATATTGGTCTGAGTGGAATGCGATAAAACATTCCACTCGCTTCGATTTTCATGCCGTGTGTCTTAGGCCTTACTCTTTTAGAATGGAGGCTCCACTTGTTTCCCACTGGAAGGATGCACCGAGGAATCCAACAGCGTGATCTGTACTCGTGATAAAACGCAGAACAAAATGTGTTAGTAAAATCACCATTAAATTACATTTTTATTTGTTATTTTTTTGTTTCCACTTACTTCCTTTGTAGTTTGTTTCAATATTTTCAGGAGTGAGTTCTTCACCGCAAAGAAAATGTTGTAGGCGATTTAGAGAAACTCGAGTCTAGAAAAGGAACCAGAAAAGTGGAAGGGTTTACATGTAGCGGCTGGTACGTTCCTTATCCTTTCAGCAGTGATTACATTTTACATAGGGTCTGTTCACACTGTGCCTATTTCCGGTGGTTAAAATGTCCATTTCTTAAGCAGAAAACACTTCCGGAATCACTCCTTTTCTCTGGTATTTTGGAATTCTGCAGCATCTAAATTTTTTTTTTTGCTCTTTGTGGTAACTTCATGATTGCATTTTTTATTTTATTTTCAACATTTTTTGAGCAGCTTTTTATTGGGGTTTTTTTGGACATTTTTGAAATCCAATAATAGAGAAAAAAACACTAATATTCTTGGAAGCAAAAATGCTGACAAAATGTTGAAAAACAACGGGGCAACTTTTAGCCTTCCCATTGACTTCTATGGTAAAGTGTGGAGCATCTTCCTAGCGGAAAACACCAGAAAAATGGACGTGTCACTTCTTTGCTTAGCTCCATTAAAAGCATGAACATACAAATGAATAGGAAGAGAATTTTGATTGATTCGCTTTTTCATCTTTTTTTTACTAAGTGGTCATGGCCACAAAAAAAGCAGAAAAGAAGGGAATTTTGTTTACTTACCGTAAATTCCTTTTCTTCTAGCTCCTATTGGGAGACCCAGACAATTGGGTGTATAGCTTCTGCCTCCGGAGGCCACACAAAGTATTACACTTTAAAAAGTGTAACCCCTCCCCTCTGCCTATACACCCCCCCCGTGCATCACGGGCTCCTCAGTTTTGGTGCAAAAGCAGGAAGGAGGAAACTTATAAATTGGTCTAAGGTAAATTCAATCCGAAGGATGTTCGGAGAACTGAAAACCATGAACCAAAAGAACAATTCAACATGAACAACATGTGTACACAAAAGAACAACGCCCGAAGGGAACAGGGGCGGGTGCTGGGTCTCCCAATAGGAGCTAGAAGAAAAGGAATTTACGGTAAGTAAACAAAATTCCCTTCTTCTTTGTCGCTCCATTGGGAGACCCAGACAATTGGGACGTCCAAAAGCAGTCCCTGGGTGGGTAAAAGAATACCCTGATAAAAAGAGCCAACAACGGCCCTCCTCTTACAGGTGGGCAACCGCCGCCTGAAGGACTAGCCTACCTAGACTGGCATCCGCCGAAGCATAGGTATGCACCTGATAGTGTTTCGTGAAAGTGTGCAGACTAGACCAGGTAGCTGCCTGACACACCTGCTGAGCCGTCGCCCGGTGCCGCAATGCCCAGGACGCACCCACGGCTCTGGTAGAATGGGCTTTCAGCCCTGAAGGAATCGGAAGCCCAGAAGAACGGTAGGCTTCAAAAATCGGTTCCTTGATCCACCGAGCCAAGGTTGACTTGGAAGCCTGCGACCCCTTACGCTGGCCAGCGACAAGGACAAAGAGCGCATCAGAACGGCGCAGTGGCGCCGTGCGAGACACGTAGATCCGGAGTGCTCTCACTAGATCTAACAAATGCAAATCCTTTTCACATTGCTGAATTGGATGAGGGCAAAATGAAGGTAAGGAGATATCCTGATTGAGATGAAAAGGGGACACCACTTTGGGGAGAAAGTCCGGGACCGGACGCAGAACCACCTTATCCTGGTGAAATACCAGGAAGGGGGCTTTGCATGACAGCGCTGCAAGCTCTGACACTCTTCGGAGTGATGTAACTGCCACTAGAAATGCCACCTTCTGCGAAAGACGTGATAGAGAGACATCCCGCAGCGGCTCAAAAGGTGGTTTCTGAAGAGCCCGTAGAACCCTGTTGAGATCCCAGGGTTCCAGCGGACGCTTGTAAGGTGGAACTATGTGGCAAGCTCCCTGCAGGAACGTGCGGACCTGCGGAAGCCTGGCTAGACGCTTTTGTAAAAACACGGAAAGCGCCGAGACTTGTCCCTTGAGAGACCCGAGAGACAAACCCTTGTCCATTCCGGATTGAAGGAAGGAAAGAAACGTGGGTAAGGCAAACGGCCAGGGGGTAAACCCCTTATCAGAGCACCAGGCTAAGAAGATCCTCCAAGCCCTGTGACAGATCTTGGCTGACGTTGGTTTCCTGGCCTGTCTCATAGTGGCAATGACCTCTTGAGATAACCCTGAGGACGCTAGGAGCCAGGACTCAATGGCCACACAGTCAGGTTGAGGGCCGCAGAATTCAGATGGAAAAATGGCCCTTGAGACAGCAAGTCTGGTCGGTCTGGGAGCGCCCACGGTTGACCCACCGTGAGGTGCCACAGGTCCGGGTACCACGACCTCCTCGGCCAGTCTGGAGCGACGAGGATGGCGCGGCGGCAGTCGGACCTGATCTTGCGCAACACTCTGGGCAGCATTGTCAGAGGAGGGAATACATAAGGCAGTCGAAACTGCAACCAATCCTGAACTAAGGCGTCCGCCGCCAGAGCTCTGTGATCCTGAGACCGTGCCATGAATGCCGGGACTTTGTTGTTGTGCCGAGACGCCATGAGATCGACGTCCGGCGTTCCCCAGCGGCAACAGATCTCTTGAAACACGTCCGGGTGAAGAGACCATTCCCCTGCGTCCATGCCCTGGCGACTGAGAAAGTCTGCTTCCCAGTTTTCTACGCCTGGGATGTGAACCGCGGAGATGGGTGGAGGCTGTGGCCTTTGCCCACAGCAGAATCCGCCGAACTTCTTGGAAGGCTTGACGACTGCGAGTGCCGCCCTGGTGGTTGATGTACGCGACCGCCGTGGCGTTGTCCGACTGTATGCGGATCTGCCTGCCCTCCAGCCACCGATGGAACGCTTTTAGGGCTAGATACACTGCCCTTATCTCCAGAACATTGATCTGAAGGGAGGACTCTGTCGGAGACCAGGTTCCCTGAGCCTTGTGGTGGAGAAAAACCGCTCCCCACCCTGACAGACTCGCGTCCGTCGTGACCACAGCCCAGGATGGGGGCAGGAAAGATTTTCCCTTCGACAGGGAAGTGGGAAGAAGCCACCACTGAAGAGAGGTCTTGGCTGCCAGAGAAAGAGAGACGTTCCTGTCTAAGGACGTCGACCTCTTGTCCCATTTGCGGAGAATGTCCCATTGGAGTGGACGCAGATGAAACTGCGCAAAGGGAACTGCCTCCATTGCTGCCACCATCTTCCCCAGGAAGTGCATGAGGCGCCTCAAGGGGTGTGACTGGGCCCGAAGGAGAGATTGCACCCCTGTTTGCAGCGAACGCTGTTTGTCCAGCGGTAGCTTGACTATCGCTGAGAGAGTATGAAACTCCATCCCGAGGTAAGTCAGTTGGTGTTCTCCTCCTCGGCTGGCCGTCCAGCTCCGTCCACTCCTCCAGTGCCGTTGCCTGCGCTACGCACCCTGCCAGAAGTCCTCCACCGGCAGAATGTGCTTAAAACATGGCTGTCGGCGTTCACAGGGGAGGAGGGAGCTGTGGGCTTAACTACAAAAGTGCGGGAATCTGGTGCCCCAGAGTGATTAGTGAGGGGGGCGGAGGACTGCTCCAGCCCTCACTGTCGGCGTCAGACCGACCGTCCCGCCCTTCCCCCTGACTGGCAGGCCCGGGGGCGGGAGTTTAAGGCACTAGGCCGCAAAAGCCGGGGACTAAAGTTAAAACCGCGGCCGGCAAGCAGGCGCGGTCGGCGCGGTAGTCCCGGTCTCATACCAACACCGCAGTCGCTGCAGCGTCTGAGGTCAAGGTGCTCCATGCACCGTCCCCAAGGGGACACAGAGTACCTGTAGATGCAGGGTCCTGTCCCTGATGATACTCCGTCTCCTGTCCGTCAGAATCCCACAGGGGCTGCGGATGGAGCCCGGTCCCAGTGCCTGGATGACCGGATAGGATCCCACTTCTCCCAGAGCCCCTAAGGGATGGGGAAGGAAAACGGCATGTGGCTCCGGCCTGTGTACCCGCAATGGGTACCTCAACCTTAACAACACCGCCGACTTAGTGGGGTGAGAAGGGAGCATGCCGGGAGCCCTGTTAGGGCCCTCTTTTCTTCCATCCGATATAATCAGCAGCTGCTGCTGACTAAAATGGGAGCATGAGTGCATGTGTGCCTCCTTCAACACAAAGCATAAAACTGAGGAGCCCGTGATGCACGGGGGGGTGTATAGGCAGAGGGGAGGGGTTACACTTTTTAAAGTGTAATACTTTGTGTGGCCTCCGGAGGCAGAAGCTATACACCCAATTGTCTGGGTCTCCCAATGGAGCGACAAAGAAAGACAGTGTGAACATACCCTTAGGGGTACTTTGCACGTTGCGGCAATCGCTACTGCGATATCGCCGGGGTCAAATCGAAAGTGATGCACATTCGGCGCCGGTAACGATGTCGCAACGTGTAAAGCCTAGATGCGCCGATAAACGATCGCAAAAGCGTCGTAAATCGGTGATCTGTGTAGTGTCGGTCATTTTCATAATATCGCTGCAGTGACAGGTACGATGTTGTTCCTCGTTCCTGCGGCGCACACATCACTGTGTTTGAAGCCGCAGAAGCGAGGAACATCTCCTTACCTGCCTCCACCGGCTATGCGGAAGGAAGGAGGTGGGCGGGATGTTTATGTCCCGTTCATCTCCGCCCCTCCGCTTCTATTGGCCGCCTGCCGTGTGACGTCGCTGTGACACCGCACGACCCGCCCCCTTAGGAAGGAGGCGGGTCGCCGGCCAGAGCGACGTCGCAGGGCAGGTAAGTGCATGTGAAGCTGCCGTAGCGATAACGTTCGCTACGGCAGCTATCACAAGATATCGCATGTGCGACGGGGGCGGGTACTATCACGCTCGGCATCGCTATCATCGGCTAACGATGTCGCAGTGTCCAAAGTACCCTTTAGTGTAAAACCTATTGCATACAGATAAGAAAGGCGTACAGCAGTGTAATTACCTGAACCACCGAGGAGATCACTGTGGGCAAATCAAACAATGGAAGCCGCAGGATATTAAATAACGATATTGTGGTAAAAACCTTGGAAGCCGTCAGGATATTTGCTTCATCAATTAAGAAATATACTCCAAATGTAGCAATGGAAACCTAAACAAAAAAAAGGATTGGAAATTACACATCTTGTCCAAAATGATTAATGGGCATTCAGAATTCAATGGGAAGCGAGCACAGTCAGCAGAAGCGGAGGAAGGGCCCAATATGCAAAGGAGGAGGCGAAACGTTGCACCGAACTCTTGGCCAAACCAAGGGTGCAACGAAGGCTTCTCATTTGTACAACCCCTGGCAAAAATTATGGAATCACCTGGCTCTGAGGATGTTTATTCAGTTGTTTACTTTGTTTAAAAAAGCAGATCACAGACATGGCACCAAACTAAAGTCATTTCAAATAGCAACTTTGTGTCTTTAACAAACACTAAAAAAAAAAATCATGAAAACATAAAGTGCAAGCTAGTAACGGTTACTTTTCAAGACCAAACAGGGGGAAAAAAATTATGGAATCACTCAATTATGAGGAAAAATTTATGGAATCGCCCTGTAAATTTTCATTCTCAAAACTAACACCTGCATCAAATAAGATCTGCTCATTAGTCTGCATCTAAAAAGGAGTGAACACACTTTGGAGAGCTGTTGCACCAAGTGGACTGACATGAATCAAGGCTCCAACACGAGAGATGTCAATAAAAACAAAGGAGAGGATTATCAAACTCTGAAAAGAGGGTAAATCATCATGCAATGCTGCAAAAGATGTTGGTTGTTCACAGTCAGCTGTGTCTAAAATCTGGACCAAATACAAACAACATGGGAAGGTTGTTAAAGGCAAACATACTAGTAGACCAAGGAAGACATCAAAGCGTCAAGACAGGAAACTTAAAGCAAGATGTCTCCAGTCTCCAAAACAAGAAATGCACAACAAAACCAATGAGGAATGAATGAGAGGAAACTGGAGTTAATGTCTGTGACCGAACTCTAAGAAACCGCCTAAAGGAAATGGGATTTACATACAGAAAAGCTAAACAATAAAAAGATGACTGTCTGAAGAGAACATGTAAATTTCCACAGTCATTGATGATATGGGGCTGCATGTCAGGTAAAGGCACTGGGGAGATGGCTGTCATTACATCTTCAATAAATGCCCAAGTTTACATTGAAATTTTGGACACTTTAATTATCCCATCAATTGAAAGGATGTTTGGGGATGATGAAATCATTTATCAAGATGATAATGCATCCTGCCATAGAGAAAAAACTGTGAAAACATTCATTAGGTCAATAACATGGCCTGCAAATAGTCCGGATCTCAATCCAATTGAAAATATTTGGTGGAAGTTGAAGAAAATAGTCCATGACAAGGCTCCAACTTGCAAAGCTGATTTGGCAACAGCAATCAGAGAAAGTTGGAGCCAGATTGATGAAGAGCACTGTTTGTCACTCATTAAGTCCATGCCTAAGAGACTGCAAGCTGTTATAAAAGCCAGAGGTGTTGCAACAAAATACTAGTGATGTTTTGGAGTGTTCTTTTGTTTGTTTTTCATGATTCCATATTTTTTTCTTCATAATTGGAGTGATTACATATTTTTTTCCCCCCTGTTTGGTCTTGAAAAATATCCGTTACTGGATAGCACATTATGTTTTCATGATGTTTTTTAGTGTTTCTTAAAGCCAGAAAGTTGCCATTTGAAATTACTTTAGTTTTGGGCCATGTCTGTGATTTGCTTTTTTTAAACAAAAGTAAACAACTGAATGAACAGTCTCAGAGCCAGGTGAGTCCATAATTTTTGACAGGGGTTGTATATGAGTTAAAAATAATTTTCTCAGGCACTATACCAGTAACATGTACAGTACTAGTATGATTGTTGCAGGGGCTAAGTCCCCTGTAACACTGTATAGCCCATTTATAGGGAATCTATCACCAGGTTTTTGCTCCCCCATCTGAGAGCAGAAATGCAGCAGGGACTAAAACTTAACTTTTACTAGTAAATAGATAAAATCAGTAATAATAATAATAGTAAGGTGCTTGTGCATAAATTGTGCAAACAACAACAAAATGCCACATGGCAGCGCATAGGCTTGATCTCACCCAAGCTTCAGCCATGGGCTGGACTGCACCTCGGTCCCAAGGTGAGAGGTCACAGGCCAGAAGGATCAGGTGGACAGGTATACTACAAACCCTGTCGTGCCCCGTGAATGAACTTCCGCCCTGACAAGGGCAGCACCCAAATAGAATGTCTGCCCCGCAACCAAAAAACAAACAATTCCTCCCAACGCGTTTCCCTCTCAGTAATGAGAGTTCCTCAGGGGAGACGGAGGAAAAAATTGGGAGAGATCGACCTGCAGTGGCAGGGATCAGCACAGGCCAACAAGGTGATGGACCTATGTGTGCTAGGCAAATGGTGGCGCTCAGTCTCTGATAGAACTCATGCCTTTATACACCCTTAAACAACGTAATGCCCCACATCTGTGCAAAAAGCCATACTTACTGCGAGCATGATGTAATCCGTTAGTCACCACCATGCCGGCGTCTGAGATCACTGCCAAAGCGACAGGTACCGCCCCCCTGCGTTCCAGGTTGGAGCGCATCGCGCCCAGATTGCACGCAGTCACAGACTGCATACAACAGTGCATAACGCGTATTTCCGCGCTCCACACTGGGACGCAGAAGAACCAATAGGAACCCTGCAAGGGAGCCCTCCCACAATCAGATATCATTCTGGGAAATCCAGACCGGAAGTCAGCGCAGATCCATCAACTGACGGCTAAGTTCACCAATCAGAGATGAAGCATCGGAAAAGGTCATTTCCGGTTATACTGACAGGAGCGTCCCTAGTGATATGTAAATAGGTCACAGTGGACCATACCCAAATCCCGGACATAGCGACCAAAACGGGAAAGCCGCTCGGTGTGCATACATCCTAGCAGCAGGCATGATTAACCCCATAGAGGGCGGTCATGCACAAAAGTGTAAAGCACAGATTGCAGTGGTCGCCAATGGTAACCAGCGACCAGAAGGCACAGTGGTGCCCATAGAAATCATGGAAAAAGGACGCACAATAAGCATGCCTGCCATATAATAGACAAACAGACAGGAGGGAGGGGAAGGGGAAAGGAGAAGACTGCCACAACATTTGTGAATAGAAACATGCAGGTGAAACACAAATATGAACAACATAGTAAGACACCATAATAAAAGGGAGAACAAGTAAGGAGAAATATCTATCCTTATTATATCCATAACTGGACCTAATCATAATAAAGAGAAGCCCAGCTAAAATGCAGGCTCCCTAAAGACCCCTGTCATCTTATAATAAAGAAGGGCCAAAATAGTGGGCTAGAAAGATTTTTGGTTAAAAGGCAAGGCTAAACCTTCCACACGAGCAGATCAGCCAGCGGCCAAACGGAGACCTAGCAAATAAAGCAGCCATAGTTGATTTGATAATTGAGGCCATCAGGATGGCAGGTTTTAAGACGAAAGATCATCCTGGCCTCTTTTTGTATTAAGACACGATCCAAATTACCACCTCTGGAGGACATTTTGACTTTGAGAATACCCATAAATTCGATGGCTTCCTTGTTAGAACTGTGACGTGTATTCATGTGCCTAGCAATAGGGGTGTCACGATCATTTCTGATGTCCCCCATGTGTTCGTCAATACGTCTACGGAATTCACGCACAGTTTTGCCCACATATTATAACCCACAATGACACGTGGCAAGGTACACCACCCCCTTCGTTTTGCAGTTGATGAATTCCCTAATAGTCAGGGACTCACCCGTAGAGGTACTGGCGTATTCCTTACCTATCTTGACGTTTTTACAGGCAACACATGACCCACACTTAAAACAACCAGATGGTTTACCTGGAAGCCAAGTGGTTTCCACACTAGGGGGTACCAAGTGGCTGTGAGTCAACCGATCACCCAGCGAGCGATTCTTACGGAATGTGATCGCCAGTTGAGGTTTGATGCAGTCAGCAATGTCTATGTCCATTCCAAGGATACCCCAATGTCGCTCAAGTATTCTTCTGATGGTTGGGACACCTTTAGTGTATGTGGTGATAAGTCTCACAACACCCCCCTCATCATTTTGTCTAGATTGAGGGAATAAGAGTCTTGTTCGGTCCTGATCAAGGGAAAACTTATAGGCTTGTTTAAGGACCCGATCAGGATACCCCTTCTCCACGAAGCGGGACCTCAAGTCAGCAGCTTTAGCCACAAATTCACTCCGATCAGAGCAGTTCCTTCTCAGACGAAGGTATTGTCCCTTAGGGATACCCCGCCTGAGAGGCAATGGGTGATGACTGTCCCATCTGAGGAGTGAATTTGTGGCAGTAGGCTTCCTGTAAATCGTAGTCCCGAGCCTGCCATCAGGATCCACTGACACCAATAGATCCAAAAAAGGTAAGCTCACAGGATGGATGACAGAAGTGAAGGTTAGTCCCAAGGGGTTCATATTCAAGTTGTTAACAAATTCAATGAATGTCTCAAGGGGACCCCTCCACAAAACAAAAACGTCATCAATAAAATGGACCCACAGGTCAATCATATTGGTAAATGATGACATAGACTCTTCAAACACAATGGTGTCCTCCCACCAGCCCAGGAACAAGTTGGCGTAACAGGGAACACAGGGGCTCCCCATGGCCGTGGCCCTGAGCTGGTGGTAGGTGGAGCCATCGAACAGAAAAAAGTTGTTGTGTAAAACAAATTCCAGCAAGGAAATAACCAACCTATTATGGGCCTCAAATTGTTTGCCCCTAGTGGCCAGAAAAAATTTGACGGCCTCAACACCCCGATCATGTGGGATGGACGAATAAAGTGTTTCCACATCAATGCTCGCCAAAAACGCGTTGGGACCAACCGTAATGTCCTCAATCCTACTGATGAAATCTAGACTGTCACAAATGTAAGAAGGTAAAGATGTTACAAACGGGTTAAGGATCTTATCTAAGTATACTCCCACGTTTTGTGCGATATTACCAACACCAGAAACAATCGGTCTCCCCCTAAGGGGGTTAACCCCCTTATGGATCTTAGGGAGGGTATAGAAGGTAGACATCAAGGGGTGGTCCGGCAACATAAACGTAGATTCCTCCTTACTGATTAACCCCTCGATCTCAGCCCTATTCAGTAAGTCCCTAAGACAGTTTTTCGCAGTTATGATAGGATTACCAGAGATTTTACGGTAAGTGTTAGCATCCTTCAGGATGTTCAAACAAACATCACGATAATCGATCGCATTCATGACCACTATATTTCCCCCCTTATCGGAGGGCTTTATAGTGATAGTGGCATCCTTTTCTAAGTCACAGAGTGCTCGCATTTCAGTCCTAGATAAATTGTTCCTTTCCTCCTGTAGAGATGTTGTACCCATCATGCTCAATTGGGTTTTGGTCAGAGCAAGAACCTCTTTGGTCACCTGGCTGAGGAAGATATCTATAGCAGAAACATCATTAAGATTAGGTGGCATTTTGGTGCTGGGATTTTTTAGAGTGGTGAAGGGACCTTTACCAGTAATAGATGTAGTAGGTTCATCCAATCCCGCCAACAGCCTGACATCATCCAGCATATCCATCGGTATATCCAGACCCATGCAGATTTTATTGTCTTTTTGCCTAAAACACTTCTTCCAACGCAGTTTGCGAACAAACAAATTGAGGTCCTTAATAAAGTCGAATGTCGAAAAATCACTAGTAGGGACAAACGACAACCCCTTACTAAGGACCACCATTTCAATATGATTTAGGGATCTATCAGATAGGTTGATAACCTGGGTACCTAATCTTTGTTTCCCTTGCGACTTCTGAGAAAGTAATTGCGGTCTAAAAAAGAGGAAGAAGAGTTGTTGGAATTGTTCGTCTGAGCTGATGGATATGCTGGATGTTCAGTCCTCTGGGGTCCCCTACGATAGCATCTACCCCTATACTGTGGACGAAAAGGAGGGCCCCTCCCCTCTGTGTCCGAGCCCTCAGCCTCAGTGGAGGACAAGTCTGATTCCCGCTCCCTAGATGCCGGACCCTCACTTGGAAAAATCTGATAAACCTTATTATCCTTGAAGTCTTGGAGATCACGTTTAAACTGCTTATGTTTTCTCTCTTTTAAATGAAACTGAAATTTCTCAATAGAATTTTTTAAGGTGTTTTCCTTCACAGAAAAATCAGTCTCGTTTTGATAAGTTTTTGTGACCTCAATTTGTTCTTTAAGCTTATTATTAATTGCTTCAAGGTTATTTTTTTCCTCTGTAAGCAAGATTTTCATAAGTCTGAGAGAGCTGGCTGTAGCCTCCTTCTCCCAGGCACTCATCAACTGAGGAGACCGGCACCTCGCAGCTGGTATGAGGTTAATGCGTAGACCCCTAGGGACAATGCCACTCTTTATGTAATTATCAAGACTCTGCACCTCCCACCAGCTAGTGATCTGCTCCTTATATGTCTTAGTAACCTCCTTAAAGGCTGCTGTATAGGAAGGGATATACTTTTTTTGGATAAAGTCTCTTTCAGAAAAAATATCCTTGGCCTCCGTAAGCCAACTCGCCGTATCCGGTCCAGTGGAAAGGAAGCCGGCCATACCAAAAAATAGTACAGGAAGTATAACAGCTGGTCTGCTAAGCAGAAAATGTAATGCCCAATAGTCCAAAAAGTAACAGAAATGCAGCAGGGACTAAAACTTAACTTTTACTAGTAAATAGATAAAATCAGTAATAATAATAATAGTAAGGTGCTTGTGCATAAATTGTGCAAACAACAACAAAATGCCACATGGCAGCGCATAGGCTTGATCTCACCCAAGCTTCAGCCATAGGCTGGACTGCACATCGGTCCCAAGGTGAGAGGTCACAGGCCGGAAGGATCAGGTGGACAGGTATACTACAAACTCTGTCGTGCCCCGTGAATGAACTTCTGCCCTGACAAGGGCAGCACCCAAATAGAATGTCTGCCCCGCAACCAAAAAACAAACAATTCCTCCCGACGTGTTTCCCTCTCAGTAATGAGAGTTCCTCAGGGGAGACGGAGGAAAAAATTGGGAGAGATCGACCTGCAGTGGCAGGGATCAGCATAGGCCAACAAGGTGATGGACCTATGTGTGCTAGGCAAATGGTGGCGCTCAGTCTCTGATAGAACTCATGCCTTTATACACCCTTAAACAACGTAATGCCCCACATCTGTGCAAAAAGCCATACTTACTGCGAGCATGATGGAATCTGTTAGTCACCACCATGCCGGCGTCTCTTTATTATGATTAGGTCCAGTTATGGATATAATAAGGATAGATATTTCTCCTTACTTGTTCTCCCTTTTATTATGGTGTCTTACTATGTTGTTCATATGTGTTTCACCTGCATGTTTCTATTCACAAATGTTGTGGCAGTCTTCTCCTTTCCCCTTCCCCTCCCTCCTGTCTGTTTGTCTATTATATGGCAGGCATGCTTATTGTGCGTCCTTTTTGCATGATTTCTATGGGCACCACTGTGCCTTCTGGTCGCTGGTCACCATTGGCAACCACTGCAATCTGTGCTTTACACTTTTGTGCATGACCGCCCTCTATGGGGTTAATCATGCCTGCTGCTAGGATGTATGCACACCGAGCGGCTTTCCCGTTTCGGTCGCTATGTCCGGGATTTGGGTATGGTCCACTGTGACCTATTTACATATCACTAGGGACGCTC
Organism: Anomaloglossus baeobatrachus; assembly: GCF_048569485.1. NCBI lineage: Eukaryota > Metazoa > Chordata > Amphibia > Anura > Aromobatidae > Anomaloglossus > Anomaloglossus baeobatrachus. The sequence continues at coordinate 66,307,805 of NC_134354.1, forward strand.
CTGTCAGTATAACCGGAAATGACCTTTTCCGATGCTTCATCTCTGATTGGTGAACTTAGCCGTCAGTTGATGGATCTGCGCTGACTTCCGGTCTGGATTTCCCAGAATGATATCTGATTGTGGGAGGGCTCCCTTGCAGGGTTCCTATTGGTTCTTCTGCGTCCCAGTGTGGAGCGCGGAAATACGCGTTATGCACTGTTGTATGCAGTCTGTGACTGCGTGCAATCTGGGCGCGATGCGCTCCAACCTGGAACGCAGGGGGGCGGTACCTGTCGCTTTGGCAGTGATCTCAGACGCCGGCATGGTGGTGACTAACGGATTCCATCATGCTCGCAGTAAGTATGGCTTTTTGCACAGATGTGGGGCATTACGTTGTTTAAGGGTGTATAAAGGCATGAGTTCTATCAGAGACTGAGCGCCACCATTTGCCTAGCACACATAGGTCCATCACCTTGTTGGCCTGTGCTGATCCCTGCCACTGCAGGTCGATCTCTCCCAATTTTTTCCTCCGTCTCCCCTGAGGAACTCTCATTACTGAGAGGGAAACGCGTTGGGAGGAATTGTTTGTTTTTTGGTTGCGGGGCAGACATTCTATTTGGGTGCTGCCCTTGTCAGGGCGGAAGTTCATTCACGGGGCACGACAGGGTTTGTAGTATACCTGTCCACCTGATCCTTCTGGCCTGTGACCTCTCACCTTGGGACCGAGGTGCAGTCCAGCCCATGGCTGAAGCTTGGGTGAGATCAAGCCTATGCGCTGCCATGTGGCATTTTGTTGTTGTTTGCACAATTTATGCACAAGCACCTTACTATTATTATTATTACTGATTTTATCTATTTACTAGTAAAAGTTAAGTTTTAGTCCCTGCTGCATTTCTGTTACTTTTTGGACTATTGGGCATTACATTTTCTGCTTAGCAGACCTGCTGTTATACTCCCATCTGAGAGCAGCATAATGTAGAGCCAGAGACCCTGATTCCAGCGATGTGTCACTTACTGAGCTGTTTGCTGTCATTTTGATTAAATCAATGTTTTCTCTGCTGCAGATCTACCAGTTATACAGAGCTCATGAATATGCTGGACTACCTGGCAGCAGGCCACATAGTCCTTTAATGATAATCTCCTGGTGATTAATCAGTGATTTTATGAAAACCACACTAAGCAGCTCAGTAAGTGACACATCGCTGGAATCAGGGTCTCTGTTTCTACATTATGCTGCTCTCAGATTAGGTGTTAAAAACCTGCTGATAGATTCCCTTTAAAATGCATTTTGGGTGCGATTTTTTAAAAGGAGTTAGAGGAAGAATCAGGCTGTATTGAACAATGGGTATCTAGTGCGGGGTCAGCTCCTGATCCAGCTCCATACAAACGCAACCAACATGTACGGTGTAGGTCAGGATGGTGTTTAAGGGGTTATCCAATGAACATTTATCACCTATCCACAGAAGTAAAAATATATGGTCCGTTCCACCAAACGGGAGGGGGGGTGGAGGGGGGGTGGGGGGGGTCCCAAATTCCCATGAGAACGTAGTAGTGCCATATGTGATCACTGCTACTAGAGAGAGTAGATGAAGCAGTAGTCACTCATGTGCAATACTGCAAAATTCACAAGGGTACCATGAGATCCTGTCTTTGTAATTAGGGGGTTCTTATCTGTCAAGGAGATAAATATTATTGGTGGGATAACCCCTTTGAAGGATGGAATTCTAGCGGTCTGTGGCTGCTAGAGTTGCTGCAAGCAGGTTTCTTTTTTAGATTCTGAAAAATAAAGATATAGTACTTTTTTCTACCTGAAAATTTCCCTACATGTGAATCGAATACACTCTTCTACAATCATACGATAATTGAGAAAATGTGATAATCTGGTGACTCACAGTCCCCATTAATGCTGGATTAAGGGAACTCTACTGTATAAATCAGTGACCCTTATATAATAGATGTAGCGTCTTATGGTTTTTATTACACGGCACAGAAGACAACGGCATCTTACCAGGAGTGAGCACTAGTATATATATTATTAGTGCTCACTTCAGTTATCCTATTCAGTAATATGAAGTTTTTTTCTGAATGTGAACACAGCTCCGCCCCTTTCGACCATGTTTTTTCCATCTCCTATATAAGCAAGTCCTTGGTTACCCCTCTCCACACACAGCAGTTTTTAATTGCAATGAGATGACACACAGTTAAGGGAGTGTTACATGCAGCGATATCGCTAGCAATATCGCTGGTGAAAGCACCCGCCCCTGTCGTTTGTGCATCACGGGCAAATCGCTGCCCGTGGCGCACAATATCGTTAGGAGCCGTCACATGGACTTACCTGCCTAGCGACGTCGCTGTGGCCGGCAAACCGCCTCCTTTCTAAGGGGGCGGTTCGTGCGGCATCACAGCGGCGTCACTAAGCGGCCGCCCAATAGAAGCGGAGGGGCGGAGATGAGTGGAAAGTAACATCCCACCCACCTCCTTTCTTCCTCATTTCCAGCGGCCGCAGGTAAGCTGTAGTTCGTCGTTCCCGAGGTGTCACACGCAGTGATGTGTGCTGCCTTGGGAACGATGAACAACCTGCGACCTCAAAAATCAATAATTTTTTAAAAAGGAACGACGTGTCAACGATGGACGATTTGGTGAGTATTTTCCATCGTTAACGGTCGTTCGTGCGTTTCACACGCAACGACGTCGCTAGCGATGCCGGATGTGCGTCATGGAATCAGTGACCCCGGCGATATACCGTTAGATACGTCGCTGCGTGTGATGGGGCCTTTAGGGTCATAGAGCTAGGGACCCCAATAAAGAGATATACCTTGGCGAGGTTTTGGGGCTCAGTTACATTGATCAATGCAATTGCTAAATATCTCCTTTTTTCTTATATTCATGGCAGGTATGCATTTCATTATTCACACTTTCAAGTTAGCAAGTGGCATTTTTCCATGTATGTTTCAATAATTTTCAATATGCTTAAGGAATTATACTGTTATCAAAGTTTGATGTGCAGCCTTTATCCTTAGGTATCTTACCAGGAACGGGATACAGGTTAAGGTCAGCATGGAGAACGTGGTCAAGTAACCCGAAGATTTCAGCACTTCCATTTCACGTTCCCGAATATCAACCACTTTCCTTTGGTAAGAAGGTTCCCAGGCGTAAAGCTTCAATATCTGCAAGAATTCAACGGCGGAATAGATTTATTATAGAATATAACTGCTATTGGATTTTATTCATTCGTTACTCCTTCCTAGTTGTATCAGGAACGTACATCAGTAGATTTGTGCAGCAAAGTAGTAGATATTGTCTTAGCTACTGTATTACAGGTAAAGAACCCTGGTAAAAAGTATGTATTAAATGGACTGGTCACCACCTGGACAACCCTTTTTCAAATGAAAAATGCCTTATACTCACCTCCCATACTGGCACCAATCCAGCAATGTCGGTGCCACGTCTCCCAAGGCTCATCTGACATTTTTATGCTACGTGAGCCCTGGGTCCAATTTGCAGCTGCTAGTGATTCACTGGAATGTCACTTATTGTTTGTCCGGGAAAGTGAGAGTGCAGCAGACCAATAGCAGCCTATGATTGTTAAAGAGGCTATCCCCTACTTTTACATTGATAGCCTATCCTTAGGATAAGTCATCAATGTCTGATCGGCTGAGGTCCGACAACCCACACCCCTGCCGATCAGCTGTTCTTGGTACCATTGGCAGGAGCAGGCAGCCGGAATGCTCAGTTTCGGAGCTGCCCCATCTTCTGATAGAGGCCATGGCAGAGTTCTGCACAATCGCCTCCTATTGATTAGAATGAGAGGCGATGTGCAGTACCCAGCCACTATCAGAAGACGGAGCAGCTCTAGAACTGAGCATTTCCGGCCCCCTGCTGCTGCCTCCGGGCCGAGAGCAGCTGATTTCCAGGGGCGTGGGGTGTCGGACCCCAGTCAATCAGACATTGATGGCCAACAATGTTAAAGTAGTGTACAATCCCTTTAAAGTTTCATCAAGAATAAAGAAAATTTACTGTCTTGTGCCACATATAGGTAGATAGGCAGCAACTGTGTAAGCTGGAGTTTGAACCATGAAATAGACTAAGGCTGTGTCCACACTTTGCGTCGACCTAGAAGCATGTCAAAACGCACCCTCTGGCAGTAATTGATTTTGCTAAAGTTGCTTTTGACCACAAAATAGCGCTAAAAACACATGCGTATTTACCGCGTTTTTGCCGTGTTTTTAGCGCTTTTTACATCCTTTTCTATTGCGTTTTGAAAGATGCGTTTTGAACATAAAGATAAAATTTTAACAGTCAAAAACAATGAAAAAAATGGAAAAAAAAGAAAAATATAATTAATGAAATAATTACGAAAATAGATATATTTTTTTATAATTTTAGCGGTTTAATACTATTTAGCGGTAATATAGCAATAAATTAATATTTTTCCTTAATATAATTTTCAGACTATGTGTGTGTGTAAAGGGACATATTATTCCATTAGTTTAATGTCAGAAAAGCACGCGTTGTGGAAATCCAAAAAGCAGTGTTTCTGCACCTAAAAAGCAGGAAAAACGCTGGAATTTGGATATTTCTTGCTTTTTGCTACTTCTCATTGACTTCAATGTTACCAAAACGCAGCCCAAATGGCAAAAACAATTGACATGCTGCTTCTTTGAACGCATGGTTTTTGCCACAAAATATGCAAATTAAACGCAGCGTTTAGAAACGCAAAGTGCGGACAGGAAATCCCAATTCTCCATAGACTTTGCTGGAAAATCAAAATGCATGCCTTTTGGCATGAAAACGCTGCAGTTCAAAACGGACCTAAAAAGCAGCTGAAACGCAGGTGACAACGCAAAGTGCGGACATAACCTTAAGAAGGTTGTTCACTACTCGGACAACCGCTTCTCAATCACCATATTTCCCCCGTGCAAAATCATGGCTATACTCACTTCCGGTACGGGCATCTTCCAGGTATCGGTTTCTTTCGATGGAAGTGAAAGTGGAGCGGAGGATGCGAGCTTGAGTGACATAATGGGAGAGCAGGCACTGACATCGCTGAAATGGCGCCAACACTGGAGGTGAGTATAGATCTTATTTTACAAGAGGCAATATAGTGATTGAGGAGGAGTTTTCCGAGGAGTGGAGAACCCCTTTAAACGGTTTACACCAAGCACAGAAAATAACTCCTTGGCCCCTATTGAGACAAAAATAGGGTTCTTCGGAACAGAATGGGGCTGAGGTCCAGCCTGAGCTTCTCTACTCTATTCACTACACTTGCATGGGTTTGGCACTGATACCCCTTGAGGTCCCTTCCACCTCTACCGTTCAATGATTCTACGATATTAGGATTCAATGTGGGACTGCTGGAAATAGCCGAGCGCTGTGCTCTACCATCTCTAGATATCTCAGAGAATGGATGGTGTGGAGAAGCACATGTCGGACCTTTACTCCATTCTGCTCTGCAGAGTGCTGTTCTTGTGATTTTTGGGTCCTAGTTATTGGACCCACAGCGATCATTAAGGCATCTTCTATACGATAGATAGTGGATATCTTAGAATCATGGTATAAAACCTTTAAAACATGAAGAGCATTGCCTGTAAGACTCCCCACACCAGCAGGAGCTCTACACAGAGAACAAGAAACCCCTAGGGCTGTGTGTGCACGTACATGCTGAATATTCTGCAGCGATTTGACAGCACATGTGCGCTTCAAATCACTGCAGAAACACTGCATAATGGATGCAGTGTGTCTGCAGAATAAATGCCGATTTCATGCGCTCTGGATGCAGCCTCTCCCATAGACAGAGTGGGAGCTGCACCCAAAGAGCACAAAAGAAGTGACATGCTGCATTTTTGAATGGATATTGGATCAAAATTTCAGCATCCAAATCGCTGCATTCAAAAAAGCATTGTGCGCACGGATTATGCACAATCTTCATAGATTGTCCAGGGGACACAGGACGCATGCATTTACGCTGCAGTGCTAGATGCAGCGTAAATGCATGCAATACGCACATGTGCGCACATGCCCTAAATAGTTACTTAAAGGCAACGTCCCCAGCTGACCAGTACAGATGGAGCACAAACCATCAAACAGCCGTCTACTGATGGCGTCTACACCAAGTCATGCTCCAAATGCCAGACACAGACTCACAGGGGAGCAATACAGAGTCAGCTTCTTTCCTTCCGGAGGAGAGCTAATTCTATCAGGTTTTGTCCTAGGAGAGTCTCATACCTTTATTCCATGTAAGATTTCATTCAGTAGTTTGATGCGCTGATCTTTACTCTTCAAATGACTTTTCTGTGCAAAGAAGAATACATTATTACAGAAGAACTGCACTTTCAGGAAGATTTTCACAAGAAATGACTACATTTCTGGCCAATACGGAACTTGTATATTGCATTTTTTAGCAGTTTTTTTCCCCTATAGAATTAGTATTTGCCCTTTTTTCTCTCTACATGTGTCTCTCCTGCTCTTTCTTCCCCTCACTCTCAACAAACTCTTTAAAAGTATTGCAGGGTGCCTTGTATTTCAAGTATTCCTTGTATACTGACATATATATTGCAAAAAGTTCTGTAAAAACCAGTGCTTTTTTGCTTTTTTCAGTCTGAGACTTTTTTTTATACAGGCGAGGCATCATGTGACCGCATCAGCCAAACGGTGGCTGTAGTGTTGAACGAAGCATTACCGCTTCAGACAGTGAATGACTGCAGCGTTCATATTTCCATATGATCGGAATCAAAAGTATCTTTACATTCAAAGTCCTGTCTAATAAATATATTTAATACATAATTATTATTTATACTGTACCTTTAGTTGCTTAACTTTGGCAGCAATATATGCATTTAGTGGTATAACCAGGAGCAGCACGGCCACTCCGGCCAGAACCGACACTCCCAGCTCCTGCCACAGGAAGACGATCGCCAAGAAGATCTGGAATGGGGCCGACCAGAGGAGGTTGACGTTTACAGTCAGGTCCATGAGCTGTTGTGCATCCGATGACATTAAGTTTACCAGTTCACCAGTGGTGAACTTCCTTCTGGTAGAACTGGCCAAATTTAAGGACTGGGGGGAAAAAAAAACCAAGTCACTACATGCATTTTCTACAGCAGAAGAATCGCCTCTGGCGCCGGTGTGGAGGTTGCCTTGGCTGTAGTTTGTTTGTTTAAACGTAATAAGAATATCTGTGTATGTAAATAATCAAAATATAGATGTAGTTGCATAATAATTTGTCTGTCTATGTAGCCATCGCATAGACCCATAATATAATTTTAAGCTGTATAGTCATGAAGGAGTTAACCAAAGATAATGAAGCCAGAATGTGAAGCTGCAAAGTCTTATCAGTAGAGTTCCCACAGAAAGAATGTACAAGAAACAAACAATGTGCTGGGAGAAAATAGGGAGTGAAATACTCCTAACTCCCTTGTTCTAGCTTCAAGGTTAGAGATGCAAACTGTATAATTGGGTTTCTTCCAATACACGAGCTCAGTGGATGACGCTGGCTGAAAGAGAGAACAGGTCTGTGTTCATTGTCTTATACATTGATATATCGGCACTGATATACAGCTAATACGGCACCGTCTCTGTATCCCGAACGAAGACTCCATTAGCAGTCTTCACCCAAATTCCTCCCTTGACACCGGCACCATTCCATCTGTCTCAGCACTCACTCTTTGGGGGCTCACGTGAAGTTGTTACATCCGGCGAGACCTGCACCCAATCACCGCCAGCTTCACTCTCCCCACCTTCGGATTAATTAAACCTCAAGAGGCAGTCAGAGTCTGATTTGTCCAAAGGTAGGAAGAAGGTTGCCGGTGGTGAGTGGGTGTAGGACTTGCCGGATGTAAAAACCTCACGTGAGCCCCCAAAGAGCGAGTGCCGAGACAAATGGAACCGTGCTGGCACCAGAGGTGAGTATAAGTGGATTTATTTTTACCGGGAGCAAATATGGTGTTTGAGAAGGAGTTGCTAAGTAGTGGACAACCCCTTCAAGCCATGAGACCATGTGTTTAAACATTACCTTTAATCATCCAGGTGTCTGTATCAAAATATGCAAAACCAAATCGGTTCTGATTGAGATTTTAGCTGCATTATTGTTCTTTTTAATGCAAATTTGACGCACTATAGAAAAAAAAAATGCAGAAAAAACTGCACTGTTCAACAGCGTGGACATGAGGTTCCATTAAATCACATGAAAGAGATTGTCCACTACTTTTACACTGATAACCTTTCCTTAGAATAGGTCATTAATGTCTGATCGGCCGGGGTCCAACACCCCTCTCCCCCGCTGATCAGCTGCTCTCAGTCTCGGCCGCAGCAGCAGGCAGCCGGAAATGCTCAGTTCAGGCACTGCTCCGTCCTTTGATAGCGGCCACGGCTGGGTACTGCACATCTGTTTCCTATTCTAATCAATAGGAAGCGGATGTGCAGTATCCAGCGGCCACTATCAGAAGACAGAGCAGCTCTGGAGGGGAACATTTTTGGCTATCTGCTGCCGCTGGAACCAAGAACAGCTGATCGGGGAGTGTGATCAGACATTGATGACCTATACTAATATACTAAGGATAGCCCATCAATGTTAAAGTAGTGGACAACCCCTTTAATTTTTATTGAACTGCTAAAAACACAGCAGCTAAAGTGCAGCATAAAAACAGCGTTTATGCTCAATGAGAACATAGCCTTAAGCGTGCTTTACACGCTACGATTTCGCTACAGCGATCTCGATGGGGTCACGGAATTTGTGACGCACATCCGGCCGCTGTAGCGATCTCGTTGTGTGTGACTCTTAAGAGCGATTTTGGATCGTTGCAAAAACGTCCAAAATTGCTCCTCGTTGACATGGGGGTCCTCTCCCAATTATCGCTGCTGTCGCTTGGGCGAAGTTGATCCTCGTCCCTGCGGCAGCACACATAGCTACGTGTGACGTCGCAGGAACGAGGAACCTCTCCTTACCTGCCACACGCCAGCAATGAGGAAGGAAGAAGATGGGCGGGATGTTCGTCCCGCTGATCTCCGCCCCTCCGCTTTGATTGGGCGGCCGCTTAGTGACGTCGCTGTGATGCCGAGCAAACCGCCCCCTTAGAAAGGAGGCGGTTCGCCAGTCACAGCGACATCGCCGAGCAGGTAAGTGCATGTGACGCTGCCATAGCGATAATGTTCGCTACGGCAGCGATCTTCACATATCGCCATAACCATAGGGGCAGGTGCTATCACGCTCGCCATCGCTAGCATCGGCTAGCGATGTTGCAGCGTGAAAAGCCACCCTTAGGCCATGTGCCCATGGGACAATGTACCTGCGGATTTTGCAGCGGAAAACTTCAGGTTTATCTGGATTTTCCAGATAAATCCGCAGGTTTGCGCAACTACAGATACTCCCCATGTTATCCTTTGGGATTTGGGGAGTGCTGAATCAATGCTGCGGTATGTGCGGCTGTCGAAAATGCTGCGGATTTCCCGCAGTCGCACGTAACTGCATGTCAATTATTCATGCGGAAAAATCTGCGGATGTCCCGTCTTTCCACTATGGAGATAGAGGCCGGGACTTCCGCAGGTATTTCCGCACTTCTTCCGCAGGTTTACTGCAATAAAAATGCTCGAATCCCACAGCAATGGATAGCTGCGGATTCCGGGCAGCAGCTGCGGTAAACCTACGGAAATACTTGTGGCAAAATCTGCGGGTATGTTGTCCCGTGGGCACATAGCCTTAAGGCATAATGAATCTGCTGTGAAGCCTCTAAACACATTAGATGGTTGGCAAGTCCTGCAGAAATCAACATGTTGATGTCATGTGTATGGTTAACTTTAGGAATAAGTAGGGATCCAATTCTTCACTTACTCATGTTACCAGAACCACAAAAATATCTCCAGAATCTGCCTTGTTCTAATCAAGGAACCATCTAAAACTGCTGTCATTGCTCTAATTTGTCCTGATCAAGACTACTGCAACAAACTACTAATTGGTATTCCGCTTGCTAAACTCACCTTCTCCAATCTACCTAAAGTACAACAGCTCTACTTATTTTTGCCCAGCTGCTACACCGATACCTCCTCCCTGTTCCATCTACTGCACTGGTAGCCTATCTGCTACAGAATACAACATAACCGTACTACACGCCCCCACAGTGTTGCACTGCCATATGTTTTCTCCCTCATCCGTCAACCACCTTAGCCGTGCTCGCTGTTCTGCCATTGATCTAAGACTAACATCCTATATAATCAGATCCTCGCACTACTTTCTAAAAGACTGTTGCACCAGCTCTTTGGCATTCAGCCACCTGTCTACTCACAGCCGCTGTGGCACTAATGTGGGCAGGAAAAAGGATCCTGGCAATGGGACCTGCATCTATCAGACATTATGGCAAATCTGGAAGACATGGCGTATATATCCAAGATGAGAGTGTTCCTTTAACCCTAGAACCCTTTAAAGGGGTTTTGTACCTGGGAAATAGTGTTACACTGCACCCTTTGAAGTCTATGGATAAAAATATTGTAGTCACAAGTCAGCCGGAGTGAGACTTTTTTTTTTCTTCTGCCTCTCATAAATGGGTACGGGCAGTTTTGCACTGTACAATATTTTACAAGCAATTGCAGTGGCGTAACTTGAAGCTCATATCCACCAATGCAAAAACTCCAATGGCCCCCAATTATTGCAAGACTTTCATAGCATTGGGAAAAGGGATTTTTGGGGCCCCTTAGGCTCCAGGGCTTTGGTGGAATTGCAACCCCTGCACCTATTGTAGTTACGCTCCTGAGCACTTGTATAGCCAAATACCTTAGCAGTTCGTACAAAAATTAAATAAGGAGCGGTCTACAACATAAAGGGAGGGGTTAGTAAATGTAACCTTTGATTTAGATTAGGCAATAGATGCCATAGCTGAATATTGTGACTAATAGTTGGTATCTTTGGATTTTGCAGTACAATAGCATCACACAGGCTTTCCAAAACAAACTCATACTCATGTGACAAGTATGAGTCAGCGGTGTGAGGCCACGGCTTGTGACTACGTCCCATCATTCATGATGAAATCTGTCATGTGGCTTCACGACGGATCCAGAGACACATAGAAATCAACCAGGCTCATAACTAACGAGAAGCGCTGGGGTCCTGGGCTCAAATCCCACCAAGCACAACATCTGTAAGGAGTGTGTATGTTCTCCCGGTGTATGCGAGGATGTCCTCAGGATCTCCAGTTTCCTCCAACACTCCAAAGACATACTGATAGGGGACTTGGATTGTGAGCCCCATTAATAATGAATCCGAGCAGTAAGTATCAGCGGTGCAGGTTACATCACTTGTGTGTCTTGCCGCCTACACCTGGGTGTGACACACTGAAGGGCACCTGACGCACACAGTGACCGGATATCACAACACCTGAGCACCGCACTCTCTTTAACCCCTTCATGCCACAGTCAATTATTGCTTAAAGAATCACTACATTTTTATTTTTTTTGGCTTTGCATTTTTCATCCACTTTTTTTTAATTAACATAGTTAAAGATTTAGATATAGATATACATATACCTTGCAAAAAGGTGCATGATTTTTTTCAAATTTTATATATATCTATATAATTAGTAAAAAATCAAGCACCTTTTTGCAATAAAAAAAAGCATATTTCTTATTTATCGAAATATAAAATAAAACCGTAAACAGTGCATGTCATTCTATAAATGCTGCAGAGAAATGAAAAGAAAATAGTGCAAATGCACTAAAAAGATATCAAAACGACATATGTACCCCAACATACTGTCAATAAAAACTAAAGCTCCTCTTGCAAAAACGAAAGCCCATACACAGCTCGATTAATGGAAAAATAGCATATATAGCTATCTGAAAATGGAGACACAAACCAACATTTAAAAAAAAAAAAAAAAATATATATAATATATTTATGAAAAATATGAATTAACACATGTGGAATGAAATACTTAACAAAAAAGTGTGAAACAACTGAAAATATGTCTTATATTCTAGGTTCTTCAAAGTAGCCACCTTTTGCTTTGATTACTGCTTTGCACACTCTTGGCATTCTCTTGATGAGCTTCAAGAGGTGGTCACCGGAAATGGTCTTCCAACAGTCTTGAAGGAGTTCCCAGAGATGCTTAGCACTTGTTGGCTCTTTTGCCTTCACGCTGCGGTCCAGATCAGCCCAAACCATCTCGATTGGGTTCAGGTCTGGTGACTGTGGAGGCTAGGTCATCTTGCGTAGCACCCCATCACTCTCCTTCTTAGTCAAATAGCCCTTAGGGCATGTGCGCACGTTGCGTTCTGTACCTTGCAGAAATGAACACATCCTCTAGCAGAATTTGTCATTGTCAAATTTGGTTTTGACCACATAAACGCAGGAAATACACATGCGTTTTTATAGCGTTTTGACCGCGTTTTACATGCTTTTTCAGTGCTTAAAATGAGATGCGCTTTCAATACAAAGACTACTAAATAAAGTTTGAACATTTAGACATTAGGAAAAAAGTGGAAAAAAATAAATAAATCATGCTTTAAATTTAGTTACATAGTTACATAGTTACTAAGGTTGAAAAAAGACCTAGGTCCATCTAGTTCAACCTTCCTCCACCAGTTCTACATTTGGTCACTAAGTAATTTATAACCAACAATGTTGTGTGTACTGAGGAAATCATCCAGCCCTTTTTTGAAATCTGTTATAGTATCTGCCATTACTACCTCTTGTGGTCGGCATTCCACAGTCTGACTGCTCTAACTGTAAAGAGCCCTTTCCTATTTAGCTGCCGGAATCGCTTTTCTTCCAATCGCAGCGAGTGCCCCCTGGTCTTTAGTATTGTTTTCGGAAGAAATAAATTATGTGCCAGTCCTTTATATTGACCACACATATATTTATACATATAAATGAGATCTCCTCTGAGACGTCTTTTTTCTAAGCTAAACATATCTAACTTTTTCAACCTGTCATCATACGGGCGGCCTCCATTCCTTGTAGTAGTCTAGTTGCCTGCCTTTGAACTGACTCTAACTTCTGAATGTCCTTTTTAAAATGTGGAGTCCAAAACTGGACCCCATATTCCAGATGTGGCCTTACAAGTGATTTATAGAGGGGTAATAATATGTTGGGATCGCAGGATCTAATCTCTCTTTTTATACACCCTAGAATCTTGTTTGCTTTAGCAGCTGCTGCCTGACATTGAGTGCTGCTGCTCAGCTTATTTGTAATGAGAATACCCAAGTCCTTCTCCTGTTCTGTAGTCCCGAGTTTACTTCCATTTAATGTATACGCAGTTATAGGATTACTCCGTCCTAGGTGCATTACTTTACATTTATCAACATTAAATTTCATTTGCCAAGTATCTGCCCATTCTGACATCTTATCTAGATCTTTTTGTAATATTATACTATCAAGGTCAGTTTTTAATATCCTACATAGTTTGGTGTCATCAGCAAAGACTGACACTTTACTATCAATCCCATCCACAAGGTCATTAATAAAGAGATTAAAAAGAATTGGTCCGAGCACAGATCCCTGCGGCACCCCACTGCTGACTATGGCCCATTTAGAGAATGTTCCATTTATGACTACTCTTTGTTTCCTATCTTTTAGCCAATTCCTTACCCAGTTGCATATAGTTTCCCCCAGTCCTTGCTTCTGGAGCTTTAGTATAAGGCTATTATATGGTACAGTATCAAATGCCTTTGCAAAGTCCAAATAAATCACATCAGCTGCATTACCAATATCCAGGTTTGCACTTACCCCCTCATAGAACCCCAACAGGTTGGTTAGACACGACTTATCTTTCATGAATCCATGCTGTCTGTCAGTTATTATATTATTTTCTGCAACATGTTTTTGCATGTCATCCCTTAAAATGCCCTCAAAAACTTTGCATACTACTGATGTCAGGCTTACTGGACGGTAGTTGCCTGGATCTACCCTCTTACCTTTCTTAGATATCGGTACCACATCAGCAATCCTCCAATCCTGAGGCACCAACCCTGTTACAAGCGAGTCTAAAAAGATGAGATACAGCGGTCTGTCAATTACGGAGCTCAATTCCCTCAATATTCGTGGATGAATGCCATCTGGCCCTGGGGATTTGTCAATGTTTAATTTACTCAGACGTAGGCGTACTTCTTCTTGTGTTAAATTAATTATATCGGGTGGTGAACTTTGATTTTTCACTTGTTGAAGGATGCCTGGTACAGTCAGTTCCTTGGTGAACACAGATGAGAAATGCCTATTTAATATCTCAGTCTTTTGTTTGTCCTCTATAACTAACTTGTTATTATATTTTAAGGGGCCAATACTATCCTTTGTTTTCCTTTTGGCATTAATGTATTTATAAAAGATTTTGGGATTTATTTTAATGTCATTGGCGATTTTTGTTTCAGTAGCTAGTTTTGCTTGTTTGATTTCTTTTTTGCATTGCCTATTGATATCTTTATACTCCTGCAATGCTATTTCTGTATTCTCAGCCTTCAAGATTTTAAACGCCCTTTGTTTTTGTTTTATTATACTTTGTACAGTCTTATTTATCCATAGTGGTTTCTTTTTATTCCGGGACGTTTTATTACCAGAGGGTATAAGTTTTTTACAGGACTCTAGCAATACATCCTTAAAGGGAACCTGTCAGCAGAAATTTCGACTAAAACCTAACAGATTCCCCCTCTGCAGCTCCTGGGCTGCATTCTAGAAAGGTCCCTGTTATTATAGTGCCCCCTTTCTGACCCAAAAAAAGAGTTTATATCGAGGTACCTTTTTGGCTTCTGATTCTCTAAATGTGTCACGGGGGCGGGCTGCCTGATGGCCGTTATTCTGCCCCCTGTTCCTGTATGCCGCCCCCATCGCCGATTTCTATACTTCTGGACGCCGCCCACTGCTCCAGTTATCCCCGCGCATGCCCAGTGCTCATCTCTCGTGGATGAGCACTGTGCCCAGTGTCACCGGTGGTGACGTGCGCGCAGGGTTTAGATTATGGGCGGTGCTGTGATGTTAATTACCAAGCAACCGCCCATAATCGCAGGACCGCGCATTCCCCCTCGGCCTGCTTCTTTCTGCGCAAGCGCGCTGCAGCTGAACTCACGTCACCTATTTCCCATCTTGCCCTGAGGCAGGAAATAGATGGGAGGAGCGCGGAGCAGTGACTACACCGATCAGGAGGAGTCCCAATGTCATCATTCAACACAGGTTTTAGGTTAGATTTGATAAATACACACCCCACCACCTTTTTTGTCTTTCCTGTCCCTCCTAAATGTACTATAACCCTGTATGTTTGTCACCCAGTCATGGCTTTCATCCAGCCAGGTTTCCGTAATGCCCACCACATCATAATCCATGGTTGACATAAGAGTCTCCAATTCATTCATTTTGTTTGCAAGACTTCTTGCATTTGCCAGTAGACATTTAATCCTATTAACACCTTTATTACTCCTAGCCTCCCTACGTTCCTTGCATGTCCCATCCCCCCCAATCCTTCATTGACCCCTACCATCTCACTGTCTCTATCTGCTCTATCCCCTTTTTTGCTCCACTACCCTCCCTCCCCCCAGATCCTAGTTTAAAAGCTCCTCCATCCGTCTGACCATTTTCTCCCTCAGCACAGCTGCACCTTCCCCATTGAGGTGCAGCCCGTCCCTACCGTAGAGCCTGTAGCCGACTGAGAAGTCAGCCCAGTTCTCCATGAACCCGAACCCTTCCTTCCTGCACCAATTTCTAAGCCACGTGTTTATCTCCCTAAGCTCCCGCTGTCTTTCTAGTGACGCTCATGGCACCGGTAGTATTTCTGAAAACACCACCTTGGAGGTCCTGGACTTCAGCTTCTCTCCTAGTTCCCTGTAATCATTTTTAAGGACCTTCCACCTGCCTCTAACTTTGTCATTAGTACCAATGTGCACCATGACCGCTGGGTTTTCCCCAGCCCCACCCAGCAATGTCTATCCGATCCACAATATGCCGAACCCGAGCACCCGGCAGACAACACACTGTTCGGCATTCACGGTCTCGGCGACAGATGACCCTGTCTGTCCGCCTAATTATAGAGTCCCCTACCACTAACATCTGTCTGGGCTTTACACTACACTACACTATAATGATAATTTTCCTAAAAAGATTATTGAGATTTGATATTTATGAAAAAATGAAATGAAAAAATGAAAAAAATACATTTAAATTATTGTTTGACTCTTTTTTTTTTTTTAGTCGGGCTGGATGTCAGGGCAAAAGGAAACCTCTTGACCTCACTATAATGCCAAAAACACATGCTTTAATTTTGGCAAAAAAGCATGCGTTTTGTATCAAAAATGCATGTAAAACGCTAGGATTTTGATGTTGATTGCGTTTTCACAACTGTCATTGACTTCAATGTTAGCTAAACGCTGCCTAAAGGCAAAAAAGAATTGACATGCTGCTTTTATATACGCAGAGATTATGACAAAATTGTGTCACTCAAAACCGCTGCATTTAAAAAAGAATCGTGCGGACGAATTTTGCTAAATTCCCATAGACTTTGCTTGGAAAACAAAAGGCAAGCTTTTTGGCATTAAAACGCTGCTACTCAAAACGCTGCGGAAACGCATTAAAAAAAGCAACGTGCGCAAACAGCCTTACACAGCCTGGAGGTGTGTTTGGGGGTCATTGTCCTGTTAAAAAATAAATAATGTCCAACTAAATCGCAAACTGGATGGAATAGCACGCTGCTGCAAGATGCTGTGGTAGCCATGCTGGTTCTGTGTGCCTTCAATTTTGAATAAATCCCCAACAGTGTTACCAGCAAAGCCCCCCCACACCATCACACCTCCTCCTCCATGCTTCACGATGGGAACCAGCCATGTAGAGTCCATCCGTTCACCTTTTCTACAAAGACACAGTGATTGGATCCAAAGAGCTCAAATTTAGACTCATCAGACCAAAGCACAGATTTCCACTGGTCTAATGACCATTCCTTGTGTTCTTTAGCCCAAACAAGTCTCTTCTGCTTGTTGTCTGTCCTTAGCAGTGGTTTCCTAGCAGCTATTTTACCATGAAGGCCTGCTGCACAAAGTCTCCTCTTAACAGTTGTTCTAGAGATGTGTCTGCTGCTAGAACTCTGTGTGGCATTGACCTGGTCTCTAATCTGAGCTGCTGTTAACCTGCGATTTCTGAGTCTGGTGACTCGGATAAACTTATCCTCCGCAGCAGAGATTACTCTTGGTCTTCCTTTACTGGGGCAGACCTCATGTGAGCCAGTTTCTTTATAATGTTTGATGGTTTTTGCCACTGCACTTGGGGACACTTTCAAAGTTTTCCCAATTTTTCGGACTGCCTGACCTTCATTTCTTAAAGTAATGATGGCCACTCGTTTTTCTTTAATTAGCTGCATTTTTCTTGCCATAATACAAATTCTAACAGTCTATGTAGTAGGAATATCAGCTGTGTATCCACCAGACTTCTGCACAACACAACTGATGGTCCCAACCACATTTATAAGGCAAGAAATCCCACTTATTAAACCTGACAAGGCGCACCTGTGAAGTGAAGACCATTTCCGGTGACTACCTCTTGAAGCTCATCAAGAGAATGCCAAGAGTGTGCAAAGCAGTAATCAAAGCAAAAGGTGGCTACTTTGAAGAACCTACAGTCATGGCCAAAAGTTTTGAGAATGCTACAAATATTAATTTTTACAAAGTCTACTGCTTACGTTTTTCTAATGGCAATTTGCATATACTCCAGAATGTCATAAAGAGTGATCAGCTTAACAGCAATTACTTGCAAAGTCAATATTGGCTAAGAAAATGAACTTCAACCCCCAAAACACATTTCAACATCATTGCATTCCTGCCTTAAAAGGAGCAGCTAACATTGTTTTAGGGATTGTTCCATTAACACAGGTGTGGGTGTTGATGAGGACAGGGCTGGCGATCAATCAGTCATGATTAAGTAAGAATGACACCACTGGACACTTTGAAAGGAGGCTGGTGCTTGGTATCATTGTTTCTCTTCAGTTAACCATGGTTATCTCTAAAGAAACACGTGCAGCCATCATTGCTCTGCACAAAAATGGCCTAACAGGGAAGAGTATCGCAGCTACAAAGATTGCACCTCCATCAACAATCTATCGCATCATCAAGAACTTCAAGGAGAGAGCTTCCATTGTTGCCAAAAAGGATCCAGGGCGCCCAAGAAGGACCAGGAAACGCCAGGACCAAATCTTAAAATTGTTTCAGCTGCGGGATTGGACTACCAGCAGTGCCGAGCTAGCTCAGCAATGGCAGCAGGCTGGTGTGAGTGCTTCTGCACGCACTGTGAGGCGGAGACTGCTTGAGCAAGGCCTGGTTTCAAGGAGGGCAGCAAAGAAGCCAATTCTCTCCAGAAAAAACATCAGGGACCGACTGATATTCTGCAAAAGGTACAGGGAGTGGACTGCTGAGGATTGGGGTACAGTCATTTTCTCAGATGAATCCTCTTTTCGATTGTTTGGGACATCTGGAAAACAGCTTATTAGTAGAAGAAGAGGTGAGCGCTACCACCGGTCTTGTCTCATGCCAACTGTTAAGCATCCTGAAACGATTCATGTGTGGGGTTGCTTCTCAGCCAAGGGAATCGGCTCACTCACAGTCTTGCCTAAAAACACAGCCATGAATAAAGAATGGTACCAGAATGTCCTCCAAGAGCAACTTCTCCCAACTGTCCAAGAGCAGTTTGGCGCCCAACAATGCCTTTTCCAGCAAGATGGAGCACCTTGCCATAAAGCAAAGGTGATCACTAAATGGCTCATGGAACAAAACATAGAGATTTTGGGTCCATGGCCTGGAAACTCCCCAGATCTTAATCCCATTGAGAACTTGTGGGCAATCATCAAGAGACGGGTGGACAAACAAAAACCAACAAATTCTGGCAAAATGCAAGCATTGCATATGCAAGAATGGACAGCTATCAGTCAGGATTTGGTTCAGAAGTTGATTGAGAGCATGCCAGGGAGAATTGCAGAGGTCCTGAAGAAGAAGGGTCAACACTGCAAATATTGACTTGCTGCATTAACTCATTCTAACTGTCAATATAACCTTTTGGTACTCATAATATGATTGCAATTATATTTCTGTATGTGATGTAAACATCAGACAAACACAATTAAAAACCAGAGGGCAACAGATCATGTGAAAATATAATTTTGGTGTCATTCTCAAAACTTTTAGCTATGACTGTAGAATATAAGACATATTATAGTTGTTTCACACTTTTTTTTTGTTAAGTATTTCACTCCACATGTGTTAATTCATAGTGTTGATGTCTTCAATGTGAATCTACAATTTTCAGAGTCATGAAAATAAAGAAAACTCTTTGAATGAGAAGGTGTGTCCGAACTCTTGGTCTGTACTGTGTAATATATATATATATATATAATATATACACACACACAATACACACCATGCAGTCATTGCACACTTGGTCTTGGGCTCTTTTAGATGTACAATTTTTTCCCGTATAAGAGAAACGGACAGGTAGTTTGGAGCACAGCTAGACCCAAGTGTGGTCCGAGTGTCATAAGCTTTTCTCATATGTGCAGAGAAAAAAAGAAAAAGAAAACCTTTCCCCACCTCCTTTCTGACAGTCCGT
Source organism: Anomaloglossus baeobatrachus (assembly GCF_048569485.1). Classification (NCBI taxonomy): domain Eukaryota; kingdom Metazoa; phylum Chordata; class Amphibia; order Anura; family Aromobatidae; genus Anomaloglossus; species Anomaloglossus baeobatrachus. Next base: position 66,327,333 of record NC_134354.1, read on the forward strand.
GATCATCAGACCGCACTTACATGTCATCTGAGTGAAGTCCAATTTTTCCCACAGACCTTTTGCCACTTTATGTGTCCCATTACGATTAAAATCCAACACTATCGAAGCTCGTCAATGTGCGCTACAGAGTCTGTGTTCCTCTGCTATACCATATAACATGGTTTATAAAATTTTCAAATAAAGTAAGAATTTTTTAAATCCATTTGTTTGTGCTACCCGATTTATATGCTAAATGAACTTCATTTAATAAAGTATATACTACGTAGCAGTAATGCAGATTACATGTCACATAGTCGGTGTCTGCACATCTTCACACTTACAGAGGCTGCTGGACTCTTTGCTTTGTATATTATGCGGTCACAGCAGCTTGCACCTGTTCACACTTGCCTCATTCTGTTAGGAGGTGATGGTGAGATTGTTTTTTTTGTTTGTATCAATTTCAGATTTTTCTTACCTATCACTGTAATCGACTGTTCTATCTACAGATGTAGCACAGAGCACTATTAAGGGCGCTTTACACGCTGCGACATCGCTAACGATGTCGCTGGTGAAAGCACCCGCCTCCGTTGGTTGTGCATCACGGGCAAATCGCTGCCCGTGGCACACAACATCGCTCGGACCCATCACACTTCTTACCTGTCTAGCGACATCGCTGTGGCTGGCAAACCGCCTCCTTTCTAAGGGAGGCGGTTCGTGCGGCATCACAGCGGCGTCACTAAGCGGCCGCCCAATAGAAGCGGAGCGGAGGAGATGAGCGGGCCGAACATCCTGCCCACCTCCTTCCTTACTCATTGCGGGCGGCCGCAGGGACGGTGATGTTCCTCATTCCTGCGGTGTCACATATAGTGATGTGTGCCAGCGAACAACCTGCCAGCAACGATAATCGGGATTAGAACGACGCGTCAACGATCAGGTGAATAATTTTGATCGTTTAACGGTCGTTCGTGCGTTTCACATGCAACGACGCCGGATGTGCGTCATGAATTCCGTGACCCCAACGACATCTCGTTAGCGATGACGTTGCGTGTAAAGTGGCCTTTAGTGAATTAGAATGACCGTGCTATGCACTCAGCAGATGTTGGATGTCTCCATACTCAGCTGACCTCTTCTCCCATCAGTCTAAGGGCCTGTACACACGCATGCGTTTTTTTTTTGTACATAACAGCAAATGTTCAGTAACCTCTGAACCAATCTATCCATCCTTTTCTATAGCAGAGCTTCTGAGCTGATAAATTACACAATTCTGCAGCTACCACTAGGGGGGGCTGATTGTATACGACTCATACAGGTAGTATGCCAACTGTACAAATCCAGACTGAGTGCCCCCTAGTGGCAGGTGGCAACTATACCTGTGCCCTTGGAAGCAATTTGTGTCAGTGTCTCCTTTCTGGATGATTTTACTGCATTGATCCTAATTTGATACCAACATATCATACAGAGCACTGTATGGGGAACATGTATGACGGTAATATTCTCTGATATAATTCACCTTCTTATATATGATCCCATTGATGGACGTTTTTATCTTTGCTGCAGTCAGCATATTAAAACGCTGGTAAAACTGAAGGATGAGCGTCTGCAGGATGGTGACGATGAAAAGCGCAAGTGCAAACAGGTAGCCGGTCCGGACCCCCTCCGAGCGGTCCTCGCAGAATGCAATCATACTCCTGCAGACAAGTAAAACATGTAAGTCAGTTAAAGAGTGATCAACATTGCTATTTTACTATTGTTTTATGGTGAAACTAAAACAACGGTTACTATTGAAGCATCCAAGACACAGATGATAACCAAATATGCTAATACATAGCAGATATTGTACGCAGGAAGAGCTGCAGTGTAAAGTACAGTGGAAACTAAAACAGCCTGAGGCCCTGATATTTACTGATAGTAGCTTTACTACAATGCAAGAGACGTAAATTAGCTGACGCCATATAACCGGCATAAATATATACAGTGTTCTGTCCTGGGAGCAGTGTCATGGCCTCATTTACTTGCCTATGTCACGCTTTTTTGGATCTGACCGGCCGGAGGCATAAACCGCGTCAGAGGCACAAACTACAGCAGAAAAATGCACTCAAAAAGCATTTCACTCACTTCAATATCTGAGGGCTTGTAAACGCCAGGAGATCAGCCACTACTTTCATAATGGCCACTTGGATGAGCGAGGACTTGAATGTGTGCCACAATGCCCGCACCAAAGACGCCTTCCTGGGCCCAGAATCCTGCGAAAATAGACAGAGAAAATTGACTTTTACTAACGACGCTGAAGAATGGGCCTGAACATGTGATTGCACAATAAAATCTACATGTATTATCTCTAAGACCTGATGAGGCTGATGTAGTTGCTTTGAAAATTCAGTATAATTGTTTATGAAAGTGTAAAACTTAACCTCTGCCCACCAAGCCTGATTGACCGCTCCTCAGTGAGCCTCCTCCTTGCTGAGATCTCACACTGCTCAGTATAAGCCGCAGCTAGGTGGGTGGGACTGAACACACTAAAGGGGGCTTTACACGGTAGCGATATCGCTAGCAATTTGTAGAGATAGCGAGCGTGTAAGTACCCGCCCCCGTCGCGCATGCGATTGTTTGTGATCGCTGCCGTAGCGAACATTATCGCTACGGCAGCATCACACATACTTACCTGGTCGGCGGCGTCGCTGTGACTGCCGAACAATCCCTCCTTCAAGGGGGAGGGACGTCACCGCAACGCCACTAAGTGGCCGGCCAAACAAAGCGGAGGGGCGGAGATGAGCAGGACGTAACATCCCGCCCACCTCCTTCCTTCCGCATTAGGGCCGGCGGCAGGTAAGGAGACGTTCCTCGCTCCTGCGGTGTCACATATAGCGATGTGTGCTGCCGCATGAGCGATGAACCACCTGGATAAACAACCCTTACCGATTTTTGAGTTTGGGACGACCTCTCCATGGTGAACGATTTTCACCATTTTTGAGGTCGCTTAAGGTCGCTGGTCAGTGTCGCACGCTGCGATATCGTTAATGACGCCGGATGTGCGTCACTAACAACTTGACCCCGACGACAAAACATTAACGATATCGTAGCGTGTAAAGCCCCCTTTAGACTCATGAGATATTTCACTTTATGGCTCGACACGTAAAATAATCATCTTAATTACTTCAGGACTACCTATAGAATATAAACGTCCAGATGAGCTGCGTAGTAATCTGCAGTGACATTCTATTATGTCACTGTATATTAGAGCCGCTTCAGGAGACCATGTGTCAGGGCACCAGCAGGGGAAGCTGGAGTCCTGATGGATAGAAACTATACTGTGCAGAACCAGCCGGGGAGCTGACGCAGAGTGTGCTGGTGCAATACCTTACAGCACCAGCAGGGGGAGCAGATGCCACGAGGTGTGCGGAGGATGGTAAGACAGGACGGGTCGGACGCCGTGAGGAGCAGATGAAGACCGGAGGGACGAGCAGGAGAAAGGTCGGGGTCAGGCTGAAGTCAGTACCAGGGGGAGCAACCAAGGAGGGGAGGTAGGAAAGGTAGAGGACAAGAAGAGGGCAGGAAAGGAACGAAGGAATAACCGGGGAAACAGACAGAGAACCAGGGGATGGAACACAGATAGAGGGCGAAAGCACAGGGGAGACGGATCAAGATCAAACACTTACAGAGACCAGCAATCACAGCAGAGCAGAGCTTATAGCCGGCGTCGGTTCACCGGAGATGACCCCAATTTAAAGTATCCAGGCTCCAGAAACGAGGCCTAGGAGAAGGCTCCACCCCTCAGCCTGGGGGCAGGGGAGGCAAAACCATAACACCATGTAGTTGCAGCAGCGGGAGCTCACTGTCTGACACAGCCAGACTCCTCATATAGAAGCCAGGGATGGTTTATCACTGTCTCTGCCCTCTCTATCCACATAGCTGAACAAACGCTGTGTATACAGCAACGGCTCTTCATCCTCCAGATCCAGTGGTGATGAGTCCGGGGAGGAAATTGGAGAGGCTGGTTTTAGGAGACCTAGATCAGCCCTGATATGCAAGTAGGAGGCTGAATTTCCCCTGTAACTGAGGCTAATATACAAGCCCACGTTAAAGAGGAAAATCAAATTATATGTTGAAATACCTACGTCTTTATCATCACATGAAAGAGGGCACATTATATGAAATAAATAAATAGAAGATAAAAATAAAATTTAAAAAAAAGGCAGATTCCAATCAAAATCGTTGTTACTACAGTATAAGTTTTGTATGAAGATAGTATAAAAATTAGGCTACGTGTAGCACAAAAAGAAAAAGAGGCAAAAACTATTTCAATACCAAAATGGGCAGCACGGTGGCTCAGTGGTTAGCACTGCAGTCCTGCAACGCTGGGGTCCTGGGTTCTAGTCCCACTAAGGACACCATCTGCAAGGAGTTTGTATGTTCTCCCCGTGTTTGCGTGGGTTTCCTCCGGGTACTCTGGTTTCCTCCCACACTCCAAAAACATACTGATAGGAAATTTAGATTGTGAGCCCCAATGGGGACAGTGTTGCCAATGTATGTAAAACGCTATGGAATTAATAGCGCTATATAAATGAATAACTATTATATTATTATTATCTGAATTGTAAAAAAAAAAAAAAAAAAAAAAAAAGTGCCTGGTCAAGAACAAGGATAAATGGGCAGATCCTGAACTAGTTAGAGGGTTATTCCCATTTTCATAAATGGCTTGTTACGTAGTTCTTGCAAATGCCCGAAGGTTTGCATTTTAATGCTTCTCAAAATTTAAGCCATTATTTACAACTCGTTGCCTTGGAAACCGACCATTGTTGTAAAAAAAGCTTTAGCAAGCTTGTAAGCACTGTTTTGAGGCTGGCCCAGATCGCTGATGTGCACTGTTACTATACTAACTAATCTCAGCTAAAGTGAGTACAGTGCTTACAAGCTGGACAACAGCGGTGGTCGGTCTCCTAGGAAACGAGCTGCTAACCAAAGAAAAATGACAATATCTCAAAAACAACTGGAAATTTTAATAAGCAGTAAATTGCAAAAGTGCTTCTTTTTACTAGCACTATACAATAATACCCATATATGACGATGGGAATAACATCAGGAACGTACAGCTATTCTGACACAGATTTTCAGGGTAAGTACTCCAGTCTCATACAGTAATGTTATAGAAATTCAATTAGTAATGTACACAGATTGTGAACATCTATGTTACTCTTATTTTTGATGTCACATACAGCAGTCGTAGAGCCTCATCATACTGACAGCACTGCCCCAAAATATGTCAGGCCCCCAATGATCTATAGATAGGTCATCAATAGAGTACGCCTGGACATATCCTACAATCCCCATAAGATAAGCCTGCCCCAGTCTCAAGGATATGTACAACAGGATGAGTCTTCAAAGCCTGTAAACAAGCGTGGATAACATTTTGTCTAGTACTATGAACCTCCTCAGAAGTTTAATTAAAATGTTAGGAAATGGCACAAATAGCAATTCCTTAAAGCGCACCAATCACCAAGATTTTCTTATATAATCTAAAGCCAGTGCTATACTGGCACTATCAGGCTGATTCTATACATACCTGTAGTTGTCAGCTCAGATGTATAGGTTTAGAAACACAAGCAAGTAAAGTTTGTAAAATGAGCAGCTTTCTGATTCGCAGCAGCTGCCGAGCAGGTAATAGCTGGGTGGGTTTCATAGTCATTCCCACCCCCTGCATGTCCGTCCTCCTCCTATCTGTTATTTATACTAATTCTATTATAGAACCATTTTTCTAAGTGGCAAGAAGGACCTTTGGTGATGTCATACCCATGTGACCAGAAGGGGCGGCGCCTCAGCCAACAGAAAAATAATGTTGCTACCTGGTATCGGCTATGTTCGCTGAGGCCCTTGCCCCTTCTGGTCACATGGGTATGACATCACCAAAGGTTCTTCTAACCACTTAGTAAAACGCTTGTATAATAGAATTAGCATAAATAACAAATAGGGGGAGGATGGACAAGCAGGGGGGGTGGGAATCACTATGAAAACCCACCACAGCTATCAGCTGCTGTCACTCAACAAGGTGCTGATTTTACAAACTTTACTTGCTTGTATTTCAAACCTATATATCTAATCTGACCACTACAGGTATGTATAGAATCAGTCTGATGGTACCAGTATAGCACTGGCTTTAGGTTATATAGGAAAATCCTGGTGATTAGTCTGTTTTAATATTTTGCAAACAAAAAAAACCAAAACATTATGGGGAATACAATTTTTTTCCAACAAAGACATTAATGCGCTTTAACTAGAGTTGAGCGAGTAGCTAACTATTCGTACTCGTTATACTCATAACGAGTACTGTCTAATACTCGCGTATTCGTTCCGAATAGCATGTGCAATGCAAGTCAATGGGGAAAAACTCGCAAACTAACGAGTAACGCTAATTTCGCACTATTCGCTACTCGCAGGAATAGTACGACATTTGGGTTACTCGTTACTTTGCAAGTTTTTCCCTAGTGACTTGCATTGCACACGCTATTCGGAATGAATACGCGAGTATTAGACAGGACTCATTATGAGTATAGCGAGCACGAATAGTTAGTTACTCGCTCAACTCTAGCTTTAATGCCTTCCCAACACAGGCAATTTTTTTGCCCTTCACTGTCATTTTAATTTCCATTAACCTGCCCTTATGAGGGGTGGCTTTAGGCAGTATAATGACAGGATTCAATTTATTATACAATGTGCTAATAAACAGAATTTCTTTTATTCGGACTTTAAAAAAACAGAACAAAAAAAAAATAAAAATTTACCATTATTGTTCGGGTTTTATTTTCACATATTTCCAAGTGACCGGATAACTCTTCTTTGTAGGTCAGTATGACTGACATGATACAAAATCTACATAGGCATTTCTATTTTTTTGTGGCTCATGTGAGTTGTTTTTTTGCCGACTGAGTGGTAAAGAAAAAAAACAGAATTTATGGCATTTTTTTGTTTCTTCGATCTCTCACCATGCAAGATAAAAATTATTACCAACTCAGCAATACTCACAAGAAAGAAGAAAAAAATAGAAATGGATGAGATTCTAATTTTTGTGTTTTTTATTTTATTTTTTAATTTTATTTGCCCTATGTAATACGGCAGTCCGGGAATGTACGTTACATGTTGGAAAGGGCCCAATGACAACATTATCATCCACTTTGAGACCGTTCGTCCCTTTTTCCCTTTCCGCCATCATGTAAGGCACATTTTTCTTTTCCCTTCCCGCCATCATGTAAGGCACAGTTTTTCCTTCATGCCATCATGTAACGCACAGTTTTCCCTTCCCACCATCATGTAAGGCACAGTTTTCCCTTCCCGTCATCATGTAAGGCACAGGTTTACCTTCCCGCCATCATGTAAGGCACAGGTTTACCTTCCCGCCATCATGTAAGGCACAGGTTTACCTTCCCGCCATCATGTAAAGCACAGTTTTCCCTTCCCGCCATCATGTAAGGCACAGGTTTACCTTCCCGCCATCATGTAAGGCACAGGTTTACCTTCCCGCCATCATGTAAGGCACAGGTTTACCTTCCCGCCATCATGTAAGGCACAGTTTTCCCTTCCCGCCATCATGTAAGGCACAGGTTTACCTTCCCGCCATCATGTAAGGCACAGGTTTACCTTCCCACCATCATGTAAGGCACAGGTTTATCTTCCCGCCATCATGTAAGGCACAGTTTTCCCTTCCCGCCATCATGTAAGGCACAGGTTTCCCTTCCCGACATCAATGTAAGGCACAGGTTTACCTTCCCGCCATCATGTAAGGCACAGGTTCACCATCCCGCCATCATGTAAGGCACAGTTTTCCCTTCCCGCCATCAATGTAAGGCACAGGTTTACCTTCCCGCCATTATGTAAGGCACACTTTTACCTCCCCGCCATGATGTTCGGCACAGGTTTACCTTTCTATCTTGTTTGATAACTTCCGTTCTCCAGTTTTCTTCAAACGCTGGGATAACGCTGTAGGAAGAGTCATCGCCATTGAGCTCTACAAGATCTTCTCTTTCCAATGGTTTCCGGTAGCCGAGCTTTATAATTCTGGAGAGGATGAAATCACAGAGGTGAGGCAGGTGCCGGCTGTGGGACTCCTGCTCCGAGGTTTAGATGTTGAGCAAACAGATGAAAGCTGCCGGTAGCCGCAAAACCAGTCTGTCAGGTACTGCGCCCCCACACAGGGGGATACAGAAAGTCTTAGGAAACAGAAATTAATTAATATTTTCCAAGTAAAAAAGAAAATATATATTAAAGGAGTACAATTGACAAAGCAATTCTATGCCACATACTGATGTACACTACATGGAGAAAAGTAGGGACAATCCCTCAGTGAATTCGAGAGTGGTAAGAACCACTGGGATAACAAGGACATTTGTTCCGCCTAAATATTCCCTACATCACCTGTGAAGGATATTACTGAGAAGTGGAAGGAGCCGCAGCAACTCAGCCACTATCACGAAGTATGTAATGACAGGTCAGGGGCCCCTAAGCTGGCCCTTAGGCTTTAAACCCTGTGCTGTCCCTTATCTTAGAGGTAGGCTTGATGATAGCCAGGTCCAATCCCCCAGCGTGACCCTAACTCCTGACCAGGTCGTGAACTTTCTCCACACCCTCCCCCAGGCCGGCCGGAAAACCCAATAACAAAACCTCAAAAAACAACATGGACAAGTGAGAAGGATAACTCGTACACACTGCCTTCAAAAACAGACAAGAGAGACATTAAATGTACAGGACAGCAAAGAAAAAGGGAATGAAGTAACGCACAACAGGAGAAGGTTCACACCACTCAATATAGCAACAAAGACCACCATCAACAGGTTCACCAACAAGACCAGTATCGCTTGGAGCAAAAGCTGAAGCTATAATCGGCGCCGAGTAGTCAGATCCAGGAGCTTATATAGAAAGATTACCAGATTGTCAATTGGCAACCTGAGCTCGTAGCAGAGTTCTCCAGGTTAGCAGGAATTAATTTCTGCAGGACTGAAAAACAGAGAACATGAAACAGCACACACCCAGCTCTGGCTGAACAACTAGGAGACATCAGGTTGCCTGTCGGGCTCAGCAGTGTGAATAGAGCCTGAAACCGCCATGAAACCTAATAAGTCTGAACCTGAACACCACATGACAGCCACGGAGTGGAGACCACATAACCTTACTGAGTGCTGAGGTCATAAAAGTCACCAACGCTCTGCCAACTCCATAACTACAGATTATAACTGGTATTAACATCAGGACAAAATCTGTATCCCCGCTGGAAGCTTCATGGCCGAGTAGCGCTCCACAGCCTTACATCACCAAGCACAATGCCAAACATCGGAAGGAATGGTGTAAAGCCACCACCACTGGATAGCATCAAGCACAATGCCAAACATCGGAAGGAATGGTGTAAAGCCACCACCACTGGACAGCACCAAGCACAATGCCAAGCGTCGGACAGAGGGGTGTAAAGCCACCACAACTGGACATCACCAAGCACAAGCCAAGAGTCGGATAGAGCAGTGTAAAGCCATCACCACTGGACATCACCAAGCACAATGCCAAGCGTTGGATGGAGGAGTGTAAAGCAGCCACGACTGGACATCATCAAGCACAATGCCAAGCGTTGGATGGAGGGGTGTAAAGCACCCACGACTGGACATCATCAAGCACAATGCCAAGCGTTGGATGAAGGGGTGTAAAGCAGCCACCACTGGACATCATCAAGCACAATGCCAAGCGTTGGATGGAGGGGTGTAAAGCAGCCACCACTGGACATCATCAAGCACAATGTCAAGTGTTAGATAAAGCGGTGTAAAGCCGCCACCACTGGACATCACCAAGCACAATGTCAAGTGTTAGATAAAGCGGTGTAAAGCCACTACCACTGGACATTGGAAAAGTGTTGTGTGACAGATCATACGTCTCCATCTGGTGTCTGGCGAAGAGTCTGGGTTTGGCGAATGCCAAGAGGACGGTACTCACCTGACTGCATTATGCTTGCTGTGAGGTCTGGCAGAGGAGAAATAATGCTATGGGGTGATTTTCAGTGGAGGTAAATTTTAATTCTTCAGAGTACAAGACAGACATTTAGACCACTGTGGCTTTCTTCTTTGTGGGACCACTTTGGGGCAAGGCCTGACTATGCCCAGAGCACAAACCAAGGTCCATAAAGACACGGTTGGAGAGTTTGGTGCTGGAGACCCTAACCGGCCGCCCTAGCCTCCACCTCAACCCCATCCAACAATTTTGTGATGGACTCGAACAGAGATTATGACCCTGTCCCCTTCCTATATCAGGGTCTGACCTCACGAATGCTCTTGCAGAGGAATGGACAAAACTTCCCACAGATTCCTCCAAAATATCGTAGGAAACCTTCCCAGGAGAGTGGGAGATGTTATATTGTAGCTGCAAGGGAGGAAATAACTACATATCAGTGCGTATAGATTTAGGGCAGGAGGTCAGAGACGCTGCTGTAGGCAGACATGTAGGAGTTTTGATTCTTTTCTCCAGTCCATATAATGTATATCGATCCAACTGAGGTAGATCGCCTTTACGTCTTGACTCCGTAATAGGACATTTATCTTCATGAGATAATTATGTTAATAATTAGATTAAAAATAATAATTAAAAAAAAACATCAAATATATAAACTAATATACAGTACCTGTGATACCAGGAATATGTGACTCTACTGAAGAAGGACACCCTGTATTCGGGATTCTCACTCTGTGAATATAATGTGACATATAATGTATTGAATCCCTCTATAAACAAAACCAAGAACACAGGTAACACACATGTATTCTTTGAAAAATGTATAACATAATGCTTTCCAGAAATCGCCCATCAAAATGTAGAATTTGACTCCTCAAAAAAAAAACAAAAAAAACAAACAAAGCAAAAAACAACTGACTATATGCGTGATCGTCATCATGGATACCTATGGTCCTGCAATGCCCTGCACATGCGGTAAGAGACATAGTCAGACGAACTATACATTTCTAATTGGAAGTATTTGCTAATATTATTACAGTTACTACAAATTGGGGTTATTAACGTCGAAAAAAGAGAATGTCCAGCTCTTCAGGCAAAGAATCACGTCTTTATTTCATCATGCAGACACAGAGAATGACATGACCGGCACTACGCGTTTGGGCTGTGGCAGTGCCTGTCCGTGCTCCAGGACGGAATCGGGATTGAGCTTTTATACGGTGAGCTGATTCATACAAATTGGTTATTAACGTCCCCAAGATCCTCTCCTAATATATAGTAGGTGTAATAATAATATTAGCAAATACCTCCAATTAGAAATGTAGTACAGCTCTTCTGATTAGCAATGTCTCTTACCTCAGGTGCAGGGCATTGCAGGACCTTAGGTAGGCATGGTTACGACCATGAGCAACTAACTAAGTGTGACTATATGTGTGATCATCACCATGGATAGCTAAGGTCCTGCAATGCCCTGCACATGCGGTAAGAGACAGGAATAGATCAGGAGAACTATACTACATTTCTAATTGGAGGTATTTGCTAATATTATTATTAATTATTATTATTATTATTTCTTCACCTACTACATATTAGGATAAGATCTTGGAGACAGGAATAATCCTTTAATTCTAGCCTGAGAAATAATAATAATTAAAAAAAAATTAAAGCCCAAAATTAAGGTTTTTTCAAAACTTTAGAGAATTTATAAAAATTAATTAATGAAGATAAAAATTCAAAACTTATTTATAATTCACTAAAATAGCACTAAAAATAAAGAAAATAAATATTATGAGATGTCAGGTAAAGAAAGAAAATCAGGTTTGGCTGACTTGAGATGGAATGACTCTATAACAATGAAATATAAAGAGTAAGAGAGAAAGAAGTGTCTCGTGATATAATTGCCGCCCTCGGGCTGTGGTGCGTGGGCTCCGATGGTGGGAACGTTCCCCGCAGCCGATCTGTCATTCTACAACCTGACTGTCCACTGCATTTCTAACAAACCAGCTTCGGGTAGTTACAGCCTGCAAAGTCCGACATCAGACATCACACCTGAGAGACGCCGGCGTCTTAGGACTTGTCAGTCAATACTTGATTTTGTAATTCTTGTCTTGATGACCGTATATCACTCTAGGTCAGGATCCACTCCGGGGTTTGGGAAATCTGTCTGTTCAGCTTTAGGCCACGTGCACATATTGAGTATTTGGGGAGTTTTTTACCTCAGGATTTGTAGCCAAAACCAAAGTGGGTGATAAATACAGAAGTGGTGCCCGTGTTTCTATTATTCTTTTCCTCTAATTGTTCCACTCCGGGTTTTGGCTTCAAATAATGAGGTAAAACACTCACCAAATAGTCAACCTGTGCACATGGCCTAAAGGCCCCGTCACACACAGAGATAAATCTTTGGCAGATCTGTGGTTGCAGTGAACTCATGGACATATTGTTCCATTTGTACACAGCCACAAACCTGGCACTGATTGTCCACAACTTCACTGCAACCACAGATCTGCCAACAGATCTGCCACAGATCTGCCACAGATCTATCTCTGTGTGTGACAGGGCCTTTAGGAACAAAGGTACATCAAAACTTCTTGTCCCAAAAAGCAGTAAGGCCCCGTTCAGACTTCAGTTGTTCACATACGAGTTTCTCATTAGTTGAACTAGTACCCATTACGGACTACATGACACGTCAAATTTATTTTGGCGACCGCGTCGCCACACAACAACATGGAGACACGTCCGATTCATCAATCAAACGCACCAATGCAAGTCTATGGGTACAGAAAAAATAAATACCGTAAATAGAAATCTGAGAAATGAACAGAGACTGAGGTCACTGGAGTCACTGGAGGGTCCACATCCCATAGCCCCATTCTATCATTGGATTTAATGGAGGCTGGAATTCTGTTACTCAGTGGCAGCAGAACCCACAGCGGCCTAGTTCTCCACCCCTTGTCCAACCTCTCCCAAACACATATGTATGGCAGATGTGGTGAGGAATCCTGTGGAGTGGCTCACGTGTGGATATCCACTATGCTGGTAACTGCTGTGATTAGAGCCAGCTCTGATTTCAGAAGTTTACACCCTTGGATACTATGGGGAAGAGCAGCCCCAGCATCTAAGGGGTTAGACAGAAGGTGAGACTGTCACTCCCATTAGCCCCCATCATGACACCGGTGATATGAAGGTCTGTCGTCAATACTGCCAGGGGATTATGGGAGTTGACTTAACTGGAATCTTGCTTTGGGGCCCCTATATTTCTATCTACGCCCATGACATTACTTTTGAGATCTGCAAGAGGCCCAGAATATTGGAGTCAGCAGCTTGACTCCTGCCGCCCTACCACATAAACACCAGCGGTATTAGACGTGATGTATGGTATTCGAGGAGGAAGGGGTTATAGATTTTGTATTGAAGGCACTCGGGGAAAAAGCTGCAACTTCTGTCTCTATTAGTGATGAGTGAACATTACCATTCTCAGGTGTTCAGTACTCATAACAGGCACTTGGATGCTCAGATGGGCATGACTCGAGTACCCGAGTATAATGGAAGTTAATGGGACGATCTTCCTGAAACATGCTCGAGTTCCCCATTGACTTCCATTATACTCAGTACACAAGGGGTACCCATCTGAACGTCTGTAGCGCTGGCGTTCCTGCACCCATTGCTCTTCTCCCAGCAGGAACGCACGCATACTCAACGCTGTGGCCAGCTGTCACCATGCTGCCTGGTGTGGTGTCCCCACGCTCCTCCACATGGATGCTTCCTGCTTCTGTCGCGGGCGGGGAGGGGACGCTGCGCTCTCCCACTGCTCGGGTCCGGCTGCTGCTGCTGCTCAGTGGTGGCTCGAGCGGTAGGCCGGATCCCGGGGACTCGAGCGGAATTCTTCGCCTGTGAGTGAAAGGGGGTGGTTTGGGTTTAGGGATATTGTCCGTGACGCCACCCACGGTTGTGGTGAGGTTGTGACACCACCGCTGCTCTGGATGGGGATCCCGGGAGCGATGACAGGGAGCAGCTTGAATGTTGGTTCTCCCCTCCGAGGGTAGGGGGTTTGGTTGTCCCGGGGCCCGGTGAGGGGTAGGGATGGATGGCAGGCGGGCTATGGGGCCTGGTGAGGTGCAGGGTCGCGGGGGCAGCGCTGTGCCGCACGGCACGGTGGTACTCACTCAGCCAATGATGAATGCAAAGTCTCCGGTAAAACAAATGGCTGGATGGACGGGTCCCACAAACGGCTGCGGTTTTTCTCCTCCCGGCAGGTTGATGATGAATGCCTTTCCCTGCCCCTGTGTTTTGTGTACGGTTCCAATGGGTTCCCACCGGTAACCCGCTCCCCAGCTTGGATGGGTGCTGATGGAACCCCTTTTGCCCGCAGGCTCTGGCCCTGGGAACTATAGCCTTGGCGGTGACTGTGCTTCCCTCTATAGTTTGAGCTGTTGCTTTCAATCGGGACTTGACTGCTGGGAAACCCCGGAGGTTCCCTTCGCTAACGGATTTGACAATTTCAACGGCGACTCCTAGCCTTGTCGGGGTCCGTAAGCCCTGCTGGATGGTGCTGGCTTCTCTTTGCTTACCGGTCCTTACGGTTGGCTCCAATAGGCCTCTCCTGCAGACGTTCACCACCGTCTGCCAACCTTGCTGTACCGTCCGGGCCACACACCCGGACGCTGTCAGACTGCTCCTCTACCACTTCACTTCAAAACTAATCTGCCCTCCTTTTCCCGCCTCCAGGACTGTGAACTCCTCGGTGGGCGGGACCAACCACCTGGCCCACCCCCCTGGTGTGGACATCAGCCCCTGGAGGAAGGCAACAAGGATTTTGTGTTTGGCTTCGGTGTGCCTAACCGGGGTGTGGGGTGTGTTTGTGTGGTACCTGTGACATCCTGGCTTGTCCAGGGCGCCACATTTCCCTCTCCCGATGCCTGTGCACATGGCACAGGTCCTCCGGAAGAGCTACTAGGGTGTGCACCCACACTGCTGCCCTTCTCTTAAAGGGTCAGCATGTCACTCCCAAGAAGTGCCTACCAGCCTATTGCTGAGAGGCACTGGGTACTTAAGGCACTCTCCCACTAAGGGAGGTGCCTGACCAACACCTATGTTTAGTTAGTAAGTGGTCCATACCCTTAGTCGCTAGTTGTCAGGTCTTGCTTGTCTGCCCTGTTATAGATATAAAATATGAAAACGGGTTTTAGCCGCGCTAAAAAAAACACTGTTGCCAGGATATTAACAAAAATCTCTTTTTATTTCAGCATTCCAACGCGTTTTAGAGACAAAAAAAAACGTCTCCTTCAGGGAAAAGAGAAATCATACACAATATTGTGTATGATTTCTCTTTTCCCTGAAGAAGGAGACAGTTTTAGTCTCTGAAACGCGTTGGAATTCTGAAATAAAAAGAGATTTTTGTTAATATCCTGGCAACAGTGGTTTTTTTAGCACGGCTAAAACCCGTTTTCATATTTTATATCTATATCACGTTGTACACGGGGCCGCTGCTTGAACCACGCGGACACTCACATGCTCATCAAGGGGTTGTGACTGGCACAACCTTACCAGGTGAGTGTACCTTTCTATACGGTAAATACCGGGTAAGACCCTATTGCGCCTTTTGTCTCCCCGTCTCTCGTTGTCTGCCCTGTTGGCACCTGGTTCAAATCCGTCCTGTCCTGCCTGTACTTGCTACCTGTCCGTGCTGCCCTGTTGGCTCTAGTGACTCTGCCTGTCCATGCCATCTGCCTCAGCCACACTGGTGGTCCAAGCCTTGCTAGTGACTCTGTGTGTCCATCCTGCCTGTGCTGTCTGCCTCAGCTACTATGATGGTCCCTGTCTATACTAGAGACTCAGCTTTCTGCAGCTGTGTCTTCCCTCACTGAGGGAGACTAGTCAAGCCCCTCCCACTGAAGGGTAGGCCAGGAGTCCCCCTGTGGTTTAGTGGGTCCACTTCAGCTCGCTACTTTACCATCTCCGGCAGTGAGTGTTCCAGTGTCTAACTGCTGAAGTACCGAGCACCGGGGCATGGTAATGCTCACCCATCACTGTTCATTATGAGTACAGAGCACCCAAGCATGGTAGTGCCCGCTCATCACTAGTTACAAGTACCGAACACCCGAGCATGGTAGTGCCCGCTCATCACTAGTTACAAGTACCGAGCCCCCGAGCATGGTAGTGCCCGCTCATCACTAGATACAATTACCGAGCCCCCGAGAATGGTAGTGCCCGCTCCTCACTAGATACAATTACCGAGCCCCCGAGAATGGTAGTGCCCGCTCATCACTTGTTATGAGTACCGATCACACGAATATGGTAGTGCCCGCTCCTCACAAGTTACCAGTACAGAGCACCCGAACATGGTAGTGCTTCCTCATCACTAGATACAAGTACTGAGCATGGTAGTGCCCGCTCATCACTAGTTACAAGTACCGAGCACCCAAGCATGGAAGTGCTCACTCATCACTAGTTACGAGAACTGAGCACCCGAGCATGGTAGTGCCCGCTCATCACTAGTAACGAGTAACGAGCACCCGAGCATGGTAGTGCCCGCTCATCACTAGTTACAAGTACCGAGCACTCGAGCATGGTAGTGCCCGCTCATCACTAGTTACAAGTACCGAGCACCCGAGCATGGTAGTGCCCACTGATCACTAGATACGAGTACTGAACACCCGAGCATGATAGTGCCTGATCATCATTAGTTACAAGTACCGAGCACTCGACTATGGTAGTGCCCGCTCATCACTAGTTACAAGTAACGAGCTCCCGAGCATGGTAGTGCCCGCTCATCACTAGTTACGAGTACTGAGCACCCGAGCATGGTAGTGCCCGCTCATCACTAGTTACCAGTACTGAGCACCTGAGCATGGTAGTGCCCGCTCATCACTAGTTACGAGTACTGAGCACCCGAGCATGGTAGTGCCCGCTCATCACTAGTTACGAGTACTGAGCACCCGAGCATGGTAGTGCTCACTCATCACTAGTTACCAGTACTGAGCACCCGAGCATGGTAGTGCCCACTCATCACTAGTTACTATCAGAGGCAGCAATATAAGTGACAGTCCATCTCCATGTGGACTTGATACCAGTGTTATTAGCTGTCACCCAGCTTTCCAAAGCCCCTGAATGGCAAATACGACAGAGGATAGAAGAGGGGAGCAAAATACATAATGGAATTCGCTGTCACCCAGCTTGTCAGAAATAGAAACTAATGACTAATGTTAGCAGAGCAGACGGGCTCTTCTTGCTTATTACTGTCATACTATGCAGTGAAGGACACTAGGACGCGGTGTGACGTTACCTGCCCGGTGTCAGACAGCCTCTCATACACCGCGCTGCTCCCGGCCGGCATTGTGTGGCTATGGTGGATCCCAGGAGCACGGGATCTGCCTCGATCACTTCCTTACACTACAGATCCATCCCATCACTCCGCAGCGCACACCGTCTGCGCCCCCTGCTGGTCACTGTCCGCCTCTTCCTGCTTCTTTCATTCACGTTCTCTCTGTGTATTCACATAGCGGCAGCCAATCAGAGCTTAAACTCATGACTACCAGCCAATAGTGTGCGCCGAAAACAATCACACGCAGAACTCCATGACCCTGACATCCAGCCAATCGTAATGCATGTCAGGGACAAAGAGCCAATCAGAGATTGCACTGTTATAAGCGGACCAATCACAAGCTGTGGAAGGCTGGAGGCGTTTCTTTACCTGTCATTCATACATGGAAGGGAGCCGGCAGGTGGAGACTTCAGGTGACAATTGTCAGGTGACAGTCTCTGCCCTGAATTGTAAAGCGCTGCGGAATATGCTGGCGCTATAGCAATAGGAATTATTATATATTATTATTATTATTATTTTAAAGGGTTTACAAGGGTAAAATTGAAAAGTAAGAGGAGATTTTTACATACTTTTGATCTCAGTAAAAATATTTAAAAAATGGCATCATGTACGGTTCTATTACATACACTGACTCCATAGGCTTTTCTTGCATCATACTTTGCCCTTTGTGCAGGGACATATCCGAAGGCAGAGGGGGTGGGGCATAAGCCTTGGGTGAAGCCTTCAGGGGGACGGCGTCAGGAAGCCTGAAGTAGCGGTCCGAGGTGTCTCACCAGCGGCTGCTTTTTGGTCACCCATGAAGTGGGAGCCAGCTATTCTCTGAGCGGGCTGTCAAGCTAACAGTGGACTCAGAGAAGTTGCAGCGCGCCGGCAACCATTGATCAATTGTACTAACGTCTTTCAGGCACGAGTACAATTGAGACCCTGGCCACCATCACCCCCCGGTCAAGAAGGCGTCAGCAGCATGATCAGGTGAGCCAATCACACTGCTGACTTCATTTATTAGCGCCACAAAGCCTGACATCGTTGGCAGTAAGTGCTCCAGTGGAGCTGAAGACAATGAAGATTTATTGTAATATTGGATAATATGGAATAAAAGAAATTTGAGGAATAAGTATGAGGAGGGTGGGAGTCGTGTATACAGACACAGTATGGGGAGCAAGGGAATGGAATTACTGCAGACACAGTCTGAAGAGTGAGGGGGGAGATATGCGGACACAGTATGAGGAGCGAGGGGGGAATGTATGCGGACACAGTGTAGGAAGACAAGATGGGAGTACGCTGTAAACACAGTATAGGGAGGGAGGGTGTAGAGAAGCAAGGGGGGAATGTATGTGGACACAGTATGGGGGGGTGAAGTGAGAATATATGAGGACACAATATAGGGAGTGAGGGGGAATGTGCGCGGACACAATATGGGGAGTGAGGAGGAGAATGTATACGGACAGTACACGGAGGACGGAAGGGAGGACTATATGCGGACATAGTATGAGAAGTAAGGGGGAATATCTGAGTACACAGTTTGAGGAGTAAGGGGGGAATGTATGCGTACACACTATGCAGAGAGAGGGGAGAATGTTTGCAGACACACGGTATGGGGAGTATATATAGGGGAGAATGTATGCGGATACAGATTGAGGAGCAAGGGGGGAATGTATGAGAACACAGTATGGGGCGCAAGGGGGGGGAATGTATGTGGACACAGTATGGAGAGCAAGGGGAGAATGTATGCGGACACAGTATGGGGAGTGAAGGGGAGAATGTATGCAGATACAGTATGAGGAGCGAGGGGGGAATGTATGCAGACACAGTATGGGGCGCAAGTGGGGGAATGTATGCAGACAGTTTGGGAAGTTAGGTGGGATGAGTGTGGAGGAAGTGAGGAGACAGTATGGGATAAGAAAAATGTGAGGGAGCACAGAATAGAGACTGGGCAGTGGGGGGACATTATGGAGAGGGGGTAGCATGGTGGGGATAATGTGAGGTCACAGTAAGGAGGGGGCAGTTTACTAAGGATGGGAGAGTGTGATGATGGGGCACAGTACAGAGAATTGGCAGTATGGAGGACACAGCTTGAGAGTGTGAAGAGGGGGCTTAGTATGGAAAGGAGAGGGCAGTGTGTGTGTCATATTATGTGCAGGGAACACAGTGAGGGGCATTTATTTGTTTAAAGGCACAGCATAGGGCAGATATTTTTTATTAAGGAGCATTATAATAATTCTATTTTTAATGGTATAGTGCTGGGATTTTTTGCAGAAGACTGGAGAAGATGTCAGTCTGTAGAGATGAGCTGTGGACATGTAAAGTCATCATAGCGTATGGCCAAGATGAGGAAAAGAAAGAGAACAACTCCGATCAGAAATGTTATCTACAAGGTACATGGATGGAAATGTTTATTTGTGATACTGCCTGTGTCTCAACAGTACTGTGGTTGCTGTATAGCCAAAGTCTGATCATGACTGATAGCAACAACTCCCAGTATCTCCTTACAATTGTTAAGGACGTACTGAATGTTGTAGGTTCATGAGATACAAATGGATATAGTCTGACCCGACATCACAATTGATGTATCATGTATGGATGGTGGTTCTGGTGATATACAGTTAGGTCCAGAAATATTTGGACAGTGACACAAGTTTTGTTATTTTAGCTGTTTACAAAAACATGTTCAGAAATACAATTATATATATAATATGGGCTGAAAGTGCACACTCCCAGCTGCAATATGAGAGTTTTCACATCCAAATCGGAGAAAGGGTTTAGGAATCATAGCTCTGTAATGCATAGCCTCCTCTTTTTCAAGGGACCAAAAGTAATTGGACAAGGGACTCTAAGGGCTGCAATTAACTCTGAAGGCGTCTCCCTCGTTATCCTATAATCAATGAAGTAGTTAAAAGGTCTGGGGTTGATTACAGGTGTGTGGTTTTGCATTTGGAAGCTGTTGCTGTGACCAGACAACATGCGGTCTAAGGAACTCTCAATTGAGGTGAAGCAGAACATCCTGAGGCTGAAAAAAAAGAAAAAATCCATCAGAGAGATAGCAGACATGCTTGGAGTAGCAAAATCAACAGTCGGGTACATTCTGAGAAAAAAGGAATTGACTGGTGAGCTTGGGAACTCAAAAAGGCCTGGGCGTCCACGGATGACAACAGTGGTGGATGATCGCCGCATACTTTCTTTGGTGAAGAAGAACCCGTTCACAACATCAACTGAAGTCCAGAACACTCTCAGTGAAGTTGGTGTATCTGTCTCTAAGTCAACAGTAAAGAGAAGACTCCATGAAAGTAAATACAAAGGGTTCACATCTAGATGCAAACCATTCATCAATTCCAAAAATAGACAGGCCAGAGTTAAATTTGCTGAAAAACACCTCATGAAGCCAGCTCAGTTCTGGAAAAGTATTCTATGGACAGATGAGACAAAGATCAACCTGTACCAGAATGATGGGAAGAAAAAAGTTTGGAGAAGAAAGGGAACGGGACATGATCCAAGGCACACCACATCCTCTGTAAAACATGGTGGAGGCAACGTGATGGCATGGGCATGCATGGCTTTCAATGGCACTGGGTCACTTGTGTTTATTGATGACATAAAGACCATGTCACATACAGAGATAAATCTGTGGCAGATCTGTGGTTGCAGTGAAATTGTGGACAATCAGTGCCAGGTTTGTGGGTGTGTACAAATGGAGCAATATGTCCATGATTTCACTGCAACCACAGATCTGCCAAAGATTTATCTCTGTGTGTGACGGGGCCTTTACAGCAGACAAGAGTAGCCGGATGAATTCTGAAGTGTACCGGGATATACTTTCAGCCCAGATTCAGCCAAATGCTGCAAAGTTGATCGGTCGGCGCTTCATAGTACAGATGGACAATGACCCCAAGCATACAGCCAAAGCTACCCAGGAGTTCATGAGTGCAAAAAAGTGGAACATTCTGCAATGGCCAAGTCAATCACCAGATCTTAACCCAATTGAGCATGCATTTCACTTTCTCAAATCCAGACTTAAGACGGAAAGACCCACAAACAAGCAAGACCTGAAGGCTGCGGCTGTAAAGGCCTGGCAAAGCATTAAGAAGGAGGAAACCCAGCGTTTGGTGATGTCCATGGTTTCCAGACTTAAGGCAGTGATTGCCTCCAAAGGATTCACAACAAAATATTGAAAATAAAAATATTTTGTTTGGGTTTGGTTTATTTGTCCAATTACTTATGACCTCCTAAAATGTGGAGTGTTTGTAAAGAAATGTGTACAATTCCTACAATTTCTATCAGATATTTTTGATCAAACTTTCAAATTAAACGTTACAATCTGCACTTGAATTCTGTTGTAGAGATTTCATTTCAAATCCAATGTGGTGGCATGCAGAGCCCAACTTGCGAAAATTGTGTCACTGTCCAATTATTTCTGGACCTTACTGTATTCCTGTACTGATTAGTGTTTTGATGCTGTGTTTCTGTACAGATGGGGGTTAGATGGATGCATTACTGTACTGTACTGCTGAGGATTATATGGATGTATTTCTGTATTGCTGATGGTGTGAGATCCTCTCTATTTTTGATAATCATCCAAAGTAAAGCCGACAGCTGAGGGTTGCAGTCCACAGCTGTCTGCTTTACCTGCACTGGCTATCAAAAATAGGAGGTAGCCAACATAATTTTCTTTATCTCTTTGTTCACAGCAGTGTAGATCATTCCCACATGCAATAAAGCTTGTTGATTGGCTGTGCCCCAGCCTTTCAACAAACTTTATTAGTATACGAACAGCACCCAAACTCATATACAGACTATCTTTTAAAAAGTGTGTGTACGAGTTTGAGTCCCAAACAACCAGTGTTAGATACGAAACCACAAACTTTACCAACTGGGTTCACTCATCTCTACCTGCTATCTACGGGTGTTTGGTTTTCAGGGTACAAAAGCAGAAAAAAGGAATTAATTCTATACTTTTCACATGATGGTGCTCTAGTGTATTGGAGTGATGTTCCTAACTGAAGGAAAACTTTTACATTAAGCACAATGTGAGCGAGTGAAAACTCTATTGCTTCAT
Organism: Anomaloglossus baeobatrachus; assembly: GCF_048569485.1. Taxonomy (NCBI): domain Eukaryota; kingdom Metazoa; phylum Chordata; class Amphibia; order Anura; family Aromobatidae; genus Anomaloglossus; species Anomaloglossus baeobatrachus. Next base: position 66,349,655 of record NC_134354.1, read on the forward strand.
AAAAAAAAATAGTCTGAAAGCTGCTACTGCAGAATGGCAACAAGTAAGCTTCAGTGTCCGTAGGACATTCTGTGTGCTTGAAGGAAAGCAATGAGAATTTAGACTTTATTTTCAAGAAACGTAACTACAAGGATGAAGGATTGGCTATATATGGTGATCTGAAAGTTCTCTCTTTGCTCCTTTGGCAGCAAATAGGATACATGAAGCTTTTTGTGTGAATTGGACAGCCGAGATAGGACGCATTGCTGGAGCTAACAAGGTTGGCCAATGAGAACATCTTTGCAACCTGGACTCAAGAACATAATTACGGAAAGTTTAATTGATCCCACTAAAGTTCTCCTGCCACCACTCCACATTAAGCTTGGACTGATGAAGCAGTTTGTGAAAGCTCCACCGAAAGAAGGAGAGATGTAAGTACCTGTCTACCAAGTTTCAGGAACTGTCTGAAGCAATACTTAAAGAAGGCCTTTTTTTTGGGTCCAGATATTCAGAAACTCATGATGGAACGACGTGTTCAAAACAAAAATGAAAGCTTTTGAGTAAAGGGCTTGGGACTCGTTTAAAGAAGTCGTGAAGACATTTTTAGGTAACAACAAACATGAAACATTTCAAAGCCTTGGGTTGTCTGTTGAATTTGACGTTACATTTTTTACATTTTCATTTGGACTACTTTCAGAAAATCTTGGTGCTGTTAGCGAAGAGCAAGGAGAAAGATCAGGCTACCAAGGATATGGAACAACGATACCAAAGTAGATGGAACGTGAACGTGAATATGGTGGGGGACGACTGTTGGATGCTTCATAGAGAAGATCTGAAGACCTTCTATAAGAGAAAAGGGACCAATAGAAGCTTTGAAGAGAAAAGGAAAAGGCGCAAGATTAATTTGCAATAAAGTGGCAGAATGAATGTTCAAGACATTTTTATATATAATATTGTGTACATCAGACAACACTGCACTCACATAGGCCAGGGCTACACGGCGACCTGTCACACAACAGTGAGATCGGTGTCATATTGCCACATTACATCTAATGATTTGTTTATGTTGTCACAAAGATTTCCAAATATGTTGCCGGTCATGGCTCACTTGCCACAGACTTTGATGTATATTGCACGCGACTGCAACCTGTCTTCAATTTACCTGATTAATTTAGAACAATATCAGAGCTGTAGAACAGTCCCAGACAACTGTTTTCAGTCGGGCGACTTGACTGAAGATAGTTGTCACAGTGCAGCTCCAGTCATGTAATCACATCTTCCAACTTTTAGGGAAGCCCCTCACAGGAGGACATTGATTGCGGGCCACAGGGTGCTGCATCATAACTATTCCTCTACAGTCATTCCCCTGTAAACATATCTCTTCCATGGTGGTGCGGCCATATCATCAGACTAATCTGCCCTACAAGATGGCTCCCCTCTTCCTTTCCTAGAGCCTCGTCTCCAAACTTTCAAGCCTTTGTAAATCATTTCCAGTGAGATTTTGTAAGGCGGCCACTGTGCAGAAATGTTTTGGGCATAAGCCAAGGTCCATTAATATGCCAGTTTGTTACAGACTACATACCTCACCCTTTACAAGTTCCTTTCCCGCCCTAATGTTCTTAAACGATAAGCTGTAGGCATGAACTTAATGACTTGATGTCTCATTAGAATACTTTCATATGGCCGATTTCCATGGTTCATCTCCGGACTGTGGTGCCTGGACCGCTGGCGGGTCTCCTGACCTAAACTTCCCAGGCTTACATGGTCCTTTTATGACCTCCCTTTCTACATCCATAGACATTAGGATGGAGATGGCTCCTTAGCAACTATAACAAAGATGTCTGTTTGTGTCCCTTCATTCAGAAGAGCATTTGTGAGATCAGACCGTAATGTAGGTGAGAGGCCGGGCCTACAATCTCCATTCTAGTTCAGTCCAAAGTTGTTGGATGTGGTTGAGGTCCGGGCTCTATGCGGCTGGTCATGTTCTTCGACCAAATTCGCACAACCATATCATTATGGCCCTTGATGTCAAACCTTGCAAACAATCCCATAGTATTATCTCTCCTCCACCAACCTGTACAGCTGACACAATGCAGTCAGGCAGGTAACGTTCTCCTGACATTCACCAAACAAACGTGTCCAGCAGATGCAGAGAAAGAAGTGTGACCCGTCACTGCAAAGGATACATCTCTTCCAGAGTCCAGTGGTAGTGACTAATGATGAGCGAGCAGTTTTGCCACTGCTGGATACTCGATTGAGCATCAGGATGCTTGGGTACGCTCGGTACTTGGATGTGTCGTTTGTGAACGATCTGACACAAAGAGCCGGCCCCCTACAATGAATGATGGGAGCCGACAGCCTAGTGAAAGCCACTTGCAGACTCTCGATGGCTCTTTCTGGGGGTAAAAATACGTTTGGATGATTTGTATAGATATAAGAAAAGAAACAGTTCACCGTCCCGCTCTGTTTATAGCATGCTGTATGTGGGCGGAGAGCTGAACTGCCTAATAATTGACTTCCATTATACTCGTTACTCAAGTTGATCCCCCTTAAGAGCATCCAACCAGCTCGAGTAAATAGCACTCCAGCACTTTAGTGGTGACTTTACACTACTCCATCTGGCGCTCGGCACTGTGCTTAGTGATGTACAGCTGCTCAGACATGATGTTCCCGGCGGGGGCGCAATGTTTGTCCTGATGTTAATACAAGAGGTGGTCTGTATTCTCCAGTTATGGAGTCAGTAGAGTATTAGTGACTTTTCTACCCTCTGCTCCTCAGCCCCCATCGTCTCCACTCCGTGGTTGAGTTGCTGCATTTCTTTTCACTTCTCAATAATATCAATCATTAGTGATGAGGAAGATTTTACCGGTGGCTCTTATTATAGGACCGAAATGGTATCAGGGAGCTCTGCACCACCAGCCATTCTGCCATGTTAGTAAAGGCAGACGGCATGGGGGAGGTGGTGGGTGATTATAGACCAGGGACGATGAGACTGAAGGAAGAACCTGGATTCAATACTTATGATGTGCCCCGATACTTTTCTCTGTATAATGTATTTCTCATACTTTGTATTTTCCTTCTAATTTCAATAAATAGATGCTATCATGCTCCTCTAACTCTGCTCTTTATCCCCAGTCACATCTTCTCAATGTCTCTTTCGTCTGCCCCTATCTATGGCTATCCTAGCAGACATATGATTCCAATTCATCAAGGCCACAGCCACTGCCGAGAAGACCGGAGGAGCGGTGACTGCCTCTCTGAGCTGGAAGGCCAGGTAATAGGGCATCTGTTGCCCAGATTTCAGAATGTGATCTCTGTTCCACTCTGGTGCCATAAACTACTAGAGGCTTTATCCTTTGGGGTGCATGCTATGGCTTATTTAGTATGGGGTTGTGATCTAATTACTCCCCAGCCTCATCTCTCCTTCACTCCTTACCGCCGATGACTCGCTCGCTCAGGTCACATGCACCTGAAACATATCTCTACCACTGACTCTGCTATAACTTACTGTCACTCTTATTCATTCTTGTCTGGGCTATTGCACCTCTGTCTCCTTCTTACTAAACTCTCCCCTCTCCAATCCATCCTGAATTCAGCAACCATGATCATATTCCTCTCCAACCGCCATGCCAATGCATCTGTCCTGTGCCAGTCATTGCACTGGTTGCCCATCTGCTACAAAGTCCAATATAAACTTATTACTTTAACCCATACAGTTCTTCAGAGTTCTTTACCACCCTGCATCTCCTCCCTCATCTCTCTTTCATCCTACCTGTGCCCTCCATTGCACTAATGGCCTGAGATTGTCATTCTCTATAAGCTGAACCTCCCACTCCTGTCTTCCAAGACGTCGCACAAGCTGCACCAATTCTCTGGAATGTGCTACCCAAGAAATTTGATTAATTACCAATACCTACAGGTTTAAGTGTACCTTAAACCCATTTCTTTAGGTCTATCACCACATCTAATTTATCTAACGATTCCGGTTTTACCCTTTTAAAAATTTTCTTGAAAATAAATCCAGTCCCTTGTGGCATCTGTTTACACCCTCCATGCTCTTAATAGCCCTCTGTACTAGTACACACACTGGCTGGTGACCAGTTCATGTAACGTTATTTGGCTGGACCATACAATAAAAGCACTTTTTAGCACTTACTTTTTGTGTCTCCCCCATTTCCTTGTAGATTGTAAGCCTCCAAGCAGGAACCCCACTCCTCTTGGTATCTGTTCAATGGTGTATTTCTGTAATCTCTGTTTATGTCCTATCATAATTGTAAAGTGCTACGGAATATGTCGGCACTAATATTATATAAATATATATATATTCTTATTATTATCCTCACAGGACCGAGTGTTGAGCAGGAATATGTGGTTTTGCCATGACTTCTGCCATGTCTGGATGAACACTTGCCGGGTCCTGGGTGGGGGGCTGCAGCTGTATTGTATGGTGCAGTCTGGTACTGCCCTTCCCAATGTGCATTCAGGCGCAGAGCAAAGTCCAATAACGCAGCATCCCGATCCGTAAGCAATAGAGAACGGGGTTGGAGCTCTGTGCACCCTGCAGAGGCCTTTGTAGCTTTTGGGACAGCAAGCAGCTATTCATGAGGTCTACCCTTTCTTCCCAGAGGGTTGGAAACCATGATATAATGGGGAATGAACAAATCCCCCTGAGCTGTCCCACATTTTGACAGGATCAATAATGCTGCAGACTGTTGAATAGTCTGTAGATCTGTAATATTTGACAGAGAAAAACCGCACAGAGGTGAACATAGTCACCAGGCCTAGGTCTATCCTACAAATATTGAAAACCAGGGTTAGAAGAAAAAGAAATCCCTTTAAGGGCTTGTTCACATGCTGCGTTTCTAAAAAAAAAATGCTGCACTTTGCTGGTACTGTAATGTGAATGTGTGACTCTTGCCACTGGTGTTGCTGAAGCAGCGCACAAGAGTGAACCACAGGGGAGAACCCTGGCTCACCCTTTTGCGGAAGGGGCTGACAAAGCACCCGCCGTGAGGCAGACGCTACATACCACTCCCAGGCAGTGACCGTGGGAGTTAACCCCAGGACAAGAGACAGACTCAAGTGCAGTTAGGTACAGACGAGCTGGCTGAGGCATACAGGAAGGCAGGTATGGTGGACTCAACAGGGACAGACAAGTACAGGAAGGTGGACTCAGTAATAGGTAACAGGACACTAGCACAAGACCTGACAACTCACCAGCAGTGTGGACTAACTAAGGACGCTGCGCAGGCACCTTCCCTAGTGGGAGAGTGACTTGAATGCACAAGGAGTAAAGAAAAAACCAGCACCTACTCAGGAGATCCAAAAGAAAACCCCTTTATTGCAAAACCCATGCATATAAAAACATAGTGCAATATTAAAAGTAAACCAGTCTACGCGTTTCAAGCCCTTAATCATGGTCATGATTAAGGGCCAAGTTTTTGGGGCCTGAAACACGTAGACGTGGTCTACTTTTAATATTGCACATGTTTTTATATGCATGGTTTTTGCAATAAAGAAGGCTTTTTTGGAACTACTGAGTAGGTGCTGGTTTTTCCTCTACTCCTTGTGCATGCTTTTCAGCAGGATCCGGCCTGTCTTGGAACCGTGCATCTAATCTTTTCACCACATGAATTGCAAGGTCTAGGTGAGCTGTTGGATTTTTTTTGCCTCTAAGAGTGACCTTAATACCTAGTACCTCTCAGCCATAGGCTGAGAGGTATTTCCAAGAAATGGTACACAGGCCCTTGAAGAGGAGGGTAGGTGTGCGCGACCGCCCTAAACGCATTCCCGTGGAGACTGTTTGGTGTGCACAGGCCCCGGGAGGAGGAGCGCAGAGAAGCACGTGGACAGGTGCAGGGAAGTGGGAGAACACAACCCGGTCGTGAGTCTTACAAAAGGAGAGTTCTGAAAACATACACTACTTATTTTTTTTCCTAGTGGATTTGAACATCTGCAGCGTCAATTCTATCAGCAGTTTTCACTCACTTAAATGGGGAAAATAAGTGTGCATTTTACACTGTGTTTTTCTTGCTAACACTCAACAAACATGCACACATTCTCGGAGTCTGTTATGTAGCATGTTTTTCATTAAAATTTGCATGCAGAAAATTCTCCTTATATTAAACAATCAGCAAATGATTGAGATTTTACCATTTTTCAGAAATGTGTAGATTTTACATCTGTTGCATGTCAACTCTTCCTTCTGTTTGTAAAGCACAGGATAAAATCCGTGGAAAATTAGTAACTAAAATCCACACATAAAACATGGCAGATTTTGCAACTACAAAATTTGAAGTAAAAATCCATAACAGATTTTCCTCGGTCATGCAGAGGAAACTTACGATGGAGGCAACGGCAAACAAGTGCAGTCTTTATCTCAAGTCGTATGTCAAAATCATCCTGGGGTTCTCGATGGCAGCGTCCCACTGACCATAAAGTGACGGCATATTCTAGCAATAAATCATCAGCCTGATTCATCACGACCGACGTTGTTCATCAACAACGGGATGTGCTGGAGTCAGACGCTCCCAATTCATGAAGCGGTGAAGATGGATCTGGAGAGTCTTTCGAGTAGTGTGTGCCTCAGTACGACGCACCAGAAATCTCACTCCAGACACATTTCTAACATGTGGAAAGTCACAGTTCGTCATGAATTAAATGTGCTGTGGTATTCTGCCCCCCTGCGGCGTCCATGTACCTCATCAGCTCTGCCCATTTTTGTTGGACCTGGGCAAAACTAGCTGGAAACCAACAAAAGTCTCAAAATTGTGGTACAACTCAAGAGTTGTGCCTAAATTGTGGACATTTTGGAGGTTTTACTCCAGAATTCTGCCGTAAAAGCTTTGATGAACTGGGCCCCATGACTTTATAATGTGCAGTATGGAAGACAATGGGAACACTACTTTCAAATACTGGTGAGAAGTTCCCTTTAGTGTATGAGCTAATATCACCACCTTCCTTAGCAGCTATGCCTCATTCTAAAAAGCATACTATGTCCTCCCTCCCCTGTATATTCCCCCCCCCCAAATCTTTTGAATAGCTACCATGCTGTATGCAAGTGAAGCTGGTCTGGTCCGATAGGTGTCATTGGAGCGGCTCCTGTCCCTCCTTCCCATTGCTGAGCACCGCCTTCCGATGTGACTGATGTCGATGACACGATCTGCATCAACCACAGAGCTGAACTTAATCTCACGCCTGTGCAGGAAGATTGCGGTTTGCGCAGGCGCATTTTGCTCTGCACTGGTGCAGGCTGCTGCCGACGCATGCGCAGGTAAGTTTCAGGCTATGCTCGCAGCTGTGCAAAGCGCACCTGCGGGAACAGTGATCTCCCTGCACACGTGTGAAACTTTGTCCAGCTATGTGGATGACGCAGGGCGCATCATCCACATCAAGAGGACCGCGATTACCAGCAGAGGGGAGGGACAGAAGCTGCAGCAATGACACCCATCGGACCGGACTGGTCGCATTTGCATACAGCGAGGGAGCTATTCAAAAGGTTTTTTGGGGGATATACAGGGGGTCCGGACATAATATGCAACTTTTAGAATACAGCATAGGTGCTAAGGAAGGTGGTGGTATTGGCTCATAAGCTAAAAAAAACTGGTGACAGGTTCCCTTTAAGATTCTTTAAAGGACGGCTCCAGCACTAGAGTGGTGCTTTAAATCTGTCCCCTTCCCCTGGTCTCACACTCACCCTTCATGTCTACACCTTTTTTTCGTTGTGACTCCGGTCCCATCTTGTGCCTGTAATGTCTGACTGGTCAGATGTTGTCACACAAGCTCTCAATACTACTCTATGAGAGCCAGAACGACGTTCCAATAGACTTGTATTGAAGAGCGACCTCCGGCACGCTCCACGAAACACTGGAGCTGCTGGCAGGTCGTAAAGTGATGGAGAGCGACCAAAGCAGCACTGAAAACAGATGAAGACGCTGGAAGGTGAGTATTAGACGCAGCAGGGTACTTCAGTGGTGAAATAAAAACACGCTGGAGTGGTGTGTTAAAAACGTGAAGATTTTGAGACAAATTAATTTTTTGTTTGTTTCCTAATCTACGATTTAGTATATTCCTGTAAAGCAGATGTCACCAGACTTCAAAATACAAACAGCGTACATTACGTAATAGATGTTAGACATGATAACACTGATGCACTGTTAAAATCCATGTCAGAATCGTATTATTTTTCCCAAAAGTGCAATCTCAGTCTCCACCCAACTTACCTGATTGACCACTCCTCAGTGTCCCTCCTCCCTGCGGAGATCTCACACTGCTCAGTAAAAGCTGCAGCTTTGTCAGGCTGAGTGGGTATAGAATGATACTCTTAAGGCTGCTTTACACGCTGCGATCTCGCTAGCGTGCGTACCCACCCCCATCAGTTGTGCGACACGGGCAAATCGATGCCCGTGGCGCACATCGCTCAGACCAGTCACACTACTTACCTGCCTAGAGACGTCGATGTGACCGGCAAACCGCCTCCTTTCTAAGGGGGCGGTTCGTTCGGCATCACAGCGACGTCACTAAGCGGGCGCCCAATAGAAGCAGAGGGGCGGAGATCAGCGGGACGTAACATCCCGCCCACCTCCCTCCTTCCGCATTGCCGGTGCGCGCAAGTAAGGTGAGGTTCCTCGTTGCTGCGGTGTCACACATAGCGATGTGTGCTGTCGCAGGAACGACGAACTACATCGTACATGCAGCAGCAACGATAATTGTGAATAGGGGGGCATGTCACCGATTAGACACTTTGCACGTTTTTGTGACGATGCAAAATCGCTCCTAGGAGTCACACGCAACAACATCGCTAAAGCGGCCGGATGTGCGTCACAAATTCCGTGACCCCAACGAGATTGCTTGAGTGATGTCGTAGCGTGTAAAGCGGCCTTTATTCTCAATCCATTTCATTGCATACCTGGACTCACTTATTATATACAGCCATTCGGACATGGATTTGTAAATTAGGTACACCAGTCTCATCAGGTCTAATATTTACATTACAACAAACTAAGCCAATGGGGAGCATAGGGGGGAGGGGGGGAGGGGGAGAAGAGGCGGGGAGGGGAAGGAGAGGCGGGGAGGGGAAGGAGAGGCGGGGAGGGGAAGGAGAGGCGGGGAGGGGAGGGGGAGAGGAGGGGAGGGGGAGAGGAGGGGAGGGGGAGAGGAGGGGAGGGGGAGAGGAGGGGGAGGGGAGGGGGAGAGGAGGGGAGGGGGAGGGAAGGGGGAGGGAAGGGGGAGAGGAGGGGAGGGGGAGAGGAGAGCCGGGGAGGGGAGAGGAGAGGGAGAGAGGGAGAGAGGGAGAGAGGGAGAGAGGGAGAGAGGGAGAGAGGGAGAGAGGGAGAGAGGGAGAGAGGGAGAGAGGGAGAGAGGGAGAGAGGGAGAGAGGGAGAGAGGGAGAGAGGGAGAGAGGGAGAGAGGGAGAGAGGGAGAGAGGGAGAGAGGGAGAGAGGGAGAGAGGAGGGGATGGGGAGAGGAGGGGATGGGGAGAGGAGGAGAGGAGGGGATGGGGAGAGGAGGAGAGGAGGGGAGGGGGAGAGGAGGGGAGGGGGAGAGGAGGGGAGGGGGAGAGGAGGGGAGGGGGAGAGGCAAAAACATATTTCCGTGCCAGTCAAATTTGCTCTAAAACGGTCCCAACAATTGAGGCACACGGCCATTCCTTGTAGTCTTCTCAAGAGTAAAAAAATAAATAAAATCCTGTTAACTTTTTTTTTATTATAACAATATGTGAGTACAGCATCCCCTAAGGATCTGTGCACGGATGATGCCTTTCCAGTGACCGTCACACTCCTATACAGCAAATAGCCACAACCCTGCAGCCAATCTCTAGATAAAGTGCAAAACAAAATCTTATTGCTTGTAAGCTGGACGCGCTCATACATAACATTTCTTCTTATACATTTAGTAAGAAAGAAAAAGAAGAGGCGAACAACGTCCAATATCATCAAGAAAATAATTTATTCAGTAATATTTTATATATCAAAAATAGATTTAAATGGAACAGTGAATGGAAATATATGGTATGAAGGAAATAGCGGTGAGTAGTAGATATAAATATGTCCCACTGAGCGCTGCACGTAGGACCCAACATTAAATAAAGTACACAAATCCGTATACATAAAAGGGGCCAAAGCAGAATTACATCCACAATGTATGGAAATGTTGGCCCAATGGTATCACTGTCACAAGAGATGCTTATAGGCTCACATCTAGTATTTTAATAGTGGCAAAAAGGGGAAAAAAATGTATGTAAATACATGGGAGGTTCCTGCAGCCGCTAATATAACAATGCAATCTCCCAAGACCAATCTATAGAAGTCTGCTAGAAATTCAATAAGTCACAGCAGCTGAGTTGCATCGATAAATAATCCCCCACTGAATAGAATCACCACCGTATAAAGGGGTATCACAATCAATGCAACAATTAAAGCCACAACTACATAGCAGTCCCAGAAACCTCACATGTAATTCACCTATAATATACAAATACTTATTTTGAGTCATAGGAAAAATCCCATGGCCACCAATATGGGGTATATATATCACACAATTAATATAATTCAAATAAGTAATGGTCGGCTACCCTTCTAAGTATACTAATCAAAAAAAGGGGGGGAAACAAACCAACCAGTGTGAACCCTAACCACAATAGCTAAGTGGTATTGATAGATAATCCCCAACAATACCTAATTTTTGAGCCAAGAAGAGATATATATATATACTAAGGGATTCAGACAGAAAAAAATTAGCATGTCAAACAACAAGCTAAATACGTCAGCAGTCACACATACGGCGAATGATAATTAACATACCTAATGACTAGCTAAATAGCTCACAATAGAGCCACGGTTGACTGCTTAGCATATCCCAGTGATATGGAATCGTGGCCTATCCTTAGGGCAGACCCTACACTCCGTAAGATCCTTCCTGACAGACCACGTTTTGGTATTCGGAGATCCTGTAATTTACACGATCATCTAGTCCGCTCCCAATATAGACCACCTCCTGATTTGACTATGTTTGGCCAACCGATACCACCAGTTCGGGGTGGATGCGTCCCATGCGGAAGATGTGTAGCGTGCCCCAATATACTACGCTCTGACTCGTTCCATGATTCTTCTAACACAAAAAGCTTTTCAATCAAGCAACGTATAACATGCACTAGTTGTGCTGTTATATATTTTGCAACTTGCCCTTGTGGCAAGATTTATGTTGGAATGACTACTCGACAACTTAAAGTCCGAGTCAAGGAACATGTGCTGGGGATTTTGGATGCTTCTTCGGCTTTGGACGCATCCACCCTCAAAACATTGCCCAGACACTTCAAGTTGTGTCACAATTCTGATGCTAGGGGATTGAAAGTTAGGGGTATTGACATGCTCAGAGTTGATGCCAGAGGTGGTGCAGTTAGTGTGCGCTTGGCCCAACTTGAGGCCAGATGGATATGGACGTTGGACACGACATATCCATCTGGTCTCAATAAAAATAATAGCTTTTCCTCTTTCTTGTGATGTTTTTAGTTTGGGAGTTTTTGTATAGGTTTTAACTTTTTATTTTTTCTTCTTAGAGAAATAAATTCCTTCACTTGATCTTTTTCTACATGTGGTTTATTCCTGATATTTGGAAGTCATCGCTTGGATTTATGATTAGGATTCCCTTCAACTTTGGAGTTCTTCGTATAGTGGATCATTGCTGTACCTATTTGATGATTTCTATGGATATCGTTTATATTCGTTTTATATTGTACTTTATCTATGAAAACTGTTGGTGCAACTGTGCTGATGTGTATGTTATGTGTTGATGACATGTACATTAATATATGTTATATGATCTGTATATGTGTGATTCTTTTGGAATCTAATCATTCCATATGTGGTTTCCTACACGCTTCTTATATCTTCAGTATATATTATATATATATATACCGTATATGCCGGCGTATAAGACGACTGGGCGTATAAGACGACCCCCAACTTCTGCCCTAAAAATATAGAATTTGGGATATACTCACTGTATAAGACTACCCCGCTCCCAAATGAAAAAAAGTCTGCTTTGATTGCAACATGTTAATTTTAATTCCGCGAGAGCCGTACAATATGTTTTTAAAGGGCCATTGACAGATCAATCACTCCAATGTTCACTTAGTACAGCAAGGAATGCTCCTCCCTGCTGTATAAAGCCACAACTGGACTGAAACAATGGTACTACACTCTGCTACAAACAGACAAACACACACAACTCTGCTACAAACAGACAAACACACACAACTCTGCTACATACAGACAAACACATACAACTCTGCTACATACAGACAAACACATACAACTCTGCTACATACAGACAAACACATACAACTCTGCTACATACAGACACATACAACTCTGCTACATACAGACAAACACATACAACTCTGCTACATACAGACAAACACATACAACTCTGCTACATACAGACACATACAACTCTGCTACATACAGACAAACACATACAACTCTGCTACATACAGACAAACACACAACTCTGCTACATACAGACAAACACACAACTCTGCTACATACAGACAAACACACAACTCTGCTACATACAGACAAACACACAACTCTGCTACATACAGACAAACACATACAACTCTGCTACATACAGACAAACACACACAACCCTGCTACATACAGACAAACACATACAACTCTGCTACATACAGACAAATACACACAACTCTGCTGCTCTGTGGGGCCTGCACCCGCGGCTCGGCGGGTACAGCACCCGCGGCATCGGCGGGGGGGGGGGGGGGGGATTGGCAGGGCATACATCTGGGGGGTTAGAAGCAGCTCACCGGGGCCCATAATGGGGAGGCGGGGAGGGCATTTACCCGATTAGGTCACGGTGGAGAGGGGGCCCACACAGCGCCGGACAGAAGCTCGCCTCCTTCATCTGTGGGACTGAGAAGGCGGTAGCTCCGCCCACAGATGAAATTCAAAACAGGATGTCTGCGCGCCTTAAAGTGACGGCGCCGCAGATTGCTGCCGAGGACTGCGGTCCCCGGAACTCGGCCGGGGGCAGCAGAACTATAAAGGCGAGTGGGCCCCGGCCAAGGGACAGGAGAACTGACGAGGCCGAGTGGGCCCCCCCGGCTCTCCAGGGCCCCGGCATTTGCCCATAGACAGGTAGGAGCCCTGTCTGCGAGCCAGATACGGCCATCAAAAGAGCCATATCTGGCTCGCGAGCCATAGGTTCCCGACCCCTGCTGTATGATATATACCGTATTTTTCGCTTTATAAGACGCACCTGATTATAAGACGCACCCCCAAATTTGGTGAAGGAAAAGAGAATTTTTTTTTTTTAATGTTAAATGGGGTCCATCTTATAATGCCAGTGTCCCTCTAACAAATCATATAGGGTATATGTCCCTCATAGCCCCCCATCCTAAAATTAGCCCCCTTAATCTGGATATGGCCCCCTTATATTGAATATAGCCCCCTTGTGATGGCACACGTTCCCCTGTGCTGCCTATGGTCCCCTATGGATTGCACACGTTCCCGTGTTAGATAACGCCCCCATGCTGCTGCCCATGGCCCCTATAGATCGCACAAGTCCCCCTGTGTTAGATATCGCCCCCATAGTGCTGCCCATGGCTCCTATATAGATCGCACAAGTCCCCCTGTGTTATATATCGCCCCCATAGTGCTGCCCATGGTCCCTATATAGATCGCACAAGTCCCCCTGTGTTATATATCGCCCCCATAGTGCTGCCCATGGTCCCTATAGATCGCACAAGTACCCCTGTGTTAGATATCGCCCCCATAGTGCTGCCCATGGTCCCTATAGATCGCACAAGTCCCCCTGTGTTAGATATCGCCCCCATAGTGCTGCCCATGGCCCCTATATAGATCGCACAAGTCCCCCTGTGTCAGATATCGCCCCCATAGTGCTGCCCATGGCCCCTATAGATCGCACAAGTCCCCCTGTGTCAGATATCGCCCCCAGGCTGCTGCCCAAAGTAAAATAAAACCCTCTTTCCTTATCTCCTGCAGCGCTGAGCTCCCTCCTGTCTGGCTCCGTGCTTCTGTTCTTCCACTTCCTGGTTCTCAGTGCGGTCATGTGATCGGCACAGCAGCCTGAGCTCTCTGCCTGCCTGATCACAGTGGAAGCAGGGACACTGGGAGAAACGCTGCAGGGGTAAGTAAAGCTTTTTTATTTTAGAATGAGCAGCAGCCTGGAGGCCAAATCCAACACAGGGGTGGGCATGTGCGATCACACTGGGACGCAGGCTCATATAATATGCACCGCTGCCCCAGCCCCTCACTGCGTGCGATTTCAGCACCATTGGAGATGGACAGCGGCTGTGCATATTATATGAGCGGGTGCAGGAGATCAAAGGCTGCAGCCCGCAGCGTTCCCCTGTGCTCCAGAGCTGCTGCCCCCACCTCCCCTGGACGCTGCAGTGTACATATATATATACACCCCCCCCCGTATATCCGGCGTATAAGACGACCCCCCACTGTAGCCATTATTTTAAGGGGGTAAAAAGTCGTCTTATACGCCAGTATATACGGTATTTAAGTTACCTGATTAATATATGGCAGGATAATAGCGCCTATCTTGTGGCGATTGCTGTACGCTCGCGCTTTCGGGCCTGCGGGCCGCCGACCGGCCTGTCGCGTCATTACAGGTCATCTGACCGGGAGTTCCCGATCATGTGACTCTGACGCGGCCGCCGCTCTGCGTCCCGTGATGACTCGTCAGCGCGAGCGTCACTATGCACTTCGCCTCTGATAGGTTGCGGCTGAGGTTAAATACCCGGCACTCCCTGACGCCACTACCGCCCCGTGACGAAGGTACTCGAAACGGCCGTCGGGCCGCTTCCTGCTGGCTACTGCACATGTCTCCCAACTTTCCATCAGGTATGGTGGTCACCATCTAGGTGCTTTTTTATGCAAACACTTACTAATGGGATTCAGTGACTACTATCACTGGGATATGCTAAGCAGTCAACCGCGGCTCTATTGTGAGCTATTTAGCTAGTCATTAGGTATGTTAATTATCATTCGCCGTATGTGTGACTGCTGACGTATTTAGCTTGTTGTTTGACATGCTAATTTTTTTCTGTCTGAATCCCTTAGTATATATATATATATATATATATATATCTCTTCTTGGCTCACAAATTAGGTATTGTTGGGGATTATCTATCAATACCACTTAGCTATTGTGGTTAGGGTTCACACTGGTTGGTTTGTTTCCCCCCCTTTTTTTGATTAGTATACTTAGAAGGGTAGCCGACCATTACTTATTTGAATTATATTAATTGTGTGATATATATACCCCATATTGGTGGCCATGGGATTTTTCCTATGACTCAAAATAAGTATTTGTATATTATAGGTGAATTACATGTGAGGTTTCTGGGACTGCTATGTAGTTGTGGCTTTAATTGTTGCATTGATTGTGATACCCCTTTATACGGTGGTGATTCTATTCAGTGGGGGATTATTTATCGATGCAACTCAGCTGCTGTGACTTATTGAATTTCTAGCAGACTTCTATAGATTGGTCTTGGGAGATTGCATTGTTATATTAGCGGCTGCAGGAACCTCCCATGTATTTACATACATTTTTTTCCCCTTTTTGCCACTATTAAAATACTAGATGTGAGCCTATAAGCATCTCTTGTGACAGTGATACCATTGGGCCAACATTTCCATACATTGTGGATGTAATTCTGCTTTGGACCCTTTTATGTATACGGATTTGTGTACTTTATTTAATGTTGGGTCCTACGTGCAGCGCTCAGTGGGACATATTTATATCTACTACTCACCGCTATTTCCTTCATACCATATATTTCCATTCACTGTTCCATTTAAATCTATTTTTGATATATAAAATATTACTGAATAAATTATTTTCTTGATGATATTGGACGTTGTTCGCCTCTTTTTCTTTCTTACTACTTGCCTTAGCGAATGTCCTTTAGAAATTATTATATCCATGAATGTCTTGACGAGATATTTATTATTATGAATATTTCACACTGTTCATTGTTGTTCTTATACATTTAGCAGTGTGTACGCTGTGGCCCGGGTTATGGGTCCATTCTGCACCATCTCTGCGGTACACCCAGCAGTGGACGCAGATTGTGCTCTTCTCAGTCACGGCTTTCTCCTTTTGGACTTTTGGCGTTTTTTCAGTTTCTGTGTAGACTTGGATTTCTCAGCCTCTGACTCCTCATTATCGGTATCGCTGCTCTCCGCCTCTCTTTGTCGCTTTCTGGCCCGGGTAGACTTAGATTTATACTCGTATAAAACCTTTAAATTCCGTCTCTGAGAACTCGGGCCAGCGCGGAAATTCTCCGTGGGTTCGTTACATGGGGGAAAGGTCTCGTTGGTCCATGGATGAGTTGTCCTGCCGGGATGAGGTTCTTGAGCGGTGGCACCAAATGGAGGCTGCTGGAAAGCGAAAAACTGGTTCATCTAAATGGGGAAACAGATTACATTCACATGTTACAGATGAAATCCCAACAAAAATATTAACGTCAGATGTTGTCCTAATTATCCACGCAATTACATGTATTCATTTATTTACCAATCACCATCTTCCCCGGTTCCCAGCATTGCTATGGTCTTTTTTTTTCTGCACACATGACCTGCCAGCAAACTAAAGCGGGCTTTACACGCTGCGACATCACTAGCGATAGCACCCGCCCACGTTGGTGGCGCGTCACAAGTTGATCCCTGCCGTAGCGAACAATATCGCTACGGCAGCGTCACACGCAATTACCTGGTCACCGACATCGCTGTGGCCGAACAATCTCTCCTTTAAGGGGGGGGAGGTTGGTTCGGCGTCACTAAGCGGCCGCACAATAGAAGCGGAGGGGCGGAGATGAGCGGGAAGTAACATCCCACCCACCTTCTTCCTTCCTCGTTGCCGGCGGCCGCAGGTACGATGTTGTTCCTCGTTCCTGCGGTGTCACACATAGCAGTGTGTGCTGCCGCAGGAACGACAAAAAACCTGCGTCCCAAAACGAGGAACGATTTTTTAAAAATAAACAACAAACTATTTGACACCTTTTTGCGATCGTTACTGAAAGGTGTCACACACAACAACATTGCTAACGAGGCCGGATGTGCGTCACCAACACCGTGACCCCGACGATATCTCGTTAGCAATGTCGTTGTGTGTAAATGGGCCTTAAGTCCCTCACACAGGGTTTGTGTGTGAGCCAAGGGGTGCTCTCTCTGTATAAGTCTATGGAGCCACATAGGCTTACATTGAAGGAAGAGGCTCCCACACAGAAAAAAAAGAGGAGTGGGACCGTCACTACGCTGGAAACCAGAGAAGATGGCGATCGGTAAGTATGCCAATACACAAGTAAATTAGGACAGTTTAGGAGATAAAAAATATTGGGTATGGACAACACTTATTGCATTTGTGGTGGAAGGTTCAGTGAGACAATTTACCATTTACTGTATAGGTTAAATAATCTTATAAGACTTTTACAAATGTGACCAAATGTGTTTTTAGGGGGGGAATTTGGTAGGTTTTTACTATAATATCTGATAATGTAGTAATAAGTAAGATAAGTAATGCAGGGGCGTAACTCCCTTATTTAATGTTTGCATGCTATAGTGCTACAGAGTGCAGCTGTCTATTTTTTAGTCATGTGCAGAGCAGTCAGGCATCACTAGGTCCACCTCAGTGTGTATAGAAGGTGTCAAGGAAATCAGGTCCCACGGGCAGCGAATTCTGGTTTGGGCCACTCATTGACCACGGCATCAGCCAAAGACACTAATTTGAATGACCGTTGTTTCCCACTTCTGGACTGAATGCTAAAAAGATTTCTTTCCCCATTAGTCACTTACCATGCCTTGAAAATAGTAATATGCATCTGAGAAGTAGTTACTGTTCATGCAGGGCACAGGGCAACCGGGTGTGAACGGTTCCGCCACTTCAGGCATTCTGGGGAGACAAAAAGCAAAATGTCTTTATTCCTAGCTAAAATCTTCTTTACACAATTTGGGCAGAGGGGCAGCATATTGGCCATGTGATCCAATCCACCAATCCAGGCAGTACGATCAATACGCCACACGAGTGTTTCTTCTGCGCTTGTGAATAGAACAAGCTAACACTGTCCCTCAACTTCCTATATTAAAGGCTGCTTTACGCACAACGATATCGCTAGCGATCTCGTTAGCGATGTGACACGCCAGATCGTAGGTACGATTTGCCAAGATCGCACATCGGCGCTACAAAAACGACCTATGTGCGATCTCGGCAAATCATATCTACGATCTGGCGTGTCACATCGCTAACGAGATAGCTAGCGATATCGTTGTGTGTAAAGCAGCCTTAAAGGCACCGCAGATCTACAGATGGGTTGTCCGGTGAAAACACGTCATCACCTACCCATAGGACTTGCTAATCGATTGGTCGGGTGTCCGAAAGCTGGGACCACAACGATCAGGAGAATGGAGAATTGTTATCACCATCACAAAATGTCATCTGAACGCGGCTTTACACATTATCTATGTGACTAAGCCGAGCGAGGCACTTTGCAGCTCCGTATGGGACGGATGGAATGGCATCAAGTATGGACACTGCGGCTCCGTTCTAATGGAGATTAAAGTTCCTCGTTCTACCGGTGAGGGTCCAAGTAATCAGACCCCCACTGATCAATGCGGATAGGTGATCACTGGTTTTCACAGGACAACCCTTTTAAAGCAGAGTCCATGTAGGTCATGCAACAAGAGCCTTTTCACCAACTTACGGATTCACAAATATGCAAGGCCTGCGATTTGCTTTACAGAAAAAAAGCAAACAAGACTTAGGGGTACTTCACACATAGCGAGATCGCTGCTGAGTCACGGTTTTTGTGACGCAGCAGTGACCTCATTAGCGATCTCGCTGTGTGTGACACTGAGCAGCGATCTGGCCCCTGCTGTGAGATCGCTGCTCGTTACACACAGTGCTGGTTCATTTTTTGGACGTTGCTCTCCCGCTGTGAAGCACACATCGCTGTGTTTGACAGTTGAGAGAGCAACGATCTGAATGTGCAGGGAGCCGGATTCTGGCAGCCTGCGGTAAGCTGTAACCAAGGTAAAATATCGAGTAACCAAGCAAAGCGCTTTGCTTGGTTACACGATATTTACCTTGGTTACTAGCGTCCACCACTCTCACGCTACCAGTGCTGGCTCCCTGCACAAGTAGCCGGAGTACACATCGGGTAAATAAGCAAAGCGGTTTGCTTATGAACCCGATGTGTACTCTGGCTACGAGTGCAGGGAGCCAGCGCTAAGCGGTGTATGCTGGTAACCAAGGTAAATATCGAGTAACCAAGTAAAGTGCTTTGCTTGGTTACCCAATATTTACCTTAGTTACCAAGCGCAGCGTCGCTTGTGGCTGGGGGCTGGTCACTGGTGAGATCTGCCTGACAGCTCACCAGCGACCATGTAGCGACGCACCAGCGAACCTGACCAGATCGGATCGCTGGTGGAATTGCTGGAGCGTCGCTAAAGTGCGACGGTACCCATACACACAGTCAAATAGCAGATAAGCCACAATCACAATGTGACAAAGTAGGAAATTATCAGGCGAGATATTGCAATAGGACATATACAAGTAAGGTACTTGGTTAACTTGTTTTTTCTTTGTTATTAGGGTCTATCCACATGGATGTGCTGACGCACACTGTCCACAGATGTCCAATGCGACACATAGCCATGGCCTCAATGTCATCTCTCCCAGTTTGTATAGTGGTTACAGTGGAAACAATTATTTGGGACAAGTTTGTTTTTAGATTATCACCAAATTCTGTATCTGAGAGCCAACTACAACCTCACCCAGCTTGGTTTGCCACAAAGCCGTTTCCAGGTCCTTGGAAGACATTGTTCGCGTCACCAGAATAGGAGCTACCTAGAAGAAGAAAACACCAACATTATTGAGTAAAGCAGCAGCGATGAATGGAAACCTCCACACATTTGTGACTAATGGGATAAGTAAATGTCTCTCACACCACGCTCCATCCTACAAAGTGACAGATATAAAAGGGCAAGGTCTATTTTTCTACATTCAATTTAGATAAATCTAAAACATGAGAAAGAGAGGGAATAATTTAATGTACATAAAAAAAAGCAGTCTGACACAGTGGAGGCAGGACTACGCAATGGACAGAGCATGGCCTCATCATGAAAGCTGCAGCGGTTTGTAAATAGATTAAATTCTGAGCGTTATGGATTGTTTTCTGGTAATGTGGCGCCTCAACTGATTTCTCATATTCCTTGTACCTTTAATGGCACCAAGGCTCAGCCCCATACAACTCAACAGCCTCAATATGCAAGTGCACACGAACGCCAACAACCTCAACGGACATACATAGGTGCGGCTTAGCACAGGGATGCACAATCTGCGGACCGGACCTCACCAGGGGGCTGCCATGCTATTTGGGGCTCCTCACACATACTTGTCTGTATCTGGTGGCTACTCATGTCTCAAGAGAGAAGCGAAAAGGGGAGCGAAAAGAGGAGCGAAAATAGAAGACACCCCATGTGTAGCCTCCTTTACTGTATATAAACACATACACCGTGTGCAGAATTATTAGGCAAGTTGTATTTTAGAGGATTTTTTTTTTATTCTTGATCAACAACTATGTTCTCAATCAACCCAAAAGACTCAAATATCAAAGCTTTCTGTTTTTTTGGAAGTTGGAGTGTTTTGTTTGTTTTTTTTAAAGATTTGGCTATCTTAGGAGGATATCTGTTTGTGCTGGTAACTATTACTGTGCAGAATTATTAGGCAACTTAATAAAAAACAAATATATTCCCATCTCACTTGTTTATTTTCACCAGGTAAAACAATATAACTGCACAAAATTTAGAAATAAACATTTCTGATATGCAAAAACAAAACCCAAAAAATTAGTGACCAATATAGCAAATTTTCTTTCTGATGACACTCAACAGCCTACCATCCATAGATTCTGTCAGTTGCTTGATCTGTTTACGATCAACATTGCGTGCAGCAGCCACCACAGCCTCCCAGACACTGTTTCGAGAGGTGTACTGTTTTCCCTCCCTGTAGATCTCACATTTTATGGGGGACCACAGGTTCTCTATGGGGTTCAGATCAGGTGAACAAGGGGGCCATGTCATTATTTTGTCATCTTTTAGACCTTTACTGGCCAGCCACGCTGTGGAGTAGTTGGATGCATGTGATGGAGCATTGTTCTGCATGAAAATCATGTTTTTCTTGAACGATAACGACTTCTTCCTGTACCACTGCTTGAAGTTGTCTTCCAGAAACTGGCAGTGGGTCTGGGAGTTGAGCTTCACTCCATCCTCAACCCAAAAAGGTCGCACAAGCTCATCTTTGATGATACCAGCCCATACCAGTACATCACCTCCACCTTGCTGGCGTCTGAGTCGGGAGTGGAGCTCTCTGCCCTTTACTGATCCAGCCTCTGGCCCATCCATCTGGCCCATCAAGAGTAACTCTCATTTCATCAGTCCATAAAACCTTTTGAAAAATCAGTCTTAAGATATTTCTTGGCCCAGTCTTGACGTTTTATCTTATGTTTCTTGTTCAAAGGTGGTCATTTTTCAGCCTTCCTTACCTTGGCCATGTCCCCGAGTATGGCACACCTTGTGCTTTTTGATACTTTAATAACGTTGCAGCTCTGAAATATGGCCAGACTGGTGGCAAATGGCATCTTGGCAGCTTCACGCTTGATTTTCCTCAATTCATGGGCAGTTATTTTGTGCCTTTTTTGCCCAACATGCTTGTCGCAACCCTGTTGGCTATTTGCCATGAAACGCTTGATTGTTCAGTGATCACGCTTCATAAGTTTGGCAATTTCAAGACTGCTGCATCCCTCTGCAAGACATCACCATTTTGGACTTTTCAGAGCCCGTCAAATCTCTCTTCTGACCCATTTTGCCAAAGGAAAGGAAGTTGCCTAATAATTAAGCACCCCTTATATAGGGTGTTGATGTCATTACACCGCACCCCTCCTCATTACAGAGATGCACATCACCTGATTTACTTAATTGGTAGTTGGCTCTCAAGCCTATACAGATTGGAGTAGGACAACATGTATAAAGAGCATCATGTGATCAAAATGCTAATTTGCCTATTAATTCTGCACAGTGTGTATACGTACGCACAGAAAGTAGCAAAGCTCAAGAGCAGCTGTCCTGGAGAGCGAGTAAGAAGTGTGCCCGGTCTCATCAATCTGGAGAACCCATCAGTCCCTGATATTAGCCATTACCGGAGGTGAACCCGACATCTAGCCGATTTGTTAAACATCGGTCGTTTAGTATTTTATGAAAGAAAACCAGGCATCAGGTGTACACCGAGATCTGTAGTAAATCACATAGGCGGCCATTGGCCATTGTTCTCGGCAGCACAGCTTCTGTCTATAGTGCACTGCCGAGAACAATTATTTTTTGCGCAAACTCAAAAATTATTTTACCTGATGAACAAGCTTTTGGTTGAGTCACTGGCAGCCTGATTACACTGCAGGGTTATAGGGAACCGGGCGTCCAAGGAGTGTATATGGCCCTTAGTTTCTGTGACTAATTTTTTCCCCAGAATCATCACCATTTCTGCATTTTCTTGTCTAAAGGTGGTGTCACACAGAGCGACGCAGCAGCGATCACGACCAGCGATCTGACCTTATCAGGATCACTGCTGCGTCGTTACATGGTCGCTGGTGAGCTGTCAAACAGGCAGAGCTCACCAGCGACCAGCCCCCAGCGACGCGTGGAAGCGTAACTAAGGTAAATATCGGGTAACCAAGGAAAGCACCTCTTGGTTACCCGATATTTACCTTAGTGACTAGCTTCCGCAACTCTCACGCTGCCAGTGCCGGCTCCCTGTTCCCTGCACTGCTAGCCAGAGTACACATCGGGTTAATTACCCGATGTGCAGTCTGGCTATGTGTGCAGGGAGCCGGAACTGGCAGCGTGAGAGTGGCGGAAGCTAGTCACTAAGGTAAATATCGGGTAACCAAGGAAAGGGCTTCTTGGTTACCTGATGTTTACTGTGGTTACAGCTTACCGCAGGCTGCCAGACGCCGGCTCCCTGCTGCCTGCACATTCAGTTGTTGCTATCTCGCTGTCACACAAAGCGATGTGTGCGTCACAGCGGGAGAGCAACGTCCTAAAAATGAAGCAGGACATTCAGCAACGACCGGCGACCTCATAGCAGGGGCCAGGTCGTTGCTGGATGTCACACACAGCGACAGCGACAGGACGTCGCTGCTACATCACAGAAAATGGTGACTTAGCAGCGACGTCGTTGTCGTCGTCGCTATGTGTGACACCACCTTAAGCATGTGTAAGGTGGTAAAGGTTCTCTCTGCTCCTTTAGCAATTTATTTGCTAAGCGTCAAACATTTATCCTGCGCTCTGCCTGACTTCATTTATGTGTCACTTCAATGAAAGGACTTTTCAATCCCACTACTCAATGCTTTCCTGCATATATACAAATAATATATGAAAAGATTACCTAAACTAGTGGATAAAGTTAGGAAAAATTAACAAAGATTCTTTGCCCTTTAACCAAAAAGTGGTAGAAAAGCATAATCTGCTGCGCTTCTCCCCTAAAACAAGGTATAAATATTTCTGGTGCATACACCATATCTTGCTTTTTAGATTTTTGAGTGGTTGATTCTTCATCAGTATTCTGCCAGCACTATGTGACCTGGAACTTCCTTTTCCTCACTTCCCAGCATGCACTGCCACTGCCTAAAATGAAAGCCTGCCTCTCTGTTATGCTCGTATTGCAGGTTCACAGATAGAGAAGCACGAGCAGAGAGACAAAAAAACGTCCTAGCCTCCTGTAATCTTTCTTGATGTCTATGTTGCTGGAGACTGATTTACACTTGATAGAGGGGACACACCTGATGGCTGGACCGGGGAATGATTTTTGGGTCAACAAAAAAAAAAAAAAGAAAAAAAAACAAAAAACAAAAACATGACATGCATATTGTCTATATAGCACATTCAGGGGCTTAACTACAGTGGGTGCAGATTCAGGGGCTTAACTACAGTAGGTGCAGGAGTTGCAATTGCACCTGGGCCCTGGAGCCTAGGGGGGCCCCAGAAGTGCCTTTTGCCTATATAAAGAGACCAATGCTAGTTAAAACTTCCAATAATTGGGGCCCTTTGGAGCTTTTGCATTAAGGCTATATGCGCACATTGCGTATTTGCATGCAGTTACGCTGCCATCTGCACCGCAGCGTAACTGCATGCGTCCTGCGTCCCCTGCATAATCTATGAGGATTGTGCCTAATCCATGCCCACGTGGCGTATTAGAGCGCAGCGCTTCGGCTGCTGCTCGAAGCGCACGTTCTAAGAAGTGACATGTCACTTATTCCGTGTGCTCTGCCTGCAGCCCCCGCTCTGTCTATGGGAGGGGCTGCACTCAGAGCGCATGAAATCGGCTTTTCATTACGGACTCTTTCTGCAGCGATTTGAAGCGCACGTGTGCTGTTCAAATCGCTGCAGAAATTTCTGCAGGGACACAACGCTACGTGCGCACATAGCCTAAGGCCCATTAGCTTCAAGTTTCACCACTGAGCTCATTATCAAATAGAATCAAGTAGCGTGAAAGCTCAGCGTCAGTACAGTGTGAACTTACCGAATCGATACTGGAGTTTAATGGGTCTCCCGAATAAGCGGATGCCATTTAGCAAGGATATGGCATAAGGCACAGACTCGGTGTGTTTGAAGCAGACGAATCCAAACGACTTCAGATTTCCATCTTTATCTTTTGCAATATTCACTTTGGTCAGTGGTCCGGCCTGGAACATGAAGACAATGGTGATTGTGCGGTGCTGGCTCTGGGCTTCTATGTACTAGGCCTAGGGGGTAATTGTGAGAGTGAAATCCCAGCTGTTACCAGGATCCCAGCGAGGGCAATTACTAGAATGTCACAGACCAGCCTGTTACTATATAAAACTCACCGGATCCACCCGAGGATTCTCATGTCACAACAATGCCTGTACCGCCTCATCTATACAGAACAGATCCTAAAGCATCACTTCAGCACTATAGTGGTGCTTTAAATGTAAGCCCCCTGCCCTCTAGTGTCTTCACCTTTCACCAACGCCGCTGTGGACCTGCAGCGCCATCTTGTGCCAGTAGCGCCTCACTAGCTGGAGGTCAGAAGATTTGTTACACAGTCTAAATTTAAGTCTATAAGAGCCATAATGAGGCTCTCATAGACCTGTATTGAGTTGTGACCTCTGATACACCATGAGACACTGGAGAAGTCGGCAGGTCACAAATCAGAGAAGGCCAGCGATAGAAGATGAAGCCGGAGGAGGGCGAGTATAATACGGGGGGAAAAGAGACTTGGATTTAATGCACCACTCCAATTGTGTTAGAGTGAGAAAGAGTCCATATCTGCCTAGTTCACGTGTGCATTTTTAATTTTTTCTTTACAACATAATAGTCAGCTGAAAACGCAGTTATTTGGACGGTGTCACTATAAGGCTGGGGACACAAGGGCATTAATGCGAGTCAATCACATGACACTTGGCTCCCACTCTGCTGAAGCGTAAGCAGAGTGTCATGCCACTGTACTGCGATCCTGCGATCACACCACAGCCGCGGAGGAAAGGGCGTGTGCTGCGGAGGAGAGGCAGGGAGTAATCTACTACATTGTCAGCGGATACGATTGTCGCACTGCACTTGCATTACACCAGTGTAATGTGAGTGCAGAGTGATGTTTCTGTCGCACCCATAGACTTCAATGGGTGTAAGTGAAAACGAATCTGATTACACCCGCAGCATGCGGCGATTGTTTTTTCGGTTTGATTAGGGCTGAGAAAAAAATAAATAAATAATCGCTCATGGGAGCTGCACATAGAGTAACAGCGGTCCAAGTGGAATGTGATTTTTTTTTTTCGCATTCCACTTGCTCCATTTTACTTGCCGCGTGTGCTCAGCCTAACTAATAAAGTGACCATTTATCGTCTGATGTTCGGGTGAACCCCTTTAATTGTCCTTTAGGACCCCGATTAATCACCAGCTACACAAAGCTTTAGTCACAAGAGCTTTTTAATAAAAGCAGTTTCATGTCTGTTGGAGAAAGAATTTATTACAGGCTATTGACACTGCTAGAGACATTTTATTTACTTCTAGAGGTGTAATTAGGGGAAAAGTACATTTTTGTATTTGAGCTTCATTAAAAATGTTGCAGTGTTTGCCTTATATGACTTCTTGTCCCCTTTATCTTCTGGTTCCTTCCTCTTCATGTACTTTTATGTACACTCTGTACCTGTATAATTTCTGGCTGGTGACCGGTCCATGCAGCTGGTTTTGAATCCACTATTAAATCGATGGCTGGACCATATATGACAAGCTCCCCCCCCCCCCTCCATTCACCTTTTATGCCTCCCCTACTCCCTCATAGACTGAGGGTACTTTCACACTTGAGTTCAGCGGAGTCCGTCACTATGGAGAATAGCGCAGTCCGTTAATGCACTGCACTATTCTCCATAGACTTGTATGGACAACGCACTGTAATGCAAGGGTCAGCGTTGCATCCGCTGGACAACACAGTGTCGTTATTTTGACGCTGCGTCAGGCGGAAGGAACGCTGCATGTAACGTTTTTTTGAGCAGCACAATCCGTAGGATTTCACTGCGCATGCTCTTTTTTTTTTTTAAAATCACAAACTTTATTTTGTCTCACAGTGGCCGAATGTTCAGCTGAGCGCCCGGCCGCCGGCATGCGAGAGCGATCAGCTGAGCGCCCGGCCGCCGGCATGCGAGAGCGATCAGCTGAGCGCCCGGCCGCCGGCATGCGAGAGCGATCAGCTGAGCGCCCGGCCGCCGGCATGCGAGAGCGATCAGCTGAGCGCCCGGCCGCCGGCATGCGAGAGCGATCAGCTGAGCGCCCGGCCGCCGGCATGCGAGAGCGATCAGCTGAGCGCCCGGCCGCCGGCATGCGAGAGCGATCAGCTGAGCGCCCGGCCGCCGGCATGCGAGAGCGATCAGCTGAGCGCCCGGCGGTCAGCTGATCATTCACAATAGTCTGCTGCCGGTAAAAACTGTAAAGAAGAAAAATAAATAAATAAAAAAAAAAAAAAAGCTTTCCGTTGTTTTGTACGATCCGTAGCATCCGTTGTGCCACTATATGCAACACATCCGTTGCATCCGTCACACAACGCAATGCTATGGAAGCCGTCCAACGCAAGTGTGAAAGTAGGCTAAGCAGCGAGCAGGGCCCTCACTTCTCCTCTTGGTATTTGAATTTTGTTACTTTGTATTGTCTCATAGTCTGTACATGTCCCCTCTGAATTGTAAAACGCTGTGGAATATGTAGGCGCTATAGAAATAAAAATGATTATTATATTATTCTATGTTGCAGGCTGCAAAGGGAGTTAAGGCTACGTTCCCACAATTAAGTTAAGAGTTGCTAAATCCATCTGAATGAGCTCACTGATAGATTCTCAGATCTCTCCTTCAGGCAGCAACAGACAGTACAAAACAGAGGCCATAGAAGGCAAACGGTGCAACATTTTCATTTAGACCCAATTAAAAAAATGATTTTTAGCCCAAAATACAAACACTTAAAGGGTTATTCCCATCTCAATATGTAGTAGGTGTAATAATAATATTAGCAAACGCCTCCAATTAGAAATGTAGTATAGTTCTCCTGATTCATTGTCGCTTACCTCATGTGCAGGGCATCGCAGAACACAATTTTATTGCTCAGAACAAAGAAAAAAGATTTCTACTAAATGTTTTTTTTTTTTAACATTGCAGTCTATGGAGAATGGATCTGTTAATGGATTGCTATTGTTATTTAGCTATCACTTTTTCATTCATTTCTAAAAGGATCCGTTTTTTTTCTTACTGGATCCGACTGAAATAGAAGATAAATATCAATCGATTAGCGGATCCGGTTTCCTTAAACTCCTATGTTAAAAAAACATCCTGTAAAAATCTATTTTTTCGAAATGAACAAAAAAGTTGTGTTTGCAGCACTTTTATGCCAGCGGATCCATTCTACCGGATGATTACTGGACATGTGAAATCAGCCTTACGCAGTGTTCGCACGTACTGTACCTACTGAATATTCTGCAGTGATTTGCCAGCATATGTGCGCTTCAAATCGCTGCAGAAACAATGCAGTGTTTCAGCAGAAGAAATGCCGATTTCATGCGCTCGGGATGCTGCCCCCACCATAGACAGTGGGAGCAGCATCCAAAGCACACAAATTAATTGACATGCTGCTTTTTTGTATACACGGATTTGGGTCAAAATTTTGGCGTCCAAATCACTAAGTTCAAAAAAAGCAATGTGCGCACATATCATGCATAATCTACATAGATTGTGCAGAGGACGCAGGACACATGCATTTACGCTGTAGTGCTAAACGCAGACGTGCACACATGCCCTTAGGCCCTGTGCACACACTAAAGCAGCATGTCACTTCATTTTACAAATTTTCCCTAGGTTTTCCCATTGAATATAGTGAAAAAAATGTATGGGCAAAACGCAGCAAAAATACATACGTTTTTTTTTTCAGCTACAGAGTGCTTTTTTTGCTGAAGAAACATAACTATAGTGTGTGCACATAGCCTTAGACTGCTGGATCACGTTTTCAGCAGTGCTTGGTCAGTTTCTACCACCTTAGTTTCTTCAGGTCATCAGTTTTTCTTTTTCTGGTCTGCTATTTCAGCTTCTTCTAGTAAACAACCAAGAAAAGGCAGCAGCAGGACGCAACTAGCATCTGAGATTTTCAGAGTTAGGGGTACTTCTCACATAGCGAGATCGTTGCTGAGTCACGGTTTTTGTGACGCAGCAGTGACCTCATTAGCGATCTCGCTGTGTGTGACACTGAGCAGCGATCTGGCCCCTGCTGTGAGATCGCTGCTCGTTACACACAGCCCTGGTTCGTTTTTTTATTGTTGCGCTCCCGCTGATAAGCACACATCGCTGTGTGTGACAGCGAGAGAGCAACAATCCTGAATGTGCAGGGAGCAGGAGCCGGCGTCTGGCAGCCTGCGGTAAGCTGTAACCAAGGTAAATATCTGGTAACCAAGCGAAGCCCTTTGCTTGGTTACCCGATATTTACCTTGGTTACTAGCATCTGCCGCTCTCACGCTGTCCAGTGCTGGCTCCCTGCACAAGTAGCTGGAGTACACATCGGGTAAATAAGCAAAGTGGTTTGCTTACTAACCCGATGTGTACTCTGGCTAGGAGTGCAGGGAGCCAGCGCTAAGCAGTGTGCGCTGGTAACCAAGGTAAATATCGGGTAACCGGGCGCTTGGTTACCCGATATTTACCTTAGTTACCAAGCGCAGCATCGCTTCTATGCGTCGCTGGGGGCTGGTTACTGGTGAGATCTACCTGATTGACAGCTCACCAGCGACCATGTAGCGACGCTCCAGCGATCCTGACCAGGTCAGATCGCTGGTGGGATCGCTGGAGCGTCGCTAAAGTGTGACGGTACCCTTAGGCTAGTTTCACACTTGCGTTCAGCGCATTCCGTCACTTTGGAGAATAGCGCAGTCCGTTAACGGACTGCGCTATTCTCCATAGAGTTGTATGGACGTCGCACTGTAACACAAGTGTCTGCGTTCCATCCGCCCGACGCAGCGTCAAAATAACGACACTGCGTCAGGCGGATGGAACGCTACATGTAGCGTTTTTCTGCGCTTGGCGGAGTGTCAAAAAAACGCAACCTGCAGGAATCTGTTAGGCGTCCGTTGTTTTTATAATGGACGCCTATGGTGGCGGATTCCGTTAGAATGCGTCATTTGACGGATTCCATTAACGCTTCCGTCTTTACACAACTGCGTATGCCCAGATGTGTAAAGTCAAGGAAAAACACTATAACGGATTGCGTTATTTTGTACGATCCGTAGCATCTGTTGTGCCACTATATGCAACGCATCCATTGCATGCGTCATACAACGCAATGCTACGGATCCCGTCCAACGCAAGTGTGAAACTAGCCTTACTTTAAAGGGTGCTTGAGCCGTGACTGATCAAAAAACAATGTGAATAGCCTCATAGTTTATAATATGGTGTGTTTGTGTAATATACACACACATTGTAATTATGTGTGTATATATATATATATATATATATATATATATATATATATATATATATATATATATATATATATATATATATATATATATATATATATATATATATATATATATATATATATATATATACACACACACACACACACACACATATACATACACACACTATTAGATTATATCATAGCTCTGGCAAAAATTAAAGAGACCACTACAAAATTTTCCCCTTTTCCCTTTATAGGTATATTTTTGATGAAAAATGTAATTTGTTACTTTATTCTATAAACTACTGACAATGTCTCTGAATTTCCAAGCAATAAATTTTGTATTTATTTTCTGAAAATGAGAAATGGTCAAAATAACAAAAACAATGCACAGCGCTTTCACACCTGAAATAATGCAAAGAAAACAAGTTCATAATCATTTAGAAACAACAATAATAATGTTTTACCTCAGGAAGAGTTCAGAAATCAATACTTTGTGGAATAACCATGATGTTTAATCACAGCTTTCATGCGTCTCGGCATGCTCCAGTCTTTCACACTGCTTTTGGGTGACCTTATGCCACTCCTGGTGCAAAAATGTAAGCAGTTCTTCTTTGTTTGATGGCTTGTGACTATCCATCTTCCTGGAAAGCAGCGAAGACGCATGAAAGCTGGGATTAAAAATCATGGCGATTCCACAAAATATTGATTTCTGAACTCTTCCCTAGTTAAAGGGAACCTGTCACCAGTTTTTTTCACTATGAAACCAAAAGTCTCCCCTTCTGCAGCTCCTGGGCTGCAGTCTATGAAGGTGAACCTTGTGCCCCGACTCCCCTTACAAAACCCGAATATAACTTTATAAAATCTGACCACCACATATGCTAATGACCTGTTCAGGTCATATGGGCGTGCTTATTTTCGTCTCCTGTCCCTCCTTCTGGCCTTCTTCGCTGTCCTCCTTTCATGATTGACGTGATGACGGCGCAGTCATCATGCACGCTGCTCAGCCAAATCTTGCGTTTGTGCGGTATTCCCCCGGCAGGTGCAGTGTTTGCGCATGCGCGATACTATGGTTGGCAATGTGCATGACATCCCCTGCGTCATCCTCGTACCCGACCATAATATCGTGCATGCGTGAACTGCGCAAGTCGGGGAATTACCGCACAGACGCAAGATTTGGCCGAGCAGCGTGCATGATGACAGCGGAGTCATCACGTCAATCATGAAAGGAGGATGGCGAAGAAGGCCACAAGGAGGGACTGGTGCACAAAATGAGCATGCCCATCTGAGCCCCACAGGTCATTAGCATACCTAACAGTCAAGTTTTATAAAGTTATATTTGGGGTCTGCAAGGGGAGTCAGGAAGAAGGTGCACATTCACAGAACGCAGCCCAGGAGCTGCAGAAGGGGAGACTTTTGGTTTCATAGTGAAAAAAAAACAGTCAATTTTGCAGTAGGCATTTGTGGTTTTCCTGGATAAATCTTGGACCCAAGTGTCAGAAGGTAAAAAAAAAATAATTTTGGGGGATCCAAATCATGGATGAAAATCCCCCATATAAGTCTACGGCGGGTCGATGAGAATCATATACGGCGCATGGATGAAATCTGCCCACGACTAACATTGTTCTTTATAGGAGAAACTTTGCCATATATATTTCCGCTTGAGAACAATGATGGCTGAACATCGATCCATGTTTTTACAAATGGGGAAAAGCAGTGAGATGTCAATGACGGCTTAGTGGAGTCCAGATTTAGGATCTGCGGCCCCCGGGGGAGCACGGGACCCCCGGCCCGTTACATGGCCAGTTATGAGCACGGATCCCACAATACAAAATCACGGTCGCGATTGGCTCCTAGCTTTATGGCTAACAATGCGCCAAAAGTTTTGGAAGCATTTTATTTTATTTTTTTTGGAGGGGGGAGTGGGCGCCTTTTATGCCTTTATTGGAGGCCAATTAAAACTTTTAAGATACAACATACATAATTAATCTCTTTAACCCTTTCCTTTCTGATAGGAGGGAAAAAAATTTAAGAAATAGAGCAGCCCCCCTATATGAGGTTGTTGTGCCCGGTACCTGCAGGAAGAGCTCGTACAGGATCTCCTCCTTCACGTTACAGTCCAGGTTCCCCACGAACACCGTCCTGTCCGCTTCCTCCTGCCTCCGGAACATGATGCCCGAGCTCAGCTCCCCGCATCTCTCACTGAGCGGCTCCACAGCTGCGGCCATGAACCGGTCACTAGAGCGCCTGCTGACGTCACCGCTCCGAGGCGGCGGCCATTTTGGAGAAGACCAAATCCCTGCTGATGACCATAGTATCTGATGTGTGCGGTAAAATTTATTTGTATGAGGCAGCATTTTACCACTATAATGAAATGTTACATTCAGATTTGTCTCATTACTATTTATTTTCAATATTCCACTTGGTGACATGTCTCTACAAAAATGGAGGTGCGGTTCCTGGAGTGCAGACCAGTAAGTGATGATATTTTGATGTAAAAATAAATACATATATAAGTGCTAGACCAGTGAAAGTTACCCATGGCGACCAATCAGATTGCAGCTTGCATTCCTCAAACGACTTATGGCAAATGAGAGCTGAATTCTGATTGGTTGCTATGAGCAACAGCTACCATAATAGCTAGACCAGTGAAAAGTAACCATAGCGACCAATCAGATTGCAGCTTGCATTCCTCAAAGGACTTATGGCAAATAGCTGAATTCTGATTGGTTGCTATGGGTGACATATACCTATTTTTCATATTTAGGCCATGATTTCAGTAACATAAATACTGCATTTTTGCTAAATTTTCTTTCCTAATGGCTTCCATGGAAAGACTATGAAAATATATGTGTAAAAATAAGTTACATTTTTAAGTGCAGAATAAAAGCTTTTGGCCATGTTCCCACCTAGCATAAAGAGTGCAGTTTTTTCCTCAGAGTTGTTTATGCAAACACTGTCCAAGATTAACTTTGGTTTGTCAACAGTATAGGTGATTGAGGTTTAAAGGGAACCTTTCAGCAGAATTTTTGCTTTAAACCTAAAAGATTCCCCTTCTGCAGCTCCTGGGCTGCATTCTACAAGGTTCCTATAGTTTTTGTGCCCCCTTTTAGACCAAATTAAATACTTTATAAAGTTGTACCTTTTGGTATGCAAATCTTCTAAATTATCAATGGGAGCGAGCTGTCTGGTGTCCGTTACTGTCCCTCCTGCCGATTTACGCCGTCCCCCAATGCTCTATTTCATACCTCAGGATGCCGCCCAGTGCGCCCGAGGTCCTTCGCATGCGCCATGCGACTGTACCGGGACTGTGCACTGTGTGCACAGTGTGACCGCTGGTTACGTGTTGCGCAGGCACAAGATTATGGGCGGCGCTGTGATTGTCATCAGCAAGTGCCTGCCCATAATATCGTGCCTGCACAACACGTCACCAGCGGTCACACTGTGCACAGTCCCGGTACAGTCTCACGGCGCATGTGCGGGACCTCAGGCGCACTGGGCGGCGTCCTGAGGTATGAAATGGAGCGTTGGGGGACGGCGTAAATCGGCAGGAGGGACAGTAACGGACACCAGACAGCCCGCCCCATGGATAATTTAGAAGATTTGCATACCAAAAGGTACAACTTTATAAAGTATTTAATTTGGTCTAAAAGGGGGCACAAAAACTATAGGAACATTGTAGAATTCAGCCCAGGAGCTGCCGAAGGGGAAACCTTTAGGTTTAGAGCAAAATTTCTGCTGACAGGTTCCCTTTAACCCCCTGAGATCCTCACCGATTGGCAGAATAGGGCGCTTTGACCCAGTCAGAATCAAGCAGCATGCTCGACCGCCACCACATTCATTCCCTATGGGGCTGCTGAGCGCTGCGTTTGGCCATTTCTATTAACTGAATGGCGGTCGGGCTTCCATTTTGCAAAGGGGATAGGAGTGCCCCGTTGGGGATAAAAATGTCTTGATCTACTGATCAGTTTGGGTCTCAGAGGTCCGACCAGTACCGGTCACCAAGTTCTCACCTATCCTGTGAAATTGGTGATAAAGGAGTTTTCCTTAAGGAAACAGAAATGAGAAATTCCTGGTAAATTCTAGAGCCAGGCTGTGATCATTCCACATTTGAGCCTTTCGTCAGTATATATTTGATGGCTCCAATACATAACACTGTAACCCATAGACCCCCATGATGGAGATACTTCTACTGCACGCCATACATTTTTCTGCTGCGCAAGGTGTACATTACATTTTGTATACAGTTGAAAAAGAGGTGTACTGACATAATACCAGCTGATTAACGCCAAAGGAACGCTCTTGGCATCCGTTAGGGAATGTATAGCGAAGGTTTTTATGTTGAAGGGTGTAAATTCAGTGTGAACACAGACTAAGGCCCCTTTCACACATCAGTTTTTTGCCATCAGTCACAATCTGTTTGCTCGACGGATTCGTCACAGATTGTGGCTAAACTAATGCGACGGATCCGACTAGCTGGGGGCTAAATAATAAATTGGAGCTTGCTCACTTAAAAAAAACAAAATCTGTCGTCAAATTCTGTCATGTGATGGATGACGACGGATCTTGCGCCCATAGGCTTCCATTCCATCATACGACGGACGGTGACGGTTCCGTCGTTGTCCGTTTTTTCGACGTACACAAAAAACATTACATTGGCCGTCGACTCGGTCCGACGGACAAACATTTTTCGACAGAGCCGTTGAATGACGGATGAATTGTGAGGCCAACCGTCGCTAATACAAGTCGATGAGAAAAAAAAACGGATCCAGCGACATCAGTCGCCGGATCCATTTTTTTTCCAAAATTCGACGAATTGTGACTGATGGCAAAAAACTGACGTGTGAAAGGGGCCTAAGAGAGATCTCTCATATGCCACGTTTGGGTTGTATGTCTAACAGAACTGGTCCTAAAGATACATGGGGGCCATTACCATATATGACCTATGCCTATATGCTATATGGCAGCACACATTGAGGTTATACATTCAGCACATATACTATAGCCTTATGGCTCAATGTGAAAATATTGATTAAGGGCTGCTTCTCACTTGCGAGTTTCTCGCATTGGAATCGGACACATGTTAGTGAATGATTCAGCTCGCATTTGCGATTTTTTTCTCAGTCCAAATCGGACTGCGAAAAAAATCGCAGCGTGCTGCTTTTTTGCGAGTTTCTACTGCAAGTTTCTCCAATGCAAGTCTATGGGAGCGTGTAAATAATCGGATGTCACGGGACGGCACTCACACCATCCTAGTGACATCCGATTTTCTAAATACATTTCTCGCATGTTTCCTAAAACACTGGAAACGAGTGATGTCTCACAATGTCTGTCAATCACTATTCTCTGTCAGTCGGTCTCTCCCTCTCAGTCTCTATTCTCTCTCTGTCTGTCGTTCTGTCGGTCGGTCACTATCTCTGTCGCTCACTCTCTGTCTATGTCAGTCTATCCCTCTCCTCCCCTCTCTCATACTCACCGATCCCCGATCACCAGCGTGGTGCTGCACGGCGTTCACACTGCTCCGGTGGCTTCTCCTCTTTTGAAAAAGCCGTCCGCTCATTATTCAATCTCGTATTTACCTGCCCACCGGCACCTATGATTGGTTGCAGTCAGACACGCCCCCCCACGCTGAGTGACAGCTGTCTCACTGCAACCAATCACAGCAGCCGGTGGGCGTGTCTATGCTGTGCAGTAAAATAAATAAATAAATAATAAAAAAAAAAAACGGCGTGCGGTCCCCCCAATTTTAATACCAGCCAGATAAAGCCATATGGCTGAAGGCTGGTATTCTCAGGATGGGGAGCTCCATGTTATGGGGAGCCCCCCAGCCTAACAATATCAGCCAGCAGCCGCCCGGAATTGCCGCATACAATAGATGCGACAATTCTGGGACTGTACCCGGCTCTTCCCGATTTGCCCTGGTGCGTTGGCAATCGGGGTAATAAGGAGTTAATGGCAGCCCACAGCTGCCACTAAGTCCTAAATTAATCATTGCAGGCGTCTATGAGGCACCCCCAATGATTAGCCTGTAAATTAAAGTTAATAAACACACACACTGAAAAAATCCTTTATTTGAAATAATAAACAATAACAAAGACCCTCGTTCACCACGTTATTAAGTACCCAAAAAACCCATCCATGTCCGACGTAATCCACGGAGGTCCAGTGTCGCTTCCAGCTCTGCTACATGAAGGTGACAGGAGCTGCAGAAGACACCACCGCTCCTGTCACCTCCACGCAGCAACTGAGGTGAGAAGCGCGATCAGCTGATGTCACTCAGGTTACTCGCGGACACCGCTGGATCCTCCAACAGTGACAGCAAGTCGCCCGGGTGACAGCAATGAAGTCACAGGTGAGTTGCGGTCACGGGGGGAGAATACAGCTGGCCGCGGGTAGCCTGAGTGACAGCAGAGCTAATTGCGCTGCTCAATTCAGCCACTCAGGAGATTAGCGGTAACCGGTGAGTCCTGCACGGGTGACTGACCGCTAATCAGGACGCGACACAGACAGAGCCGCGGCATGACAATGAAGTCGGGTGAAGTTCACCCGAGTTCATTCAGATCGTGCGGCTCTGTCTGTGTCTGCTGTCATCTGCCATTCAGCTCTGCTACATGGCTGTCTGTGGCTGCTGTCAGCGGCCATGTAGCAGAGCTGAATGGCAGATGACAGCTGCTGAGAAAAAAAAGGATCACACACGGATCACACACGCATTGCACACGCACTGCAATCATGAGAAAAATCTCAGGATCGCAGTGCAGTTGCATTGCACTCTGACCTAACGTGAACTAAAATCAGCCGAGTTTTTTTCAGCCAACTCGGACCGATTTTACACGCATAGATGTGTTTCCAGCCTAAAGATCTGTATGTTGTCGATCTTGTTTCTTTGTATCTGGACCCATGCTTGCGACTCCTCTTTGTGAAGTATCCTGCAGACAGGTTTATTACACATACGAGGTCTCTGAGGGGCTGATTCTCCGGGGTCTGGTTGTTACCATTGTCACTTCTGTTTCTCTCACTAGTATTTTACTATTCTCATAGCAATTAAATTAGAGGTCCATAGTTCTTTATGCTGCACCGTGCATGATAATTTCCTGCACACCGTCACCTGTCTCTTCACATCACATATGTGCAAACAACGATTTTTTTAAGCTGATCAAGCTTCAGGAAGTGCCGGTGTGTTTAAACTGCTAAAAAAAGCAGCTAGGCGTCTTCAGTGAGTCTTTTTGGGCTCCATATGGACTTCTTTATTTAGTTTGTGGCAAGTGGCATTGCACATGAAGAGTACGCAGGTCATTTTTTTTAACCTCTTTGCGTCTTTCATGAAGCGATTAAAAGGCGATCAAAAGACTGAACATATGAACAGCAAACCCATTTGACATAAACATGTATACAGTGTCCACCCATATCCTGAAACCATGAAACCACCTATAGCGCCACCTGGTGGAAAACAACGGAGTTAGCATTTTTATCTCAAAAACGGAATGAGATAGAGAAAAAAAAGTTAATTACCAAGTTGTAGGCCATCATCAAATCGAATCGACTCCTTGCATACAGAAATGCTATGACTAGAACGTGTAAAACTCACAAGGCTGCGGACGTGAAGCGATACCTCATGGAGATCTTCCTACAAGTCATTGGGTATGGTGGCTGTGTGGAGTGGCCTCCACGCTCACCTGACCTGACCCCATTGAACTTCTTTTTGTGAGGTCACATCAAACAGCAGGTGTATGTGTACTGCCCCGCGGCCTCGGCTGCGGCCGCCGAGCCGCTCGGATCCGTACTCGTGTACTGCGGGTGGTGGCTCGAGCCTCTCACGGACCTGGGGGTCACGTCGCTCTGAAAGGGGGTAGTGGCGGTGCACACAGGGGTTTTGGATGGAATAGGTAAAGTTCGTGACGCCACGATTGCTTGGTGGACACCACCGCTGCGGTGGAGGTAGGGGGACTCCCGGGAGCAGTGTAGCGGCGCAGCTTGGTGTTAACCCCTCCGTGGGTAGGGGCGGTGTGTCCCGGGGCCCGGTAGGGAGGTTGCAGGGCGCAGGGTTGCAGTACGGTTCGGTGCCTGATGGCACTGTGGTACTCACGATTAAATCATACAGAGTCACTGGTAAACCAAGTTCGGTGATGATCGGTGCCCGCAGCCGGCTGCGTGGATTCCCAGTAAGGATGGTTGGGTCGCCTTTCTCCTGCACCTCTAATTGTGTATTTGACTCCTATGCTTCAGCAACGTTCGTCCGCTCCCCGACTTTTAGCTGCCGGAGGAGCCCTCTTGCCCACAGGCGCCGGCCCGTTGAATCTCTGGCCCTTGGCGGTGGCTGTTATCCGGAATCGGTGGGCTTTTGCCGTCAGTCGGGACTTTGGGTGGGAATGAACCCCTGAGGTTCAGACCGCAATCAGTGAATTCGACTACACCTAGTAGCTTCTAGGCTAGTTCTGGGTCTGAGTACCCTGCCTGGTGCTCCGGTAGACAAGTTAGCTCCCCGGTTTGGGTCCGTTGGGCCACCACCCGGTCACGGTCCCTACGGTTCCGCAGTTCTGTCCCCCCCGGACTCCTGCAGGCGGCCACCACCAACTGCCTGCCTGACTGATTCAGGGTCCTAGGCTCCAACCTAGGCCCTCACAGCTTCTGCTACTCCTCCTAACTCCTCTCTCTTCCACTCCCTGAACTTGACTCTCTTTTGTATTTCCTGCCTCAGGCCAGCAGACTCCTCGGGAGGCATGTCTATCTGCCTGACTCCGCCCCGCTGGTGTGCCTGTCTAACACTGAGGGAGGCAATCAGGTCTTGATTGACGGGTGTTACCTTACTGGGATGGGGGATGTGTGTGGTGAGTGTTATGACCTGTGACCCCTGGGGGTCCAGGGCGTCACATTCCCCCTAGGTTTAATGCAGACCGTCCGCGGGCTGCCCGTCCATCACCGGTTTTATTTTTCTGTAAAAGATAAACACATAATCAACATTTCAACATTTTATGAACATTATGCATCTCTTTCTCAAATCTTCCCTTACGGGAGGCACATTCTTGAACTGTTACAAACGGGAACATTTTTATTTGCAACAAGGGAACGGGTCCATGTCTTTCCGCTTTCCCACCCAAGCAACCTAGCCCTGATGCTGCCCCTAAGAAGTGGGCAGCACCCCTTTTCCCCAGTCCGGAACAGGAACCTGGCCAGGCCACCCAAGCGGGAATAGGTACGGTACTTCGCACCCTGCAGTCACTCAGAGGCCCCACGTCCAG
Source organism: Anomaloglossus baeobatrachus (assembly GCF_048569485.1). Classification (NCBI taxonomy): domain Eukaryota; kingdom Metazoa; phylum Chordata; class Amphibia; order Anura; family Aromobatidae; genus Anomaloglossus; species Anomaloglossus baeobatrachus. The sequence goes on from NC_134354.1 coordinate 66,388,911, forward strand.
GGAGACCCCTGACCTGGAGGATAGTCACCGGTTCTGATGGTGACCGGACCCTAGCCTACTCTGCTACAGGTCCCTCCTCCAACCAGCCTCTCCGGAGACTGGTAGTTGTGAGAAGGGCAATTGGGGCATTATTTACAAGCCTAATAGTTATTGGGGTGGCTTGCAAGTTCTCAGCCTTGTCTTTGGGAAAGGGGGACAACAAAAGTCCCAACAGGGACGGGCGCTTCAGTAGCCAGTTCCGCTACCATAAAAACACTGTAGGTCCCAACACGGACTTGCTGTAGGGTCCCAACAGGGACTGTCCTTTAGACAACGGGGAACCGCTGCCCTATTTTAGGTCACCTTCCTCGTACTCCTCCAGCTCCACATCAGGGCTGTACCTGGGAGCGCCCCGGGCCTTCTTGGCGTGCCCGTCTCTGGACGCTAAGGGCAAACCAGCCCCTCTCCCGCAGTGCCGGGTGTAGGTGACTAGCTCTCCCGGGATCAGGTCACGGTCCAGGTGACCCATTGGCAGATACACGTCCCGACGGGTTACGAAGACCTCTGCTTCCAGGCCGGGCTCATACACAAACCCCCATCCTCTGTCGGGGTCAAATCGCCGGACTTGGCCTTCGTACCTTGGGCCCCTCACCCGATAGGTGGCGCACCAGAGATTTTCTTTCTCCCTAATCGTCCGGGCCAGGATCTCGGCTCGCCTCTTTTCCCGGGCCGCTATTTCCCGGCCCAGCTGGCTAGGCTGCCACTCCCAGTACGGAGCGTCTGTCTGCTCCCATTGCACGGGGGTTGGGCCCAGTCGGCGCTCCCCGATGCTGGCTACGACCGGCACCATCTGTGGTTGGGAGCTCCGCTGTGTTGCGGCCTGCTGTGCTGCCTCGCAGTCACGACCCTGCGCCGCCTCCGCCGAGGCCTGGGGTTTGGGAGAGTCCAGCTTTGCCCGCCAGGCGGGCTTCCGGGCAACATCCGCCTCCTCCGTGGCCAGGCGGACTGCCGGGGCCGGGACTACTTTGGACGCGGTCGCTTCCGGGACCGGCGGCTTCACCTCGCGGACGGGCACCTCCCGGGGAATCTTTCACGGCAACGGGATCGGTGCGGGCTGTATGAAGGGCTGTCCGCGGGCGGCGTCCACAGGCTCGTCCTCATGGGCGGATGGAATGAACTCTGCGGCCGGTGTCGGGGGCAGCGGGCCGACTGGCGGGGCGGCGGCAGTCGATACAGGCGGCGGGGGAAGCAGCAAGGTAAGCGGGAGCAGGCCGAGCCCCTCAGCCGCAGCAGCCGGTCCTTCAGGGACACAGGGACGTGGGTCGCTTACCCGCTCCTCTAACACTGCCTCCACCTCGCGTTTCCGCACAGCCGCAGCCACTTCCTCCATTTCGGCCACCCACCTTTCCATAAGGAACCAGACTTGGGCCTGTAGACGGCAGCACATCTGCGCTGTCTGGGCTTCCACCCACACCGCTGTTCCTTGCGCGGGCTGCGGGATTTCAGGGTTGCCTGACGGGATGGACATCTTGCAGAGTGCTTGTCCAGGAACCAGACGGGTGCAGGGTCATGGCGTCCCTGCTCTTTATCTTCTTGGTCACATGAGGCAAGGTCTTCGCCCCCCCCCTTGGTCTTTCCACAGCACCTCTCTCTCTGGGGGCGGGGCTTCACTTTCGCGCCTCCACTGCTCGGGGAAGACGACTCGAGCGGGAAACCTTTGCGCCCAAGATGGCGGATTCTCAGATTTTTCAGCGGGACGCCGCTGACGGGGACTACAAGGTGCACTTCTACTGGTAAGTAGACTGGTTCATTCCTGTTCGTGACGCCAGAAGAGTCGATGTGTACTGCCCCTCGGCTGCGGCCGCCGAGCCGCTCGGATCCGTGCTCGTGTACTGCGGGTGGTGGCTCGAGCCTCTCACGGACCCGGGGGTCACGTCGCTCTGAAAGGGGGTAGTGGCGGTGCACGCAGGGGTTTTGGGTGGAATAGGTAAAGTTCGTGACGCCACCCACGGGTTGTGGTGATTGCTTGGTGGACACCACCGCTGCGGTAGAGGTAGGGGGACTCCCGGGAGCAGTGTAGCGGCGCAGCTTGGTGTTAACTCCTCCGTGGGTAGGGGCGGTGTGTCCTGGGGCCCGGTAGGGAGGTTGCCGGGCGCAGGGTTGCAGTGCCTGATGGCACTGTGGTACTCACGATTAAATCACACAGAGTCACTGGTAAACCAAGTTCGGTGATGATCGGTGCCCGTGGCCGGCTGCGTGGATTCCCAGTAAGGTTGGTGGGGTCGCCTTTCTCCTGCACCTCTAATTGTGTATTTGACTGCTATGCTTCAGCAACGGTAGTCTGCTCCCCGACTTTTAGCTGCCGGAGGAGCCCTCTTGCCCGCAGGCGCCGGCCCATTGGGTCTCTGGCCCTTGGCGATGTCTGTTATCCGGAATCGGTGGGCTTTTGCCGTCAATCGGGACTTTGGGTGGGAATGAACCCCTGAGGTCCAGACCGCAATCAGTGAATTCGACTACACCTAGTAGCTTCTAGGCTAGTTCTGGGTCTGAGTACCCTGCCTGGTGCTCCGGTAGACAAGTTAGCTCCCCGGTTCGGGTCCGTCGGGCCACCACCCGGTCATGGTCCCTACGGTTCCACAGTTCTGTCCCCCCCGGACTCCTGCAGGCGGCCACCACCATTGTCTGCCTGCCTGACTGATTAAGGGTCCTAGGCTCCAACCTAGGCCCTCACAGCTTCTGCTACTCCTCCTAACTCCTCTCTCTTCCTCTCCCTGAACTTGATTCTCTTTTGTATTTCCTGCTTCAGGCCAGCAGACTCCTCGGAGGGCGTGTCTATCTGGCTGACTCCGCCCCACTGGTGTGCCTGTCTAACACTGAGGGAGGCAATCAGGTCTTGATTGACGGGTGTTACCTTACTGGGATGGGGGATGTGTGCGGTGAGTGTTATGACCTGTGACCCCTCGGGGTCCAGGGCGTCACATTTGCGACCCCTCCACCAACATTACAGGACCTATGACGACATATCACAGATGCTTGTGCAAACGTGTCACCTACCATATTGCATAATGTGCAGCAAGATACAGTATGCTGTCCAGAGTCCAGATGTGTTGCAGCTGACGGTGGCCACTTTGAGCATCAAAGTTAAATGAGTGCCATATGCGTGACCAGTATTCAATGTTTTGGGGGGTGGGGTCATGGGTTTCATATCATAGCATTTCTGTATGCAAGGTGTCGATTCGTATTGAATTGATGATGCCCTACAATTTTTTGATTCACTTTTTTTCTCTATCTCGTTGCGTTTTCGAGATAAAAATGCTAACTCCGTTGTTTTCCACCAGGTGGCGCTATAGGTGGTTTAATTGCGTAGCGCATGGCTACTTTACTATACCTAGACACCACTTCTATGCCTATAGCTGCCGCCGTTCTCAAGTTAATGGCGGTGGACAGGATATGGGTGGACACACTGCATAATCAATCTTTTAAATGTATGACCTTCGGGTATGTGCATACGTCTTTTTCAGGAAAATAGAACGTACTGTTAATATCCTCAGCATTTCAAGCTTCTTTTACCAGTTCATGTTTCCCAAAAGGCCAAATTGTTAAAAGATGTGACATGACCATCCTTCTGGCAATTTATGCTAAGAAGACACTATATGCTTAAAAAGGACCAACCAGTAGGATTTTCATATACAAAGTAAAGCCAGTGCTATATTGGCGCTATGATGCTGAATCTTAGCATAGCGATTGGGTGTTTTAGACCCTCAGCTTTAATTTGAAGGTACTCACATTCTAATTGGAGTAAGGGTTTAGCAATTACAGCTTTCTAATATGTAGCTGCCTCTTTTTCAAGGACCAAAGGTTGATGGAATTATCTCAAAAGCTTTTGAATGGGCAGCATGAGCTATTCCTTTAATAATCCAGCAGGAAAAAGATCTGGAGCTGATTCCAAGTGTGGTATTTGCATTTGGAAGCTGTTGCTGTAAATCCACAACATGCGGTCAAAGGAGCTCTCAATGGAAGAGACATAGACCATCATTGATAAGTTTGGTACATTCTACAGCAAAAAAGGGCGCATTGGTGAGCTTGTGAACTCAGAAAGGCCTGGGCGTCCACCGAAGACAACAGTGGTAGATGATCGCACAATCCTTTCCACGGTGAAGAAAAACCTTCACAACATCCACCCCAGTGAAGAGCACGCTCCAGGAATTTGGTGTTTCAGTATCTAAGTCTACTATAAAATAAAAAAAGAGAAAACTTTATGAGAGCAAATATAGAGGATTCATCATAAGATGCAAACCATTAATCAGCTTTAAAAATAGAAATGATAAGTAAGGCACAACACCAAAACGCGTAGATCTGTAAACTATACTAGCCGTGTCTATGACTGTTTGCACACCAATATTTTAATGGATAGAATAAAGGACTACATTTTAAAGAGAATTTCAAGGACTGTGCTGGATTATTTTCTTCATTACTTTTCATTAAAAATTAAAAGGCCAGATTAGAATTTGCCAAAAAAATCTAAAGAAGCTGCCCAGTTCTGGAAAAGTATTGTATGGACATATGAAACTAAGATCAACCTGTACCAGAATTATAGGAAGAAGAACGTGTGGAGAAGGCTTGGAGCGGCTCATGATCCAAAGAACAGCACATCATCTGTAACACAGTGTGATGGCCGGGCATGCATGGCTTCCAATGGCCCTGGGTCACTAGTGATTATTGATGATGTGACTGAAGACAGAAGCAGCCGGATGAATTCTGAAGTGTACAGGGCAAGACTTTCTGCTCAGATTCAACCAAATGCAGCAAGGTTGATTGGAAGATGCTTATAGTACAGATGGACAATGACCCTTAAAAAACCGAGGAGTTTTTTAAGGCAAAGAAGTGAAATATTCTGCAATGGTCGAGTCAATCACTGGATCTCAACCTCACCGAGCTGCATTTCACATCGCGTATCGACCCGGTGTTAGTCGGACTGCTCAGATCCGGGATCGTCGTGGCTCGAGGGGTCCGGACTCAGCTTGGCGGACACTTTGATCCGTAAAAGGGGTATTTACAGGGGATTAGTTCGTGACGCCACCTGCGGGTTGCGGTAATGGGAGTACCGCCGCTGCTGGAAGGAGTACCGGGGCAGATGGTGTTAAGCAGACAGGTGTCAGTCCCTCCGCAGGTAGGGAAGGCCCCGGACTCAGGGAGGTGGTAGAGTAGATTTGGGAGAACAGGGTGCAGGGGACCAGGGTACTCACTGTGGGTAGTCGTGGTGCTGGATGAGGTTTAGAAATAAGACACACACAATGTAGGTAAACCAAAGTCTTTGTGTACAGCTGCCGCTGCCGGGAGCCCGTCCAAGTACCCGGTCCCACCGATGTCACTTAGTGATCCGGAGCCTGCCTCCGGGCACAATTTATTGTCCGTTGGTAGTCCCCGTGGCTTGAAGCTGTTGGGGGCCCTGCTCACTATGTGTAGTGTAGCCGTGCTCTTGAGGGCTGGTATGTGGCACTTTAGTGGGTTACTGTGTCTGAAAACACCCCTGTCCCCCTCATTGTGCTGATGCCCTCAACTTCTGAGCTTGTAGGGAAGTCCTTGAAGATCTTCTCCCTTTCAGGTGAATTGTCAGGACGTTAAATTGCCTCCTGACCTAGGGTCCTGTACCCCGTCGTGCTCGCTACCGGTCAGTTCTGTTGTACTCTTCTGGTGCCAACAGTCCTCCAAGACTATGTGTCGCCCTGGACAAGCCAGGGGCCACAGAGCACAACACCTACACACGCCACACTCCCTGTAGGCACATCAAGGTCAGACACAAAAATCCTTGTTGCCTTCCCCAGGGGCTGATGTCCACACCAGAGGGTGGAGCCAGGCGGTTGGTCTCCACCCACCAAGGAGTTCACAGTCCTGGAGGAAGGAAAAAGTGGCAGTTAGAGTTTGGAGGAGGAAGTGAGAGGAGCAAGTGTGAGGAGCAAAGTAGCAAGCAACTGACTGACAGAGTCCGGGTGTGTGGCCCGTACAGAACAGCAAGGTTGGCAGACGGTGGTGACCGTCTGCAGTGGAGGCCGATTGGAGTCTGCCGTAAGGACCGTGGACGGGTGGTGACCTGGCGGTACCGGACCAGTATACAAAGAGAGGCCAGCACCAGTGGCAGAGGCTTTTCGGACCCCGGCAAGGCTTGTAGTCGCCGTGAATTTGCCAAATCCGTTAGTGAAGGGGACCTCCGGGTTTCCAAACAGTCAAGTCCTGACAGAAGGCAACCGTCCAACCGTGAAGGGGAGACACCGCCACCGCCAAGGGCAACTGTTTCCCAGGGCCAGCGCCTGCGGGCAAAAGGGGCTCCTCCGGCCCACATCCAGGTCGGGGAGCGGGTTACCGGTGGGAACCCATCGGAATCAACATAGAACATAGGTGCAGGGAGAGACAGTCATCACTAACCTGCAGGGAACAACAACACCGCAGCCGTCCGAGGGACCCGTCCATCCAGCCGCTTGTTTTACCGTGAACTGTGTCATCATCATTGGGCTGAGTGAGTACCTCCGTGCCGTGCGGCACAGCACTGCCCCTGCGATCCTGCACCTCACCAGGCCCCGCAACCCGCCTGCCATCCTCTCCTACCCCATCACCGGGCCCCGGGACAACCAACCCCCTACCCACGGAGGGGAGAACTAACAACCAAGCTGCTCCCAGTCACCGCTCCCGGGATCCCCGTCCAGAGCAGCGGTGGTGTTACCAAAATCACCACAACTGTGGGTGGCGTCACGGACAATATCCCTAAAACCAAAACTACCCCTTTTCACTCACGGGCGAGGAGCGCCGCTCGAGTCCCCGGGATCCGGCCCATCGCTTGAGCCACCGAGCAGCAAAGGCCGCAGCAGCGGCAGCCGGACCCGAGCAGTGGGAGAGCGCAGCGTCCCCTCCTCCGCCTGCGACAACTTGGCGTCACGAACAGGATCTTACCGCTCTGCCATCTGGTAGAGGTGCGCCTTGTTACCGCCGGAGGTGTCCGGCCGAAAAATTTCAGAAGCCGCCATCTTTGGTGCGAAAACTTCCCGCTCGAGCGTCTCCTCGAGTAGTGGAGGCGCGAAGGCCAAAAACCCCGCCCCTGGAGAGGAGGAGCGGAAAGAGGCTAAGGGGGACGAAATGGCGACTGGTCGCATGTAGCCGCGGCTATAAAAGCAGGGACGCCAGGACTCTGCGGCCATCTTGTTGCTAGTTCCTGGAAGGCACGATTGCTAAGATGTCCGCTCCAACTAACAACGGCGAAACCCCCGCACCCGGCACAGCGGCGTGGATGGAGGACCGAACTGCCCCGCTGAGTCATCGTCTGCAAGCTCGGATGCAGCTCCTCCTGGAGGAGTGGGAGGCCGACATGGCGGACGTGGTGGCTGCTATGCGGAGATGCGAGGTGGAGGAAGATTTGGAGGAACGGGTAAGAGAGCCACGTCCCTGTATTCCTGAGGGATCGGCCACTGCGGCTGAGGGGCCCGGCCTACACCCGTTCACCCTGCTGCCTCCCCCGCTACCCGCGTTAGTCACTGCCACCCCGCCACCAGGCCCGCTACCTGTCCAACCGGTAGCGGTACCCTGCCTGTCCGCCCAAGCGGACCGACCGGCTGCAGACGCCCGGGGCAGCCCTGAACTGCTTCCCCAGAGGCCACCGGAGCCGCGGCCCTATAACGAATATGTGTTGGAGGCCCAGGCAGTGATTGCACCAGGTTCCGTGCCCGAGCCCGGGACCGTGGCGTGGATGAGGGCCAGAGTAGTTGAGTTCAACCAGCGTCAGCAGAATCAGATCTTCCAGATGATGGAGCAGTGGACCAGTGAGGTGGAAGCGCTGGTTGCGACTGTCCCGATGTATGTGATGGGAGCCGGCGTGATGGAACCGACGGGTGACCCACGTCTCCATGTCCCTCAGGGACCGGCCACTGCGGCTGGGAGGCCCGGTCCAGTTTCGGCTTTTGCACCGTCTCTGCCATTGCCTATGGGGCACCCCAGTGTTGGTCGATCTGATATGCTGCACCGTGCTACTGCGGTAGAGCCTGATGTGCTGGATGTCGGTGGCCTGGAAGCTGCGGCAGTTGGCGGCAACCCGCCTGACGCAGGAACAATTGATGATGGCTCCGGCCCCAGCGCCGAGTCCACCGCTGAGTTTGAGGGGGCAAGTGAGCGTCCCCGCTATGAAGGAGAACCAGTGGTTTTCTACACCCCGCGCACCGGTGGAAATGGATACTAGGCACCCCTGTCACAGCAGGCATGTCAGTGCATGTTTGATATGCTGGTGGCAGAAGATGGGTCCGCCTCAGTTGAAGACTCTGAGTGATGGCAGCGGAGCACCGTTGTCACCGTCCCCGTTGGGACCACCTGTGTTAAAAGTTTTAAAAGTTTTTGAAAATGAAAATAATTAAACCGAAGATTTACCTGATTAACCTGCTGATTGGAACCGGTCGTAGCCGGCAGCTGGTCCCCGTTGGGACCCACTTTACAAATTCACATAGAAACTTCTATGAACATGCCTGAGAACTTGCAGGGCAACCACAAACTTGTGGAATGTAAATAAAAATGTTTATGGCTTTACCGTTACCACCTCCGGAGAGGCAGATTGGAGGAAGGGCCCGCAGTGGAGTAGGCTGGGGCCCAGCCACCATCTGAACCGGTGGCAATCCTTGGGGGGTTTCAGGGGCTCCCCATGGACGTAGGTCCCCTGAAAAGGACAGAACCCGCTCGGGCAACTTGTGCAGGACTGGGGTCAAGGGGTGCTGCCTGTTTGCTTAGGGGCAGCATCAGGGCCAGGTTGCTTGGGTGGGTGAGAGCGGAAGCCGTACCGTTTACCGTTGCAACGTTTAAGTAAGAGTACCTCCCGATGTGGGAAGATGTTATTTTAATTGTAAGTGTGTTACCGTTTTACCTTTTCATATTTTCCAGTTGGTGAAAATAAAACCGGTGATGGACGGGCAGCCCGAGGACGGTCTGCATTTTGCTAAGGGGGAATGTGTCGCCATGGACAAGCCAGGGGCCACAGAGCACAAAACCTACACACCCCACACTCCCTATAGGCACATCAAGGTCAGACAAAAAATCCTTGTTGCCTTCCCCAGGGGCTGATGTCCACACCAGGGGGTGGAGCCAGGCGGTTGGTCTCCACCCACCAAGGAGTTCACAGTCCTGGAGGAAGGAAAAAGTGGCAGTTAGAGTTTGGAGGAGGAAGTGAGAGGAGCAAGTGTGAGGAGCAAAGTAGCAAGCAACTGACTGACAGAGTCCGGGTGTGTGGCCCGTACAGAACAGCAAGGTTGGCAGACGGTGGTGACCGTCTGCAGTGGAGGCCGATTGGAGTCTGCCGTAAGGACCGTGGACGGGTGGTTACCCGGCGGTACCGGACCGGTATACAAAGAGAGGCCAGCACCAGTGGCAGGGGCTTTTCGGACCCCGGCAAGGCTTGGAGTCGCCGTGAATTTGCCAAATCCGTTAGTGAAGGGGACCTCCGGGTTTCCAAACAGTCAAGTCCCGACAGAAGGCAACCGTCCAACCGTGAAGGGGAGACCCCGCCACCGCCAAGGGCAACCGTTTCCCAGGGCCAGCGCCTGCGGGCAAAAGGGGCTCCTCCGGCCCACATCCAGGTCGGGGAGCGGGTTACCGGTGGGAACCCATCGGAATCAACATAGAACATAGGTGCAGGGAGAGACAGTCATCACTAACCTGCAGGGAACAACAACACCGCAGCCGTCCGAGGGACCCGTCCATCCAGTCGCTTGTTTTACCGTGAACTGTGTCATCATCATTGGGCTGAGTGAGTACCTCCGTGCCGTGCGGCACAGCGCTGACCCTGCACCTCACCAGGCCCCGCAACCCGCCTGCCATCCACTCCTACCCCATCACCGGGCCCCGGGACAACCAACCCCCTACCCACGGAGGGGAGAACTAACAACCAAGCTGCTCCCAGTCACCGCTCCTGGGATCCCCGTCCAGAGCAGCGGTGGTGTTACCAAAATCACCACAACCGTGGGTGGCGTCACAGACAATATCCCTAAAACCAAAACTACCCCTTTTCACTCACGGGCGAGGAGCGCCGCTCGAGTCCCCGGGATCCGGCCCATCGCTCGAGCCACCGAGCAGCAAAGGCCGCAGCAGCAGCGGCAGCCGGACCTGAGCAGTGGGAGAGCGCAGCGTCCCCTCCTCCGCCTGCGACAACTACGTCCGTCACACCCTTGTTCAATGCCCCTGCTACCGATCCCCGACTCCTCTGGACCCAAATCACCGCTTGCGACCCAACCAGTTTTCCGTAGCTCTCCAGGAGCTCACTCTTCCAGCTCCAATCTCTGGAACCTACTTCTCTACTCTCCGTCTCCCTCTCACAGTCTGCTCAATCCCCCAGTGGCTGGCCCATTTCCAGTTAGTCCAACCCCCTGGTGTGTCTGGCAGTGACTGCTATGAGGTGATTTGGTTTTGTTGCAGATGGGAGAGACATCGGTTTCTTGGGTACCTGGCCCATGCGGGTTAGGTCCTGCACCCTGGGTAAGGATGCAGTTCCCTGTGGCACCCTGATGTATTCAGGGGAGCCACACATGTTTATGAAAAAACCTAATCAGAAAGATCCACAAACCAGGAACAACTGATGTCAGCTGCAGTAAGGTTGGAAAAGAATCACAAAGGAGGAAGCCCAGAGTTTGATGATGTCCATGGCTTCCAGACTTCAGGCAATCATTGCCTGCAAAGGATTCTCTACAAAGTATTAAAAATGAACATTTTATTTATGGTAAAGTTAATTTCTCCAACTACTTTTGAGCCCCTGAAATGAGGCTTTTTATAAAAATGGTTGCAATTCCTAAACGTTTCAGAGGACATTTTTGTTCAAATCTTTCAAAGAAACCTAAGGCTGTGTGCACACGATGCGTTTTTTACCGCGGAAACGCTGCGTTTTGAACCGCAGCGTTTCAGTGGCAAATTGCATGCGTTCAGCTTTCCCAGCAAAGTGTATGGGAAAGCTGAAAAATCAGTGCACATGCTGCGTTTCTTTCCGCAGCGTTTTGGATGCCAAAAATCGGTGCGGAAAGAAAAGCAGCATGTCACTTCTTTTGTGCGTTGTGGCTGCGTTCTCCCCCCCATTGAAATCAATGATGTGGGGTCAGAACGCAGCCACAACGCATGGACCTGCTTTTTTGTTGCGGTCCGCGGCCTTTGTCGGCACGCCAGAACGCAGGCATTTACCTGGAAGTGAGGTCAAGAGGCTTCCTGTTGACTTCACTTCCTGGCAAAGCCCCCGGTGTCGCCAAAGTGCCCGCCCCGACCCCCGACCCCCCTCCCGAAAATCCAACATGGCCGCGCGCACAGTAGCGCACCGGCCGCCCTGCTCCTATGATTTCTGTCGCATGTGCAATAACACATGCGACAGAAAACTGTTCCCCAGGCCCTGCCCGTTCACCCCAATTCCCCCCCCCGGTGTCATACATACCTGTCCGGTCGCAGCGCTGATCCCCCGCGGCTCCCTCCTCCTTCACAGTGCACGGTGGCCGGTCACATGAGCAGAGCAGCTGACAGCCAGCACTGTGTTCAGAGAGCTGTGCTGGCTGCTCGCACTCTGCAGCTGTGACCCGGTGAGAGTGGGTGCAGATTTTTGCACCCACTCTCCTCAAATGGAGGGTCTGCCCTCCTAGAAAATGGGGGATACGTTCCCTGAACGTGCCCCCATATTCTAGAAGGTCCAGAGGCGACGTGGGACATCCATATGGATTTCTGCGGACCCATTTTTTTTTATTAAATTGGAGAACAAGGGAATGATTTGGGGAGTGTTTTTTCTAATAAAACATTTTTTGTTGTCTTTTTTTGCTTTTGTTTACTGTCAATTAGTTATGTCGGGTGTCTGATAGACGCCGTGACATCACTAATTGCTGGGCTTGATGCCAGGTGACATTACACATCTGGTATCAACCCCATTTATTACCCCGTTAGCCAACGCACCAGGGCGCGGGATGAGTTGGGGCGAAGCGCCAGGATTGGCGCATCTAATGGATGCGCCACTTCTGGGGCGGCTGCGGCCTGCTATTTTTAGGCTGGGAAGAGTCCAATAACCATGGCTCTTCCCACCCTGAGAATACCAGACCCCAGCTGTCAGCTTCACCTTGGCTGGTGATCTAATTTGGGGGGACCCCACGTTATTTTTTTTTTTATTCTTTATTTATAAATAAAAAAAAAAACATGGGGAGCCCTCCAAATTGATCACCAGCCAAGATGAAGCTGCCAGCTGTGGTTTGCAGGCTACAGCTGTCTGCTTTACCCTGACTGGCTATCAAAAATAGGGGGGACCCCACGCCATTTTTTTCATTTTTTTTTTTTTTTTTTTTTTATTGGATAAATACTAAGCTAGGCACCCTTTAGTGCCACATGAAAGGTACTAAAGGTGCCAGCTTAGAATATGCAGGCGGGGGTAGGACGTTCTATATATTTGACATCCCTTCATCCATTGACGCTTTTTAGGCTGTGTGTCCACAATCAGGGTTTGCAGCGTTATGGGCGCTGAGTGTTTTCCCTGCGTCCATAACGCTGCGTTGTGCAGTAGAAGCACAGTGGAAGGATTTTTGGAGATCCCATGCCCACTGTGCTTCTTTTCTCCGCAGCATAAACTGACCGGTAGCGTGGCTTCCCGAGCCTCAGCATGTCAATTTATGCTGCGGAGACGAGTGTTCTCTGCAGGTACCATAGAGCTCCACAGCAGCCTGAACCCAAATCGTGGGCATGGGCAGCTGCAGGAAGGCTGACACTGTGTACTAGACGCCGTGTCGCTGGATCATGGCCACATAGCCTTAGGCCCCTTTCACACGTCAGTGATTCTGGGACGTTTGTGCTTTTTTTTAAACGTACCAGGATCACTGACATACGCAGACCCATTATAATGAATGGGTCTGCTCACACGTCAGTGATTTTTCACTGCACGTGTCTCCATGCGGCGTACCCGCGTGTGCGTGATTGCCGCACGGAGACATGTCCATTTTTTTCTGGCATCACTGATGTCCCACGGACCACGCAGTGGTGTGATCCGTGAAACGCGTGCCAGAAAAAAACGTGCTTTTAAAATAAAAAACATTTTAACTCACCCGGCGTCCAGCGATGTCCTCTGCAGCCCGTCCTCCCTGTTCCTTCTGTGCCGGCTCATTATTGTCGCGCATATTCATGATGCACGACACAGCCAACCCGGAAGCAGCTGCTGCGGGGGTCAGCGCCGGCCGGATGCGGCACCGTGGGAGCGATCAGCACCATGGAGAGCGGGAGCGGGTGCAGGTGAGTTAATCTCTAAGTGCAATCACGGGCCACGGAGAACGGAGCCCGGATTGCACTTAGACAACCCACGTGTGCCGTGATTCACGGCACACGGAGGGACATGTGCGTGTTTTACACGCCAGTGAAAAACGTCAATGTTTTTCACTGACATGTGAAGCGGGCCTAAAAGTGAGAATATTGTTGCTACAGCAACATTTTGGGTGAAGTAGCTATGGATTCAAAATGCTTAATATACTCCTGAATAAAATCCTTGAGGGGTGCAGATTCCAAAATGGGGTCACTTGTGGGGGTTTTCTGACGTATAGGTACCTAAGGGGCTTGGTGCGCGAAGTTTATTTCAACTTTTCCAAAATTCAAATGGTGCTCCTTCCATTCCAAGCCCTCCCATTTATCCAAACAGAATGTGGAGAAGGAAATGACATCACAGGTTTTTTTTTCCAAAGGTCTGTGTTCAACCAACTTTATTATCACTGACAAGTCTTAAAAAACGCACCTAAAAAAACGCATGAAAAACGCATGAAAAACGCATGAAAAACGCATGCGTTTTCGATGCGTTGTTTCTCAAAAAGCATTGTTTACAATTCTCCCCTCTGCCAGAGGGTGCGTTTTTTTCCGCGCGGAAAAAAAAAGCAACGTGTGCACATACCCTAAAAGTCTCCACTTCACTTGCATTTTAATTATTCCATTTGAAATCTAAACTAGTTGCTTGCAGAGCCCAAATAAAGGAGCGGCCACTGTCCAAATATTTCTGGACTTAACTGTAAATAATATTGATTCTGGTCATATGGAAATGTTAAAACTGCAGCCAATCACTGTCTGCAGTGGTGAGCCGTTATTCACTGCTGCAGCTATTGTTTGGCTGTAGGATTCACAATGTTTTTTCTGCCAGAAGAAAAGGATCCAAATTTGGCACAGTAGATGGGTAGTGGTATCATGGAGATTGGCTACTGATAAAATGAAAATATTATGTTTTGGGCACACTAGGACATTTAGTAGAAAATAATAAATCAGAATTATTGTGAATGAAATGCCCTTTAGAGTCCAAGCCAGAGTGATTCTTCCAGTATTTTGAGTGAGTGTCTCTGGTTCTGACACGGCTTGTTTACACACTATGGCCCTGATAGGTATGCTGGAGTAAGAGGCGTCAACCTCTCAAGGTATTTTCTGCATCTTTTAGCTGCTATGCGCCACCTAAAGAAATGGGGTACGTTTCTGTTGAAAAATTTTTGTTGTATGAATTATGAATTTGTCAGCCATGCTCCACCTGTTACGTCACCACTGGAGTCCGCTCCAGCGACTTCTGCTCCGATCGCCAGGTGATGCCGTGTTCCTGTTGTGGATGGTGCTAGTGATGGGAGAGGAGTCGATGCCAGCGGCACCGGTGGGCACAGGCTCCGATCATCCACTGGGCTGGGTTATCTTGGCATCTGCAGTACCACTGGCTGACTGTAGGTGGCGTGTGTCTTCCAGCTGAAGTTGCCAGCGTTCAGCTACAGCCAATGGGAAGACACCACACCCTTCTTAGTTCCCCTCCTGTCTGCTGACCTCTGCCAGAGATATTTCTGATTTCCTGGCTCCTGATCCGCCCTATTCTGTTTTGTGATTCCTGTGTGCTGACTTCTGAGTGTTTTCTGACTACCCATCTGCCTGCTGTTTTTGGACCTTTCTGCCCGATCCGGATTTGACCTCTGCTACGTTTTCTGATTACGTCCTTGCCTGCCGTTCCTGTCCCTGTTCTGCTATTCCTGGTTTGACCCTGCCTGACGACTACTCTCATCGGACTGCAGCCTTCCACAGGTAGTGATCTCCAGGACCCTGTGTAATTCCAAATCCCTGTATAGGGGTTAAAGGGTTTCAGGGTCCTGGGGGACCTGCTTGGTGAGTGGCTTCCCTCTAGCCTGTCCATTACATCCCATCTGAGTCTGTTGATCCAGGCAGGCGTTACACAACCCCACCCAGCTAAGTGTTGCAAAAGGTTGACGGAAATGGTCCTCGCTGTCGTAAAAACACTAAAAGCAGCACATTTTTTTTACTCAACAAAGATGTGCAAAAAGCTTGATATTCCAAAAAAGTGGGGGTCCCCGAGTGTTGAGTAGCAGAGGGCATAAAAGTTGCCAACGTTATGCACAAAAACTAGGCTCTGAATGCATGGGTTTCCAAATCTGATCAGCAATGGCAGATATAAAGTCAAGTGGTGTAAAGCCACCACCACTGGAGCAGTGGAAACGTTATGGATCACGCTTCTCTATCTGAAATTTGATGGACAGGTCTGGGTTTGGCCAATGGCAAGATTATGTTCCCTCCCGACTTCAGTGTCCAGCTGTAAAGTTAAATGGACCAAGTATAATATTATGGGCTTTTTTATCAGGGGTTTCTTAGTTCCAGCAAAGGAAAATCCTAATACGTCAGCATACAAAACATTTTGGACAATTGTATACTTCCTAGTTCTTGGGAACAGTTTGGCAAAGATATGGTTGGGTAAGTATGGCTTGAAAAAACTTGGCCAACTGCACAGAGCCCGGACCTTGACCCCTAGAGCCTGACAAGAAACAGTAGGGGACCCCCAGATGCTCCAAGCTACGGGGTTCCACACAAGTAATAGAGAGCTGCGGGGAAAGAAGCCATCAGGGAACCACACCAGCATTGGAACTACAGGGTCCAGAGGTCTGAACCAGCCGTCCAGTGTTGCCTACCTCAGTGAGTAAAGACCAAAGTTGCACTGCATTCTTATTGTGTGGTCTCCGTTCTTCCACGCCGCACCCCATCATCTACACCCTGGGGCTCAGCCCTATTTGCAGAGGGCCCAACATCCCAGCTGCCATCACCACCAGCCCCAGCGGCCATAAACTGTTCAGCGGCAGCTCCCTCTACTTAGCCGCAACCCGCAAGTGGTGTCACGATATACAAACTCTTTCAAATCCCCTGTAAATATTTCCCTTGTCAAAAGCACCCCCAGGGTCACGGAACCGGGCAACGGCCACAGTACACCCGTGACACAGCATCCCCGTATATATATGGCCTGGGACCGAGTACCCCTTAGCCCTGAGGCGACACAGAAACAGCACAATGGGTTTTAGTAGAGAAAAAAGGGGAAAGTAGATGATCATATGTGTTCACCTCAGTGGATGAACTAGGGCGTATAAATGACCGCTGCTGCAGATCAATAGGCTCAAGGAGTCAATAAGTAGGAAAGCGGAATGATTAGTTTCTGTTCCCGCTGCCGGTCAATGATGATGCTGCACCATATTCCAAAAAACATGGTGTATTAATTCAACGCGTTTTGAAGCTGCCTCATTTCTTCATCTTGTAAAAGAAAATCACAAGTATTTTTTCTTTTTCCTGATGAAGAAGTGAGGGAGCTTTGAAATGCGTTGAATTAATAAACCATGTTTTTTGGAATAATGCACAACATCATGATTGACCGACAGCGTGGAACAACCACTAATCGTCCTTCTTTCCTACGGATTTAGAAATGCATATCAAAAAAGTTCCTGTATTTTTAATGTGCAAGTGACCCCATACTTTAGTCCATCTATTGTATTTTCCTGAACAAGCTCCTTCAGCCAGCAACTACTCCATGGACTCAACCAAAGGGCCACTGAACCAAAGGCCCGATCTATGTGTAATGTTGAAAGGATGCTCCTAGATCATGTTAGAGGGGATGATTTTGAGAAGTCTGTCTCAATTTGTAAGTTGATGGATCCTTCATAAGATTACAGTTGATCACTGGGGATCAAAGTAGCGCCCCTGTAATATCATTGGGGACTTTTCTATTTTTTTATATTATCCTATATCTCCTGTGCAAATACCCCCAGTGTCCAGCCTATTAATATCTTCTACATGGTAAATCCTGTAACCCAATAACCCGGTGACTTGTTCTTGCCATTATTGTGGGTGATCCTATTGCTGTACAATATATCATAGTGGAGGTTTATATTACAAAGGCTGTAAGTGACATGGAAATGATACCTTAGTTACCGCTTATTGTTTACAGCCATGGTCATGTTCTTCTGTATAAGACGGCTCACCCCACCACTGGCAAGTCCTCAAAGTATGACTGTGTCTGTCACTTTTGAAGATCAGATCTACATGAAGGTTCTCTGACGTCAGGCCTGTTCCTTGTTTGCATGCACAGTGAAGTAAGACCCCATACTCTGATATGTGTTCAGACGCATAACAAAGTGCAGCCAGATATGGAGAGCGACTATGGCCAGGAGAAGCCGGGAACATCTGGGGACAAACCGGCCAGTGCACAACCGGACCCTGGTAAGATCCGCATTTTTTATATCGTTCAAATCCTATTTAACATGAAATGTTTGATTAATATAAAGTTACTGTTATGTAGAGAAGGATTTATTTTGGTACTTAGGGGTTTAGTAAAATTCATGGCAACTGAGTAAATTTTACTATTTCAGCATTTCTCAAAATGCATTATGTCCATCCAATTACCTATCAGTTTACTTTATTTTGTAATTTTATGTCTCTTTTTCCAAAGGAATAATTCAAACAATTACGGTATGTCACAGTACTAGAATAGTGTTTTGGTTTGGCTAATGATGATTATTTTTGCATATACAGTTATAATTGATACCACAGTATTTGCATAAGGCACAGTGATGTCTCAGTACAGTAATAAGGCACACAGTGATGTCTCAGTACAGTCGTAAAGTGCACTGTGATGTCTCAGTACAGTCGTAAGGCGCACAGTGATGTCTCAGTACAGTCGTAAGGGGCACAGTGATGTCTCAGTACAGTCGTAAGGGGCACAGTGATGTCTCAGTACCGTCGTAAGGCACACAGTGATGTCTCAGTACAGTAATAAGGCACACAGTGATGTCTCAGTACAGTTATAAGGCACACAGTGATGTCTCAGTACAGTAATAAGGCGCACAGTGATGTCTCAGTACAGTCGTAAGGCGCACAGTGATGTCTTAGTACAGTATTAAGGCACACAGTGATGTCTCAGTACAGTAATAAGGCACACAGTGATGTCTCAGTACAGTCGTAAAGTGCACTGTGATGTCTCAGTACAGTCATAAGGCGCACAGTGATGTCTCAGTACAGTCGTAAGGGGCACTGTGATGTCTCAGTACAGTCGTAAGGCGCACAGTGATGTCTCAGTACCGTCGTAAGGCACACAGTGATGTCTCAGTACAGTAATAAGGCACACAGTGATGTCTCAGTACAGTAATAAGGCGCACAGTGATGTCTCAGTACAGTTATAAGGCACACAGTGATGTCTCAGTACAGTAATAAGGCGCACAGTGATGTCTCAGTACAGTTATAAGGCACACATTGATGTCTCAGTACAGTAATAAGGCGCACAGTGATGTCTCAGTACAGTTATAAGGCACACAGTGATGTCTCAGTACAGTAATAAGGCGCACAGTGATGTCTCAGTACAGTAATAAGGCACACAGTGATGTCTCAGTACAGTAATAAGGTGCACAGTGATGTCTCAGTACAGTAATAAGGCGCACAGTGATGTCTCAGTACAGTTATAAGGCACACAGTGATGTCTCAGTACAGTAATAAGGCACACAGTGATGTCTCAGTACAGTAATAAGGCGCACAGTGATGTCTCAGTACAGTTATAAGGCACACAGTGATGTCTCAGTACAGTAATAAGGCGCACAGTGATGTCTCAGTACAGTTATAAGGCACACATTGATGTCTCAGTACAGTAATAAGGCGCACAGTGATGTCTCAGTACAGTTATAAGGCACACATTGATGTCTCAGTACAGTAATAAGGCGCACAGTGATGTCTCAGTACAGTTATAAGGCACACAGTGATGTCTCAGTACAGTAATAAGGCGCACAGTGATGTCTCAGTACAGTAATAAGGCACACAGTGATGTCTCAGTACAGTAATAAGGTGCACAGTGATGTCTCAGTACAGTAATAAGGCGCACAGTGATGTCTCAGTACAGTTATAAGGCACACAGTGATGTCTCAGTACAGTAATAAGGCACACAGTGATGTCTCAGTACAGTAATAAGGCGCACAGTGATGTCTCAGTACAGTTATAAGGCACACAGTGATGTCTCAGTACAGTAGTAAGGCGCACAGTGATGTCTCAGTACAGTCGTAAGGTGCACAGTGATGTCTCAGTACAGTCGTAAGGTGCACAGTGATGTCTCAGTACAGTCGTAAGGTGCACAGTGATGTCTCAGTACATTCGTAAGGCACACATTGATGTCTCAGTACATTCGTAAGGTGCACAGTGATGTCTCAGTACAGTCGTAAGGTGCACAGTGATGTCTTAGAACAGTTGTAAGGCGCACAGTAATGTTTCGGTACTGTCGTAAGGTGCACAGTGATGTCTCAGTATGTGTTCACTTTTATGTCAATGGAGACATGTGAGGCCTTGTTTTATTGTGTGGCAAGCAAGAATAGAGAATAAAGGGATGTCCCAGTTTAAGAATAATACACATAGTGCTGGTCACTGTACAACAATAATGCATACAGCGATGTCACAGTGTAAGAGTTACTACAGTGATGTCACAGTAGAAGAATAATGCACACAGTGATGTAAAAATACAAGAATAATGCACACAGTGATGTAAAAATACAAGAATAATGCACACAGTGATGTCACAATACAAGAATAGTGCAGAGTGATGTCACAGTACAAGAATCGTGATAATAATCACAGTAATGTCATAGTATAAGTATAATGCACTTAATGATGTCACAGTGCAACAATAATGCACAGTGATGTCACAGTACAAGTTACACATATTGATGTCACAGTATAAGAATATCAAAAATAGCAACAAAAAGAGGAGATAAAAACTCCCCCAAAAATGTATTATAAAATGTACTCACAGCAAAAAAGGGCAACCAGTCCAGTTAGCCCAGGCCAACACATCTAATGCACAAACAGGATGCAGACAAGCCTCTCAACATGATGGACACTTCACAGGTGCAAGGTAAATTGCACACCAGTGGCGCGCATAGGGCACTGTTCACACTTGTATGCGCATGGTGTCCAGCCAGCAACCTATTACCACGCCCTTACTATTAGATTAGGCGGGTTACTCGGACACTACTCACTGCAGCACGCAAGGGACAGAAATTCCACTATGCACGGCCGTATTAAGAAGCCCGGCTGCACCCCGCATAGTCAAAGTGCAAAAAATACATATAAAATATATGTGAGGTATTAGTTTGTAAATTGGCCAATGTACGTAAGCCCACAATCCTCATCACGGATCCTCACGCTTGCGGGTCCCTACACTGATAAATATCAAAAATACAGTATAAGAATACACACATTGATGTCACCGTACAAGAATAAAGCACATAATGATGTCACAGTATAAAAATAATGCACACAGTGATGTCACAGTATAAGAATAATGGATCATACACAGCACAATACATGCATAATGCACCTATATCTCACAGTTTCTATTACAGCAATTGTAATTGTAATGACCTGTAAAATAAAGTGAAAGTGAAATGAACTTTCTACACTGCCCAAAACATGGCAGCAATAAAATCACCAAAGAAATGGTAGATTAGCTGTTCCCTCTCCCAACCGACCCCTCCCTTAAAAAAAAAAAAAAAAAAAAAAAAAAGAGATAAAACGTTTATCATTAAATGATCTATAAATGCCATCATCAAAACCCATTCCTCACATTGCTACATTGGTTAGGTTAGTAAAATAAAAATTGTTGTTTTTTTATGTTATCAGATAAATTTACTTCTTTCTCCTTCTGGATTTATTCGTTCACTCTCAATTCATGGTTAAAATCTGTTTTCAGTGAAGATAGATTTTCCCATTAATGAGATGTCACGGGTATGACACAGTAACCAGGGGTATGGGCACCTAGTACCCACATAGTCAATATCAGACAAGTGTCATATAAAGGTGACAACACACAGTGACGTACTAGGTTGGGTAGAGAGCAATAACCAGGTGTATATAGCGTAGTGCCGCTCCTTATCTATCTATATATATAATTGCCTTATTCTGTCTGTCTGTCTGTCTGTCTTGCTCCAAAATTGTGTCCTACAAAATGTGTGAAAATACACACAC
The DNA here is from genome assembly GCF_048569485.1 of Anomaloglossus baeobatrachus. Classification (NCBI taxonomy): domain Eukaryota; kingdom Metazoa; phylum Chordata; class Amphibia; order Anura; family Aromobatidae; genus Anomaloglossus; species Anomaloglossus baeobatrachus. The sequence continues at coordinate 66,410,193 of NC_134354.1, forward strand.
GCACACACATAACAGCACACACACACACACACACACACACACATACACACACACATCAGATCGCATCCACATACTCACAACATCCTGGGATATCGCTTGCTTCTCGGCGGCGATATTGTGCTGTGAGCTTCCAGGACCTGCCGGAGGATCACATGGCCAGAAGCATGTGGTATCTCCGAATGTTGTGAGTATGAGCACGTATGTGCAATATCGTCAATGTGTGTGTGTGTGAGTGTATGCGATCGGGTGTGTGTGGGTGTGTGTGAGTGTATGCGATCGAATCTGTGAGTGTCGGCAGAGGAGCACGGCGTGCTGGAGGAGGCCGGGAGGAGAGAGGCTGATCCTGGGGAAGGCTGGGATGGGGAGGCTGGGAGGAGAGAGGCTGATGCTGGGGACCGAAAAGGCATCAGCTGGGGACAGAAAAGGCTGATGCTGGGAGGAGAGAGGCTGATGCTGGGATGAGAGAAGCTGATGCTGGGATGAGAGAGGCTGATGCTGGGGACAGAAAAGGCTGATGCTGGGAGGAGAGAAGCTGATGCTGGGATGAGAGAGGCTGATGCTGGGATGAGAGAGGCTGATGCTGGGATGAGAGAGGCTGATGCTGGGGACAGAGAGGCTGATGCTGGTAGGAGAGAGGCTGATGCTGGGGACAGAAAGGCTCATGCTGGGAGGAGAGAGGCTGATGCTGGGATGAGAGAGGCTGATGCTGGGGACAGAGAGGCTGATGCTGGGAGGAGAGAGGCTGATGCTGGGATGAGAGAGGCTGATGCTGGGGACAGAGAGGCTGATGCTGGGAGGAGAGAGGCTGATGCTGGGAGGAGAGAGGCTGATGCTGGGAGGAGAGAGGCTGATGCTGGGGACAGAGAGGCTGATGCTGGGGACAGAGAGGCTGATGCTGGGGACAGAGAGGCTGATGCTGGGGACAGAGAGGCTGATGCTGCGGGTAGAGAGGCTGATGCTGGGAGGAGAGAGGCTGATGCTGCGGGCAGAGAGGCTGATGCTGCGGGTAGAGAGGCTGATGCTGGTGCAGCATGGGGGATGGAGCACGATGGGGGGTGCGCAGCATGGCGGATGGAGCACGTTTGGGAGTGCGCAGCATGGCGGATGGAGCACGTTTGGGAGTGCGCAGCATGGCGGATGGACCACATTTGGGAGTGCGCAGCATGGCAGATGGACCACATTTGGGAGTGCGCAGCATGGCGGATGGAGCACGTTTGGGAGTGCGCAGCATGGCGGATGGAGCACGTTTGGGAGTGCGCAGCATGGCAGATGGAGCACGTTTGGGAGTGCGCAGCATGGCGGATGGAGCACGTTTGGGAGTGCGCAGCATGGGAGATGGAGCACGATGGGGGGTGCGCAGCATAGGGGATGGAGCACGATGGGGAGTGCGCTGCATGGGGGATGGAGCACGATGGGGAGTGCGGAGTATGGCGGATGGAGCACGTTTGGGAGTGCGCAGCATGGCGGATGGAGCACGTTTGGGAGTGCGCAGCATGGCGGATGGAGCACGTTTGGGAGTGCGCAGCATGGGAGATGGAGCACGATGGGGGGTGCGCAGCATAGGGGATGGAGCACGATGGGGAGTGCGCTGCATGGGGGATGGAGCACGATGGGGAGTGCGCTGCATGGGGGATGGAGCACGATGGCAAGTGCACACCTCCCCCCAACACACACACACACACACACACACACACGCGCACACTGCACAACACACCACAGACACACACTGGGAACCACAAACAACTGCCCTACACAGACACCCACACACACAGACAACGCTGCACACACAAATATACGCACATACCGCACAACACACACATTGCACAAAACATACCTCCCCCAAAACACACCACACACACACAAACCACGCAACACACACACAACGCTACAGACACACAGCGCTCCACAAACAACGCAACACACATACAACACCGCTCTCACCCCCCGTCACACCCAGACAACACCCAGAACATGTACAGCGCCCTACACAAACACTTGGTAACTACACACAACAACATCTATATATATATATAACAAAAATCATACATGAACTACACAATACGTAAATTCTAGAATACCCGATGCGTAGAATCGGGCCACCTTCTAGTACAGTAATAATAGCTGAAAAACAGCAGTATATTAAGGGCAGAGATCTAGGATTCCCTTAAATTAGCCCCTGCTCCTATCTCCTTAATATCAGATGGTGAAACGCTGATCACCAGGCACAAAAGGAGATCTGTCTGATTGTTAAAGGGAACTAAACATCAGGATTTTCGTGTATAAGGTGCAGCCATTGCAGTATTGGCACTATCAGGCACAGGCTGTATACACCATCAGGGGGCAGCTCGGGTGTTTAGGCAGTGAAATCCAACTTTATAAAGTTTGAAAAATCAAGCACTTTTTGATTGGCGTGTGCACCACTCTCCTGATGTCCGGGCGGGTTATGCACATTTAACCCCGCCCCCCCCGCCTGTTCCTCCCTCTCTCTGGTTGTATTCAAATTTCTCTCTTCAGAAACATGGCGCCGGAGTTGGCACCTGCGCATAGCGCTTATCTCCGGTGCCATGTTTCTGAAGCCCGCAGTAGCCAATATTACCTGCAGCTACGATATCGTGCCGCCCCAGGACACCGTGCCAGCACAGCAGCCGCCTAGGACACCGGGACGCCACAGGAAAAAGCCGACAGCATCCTGCCAGCGACATCGGGGGTCAGGTGAGGTAAGTTCACAATGGACTCACATGACCCCGTGACGGCAGTGCTGTGAGACCCGGTCACGGTGTCCTGGGGCGGCACGATATCGTAGCTGCAGGTAATACTAGCTACTGCGGGCTTCAGAAACATGGCGCCGGAGATAAGCGCTATGCGCAGGTGCCAACTCTGGCGCCATGTTTCTGAAGAGAGAAATTTGAATACAACCAGAGAGAGGGAGGAACAGGTGGCGGGGGGGCGGGGATACACGTGCATAACCCGCCCGGACTCTCCATTAGGAGAGTGGTGCACACGTCAATCAAAAAGTGCTTGATTTTTCAAACTTTATAAAGTTGGATTTCGTTGCCTAAACACCCGAGCTGCCCCCTGATGGTATATACAGCCTGTGCCTGATAGTGCCAGTACTGCACTGGCTGTACCTTATACATGAAAATCCTGATGTTTGGTTCCCTTTAAGACCCTCCTGTTGCGATTCACCTCTGGAAGCATCAGGTTGCCTGCCAGACTCTGCAACGTGAATAGAGTCTGGAGTCGCCATGACATGAGATAGAAAATTATTGTTGGTGTTTATAAGATTCTATGGAGGGAGGAGCTAGAGGCCGACACAGACATTCTGCTGCAAGTTCTCCTGAAATAACAGCATTCTCCATAGAACATTATAGCCACCAACTCTCATCTGCCATCTCAGTGATGGGAACATTTGTATTAATTGAAAACAGATTGTCCCTGTTTTCCTGATAATTGTAAGACCACTCCAGGAGGAGAAAAAGCTGATTTTTCTATATTACAAAGTTTCTTATCTTCATTTGTACTGCTGATTTTATAAAAGCAAATAAATTAGGATGACGTATACTCTTTAACAAAAATTATTTTTCATTCCATTTAATATACAAAAGTGTAAAAATATATATTTCCTAGTCATCATACGGCAGCACACAATGGGGTTTAACTCCTTATCCCTAGCTGGAAAATAAATTAGCAATAACACATGATGATTAATTGAGTAGATATTTATTCATCCTCTACCATAAAGGACCTCTTCGAATGTTTTTCACTGTCCGTGGTGTAGATACGTATGTCCATCCATGTGTGTATGTTCTGTGTGCTGTTCATGCGCTATCTGTGTGACATCCGGATAGCACACGGACAGCATGAACTTCTATACTTAACTGTCTCCAACCCTGCTGTCACACTTGCTTCTGGTTCCATAGTCAGTGCAGTGAATATTTATGAGCATAATGAGTGGGCCCAGAAGTAACAGCAATGCTGGAGACAGCAGCTCCGGAGACGGGAAAGTATAAAAATACATTTATTTTTCAATGACATGTGTCACACAGATCAGATCAGTAATGAAGAAAAAGATTAGTCCAGCTGAGTGCTAACGGTGGTTTTATTCGTGCAAATCAGACAGTGCCCAGAAGACGTTTACGCGTTTCTGGCTTAACGCCCTTAATCATAACTATTATTATGGTTATGATTAAGGGTGTTAAGACAGAAACGCGTAAACGTCTTCTGTGCACTGTCTGATTTGCACGAATAAAACCACCGTTAGCACTCAGCTGGACTAATCTTTTTCTTCATTGCTGTGCAGCCGGAGCAGGGCCGATGTCCGAGACTGAGGCACGGTGAGGTCAGGTGGTGGTGAGCTGGAATCTTTGAAGATCACATCAGTGTCCGGTCCATGTGAAATGCGTGCTGCCAGCAGCAAATGGACATGTTGTCGTGTGGAGCAGACAGACATCTGTGTGCTTCACATGGACACACAGTCCATGGCAAAACACGGACGTCTGCTCAAGCCTATTGATTTTAATGGGTCTACGTGTGTCTTGTGTCCGGTACGTGTGAAAACGGATGTTACACGTACTGGACATACGGATGTGTGAAGGAGGCCAAAGGGAGTGAGAGGACTCCACACCATGTATTTTTCTTTCTTCTTGCGGAATAGAAGTTTATCCGGATTTGCACGGGTCCTGTATATACATGCATATGTGTCCTTCGCTTCCTGCTGTGCATTCCTCCCTGTATACAAAAGGTGTCTCCTGTCACTCGGGCTAGAAGTCCTAGGCGACTGTATACAAATAGAAATTTATCCCTCAGTCATGAAGTGTGCCAAGTGATCAGGCGACACTCTCAATATAAGCCTGTTTACCCTGCTGCCCAGCCACCTGTAAAGCTGGGTTCATACATAGCGACAGCGACAACGACGTGGCTGTTACGTCACCATTTTCTGTGATGTAACAGCGACCTTGTATGTCGCTGTTATGATCGCTGCTTAGCTGTCAAACACAGCAACGCAGCAGCGATCATAACGTCGCTACATGTGCAGGGAGCCGGGCACACTGCTTAGCGCTGGCTCCCTGCTCTCCTAGCTACAGTACACATCGGATTAATTAACCCGATGTGTACTGCAGCTACATGTGCAGAGAGCAGGAGCTGGCAGCACAGGCAGCGTGAGAGCGGCGGAGGCTGGTAACGAAGGTAAATATCGCTTCATTTCGTCGCTCTCTCGCTGTCACACACAGCGATCTGTGCGTCACAGCGGGAGAACGAGTGTAACGAGCAGCGATCTCACAGCAGGGGCCAGATCGCTGCTCAGTGTCACACACAGCGAAATCGTTAATGAGGTCACTGCTGCGTCACAAAAACCGTGACTCAGCAGCGATCTCGTTGTGTGTGAAGCACCCCTAAGCCCCATGTTGGACTTTAAATTGTTTTTTCCCCCTCTTTTTTTCTCTTTTCACTTACATGTATCCATGTGCATAGTTTCTGGGGAGGGATGTTGGTGGGCCCTACATCTTAGAGAAGTTCCATCACTCACTGGAAGCAGGTACTGTGTGCGCACGTCGCACTGACCTCGCTCATCCGCACTGCAGCTAGGGCGGCAGGAAGGGATGCCCTGGCCGGTGAGGTCACGTGGGCTACCTGTTTAAAGCAGTGCTGCACAAATTTGGTCAGCGCTCACACCAGTCAGCCATTCCATCTGGGTGCAAAGAATATACGTAGTCCTGTATCCCGACGACAGGTTACTGAAGGCCGCCTCCAAAGTGCAGTTGGAGGAGCATCTGCAGAGAGTCCTGGGTTTACTAGCCTCTCGAGGGTTTCTAATAAACAGGGTAAAATTGCAGCTGGTGCCTTCCAGGAAGTTGAAATTCCACAGGTTTGTCATAGATTACCTTTATCTTTCAGTAACATTGTACAGCGAGAGAATTCAGAAGCTTTAGAACAATTTCTCTCATTTTGTCCACTCTTTTCAAATTTCCATTAGAGCAGCAATAAGGTCATGGGGACATTGACCTCATCCATAGATGCAGTTTCATGGGCCTAACATCATTTTCACACTCTAAAAGCAGATATCCTGGCTTGGTTCAGAAACCATACTTCTCTATCTTCCCTGGTGTGGCTCCCGAGAGCCACCAGGAAGAATGTACGTTGGTGATTGTTTCCAGGTCGTCTGATTCAGGAAAGATCTTTTCTTCCTCGTCAACCTGTGGTTCTCAACTCAGATCCATCAAGCTTAACCTGGGGCGCCCATGTCAGCAACAGCTGTGTTCAGAAACCCTGGTCAAGCCAAGAAGATCGTCTGTCATCCAGTCTCAAAGAGTTGAGAGCGATAAGGCTAGCACTTCTTCATTTTCATTAACTTCTATACTAGCAAGCGGTAATAGTCTGCTCCAACAATCTAGCTTCTGTGTTCTACATCAACAAACAGGGGGAACCAGAAGTATCTCGTTGGCAGCGGAAAGTCGATTGATCTTTATCTGGTCAGAGAAAAATCTTCACATCATTGCAACAGTCCATATTCCGAGGATCTACAATGTCAGAGCAGATTAGTTGAGCTGCAACAAGATTCTTCTGGGAGAGTTGGGTCTCAACAACAAAATACTTCATGAGGTTATGGCAATATAGGCTTTCCCGATGTGCACGCAATGGCTACGAGTCAGAATGCGAAAACTCTACATTTTTGTTCTTTTCAAATAGGCGATCATCCATGAGCCTTGGACAGTTTGTCTCTGCTCTGGTCATGCTTGCTGATCTACATCTTCCTACCTCTGAAGTTAATCCTAAAGGTGTTGGACAAGATCAAGGAAGATGGCGCAGAAGTAATATCAATCATTCCCTTCTGGCCTCAAAGAAATTGGTTTCTTCTCGTGTAGCATCTATTGAGAGGAAAATTCTGGAAGCTTACGCCAATACCAGATCTCCTGAGCCAGGGAAACAACTGTCACCCAGATCCAACCAGACTGCACGTGACGGCATGGAGATTGTCTGGGAAAATTTAGCCACCTATTGTCTCCCAGAACAGTTTATAACCACCTTGTCTGCAGCTAGAAGACCAGCAACTCTGAGGGTTTATGCAAGGATATGGATAATCTGTAATGGTGCTTGGCAGATAATGTAGATAGAAAATCTATAGCCTCAGTATTGCAGTTCCTTGAAATAGGATTTATATAATAATAATAATTTTTATTTATATAGCGCCAACGTATTCCGCAGCGCTTTAAAATTCAGATTGAACATGTACTTTGATAAGGGATTAAAGCTCAACACTCTCAAGACGCAGTTTGCAGCCATTGCTCACTTGGATGGCTGACTTACAAAGCACCACCTGGTTAATAAGTTTGTTAAGGTTTTCAAAAATCTAAGGCCTCCCTTTATACCTCCAGTTCCCTCATGAGATCTAACATTGATTCTTAAAGCCCTACAAGGTCCTCTCTTTGAACCTGCGGAGCAGGCATCTACTAAACATCTCTCCTGGAAAGCCTTATTTTTAGTGGCAATTACAATGGCCAGCACTTAGGAAAAATCCAAGCATTATTATCCAGAGAACCTTACCTACGTATAGGTGTAGATCATGAAGCCCTGAGGCTTATACCAGGTTTTCTTCCGAAAGAAGGCTCTTCCTTCAATATTAACCAAGAGATAATCTTGTCGGTGCTGCGCCCTAATCCTCAAAACGATGAAGAGAAAGGTCTTCACTTGCTTCACTTTACTTCACACAAAAAAGTTCATTTTTTTTTCTCATTAATGTACACTCTTCACTTGATCTTGTCAGAAAAAAAACAGAAATGTTGACTGTAAAAACCTTAAAATTAATACATCTAGTTATCAAATATGTTATAGTAAGACATACAAGTCCACAGTTCTGTTTATGTTGGAGGGATATATTTAAATCCTTCCCGAAGCTTCTCGAAGCTTCTAGAAGCTTACGTAATATGGAACTATATTCAACTGTGTTACACTAGAATGCCCTATATGGTTTGAACAGCTGGTATATAATACACGATGGAGGGGGCTACGGGGCGCTCTCCACACTGCCTGCGGTGAGAAGACTCCAGTGCTGCAAGATATGACACGTTGTCCAGGCTAAGAGATGACATCCCCAGCATTGCCGTTCAGGAGCCAAAGAGAGATGGGTAAAGACTTCCCATTGTTCAATATGGACTAAATGAACTCTTTTTACATAAGCTATCAAAGTATATTATTTTTTTTCCTTTCTGTAACTGAACCTTGGCAACCATTTTTAAATAGATAAAATACATTTATTTTTTACATTTTTGAGGTCTTTTCTTTCATGCGGCTTTACGTATTTGAAGAAAAATATATTTAAGAGTATATTTTTTAACATTTGGCGAGTCAGCTATTCGTGATTTTTTTTTTATATTTTTTTTTGTTGTTCCTTCACTTTGCATAAGGGGGGTCGAAGTTATCAAAGTCATAAGTATTTTAAGTATCTCCTGCAAAGGATCAGGAATCAACAATTTATAAAAATCACGTAGAACCTAGGAAATACGTATAAGTCAAGTTGCATGAATGTTTTTTTTTTTTTTAAATTAACTTTAAAGTCTTTACAAAGTTACAGGAGTTAACTTTCGACGTATTTTTGAGCAAGAAAGATAAAGTCAGTCCATAAGAAGTATTGGACGTGTTGAATAAGGTGGATCAAGTCTTACAGGATCATCCATCAGATCATCTGATCATTTCAGGTAAGAAAATGGATTTTATCTCTTCATATGTGAAGCAAAGTAAACTTCAGTTCACTTATCCAGATATTTCTAATGTAGAAGAGATTTGGTTACGCTTTTATGAGGAGTGTGAACTTGAGAATTCACGTATAGAATGTGCAAGGTCTTTTAATAGAGAGAAACAGAAAATCAGAAATGTCTGTCATTTAGTCTATGATTTTCACAAGTTAATCGTAGAAAAGTGTAAAAATGGTGGAAATAGACAACCTGAATTGTCAGGAGAGTCAGTGACAGAGAGATCCAAAGACTGCTTAGAACCTGGAATGTCAGTCAGTGATATTGTGAATTCTGACTGTAATGTTGGCTGTAATTTTGTAAATCAGAATTTTGATAATGGCGGCAGACATGTGCTACGTAATCAAGGTGCCTTTCAAGATACTGAGAAAGAAGCAGGAAATGACGTAGTGAAGCCAGAAGGGGGAGGAGCCAGAATGGGACACGTGCAGAAAAGACACGTGGAGAGAGAAAATGGCGACGATCAGTTTCTAAAAATAGAACAGGCTAAGTTAGGGATTACACTTAGAAAAAATTTATTGGACATATGCAAATTAATTCCCGCATATAATCCTAAAATACATGTTTGCAGAAATTCAGAGGTTTTTGAAGGTTCCATCGAGAAGTTAAATTTAACCAATAGTGAGACGAATCAGTTATTCTGTATGTGGTTACCTCAGCATTTTTTTAGACAATTGGCATTAAAAAAGTCTTCTGACAATGAGACATTTGATTGTTCAAATGATAACGACATCATAAGGCTGAAAAATCTCATATTCTGTACAAGGAATGAATCTGATCCAAACTATGAGATGTTGAAGGAATTACAAATTGAACAGAATGAGAGTACGTTCTCATTTATGTCCGTTTTTGAACGTTTATATAGGGCGGTTATTCCAAATGTCAGATTGGATGGAATGATACGTTTATTCATCAAGAAATTTAATTTCCTTGACAATGCAGCCTGTGCGGTGGCATTAAATAAAAAGTCCCTATTCGAATGTACGACATTTATCGATTTTGTTAGAAATCGCCAAAGTCAATCAAAACAGAAATTAATTAATTCTGAAAAACCAACACAAAAAAGGGTGAGTTTTTGTGAAAAACCAACAGTGTCTCCCAGATCCAAATATTTTTGTGACAAAATTTATGAAATTCGCAGGAAATTTCATGTGAATTATAAGTCATACACCCCCCCTCTTTCCTTGTCACCTTCAATGAAAGAGAAAATTGTCACAAAATCTGATACCGATTATCTCAGACAAGCGATTTTTAAAAGCCCTGAAAGACAGAAACAGGTGTCTTGTGCGGATTCTCTCCCCTGGTCACTAGTGAAAGAAAAAAAGTCGTCCAGAGAATTTGATAGGCAGCGACAGCTGGGTGGTTTTCCAGAGAAAGATATTTTTCCTCATTTAAGGAAAAAAATTGAGTTACAAAATAACTTCAATTCCAATTTTCTGGAAATTACTGTAATAAATCGAATCTTGCAAAAATTGAGGTTTGGTTTTTAGCTGGATAAAAGGGGATTTCTGGATAAATTAATTTTGCTATTTGATAATCATAATTTTTCATATACAGTGAATATATTTATATATTAGAAGTAGTGATAGTAAATCAAGGTCATATTTTCATTTAGTCAAATGATAGTTTAATGTTATAAATTTAATAATTTGATCTCTGTATATGAATAATAATATTTAAAATAAAATAATAAGAGAAAGTAACGGATTTTAAGTGTTTCATTTTTATCATAAATATGATAATAATTTTATTCTTTTATTTCCCTCAGAATTTATCAGTAAAACAGATTGATGAAGTATTAACTTTTTATTTTTACATATGTTCTTGTCTTCAATCAGGTAACATATATTTTCTTGTGTAAGGTTAATTCGCGAAAGCATGATTGAATAATAATTATTATTTTCTCAGGTACCAATGGTCAGAGAAGTATACTTGAACGTTTTTTTTATGAATATATATATCTCCTTTAGAGTTATTAGAAATGTAATCTGAGCTTTGGAATGTAGTAAAACTGCTTGCTGTCTTGGAATGGTGTTCCTTGCACGTGACCAGAGCATGACTTGATACTAAAAGCTAAAAATAAATGTTTGTTCCATGGTCATATGTACAGTGTGTAATACATTGGAATTTGTTTTTTTCGAGAAGTACTTCAAATTAGTAACATAATCTTTGAAATGCGCATAGAATAATTGGGAATACAGGGATTTGAGTCCGTCAATGTTTTTATGTGAAAGTATGTTACAGTCTTGTGTGCATAGATGTGTCAATGAATGATTGATTGTTTGAGCAGCTGCTAAAGTCAAAGTATTTGGATCCAGAGAGAAAAAAAAAAAAAAGAGAATTTTTGTTTTAACTTCGAGGTTATATTATATTATATTATATTATATGTATGTATACTTTTAGATAATAAGTTATAGTACATAAGTATAAATGAAGGAATTTATACCGAATATATATATATATATATATATTATTCTTAGACATATTTCTTTAGTATAGAGATATTAGGATTTTTTATTAAGGGTTTATTCTGAATAGTTACATTCTAGAATAAGGTTATAACGTTTTGATTTTTTTTTTATGTCTTTCGTGTTAGTCACTTTTTTTATTGGTACATAGATTGGAAATCATTTTTCTTTTCAAATATGGAAGTGATATTTATAAATGGTCTTGAAGATTTACAACACAGATTTGAATTAATTTAATCTAAACATATTAATTCTTATAATATCATATTTCATGATATTGAAAGGGAGAGGTTTGGTCTCAATCACACACATTTATATTTGATAAATATGTGTTTACAGGATACTTTAATAATTAATATTTTAAGTACAAAGGAAGAATTGGGAATAAAAAAATATATTTAAAGTATATCATAATGCATTTATATACTAAGAGAAGTGTATTATTTGCAAGGTTACATGACTTAATTATTTTTATTGGTTATTGATAGGTTTGGTAATTTTATAAGATACTGGTAATATTAAGGTTATCTGGTAACATTAAGGTTATGTATTATTAAAGACATAGGTGTTATATACATAGAAGGCCTTATTTTTATTTCAAGTTTTATTTTTATTCCGATTTTCATTTTTCTTTTTATTCCTATTTTTTATATTAATTATTATTTAATATTCACATTTTTAATCAAAATCTAAATTCTACAATTTTTATTTTTTTCTTCAGATTTTAAATATCTCAATTGAGAAAACACTTCAATATTTAGTTCAGTAATATCTAATATAAGAATATTACTTTATTAAATATGAATCATATTAAAAGGGAAAAGTTCCACTTTTTTGGAAGAAAAGATACTTCCTTCATCATATATACAATTGTTTACTTTCTGGTAATACATTATTTTTATATTAGTATGTTAACACAATAAGGATGAAGCATTACTTATAGTTACACATTTCCTTATAGTAGGTTATTTAATAAATAATAGACAAATCAAATAAATTAAATTAGAGTAATAAAGATGGAAGATCGAGGTACATCTAGGTTTACCTTCCTATATTTACAAATAATATATATTATATTTTTAATCAATAATAATTTATAATGGGTATTATTGTGTTTGGATGGTATCATCCAGTCTTTTCTAAAAGGTTATTTGCTTTGGTTTATAATTTACAAATGATCTAACTAATAAGCCACATTGTTGCCTTTCATATTTATAATATGATACATGTTATAGGTACACATTATATTGTTTCATATTTTACATTATATTTTGGTCACATTCAACACATTGCCACCTATGGGTTTGGAAGGGTAATACACCAATGATAAAAAAAGGTCATTACAAGAAAATACTATTGTCTATACCATTATGCAGTATTTTATCATTCTGAGTATCAATTATATTAATACTTTTACGATAATAATAATGACATGGTATTATAGTATTAGAGTTATGATACGCTGTGACATTTATTAGTGATAGTTATTGCCATATTTGGTATCTAGATTAGGGAATGAATCAGTCTTCAATCAAGATTAGAGAAGATAAAAAGACTTTATATTTTTTCCTAAAGTTAAAAGGGATTTTGCAAAAAGGTCCAAAAGGTAACGTCTCAAATAAGACTGTGTAACATACAAAATACACTTACTGTGCTTGCATCTCAGAAACACAATAGTCCTATGATTTCAGGATGGACAATGACACATGGTCTGTGCATTAAGACCTCCCTAAAGTTACTAAGAAGAGCAATGACGTGTTAAAGTTAACCCCTGTCGTGCTGACCAAGAACGTCTTAACATCTGTTATTCGACAACAGGCAGCATGGAGGATAAAAGGTGACTAATGTAAATTGCACTGCACAGACATCAAAGACTTTTGCTATTCTTCTTCTACACTCATGAACTGTGGTTTATCAACATTGGCTATGGACTTTGTAATAAAGAATAAAGTTTATGGACTTTGATCTAACAATGATAAACGCAATACGGGACTGTACTAAATCGGTAACCATTCATTTTTATCAAAGGATTTATTTCTAAGAGACTGTGTTTATGCCGGATTACATCGGAGATAAGAAGACATCAACTCAGAGGACATCATATGGTGACCGGATTTGGTTTTTGCATTTCTTTTTAGGTCTAGCGAAGTATAGTTATATACATTTTTATATGATTGATCAGTCACAGCCTGTCATAACAGGAATCCACAATATTATATTATTGAACTTACAACATGAATAATGCAAATTAATTATTATTCATCATTATTATTGATACTAATCCATTATCGCCAAATAAGGAAAGAAGATTTGTTGTTTTAATGATGTATTAATTAATTTCGGGGTTATTCTACCCGCTTCAAGGGGGAATTGTAAAAACCTTAAAATTAATACATCTAGTTATCAAATATGTTATAGTAAGACATACAAGTCCACAGTTCTGTTTATGTTGGAGGGATATATTTAAATCCTTCCCGAAGCTTCTCGAAGCTTCTAGAAGCTTACGTAATATGGAACTATATTCAACTGTGTTACACTAGAATGCCCTATATGGTTTGAACAGCTGGTATATAATACACGATGGAGGGGGCTACGGGGCGCTCTCCACACTGCCTGCGGTGAGAAGACTCCAGTGCTGCAAGATATGACACGTTGTCCAGGCTAAGAGATGACATCCCCAGCATTGCCGTTCAGGAGCCAAAGAGAGATGGGTAAAGACTTCCCATTGTTCAATATGGACTAAATGAACTCTTTTTACATAAGCTATCAAAGTATATTATTTTTTTTCCTTTCTGTAACTGAACCTTGGCAACCATTTTTAAATAGATAAAATACATTTATTTTTTACATTTTTGAGGTCTTTTCTTTCATGCGGCTTTACGTATTTGAAGAAAAATATATTTAAGAGTATATTTTTTAACATTGACATTTTTGCAAATTTATTAAACAACAAAAACTGAATTTTGGGCTGAGTTAGCGCACGTACTTCTGGATCATATCGGCAAGGCTGAGATGTGGTCTTCATTATGCACGTTCATGAAGCACTACCATCTAGACATCTCTGCTACAGATGGTTCAGTCTTTGGCAAAAAAGTACTAGAGCAAGCTGCATGGTGTGATACCCAACCATAGGGATTTATAAGTCGCCTATTGCTTGTCAATTCCCATTGTGTGTTGCATAGGATGACCAGGAAAGTCTAAAATGGATTTACCAAAAAATGTTCATTTCCTCGCGTCCGTATCCAGCACAAACTTCCCAACCATTCACTATTGCTGCAAAATCATACATGGTGTGGAGTCTTCTTATGCCCTTTATGGTAGAGGATGAGGGAGTGTCTACTAAATTAATGATCATGTGCTTATTGCTAATTAACCTATGTTCTGTTACAGCTAGGGATAAGGAGTTAACTCATTATGTGCTGCCTAAGGACTCCAGGAAATGAAAATTTCAGGTAAATAAATTTTAGACTATTTGGTGTCATTGTAGTGGTAACATTCAGTACAACATAGGGGTCTCTTGAATTATACCAAAATTTGTCTTCCGATGCTGCTAAAATGAACTTATATACTCCCCCTCTTTCATTCCCACTGCTCTCCACTGGTTTACTCTTTACTTTTGGCTGCAGAATTTATAGTCCATATACTGCAAGTCACATCCACAACCAATCCCTGTATTGTCTTGCTGTATGCAGCACACTGTAATATGCAGGTTGTGATGTCTGCAGCCAAAGTAAGGGGCACTTTGCACACTGCGACATCGCCGGTGCGATGTCGGTGGGGTCAAATTGAAAGTGACGCACATCCGGCATCGCATGCGACATCGCAGTGTGTAAAGCCTAGATGATACGATTAACGAGCGCAAAAGCGTCGTAATCGTATCATCGGTGCAGCGTCGGCGTAATTCATAATTACGCTGACGCGACGGTCCGATGTTGTTCCTCGCTCCTGCGGCAGCACACATCGCTGTGTGTGAAGCCGCAGGAGCGAGGAATATCTCCTACCGGCGTCACCGCGGCTTCCGTAGGATATGCGGAAGGAAGGAGGTGGGCAGGATGTTTACATCCTGCTCATCTCCGCCCCTCCGCTCCGATTGGCCGCCTGCCGTGTGATGTCGCAGTGACGCCGCACGACCCGCCCCCTTAACAAGGAGGCGGGTCGCCGGCCACAGGGACGTCGCACGGCAGGTGAGTGTTTGTGTGAAGCTGGTGTAGCGATAATTTTCGCTACGCCAGCTATCACCACATATCGCTGCTGCGACGGGGGCGGGGACTATCGCACTCGGCATCGCAGCATCGGCCTGCGATGTCGCAGTGTGCAAAGTGCCCCTTAGGCTATGTGTCCACGGTAGAATGTACCTGCGGATTTTTCTGCATGAAAATCCGCGACTTTCGCGGCAAATCTGCACCTTATTTTTGCCGCGGATTTGCCACGGATTTACCGCGGATTTGCCGCGGATTTTGATGCGGATTTTTTTTTTTCCCCATTCTATACCCAAAATCCGCACCAAAATCCGCAACAATAATTGACATGCTGCAGATTTTTCCGGATCAAAATCCGCGGCAAATCCGCCGCGGAAAAATCCGCAGCATGGACACAGCATTTCCAAAATGCCATTGAAATGGCTTGGAAGTGCCGCTGCTGCAGATTTTCGGAAAATCCGCGGTAAATCACCGGCAAATCTGCGGCAAAATCCGCGGTAAATCCGCAGCGTGGGCACATAGCCTTAATGTACATTGCCAGGGAGCAGCAGGCACGAATGCTCGAGTTCCCCATTGACTTCCGGTAAACGAGTACCAAGTACCAAACGGTTCACTCATCACTATTTATTAAGAATCCATCTGTGAGCTCTTTCTGATGGGGAGTTTGTAACTTTGGCCGGTGTTCCACTTGCGATTACCTCGCGTGTATCTAGCGTGAGTTTCGCGGTTCATCACCCGTCATGGACTCACATTCTCCTCACAGGAGCGGGTTGGTTGCATGCATCTCTATGCAGCTGAGACGCTCCTGTGAGGAGAGTGTGAGTCCGTGAAGGGTGATGCACCGTGAAACTCGCGTGAGATACACGCGAGGTAATCGCAAATGGGACACCGGCCTTTTATGTTGAGTTCTAAGGTCCTATCAGCTGATTCTTGGCCACATCAAAGTAGAACTCAACTTTGATGTCATGTCTGGTCCTAACTCAGCACAGTGGAGCTCATAAAAAGACAGATAAAAACTACAAACTATTCCAGCATGAATTCATTGGCGGATTCAAATAAAAAAAAAAAATCTCTGAAGATGTCGATAACTTTTAGGTTTCGCTCACACTGTGTATAGCCAGTGTATAATTTGGCTGAATGCTATCGAATGATTTATCGGATAGCACTTGCTCCAATGTTATACTATGGGACAGTGCCGACTAGTGTTTTTCTTCTCATGCCGACAAAAAAACCCCCAAAAACAATGCATGCTGCAATTGGCAGCTAATATCGGACAATGTGCACCCATACAAGTCAAGGAATGCGAGAAACTTATCTGACTGCACTCAGGTGACATCTAAAGGTACTTTCACACTTCCGATGTCTTGGGAATCAGCGGAATCCGTTAACGGATTCTGCTGTTTCCCATAGACTTGTATTGATGACAGATTGTGCCAAAAGTACCTGCGTTGCTTCCGTTGGCCGACGCTCCGTTGCTTCCGCCGAGCGGAAGCAACTCTGAATGTAACGTTATTTGCTTGCGTCAAAATGACGCCGACCAGCGGATTCCGTTGCTTCCGTTAAAATTTATAATGGCTCCCTATGGTAGCGGATTCCGTTGCAAAGTGCTTTACAACGGAATCCGCTGCTGGATTCCGCTAATTTCTACTGAGCATGCCGAGAATGAAAAAAATGGAAAAAAAAAAAACAAAAAAACAGAGCCGACGCATTCCTTTAGACGGACGCCAAACGGATGCAACGGGTCCGTTATTTCACAGGAATCAGCTAACGGATTCCTGTGAAATAACGGATCCGTTGCATCCGCTGACACCACAAAAATATCGGATGCGTCAAAACGACGCAGCAACGGACCCAGCGGATTTCGCCCAACGCAAGTGTGAAACTAGCCTAAGTGCAGTCCGATATATGCCGACAGATGATGGAAAAGATGGAGAAATTAATCTCTCTATCTTCTCTGCACCTGGGATCCGATTATCGCATACGAATGATCAAATCACAGTGACTGACGCTTGGATTACGCTCGCCACAGAGTCTCAGCCGAAAATCTTTACCATATCGCATTCGATGCTATACCCCATTGTGATTAGATCATTAAGTAGTAAAACAATTACTAAACCGTGGTACAATGAGATAGTAGAAATCGACCCAATAATGCAGGATGGTGAGTAATGTAACGCTCATGTTGCTGATGAGCCCCGCTGCTTTTTTAAATGGAATCTTTGTATTTTCTATCCTTTAGGAAAGAAAGGCGTAGGCTGCTGTGGATACCTGCTGATCTTCTTCTCCTTTTTGTTGGTTCTTTTTACTTTTCCCATTTCATTGTGGTCTTGCATCAAGGTAAATGTCATTATAAATAATTGTTTACTACTAGGACTCGCTCAAAATCAGTAAAAAAAAAGGATCTGCACTTGGACCAATGTTATACTATGGGGCAGTGCTGATCTGCGTTTTTTTTTCTCAGCTGTAGTTCAACATGAGAAAAAAAAACAAAACTCAGCATTGTGCAATTTGACTCTGAAATTGGTACAGTGCTAGAAAAAATTCAGATGCCAGATGGACCATCTGATTCTTACGGAGACATTACAAGTCTGTAAAATTGGTCATGTAAAAGATTAATAGCTGCTGAGTAATAACTGATTGCACACGGTGATAAAAAAAATCGTCCTTTCTGGATGAGAATGGGACTGTTTTTTTTTTTATGCACTTGTGTGACACCAGCCTTATATAAATGAGCCTTATGTCCTCATGGGACATTTCCACAGCAGATACGTGGTCACACGTGCGCTTTTAGGCTATGTTCACACTAGAAAAATGATTTTTCTTAAAGGGAACCAAACATCAGGATTTTCGTGTATAAGCTGCAGCCAGTGCAGTACTGGCACTATCATGCACAGTGTGTACATACCATCAGGGGGCAGCTCGGGTGTTTAGGCAGTGAAATACAACTTTATAAAGTTTGAAATTTCGTGCACTTTTTGATTGACGTGTGCACCTCTGCAGATAATGTCCGGGCGGGTTATGCAGGAGTTCCCCGCCCCCCCACCAGCCTGTTCCTCCCTCTCTCCTGATGTCCGGGCGGGTTATGCACGTGTTCCCCGCCCCCCCGCGCCGCCTGTTCCTCCCTCCCTCCTTCTGGCTGTATGTAAATATCTAATCTTCAGAAACATGGCGCCGGAGTGGGCCTCTGCGCATAGCGCTTATCTCCGGCGCCATGTTTCTGAAGCCCCCGCATTACACAACTTGGTGTCTGAGAGGGCGGCGCATGCGCCCTCGTTTCTTCACAGCCCGTTGTGACCGCGGGAGCGCGCGCGATTAGAACAGGACAGAACAGCTGACCGGAGGACGCGATTACCTGCTGCTCCTGTATCGTGCCGTCCCAGGACACCGGGCCAACACACCAGCCAGTGTGACATCGCTGTGGCGCCGCCCTCTCAGACACCAAGTTGTGTAATGCGGGGGCTTCAGAAACATGGCGCCGGAGATAAGCGCTATGCGCAGAGGCCCACTCCGGCGCCATGTTTCTGAAGATTAGATATTTACATACAGCCAGAGAGAGGGAGGGAGGAACAGGCGGCGCGGGGGGGGCGGGGAACACGTGCATAACCAGCCCGGACATCAGGAGAGAGGGAGGAACAGGCTGGTGGGGGGGCGGGGAACTCCTGCATAACCCGCCCGGACATTATCTGAAGAGGTGCACACGTCAATCAAAAAGTGCACGAAATTTCAAACTTTATAAAGTTGTATTTCACTGCCTAAACACCCGAGCTGCCCCCTGATGGTATGTACACACTGTGCATGATAGTGCCAGTACTGCACTGGCTGCAGCTTATACACGAAAATCCTGATGTTTGGTTCCCTTTAAGAAATTTCTTGAGAGTGAAGGATTAGCGGACCTGCGTTAAAAAACACACCAATAACGCAGGTGCGTTTTGGTGCGGTTTTGGTGCGTTTTTTTTTCAGGTTGGTCCCTGCATATTTTAATGCCTTTACAGCAATAAAGCACGTTGAAAATGAAAAAAAAAAATATAGATAGATAGATAATACAGAGATAGATAGATGATAGATAGATAGAGGGATAGATAGATGGATTGATAGATAGATAAATATAGATAGATAATAGATAGATAAGGCTGCTTTCACAGTACGTCTTTTTAACATGCGTCCTGAACGTTTTTTTGCTGCAAAAGCGGATCCTGCTTTTACAGCAAAAAATGCATGCAAACGCATGTGTTACTTTGCAGGATCCTGTCACTGGATGTTTAGGGGCGGGCATTGGAGTCATGTGATCGGGAGTGATGGGAACTAAATGTGCCAGACTGGGAGCCGGCATCTGACAGCTGCGAGGCTCGTAACCAAGGTAAACATCGGGTATACTTGCTTGGATACCCGATATTTACTTTGGTTACAAGCGTCTGCAGCTGCTAGGAGCCGGGCTCCCTGCACACGTTACCAACGTAAACATCGGGTAACTAAGATAAGTGGTTACCCGATATTTACCTTGGTTACGAGTGTCCGCAGCTCTCAGGTGGGAGAGAGAGACAGGAGAGGGAGGGGGAGAGACAGAGAGGGAGAGGGAGGAGAGAGGGAGGAAGAGAGAGGGACTGATCACCCGAGGCTGGTTTCTGTGCATGCTCAGTAGAGCAAGCAGGATCCTGTCTATCAGCACGCCAGCGTTCACATGCGTTTGCGTGCTGTTTAATCAGGATCCAGAAATTTGCAGAAGTTGGACGCAGCTCAAAAACGCTACAAGTAGCGTTTTTGAAAGATGTTAAAAAACTGCAAGTCGCTGGATCCTCACTATAACGCACGCAAACGCAGGTGAACGCATGTTAACGCGAGTCCATTGCAAATGCATTGAAATGAAAACACATTTGCACTGGATCCGTTTCTGCGTTAAAAAAACGTTCAGGACGCATGTTAAAAAGACGTAGTGTGAAAGCAGCCTTATGGATAGATAGATGGATAGATAGATAGATAGATATTTAGGGGAATAGATAGATAGATAATATAGAAAGATAGATAGATAGATATAGATAGATAGATAATATAGAAAGATAGATAATAGATAGATAATAGATAGATAGATAGATAGATAGATAATAGAGGGATAGATATTCCAGCTTTATTTATGATGTTTTCCCTCACACATACTGCACTTCTCACGGCCGGTAGTGTGTTCTCATCACCGGCCATGACAAATGTCCTGGAGTCACCTCTGCACTCGTTCAGGAGCCGCATTCAGCACTCGCTCCCTGACCGAGGCTGCGTGGAGAACTGTCACACGTGGCTGGAGCAGAGCTGGAAGCGCCACAGGACATCGCTATGGATTACATCGGAGCTGTGTGTTGCGGGGGGTTTAATACAGTGGAGAAAGAGGAGCTTTTTGTCTTTTATTCAAAATAAAGGATTTTTCGGTGTTTGTGAGTGTTTCTTTACTTTCACTTACAGATTAGTGATGACGGGTCATAGACACTGCCATTACTAATCTTGGACTTAGCGGCAGCTATTGGTTGCCGTTAACTCCATATTACCCTGATTGCTACCGCATCACGGCAACAGGAAGAGCCTGTAACATGCCGGGACTGCTGCATAATGGATGCGACAGTCCCGGGGCAGCTGCGGGCTGATATTCTGGGCTGCGGGAGGGGGGGGGGGGGCATTAACCCTGACCCTCGCCCTCCCCAGCCTGAGAATATCGGGCCGCCGCTGTGTGTTTACCTCGGCTGGACGGTAAGAATACAGCGGAGCACACGCTTTTTTATTCTCTTCTTCTTCCTCTTCCTGTCCTAGTGACATCTCTTCCCTGCAAAACGCAGGGCAGGGATGTACACTATGTCCCGAAAACGCGAAATAACGCGGGAATAACGCAGGAATAACACAGGAATAACGCACATCACTTGCTACCTGCGTTATTCCTGCGCTATTTGATGATTACGCAGTTAGCTGCAGAAAAGAAGTGACATGCTCATTCTTTTTCTTAAGAAAATCTACTGAAAGAATTTTCTTAAGAAAAAAACGCAGTGTGCGAACAGCTAATTTTTTTTTACATAGGTTTTGCTGGGAAATGTCTGCAGAAAGGTTACAAGAATTTCTCAAGAAATTTCTGCAGCAAAAACGGACCAAAAACGCGGGTAAAAAACGCAGTCTGTGAACATAGCCTTAAACCTGCAGTGCTAGTTCATTTGCTCTGTGGATTTTTTTCTGCAGAGTATGAATAAGATTTTATTCTCCTACAATATACAATGTATTTCCCCACATACTCTGCAAACCTCATATAGTGAAATCAGCAGCGGTATGAGTTAAGCCACGGGAGTAGTCGGTGAGTTTTTTACCTCATAATTTGTAAGCCAAAACCATGAGTGGGTGATAGATGTAGAAGTGGAGCCCGTGTTTCTATTATACTTTTATTCTGATTGTTCCACTCCTGGTTTTGGCTACAAATACTGAGGTAAAAAGCTCACGAAATACTCAATGTGTGCATGTGACCTAAAATTCATTCCCACTTACCATTCGTTAGGCCTCGTGCACACGTTGAGTATTTGGTGAGTTTTTTACCTCAGTATTTGAAGCCAAAGCCAGGCGTGGGTGATAAATACGGAAGTGGTGCCCGTGTTTCTATTATACTTTTCCTCTGATTGTCCCATTCCAGGTTTTGGCTACAAATACTGAGATAAAAAACTCACCAAACACTCAACATGTGCATGTAGCCTAAATGTCATCCCCACTTACCATCCATTAAGCCACGTGTATGTCGCGCCCAGGGATATGGGGTACTCAGTCCTGGGCAGTGTATATCTGGGGAATGTCACTTTGGTGGCCGTTGCCTGGTTCCGTGCCCTGGGCCCTTTTTGTAAGGCCCGTTTCACACAGACGTTTTTCACTGGCGTGTAAAACACGCACATGTCCCTGCGTGTGCCGTGAATCTTGGCACACGTGGGTTGTCTAAGTGCAATCCGGGCTCCGTTCTCCGTGGCCCGTGATTGCACTTAGAAATCAACTCACCTGTGCCTCCGCTCTCCGTGGTGCTGAATCCTTCCGCGGTGCAGCATCCGGCCGGCGCTGACCCCTGCAGCAGCTGCTTCCGGGTCGGCTGTGTCGCGCATAATGAATATGCGCGACAGTAATCAGCCGGCTTAGAAGCAGCAGGGAGAACGGGCTGCAGAGGACATCGCTGGACGCCGGGTGAGTTAAAATGTTTTTTATTTTAAAAGCACGTTTTTTTCTGGCACGTGTTTCACGGACCACACCACTGCGTGGTCCGTGGGACATCAGTGATGCGAGAAAAAAATGGACATGTCTCCGTGCGGCAAACATGCACACGCGGGTACGCCGCACGGAGACACGTGCAGTGACAAATCACTGACGTGTGAGCAGACCCATTCATTAGAATGGCTCTGCGTATGTCAGTGATTCTGGTACGTTTAAAAAAAAGCACAAACGTACCAGAATCACTGACGTGTGAAAGGGGCCTAAAGGGGATATATTTACAGGGGATTAGATTAGTGTTCATACATGACGCCACTTGCGGTGTTGCGGCTATGTGGATGGAGCCGCCGCTGCACAATGTCCACTACTGGGGCTGGTGTTAGTGGCAGCCTGGATGTTGGGCCCTCCGCAAGCAGGGCCGGGCCCCAGAGGGTAGGTGTAATGATGGGTGCCGGAAGAAGATAGTCCACACAAGGGTTCAGTGCAACTGAGTTTTTACTCACTTTTGCTTAATAACTGTTTACCCGAGGCCGGCTGGTTTCACCTTCAGGTCCTCTTTGTCCCAGTGCCAGTTTGGTTCTCTGGTACCTTCTTGCCCTGCAACTGTCTCTGGTTAGTGGGTTCCCGTGGCGTAGCGCAACTGGGGGTCCCCGTCCGGTGGTGTTTCTTTCTACTGTTGTCCGTATGATGATAGCGTGAACCCTGTGGGGTTGGAATCTCTGGTCCTGTCCTCGGCTCTCTCTTTGCTACTGAGTCTCGGATTTTTAGGGTCAGCGAGGTTCTTGATAGTCTCTTCGCTGAGCAGGTGTTAACAGGCCTGCCTGGAGCTTCGGCCTGACCTAGGGTCCTGTACCACGTTGGTGCATAGTTCCGGGAGTACTCCACCAGCAACTATCCTCCTGGGTACCAGGTTACTGTCAACTCCTTGACAGTGCATCTCCTCACGTCCACCTTCACTCCTCTCACTCCTCTGACCGACTGACTGACTCTCTGTCCCTGTCTGCCCCTCCCACCTGGTCAACTAGCGCACTGGCTCCACCTCTAGGCGGCTATCCATTAGTCCGACCCTAGCCTTGTACCATTGTATGGGGGATTGTTAGGAAAAACTGGGATTACCTGGAGTTTTTGTGTGTGACCGGCACTGGTCTTCCGGGGCCCTAGGAGGTAGGCCCAGCATCCTGGTGGGGATGCAGAACCTTGTAGCTCCCTGATGGCTTCAGGGGTGCTACATGTACACGTTGACTACTTGGTGAGATTTTTACCTCAGTATTTGTAGCCAAAACCAGGAGTAGGTGAAAAATGCAGCAGTGGTGCCCATGTTTCTGTTATACTTTTCCTCTGAATTGTCTCACTCCTGGTTTTGTCTTACAAATACTGAAGTACAAAATCTCACCAAATAGTCAATGTGTAAACAAGGCCTCAGGCTATGTGCGCACGCTGTGGATTTACTGCGGATTTTCCGCAGATTTGCTGCAGAAAATGTTTATAACCTTTCTGCAGTCATTCCCCAGCAAAACCTATGGGTATTAAAAAATGCTGTGCGCACAATGCGGTTTTTTATACCTGCAGAGTTATCCGCGGAATTTCCGCTGCGGAATTAATGAGCATGTCACTTCTTTTCTGCAGGTCCCTGCGTTTTTTGCCATAGATAATGGTAAAAATCCGCAAAGACCAACCTGCGGAAAAACCGTGGCAAA
Source organism: Anomaloglossus baeobatrachus (assembly GCF_048569485.1). Lineage (NCBI taxonomy): Eukaryota > Metazoa > Chordata > Amphibia > Anura > Aromobatidae > Anomaloglossus > Anomaloglossus baeobatrachus. The sequence goes on from NC_134354.1 coordinate 66,434,510, forward strand.
TCTGCACCAAACCGTGGCAAAACCGCATGTGGATTTCGTTGCGGTTTTGGTGCGTTTTTTTACCGCAGGTACGGGATTCTTTAAGAGGCTCTGGATTTTCCTTGAGAAAAAGTCACTTTCTAGTGCGCACATGACCTCAAAGTGAACCTGATACAGTCTGTCCGAATTACAGGTATAAACACCTATAAATGGCCAACAGCCAAGAGGGGTACTCTCAGAAAATATAGAGGTCCGATAAACAATGGAAGCAAGATACCCAGAATTACAATAATAATCTTTATTGATATACATCAAACAGACGAGAAAAAAAGCAATAAAACTGCAGTATAGAACAAAGAAACTGGACTCTGACCCGGAGACAGCTACACGGTTAATAATTACAATTGTGAGACTTTAGCAATCTGCTTCTAAAGGCAGTTACAAATCAAAGTAAACTGCTGCCCATAGTAATGCCAAGTCTTCAGTGTAAGAGTAGAAAAAGGGGTTAAACCTGCGCAATCCGCCAAATAAGATGTAGAGATGTTGATAGATTAATCACTCTTTTATTCCATAGGTCTATGCGTTTCAAGGTACTGAGACCTCTTCCTCAGGACCAGAAAATCAACAGGATTTTCTGGTCCTGAGGAAGAGGTCTCTGTACCTTGAAACGCGTAGACCTATGGAATAAAAGAGTGATTAATCTATCAACATCTCTACATCTTATTTGGCGGATTGCGCGGGTTTAACCCCTTTTTCTCCTCTTACACTGAAGACTCCCGCACGTGGGGCCGCGGCAGCCGCCATTATCTTATGCTATCTATGGTGGTTGTGACCCATCACAACCATTTTGGGTGAGTGTATTAATATACATTACTAACCTGTTATTTATGGGGTAAAACCCTATTAGCGCTTCTTTCTTCTAGCACACATAGTAATGCCAAAACATGGCAGCAATAGGAATACATCTTATTACCAATATCAGAAGGACATGTACATCATAATAACAACACATAGTGCTACATAAAAAGCGCAGGATAAACACTGGTAAATAGTGTCGGACTGGCTACCAGAGAAACCGCCAGTAATACCAGTCCTGGCTGTGGTTAACTGCATTGAACTCCAGAGCTCTCACCTGAGCTGCGGAGTTCAGCCCGGCCTGTCCACAGCTGTCATGAACTGAACTGCAATCGCCGAGGAATCAGTCGGCCCTTGCAGTTTGGCCCTGAAAACCCACTATTCAGTCCAGGCTGCACTCTGGAGCTCAGGTGAGAGCTCCGGAGTTCAATCCATCCAACCACAGCCAGGACTGGTATTACTGCCGGTTTCTCCGGGAGCCAGTCCGACACTGCTGGTAAAAGCGCTAGTGATGGGTAAACGTGTTTGGCACTGCTCAGAAACCAATTAAGCATTAGTGTGCTCTGGTACTTGTGGAGCTCAGCCAGGTATGGCGGGTGTTCAGATATTTTGTCCGTGAAACAATGAGCACAACACACAGGCTTGCTTCATTGCATGATGTGTGCAGGCACCCCAGGGAGATAAAACACCGTTCTCGGATGTAGTGTGACCCAAAGAAACGAAGAAAAAAAAACCCCTTATCCTCCCTTCTGTCAGAAATGCCCTGTTTATGGCTGGCGGTATGTGGGCGGAGACCTGAACAGGCTAATCATTAATTTTCCATAATGCTCGGTACTCACATTGAGCTTGTCCGAGCGTCTGACCAGCTTGAATCATGGAACAAGCACCCAAGCATTCTAGTGCTTGCCCTTCCCCAAAAAAATACCAATAACACCTCAGAGTGGGAATGGAAAAAAATGTATACCAGTAGTTGATAGGATCCTGAGCAGCCTAGGGGAGTGAGGTACAGATCCCAAACCACTACTGGGGCAATACTGGCATGTATCAGATGCAGGATGTATCATCTAAGCCAAGTATGTTTTATTCTGACACTGTGGAGTTTTAGAGAAAAACATACATTCAATGAGAAACTGTCAGCAGGATTTTGTAATGTAAAGTAAAGACATGGCTGTAATGTCTCTATAATGCTGATTACATTGATACCTTTGGTAAATAAATCCACTTTGTGGTTCTTCTTTACCCATTATTTGCAGTGTTCTGCTAATTAGTTTCACAGATGTGCAGAAAGCTGGGGACATGGGCTCCTAGACTGGCCTTTAGGGGTACTTCTCACATAGCGAGATCGCTAGCGAGATCGCTGCTGAGTCACGGTTTTTGTGACGCACCAGTGACCTCATTAGCGATCTCGCTGTGTGAGACACTGAGCAGCGATCTGGCCCCTGCTGTGAAATCGCTGCTCATTACACACTGCTCTGGTTCATTTTTTGGACGTTGCTCTCCTGCTGTGAAGCACACATCGCTGTGTTTGACAACGAGAGAGCAACGATCTGCATGTGCATGTGCAGGAAGCAGGGAGACGGCTTCTGGCAGCCTGCGGTAAGCTGTAACCAAGGTAAATATCAGGTAACCAAGCGAAGGGCTTTGCGTGGTTACCCAATATTTACCTTGGTTACTAGCGTCCGCCGCTCTCAGGCTGTCAGTGCCGGCTCCCTGCTCCCTACACACGTAGCCGCAGTACACATCGGGTAAATAAGCGAAATGGTTTGCTTATTAACCCGATGTGTACTCTGGCTACGAGTGCAGGGAGCCAGCGCTAAGCGGTGTGCACTGGTAACCAAGGTAAATATCGGGTAACCAAGCACTTGGTTACCCGATATTTACCTTAGTTACCAAGCGCAGCATCGCTTCCACGCGTCGCTGGGGGCTGGTCACTAGTCGCTGGTGAGATCTGCCTGATTGACAGCTCACCAGCGACCATGTAGCGACGCACCAGCGATCCTGACCAGGTCAGATCGCTGGTGGGATCGCTGGAGTGTCGCTAAAATGTGACGGTACCCTTAGGCTAGGGGGACCCTAGCTATCCCTTATCTCAGTTACCTCTGAAGGTGAGAATGTCTTATTTAGCCACCTTCCTTGCCTTACTCCTGTTATACCCCTTGCCCCCACTACCCCAGGGGAGAGCTGAAACAGGAGTGTGATAAAACCAACAGATAGATAAACAGGGGAATCCAAAAACACACACTCATACATAGGTATAAGACAATAAGAGCTAAGGAAGAAAATAAGAGCAGGGAGGAAACAAGAAGACAACGCGAGAATTCCGCAACAACTCCAAGCACCATGCAGTATAATCACCAGCAAGACTGGGACACAACAGCGCACTGACCAACACAGCAATAAACTATAATCAGCATGGGAAGACGAATCCACCATCTTAAAAAGGCGGGGAGTAAATGTGATAGATTTCCAATATGTCATCTCAGAGGTAACCAGCAAGTTAGCAGATGTTAACTCTTGTATGCCTGACCATGAATGAGCACACAGGTGGTAGATGCCTGAACCTGCCTGTGTAATACAGAAACACCAGAGAAACAATAGGGTGCAGTGTCAGAATCTGTAGTGTGAACAGCGTCTGATGCCGCAATGACAATCAGAGTTTTGAACAAAACTCCGTGTGACAATGATTGTCCGACTGTACACTGGGTCTTCTCCTTCCTGACTGTGATTCTTTGGTCCCCATGCATCATATTGACAGATCGCCACAGAGATTTCAAATAGAGGAGACAAGTCATTCATAGACTGGAGACAGGCAAGGAATCGCGGAATCACAGACAGGGAGGAGAAGACCCGGTGTACAGGATGACCCCTGTGCATCCAAACCTAATAAAGAGAAAGCTTCAAATGGAGATTAAAGAACAACAAGGTGGATTTCTTCACCAACAGTGTCAATGTATTCAGGGGCAGACAGCTGTATTGATTATGCTAAAATTTTGATCAACATTTGATCTAAGTATCAGGATTGTGTGCTCCAATTCTCTCGGATGTCTGAGGAAAAAATCTGAATTGTAATTGGCCCCATGGTCTAACATTGGCCCAAGTGTGTTCCAAGATTTGGTCAGATCGCACTCAGATGGGTATTTTCCATCCAAGTGCGATCTAACAAAATCTCGGAATACGCTTGGGCCAATGTTAGACCATGGGGCCAATTACAATTCAGATTTTTTATTCAGACTCGAATAGAAAATACGCTTGTCTGCCTCTGCCCTTACAGCAACATTACAGCCATGTCTTTACTTTACAAAATCATGCTGACAGGTTCTTTTTAAAAGCTGCCTGAGTCCAAACAACACGGGTGACTAGTCCAAAAGGCGGGTCCCCAGCAACTTCTCCCCACCTCATTCTTCTTGAGTGACAGGTTTCTTATTATTCACATGAATAACTTTATAAATGCTCTAAAGACTAATAAGACATGTTCTCTTTCTAGATTGTTCAGGAATATGAGCGAGCCGTCATATTCCGGTTGGGGAGGGTTAGATCCGGAGCTAAAGGACCAGGTATGTATCTGCATATTGGAGCCATTACATGAGATATTCTGTAATACAAGATTTAATCATAAGTGAATATATGAAGCAAATAGTCCTAGAAAATAGAGGACAGTAAAAAAAAGAAGATAGAAGCTGGCTGGTATGGCCACACATAGAAATATAGCAATGCATCCTGGCCTTCTGTGATTGTAAGTGTAAAATATGGGCACTTGGGCCCCAATTCATCATTTGTTTTTTAGCCACTTTAAACATTTTGTCTTGTTGTATTCATTATTTTTTTTAGGCACACAATATTTTCATTATGGTGCATGAATTTTGTTGAAAAATAAAAATGCTCTATATTTCTGTTTACCCCTGTTTGTACATTTTTAGCACAAAAAATTGCATGTTCCACAAAAAGGATTTGCAAAAAAATTTCAGGCATATAAAAAAATCAATGGAGAAAGGGAAAAATTGACCCAGCACCGATTCCAAAAATATAATAATTTTTTTTTTTTCTTTATTGATACATGATTAAAAATTTATATGAAGACCATAATGGAAAGTGTAGTACATAGCACTTAACGCGTTTCAGACTCCATGAAGTTAAAAGCAAAAAAACTAGTCCTTAATCATAACTAATCACTTATGATTAAGGACTATTTTTTTTTGCGGACACGTGCATCCCTGTGATTTTGCGGCTTTGGTTGTCAGGTGAGCTGAAAACTTTTTCTTTTTCCATATAAAAAAATCACTCTGGGAAGGAAGAGGGAGGGGGTAGGTGGACAGGAGTACATATTCCCCAAAAGTTTACAATTTTAAAAAAAGTTGTAACTGATCAAGCAGTCAAAAACACCTGTAAAACGCAAACCTTGCTCATAATGGTGAGCATTTAAAGGGAATCGGTCTGTAGGCTTTTGCTTTATATGCTGAAGCCAGCATGCTGTAAGGGTTAACATAGAAAGTTCAAGCATGCCTGTGTTGTCACAGTCTGATCTTTTATTTGCGATGTTTGTTTTGCAACCAGACCCTTATCATTGCTGTTGGTTAGCTGGCTCATACCATGTTGTCCGGCACACACCCTCCTCTGTTTGGCACCTCACAGCCAATCTTTATAGAGAGCCTTGTGTGGGTGGGAATGGCATTCTGGATACTGCTACATGGCTACATCTAAAAAGGCACATTGTGTCAGAACAGCTGCAGTCAGTAATCTAAGTGATAGATCTTCTGATTCAGAATCTCCCTCTCCTTGCCTACATTATGCTGCTCTCACATGTGGTAGCAAAAACCTGTTGACAGATTTAATTTAAGAAGAAAACAGGAGAACTCATGCAAAATCATCTTTACAAAAGGTGCAGATTAAAAGAAAAATATGTTGCATTTGCGCATGTTTTTTAGCCTAGCTTTTCATCTGCTTTTCATGTGCAATAATTATTCAACCTTTTCTGTCAACCAGAGCTGATCCCATTTTCGGGGAAGTTCACACTCATCTTTTTCTAGTGAATTTTGACTGGAACTCATGTGAAAAAAGTGCTAAAAAAAGAATATATGTACAGCAATTCCAAAACAACTTGCTGTGCACATATTCTGTCTTTTTGAACTTCTTTCAACCACTTCAATCTTTGAAAGCCTTTAATTGACCTAAAGAATGACCGTTCTGCTGGCGGCTTCTTCTTGGAAGTTGTCACTTTCTGATATATGGCAGCAAAGCCAACGCAAAAAGGATACAAAAGACGTAAAAGCGTCTTCCCATAGCAAAGACGATGCGGCTACGCCAGTGTCTTAAAAGTCACCTTGTGCACCTATTTCTACAAGGAATCCTCCTTTGTGATGTCCAAACACCCTAACAGAACTTATGGACAAGGGTTGTTTTTGTTAGACACCCTCTTTAGCACAGGTTTTGTAGTAACAGCAGTTGTCTGCACAGCTTCTTCTCTAGTGAACTCTCAGTCAGTACAGGCATTGAGTGTGTCACACAGTGTTCAGCTCTAAAGTCACTAAGTGTCATGGGGACTTCTGACTGTTCACGCCGCAGAGTGTGGCACGTCACACTATGCTTTCTCTGGTGCTTTTAAGTTGCACAGGGAGGCTCAGGCTTCAACCAATTCTGCGCTTATTAGTGATCATTTTAGCAGTAGCAAATTCTGCTGGCCTGTGAATTGCTGCTAGGGTCATAGTTTACTGGAGGCCTATCACAGCAATCTCCTCCCTTAATGGTGGAGCCTGTTCCCCCATGCCGATTATAGCTTCATTTGCAATGCTGTGTTGATCATGTTCTGGGGATCTCCTGTGCGTTATTTGGAGTGTTGTGGAAATATTCTCGTTGTCCGTTTACTTCCTCCCTGATTCTTTATTTCCTCCTGAGCATATATTGTCTTTTCTCTGTGTGTGCAGTGAGTTTGAGTTTTGTTTTTTCCCTGTCTGTCGATTTGTGAGGTAAACCACTCCTGTCCTGGCCCTCCTCAAGGGTGGGGGAAAGAGGGTGTAGGCCAGGGCTATTCAGGAGCTAAGGTTAGGAAGGTAGATGTATCTATGGGAACAGTGACAGATAGGGCTCCCTAGTCCTAGGGTCAGTTTAGGTGCCCCTGTTCAATGTTACCTCGTCACACCCCGTGACAGACTGCTGTTAAGTTCTTTAAGTTTCTGTCATCTTGTCCATTAATTTACAGACAAAAATAAAGCCTGTTGCTCTTCCTATTTTTGTCCAGCATTTATGGTAAAACTTGTAATGAAGGTTCCCATGAGCGTCTGATGCTGTCACAGTCGTCTCCCTGCTGTTTAGAGACTAGTCACAGCCTTAGGACTGGAGCCCCTGTTTTCCATCTTGACTCCTCATTTAAATGAAGTTTCCTTTCTTTTGGTGTCTCATGAGTTAATGTCAGTTTTGTTGCCAGCAGCTCTTAGCAGTGCAGTTCAGCTGTAGCGGCTTTGAGCCCACGCCTCTTTAGGTTTAAATAGTGGGGTTTTCCCAGAAGTCCTTGCTGTTGAGAGAATTCTTTCTACTCTGGACATCCTTGTGGAAGGAGCTGCTGATGAATTGTCCAGTGCACATCCAACTTCTTGTTTGTAGTCTGTCTGCAGCTGTGGATTTTGGTGTTTAGACCCCTCTATTTACCCCCCTGTCTGTCTTTCCTTTCGCTCTGTTTATTAGTGCAGTGGTGGGACTAGTGCCTCCCGCCGGCCATCTCCCTAGCCAGGGGTGTTTGCAGAGCTAGTGAGGGATTAAGTATCCTTCTCAGTGACGCATTGCAACTCCTCGTATAGGGACGCTAGGGAGCTCAGATAACAGTTTGAGGTGAGTTCAGGAGGTGTCCCCTTACCCTTCTTCCTTGGCGTAGGGCCCACCATTGTTAGAGTGTCCCTGGTGTCCCCCCTTTGATTATGGTGTTTTTTATAGTGCGTCAGATGCCCATCGGCCTGAACGCCTGAACGCGTGTGTCACATGGTGCATATGGACTTCTCCTACTCCGTATGTGACAGATGCGGATTTGAGCCTTGTGTGCAGCTAAAACAAATTATAAATTTGCATTTGCACAGAAATTTTGTGACTAATTTCCCTAGTGCCAGTCCTCTTTACAGAAGACTGGACAGGAATAAACAAAATGGGTGTTTTAAACTGCAATGTAACTAATTTTTTGGAATTTATGCCAGGAAACTGACACACCATGCCTGATTGGATTTACTCAAAACTGACACATGAAACATAGCCTTGATAAATTCCACCCTTGGTGTTTGGGCGCACAGCATCCCCGCACCTAGCACCAATGTAATCAGCACAACACCTGGATGTAGACGTCCCAGGAGTCATCACTAATTACCATGGTATGCTCATGAGATCCCGACTAGTAATTATCTGTAACGTGATCCGCTCCTCACCCCCCTCTAACAAAAGCTTCATAACCTTATATCTCAAAGCTAGGTTCACAAGACCGTATAAAACATTGTCAGTTTCATCCATGAAAACTCGGCTGATTTTTTTGCTTACTTGTCATCCCTTTGTAATTACATTGGTCCAAGTGCGTTCCATGCTTTTTATGGCCAGCAATTGGAGCGATAATTCAGACGTGTGAAATATTAGAATTTCTCATTCAGCCTTTTTTAGCTGTAATTACATAAATATAGATAACAGACCACAAAATATAAGTATAGTAGGTTTACAGCAAAGGGGTGCATTGTAATTGAAAGTTTTAAGTGGATGATGCAAGCAACCAAGGCCTGGTGTATACATCTGCAACTGGGGGATTCTCCTATTCAATGAATACCTTTGGTCAGCCCGGTAGCTCAGTGGTTAGCACTGTATGGTGGCTCAGTGGTTAGCACTGTACGGTGGCTCAGAGGTTAGCACCATACAGCGGCTCAGAGGTTAGCACCATACAGTGGCTCAGAGGTTAGCACTGTACTATGGCTCAGTAGTTAGCACTGTTGCTTTGCAGCGCTGGGGTCCTGGGTTCAAATCCCACCAAGGACAACATCTGTAAGGAGTTTATATGTTCTCCCTGTGTTTGCGTGGGTTTCCTCTGCGGGCTCTGGTTTCCTCCCACACTCCAAAGCCATTGTAATAGGGACTGTAGATTGTGAGCCCCAATGGGGACAGGGATAATGTAGCGCCCCTGAAGCCATCAGGAGCTACAAGGTACTGCATCCTGTCAAAGATGCAGGGCCTACCCCCAAGGACTCGGAAGGCCAGTGCCAGTAACACCAAAACATACTATAATCCCAGTTTTTCCCCATCCCCAAGGACTGGTGACAGACTAGAGTTGGACCCAAAGGATGGCCACCCAGGGGTGGAGCCGATCCAGTCCACTAGACGACAGCCAGGTGGGAGGGGTCGGACAGTCAGTAAGTGGAAGTGAGAGGAGACTGACGTAACCGTACTGACAGGTGTGTGTGACGGTGACCTGAGGGCCCAGGCGTGTGGTTGCTGGTGGAGTACGATGGAGTACTCCCGAAACCATAGCACCAACGGGGTACAGAGCCCTAGGTCAGGCAAATGCTCCAAGCAGACCTGATAAAATCTGCACAGTGAGGGGACCATCCAGGACATCACTGACCCTAAAGTCTGGGGGCATCAGCAGTGATGGGAGAACCAAGGACCGGAACGGAAGACCGACCCTACAGGGTTCAAACTGCCGCTGTACGGACTAAAGACTGAGAGACTACCGGGGGGGACCCTCAGACGCTCCAAGCCCCGGGGACCCACCGACTATAGAAGGGTGCAGGGGAAAGACGCCACCAGGTCACCAAACCGGCACTGGGACTAAGGGAACTAGCGATGAGGACGAGCCTTCCTCCGGGTATCAACTATCAAACTGCTGTGAGTAAAGAACCCAGTTACACAGCCACCCCTTGTGTGGCCTACCTTCTTTCCGCGCCAAACTCCATCATTTACCCCCCTGGGGCCCCGGCCCTACTTGCGGAGGATCCAACATCCTAGCATCATAGCTATATTACTAGAAGAGACACACAGAAGTTGTGATGGATTAAAGGGCACTTTACACGCTGCAATATCGCTAGCAAGCGTACCCGCCTCCGTTGGTTGTGCGTCACGGGCAAATTGCTGCCCGTGGTGCACAACATCGCTTACACCCATCACACGGACTTACCTTCCCTGCGACGTCCCTGTGGCCGGTGAACTGCCTCCTTTCTAAGGGGGCGGTTCGTGCGGCGTCACAGCGACATCACACGCCAGCCGTCCAATAGAAGCAGAGGGGCGGAGATGAGCGGGCGGAACATGCCGCCCACCTCCTTCCTTCCTCAATGCCGGTGGACGCAGGTAAGGAGATGTTCGTCGTTACTGCGATGTCACACATAGCGATGTGTGCAGCCGCAGGAACGACGAACAACCAGCGGCATGCACCACCAACGATATTATGAAAAGGAGCGACGTGTCAACGATCAACGATTTTTGACGTTTTTGCCATCGTTGATTGTCGCTCCTAGCTGTCACACGCTGCGATGTCGCTAACGACGCCGGATGTGCGTCACAAACACCGTGACCCCGACGATATATCGTTAGCGATGTCGCAGCGTGTAAAGCACCCTTAAGAGTAGCCAGGGGCCCAGGCAGTTTTAAAGGTGAGGACCCCCTCCCCCTATATACTGTATGAGCCCAGACACAGACCTCCTTATATATAGTATGAGACTATAAACAGCCCCCCTTATATACAGCATGAGAGCCCACATAGCCATCTATATACAGGATAAGCCCCAACATAGCCCTCTATATACAGGATAAACCACCACCTAGTCCCCTTTATACTTGCACACATCTCATACATATATAAAAAAACCCAACTCATTCCTGCTCTCCGGGCACTCTGCTGTCATTAACCCCAAAAATATTACCTCGATTGTCAGCGCAGCAGGACAATTGGGAAGAGCTGGGCAAAGCGCAAGAATTGGTGCATATAATGCGATGCGCCACTTCTGGGGCTGCTGTGGGCTGCTATTTTTAAGCTGGGATTGGGCCAAATAACCATGAGCCTTCCCAGCCTGATAAAGCTGACAGCTGGTGGCTGGTGTTATCTTGGCTGGTTATCAAAAAATAAGGCAAAGCTCATGCATTTTTTAAAAAATTTACTTAAATTCCCACTATTTTTTATAACCAGCCAAAGTAAAACTGACAGTGAGGGTTACAGCCCGCAGCTGTCTGCTTTACCCACACTGGTTATTAAAAGTAGGCAGGAGCCTACGTCATTTTAAAAAAATAAAAATGTATTTCCTATACACATTTGTTTCCAGGGCAGTCAACCCCTAGCCTTTACTGCAACCATTTTACAGCCATTTTACATTGCCAAAGAACACAGCCAATGGAAAGTGACAGATTGGTCTAAGGTGTTGTGGTCGGATGAATCAAAGTTCAATCTGTTTGGTAGTGATGGCAGCACAATATATACTCCTCAACTGGAAAACATAATGATGTAAGGTACCAAACGCCTACAGTGAAACATGGTGGTAAACAGTGAAACATGGTGGTAATGTCATGATTTGGGGCTGCTTTTCTGCATCTGCCATTGGCCCTCTGCATAGAATTGATGGAAATATGAATGCTACCATGTACAAGGATATACTGAAGAATGTAATGCTGCCACATGGTAAAACCAAAGTAAGCAGGGGCTGGAAATTCCAGCAAGACAATGATCCTAAGCACACATCCAATTTAGTTTAGTTAGCAAAGATAAATGTTCACCTGTTGCAATGGCCAAAGTAAAATCACCGGATTTACACTCTATAGAGCACCATGTGATGAGTTCAGGATAAAAGTTGGGGCCCGTACTCACAGCAAGAAAAATGAATTGTTTGCAGATTTGCAAATAGAATGGAGCAAGATTCCTCAAGATGTCTTGAATTCCCCAGTGGCTTCAATGCCCCGTCGGTGAGGTGTAGTAAGCAAGAGATTATGCTACAAAACGTTATGGCATTGTAAGCAATAAATTACTCTCTGGTTTATGATCATTAAATAGTATATGACCCGTCCTATATTCAGAAGCAAAATTAAAGCGCACTAATCAGCAGGATTTTGCTATATAACCTAAAGCCAGTGCTATATTGGCGCTATCAGGCTGATTCTACAGGGTGGGATATTTATATGGATACACCTAAATAAAATGGGAATGGTTGGTGATATCAACTTCCTGTTTGTGGCTCATTAGTATATAGGAGGGGGAAAGCTTTTCAAGATGGGTAATGACTATGGTGGCCATTTTGAAGTCAGCCATTTTGGATCCAACTTTATTTTTTCTAATGAGAACAGGGTCATGTAACACATCAAACGTATTGAGAATTTCACAAGAAAAACAATGGTGTGCTTGGTTTTAACATAACTTTATTTGTTCATTAGTTATTTTTAATTTTATGACCACTTATAAAATGTGTTCAAAGTGCTGCCCATTGTGTTGGATTGTCAATGCACCCCTCTTCTCCCACTCTTGACAAACTGATAGCAACATCGCAGAAGAAATGCTAGCACAGACTTCCAGTATCCGTTGTTTCAGATTCTGCTCATCTTGTATCTTCACAGCACAGACAATTCAGATGACCCCAAAGATAAAAGTCTAAGGGGGTCAGACCGGGAGACCTTGGTGGCCATTCAACTGCCCACGATGACCAATCCACTTTCCAGGACACTGTTCATGTAGGAATGCTCAGACCTGACACCCATAATGTGATGGTATTCAAAATGGCCGCCATGGTCACCACCCATCTTGAAAAGTTTCTCCCCTCCCATATACTAATGAGCCACAAACAGGAAGTTGATATCACCAACCATACCCATTTTATTTAGGTGTATCCATATAAATGGCCCACCCTGTATACATAACTTTAGTTCTCAGCTCGGATGTATAGGTTTTGAAACACAAGCAAGTAAAGTCTGTAAAATGAGCATCTTGTTGAGTGACAGCAGCTGCAGCAACTGATATCTGGGGTGGGTATTCATAGTTATCCCCCCCCTGTTATTTATGCTAATTCTATTATACAATCATTTTACTTGGTGCCTAAAAGGACCTGTGCTGATGTCATACCCATGTGACCAGAAGGGGCGGGGCCTCAGCCAACATAGCTTATACTAGGAAGCAACATTTTTCTGTTGGCTGAGGACCTGCCCCTTCTGATCACATGGGTATTACATCAGCACAGGTCCTTTTAGTCACAAAGTAAAATTATTGTATAATAGAATTAGCATAAATAACAGGGGGAGGGGATAACTATGAATACCCACCCCAGCTTTCAGCTAATCAGCAGCTGCTGTCACTCAATAAGCTGCTCATTTTACAGACTTTACTTGCTTGTATTTTTAAAACCTATACATTTTAGCTGACAACTACAGGTATGTATAGACTCGGCCTGATAGTGCCAGTATAGCACTGGCTTTAGGTTATATAGGAAAATCCTGCTGATTGGTGCGCTTTAAGGTCTCATGATGACAACTTCATGCACTTTCAACTCATCACCAGGAAAATGGCCTTACAACAACCAGACAGAAATAATCACACTTTAAAAAAGAATACTAAACTTTTGGCCGCTACTATATATGGGGTTCTGTGTCATCTCACTCTAGCGGGCTTTTTATTAAGATCGTGCTAAAGAATACGGTTTAAATAGATTATTCTTAAAAAGTTGCAACAAAATACAGAAAAATAAAACTGCGAACAAACTTTTTAAAAAAAATGTTTTACATGCATTTTTTATTTTTTTTATTTACAAATTCTTTATTTAAATTTTTTTAAGTCATAACAAGGTATAAGACAAGAGAGAAAAGGAATGGCATCTTAACAAATCTTTTAGAAGATATAACATAATATACATGCACGGAGTGTAATACACATTGCGACGTATATGATTCTATATCAATAGAGTACAAAAGAGAGAAGCTTTGATGCCTGAGAAGATATGAGAGTAAGGAGAAGAAAAGGAGGGAGGAGGAGTATTAAGTTTAGGATACGGCAGAAGATGGGTGAATGATATATAGGGGAGAGAGTGTGTTATGGTGAAATGTTACGATATCTTACTCTTGTGAAACTTATTTTGTTTCCTTTCCACAGGAATTTTCTGGATTCTCCCTTGCACAGATGATTTCTGTAGACTCGACTTAAGAACTGTGTCATTCGCCGTCCCTCCCCAAGAAGTAAGTATTAATTATACGTTCTAGTGAAATTAATTGTCAGGGAGAACGGCAAAGACAGGGATCTGGTTTATTGCAGGAAAGTGACCTAGATATTGCTATTTAATTATTTTGTATTGGGCCACATTTATAAAAGGTTTCATTTAGCTAATAGAAAAGAAACAATCTGGAGGAGAAAGTGCAGATATACGGAGAGACACAATACATTTACCAGTAATAGTCTATCCTCCGACTACCATCTAGTGGTCATGGAAGATAATGCATCCTCTGTCTGCCATCTAGTGGTCATGGAAGATAATGCATCCTCTGTCTGCCATCTAGTGGTCATGGAAGATAATGCATCCTCTGTCTGCCATCTAGTGGTCATGGAAGATAATGCATCCTCTGTCTGCCATCTAGTGGTCATGGTAGATAATGCATCCTCTGTCTGCCATCTAGTGGTCATGGAAGATAATGCAGGAATATTGGAAAATACGTTCTGCAGCAATAATGTGCTCCCTACGTTAACTTTGTGATCTGCTGCTTTGTGATAGTAAAACAAGGACCATATGAGTGTCCAGTCTATGCAAATACATGAGAAAGAACCCTATTCCCTCTCAACAGGCAGAGAGTTTGAATATTATGAAAAATTGAAACACAAAGCACAATATACAATGATTAAGCTTTATTGGTTATCATAACTAACATTTTAGTAATCCATATTGGATATTTTTAGTTTGGGCCATGAATATCTGCTAGAAGCCCCACTGCTGGGCAATAACCCTCAGAAATTAAGGAAAAAAACATGTAAGGCTACATTCCTATAATGGGTTTTTGATGCTGTGTATCTTCACTGTGTCAAAAACACAGCATCTTACCGTTTCACTAAAGTGGATGGGATGTATAAAAATCTCCTGCCCACTGCGCTTCTTTTTTACTCCCTGTAATGTGACCTGCGGTTGCGGTTTCAAATCCCTAACATGTCAGTTTCTCTTGCGGATCCGGTGAATTTTCTTGGGAGATTTTCCCCATAGACTTGCATTAGATGCAGGAAATCCGCAGGTAAAAAATGCACATGTGGTTTTAGTGCACTTTCGCAGCGGAAATACATCAAAAACTCATGTAATCTGCACAAAATTATAGCAATAAGATTTTGTCAGAGCTAAATACCAGGAAGTTTCAAAAACAAAGCAGCTTTATGTAAGGCCCGTTTCACACGTCAGTGAAAAACACTGACGTTCTTCACTGACATGTAAAACACGCACATGTCCCTCCATGTTCCGTGATTCATGGCACACGTGGGTTGTCCATGTGCAATTCGTGATCCGTGATTGCAAATGGACATTACTCACCTGCCTTTGCTCCTGCTGTCCATGGTGCTGAACTCCTCGGCTCTGCAGCGTCCGCCCACTGCTCTCTGCAGCTACTTCCGGGTCAGCTGTTCCTGCTTTCATGAATATTCATGAGCCGGGCAGGAGCTGCAGAGAGCGGAGGCTGCACAGCGAATCGCTGGAAAGGTTAGTTGAAAATGTTTATTATTTAATATGTCAGTGTTTTTCTGGTACATGTTTAACGGATTCTCAAGGTAGAGATTTTGGGTAAAGATAGCTAATGGTATCTTCATACAGGGGATACAGAGACCGGTGCCGTATACCTGTATATCAGTGCCGATATTAATGTATCAGACAATGAACACATGAGATATGTTCTCTCCTTGAGCCATTGTCATCAACTGACTTTCGTGTATTCGATAGATCCAATTATACAGGAGGATTCTACTCCCCAATTTCTCCCAGCATGTTATGAAACACATCTTTGATAAAACATTCTTTCTGTGTGAAAGCTACTGATAAGACTTTTGCTCATTATTATAAAACTTTCACTGTTTGTACATCTGTTCACTTATCCTTGGTAACCCCTTCATGACTATACAGCTTAGAATCATATTATGGGCCTATGCGATTGCTACATAGACAGATAATTATGCAACTACATCTATATTTTGATTATTTACATACACAGATATTCTTATTACGTTTAAACAAACAAGCTATAGCTCAGACCACTTCCACAGGATCACACACGGATCACACTATAGTGCCAGAAAAAAACAGACTCCGTGCAGAATCATGGACACGCGTGTACGCTGCACGGAGACATGTTCAGTGAAAAATCACTGATGTGTGAGCAGCCCCATTGATTATAATGTGTCTGCGTATGTCAGTGATTCTGGTACGTATAAAAAAAAGCACATACGTACCAGAATCACTGACGTGTGAAGGGGGCCTAAAACATAACATCCCAACAAGAGATAAAAACTGTAGCATCAAAAACACGATAAAAATACACACAGACACTAAATGAAAAAAAACGCATGTAACCTAATTTACATAATAGGTGCAGAAATTCTGTAATATGAAAAACTCACTAAGAGCTCATTGTGGGAGCGTAGCCTTAGAGAGTTGAAGATCTGTTTATTTAAAGAGGTTGTCCACTACTTTTACATTGATGGCCTGTCTTTAGGATAGGTCATCAATTTCTGGTCGGCCAGGGTCCAACACTGCTCACCCCTGCCAACAGGGCCGGCTCTTGGTTTTTGTGGCCCCCGGGTGGAAGAGTCTCAGTGGGCCCCATCCACACACAGACACACATACGTACATGTACATATACATATTTAAAGACAAACTCACAAAAATACATATAAACAGACAAATCTATACAGTCATATACACTGACATACATAGATACACATCGCACATGCATACAGACAGATACCCGCTTGTCTCCATCCAACTCCTCCTGGGCATATGGCTGTGCTGCATGATGGCCATCACTAACAGACATGGCCGTGCACACTGACACTGCTGTATATACATCACAGGTGGAGCTGGGGGCTACAATATATCCATCCCAGGAGGGGCAGGGGGCATAGACATTACTGGAGGGCATAGATGTTACTGGAGTAGCAAACAGCTCTGGGGGTATACACATTACTGGGGTGGGTTGCATAGTGCTCTTTGGGGCTGCACATACGGCTCTGGGGGGGCGCACAAATGGCTGTGGAGGGGCCACATGCACAGCTCTGATCCATACATACACACTCACACAGCTCTGCTACACACACACACACACACACACACACACACACACACACACTATGATAGCACTGTTGTACACATCTCTAATGCATATGTACAGACACAAACACACACACATAGCTCTGCTGCATATATATATATATATATATATATATACACACACACACACAGCTCTGCCCAAATAGTACATATTCACAAAGCTCTGCTGCATACACAGCTCTGCTGCATACAGACAGACACACGCACACACAGCTCTGCTGCATACATACAGACATACACACACAGCTTGCTGCATACAGACAGACATACAGCTCTGCTGCGTACAGACAGACACACACACACACATCTCTGCTGCATACATACAGACAGACACACACAGCTCTGCTGCATACAGACACACACACACAGTTATGCTGCATACAGACACACACAGCTCTGCTGCATACATACAGACACATACACACACACACAGCTCTACTGCATACAGACACACACAGCTCTGCTACATACAGACAGACACACACTGCTCTGCTGCATACAGACAGACAGACACACACAGCTCTGGTGCATGGATACAGACAGACACACACAGCTCTGCTGCATGCATACAGACAGGAGAAATATACATTCCATAGGGAAAATACAATTTGATAAACCTGGTGGGCAAGCCAGCTCAGGTTTTCAGCAGCTCAAAATACATGGAAAAAAGGAGAACCAGAGCAAAAAGCTGAAAAAAATTTTTAAAAATTTATTTTTTGTTTTATATTCAAGGTGCACAGTGCAATACATGAAACATTGATGTACAATAAAAAGAGGGGGTGGGGAGCATCAGTACAAGACAAGTAAACATTAGCCGGGTGTGGACCAACAGGCAAAAAATGTTCAAAGATGGTAAAACCCCTGATTGCCTACAATGAATGAAAAAGATCAATATGCTATATAAAAGCACTCGAGTGCGGTTAACCTGGGAGAATGAAAACCCAGAGGACCAAACCTGTTGGTGGTCAAATGTGGTTTGGCAAAGAAATGATTGACAGTCAGGAGACAACCCACATTGGGTTGTCTCCTGACTGTCAATCATTTCTTTGCCAAACCACATTTGACCACCAACAGGTTTGGTCCTCTGGGTTTTCATTCTCCCAGGTTAACCGCACTCGAGTGCTTTTATATAGCATATTGATCTTTTTCATTCATTGTAGGCAATCAGGGGTTTTACCATCTTTGAACATTTTTTGCCTGTTGGTCCACACCCGGCTAATGTTTACTTGTCTTGTACTGATGCTCCTCACCCCCTCTTTTTATTGTACATCAATGTTTCATGTATTGCACTGTGCACCTTGAATATAAAACAAAAAATAAATTTTGAAATTTTTTTCAGCTTTTTGCTCTGGTTCTCCTTTTTTCCATGCATACAGACAGACAGACACACACAGCTCTGCTGGATACATATAGACAGACAGAACAGACACACACAGCTCTGCTGCATACATACAGACAGACACACACGTGGCTATAGGTGGCCCACACACGCAGCTCTGGGAGGCCCACACACGCAGCTCTGGGAGGCCCACACACGCGGCTCTGGGAGGCACACACACACGGCTCTGGGGGGCCCAAACACACAGCTCCGGGGTCCAGCACATACGGCTCCAGGGGGGCCAGGGCATACATCTCGGGGGAGGAGAAGCCCATACAGCTCACTGGGTCCCATAAATGGAGGGGCAGGAAAAGCACATACAGATCAAGTGGGGAAGATGGGTGTAGCACATACTGCTCAGGTCACAATGGAGAGGGGGCCCACACAGCATCAGAGGGAAACGCTGTGCTGGGGGTGGGTGGCTGGCACTGCGCCTCCTTCATCTGTGGTACTGAGCAGGACGCCCTGCGGTAGCTCCGCCCACAGATGAAGTTCCAACTAGGAGGACGCAGCGAACACTGTGGTCTGCGCACCTTAAAGGGACAGCAGCTGCAGTTTCCTGCTGAGGACTGCGGTCCCCGGAACTTGGCCCGGGGGCAGCAGAACTAAAGGCGAGTGGGCCCAGGCCCAGGGGCAGCAGAACTGATGAAGGCGAGTGGGCCCCCCCGGCTGTCCAGGGCCCCGGCATTTGACCGGGTGTGCTGGGTGCTGATGCAGGCCCTGCCTGCCAATCAGCTGTTCTCGGCCAGTGACAGCAGCAGGCGGCTGGAAATGCTTAGATCCGGAGCTACTGCATCACCTGATAGAGACCGGGTACTGCATATCTGCCTCCCATTCAAATCAATAGGAGGCGGATATGCAGTACCCGGCAGCGGCCACTATCAGAAGACTGGTCAGCTCCGGAACTGAGTATTTCCTGACACCTGGTGCTGCCTCTGTCACTGAGAACAGATAATCCGTGGGGGTACAAGGTGTCGGACCCTGGCCGATCAGACATTTATGACCTATCCTAAGGATAGGCCATCAGTGTTAAGGGTGCTTTACACGCTGCAACATCGCTACCGATATATCGTCGGGGTCACGTCATTAGTGATGCACATCCGGCGCCGGTAGCGACATCACAACGTGTGACACCAAGGAGCGACGATCAACGATCACAAAATCGTTCAAAAACGGAGATTGTTGACACGTCGCTCCTTTCCTTAATATCGCTGCTGCCACAGGTCCGATGTTGTTCGTCGTTCCTGCAGCATCACACATCGCTGTGTGTGACACCGCAGGAACGACGAACATCTCCTTACCTGCGTCCACGAGCAATGAGGACTAAAGGAGGTGGGCGGGATTGTTATATCCCGCTCATCTCCGCCCCTCCGCTTCTATTGGCCGGCTGCTTAGTGACGCCGCAGTGACGTCGCTATGACGCCGAACGCACCTCCCCCTTGAGGGAGGCATTATTCGGCGGTCACAGCAACGTCGCTGACAAGGTATGTGCTTGTGATGCTGCCGTAGTGATAATGTTCGCTATGGCAGCGAGCACCAAATGTCGCTTGTACGACGGGGGCGGGTGCTATCGCGCTCGACATCGCTAGCTATCGCTAGCGATGTCGAAGCGTGTAAAGCACCCTTTAAAGTAGTGGACAACCCCTATAATGCCCCAATGCGCACGGCAGATCAAAGTATTGTAGTGCACCTGCGCATGATCTCAAAGCTGGCTAGTGTGGGTGACATAGGATGCATCATGCACGCCGCTGCCCCCCATTTGACTCACCTACACCGGAGCGACCTCCTAGGTGAGTATTTTAAAGTGTTTTTTATGTTCTACACAGCGGCCTGAGCTCTTATATACAGCATGTTAGAATGCTGTATATAAGAGCCCACTGGTGGTGGCCGCAGCTAAGGAAAGGAAAAACTCCTCTAAAAAGTTCCCAAAGCTGAAGTGTTTTCTGAAGTGGTTTCCACTACAAAACACATTTTTGACTGCCTCAAAATGTGTGCACGTACAGTAGCTTAACAAGTCAGCCTTCGTTATTCACCCATCAGATGCTGTTCTTGCACGTATGTCATATCTACCTGTTGGGGGATATCAACCAACAGTTATTGTAATAAGGTTATTTTGTTACTGTATTTGTGGGTCTGCTGCATGATTGATGGTGAACATGGTGAAGTGATGTGCAAATGTGGGAATCCATAGGTATTTGGGGATGGGAGAGTTTGCCCCATAGGTACAATGAGCTGGGTTCTCGGGAAGCACTGGGTTGAGGCGCCAGTGTATTAGATGGGATAAAGCTAAATATGTTTTGGCAGCATGTGGTTTGGTAATGTTGCCCCAAGTTTAAATTGGGAGGTTGCATAGACGTAATGTCCCAGGCAGAAAATGATTATTCACCTGTAACGAGAGGACAGGTCGCCCCCATCTTGGGAAGTAAGGTACCACAGCAAATGACTGTGGGGAAGAGAACAGTGGCTGAGTGGAGGCCAGAAAACAGAGTAGGATGGACTGCTTCTAGGCTATAGGGGTGACATATACCACCAACGAACTTGGAATGAGAGAGCAGGGTTTTCTATCATAGTTCAGAGGAGGCCGGAGTGAAATAAAACCCGCTGAGGAGAGTCCTGGTGAGTGATGGGTCTGGAGGACTGGCACATGGTGAGAAGCCTGTGCACAGTACGTGGGAGGGTAGCAGGGCCCAGGTCATTTATCCACCATTGCTTTTCTGGACAAAACTGCAGGGGAGGACTGACAAGTAACACATGGATGTGATTGTGGTAGACCGCTCCCCAGGGACCTGACACTCTAAAGATGCTCATGTCATTATTCATTGACAGACTATTCCCTGACAGAAATGGGGATAATAGTAATAATAATATTTATTCATTTATATAGCGCTGTTAATTCCACAGCACTATACATACATTAGCAACACTGTCCCCATTGGGGCTCACAATCTACGTTCCCTATGAGTATGTTTTTTGGAGTGTGGGAGGAAACCGGAGAACACAGTGGAAACCCATGCAAACACGGGGAGAACATACAAACTCCTTGCAGATGGTGTCCTTGGTGGGATTTGAACTCAGGACCCCAGCGATGCAAAACTGCAGTGCTAACCACTGAGCCACCATGCCGCCCGGAATGGCTACATTTTTGGTGTGATTGGTGACGGTACACTACATGCCTTACACCTCTATGCCTGGAATTACTCTTTACATACAGTATTTTCACCAGTGGTGTACACGTCCTTATATAATTACACATGCATTTCAGATGAGTAGATATTTAGAGTGGCTGTGATACAATACTGAGGTGTCTCACGGCGGACAGTGGATTACTTATAGATTGTTTATGTCCTTTTTTTATTGCAGGTTCTCACCAAGGACTCTGTGACCATCATGGTGGACGCTGTGGTCTTCTACCGTATCTTCAATCCAATTGTTACAGTAGTTAAAGTGGACAATGCCAATCAGGCCACTCAGATGCTGGCACAGACCACACTGAGAAATATGTTGGGCACCAAAAGCCTGACAGAGATTTTAGTCGATCGTGAAGAAATGGCTGATCATATGAGTGTAAGTCAAGGGAAACACCACTGAAAGGGATAATATTATGGGACTCCATTGAAGGCAATAACATTTTCATGGGAGTCCACTGAAAATTCTCATGGGATTGCACATAACTCCAGTATTATAATACTTTGTGACGCTCACAGGGATGCAGTAGTTGCTTGGTCGGATTCTCACAGTGAAAAGCTGCCGTTGCTGTCCCTGTGCCTGCCTATGACATTGTACTATCCCTTGGGTCTGATTTTTTCACCATTTTGTTAATCAGGGAAATAAAATGATCAGTATGTCACTGCTGGGAACTGAAAGCCACAAATGACCAACCTACTGCTGGTCACTAGAGTCCCTCACCACCCTAGATAGGTTCCACACCTATGCGTCGAGCCAGATATCTGACCCTAGGTATCCATAGTGCTGGGCCCTAAATTGGAACGGGTGGAATGAGCTCTTCGCCAACCCGACTAACCACTATAGACGAATACAAGAAGGACACGTAGGAGGAAAATGCATGAACTACTTATCCACGGATGACTCAGGGAGAAGTTCAGGAACGTTTCAGCACTGATACTACAGAGGAGCACAAGCCACCTGCTTGCAACCAGAGCTTCAATGAGCTGAATAATACCACAAGCAAAAGTCTAGGGAAGATGGGAGTATTTAAGCACAAGGGGAATACCGATAATCAGCAGCTGGACCGAAGGAAGGTTCTGCTGGGTCCTAAAGGGTAAGAGATGAAAACCAAACAGGAAAGCTATCTAGTATAATGAATACTTACAGCAGGACCAATGGAAAGTCAGGGAGCTGTGACCTTCTATTGTCAGAAACCACATGACTATTTGTCACTCGCAACACATGCACTTTTGAGTGTGCTATATAGAAAGTGGAAGTTATCTGCAATTTGCAAGTTTTGATTGCAGTTAGGTTTACAGGGGATGCAAAATAAGGTTAAAGGACTCTTGCCTGTACCCATCTATACAGTCTCCACATGCTGCGCAGTGAGAATGACTCCATAAATAAAACGAAACAGGCCACAATTTAAATTTGGAGGCATATGCAGACGGGAACACTATGGTAGTCATATTACACCTGTCTACATGAGCTTTTCAATTAGTATATCTACCCACAGCATAGGATAATAAATACTAAAAATATGGATTCTGCCATATAAAATTACGCTTACGGACAAAAGTATTGGGACGCCTACACATCACACCTACAGGAGGTTTTATGATCTCCCATGCTGAAGCCATGGGTATTAATATGGAGTTGCTTTTCAATTTGTAGTTATAACATCTTCCACTCTTCAGGGAAGACTTTCTACAAGATTTTTAAGGTGTTAATAGGATTTTTAGCCCATGTTTTGGAGGAGAGGCCCTAGCTCTGATTCTCCATTCTAGTTCATAGCACACAGAATACTTTTCCCTTGCGCTGTGTGCAGGCAGTGGTTAATGATCACACACAGTTTCAGTGTGGCTAATTATTACACCGATGATTACTGTGATCTTGGAGAGTGGAGGTGTGATAATGTCAGCCAGGCATAAAGGTGCATAATGCTTTAAAGGCTATTTACATCTTCGCACAGTTGTTTTTTTCAATTGTTAATTTGCTAAATGCAAAGTTAAGCAATGTTCTAAATAAACAATTAAACATATTCCACCGTTTCTCATCTCTGCTTCTACTTCCTTATTTCAGTTTTAGGCTATGTGTGCATGCTGCGTTTTTTTGACGCTGCGTTTTTGTGCGTTTTTGGCCGTTAAAAACGCACAAAAACGCACCCGCGTCGAAAAAACGCGCCAAAGAACGCATGCGTTTTTACCGCAATTTGGTGCGTTTTTGGCTGCGTTTTACTGCGTTTTTGATCTCTGCGTTTTTCCAATGCATTGCAAGGGTGGAAAACACAGAAAAACGCAGGAAAGAATTGACATGTCCATTTTTTTTTCTTAAGCTCAAAAACGCAGCTTAAAAAAACAGTTGTGTGTGGACAGCAAAAATGAAAACTCATACACTTTGCTGGGGAAGCAAAGTCATGCAGTTTTGAGGCCAAAAATGCACCCGAAAAACACGCAAAAACGCCGCGAAAAACGCACTGTGCGCACATAGCCTTAGAGATAGCAGGAGGGATGGGAATACACACAGATCTGCTTTAGTGAGGGGAGAAATGTCCCCAAGCCTCTAGGAGAGCAAAGAAAACAAGCTATAGACAAGGAGGAAAGCACATAAACTAGACATAAGTGCTGGATAGAAGCTGTGCTGGTATACAAGGTAATAAACATAGCAGTATCCTGGTTGACAGAGACTTCACATCAGGCCTATATTACTGGGAGAGAAAATCCCACAAGATAAAAATCTGAAACTCAACTCAGACTCCATATTAAATTGTCTGAAATACAGTGTAGCTTGGATTATGAGCATAATTGGTACCGGGAGTGTGCTCTTTAACTAAGTTACTCTTATATCAAAGTGAATTTTCCCATAGGAAATAATTGAAATGCAGACAATTCGTTCCACAACCCAAAAATATTTAGTGTATTTATACAAACATATTACAGTAATATATAATGTACTGTATTCATATAAAATTATTACAGTACACTAATGCAAAATACTGTACAGCGCAGTAAAAAACAAAGCAAATTAAACTGCACAATAGCTTCCAATAGAATTGTTGGTGTGCGGGAGGTACAGTACAAGCAATGTGCTGGATAGCAGAAAGAAAGTACAATACTATATCCACAAATGCAAATTGATAGACATGCTATATAGTATTTAATGTACTGTGCAATGGTATACTGTATACAGAACATATGGACAGAAAGTTACCTCCAGAGCGAGTCAGAACGCGATAAAAGGACGGAACCGGAGGTGTTACACGGTGAATATTTGCTCTTATTGCAGAGCATTGCTCTTAAACCAAGTTAGGCTATGTGTCCACGTTGCTTTTTACCTGCTTTTTACCTGCTTTTTTGCTGCTTTTTCAACTGCAGCGTTTAATGGCAAAATAGATGTGCTCTGCTTTTCAAGCAAAGTCTATGGGAATTTGGGTTTCTTGTGCCCACTATGCAGTTCAAACTGCAGCCATTTTCTGGCAGAAATTTGGGCAAAAACTCTGCTTTGCAGTTCAAAACACAAATGGCAAAAACAATTGACATGTCTATATATATATATATATATATATATAGATATGAATATATATATGGCTATATATATATATATATATATATATATAGACATGTCAATTGTTTTTGCCATTTGGGTTTTGCACTGCAAAGCTGAGTTTTTGTCCAAAGTTCTGCCACAAAAAGGCTGCAGTTTGAACTGCATAGTGCGGACAAGAAACCCAAATTCCCATAGACTTTGCTTGAAAAGCAGAGCACATCTATTTTGCCATTAAACGCTGCAGTTGAAAAAGCAGCAAAAAAGCAGGTAAAAAGCAGGTAAAAAGCAACGTGGACACATAGCCTTACACATTTTTAAAAAGCTTTACTTGTCTTGCAAAACGCTCTCAAACCAAGTTACTCTTAAACCAAGGTTCCACTGTATTTATTTCTCCATTCTAATGATATGTATGAGTTCTGTAATTACTTATATACTTTTGTCATTATTGTTGTATCTGCAGAGAATCTTATACGATGCCACAAAAGAATGGGGAATTAAAGTGGAGCGCGTGGAAATAAAGGATGTGAAGCTGCCATCAACGTTACAGAGAGCAATGGCGGCTGAGGCGGAAGCAGCCCGCGAAGCCAGAGCAAAGGTATCAGATGTCATTTATTTCATGACTTTGAATTAGTCACAATTAGGACTGGCATCATCACATCCAACATAACGATGGTCATCAGTCAGAGGAAGATGAAAGTGTCAAGTACTGTACAGTCATTCATTCATTTTATTCATTTATATAGCGTTATTAATTCCACAGCGCTTTACATACAATGGCAACACTGTCCCCATTGGGGCTCACAATATAAATTCCCTATCTGTATGTCTTTGGAGTGTGGGAGGAAACCGGAGGAAGCCCACGCAAACATGGGGAGAACATACAAACTCCTTGCAGATGCTGTCCTTGGTGGGATTTGAACCCAGGACCCCAGCACTGCAAGACTGCAGTGCTAACCACTGAGCCACCGTGCCGCCCTGTACATCTTGTTTAGCTTAATTTTTCCTAGTATTTTGTGCAAAAACAATTTTTAGCACACATCATCCTACCTACAACAGACAGCGCTGCTGTGCTTGCATCTCCATACCCATCCTCAAGCGACTCTTGATTAAGACCTGGGAGAGTCGAAACGTTGAATTGATTTAATAGTCGCTCCTCTTATTTGTTCAAATAAATATCACTTCTTTTGCAACAGTTGGAGAGTGCAGTGAATTTCTCAGATATACTGTTCCCGGTTCATAGACCTGTTTTCATTGGCACCCCTACAACTATAGACTGAGTGCAGACCATATCCTATCACTACTGCCAGGTCATGGCACTGGATTCATACATTGGCTGTGTGCCAACCATTGCCGCAGCGATAGTATAGAAGCAGGGCGAGTGACCTGGTGCTCCAAAGTACCCATGCTGACAGGGCTGATCTCCCCCATGACTCCAGGCCACACTACCCTACAATCACCGCAAAAATGGCCACCAGACATCACCAGCGCCAAGTGAAAGGAGCTAAAAGACTCACCATCCATATGTTCCCAGATATTGTAGTCTCCTGGTAATTAAAAACGCCCTGGCCAAATGGGAGAAGTGCTAGTCCAAGTAAGGCTATGTCTGCAGGCTGCGTTCTGGTTTGACAACAAAAATTCACCTTCTGGTAGACTCTTGATAAATGTAAACACTGCGTTTGACAAAAAAACTTGGTAAAATGGATGCATTTTCGATGCGTTTTCCCTGCGTTTGGGCTGCGTTTTGGACAGTGCGTTTTTAAATGTGAAAATAAATATGATAGGATAGGATTTGATAGATAACTAGAATACATAGATAGAGGGATAGAAAGAATAGAAAGAATAGATAGCATGACTGCCCACTGACAGAGACAGAGCAATTCGATGAGAATGAACTCTGGTGAACCTCTGACGTCAGTGCTGCGACACAGGCAGCTTCACCCAAGTTCATTCTCATTGCGCGGCTCTGTGTTGCGGCCTCATTTGTGGTCACAGGGGAAGGACTCACCTGTGACTGCAAATCATCTGAGTGACGTCCCGCTGATCGCACAACTCACTTCAGTCACTCGGGCGACTTGCTGTCACAGGTGGAAGACTCCAGCTGTGGCCATGGGTAACCTGAGTGACATCACCGCTGATAGCAAGACTCACTTCTGTTGCTGCGTGGAGCTTACAGCAAGCGGTTGTGCTCTATGGCTGCTCGCTGTGAGCTTCCAATGTAGCCATGCTGGAAGCGTCGTGGGACCTTGTGTGGATTATGTCGGAACTGGAAGGGTGTTTGGGGGTTAATAAAGTAGTGAAAGAGGGTGTTTTTTGTCTTTTATTCCAAATAAAGGATTTTTTGGGTGTATTTGTTTATTTACTTTCACTTACAAATTAATCATGGAGGGTGTTTCATAGATGCCTGCCATGATTAACCTAGGACTTAGTGGCAGCTATGGGCTGCCTTTAACTCCTTATTACCTCGATTGCCACCACACCAGGGTAATCGGGATGATTGTCACATCTAATGGATGCGGCAATTCCGGGCGGCTGCTGGCTGATATATTTAGGCTTAGGGCAGCCTAAAAACGATAGGCCTCCCCTGTCTGAGAATACCAGCCAGAAGCTGCGAGGCTTTATCTTGGCTGGGTATCAATTGGGGGGACCGCACATATTTTTTTTTAATAATTTATTTTACTGCACAATATAGACTCGCTGACCGGCGGCTGTGATTGGTTGCAGTGAGACAGCTGTCACTCAGCATGGGGGCGCATCTGACTGCAACCAATCATAGGCGCCGGTGGGCCGCGGAAGCAGTGAGTATGAGATGAGCCTAATGAGTGGCCGGCACTTTCAGAAGCAGAAGAAGCTGCTGGAGCAGTGTGACCGCCGCATCGGTGATCGGTGAGTATGAAGGAGGGAGAGAGGGGGGGTGAGGTAGAGACCAACAGAGAGAGAGAGAGACCAAGGCCAACAGAGAGGGAGAGACCGAGAGACTTGCATTTTTGTTGACAAGAATGGATGCAAAATACAACCAAAATGCAATGCAAGCGCACAGCTAAACATTTTGGTTATGTTATGACATACCTCATTCATTTCAATGGGTGGAAAATGTTCACAAAACGCAATGAAGAAGTGACATGCTGCTTTTTTTTACGCAATGATTTTGACAAATATTTTTTAAACAAAACTCTGCCTAAAAAAAAGCAACGTGTGGATGGAAATTTTGACTCATAGAATTTGCTGGGAAAGCAAAACACATGCATTTTGTCATTGACACGGCGCAGTTAAAAACGCAACCAAAATGCAAGAAAAAACGCAACGTGCGCACATAGCCTAAGGGCTCACATGGCTTTTAAGCAACACACTAAAACACTGTGTCTGCAAATTGAGCTTCTGGTTTGGCTTTTATTCCAAGTCATATGGCAATGCTCATTAAAGGGTTGATATTGACTTTAAGGATTTTTACTTCCAGTAGGTGGCACTAGCGTTCAAGTCCTCTTCCTCTATGAAAAGGCAATTTACATATTGTTATGCTCACCGAAGGGCGGCGAGCGTCCGGGGGTGGACCCAATGGACCGTGTACCGGACTCCCTTGAGGATGTGACCAGCAGCGAAGCCCATACAAAGACTGTGCGGCGCTTCCAACAAAAGGCCTAAAAGCATGGCGGCCAGGGACCAGAGGGGGCAGTCTCTTACGGATGGATATAGTAACAACGTCCAGGACTGGAGTCCGAGATATAGTGGCACCAAGTTGGAGGCAGAGAGGACATGGCACCAATGAGTAGGTTTGGACGAGAAGGCACTGTGGTGCAGGCTCAGGTGACGTGACAATCAGGAGATAGCTGAGACGGACGGTACTGCGGTCACGGCACTGACGTGACGGCACACAGGCGATGAAGGTGATGACACTCTAGGACGAGACAGCGGTTAGTAACTTGGAATAGGTACAGGGATGAGACAAAATAACAACTGGGGACCTGAGAACTTGCAACGCGCTACTGGCAACGTTGCTCAGGTGCCTCTTCTTAGGCGAGGCGTACTAAAATACCCTTTAGGTGACCTCTGAGGTCACTTCCAGGTAAAGGGACGCTACCACTTTAAGAAAGGGGGTGACGTGCCCACCGGGGCTTGGGGCGACTCGTTACTGGGCCGCGGTTTTGCTACTGGGACACCGTGGTGGCAGGGCCTGGGTCCGTGACCCCTGCGGTGTCGGTTAGTAAAAAATAAAGGGGATGATGACAGTTTACAGTATTTTTGACGCCACCTGTGGTATGCGGCAAGTTAGGTTCCAGCGCTGCGAGATGGGGGACCTCTGGGGCAGATGGTGACGCAGCTTAGATGGTATAGCTCTCCACAGGTAGAGCTGGGCTCCAGGGCGGATGGGGGTGGTAGTAGTAGTCTAAGATGGCGGGAGTTGCAGGGTGGAAAGCGCAGGCGAATAACGGAGCAACACAGGAATGCAGTCTCAAGGTCTTTACTCAGAGTAGCCGGTTCCAAGGTTACACAAACGTCAGTGACCGCCTTTGGAGTGCCGGGATTCACCGTGATGAGCTCCAGCCGATCCCGGGTAGTTCGGAGGTCGAATCTGGTGCACCTTTCTGAAGTTTTCCCCTTTCCTGGCCGACTCCTGCGCTTGCTTCTCCCTCCTGCTTTGCAACTTCGCTCACCGGAACCTGTATCAGTGCCCTTGAACCCTGTGGGGTGGCATGAAGCTCTATCCCTTGGTCCTTGAGGGTCAACTTCCTGTGAATTTGTGTGCGGTGGTGGCTTCGGTGCGTGCAGTCACCTCAGCCGTTGGTCTTACTGGTAGAGTATGTACAGTTAGGTCCAGAAATATTTGGACAGTGACACAAGTTTTGTTATTTTAGCTGTTTACAAAAACATGTTCAGAAATACAATTATATATATAATATGGGCTGAAAGTGCACACTCCCAGCTGCAATATGAGAGTTTTCACATCCAAATCGGAGAAAGGGTTTAGGAATCATAGCTCTGTAATGCATAGCCTCCTCTTTTTCAAGGGACCAAAAGTAATTGGACAAGGGACTCTAAGGGCTGCAATTAACTCTGAAGGCGTCTCCCTCGTTAACCTGTAATCAGTGAAGTAGTTAAAAGGTCTGGGGTTGATTACAGGTGTGTGGTTTTGCATTTGGAAGCTGTTGCTGTGACCAGACAACATGCGGTCTAAGGAACTCTCAATTGAGGTGAAGCAGAACATCCTGAGGCTGAAAAAAAAGAAAAAATCCATCAGAGAGATAACAGACATGCTTGGAGTAGCAAAATCAACAGTCGGGTACATTCTGAGAAAAAAGGAATTGACTGGTGAGCTTGGGAACTCAAAAAGGCCTGGGCGTCCACGGATGACAACAGTGGTGGATGATCGCCGCATACTTTCTTTGGTGAAGAAGAACCCGTTCACAACATCAACTGAAGTCCAGAACACTCTCAGTGAAGTAGGTGTATCTGTCTTTAAGTCAACAGTAAAGAGAAGACTCCATGAAAGTAAATACAAAGGGTTCACATCTAGATGCAAACCATTCATCAATTCCAAAAATAGACAGGCCAGAGTTAAATTTGCTGAAAAACACCTCATGAAGCCAGCTCAGTTCTGGAAAAGTATTCTATGGACAGATGAGACAAAGATCAACCTGTACCAGAATGATGGGAAGAAAAAAGTTTGGAGAAGAAAGGGAACGGCACATGATCCAAGGCACACCACATCCTCTGTAAAACTGTAAAAAAAAATGGTGGAGGCAACGTGATGGCATGGGCATGCATGGCTTTCAATGGCACTGGGTCACTGGTGTTTATTGATGACATAACAGCAGACAAGAGTAGCCGGATGAATTCTGAAGTGTACCGGGATATACTTTCAGCCCAGATTCAGCCAAATGCCGCAAAGTTGATCGGACGGCGCTTAATAGTACAGATGGACAATGACCCCAAGCATACAGCCAAAGCTACCCAGGAGTTCATGAGTGCAAAAAAGTGGAACATTCTGCAATGGCCATGTCAATCACCAGATCTTAACCCAATTGAGCATGCATTTCACTTGCTCAAATCCAGACTTAAGACGGAAAGACCCACAAACAAGCAAGACCTGAAGGCTGCGGCTGTAAAGGCCTGGCAAAGCATTAAGAAGGAGGAAACCCAGCGTTTGGTGATGTCCATGGGTTCCAGACTTAAGGCAGTGATTGCCTCCAAAGGATTCGCAACAAAATATTGAAAATAAAAATATTTTGTTTGGGTTTGGTTTATTTGTCCAATTACTTTTGACCTCCTAAAATGTGGAGTGTTTGTAAAGAAATGTGTACAATTCCTACAATTTCTATCAGCTATTTTTG
This sequence comes from Anomaloglossus baeobatrachus, assembly GCF_048569485.1. Classification (NCBI taxonomy): domain Eukaryota; kingdom Metazoa; phylum Chordata; class Amphibia; order Anura; family Aromobatidae; genus Anomaloglossus; species Anomaloglossus baeobatrachus. The sequence goes on from NC_134354.1 coordinate 66,466,021, forward strand.
TTCAAACCTTCAAATTAAATGTTACAATATGCACTTGAATTCTGTTGTAGAGATTTCATTTCAAATCCAATGTGGTGGTATGCAGAGCCCAACTCGCGAAAATTGTGTCACTGTCCAAATATTTCTGGACCTAACTGTAGGTTCTTCTCCTATAGCCTAGGGACCAGTCCCCGTGTTGCAGCCAAGTCCTTCCACCTGTAGATTATATGTGGAACAAGGCCATGAGAGGTTGACTCCTGTGGTGTCTAGGACCCCTTCAGTCTGTGCCCGGGCCGTGCGGTACCTGCTCCAGGCCGCGGGTCTTAGCTCCTACTGCTCCTCTTTCTCTCCTCCACACTCTACACTGTGTTCCCACTTGTACTATTCCCACTCCTAAGACTCCACCCCCCCTGCCCTGGCTTCGGGTATAATCACGCCCTTACCATGTGTGATGAGGTGTTTCTGAGCCTGGTTGTTGTGCTTTGTGTGAACTGGTGTTGACCGCCTCCTTACCCAAGATGGAATACCACACCTCTGGCTGAGGTGCAGTACCTCTGTGGCGACTAAAGCCTCAGGAGCACCACAGGGCCATGGCCACGCGTGCACCCCATGATCACTTACTGAAGACTTGCGTGTGGCCTGGAAGCAAGAAGAAGCTGCAGCAGACTCTGGAGAAGAGCGCATGACACGGGAATGTGAGAAGACCATGGCAGGACCTGAATCAGGAGAGGAGGCTACAGAGCCGTGGGGCAGGTGAGAGGAAGGACGCCACCGCCTGAGGCTGGGAGCGTGAACATGTGTGGGAGCCATGCTGGAACCGAGCAGGTGAGAAGAGGAGCACCCCCCCGGGACCTGGTGGGGATGGGTGCTACACATATTTAGGCGGGCTTTGCACACTACGACATCGCAAGCCGATGCTGCGGTGCCGAGTGCGATAGTCCCCGCCCCCGTCGCAGCAGCCATATCTTGTGATTGCTGCCGTAGCGAATATTATCGCTACGGCAGCTTCACATGCACTCACTTGCCCTGCGACGTCGCTCTGGCCGGCGAACCACCTCCTTCCTAAGGGGGCGGGTCGTGCGATGTCACACGGCAGGCGGCCAATAGAAGCGGAGGGGCGGAGATGAGCGGGACGTAAACATCCTGCCCACCACGTCCTTCCGCATAGACGCGGTGACACAGGTAGGAGATGTTCCTCGCTCCTGCGGCTTCTCACACAGCGATGTATGCTGCCGCAGGAACGAGGAACATCCTACCTGTCGCTGCTGCCAAATTATGGAAATGTCGGACCCTACACCGATGATACGATAACAACACTTTTGCGCTCGTTAATCGTATCAAAAAGGATTTACACACTACGATATCGACTGCGACGCCGGATGTGCGTCACTTTTGATTTGACCCCACCGATATCGCACCTGCGATGTCGTAGTGTGCAAAGCCCGCCTTAGTTTTCCAGGAGAGCATTGCATAGCTCATAAGCCTCCTCACATAGGCATGTCAGTTTCCGCAAGGAGTTAAGTTACCCCTTAGATCTTAGTCAGATGCCTCTCATACACCCAAATGAGATCGCATTATTTGCACTGACAAGGGGCAACACTCTGAAAAACCGTGTCTGCAATTTTAGATTCTGTTGTGGATTTTATCCTAAGTCAAGTGTTTTGAATTGTCACGGAGTCGATATTGACTTTTAGGACTGCTATCTCCAATAGGTGGCACTAGAGTTTAAACTTTAAAGCATCGCTGAAATGGGGTTGCTAGTTTTTTTTTTGTGTTTTTTTTTTGTGGGGGTGAGGTTTAGTGCGGAGTGGTGCTTTAAATCTAAAGCGGGCTTTACACGCTGCGATCTCGCTAGCGAGATCGCAAGCGATTGTACCCGCCCCCGTCGGTTGTGCGACACTGACAAATCACTGCCCATCGCTCACAACCTTACTTACCCCCGTCACACGGACTTACCTGCCCTGTGACGTCGCTGTGGCCGGCGAACCGCCTCCTTTCTATGGGGGCGGGTCGTGCGGCATCACAGCGACTTCACATGGCAGCCGTCCAATAGAAGCGGAGCGGTGGAGATGAGCGGGACTTAAACATCCCGCCCAGCTCCTTCCTTCCGCATTGCCGGTGGAGGCAGGTAAGGAGATGTTCCTCGCTCCTGCGGTGTCACACACAGCGATGTGTGCTGCCGCAGGAACGAGGAACAACATTGCTAATGAGAGGTAAACGATTTTTTGTTTTAAGGCGACTTCTCCACGGCAAACGATTTTTGCCGCTTTTGCGATCATTTTACACATAACTGTTACACGCTACGATATCGTTAATGTTGCCGGATGTGCGTCACAAACAACGTGACCCCGACGATAAATCATTAATGATATCGTAGCGTGTAAAGCCCGCTTAAGTCCTCCTCTTTTATACTTACCTTCTATCGACTTCATCCTTTTTCAGTGCTGCTCCAGTCCCGCAGCGCCATCTTGTGCCCGTAATTTCTGATTGGCTGAAAGTCAAAAGTTGCATCACAAGTGCTCAATGCATCTCTATGAGCGTCAGATCAAGGGCAGAATGAGGTTCCCATAGGCTTGTATTGATTTGTGTCCTCCTGCACTCCATGAAACACTGTGCACTAATCGCCAGGGACCGATGACTGGAAACATATGAAGACTGTGGCAGGTGTGTTTAACACGGGGAGGGGTAGGAGTCTTAAGCTGGCTTTACACGCTGCAATGTATCTTACGATGCGTCGGCGGGGTCACGTCGTAAGTGACGCACATCCGGCATCGTAAGGTACATTGCAGTGTGTGACAGATACGTGCAATTCCGATTGAACGGTAAAACGTTCATCGCACGCACGTTGTTCATTCCTCATGGATTGAACGTCAGATTGTTCATCGCAGTGTGTGACACCCCGGGAACGATGAACAGATCTTACCTGCGTCCTGCGGCTCCCGGCCGGTAATGCGGAAGGAAGGAGGTGGGCGGGATGTTTACGTCCCGCTCAGCTCCGTCCCTCCGCATCTATTGGCCACCTGCCGCGTGACGTCGATGTGACGCCGAACATCCCTCCCACTCCAGGAAGTGGACATTTACCGCCCACATCGAGGTCGTATGGAAGGTAAGTACGTGTGACGGGGGTTAATCGTTTGTGTGGCACATTCAACAAATTGAACGTGCCGCACATACGATGGGGGCGTTGCAAATCGCATACAATATCGTATGCGAAATTGCAACGTGTATAGCTGGCTTTAGATTTACAGCACCACTCCAGCTGTGAAATAAAAATAAACACTAGAGTGCTGCTTTAAGTCCTCTTTTTCCCTGAAGAAGCAATTTTACGTATTAGCTATGAGAAGTGTTAGGTTCCTGTTTTGAACCTCCATTAATACAGATATGTTTTCCTGACACCAAGCAGAGATTTGGAGACAGCTAATATGGGGGGGTCTATCTGCCCAGCAATAAATTACACTATTAGATGCTTCTTGTTTAAATGAACCCAGTTGAGGTACACCAGAGAAAGTGGAAAGTTAGTTTTCACAAACCTAGTTGAACCCAGTCGACAGAACTCATGTCAGCATTTCTGATGATTGTTTTTGTACTTAAACAGTGCAAATTGTTTTTATGACTTATTGGAGGTCAATCACCTGTAATTGAACTCCAAATGTTGTAAATGATATCATTATACTGTGTACAGGATCAGTGCCAGGGAACCGGTCACTACTGCCAAGTAGTTGGTATTGTATGTTCTGCCGGGATAAGACTTCATTATTCTAAAGGTCATCATGAAAACTTAACGGTCATGTGTAGTATTACATCCTCACCCGATACTCATGCATCTAAGAACTAGAATATACAGACAGTCTATGATATGTGTGCCGCCCCAGCAGCGGATCAAACCGCTCGGATCCGGGGGGTAGTGTCCGTTCGTGGCTCGAGGGTCTCTGGACCCGGGGGCTGAGGGGCCACACTTTAAAGTAAAAGGGGATATTTACAGGGGAGTTATAGTTCGTGTCGCCACCTGTGGTGTGCGGTAACTGGGAGTACCGCCGCTGCCGTTGGGTGATGGAATGGGGCAGCAAGGTGTCGTTACCCTCCACGGGTAGGGGCATACCCCGGGAATCTGGATGATGATACTTGGTGCCGTTACGGGGAGATCACTCATGTACTCACTCAGCCAGTAAGCAGACGCTGACAACTGGGTAAACCAAGTTTCTGGCTGCTGCTGCCGCTCAATGGGAGCTCGTCCAGGTCCCGTCCCCTGCAGTGCTGCCTGATGGTCCGTGACCTGCCTCCTGGCACAAAGTTTACCGGTTTGTCTCGAACTTGCCGAGCCCCGCTCCCCACTATTGCTAAGTGTGGGAGCCTGCTCTCAGGGCTCACGCTTGGGATTTTAGTGGGCTGCTTATATGGAAGGCCCTATCCCCCTCGTTGCGCTAGTGCCCCGATTCTGGAGCTGGTGGGAACAGTCCATGAAGGCTCCATTTTCCACAGGTTAATTGCCGGGTTGCCTGAAGCTTCTCACCGACCTACAGTCCGTGTACGCCGCCGTGCCTTCGGTCCAGGACCAGTGATAGGACCAAGCTGCTGACCGTTCTCTTTAACAGGTCCAGGCACCTTGCCTCAATCCCCTGCGACCGGGGTCTGACTCCTCTAGGTCCAGACCACCGTCTGCAACCTAGACAGTTACTCTTGGGAGCCACCGCTCCCTGCCTCCTCCACTTCACTACTCCAGCACGCTACTCTCTCTTCTCCTCTCTGATACTCCTCACCTCCCCTTCCTGACCCCTAGGTTGGCGACCCTATTCCGCTCAAGCCGCCCACTGGTGTGTCTGGTGGGTGTGGTGCTGGGTGTATCTAGGATTTGATTTGCTGTTGTTGCACTGTAAGATGGGGACCCAGAATCAAGAGGGATTTAAATACTGCACTAAAGAGAAAGAGCGTGCAGTACCCTGTGACAACCTGATAGTCCAGGGGCGTCACATATGCAGTAACGGCTATTCCCGTCCTCCCTCTCCCCCTAATTCTGTAGTTGGGGGCACTTCAGATTGTCTAGGCACTACTAATCTTATTTGTTGTCTGACCACAAACACAGACTTCAAAGGAAGTAAATATAACATACATAGCAAAAAACCTTCCTAAAAATATACGTTTATTGATAAATATTAAAATACAATATGAGATGTATTACTAGCCAGGTAGTCACAGATAGCGCCCCGCACAACACCAGTCCCACACAAGGTAATACCAGCCAACCACATTAAACCCTAGTCACCTCCCGCAGAGCTTGATGGACACACCAGGGGGGCGGAGACAGGCAGTTGGACACGCCCACCGAGGAGTTCAGAGGGCCTGAGGCAGGAAACACAGAGTAGTTTGACAGAGAGTCTAGTTTGAGAGCGCAGTGGAGGAGGTCAGGCCTGTAGTACAGGCCTGTGACAGACTGACAGGTGCCTGGGTCGGAGCTCTGGTACCTTGGCTAGGAGGCATACGGTGGCCTAGCCTGCAGGAGCCGGGAAGACGGCTCGGTGGAACCGTGGTGGACCGGGACAGGGTAGTGGCCCGCTGGTACCGACCCGGGGAACCATACTGCCCATCCCCGTTGGGACTTTGTTGATGTTCCCGTTTTAATATGAGCAAGACTGAGAACTTGCAGGCCACACAATAACTTTTGGGCTTGTAAATAATCCCGGACCACCCTTTCAGGTCTTGCAGCCCCCGGGAGGCTGGTTGGAGGAAGGGCCTGCGGCAAAGGAGGCCGAGGTCCCGTCACCATTGCAACCAGTGACTACCCTCCGGGTCAGGGGTCCCCTGGACGTGGGGCCTCTGAGAGACTGCCGGGTAAAGAACTTTGTACCCGGCCCGTTTGGGCAACACCCAAACCCGATTCCTGGACTGGGGAAAAGGGGCGCTGACCTGTTTTTAGAGGCAGAATTAAGGTTCAGGTTTGTTTGGGTGGGCAACTAAAGGACCCGGTTCCGTCCCGTTCCCGGTTTAATAAAAATGTGTTTTTATATGTTTGCAACATTGAAGTAACATGCCTCCCGCAAGGGAAGAAACAAAAGCTTTCATAATTGTAAATATGTTAGTATGCTTGTTCACTGTTTTATCTTTTTCAGTTCAGAAAAATAAATGGTGGTGGTCGGACAGCCCGCGGACGGTCTGTAGTTAACCAAGGGGGGAGTGTGACGCCCTGGACTAGCCAGGTAGTCACAGATAGCGCCCGCACAACACCAGTCCCACACAAGGTAACACCAGCCAACCACATTAAACCCTAGTCACCTCCCGCAGAGCTTGATGGACACACCAGGGGGGCGGAGCCAGGCGGTTGGACACGCCCACCGAGGAGTTCAGAGGGCCTGAGGCAGGAAACACATAGCAGTTTGACAGAGAGTCTAGTTTGAGAGTGCAGTGGAGGAGGTCAGGCCTGTACTACAGGCCTGTGACAGACTGACAGGTGCCTGGGTCGGAGCCCTGGTACCTTGGCTAGGAGGCATACGGTGGCCTAGATTGCAGGAGCCGGGAAGACGGCTCGGTGGAACCGTGGTGGACCGGGACAGGGTAGTGGCCCGCCGGTACCGACCCGGGGAACCGACTCGGAAACCGGAGCACACAGGGGGGGTACTCAGACCCTGAAAGGAGGTCCAGAAGCCACTGGACGGAGTTAATCAACTGATTGCGGTCTGTACTATAGGTCCTTTCCCACCCAAGTCCCGACTGAAGACAACAGCCCACCGAGGGGGATAGAAAGCCACCTCACAGGCAGAGAGATCCCACGGGCCAGCGTTTGCAGGCAAACAGGCTCCTCCGATATATACAAAGCCGGGGAGCGGACTCCCGTCGCTGAAGCGCAGGCAGTCTACACATACATTACATGGTGCAGGAGAAAGGCAAAGACCACCGAACCGGGTGGGGGACCAGACGCAGCCGGCTGCGGGCACCGACCACTATCAACTTTGTTCATCAGAGACTTGTGTGTGTCAATAACAGTGAGTACAACAGTGCCATCCGGCCGCGCACCACCCTGCACCGCTCAGCTACTCTCCCCAACGGGTCCCGGGGCCATCATCCCTGCCCACGGAGGGGTTAACATCTTGCTGCATCACCATCTCCCCCAGGTGCCCCGTAACCGCAGCGGTGGTGTCTACACCTTTACCACATCCCATGGGTTGTGTCACGAACTCAAACAAGGCTCCGGCCGTACACCTACGAGGAAGTGTGTATGAGGAAGTACACACCCATGTTCCTCATACCCGCCTACATCATAGACATAGACAGATCAGTCTATAAATTAGATTTTCTTAATACCAGCAATGTAGATTATACCTGATGAAGGCTTTTGTTAGCTGAAACGCGTTGTCCGTAATTGTCCGTTTTTTATTGAACCTATTAATAAACCCTTGTTCTTGAAGTTTTTGCAAACTTGCACTGATATCCCATTTATCCTCCGGAAGCGCCGAAAGGGATTTTTTATTTACTCCAATATGTAGTAGGTGTATTAATAATATTAGCAAATACATTCAATTAGAAAGGTAGTATAGTTCTCCTGAATAGCTATGACTTATACCTCATATGCAGGGCATTGCAGCTTAGATAGCCATGGTTACATCCATTTATATAGTGACAGTTAAGGCCACTTTACACACAGAGATAAATCTGTGGCAGATCTGTGGCAGATCTGTGGCAGATCTGTGGCAGATCTGTGGCAGATCTGTGGCAGATCTGTGGCAGATCTGTGGCAGATCTGTGGCTGCCGTGAAATTGTGGACAATCAGTGCCAGGTTTGTAGCTGTGTACAAATGGAACAATATGTCCATGATTTCACTGCAACCACAGATCTGCCAAAGATTTATCTCTGTGTGTAAAGTGGCCTTTCGTTAGCTGCTTGTGGTTGAAACCATGGATACCTAAGCTGCAATGTCCTGCACATGAGGTATGAGACATAGCCATTCAGGAGAACTATATTACATTTCTAAATGGAGGTTTTTGCTAATATTCTTCTTATTATTATTATTATTATTATTATTACTATTACACCCTCTACATATTGAGATAGAACTTGGAGATGAGAATACCCCTTTAAGTTCCTAAATCAATCTGCAGCTGGTATATATAAACATGTCGTAAGTCCCCTTCCTAACGTTATGCATGGTTTAGTAGCCATCAGAAATTTCCCCTTAATCTCAAAAGATGACCTTGGACAGCCTCGATAGACTTTACATCACTGTCTTCTGCAATGTAGCGGTGCGCACACATGCTGACCGCATGTAAAAATAGATCTGGAGCGGTGCAGGAGGACCAAGACTGGATCACTGATGGAAAATATAGGTGACAAGTATTGCTTTTATTATTTTACGATTTTGGTAGCGATTTAATAAAAAAATATATAAATTGTATAACCCCCTTTAACAATATTACACAGTAGTCATGTAAGAATCTTGCGGTGTTAACCACATCTCCTCATTTTGTGTCCTGTACAGGTGGTGGCAGCCGAGGGGGAGATGAACGCCTCTCGTGCTCTGAAAGAAGCCGCTGTTATCATGTCTGACTCTCCAGCCGCCCTCCAGCTCCGCTACCTGCAGACTCTTTCACACGTCGCTGCAGAGAAGAATTCCACTATTATATTCCCCATTCCTATGGAGTTCACCTCACTATTATCTCGCAGCTAGACAGGAGCTGTAACAGGTTCCCGCAGGGTCATGCTTGCAGAAATCTTATCTATTTTTCTTTTTCTTTGTAATTACACAGTCGTGTTATGGCATGAAAGGAATAAAAGTTTTCTGTTTGAAACAGACTGCGGCGATGCTTTTCACCACTCTGGTATCTGCAGCTATGGGTTGTCCCACATATCTGTATAGATATATATATATATATATATATATATATATATATATATATATATACATACACACCGTGTATATATATATATATATATATATATATATATACACAGTGAGGAAAATAAGCATTTGATACACTGCTAATTTTGCAAGTTTTCCCACCTACAAAGAATGGAGGGGTAACTTTTATTGTGGGTACACTTCAACTGTCACAGAGAGGATCAAGAAAATGACATGATTTTGATGTATGATTTTTAAAAAGAATTTGCATTACAGTCATACAAAAAAGTTTGGGCACCCCTATTAATGTTAACCTTTTTAACAATTTTTTATATCCTTCCTCTGAAAAACTATGTTGAATAATCTTTGTTTTCAGATCATTTGAGAGTTGTTTTGAGGAGCCCATGATGCCACTCTTCATAGGAGATTCAAATAGGAGAACAACTTGCAAGTGGCCACCTTAAATACCTTTTCTCATGATTGGATACACCTGCCTATGAAGTTCAAAGCTCAATGAGGTTACAAAACCAATTTAGTGCTTTAGTAAGTCAGTAAAAAGTAGTTAGGAGTGTTCAAATCAAGAAATTGATAAGGGTGCCCATACTTTTGCAACGGTCAAATTTTGTTTAAATGCGGATTGCACATTTTCTGTTAGTACAATAAACCTCATTTCAATCCAGAAATATTACTCAGTCCATCAGTTATTAGATATATGAAACTGAAATAGCTGTTGCAAAAACCCAAATTGTTATAAAGAAAAAAGGTTAACATTAATAGGGGTGCCCAAACTTTTTCATATGACTGTATATTGCGTAAAATAAGTATTTGATCACCTACCAACCATCAAGAATTCTGGCTCTAACAGACCATTTATTTTTTCTTTACGATGCCTTCCTACTCTGCACTCATTACCTGCGTTAATTACACCTATTTGAACTCATGTGTATAAATGACACCTGTCCACACAATCAATCACACGCCAGCCTTTCCACCATGGCCAAGACCAAAAAGCTGTCTAAGGATACCAGGGACAAAATTGTAAAGCTGCACAAGCTGGGATGAGCTACAGGACAATAGGCAAGCAGCTTGGTGAGAAGGCAAGAACTGTTGGCACAATTATTAGAAAGTGGTAGAAACACAAGATGACTGTGAATCTAAAAGGGGCTTTACACGCTACGACATCGCTAATGTGAACTCGTTGGGGTCACGGAATTGGTGACGCACATCCGGCCGCATTAGCGATGCCATTGCGTGTGACACCTATGAGCGATTTTGCATCGTTGCAAAAACGTGCAAAATCGCTCATCGGTGGCATTCTCAAAAATCATTACTGCAGCAGTAACGAAGTTGTTCCTCGTTCCTGCGGCAGCACACATCGCTCCGTGTGACACCGCAGGAACGAGGAAGCTCTCCTTACCTGCCTCCCGGCCGCTATGCGGAAGGAAGGAGGTGGGCGGGATGTTACATCCCGCTCATCTCCGCCACTCCGCTTCTATTGGGCGGCGGTTCAGTGACGCAGCTGTGACGTCGCTGTGACGCTGAACGAACTGCCCCCTTAGAAAGGAGGCGGTTCGCCGGTCACAGCGACGTCGCCGGGCAGGTAAGTAGTGTGACGGGACTGGGCGATGTTGTGCGGCACGGGCAGCGATTTGCCCGTGTCGCACAACAGATGGGGGCAGGTACCCACGCTAGCGATATCGGTACCGATATCGCAACGTGTAAAGCGGCCTTAAGTCTGGGGCTCTATGCGAGATCTCACCTCAGGGTAAGGCTTGTTCTGAGAAAGGTCAGGATTCAGTCCAGAAATACTGGGAAGACCTGGTCAGTGACCTGGATACAACTAGAACCACAGTCTCAAAGATTACTGTTAGTAACACACCTCGCCGTCATGCATTGAAATCCTGCTGGGCATGCAAGGTTCCGCTGCTCACACCAGCATATGTCCAGGCCCATTTGAAGTTCACTAATGATCATCTGGATGATCTGGAAGAGGCATGTAATCATAAGAGATCAAAATAGAACATTTTGGTATCAACTCCACTCGCCGTGTTTAGATTTAAGGTTTGCCTAACAATAAACCCCTTTTAGTTTCAAACAAATGTATTCATTCATTCAACCATACAAATAATGCAAATAATAAAGTCCCCTACTTGGGGATTATCATGAATAATATCACTTAGGGGAACAAGAAGCTAATCACAAATATGAACCAATTAAAGGAAAAGGAAAAAAAAAGGAATAGAGAAAGGAAAAACAGACAGAGACTAGGAAAGAGAGGGGAGAGAAAAGGACGGGGAAGAGGTGGGTTGACAAGCACTTATTCTGTTTCACCAAGGATGCCTCCAGGTGAAAGTCTGCTTCTTGACACTTGGATTGCTCATGGCGATAAGCGCAATACTCGAGATAGGTCATTGCTCTGATTGTGATGAAAGTCCACCCAGGTGGTCCATATAGCATAAAGTTTTCCAACCTATCCGATCACGTTACATCTATACGTTCATAATAAACCCTTTTTAAATTCTTCTACCATTTTGATGTGCTTTCCAAAACTTCTAGACTAGCTTCTCAAAAAAGAGGAGACTTAACCATATTCCAGGAAGAACCGGTAAAGGCCCTCAGATACTGTATTTTAGGCCAACCCCACTGGCGGACACAGACAATCAAGAGCCCCTGTGCAAGAACATTATATGGGCATTTTGCAGCCTAAAAACTCCTCAAAATGCACAATTCCACCTTCTTTGAATATAGTAACGGGTCCCTCAACCTCTTGCACCCTGTGTGACTGCACAGGCTGCACCAGTGATATGTCTGCCTCTGGCCAAACCAATCAATATCAAGGAGTTCGACCAACAGTCTAATTTGTATGGAGGCCTCCTGACTGAGATGATATCAGAGTAGATAAGAATATTGCATGCTCAATTCTGGACAGCTGATCCTTTTGTTCTCTAAGAGATTAGCTGTTGGTAGAAATGTCTGGCAGCAGCTCTTTAATAGAGGACACAGAAGCGTGCAGTAGAGCTAGCACTCCGGGGTATAGGAGAGATTGGCAAGATAACTGTTGGCCAAATGATGGCTTGGTTGGTAGCTATCTAAACTATTTAAAGTGTATGGGGTAGGTAGGGATCCTCGTAGGTTAACTTGTTGGAAGCTTATATCATTTCCTAAAGTAGAGCAGAGATGAAGTATTCTGGTTAACTTTAATCATAATTGAAAATGGCTAAGACTAAGCATGTGGACACAGTGACCTTAGAAGGGCTGTCTAGATTAGAAAATCCATTTTTTTTACACCATCATACAATGGTAGAGTTGGAAGGGACCTCAAGGGCCATCGAGTCTAAAGCCCTGCGAGTCCAGGTTTTCCTAAATCATTCCAGCTATATGTTTATCCAGCTTCTGATATTCCCTATTAGTGAATTCTGAGGGTAGTGGGGGGTCCTCTGTTTAGGATCCCACTCTTGACAGAGTGGATAGCGGTTATAAAAGAGCATCTCTCACTCTGGAGGACCTGTTGTGTCCTGCATTACGCAGACATCCCTACAATGTGAATGGGCATTGTGTAATACTTCACTTCCCCTGTGGAGGGACTGCAGGGAAACTGAATATGGCCAGGTATTCCAACAGATTTATTATTCCACAAAGTTTGTCAAAAGACCCTTGTAACACGTAAAAATTGTCCAAAGTAGAGAAGTCATTTCACTTCTTATTGTTCACAGGTAGACTCTTATAGATGACTCTTATAGAACTGGGACGGACTGTTATTATGGATACCATGTACACTGTTGTTGGTGCGATCTTTTACACTGGAATTATTCTTGTATATCACATGGTTTCCTCACAGGGAAGTGATGGCATGGGAACTGTGTGCTGCATTCCTGCCAGTCTGACTCATGCTTACTCAGATCATTTTCAACTTCACCTTTTCACTCTCGATTTCCTATTGTGATGACTTACATTTATGTTAAATATATAATACAGACTTTTTTATTTAACCTCTTAATGAAAGTCACTCATCAGCGTGGACGGAAATGCAGGAGGCTCTCTCACAGGCATCTTGCCCCCACTCCAGCCCAGTATATGCATTCCCTTAGGGTTTATATGGAATAACCTGGTTGTCCCTTACCTATTACTGACGGCTGAGATTGATTTTGAGACCATTCCCTGAAAAAGTATTAGGACCCCCACTACCTCTACAGTACCTGTTGGATTGAAAACACCATTGCACTATACCCATCTCATATTCTGGACATGATTCAAGAATATCCCTATATCCCTATAGTAACTGTTGGTGAGATTAATCCTGGAAAAAGGACCATCACTAGAACTATAGCACCTGCTGGATGTAAATCACCATTGGAATTATACTTTTCATACACCGTGGTACACAGTGGTATATATCGTACTTCATTAAAGCTTCGATAAGTCTTTATTTACCTCTTTGACCCTCCGCTGGCTCATCTATCATAATCTATAGTAAACAGTCTCTGCCTGGGTTCCTGTCCATACACAGGCCTCAAAACAGATCCCTGACCAACCATTTTGAAGTCTCATAAAGAGTATTTAATCCCACCTAGGTTAGACGTCTACAATCCTCCTAAGCATCTTATGCTATATGTGAATATTCCTTACTTGCCTTATTCCTATAGATAATTTCACCCTGATTAAGGCCAATTTTTGATAGTCCGAAACGTCGGACTGAATGGACTGTATCTGTTATTTGCTACTTTTTTCACATTAAAGCATCACTAAAGAAAGCAAGTTTATCATACTCTTTATTCTGGACTATTCATATTTTCATATTCTCATTTGGTGTACCAGAATTATACTTTCTATTTTACTGGCAGGCACACATGTCAGCTGTAGAAATCAGCTGACATGTGCGGTGATCGCCGCAGGCTGCTTGCAGCAGCCCACGGGGATTAACACTATTACCGCTAGGACGTAATTTTACCGTCCACAGTCGTTAAGGGGTTAAGGAGTTTATGTAGGAGTGTGTTGAGCATTTTGAACTCATAGATGCTTAACAGAACTTTTTAAAAATATGGATGTGAAAATGACGATTAAGGGGTTTTTTTCTGCTAAAATGTTATTTTAGCCCAAAATTTGTAATGTTGACAATGGATAAAGGAGATAACGGACCCCATAATTTGTTCCGCAATTTGTCATGAACACAGTGATACCCCCATACATGTTCTAAAAAATGATATTTGGACACATGGGAGGGCTCTGAAAGCGAACAGCACTATTTGATTTTTGGAATGCAAATTTGGATATCATGTTGCATTTGTAGAGCCCCTGAGGTGCCAAAATGCAGAAACACCCACATGTGACCCCATTTGGCAAATTAAACCCATCAATGAATTAATCTATTGGTATGGTGAGTATTTTAAACCCACAAATTACACAGAATTTTATTAGAGTGGGTCGTGAATACTAAAAACATAGGGTTCTTCCTGCTAAAATTTTACTTTAGCCTCAAAATTTTAATATACACAAAGGATAACAGGAGACAATATAGAGAACTATTTGTTATGCAATTTTTTCTGAATGTGGTAGTACCCCATATGTGGCTGTACAGTACTATTTGAGTACACTGTGAGGATCAGATGGGAAGGAGCGCAGCTTGGTATTTAGAATGTAGATTCCATTTGAATAGATTGTGGCCTCCATTAGCTGATCCCCTGAGGTGCCAGATCAGAAGAAACCCCACAAGTGACCCCATATTGGAAACATAACTGCATAAAAAAAAATCATCTATGGGTGTAGTGAGTACTTTGAACACACTGGTGCCTCACAGAATTTTATAACACTGGGATGTGGAAATATAACATTTTAGTGGTAAAAATATAATTTTTTTATTAGCTGCAAATTTGTCAGTTGCACAAAGGTGAAAATTGACCCCACAATTTAATGTGCATATTCTCCTGAATGTGTCAGAACAGCAAAAAAAAACCAAAAGTGACCCCATTTGAGAAGTTGCACCTATCAAAATTTATCTATGGCTGCAGTGACTATTTTTTAGCATGTCATGCTCTTTTTCTGGAGAATTACATACAGTGGTACCTCGCTTAACGAGTAACCCACTTAGCGAGAATTTCGCTTAACAAGCAAAGCTTTCTGTAAATTTGTAACCCGCTTTACGAGAAAGCTTTGCTGTACGAGCGAAATTCTCACCGCACACACTTCCGGTTTCGTCCATCCACCACACTCTGACCCGCACTTGCAGTCCACACAAATACACACATGTACGCACAAACACACACAAACACACATGCACGCACACACATACAGTATTATGCTCACCTTACCTTCCGTTCCACCGCCGGTCTCATGGTTCTTGTAGTTCCCGGGTACATCGCGACGTCCTCGCGGCGAACTACAAGACCCAGGAGGCCGGCGATGGAACGGAAGGTAAGGTAATATGAGCATATAATATAACATAATATGTGTACCTTTCGTTTCATCGCCGGCCTCCTGGGTGCTGTAGTTCGCCGCTGCGCTCCACTCCACGCTGTGTATCTGTATCCATAGCGACGAGGGAGGAACTTCCTGTCACCGCTAATGAAAGGCAGCGCGCTGGCCAATCAGAGGCAAGCGGCTCTGCCTTTGACATCAGCACTCTGGCCGGGAAGTTCCTGCCTCATCATTATGGTAACGCGATACACAGCCCGGCCCCGTACCAGAGAACAGCAAGTCCCAGCAGACCAGCGATGGAACGGAAGGTAAGGTGAGCATGTAATATGTGCGTGTGTGTGCATGTGTTTGTGTGAGTTTGTGTGAGTTTGTGTGAGTTTGTATGTGTTTGTGTGCGTTTGTGCATGTGTGGAATGATAGAATAGGGAACCAGGATGGGACTTTTAACATGTTGTGGAACGAATCGTTTGCATTGCAATGATTTCCTATGGGAAATCTTGCTTTGCTGACAGTCCCAGAACGGATTGTTCTCGTTAAGCAAGGTTCCACTGTATATGCCACTTTAGTGTCCATACATTGTGCCCCCTTATATTGTAGCGCCTCCATACATTGTGCCCAGCTTCTGCTGCTGGAGACTTGCATGCACTCTTCTTACTACAATAATGCTGCACGTGTGGTTGCTTACTGTGGGTTAGCACACTGGAGGGAGCATTTGGATTTGGGAGCTCAGATTTCACTGGATTTTATTTGGGGGTGGGAGCCATCGCTTTTCCAGAGTCTTCGTTCTACCAGTAACGTGGGAGCCCTTATATTCCAGTGACCGATTACGGACCTGAGTGGGGGCTGGGTTTGTCGGGATAAGGCGGGCTTTGCACACTACGACATCGCAGGTGCGATGTCGGTGGGGTCAAATTGAAAATGACGTTCCTTCCGGCATCGCATGCGACATCGTAGTGTGTAAAGGTTTGATGATACGATTAACGAGCGCAAAAGCGTCATAATCGTATCATCAGTGCAGCGTCGGCGTAATCCATAATTACGCTGACGCGACAGTCCGATGTTGTTCCTCGCTCCTGCGGCAGCACACATCGCTGTGTGTGAAGTCGTAGGAGCGAGGAACATCTACCGGCGTCACCACGACTTCCGTAGGATATGCGGAAGGAAGGAGGTGCTCGGAATGTTTACATCCTGCTCATCTCCGCCCCTCCACTCCTATTGGCCGCCTGCCGTGTGACGTCGCAGTAACGCCGCACGACCCGCCCCCTTAATAAGGAGGCGGGTCGCCGGCCAGAGCGACGGTCGCAGGGCAGGTGAGTGCATGTGAAGCTGGCGTAGTGATAATTATCGCTACGCCAGCTATCACAAGATATCGCACCTGCGACAGGGGCGGGGACTATCGCGTGCGACATCGCAGCATCGGCTTGCGATGTCGCAACATGCAAAGCCCGCCTAAGTGAGGGTTGTATTGGTAACATTTAGGGGTACAGAACATTTTTCATTCGCCTTCAGTATAAGGCTGGGATCACATTCTTATGTTCTGCGCTGAGCATTTACATCAGGGTTTTAAATCCCCCAAAAAAGTGATTCAGATGAACTCCCCGACAGAACCACTCACTCTAATGATGCAGATGGAGACACTTTGGACTCTGTTTGGTGTCTGTTTCTCTGATGGCCATCTTTTTAGGCATGCAGAGAAGTGTGGTTGTCCACATTTTTGTGTTAAAAAGACGCCTAAATGGATGGGAAATTGCCTGGCTGAAACAGACCAGACTGAGTCCAAAGTATATTCATCTACCTCATTAGAGTGAGTGGCTCCAACGGAGCTTTTGTCCAAATCGCGATTTACACAGAAACCCCAACGTAAGTGCTCAGCGGAGAGCTCAGGATAAATGTGAGCTGAGCGTTATTCAGATTTTTGGGACGCAGAATGAAGAAACAGACAGCAGTTCAAGAATAGTTATTTTTTTTTTAATTTTTGCGTGGTGCACCATGCAGTATCAGTGAGAAGACAGACTTATTCTGCGGGTTGGTGCGATTATAGCAATACCAGATTTATATAGTTTATTTATGTTCTGCTTCTATCACACAGTAAAAATGCTTTTTTATGCTTTGCTACTTTTATACACTAAAATCTAAATTTTACAATAATTAATTTATTATTAAATCGCCATATTCTGAGAGCTGTAACTTTTTTATTTTTGTTTCCTCATGAACCATATTAGTCTTGTTTTTTTGCAGGACGGTTTGGTGTTTACATTCCTAACATGTTTTTTCAGATATGACTTTTTGATCGCTTTTTATTCACTTTTTTGTGTGTCAGTAAAATAAAAAAATGGCATTTTTGGCATTTTTTAGTTTTATTTATTTTATGGTATTCGCCATACAAAATAAGTAACATAACATTTTTATATATTGGGTTGTTCTGGATGCACAACACCCGCACGTTTCTTTATTTATTTTTGTTTGAACACTAAAGCTGCGTCTTTAGTGGCGAGATGGGTTTTTATGATTTGTCTGCTCTTTTTTGTGTTTTTTTATTTTTTACTTTTTTTACCCTTCTCATTTAACTTTTTTTAAAAAATTTTTTCACTTAGTCACACTGTGGAACATGATTTTTCTCACTTTGATCAGAGATCTCGTGCTGCTGCACTTGCGTATAACAGTACATGAGATCTATCAGTGGATTCACTGACAGCCTGTAATGCCGCTTTCACACTGTCTTCTGATTTCCATTCAGTGGTCCCATCAGGGCTCCCGTCCGAACCCACCTCAAAATGGGTTTCGGATGTATGCGCCAACGCAGCCATTGACTATAATGGTGCAGATGGAGTCACCATGTGATCTGTGGTGCACCATTTTTGGGAGTATAATTTTACTGGAGTTGCACACCTAGATGCATATATACTCCCAAAAATGCTGCGGTGACTGCATCTTCACCATTGTAGTCAATGGCCCCGTCGGTGCATACATCCGAAACCCGTTTTGCAGGGGGGGTTTGGACAGAAGCCCTGACAGGACCTCTGAACAGAAATCTGAACGCAGTGGGACAATGGTCTGAGACCAAGCTTATAGCTGGATCTTACAGGCCACAGTACCCTGAGGTCATCAGATGACCCCATGGTACTATGGCAATGATCGGCACCCACGATTACCATCGCAGGGGTCTGATCCTGCTAAAAGAATGTCTTTTAACCCCGTTTAACCACTTAGATACCGTTGTTGCAATTCACAGCGTTATTTAAGGGGTTAATTGCGATTGGTTCCAAAACTAGTCAGGGCTTATGCCTGCTGTCAGCTGTCATGTACAGCAGTCACCTTTGTTATTTTCATGCATGGGGCGCTGTTGTTTCCTTATTCCTCAGCGATATAAATGGCGCTGAGGAATAAGGTCCCTGAACAATGGCCGTTAAAAGGTGTATTGGCGGTCATTAATGGGTTAAACTATATAATTCACGTGTGAAAATGAAACGAGTTTGTCTATACCATACTATACAGTTCATATCTTTTTTTTGCCATTCAAAAGACCAATGGGAGAAAATACTTAATTTGTGTTTCATGTGGAACTACAGAAAGGGGTATTTTGGCTTGTTGTACAAGTCTGCAGTTACCCTATGTGCCTGCAGGCTTGTGAATTTTCACAGTGTGCATTGTAAGCACTGTTAGGATTCTCCAAGGCTGGGTGCCGGCAGGAGCGTGACTGCAAATATGCAATTTGGATACATGCGGTCATGTGCTGACTAGATATCTATGGCTTCGCTCCATATAAGTGAACTAAACAAGGCTCAGAATGTGGCAAATCGGACATGAATCATCACATGACTACCCTGGCACCAACACCAAGCAAACCTCACAGTGTGTAGTGTGCACGGTGTAAGGAATCACAAGTCTGCAGTTATATAGATTGACTGCAGACTTTTAAGGACACTTTACATGTAGCGATGTCGCTGCCGATCGCACCCGCCACCGTCGGGGCCCATGGCGCTCAATATCGTTAGTCCCCATCACACATACCTGCCTAGCGACGTCGCTGTGGCCGAAACATTTTTATTTCTTTGCCCCTCCATTTCAAAGATATACCCCCCCTAAATGATGTAGACTTTCCCTTCAACCAACTTGGCGTATACCACAGAACCGCTCTGTTGGCGTTTGCGTTTTCTCTCCTTTGATTGAAGTTCTGTGGTATACGCCGAGTTCGTTGAAGCAAAAATTTTCACCTTTAAGGGTGGCTTTACACGCTACAAGATCGCTAGCCTATGCTAGCGATGGTGAGTGTGATAGCACTCGCCCCTATTGTTATGCCGATATGTGAAGATCGCTGCCGTAGGGAACATTATCGCTACGGCAACGTCACGCGTACTTACCTGCTCGGCGACATCGCTGTGACTGGCGAACCGCCTCCTGTCTAAGGGGGCGGTTCGCTCGGCATCACAGCGACGTCACTAAGCGGCCGCCCAATCAAAGCGGAGGGGCGGAGATGAGCGGGACGAACATCCCGCCCACCTTCTTCCTTCCTCATTTCTGGCGTGTGGCAGGTAAGGTGAGGTTCCTCGTTCCTGCGGCGTCACACGTAGCGATGTGTGCTGCTGCAGGGA
This sequence comes from Anomaloglossus baeobatrachus, assembly GCF_048569485.1. Classification (NCBI taxonomy): domain Eukaryota; kingdom Metazoa; phylum Chordata; class Amphibia; order Anura; family Aromobatidae; genus Anomaloglossus; species Anomaloglossus baeobatrachus. Next base: position 66,485,828 of record NC_134354.1, read on the forward strand.
CGAGGATCAACTTCGCCCAAGTGACAGCAGCGATAATTGAGAGAGGACCCCCATGTCAACGAGGAGCGATTTTGGACGTTTTTGCAACGATCCAAAATCGCTCCTAGGAGTCACACACAACGAGATCGCTACAGCGGCCGGATGTGCGTCACTAAATCCGTGACCCCAACGAGATCGCTGTAGTGATCTTGTAGCGTGTAAAGCCCGCTTAATGCACTTTTACAACTAATGTAGGTGAAAGCTCCATGAAGAATTATCACATTATATACTAATTGCTGCAATTCTGGAATGTGGTGTTATCTATTGTAGTAAAAAGGAAAAACATATAAAATTACCTTATTATCCAGTAACATTGTTATTGAATTATAACGCATTTCACTTTCTTTTAAGTCATTTGTCAACAAATGAGAAATTTGAAGTTAGTTAATGTATCTCTATTTGTAGACAAGGGTTTCGGGATATTTGCCCCTTCTTAGTACAAAGCAGGAGATCGGATTTGATTAGGTGAGGGGCCTACCACTAGAAGTCTAAAAGGGTATGTTTCTCATTGTGGAGCGTGTCATGTGGCAAGACTCGTTAAAAGGTTGACACTGAGTTTTAGGATTGTTACATCTAATAGAGTTCAAGTCCTGACAAGGCTATTTGCATATTTTAATTCGCAGAGGAGCATTGTATGGGCTATAAAGGGTGCTTTACAAGCTGCGACATCGCTAACGATTGCTAGCGATGCCGAGCGCGATAGCACCCGCACCCGTCGTTCATGTGACATTTGGTGCTCGCTGCCGTATTGAACATTATTGCTACGGCAGCGTCACACGCATATACCTTGTCAGCGACGTCGCTGTGACCGCCTAACAATCCCTCCCTCAAGGGGGAGGTGCGTTTGGCGTCATAGCGACGTCACTGCGGCGTCACTAAGCGGCTGGCCAATAGAAGCGGAGGGGCGGAGATGAGCAGGATGTAACATCCCACCCACCTCCTTCCTACCACATTGCCGGTGGACGCAGGTAAGGAGATGTTAGTCGCTCCTGCGGTGTCACACTTAGTAATGTGTGATGCCGCAGGAACGATGAACAACATTGTACCTGTGGCAGCAGCAATATTAAGGAAAGGAGCGACGTGTCAACGATCACAGTTTTTGAACGATTTTGCGATCGTTGATCGTCACTCATTGGTGTCACACGCTGCGATGTTGCTTCCGGCGCCGGATGTGCGTCACTAACGACATGACCCCGACGATATATCGGTAGCGATGTTGCAGCGTGTAAAGCACCCTTAAGTCTCCTTACCTTGGTTTGGCACACTTTGCAAGAAGACATTTGAAGTTAGGAAATGTGTCTCTATTTGTAGATAAGTGTTTAGGGATATTTGCCCCTTCTCAGTGCAAAGCAGGAGATCTGATTTGATTAGGTGAAAGGTCTCTGACTAGAAGTCTAAAGGGGAACATTTCTCATTGTTGAGCGTGCCAAGCTTAAGTTATGTGCCAAGATTTGTTAAAAGGCTGATATTGACTTTTAGGCTTGTTATTTCCAAAAGATGATGCTAGACTTCAAGTCCTGTTCCTCTCTGAAGAGGCTATTTGCATATTTAAATTCTCAGAGGAGCATTGTATGGGCTATAAGTCTCCTTCCCTTGGCTTGGTACTCTTTACAAGATGACATTACCCCTTAGACACCCCAGTGAGAGGCTTCTCACCTAGTCACCTCAAATCTCCTGCTTAGCACTGAGGAGGGGCAAATACCTTAAAATAAGTGTCTGAAAATGGAGTTTCTGGTTTGGCTTCTTATGCTAAATCATGTGGCAAACCTCGTTAAATGGTCGATACTGACTTTTGCATACAATAGATGTCTCCAGAGTTTAAGTCCCCATTCTCTTACGCTATTCGCATATTCATAGAGGGGCATTGCATGGCGTTCAAGTCTCCTTGTGCCAGTTTGGCTCTCTCCACAAATAGATGTTACCCCTTGGACACCAAGAATCTTAGCTGTGAGACTGAATGTCTTTTTTTAACTAAATCTATAACACAAAAAGCTTGAAATACTCTTTGATAAGGAGTTTGTAGCAGATTTGCTTTAAGATCTAAATGAATAAACCTTCTTGTGCTCATACAATAGGATTTCGAAGCATCAGACAATGCAGCATGGACCCATCAGATGGTAAGAACTTGCTTTGCTCCTCAGATCCATAAAACAGCACCCTCTGCAATCTGTCATTTGTGATCATTTCTTATGAACACCCAGAAAAAAAAATTATACTGTAAGTGGAAATACAGGTTCTACTGCAGCTGCCTGATTCCAGACAGTTTATGGTTAATTGAAGGTGCTATGAAATCAGCTGTCCTGAAGCTGCCCATCCCTCTTGAGGAGGAGTCCAGGTAGCCAGCACCTCAGAAGCTGTCACTTCAAAGCTCCATACTTCCTGCCTGTCACCCTGTGTGCACAGATCCTGATTTTCCTCTGCTGTTCCTGCCGCCAGCATATCTTCTTTCATGGTCTGTGAGGGCAAAAGCTTCACTTATGCTCTTAAAGCTGTGCCTGGGACTCTGCTTCCTCCTCGTCTGTCAGCTCTGCTATGTAAAACCTGGTAAGGAGTGGCACTCTGTACTACTGTAAATGTTATGTCAAGTTGTCAAGTATTGTATATACAGCATACAATATCAATCTATCTACATACTGTACATATATATATATATATATATATATATATATATATATATATATAAATGATAATGTATTATCTATCAGGATTGTGCCGGTTATAGTGCTGACCCACTCTGGTATTGCCTCCATAGCGGCGCCATTTCAATATTAATATTAAGGCAATGTTATGTCAAGTTGTCAAGTATTGTATATATACAATATCTATTATATATATATATATATATATATATATACATACAGTATATATATATATATATATAGATATAAATATATGGCTATATATATATATATATATATATATATATAGACATGTCAATTGTTTTTGCCACTTGCGTTTAGAACTGCAAAGCAGAGTTTTTGCCCAAATTTCTGCCACAAAAAGGCTGCAGTTTGAACTGCATAATGGGGTTTAGAAACCCAAATTCCCATAGACTAAGCTTGAAAAGCAGAACACATCCATTTTGGCATTAAACGCTGCAGTTGAAAAAGCAGGTAAAAAGCAGGTAAAAAGCAAAGTGGGGTCTTAGCCTAAAAGTTCTCCACTAGTTGAGGGGCCGGTCCCCTTTTGCGGTAGAGTCTCTCCACTTCGGTATGTCATCTCTGGAGCGAGACCACGGGAGTATGGTACACTTCCCATGGTCTCTAGGACCCTTTCTGTCGTTTGCCTGGACCACAGGTCTTTACTCCTCCACTGCTCCTTCCCGACTGCCTCACGTTATACAGTCTGCCCCTACTAACTAGACTCCACCCCCCATCAGGCAGCCATAACACTGGTCTGATGGAGTGTTGCTAATGAGAGTGTCTATGTTGGGTGTATACCGGTTTGTGACCTCCTGCTTACCCGGGAATGGGATACCACACCTCTGGCAGTACCTCTGTGGCAACTGAAGCCTCAGGGGCGCCACACATTCATTTTATTATATTTTTTGTCTGTATTTGTGGCGTCTCTGCTCTCTAGCTGTGATGTTGTTAATGAGAATATTAAAAGTTTGATTTTAATGACTACTCTATTACGAAAATATCTACTATTTTTATATAGTGGGTTTAATTTTTGCATATGATTTATTTCTTGTGCTGATTTAAAGGGGTCGTTCACCCATACTCATTTTTGGCTACATCGATATTATGTTGAGAAACAAGGTTTTTCTCAAATACCTTGTGTTGCCAATAGTGCAATGTGAGCGGCCAAACTGACCATATTTCAGACAGGTTTTGGATCAGATTTTGCAGCAGTGTTTGTCTAATGTGCCAGTTTTTACCATCAGTGATATTCTCATATACAAAAAAAAAATTCCTACTCTTTAGGACTCATTCAGCCATCAGTTTGTCATGAACATTATTCATACCTGTGACAGTCTATGGGGAAGGTTCACGTCAGGTTTTTACCTCGGACCTGTCTGTGCAAACTCATGGAGACATGCGATATTTATATTCCGGGTAGGGGAGGTGGGATAGAATATAAATTGTACAGAATGAAAAACCTGAAGTCACTGATGAAGAAATTTGTCCCAATACTTTTGTCTGTGCCTTGTATCTCTGCATAAACTAGGGAGAAGAGAGCACAATAGGGTCTTACCACATTAAAAAATAGTGGTGTATACAGGATAACACTCGCCTGGCGAGGTTGTGCAAAGCCACAACTCCTATGAAGGCATCAAAGATGATGGCGGTTGCTGCAGCCCCACGTGGGTTAATGTTCGGTGCTGGAGTGAAGAAGCAGGGTTAACGCCGAGCTACCGCCAATGAGGAGAAATGTTGATTAATAATAATAAATTCCTTTATTCCATAGGTCAGGTCTACTTGTTTCAGGGATCCAGTCCCCTTCTTCAGGACCAACAAAATCAACAATATCAATATTGTTGATTTTCTTAGTCCTGAAGAAGGGGACTGGATCCCTGAAACGTGTAGACCTGACCTATGGAATAAAGGAATTTATTATTATTAATCAACATTTCTCCTTATTGGCGGTAGCGCGGCATTAACCCCGCTTCTTCACTACAGCACCGAACATTGTATCTCTGCATGTTATACAGAGCTCAGAGCAGTGATAGAATCTCAATGTTTCTATGATTGCAAGGGATGAGTCAGTGTACACCGCCATACATCCATGTTTAGTTTTCTGTTTCTATGATTGCAGGGGATGAGTCAGTGTGCACAGCCGTACATCCATGTTTAGTTTTCTGTTTCTATGAACTTGAATTTCCTGTGAATTGTGTTGCTTGTTCGCCCGTGGGCTTGGTTTATCTTTGTGTTATTTTATGGGTGGATTTGTGACGTCAAAAACAGATTCCTGAGATTACTCATCTCTGTTGTCAGCATCTCTCTGTTAGTATGTCTTATACTGCCATAATGGATTCACTCTATTGCTAGTGAAGGCCTCAAAAACTTGAAAAACAGTAAAATAGGGCACACCCCTCAGAAAAACTGTACCAAGTGTGTAAATTGTACCAAGATATACAGTGTTAGGCCCGTTTCACATGTCAGTGAAAAACACAGACGTTCTTCACTGACGTGTAAAACACGCACGTGTCCCTCCGTGTGCCGTGATTCACGGCACACGTGGGTTGTCTAAGTGCAATCCGGGCTCCGTTCTCCGTGGTCCGTGATTGCACATAGAGATTAACTCACCTGTGCCCGCTCCCGCTCTCCATGGTGCTGAACGCTCCCACGGTGCAGCATCCGGCCGGCGCTGACCCCCGCAGCAGCTGCTTCCGGGTCGGCTGTGTCGTGCATTCATGAATATGTGCGACAGTAATGAGCCGGCTCAGAAGCAGCAGGCAGAACAGGCTGCACAGAGCGCGGCTGAAGCCGGGTGAGTTAAAATGATTTTTATTTTATATGCACGTTTTTTTCTGGCACGTGTTTCACGGATCACACCACTGCGTGGTCCGTGGGACATCAGTGATGCCAGAAAAAAATGGACATGTCTCCGTGCGGCAATCACGGACATGCGGGTACGCCGCACGGAGACACGGTTAGTGAAAAATCACTCATGTGTGCGCAGACCCATTGATTATAATGGGTCTGCGTATGTCAGTGATTCTGGTACGTAAAAAAAAAAAGCACAAATGTACCAGAATCACTGACGTGTGAAAGACGCCTTAGGCCAGGGTCACCAAGGTATATGAATTAGATGAGTGCAATGGGAGAAAATCTCGTATTGCATTTGGACCAATGTTACTCAATGAGGCAAAGCAGACCTGTGATTTTTTTTCTCATGCCAAATCGGAATGAGCAAAAATTTTAGCATGCTGTGATAGTTAGCGAGTCTCAGATCACGCACACCCATACAAGTTTATGGGAGAGTGTGAAACATCGGACTGCACTGTTGACATCCGAGTGCAGTCCGATATAAGCATATCAAGACAATGGAGAAGATGGTGAAATTAATCTCTCCATCTTTTCCACACCTGTAATTCGATTCTCACATACGAAAGGATCGGATCATAGTATATGACATTCAGATCATCTTCGTGCAGTGTTTGAGCCAAGTGTCATCAGCACATCATATCTGATTCTCTCACATCGTCTGACCCCAACCATAGGCTACATTCACATGACCGTTCCGTTTTTGCGGTCCGCAAAAAACGGTCCATTTTTTTCACGGATCCATCCGTGTGGTATCCGTGTGCCTTCCTTTTTTTTGCGGGCCACAAAAAACGGAAGCAGGAAGAAAGATAAATAGATGAGTAGATATAGAGATAGATAGATATAGAGAAAGAGAGATAGAGGGATGAATGAATGAATGAATGAATGAATGAATGAACAGATGGATAGATAGATAGATAAATAGATGAGGAAGACATATATAATGTCTCACCCCCCTGCATATTCTAAGCTGGCACCCTTTAGTGACTTTCATGTGGCACTAAAGGGTGCTTAAACTTGTATTTAGCCAAAAATTAAATAAATAATTAAAAAAAAAACAACTACGTGGTTTCCCCCCTATCTTTTGTAGCTAGCTAGGGTAAAGCAGATGGCTGCAGCCTGCAAACCAAAGCTGGCAGCTTCACCTTGGCTGGTAATCCAAAACAGAGGGCACCCCACGCTGTTATTTTAAATTAAATAAATAATTTAAAACAAAAAACACAGGGTCCCCCCAAATTGGTTCACCAGCCAAGGTAAAGCAGACAGCTGTGGTCTGGTATTCTCAGACTAGGGAGGTCCACTGTAATTGGACACTCCCCAGCCTAAAAATAGCAGGCCACAGCCGCCCCAAAAGTGGCGCATCCATTAGATGTGCCAATCCTGGCGCTTTGCCCCAACTCATCCCCTTGCCCTGGTGCGGTGGCAAACGGGGTAATATATGGGGTTGATGACTGATGTCACCTGGCATCAAGCCCTGGGGTTTGTGATGTCATGGTGTCTATCGGATACCCGACATCACCAACCCAGTCAGTAAGAAAAAAAAAATAGAGAGCAAAAAAGTTTTATTTGAAAAAACACTCCCCAAAACATTCCCTCTTTTACCAATTTATTGAAAAGAACAATCAAATCCGGGTCCGGCGTAATCCAATAAGAGGGTCCCACGATGATCCATACCATAGTCACTGTCCCAGTCAATGAAGAACAGAATGTTCCCCACTGGCTGGTAGAGTAGTGCAGTGACCTGAGCTGACATCAATAGGTCAGCCCAGGTCACTGCAGGAGATGATGAGCGCTGCCATCAGGAGGTTAGATGAGATCATTACCTGCTGTGACGATCTCCTGCACTCCTGACGTCAGCGCTGTCACTGACTTCTATGCCCGCCGCGTTCTCAGCAGTATCGTGGGAGCCCGTGACGTCACCGCTAGTGACAGTCTCGGGCCGCCCGCGAGACATGACGTGAGAACGGAAGTTCATCCGTGTGCTATACGATCCTACACAAAAGACATTGAAAAGATGGTCCTGGCCGTGGGTCTGAAAAAAACAGCTGAACAGGACAGGCGGAAAGGTCATGTGAATGAGCCCTTAGGCTAAATTCCCTCAATGAGGTTTTAGTAAGTTTTTGATGTTGCAGAATTTCTGCACCTCTTATTTAAATAAGGTTACTTGCGTTTTTTTTATTGTGTTTTTGAGTGTATGTTTATCGTGTTTTTGATTCTGCTGATTTTGTCTCTATTTGATATGTTATGCTTTAAATTAAGCTGCTTTGTTTTTGATACTTCTTGATATTTAGCTTTGACAAAACTTTATTGATATTCTTACGTGCAGAATACAGCATTTTTGATGTGTTTCCACCTTGGAAGTGCACTTTAAACTTATGTTCGTTATTTACATGCGGATTCTCCACATCTATTGCAAGTCTATGGGGAAGATCTGCACAGAAAACTCACAAAACCAGCAAAAGAAATTGACATGTTGCAGATTTGAAATCCGCACCGCAAGTCAATTTACGCTGAGTAAAGAGGAAGCGCTTACGTTTGGAGGAGAAAAGGAGAAGCTTTGAAGTGTAAGAACACCATCCCACTTGTGAAACATGGGGGTGGCAGCATCATGATGTGGGGTTGTTTTGCTGCAGGAGGGACTGGTGCACTTCACAAAATAGATGGCATCGTGAAGAAAGACGATTATGTGGCAATACTGAAGCAATATCTCAAGACATCAGCCAAGAGCTTAACACTCGGGCAGAAATTCCAAATGGAAAATGACCCGAAGCTTATTGCCACTGCTACTGGTTACAAAGTTGCATAAGGATAACAAAGTCAATATTTTGGAGTGGCCATCACAAAGCCCAGATCTCAATTCTATTGAAAATTTATGGGCAAAGCTGAAAAGACAGGTATAAGCAGGGCGACCTACAAACATGGCTCAGTTACACCAGCTGTCAGAAGGAATGGGCTCAAATTCCTACCAAGTATTGTGAGAAGCTTGTGGAAGAAGATCCAAAACGTGTGACCCAAGTCTTACAGTTTAAGGGCAATGGTACCAAACACTAATGAAAATAATAAAAATGCCTTAAACATTCTTTCTCTCTCTAATTATTCTGGCATTTGGCAAATATAAATAATTTTGGTTCCTAATTGACCTAAAACAGGAAAGGTTTATTCTGATTTGATGTCAGATAGTGAGAAAAACCTGCAGATGTGTCTTTTTAGATAGTGTATGTAAACTTCTGGTTTGAACTGTATATCAATAAAGGTTTGTCAAAGGCAAACACCAGGAAGTATAAAAAACAAAACAGCTTTAATTTAAAGAATGAAATAAAAACACATAGAGACAGAAAAACACCAAAGACAAGATAAAACGCACACAAAAATGCAAAGAAAAAATATAAGTAACCTAATTTACATAATATGAATGGAAATGATGCAGAAATTCTTCAAAGTTAAAACTCACCAAAGGCTCATGGTGGGAATGTAGCCTACAAGAGGATAATACAGCGTGCCATAATTCATGATATATGTGTGTAGGATCCACGCATTCACTGACTCTTGTTGCTTATTGCAAACAGACCATGTATTTACATTTAACGTGTCCTTGTCTTATTGCTGCATCCTCGTGTTTGGCCACCACCATGAGAATTTTGGCTAACATGTTGGTGTTATTGACTTGGCTCTCCTCTCATTGCTGTCAACGGTGTCTATGTAAATACCAACTAAAGCTCTTATTATTTGCCATCACTAAATATTATACATGCCTTACATATCAATATTACCTACAGTTAGGTCCAGAAATATTTGGACAGTGACACAAGTTTTGTTATTTTAGCTGTTTACAAAAACATGTTCAGAAATACAATTATATATTTAATATGGGCTGAAAGTGCACACTCCCAGCTGCAATATGAGAGTTTTCACATCCAAATCGGAGAAAGGGTTTAGGAATCATAGCTCTGTAATGCATAGCCTCCTCTTTTTCAAGGGACCAAAAGTAATTGGACAAGGGACTCTAAGGGCTGCAATTAACTCTGAAGGCGTCTCCCTCGTTAACCTGTAATCAATGAAGTAGTTAAAAGGTCTGGGGTTGATTACAGGTGTGTGGTTTTGCATTTGGAAGCTGTTGCTGTGACCAGACAACATGCGGTCTAAGGAACTCTCAATTGAGGTGAAGCAGAACATCCTGAGGCTGAAAAAAAAGAAAAAATCCATCAGAGAGATAGCAGACATGCTTGGAGTAGCAAAATCAACAGTCGGGTACATTCTGAGAAAAAAGGAATTGACTGGTGAGCTTGGGAACTCAAAAAGGCCTGGGCGTCCACGGATGACAACAGTGGTGGATGATCGCCGCATACTTTCTTTGGTGAAGAAGAACCCAATCACAACATCAACTGGAGTCCAGAACACTCTCAGTGAAGTAGGTGTATCTGTCTCTAAGTCAACAGTAAAGAGAAGACTCCATGAAAGTAAATACAAAGGGTTCACATCTAGATGCAAACCATTCATCAATTCCAAAAATAGACAGGCCAGAGTTAAATTTGCTGAAAAACACCTCATGAAGCCAGCTCAGTTCTGGAAAAGTATTCTATGGACAGATGAGACAAAGATCAACCTGTACCAGAATGATGGGAAGAAAAAAGTTTGGAGAAGAAAGGGAACGGCACATGATCCAAGGCACACCACATCCTCTGTAAAACATGGTGGAGGCAACGTGATGGCATGGGCATGCATGGCTTTCAATGGCACTGGGTCATTTGTGTTTATTGACGACATAACAGCAGACAAGAGTAGTCGGATGAATTCTGAAGTGTACCGCGATATACTTTCAGCCCAGATTCAGCCAAATGCCGCAAAGTTGATCAGACGGCGCTTCATAGTACAGATGGACAATGACCCCAAGCATACAGCCAAAGCTACCCAGGAGTTCATGAGTGCAAAAAAGTGGAACATTCTGCAATGGCCAAGTCAATCACCAGATCTTAACCCAATTGAGCATGCATTTCACTTGCTCAAATCCAGACTTAAGACGGAAAGACCCACAAACAAGCAAGACCTGAAGGCTGCGGCTGTAAAGGCCTGGCAAAGCATTAAGAAGGAGGAAACCCAGCGTTTGGTGATGTCCATGGGTTCCAGACTTAAGGCAGTGATTGCCTCCAAAGGATTCGCAACAAAATATTGAAAATAAAAATATTTTGTTTGGGTTTGGTTTATTTGTCCAATTACTTTTGACCTCCTAAAATGTGGAGTGTTTGTAAAGAAATGTGTACAATTCCTACAATTTCTATCAGATATTTTTGTTCAAACCTTCAAATTAAACGTTACAACCTGCACTTGAATTCTGTTGTAGAGGTTTCATTTCAAATCCAATGTGGTGGCATGCAGAGCCCAACTCGCGAAAATTGTGTCACTGTCCAAATATTTCTGGACCTAACTGTACCTGCATATAAAAAAACAACACCTGGACATACTGGTTCGTCCATGTTGGATGGCAAATCAGCTGATAAATGTGTTGCACTGGAAAAATCAAAACGTGAGAATCTGACTTAAAAGGTAATATTTGCACAGATGGCATTTGATAAAAACTCCTCTACTTTGCCATTAGTGTAATACATTGTGTATTTTCCACCCAGAAAACCTTCAGCGTACCTCCCAGGTGAACACGTGATTTCCCTGCGGCAATGTCACAGACCTTTTTTATTTTATTTTTTAAATATGTTGGTAGAGTACACCTTTAAACGATGGACTCTGCTAAGGTTTCATACTTGATGGGTGCTTTTACACTTAGTAGAAACACAGTAAAAAAGTTGCAGAAAGTTTATACCTTCCCTTGTGGTCTTGTATTGGTCTTTCACAATCCCCAGCCTCACCAGTTCTTTATCTTTTCTGGAGGGACTCATCTGAGAGCTTCTCCCCAAGACCTGTCACCCATTACTATTGACACCTCTTTTATTTCACAACCAGACTCCACTCAAAATCCCCCATACCAATCAGACTAATGTTGGCCGTACCTGCTGATATGGACAGGTTTGGCCAACATCCTAATACATAAAGCGGTGCCAGCCGGGAAGTTGATTTTGACATGTTCGATTTTGGACTACTAATCACTTTGTTCTCCTTGAGATAGGCTACCAGCTGTGGTGCCAGGGGTCTGACCCCCAAAGATTTGATATTGATGACGTAGAATATAGATAAGTGATCAATATCATAGTTGTTGAAATATCCCTGTCAGAGTTCCGGGATTTCCAGTTTTATTCTGAAGGATCTTGCCCTTTGTTAACATGGAGTTTTCTGTTCTGTTGCCCTACTTCCTGTTCATCTGTTTAAAAGCCCGCCCCTAAGCTTAGTTTAGTTGCCTGAGTATACTGCTTCCTGTCTACTCCTGCCCTGCTGCTCTTGGCTCTTGATTGCTATTTGGATCCTGTTGAAACACCCGACACCGGCTCTGGACTTCACCTGGTCTCATCAAGCTGTGCCCGGACTCCGTCTGCTGTCTCTGGTCGGCACTTATTCCCGGTTCCTTCCGTTTCATATCCACCCTAGGACTCCCATCGCGTACGGACATTTTTGGACTATACCTGTTGCCCTTTCGTGTCCCGGCTGCTGCGCATTTAGGCCTTCTGGGGTGATCGCCAGACAGCCCCTGTATAGGGGTTTGCTCCTGGTGGTCTCCCTGGGGGAGTCCGGTGCGCGGCCCCGGGAATTCCCCTTTGCTCCGAACCTGGCAGGTATTTACTGTGTTTATGTTCTACTGTGTTTATGTTCTGTTCTGTGTACATATTGTTGGTTGCATATTATAAACGTCTTTGCACCAAGAACCCGTCTCTGGTTGTCATTGCCCTAACGCAATCAAAATCCTCAGTTCATACAATAGTATTACAATCCCTTTCATGCTGATTGAAACACCTTAAATAAAAAACAAGATCTTGTGTTTTGTTTTAAGCATTTCAATCGACATGAAAAGGGTATTTCATCAATTATGATGGTTCGGGGTCTGGGAACAAGTTTAGGTCAAGTCTGGGTCCCGAACCACACAACAGATACATGGAATGCAATCAAATAATTAATATGGTGTGCCCCAATTCTTTATATGCATAAGACCTTAAGTTGGGTTGTCATTAGAGATGAGCAGATCTGTCGATGTTCAGGTTCGGCGGGTCTTCAGTTAAAAGTTTGTTCCAGGTCTCAGACTTGACCTAAACTTGTTCTCTGACCCTGAACCACATATAAGTCATTGAGGACCCGAACTAATGGGCTTGACTTGAGTAACAGTATAATGGAAGTCAATGATTGGGCAGTTTGGTTCTCTGCCTACATACAGCCAGCCATAAATAGAGCATTTTCAGCGGAGGGAGGGCATTTTTACTGTTGCTTTTTTACATACAGAATCTGAAAATGTTTTTATCGACAGTGAGAGGCATTCAGAGACTGCAAGCAGCTCTGGGCCGAGCACTGAGCGTACCCAAGCACAGTGATGCTCGATCGAGTGTTTAGCAACCGAACAGCGTTCAAACTTGGACGCAGACTTTTTTAAAACACCGTTTTCAGGTTTGAGCCCCAGACACCAGGTATTCAGTACTAATTCTGACCTTTACAGTTTGGGTTCACTCATCCCCAGTTGTCATCTATTGAATCTCATTATCTGATTAGAACCTGTCATATTGGAAGATCTTTCAAGATCTTTCGACACTCCAGTACCGAAATGAATCTTTGATATGTATGGATGAACAAAGCAAATCTGCTGTGTTATGACTTTCAAATGATCACATAATCATGACATAGTAGGAGTAGAGGACCTATTCCAGCTGTTCAATCTACCTCCTATGTATGTGCATACAACGTCTTTTAAACATGATCAAACCCTTCTAGTTTTATTGGACAAAGACGCTTCAGGACATGCAGCATTATTTTGTCCTAAAGTGTCTTTTCAGTCGTTTTGTGAGCACTTTCTGTGACATCTTTGGCCAACGTCTTTTTTAAAACTTTTTTTATATAACCTAGTTAGCTGGCAGCTTTAAAAAGAAATCCGCATAAAGGATGGTCAGGTCTACTTTTAATTGGGTTGCATCTTTAGCAACCTGAAATGGTTAATATAAGTTCAAGGACTGAACATATGAACAAAAAGTAATTTTTACAAAAAAATACATATGTTCAGTGTTTTTAGCATTTTCTCAGCATTTTTTAGGTGGTTTTAGGAGCATACCTGAGTGAAAAAGATATTGTGTTCATACCCTTAAATTAATGGTATGGAAAGTGTACACTCCTAAACTTTAAAATTGGAACACCAAGAAGGAAAAGTTATTGAATTATGGAAATCACAGGATTAATAGACATGTTAATGATATGCAAATGATGAAAAAATGGAAACTACATTTTCAATACATCTAGATTTATTAAAATTTCGAGAAAGAGTGTCAACTGCAGAAACACAAGCACTTGTGCCGCGCCCCTGGGCTATGGGGTACTTGGTTCCGGGCCTAGTTTCTCTGGGAGATGTCATGAGTGTAGAGGCTGGTGCCTGGTTCCATGACCATGGGGGGGGGGTCGCTTTTAAAAGGGGGTATTTACAGGGATTATAATAAAGTTTTTGTTGTGACGCCACTAGCGAGTTGCTGCTAAATGGATGGAGCCGCCACTGCACAGTCTCTCACTGTTGGGGATGGTGTTAGTGGGAGCCTGGATGTTGTGGCCCTCCGCAAGTTGGGCTAGGCCCCAGGGGATAAATGATGGTATTTGATGTTTAAGTCCGTTCATGATACCGGGGCGTGGAAAGAAGGTAGACCACACAAGGGATAGCTGTGTAACTGATTCTTTACTCACAAAGATGTTGTTGGCAACCCGATGAAGGCTGATCCTCACCACTGGTCCCCTTAGTTCCAGTGCCGGTGTGGTGACCTGGTGGCTTACTTCCCCTGCACTCGTCTCTAGTTGGTGGGTCCCCGTGGCTTGGAGAATCTGGGGGTCCCCTCCTCGTTGTCTTTCAGTCTTAGTCCGTATGGCAGGCAGTTTGACAGTTTGAACCCTGCTGGGTCGGTTCTCTGTTTCCGGTCCCAGGTTCTCCCATCACTGCTGGACCCCAAACTTTAAGGTCAGTGAGGTCCTGGATGGTCCCCTCACCATGCAGAATTTATCAGGTCTGCCTGGAGAATTTTCCTGACCTAAGGCTCTGCACCCCACCGGTGCTATGGTTTCGAGAGTACTCCACTGTACTCCTTCGGCAACCACACGCCTGAGCCTGACAGGTAACTGTTACACTCTCCTATCAGTACTGTTACGTCCGTCTCCTTTCACTTACACTTACTGACTGTCTGACCTCTCCTCCCTGGTTGTCGTCTAGTGGACTGGATCAGTTCCACCCCTAGGTGGCCATCCATTGGGTCCAACCCTAGCGTGTCACAAGTTCTTAGGGAAAGGAAAAACAGGGATTATATAAGTGTTTTGGTCTTACCGGCACTGGTCTTCTGGGTCCCAAGAGTTAGGCCCTGTATCTTTGACAGGATGCAGTTCCCTGTAGCTCCTGATGGCTCAGGGGCGCTACATTTGCACATCTTGGCATGCTATTAATGAGGAATGTTTTGCCCTGCTCAATACACTCAGGCCTGCAAATCTTCAAGATCTGCTTCTGGCATGTTGCTCTTGCTACTATGAGTAGCCAGGCAGGTCTAGATCTGCTACCATGACCTGCAACCTCTCCGAACTTTTCTTCCATTGGGTACATCTGTGACATCGTTGGCCTTCTAATGCAAAGGGAGCTGCCAGCAGAGGATCTTGATTATTTGCTCAAGTGCATTTAGCGTGGCAGAACATTCATCGAGTCATAGAATGGTAAAGTTTGAAGGCACCTCAAGGGCTATTGAGTTCAGGTTTTCCTAAATCATTCCAGCTATATGTTTATCCAGTTTCCGCTTGAAGATTTCCATTGATGGAGAGCTCACCACCTCCCGAGGCCGCTTGTTTCACTCTCTGTTCACTCACTGTCAGAAAGTTTTTCCTGATGTGTAATCTGAATCTCCTTCCTTTTAGACAACCTTTGTTCCTTCGGACAACCATTAATAACTTCATTGATAGCAGCCAAGGCATGTAATGTAGATACAGGGTTTTCTGCACATGGCGCTCATACTTCACACTGTAGAAAATCAAGATGTTCTTAAAATATTTCCATTTCTTCCATCCAGCGATTCCATAATTCCACAATTGTTCATTCTTGATGTTGCAATTTCAATATTGTGTGCATTTAAGAATATAGGGCGTGCATAACAGAAGGGGGTTTGCTGGCAGTCTCTTCAATATCTGTTGACATTTCTTTTTTTTTTCTTTGTACTTCCCACATCTAGACAGGGTGTGATCACGAACAATGTTTGTTCTGGAATGCGTTGTATTGTATGGTTACATACCGGAATTATGTTATCAGTGGTGACCGCAGAACTTCCGTGTCAGGGCAAATATAGCTGCAGAGCAAGATAATTCAAGGATTTACTGAGTGATTAACATACTATAATCCAATTCTCCCTAAGGAATTATTTTTCATTCTGCTCTAATTTTAATATTTTTGAACTTTGTTCTATTTCTGTGTTTTGTTTTGTTTTTTTTTTCTTCATTTTTTTGAGCTTCTTGGGTGATCTTTTTTTTAAAAAAAACTTTTGTCTAGCTTAAAAGGGTTAGGGCATTTACAGTGCCTTGCGAAAGTATTCGGCTCCCTTGAATTTTTCAACCTTTTCCCACATTTAAGGCTTCAAACATAAAGATAAAAATTTTAATGTTATGGTGAAGAATCAACAACAAGTGGGACACAATTGTAAAGTTGAACGAAATTTATTGCTTATTTTAAACTTTTTAAAAAATAAATAACTGAAAATTGGGGCCTGCAATATTATTCATCCCCTTTAAGTTAATACTTTGTAGCACCACCTTTTGCTGTGATTACAGCTGCAGTCTCTTGGGGTATGTGTCTATCAGTTTTGCACATCGAGAGACTGAAATTCTTGCCCATTCTTCCTTTGTAAACAGCTGGAGCTGAGTGAGGTTGGATGGAGAGCGTTTGTGAACAGCAGTTTTCAGCTCTTTCCACAGATTCTCGATTGGATTCAGGTCTGGACTGTGACTTGGCCATTCTAACACCTGGATATGTTTATTTGTGAACCATTCCATTGTAGATTTTCTTTTATGTTTGGGATCATTGTCTTGTTGGAAGACAAATCTCCGTGCCAGTCTCAGGTCTTTTGCAGACGCCAACAGGTTTTCTTCTGTTGGCTCCATTCATGTTCCCATCAATTTTAACTATCTTCCCTGTTCCTACTGAAGAAAAGCAGGCCCAAACCATGATGCTGCCACCACCATGTTTTACAGTGAGGATGGTGTGTTCAGGGTAATGAGCTGTGTGGCTTTTATGCCAAACATATCGTTTGGCATTGTGCCCATATAGTTCAATTTTGGTTTCATCTGACCAGAGCACCTTCTTCCACATGTTTGGTGTCTCCCAGGTGGCTTGTGGCAAACTTTAAATGACACTTTTTATGGATATCTTTGAGAAATGGCTTTCTTCTTGCCACTCTTCCATAAAGGCCAGATTTGTGCAATGTACGACTGATTGTTGTCCTATGGACAGACTCTCCCACCTCAGCTGTAGATCTCTGCAGTTCATCCAGAGTGATCATGGGCCTCTTGGCTGCATCTCTGATCAGTCTTCTCTTTGTTTGAGATGAAAGTTTGAATGGACGGCCGGG
Organism: Anomaloglossus baeobatrachus; assembly: GCF_048569485.1. Taxonomy (NCBI): domain Eukaryota; kingdom Metazoa; phylum Chordata; class Amphibia; order Anura; family Aromobatidae; genus Anomaloglossus; species Anomaloglossus baeobatrachus. The sequence goes on from NC_134354.1 coordinate 66,503,067, forward strand.
TCTTGCTAGATTTGCAGTGGTATGATACTCCTTCCATTTCAATATGATCGCTTGCACAGTGCTCCTTGGGATGTTTAAAATTTTGGAAATCTTTTTGTAACCAAATCCGGCTTTAAACCTCTCCACAACAGTATCACGGACCTGCCTGTTGTGTTCCTTGGTCTTCATGATGCTATGTGCGCTTTAAACAGAACATAGACTATCACAGAGCAGGTGCATTTATATGGAGACTTGATTACACACAGGTGGCTTATATTTATCATCATCAGCCATTTAGGACAACATTGGATCATTCAGAGATCCTCAATGAACTTCTGGAGTGAGTTTGCTGCACTGAAAGTAAAGGGGACGAATAATATTTCACGCCCCACTTTTTAGTTATTTATTTTTTTAAAAAGTTTAAAATAAGCAATACATTTCGTTCAACTTCACAATTGTGTCCCAATTATTGTTGATTCTTCACCATAACCTTACATTTTTTACCTTTTTGTTTGAAGCCTGAAATGAGGGAAAAGGTTGAAAAATTCAAGGACGCCGAATACTTTCGCAAGGCACTGTATTTGAGATCAATGATGGAATGATGTGAACAGAGCTGACCAGCATATATCCGTTGAGAACAGCTGATTGGTGCGGGTACTAGTACCAAATCCCCTCTGATCGGATATTGATGACCTACGCTAAAGGCCGCTTTACACGTAGCGGGCAAATCGCTGCCCGTGGTGCACAATATTGCTGGTACGCGTCACACTACTTACCTTACAAATGACGTTGCTGTGGCCGCCGAACAACCTCTTCTTTAAAGGGGGTGGTTATTGCGGCGTCACAGCGACGTCACCCAGTAGAAGACCAATTGAAGTGGAGGGGCAGAGAGGAGCCGTAGGATCGTCACTCCCACCTCGTTGCCGGAGGACACTAGTACGCTGTTGTTCGTCATTCCTGGGGTGTCACACGTAGCAATTTGTGCTGCTTCAACCTGCGTCCAGAATGAGCAACGATATTATGGAAATGAACAACGTGTCAACAATAAACGATGTGGTGAGTATTTTTCATTGTTAGCGGTCGATCGTACGTGTTACATGCAACGATGTCGCTAACGAGAGCTGATGTGCGTCAAGGATTCCGTGACCCCAGCGATATCTCGTTAGATATGTCGTTGCGTGTAAAGCGGCCTTTAGGATAGATAATAAATATTGTAAGCCGGTAAATGCCTTTAACCTATGGGGATAAATAGAGGGGTTCTATGAATTACCGGTATGTAGTACAATATTGTTGGTATCTCCTTCTATACACAGGGATATTCATTAGGCAAAAAGTTGTTTTTTTTACTTACTGAAGTGGCTTTCATGGTCTTTATGTTTTTATTCTCTTTTGTTTAACTTTTTACAACATTCTCGTTAATCCCTCAGATAATATTATTAATTATTAGGAAGATCAAACTTGTGTGAGCCTAGCTAGGTCCACCAGAGTCTTCTCCTCTGTTTTCTTGATAGCATAAAGTCATCGGGTTGCTGGTCTTCCTTTTCACCTTGTTCCTTCTATTCTTCCTACCATAATGTCCTTTTCCAGTGATTGCACTTTTGGTATAATGTGTCCAAGTGTCCAGCCAAGTTGTTGTAGTTTGGTGATCCTTGCTTTAAGTGACATGTCTGTCTTTATTTGTTTCAAAATTGATTTGTTCTTCTTGCCATCCAAGAATTTAAAACATCCTCTTGCAGCACCCCATTTCAAAGGTGTTGTTTCTTCTTCTGTCTTGTTCCTTTATCGTCCAGGTTTCATATCCATATGTTACCTCAGAAAATACCAGTGAAATGTTTCTTGATTTCAAAACCTAGTCCAGTGACTTCATTGTTGATTTGCCCATAGCTATACTCCTATTGACTTTTAGTGTCATCACTACATCTTGAGTGATGATTGATCCGAGTAGGTTGAAGACCTTTACAACTTCTATTTTGTCGCCATCCATCTCAAGTGTGTCCTGGTCATACCTGGTAGTAGTCAATATATTTGCCTTCTTTGTATTGAGTAGGATCACCATGTTCGAGCTTTCCAGCTTCACACTCTATAAGTCCTCCATTCCATTGTCTGACACCTCGCTCTACTTTGAACCATGCCGTTTCACCATGTTTTGTTCGGACTGTTGCTTTTTGGTCGATGTAAAGGTTCCTGATGAGGCTTATCAGATGGTTTAGCACACCCATATCCTTCATGGTATACCAAAGTTTCTGGTGATCGATGAATCAAAACTAGAGCTCCTTGTTATAATCTTTGACCTTTTCCATTATTAATTTAATGTTAGCAATTACATCTCTTGTTCCTCTGCTTTTTCTGAATCCTGCTTGTTCCTCTGGCAGCCTTTTGTCAAAGTAAGGATGTAGCCATCTCTGTAGGATCTTCAGTAGTATTTTGCAGACAATTTTTGCTGGCAATAGTCCAATACGGTAGTTTCCCTAGTCAGTAGCATTTCCCTTCTTTCCCTTCTTCAGAAAAGGCATAAACACTGATCTTGTCCAGTCCTTGGGCCATTTACCAGTTGTCCATAATTGTTGACACAGACGTGTGATTATATCAACTGCTGCTTCAGAAGACTTTATTAGTAGTGATGGGTGAACCTGGACTGAAAAAAGTTCAAACCCATGCGGGTTCAAAGGTACCCAAGTACTGGGCCCGGAATTCTCAGGAAATTCCAGGTATTGATTTGGATCCAGCACTTTGGTTATAAAAAAAATAAAGGAAAAATAAAGAAAAAAAAATAAAGCAAGCGCACTCTACTTACCGAGCCTCCGGTGAGGCTATAACTGCTTCCAGGTCTGCTCATTCTACTTCCAGGGCCGCACATTATCCTTCATACATATGTACAGCTTCCCCCGCCCATCGGCATCTTTGATTGGTTGCAGTCAGACAGCGTCCCCAAGCTGAGTGTCAGCGTGTCTAACGCTTCCAGTCACAGACCCAGTCAGCGGGTCTATATCGTACACTAAAAATAAATAAAAAATTGTCATAGGGTCCCCCATATTATGATACTCAGCACAGATAAAGCGCATGGCTACAGGTTGCAGCCCCCAGCCATCTGCTTATCTTGGCTGTGTATCAAAATAAGAGAAATCGCATGCGGCTTTTTTTTTAATTAGTTAAATAAATAATTTTAAAAAACATCATGCAGTCCCCCCAATTTTGATACCCAGCCAAGATAAAGCCCAACAGTTGGGAACTGGTATTCTCAGGCTGGGGAGACCCATGCTTATTATTAGGGCCCCCCAGCCTAAAATTAGCATCCTGCAGCCGCCCAGGATTGTCGCATCCATTAGATGCAACAATCCCAGCACTATACCCAGCTCTTCCCAATTGCTGTGGTGCAGTGGCAATCAGGGTAAGAAGGGTTGGGGACCACTGCTTTATAGCATACCGCTAAGGATAAATAATACCTCCATGATATGACCAATAACTACCTTTGTATACTGGATTATGGTAAATGAAAGAAGAGGCAGGAGCAATCGGAGATCCAATAGTTAAATACAAAGAAGCAAAGCTGACGTCTTCTCTGATTCTTCAGTTTTTGGAAAACCCCTGTAAAACCTATAAGCCTGAGATTTTCCGATGATTGTACAACAGTAAACAGAATTGTTTGTTACTTTCTATTTCTGATAATTGTGTTCTAGAAAATATTACAAATTCTCGAATACGTTTGTTAAATATAACAAAAATCATGTACGAGATGTCTAAAACTGTTGAAAAACATATCTGGGCCGATTCCTCAAGCCTAGTCCTGCGCCAGTTTTGGTGAAGACCCGCTGGTGCAAGATGCATTAAGTAATTAAATACGAGATGTGTGTCCCTTAATGAATATGGAGCTTCTTTTGTGGCACTCTTCAGTTATGCCCAGTTCACTTTTTTTTTTTTTTAGAAAAGTGACATGAGTGCTGTACAAACACAATTAAAATTAGTACTGTATGGCACATGCCATTTTTGCACAGAAATTTGTGAGTTTATGCAATTTTGTACTGTTCTATTTTGAAAAGTGGGTTAGGAAACGAGCGTGTTTAGCTGTGCAAATACCGTAAGGTATCAGTTAGACTTAAGATGGTTCGGCAGATGTTTCATATCTAAAGATATACATAATATATCTGTAAGACAATTTAATGCATTTTGCGTACATAACGGCAACATAGCCATAAGAAAAACTTGTTGTTTTACCCAACAATCAAATGGTTGGGGGCATCCTTTATAATCAGCATTGGCGTGTTCTCTATTAGACTGCTTCAAAGGAATCTTACATTCCACAGAAAGAATGAAAGTGCCCCTAGAGTATATGCACACAACGTCTTTTAGATGCCAGTGTACGTGCATCATTTTTGAAGCAGAAGACGCTTCAGGAGAACACTGGTGGCATCTCTTTTGACATCATTCTGGACGTGCTTTTACGGCAGTGTCTTTTTATTTTTTTCTACATGCTATATCTGAAATAGTGGCGTCTTCCAAGCAGAAGCCGCTAGAAGAATAGACACGTCACTTCTTTTAGCTATTTTATGAATTTGGAAGTCTGAAAAAGATTAAAATAAGTTACAAAAGACAGATCTTAATTCAGTGAAGCAGTAGAGAATGGTTGTAACGCCACACTGCCGGATAAACTCAGAGGATTTCTCATTAAAATCAGCAGGTTTTATTGTTCATAGTTCTACGCGTTTCGGAGCTAGCATGCTCCTTCTTCAGGAAAAGACAATAACAATGTACATTTGAAGGTGATCAAACTCACATGTGTAGCTACAAGGGGTAGGTCTTTGGGCGGCATGGTGGCTCAGTGGTTAGCACTGCAGTCTTGCAGCGCTGGGGTTCTGGGTTCAAATCCCACCAAGGACAACATCTGCAAGGAGTTTGTATGTTTTCCCCATGTTTGAGTGGGTTTCCTCCTGGTACTCCAGTATCCTGTCACACTACAAAAACATACAGATAGGGAATTTAGATTGTGAGCTCCAATGGGTACAGTGTTGCCAATGTATGTAAAGCGCTGTGGAATTAATAGCGCTATATAGATGAATAAATATAAATAAATAAATATAGATACAGATATAGATATATATACAGTACAGACCAAAAGTTTGGACACACCTTCTCATCTCTAGAACAACTGTTAAGAGGAGACTTTGTGCAGCAGGCCTTCATGGTAAAATAGCTGCTAGGAAACCACTTGTAAGGACAGGCAACAAGCAGAGACTTGTTAGGCCAAAGAACACAAGGAATGGACATTAGACCAGTGGAAATCTGTGCTTTGGTCTGATGAGTCCAAATTTGAGATCTTTGGATCCAACCACCGTGTCTTTGTAGAAAAGGTGAACGGATGGACTCTACATGGCTGGTTCCCACCGTGAAGCATGGAGGTGTGATGGTGTGGGGGTGCTTTGCTGGTGACACTGTTGGGGATTTATTCAAAATTGAAGGCATACTGAACCAGCATGGCTACCACAGCATCTTGCAGCGGCATGCTATTTCATCCGGTTTGCGTTTAGTTGGACCATCATTTATTTTTCAACAGGACAATGACCCCAAACACACCTCCAGGCTGTGTAAGGGCTATTTGACTAAGAAGGAGAGTGATGGGATGCTACGCCAGATGACCTGGTCTCCACAGTCACCAGACCTGAACCCAATTGAGATGGTTTGGGGTGAGCTGAACTGCAGAGTGAAGGCAAAAGGGCCAACAAGTGCTAAGCATCTCTGGAAACTCCTTCAAGACTGTTGGAAGACCATTTCCAGTGACTACCTCTTGAAGCTCATCAAGAGAATGCCAAGAGTGTGCAAAGCAGTAATCAAAGCAAAAGGTGCTACTTTGAAGAACCTAGAATATAAGACATATTTTCAGTTATTTCACACTTTTTTAAGTATTTCATTCCACATGTTTTAATTCATAGTTTTGATGCCTTCAATGTGAATCTACAATTTTCAGAGTCCTGAAAGTAAAGAAAACTCTTTGAATGAGAAGGTGTGTCCGTGTCCAAACTTATAGTCTATACTGTATATATATATATATATATATATATATATATATATATATATATATATATAAAATATGCTTTCTCCAAGTCTCTATACAGAACCATCCAACAAGAAAATGTGAAAATGTGGTTATCCAGCACAGGTTTTTTATAGATGTCATGGCACAAAATGTAACGTTTGCAAATACTGTATGCCAAACAAAAACAAAGATATCAGTGAAAACAAATTATAATGAATCATGTTGTTTATTGTGTCGAATGTACAATTTGTAATATGAGATGTATAGGTTGCACTAGCCGCAAGTTAAAGAGGCGAATTGCGGGTCACCTCTCTAATATTGCTCATAAAAATACAATGTATTCTGGTGTTACTAAACACTTTCTAGAACTACATAATGGCAACATGGACAACCTGGTTTTCATTGGCTTGGAGACAGTTAATCGTCCTGTACGAGGGTGAGGCTGGTGGAAAAAACTTCTTTTGAGAGAGGCCTTTTGGATCACTGGTTTGAGTAACAAATATTTAAAAATAATATATAGCAGAACAGCTTTAAACTCAGAACAGCTGATTCCAGCTTTCATTCAGAGCTTAGGAGACCAGAGACTTTAGGCCTCTTTCACACGTCAGTATTGTTCATCAGTGTTTCATCAGTGTTTCATCAGTGTTTCATCAGTGTTTCAATGCCAAAACCAGGAATGGAACTTACAGAGAAGAGCTATAATTGAAGCACTGACACCTGTTCTGTGTTTTGGAGACACTCCTGGTTTTGGCATCCAAATACTGATGACACCCTGATGAAACACTGATGCAAAATACTGACGTGTGAAAGAGGCCTTAACCTGTGCAAGTGTGCATGTTAGGCCTGAAAAACACATCCGTTAAACACGTGCGTTTTTGTCCCGTTTCCGTATGTACTGGAGACACGGACAAACATGCACCAATGTTAATCTATCATTGAGGTCACACGTGCGTGATTCCATAAGGTCCGTGTGTCCCTGTCCGTGATTCGTATCTGTTTCCATTTTGCACGGAAGCATGTCCGTTTTCAGCACGGAACACGCACACACGGACCCCATGAAAGTCAATGGGTATGTATGCACAATAACGTGACATGGATGCATCTCTGTATGCTCCGTGTACGTTTTGTGCTTTTTTGTAGCGATGTCGGTCATTCTCATTCTTTCTTTTTCTGTCTATGTCGGTCAATCTCCCTCAGTCCGTCGGTCGGTCTCTCTGTCTGTCTTTCTCTCTCTGTGTTGTCTGTCCCTCTCTGTCTGTCGGTCAGTCTGCCCCCCTCTCTCATACTTACCGATCCCCGATCCCCGGCGCGGCACTGCACGGCTGTTCAAATAACTCCGGCGGCTTTTGCTATTTTGAAAAAGCCGGCTGCTCATTATTCAATCTTGTATTCCCTGCTTTCCCCACCCACCAGCGCCTATGATTGGTTGCAGTAAGACACGCCCCCACGCTGAGTGACAGCTGTCTAACTGCAACCAATCACAGCCGCCGGTGGGCGGGTCTATACTGTGCAGTAAAAATAAATAAATAAATAATTAAAAAAAACGACGTGCGGTCCCCCCCATTTTGATACCAGCCAGGGTAAAGTCACACGGCTGAAGGCTGGTATTCTCAGAATGGGGAGCTCCACGTTATGGGGAGCCCCCCAGCCTAACAATATCAGCCAGCAGCCGCCCGGAATTGCTGAATGCAATAGATGCGACAGTTCTGGGACTCTACCCGGCTCTTCCCGATTTGCCCTGGTGCATTGGCAATCGGGGTAATAAGGAGTTATTGGCAGCCCATAGCTGCCAATAAGTCCTAGATTAATCATTGCATGCGTCTATGAGACACCCCCAATGATTAATCTGTATGTTACAGTAAATAAACACACACAGTGAAAAAATCCTTTATTTGAAATAATAAACACTACAAAAAACCCGCGTTCACCAATTTATTATGCCCCAAATACCCATCCATGTCCGGCATAATCCACAGAGGTCCCGCGTCGCTTCCAGCTCTGCTACATGAAGGTGACAGGAGCTGCAGAAGAACACCGCCGCTCCTGACAGCTCCACGCAGCAACTGAGGTGAGCCGCGCGATCAGCTGAGCTGTCACTGAGGTTACTCGCGGCCACCGCTAGATCCTCCACCAGTGACAGCAAGTCGCCCGAGTGACAGCGATGAAGTCACAGGTGAGTTGCGGTAATGGGGGGAGGATCCAGCAGGCCGCGGGTAACCTGAGTGACGGCAGCGCTAATCGCGCTGCTCACTTCAGTGACTCAGGTGATTAGCGGTCACCGGTGAGTCCTTCATGGGTGACTGCTAATCAGGACGCAACACAGACAGAGCCGCGGTATGACAATGAAGTCGGGTGAAGTTCACCCGAGTTCATTCTCAGCGCGTGTCTGCTGTCAGCCGACATGTAGCAACTACATTTTACATCACACACGAACATTTCACATGGACAACACACACACGTCAGTTAAGTTTCACACGCACACACGGCCATTCCACACGCACACACGGCTAGCATACGCAGTTCACACAGATGCCACATGGACCACAAAAACAGGACACGGACCCAAAAAACGGACGTACCACACGTGCATGTTTTTTCACGGATGTGTGTTTCAGGCCTAACCCTGTGCTGCAATCTCCTGAAACCAGAAATAGGAAGGACCAGTTTCCATTGTGGTACCCTCAAGACACATTTAGGCCCTGTGCGCACTAGAAAAAGGATTTTGCTCAAGAAATTCCTTGAGAGTCTGAAAGATTAGCGCACTTGCGTTAAAAAAATTCACCAATAACGCACTGAAAAACGCATGCATTTTTACCGCTTTTTGTGCGTTTTTGATGCTTTTATGATGTGTTTTTACCGCAGGTTGGTCCCTGCGTTTTTTTTACCAATATCTATGGCAAAAAAACGCAGGTACCTGCAGAAAAGAAGTGACATGCCCATTCTTTTTCTCAAGAAATTCTTCAGAAAGAATGTTCTTGAGAAAAAAAACGCAGTGTGCGCGCAGCTATTTTTTTTTCCATAGGTTTTGCTGGGGAGTATCTGCAGGAAGGTTACAACCATTTTCTCTAGAAATTTGTGCAGGAAAAACGAAAAATAAGCGGGTAAAAACTCAGTGTGCGCACAGGGCCTAAGAGTACATATCTACCTCTGAAAAAAGAAAACATGATTTTCGATGCTCTGTTGGGTCAGGTTTATGCTGTTATTGGTTAAACAAATTGCATCCTGTAATCATCTGTAACAGGAGAAAAAGGTACCCCAATATTTAATAGATTGTAAGCTGGTCATGCCAAAATTGTCAGGTTTTCCCAAATTTGTTCTGATGTGCATGAGGGTCTTTTAAATGTCTGGTTTTCTAATCTTCTCTTAATCTTGATTTTCAGATTCTGAAGAAACATGCCATGAATTCACAGACCTTGATTTACCTGATGCCATCATTGGGACCGATCTACATGTGAAATTGTTGTTATACACTAGAGACAATGCAAACTGTTCAGCAGACCTTAACCATGAGAATACCACTTTCAAGTATTTGGATGTTTCGAGAAAGACCATTTTTATCACCCACGGGTACAGGCCGACTGGGTCTCCTCCTGTGTGGTTAGACGAAATTGTACAGAAGCTGCTCTCCGTTGATGATTTCAATATAATCTTAGTTGACTGGAACCGAGGTGCCACAACGCTGATTTATCACAATGCTGCTGGAAAAAGCAGGAAAGTTGCCGATATATTGAAAAACCTCATTGATAAAATGTTGGTAAGAAATGTACTGCTTTATAGTGCTGACATTTCGTACTGATAACACACCTGGAGTAAATTTCCAACTTTTAGCACCATGACTTATCTAAAGAAGACTGGTCACCGCATGAAAAATGGCAAATTTTTGCTCTTATTTTATTCCTACTGTTTCCTGGAGTATTCCATTTTTTTCCAGAGATATCGAGCCTTTTTATTTGTTGGTAGTTTCTATGGGGGCGTAGCTCACAGAATTCTCTTGGGGCGTATCCTTGGGCTGCTCTGCATAATTACCCTAAAAGCCAAGCCCCCTTATTAAAGGGAACCTGTCTGGGTCAGATGCAATATGCACCCAGAACCATGAGCAGATCTGGGTACATATTACTAATCCCTGCCTTACGGTCACTGCATCTGGTAGCATAGATAAAGAGATCTTTAGAAAAAGTATTTCTAAAGATCTTTTATGATATGCTAATGAGTGCAGGGACTTGTCACAAGGGCGTTATTTCCTGCGCTCATTACACCCTGTTAGCATGTTAGCACACCCACAGGGGCGATCTATCATGCTATTCAATGCCCATTGCCCAGCGTCGTCATCGTCAATGATGCATGTACCTGGGGCCATTGCACTGCCTCAGAATGCCGGGCATAGGGTCAGTGCATATGATAAGAAGTCCCTGGCACTTCCGGTCACGCGTACTACACCAGTCTGAAGCCAGGATGCATACACCCGGCTTCATAGTGCGCATTACTGGGGATCATGCACACTGAGCTGAAATCCAGTGTTGGGTGCGGTGACAGCAGAGGTGAGAGTGACCATACCTCTGACACTGTTCATTCATTAGTATGCTAGTACGCCCATAAGGGTGTGCTTACATGTGAAGGGGGCTGACTAGCC